>NC_138992.1:58547909-59794159 GCF_964341445.2 Mesoplodon mirus
GCATTCGGGCAGTGGTGTTCCATGTATTTCTGTAAACTGGCAAAAGAAGTAGCACATTCGTTGCACGGTATCTCCTTGGCTGAGGTAACCTGAGTGGCAGCTGCATTCTCGACGCCGAAACCCAGCAAGACTTCACTTTTGCGCTCATCGGTTTTCAGGTTGTCATCTGTGGAGCTGTTTTCCCTGTCAGGCTCCATCCCTGCAACTTTCTCTGGCACCTCATTATCAAGTTGTGCCGTTCCACATAGCTTTGATGTGCTCTGCCCATTTTCCTGCCTTGAGATAGGAGGGGAGTCACAGGTTTCCATGGCAATTGCTACATGGGGATCTCATTTCATCCAGCCTGTCAGGGACCTGGATAAAAAATAAGGTGAGAGGAGCCATTTTTATTAAATAATGACACAGCTCACTAATAGCCCATCACTAATTTACAGCTGCTGTAAACTCACACTATCTAAAAAGGTGAGGGGAAAAACTTAAAACCAGCGTACCTATCTATCACAGACAGACTTTGTATAAATGTAGCAAAATAATGTAGATAGCTATCACAGGCATGCCTAGACATCCAAAGTGTTTTTGAAATCACTATGAGCATTCATCACAAATCTAAAATTCATATCAGTAAGCTGTATTTTCTTTTTCATTCCTGTTTTCTGAAAATGGATAGAACATACGTAAAAGCTTTAACACCCCCTTTAATAGAAATCTAAATGGCTTTCATAGATGACAGCAGGAATAAAAGGACAACACAAATAACTTGTAATTTTTTAAATTTACCTTTTACTTTATCAGGCAGTGACTAGAAGGGGGGATGAGCGTGGGAGGGAGACCAACAATAAAGGAGCCTTAAAATGAGAAATATTACAGTCACAGGCAGCACGAACCAAACTCTTCTCTGGTTTTCATTTTGCCAGTAAATCAGCTTACTACAAATCTTCCTTGTGCAAAAGCTCTCAGCAGGTATCTGGCTGGCCCTGATTAAGCACCAATCACAATTCTTCCCCACACTTCAGTCACCTCAATAGGCACCAGAACAGAAATTAATATTTATTGCAACCAGTCCTATCATCCTAGGGGACAATCGTATTCGCTCTGTTTTTTTTTTTCCCCCACTGCAATACGTAATGAACACCATTCCAAATACCGTTTTGATGTTATCAATCCCGGTGAGTTGCCCGTCTCTCAACCACTGCCTCAATCAACATCTCCCTTGGCTTAACAAATCATACCCAGGCACTACTGATGAAAATACTTCAATCATTTTTTTTTTTTAAGTTTTCTCCAGGCAAGCATCTTAGGCCATAAACTCCTTCTGTTGAGAATAAGATGCACTCTACAAAGCCCTATCAGTTTCTGGTAGCACGGCAAGGTACCAGGGGAAAGTTGGGCATAAGTTGGTAAAAATGCGTTCCCCTTCTGTGTGTGAGTATGTATGTGTGTGCCCACTTGTGTGTGTACCTGCAAACCTCAGCTACTGGAATAGCAGCTTAATTAGGGCTTAAGCTTCTCTGAGTCCCTGCAGATCTCTCCATTTGCAGAATGATTCCACTATACAAGAGAGTTGAGTGGTCTCAAACTTTAGTGCTTCTTTTCTTTCTGTGGCCCAGGCACCATCTTGATTTTATGACACAGGTAACCCATCTTCTTTCAAATCTCAAAACAGAAGGGAGTCAGAACTTCAAAGCAAAAAGCCCTGTAATGTAAAAGTATCAACACTTTCACGCACGCTGACGATTTCTGAAACAAGGAAGGTTGACGTGGCTATACTGCATTACGTGTTCCATTGGGGTCCTGGCTATACTGCATTACGTATTATATTGGGGAGGATGGACACGCGACGATTCACCCTGGATGCCCCTCCCACCCCTACATTCTATTGTGTAGACTTCACAGTGGCAGAGAGCTAAGAAGAAAAACATAACTCTGGGCTCATCAATGTTACTAGGCATTTTAGAAATTCCTTTTCAAAAGTTCTTCTAGAACAAAGACATCCTTGAAGGTCACTGGCATATTAATTATGAAGAATAACTTCTTCATACTCTCTTTACTGTAATCAAATTTCATCTTAGCTAAATCAGAGAGGAAGTCATCAGTTTCAAATGCATCAAAAGATCTGCATAGATTGAAAATAAAATCAAAATTCGTTTTGGTATCTAAGATGGTTAAAATGACATTCTAATTGCTTACGAATCAAACATCACAAAGCTTAGTGTGTAATTTTAATCATTGAGGAGCTCCAGGTTAATTATCCTCACGGCATGCATGCAGCTTTTAAAACCCTCTGAAATAATCTGATAAACCCCCAAAAGCGTTAAAACCTAATAATTTTCTAATTAGTCCACAGACATTCATGTTTACCTTTGCATTTACCAAATCTGTACAAGGTATACATACTGAAGGCAGCCAAAATGTCTAAAATAGAATCCCTTGACGGACTAAAAGATACGATGAAGGCAGGAAGAAACTGGAGAGTTGGAGTGGAAGCAAGGTGGTAAATAATTCTAAATTAATGATCCTAGATTAAAGTGTAAAGTTCCAGGAACCAAAGTAGTTTTTCTTTTTTCTTTCCTATGATAACTTCGGCAGATATGTGGAAGAAGATTCACCTTAATTACAAGAGTGAGGAAAGTTCTCAAACACTTTACAGTTTTGTAATGAAGCTTCTGAGCTATTTTTATTATTTGAATTCTCTTTTACCTGCATGCCTACAACAGTTCTCAGCCTACAAAAACACTTACTAGAATTATTACACACATGCTGAATGCACCCCAAATGAGTTATATGTAATGTGCAGTTAATAATTTTGGCCAGATGCCAAATGGATTCTGCAATATTTCTCTATATGAAATACTGCAGAGTCCATTCATGGACTCATGTCAATATTTCTCAGATGAAGTAGATCCTCTCTTTTTATTTTATCTTAACAGAGCCAGAAGTAGCTTTCAAAAATGTAATGACATTATTGCTATGTGAAAAAAAAATTATGAAAACTATACTACAGTGTCCATCACAGGTCACAGCAATGTGGTAGGATATATTTTGTTACAATACTCCCACATAACTTTACACAAAATTGCCTGTCAAGTTCTTCTCACAAGCTACACATTAATCAGAAACTAAGTCAGATACATAGTAAGTCTTCTCTGCAATCAAATTTACATTTAATTCCAAAGGCAACAGTAACAAAACTATCTGAACTGATAGAGCTAGTAATAGATTTACCTGATTTTTAAATTTGTGGCCATAGACTATGACCATGGCAGTGTTTACCAGCATGTTTGGATGGAATCGCTTTAGTTTGTGCGGTTAAAGTTATTTAGATCAGTATGTACCGTGACACTGAATATGATGCTAAGTGATTTCACTGCCACCAGTGTCAGACAAGATCTTTCTTTTATCAACATGTCCCACTTAGGAAATTTACACTAAAGTTTATAAGTCCCAATTAAAAGACCACAAAGACAACCATTTAACGTAAACCACAGAATTCATTCCAAAATGACTGCATAACAAGTAAACTCACTGTAAAAGTTGCTTCACCCTTTAAGCTGCTTTCTATTTAGTCTTCACCAATTTCTATTCTCTACTGCCATACATTCTATTTAAAAAAAATAATAAATCACCCAAGTCCTCAAGAAATCTCAAAGAGAAAACCTAATATAATTTTAATGCTAAATTCAGAACAATACATACCTGCTGGTCTGCTTAGAATACGTGTACACAGTTTTGGGTATTCTCAGTAATTCACAAGATCAGTGACTTTGATCATGTAAATCCCTTTTTTGGAACTAATGGACAACATGCAGAAAAGAACTTTTATTGCTTGTTCTGCCTTGCTTTCGTCCTGCAGTCACTGCTGCCTAAACTCTTCTCTGCTAAATGACCAAACCCACCTACCAGGAGGCTGGCTAATGAAAGGGGGTGCTTTCTGAACAAGAGAAGAATTCCTTTGCATTCAGAAAGCAGAGTTCCCATTAGAACCCAAAATCAGGCCAGTTTTACCTCTGTTTTTTAATTGAGATTGTCCCAGCCCTCCTCTGTAGCACAGTGAGACAGTGTTTGTGAAATGATTAAAAAGAACGTGATCTGATCCAGAGGACAGAATAATGGGAAAGGAATGCTAGGTTAGCCACTCTGCTAAGTGCTGGGAAAGAAGACCACTGTGCCCCTTTGCCTATTGTTTTTATTCTCATCTGCTCTTTAGCCAACTCATAACACTTTGAGTTGCAATTCCATTTTAAACGGGTTAAAAGTTGTCCACTTACAAGGGAATTTGATAACAAGTTACAACTCCTAAATATTTATATTTGTATATATAGAGAAAATAAATAAAAATCCTTGAATTATATCAAGTTTCCAAAAGGTCATCACTGTCTCTGCTGTGGCCTTTTCCCCATCCCAAATCCTCTATCAATATGTCATAGTGAGTTAGGCAAAGACAAAAGAGAGGCGCAGTGTGAAAACGGCACATATATCTAATCCTGACAAAGCAATGAATAGACTTTCACAAGTATAATTATACTTGTTTATTTGTTGCCACGTACAGAGAACTGATGAAAAAAATCCATCAAAGTGGTATTATGCAGACACCAAGAGCTTCTTTTCTTCGGTTGCTAAAGCCACATTGAAGCTTAAATTCCTTATTGTTAAATTCAGAAGAAAGAAAGAAAAAAAAAGATTTTTGGCTGGACTTTTTTTTTTTTGCATCATTTGCTGACAGATCTTTTGTGTCCTAGGCTGTATTAGCTCACACTGCTACCTCATTTTTACCCATGCTGGAATTCATAATTACAAACTACTGTACAGAAGCTTTTAGAAGGGTGTGGTGTGCTGACCAAGACGAGAGGGTAGTGAAATCTGGCTTTTGATGTATATCAAAACACAGGTAAAGTACCTGTGTAGAAGCACCAGTTACGTCAGAATACATATTTGATCTCAGTCTTTTAAGTTGGTTGCTAGTGGTTTTCTTTACTCAGCTTTCTCTGCAATTTGCTTATTTTAGTATATGTTCAGTATCCCATTAAAGACTGCATAACTTCTTCCCCATTGCAGTATTAAAAACGTTAGCAATAAAGAAGGCAAATACAAGGATGTCAAAGGATTGAAAATATTGAGTAAAAAGATTTCAAACCAAAGTATTAAGGGACCATTATGTTCCAATAGACACTAAATTACATACCTTAACAAAAGCACATTTTTACAGATGGGGGCGGGGCAAATAAGCTTTTTTTTTTCTTGCAGGATAGAAATATATCAAAGTAAAAGCAATCTGCATAGTTAATGTTTGTGAGCTTTACAATTTAAAACAGAAAAGCTGTAATTTTTCTTTGCTGGCAATCTGGAAACACTCTGGAGTTAATTACAGCTGATTCGGAGTGAACCACACAAACAAAGACCAGTCTATGTCCAGACAATTATACTGCATTAACCAGCTTAGAGCTTCCTGCTGATGTTTCAGGGGTCTTCTGTTACACCCTTCTACCTTCCCAGCACGAGAGAAAATGCTTCTGCAAGAAGGAATTAATGAACAGAGCTGCAAAAGAATGTGTGACGACCTCTCCTGACACGGCAAAAACTTTCCACCCATGTCACGACAAAGGGGAGAAGGTAATTAAGTTTGAATAGAAGGATGTAACCAAATATAGTAAGCACCTAAACCAAGCACATTTTTAAAACGGGAAAGTTGACAAAGACAAACATGAGTGTGTAAGTCAATGAAGTCATTTTCCCCTGTTTTCCTCTCATTTTTCTCATTAAAACCTAAATTAGCTATTCAGTGCAGATTTATTTCCTTCTCATAAACAGGACCGTTATAATCGATGCTTCTGCCTCTCGTTTTTTCTTCCTCTTCCTCTCCCTCTCTTTCCAGCCTCATTTTCCCTCATTCTCTCTCTCATCTCTAAACCTCCATGGACTTTAAATGACAATTACATGTCATTGAACACATGTGTTGGAGAACTAAAGAGGAAAAGTACTCTTTGCCAATGGGTCCGATAGTTCTTAATTTGTTTAGTTGTGGGAAATAGGAATTTTACTCAGTTTTCTTCGCAACTTTAATCAAACTCCAGCTACTTTCCTTAGAGAGAAATCAATAATCTCTCCTTAACCAAATTACACCATTATATGACTCATTTTATTTGTTTGCTTCAGGAAAATTTCATAATCAGTGAGCAAAATGGACCTAATAGTTTAGCTATCCTCTGTAAACAAACTTTGGTCCTTTTAACCAATCTAGTTGATTTCTAATTTTCTTATTCATTCTAATTGAAAATGAATAGTTTGCCTTGGTGTGAGAAAGGACATGAACTGTAATTATGTTCAGTGCCTCTCTCTGATTCTTTCTTTGATACTGTTTTGCCAGTATTCCAGCTGACATTGGGGCTTTGTAGTGATTGCTTCATTAAAGGGTAAGGATGTCCTAATCAGCTAAAGCATTACTAGAAAGCTGTTGTTTGCCAATACTGTGAGAATATACCGACCTTTTTTTTTTTTTTTTTGCTTTTGCTTTCTTTATAGAAGAAAAAGGTACCTCTGGATGCTGTTACCCAGCCATACTTAAGTATTAATCATCTTCCCTTTGTCTCATCTATGCAAAGTAGGATTAGAGTTAAATGACTCTATGATCCTTTTAATTTTTTCCCTAACTAAATAATAATCTACAAATCAATCAATTGGTGGTATATTAAAACACATATAAACATACTCTCTGGAAATACTAAAAGGTTGTGTAAACTACCCTCATTTTACAAAGCATCTCAATGAGGGACAGAATCATTTTCCCTTCTCAGACCCTTCTTCCTCAATCCCTACTATATTTGAAATTTCAAGTAAATAAAACTTTGAAATAGAAAGTCTAAACATGGAAACCTTTAGTTTTCCTTGGAAAAACATGTACTGAATTAATCATTTTTAAAATTTATAAATCATATTTGCCATGTTTTTTTTATATGATTTCTAGTCTTTAAAACGTAATTGACTAATCTCTCTGGCATACACCCAATTTAAGAGTGTTTAGTTGATAATGCTTTTAAGTTGTCACATAGGAACACTTAAAAAATTCATCTTAATTGGTTTCATTAAGGTAAATATAACTATAGAATATTTGGCTTCAGAAACGTATTTACCAGACTAGTGAAAACCATTCCATACATACATTTTTCTCATATACAATGTGAAGACAATATATCCTAACATATACATGCATTTTTTTCTTCTTTGTCTATTAATATATAAAATTCATTATTGAAATACTGACAACTAAATATTTAAATGGGGAAACAATTGTATAGTTATTTGTATTTCATGAGTACCACAATATGATCTCATAACCAATATAGCATAAGCATAGTAGTGTAAGTATATGCTTATTTTGTTTTTTTGAAAAACGTCATTCCTTGCAGGCTAAACCTACCATAATTATCTTCATAAAATTAATCACAGGTCAGGTATTCCAGCAAACAATCCTATTCCCAGGGCAATGATTTCAAACAATTCAAAATAGTTTTAATGGAGAAAGTTATATGCATAATTTCTTAAATCACTACCAAGTGCCCTCTTACTATCCAAGACTCTTAGGTCTATCAAATGCAAGTCTCTTTTTATATCCCATGTAGATATTTTAAATTATTTTATATTAGAAACCACATTAGGACTAACATAGGGAACCTAAGTGGAATGAAAGGTTTCTTCTGGATGAAATATTGGCAAATTTATGTTTGATCACTCAGATTTGTTGGTTATTTTATTTCTATTATGAAGAGTCTCTTGTTTGCTTTTTGTGTATGTGTGTGGTTTGTTTGTTTGTTTGTTTGTTTGGCCTGAAAGTTAATTTGACCACTGTCCATAAGTGAATTGCACAATTCAGTAATTAACTTTTGTGTTTTAAATGTATGCACGTTAATTAAATTTCATTATAAACAAACAAATGTCAACCATAATTATAAGCTCCTTGGTTTACCCACATATTATCCCTTTTCAAACAAACTTGATGTCAGACAAATTAAAATCAAGCAGCCAGCAATTTTGAGTTGAATTTTACATGATCTGCTGGTAACCTGATTACTTTAACTTCAATATCATTACAGGAAAAGTATTTCAGGAAAAATAATGACAAGAATTCCAACAGGAGACAAGGTTAATTGTATTGATTCAAAAGATGCATGTTCATAGGAACCATGTTGAAGGAATAATGTTATCTCAAATCTACAGTTTCTATTAAAATAAAATTGTCCAGCATGAAAGAGGCAATTAAGATTAGTGTCTGCAGAACTAGAGATACTAAACTAACTAACTAATTATCTGGGCCCAATTATCTTATACTTTAAGTAGAAAAATATCAGTGTGGAGCAACTATAAGGCATGAGGTTTGCAGGTTTATTTACTGACTGGTGTATCTGTTAGGACCAAGAACAAGTGGAGCTGTCAGGATATAATGAAGGTAAATGATTAGTTAGCACCAAGCCTGAACTCTTCTTCAATGCAATAAGAGTTAATTAAAGTTTACCACCAAACATCAACCAAAGAAGGATGTTGATCAGGTTTCAGCATTAAGTGCAAACAGACAATAGTTGGCAGCAATTAGTGCAGCTATCAAATGACATGCAATGATAATTATACATTTAAAACTGCTAAAGAGCTGGGGGGAAAAAACTAATCAGCCTCTTTGACGACAAATACTCAAAGGGCAGGAAACAGGTATCAGATTATTTCACTTTAACACTGTAAATCAATAGAATTAAACAAGAAAAGGCTGTATGGGTACATTATCTGAAAGAGAACAGTTCACTGGATCCAAAATGAAATAAATCTGCTAGTACTGGTCTCTAAAAGATAAGAACTTCTGGAGCTAAAGAAAATCAGTTACTTTTCAATTAAAGTTTCAGAGTGAAGTCTGTGTAAAGAAAGTTTAGCTTCTGGGTTTTTTGTAAACCCAACAATGCAACAAGTATTCCAGCATAATTACTGTTATTTAAATTAAGTATTAACTTCCACTCTAAAGGTACTGTCAAAAGTGCTTTATGCCTGAATATTATCTTTGTGCGCTCGAATACTACCTCCCTGAAACATGTTTAGGTGTCAGGGTCAAAATTATTTTAATACAGCTAAATTTAAAACAAAAGCCATGTATACATATTTAGTGTACATTATGGCAGGTCTTCCCTTGATGCCATTCAAATCTACGACTTCAATCTTCCCGGAGTCAATGAGACTGCATACAACACATGCCTTAAAATACTTTTAATAAATCATCTCATTCTTTACCATGGTTTCTGGCCTGCAGCCTAGAGCATGTCTCCAGAAATGTGCCCATCCTCATGACCCCCACCTCTCCATTTTCCCAACTAATTCTGTTATGCTAAGGATTTGTACACAGTGTTGGCTAATCCCAATATTTCCCTGGAGCTAAATCTAAGCCATGGCCGACTCCCAGCACAAAAATATCTTTCTCCAAAAGCCCTTTCGCCCCCTTCAGCACTCATACACTCATTGGTCCTGACATTTTCACTTCAGCCATGACAAATGAGCTGATGACTCTGATGTGATTGCACGGGAGGATGGCTTTATCTAAAGATATATCATTAACTCTCATCACCATCTCCTAATATGGCTCTTCTGGGTTAATGTGTTGTGAAAATTTGAGGAAATTTTTGTGTAAATATATGCACTTTAAAGAGTAAGAGACCAACTTCATCAAAAGGAGAAAAGGGAAGCCAGAGTGGACAGGATCAGGGAAGGGAAAAAAAAAAAAAGACTAGCATTAACTAAATGTTGCTCTGGGGATTTAAGTAACTCGACTCAACCTCTGCCCCAGCAAACCAGCCATCTGACTGTCTCTTAAAGGCCCCTTCCCCTCCATAGGGGCGGCTGGATCAGAGCATAATCTGTGAAGTGGCACAAATAAAGCTTCTCAGATAAACACGGCTAATCAATCTGCAAGCCCATTTCTTTGTTTCTACCTCCCTCCTTGTGTAGGACAGATTTTAATTCTCGAACCTTTAATTCCCTATGTTACTAAATCTCTCTAAATTCATTTTAATGGAAAAAGGGATTGTCAAAACCCATTTCCTTCCGAGGTCATTGTCTTCTTCAATTAGAAAGGAGCAATCTTTTTCTGACCATTATTAAATGTGAAACTCTTCAAGCTTTAAAAAGAGGGGAAAGGGAAACTTTTCCATTTAGCATGAATGCCACAACCTTTAGGTTAAATTAGAACCCAAGTTCCAGTTACACAGTTCTCGTTATACTATGGAGTGTACAGAGGAGATAACTGTTATAACCTCTTCTGTCAATTCATCTGAGAACGCTCAGCCAATCAGAGTCGACTGTAGCATAACAGACCTCGGGAAAGGAGGTCAGGCTTTGAGGTAAAGTGCTATTCACTACTGGACCATGCAAGGAGCTCTTTATTCCTGTGCTTATTGGCATCAGTCCCCCTTACTAGAGCAAGAACAAAGCCAAGTGCTCGTGTGAGGTTTATGAATAAATCAGAGGTGAGCCACTTTAAGGGCTGCCCATGACTTCCTTGTTGACAGTGAGCACTTAAACAGGCTTCTATGACCAGCAACTTCTGGCAAACCACAATGATTCCTAATCTGCACCCTGTTTCATTTCAAGAACTAAGTAGCCCACCCCATTTTTCCTGCAAGTTTTCACCTTTCAGGCAATTCTTGTTTTATCTCGAGCAGTTTAGCTTTACAATCCCAGAGCAGTCAGCTGGCTCTATGGTCATCATAGAAATTGTACCAACTGAAAATCTTCCTTTGCTTGGAAGAATCCCACAAATGAAAAAAATCTCCAGCATAACAGAAATTATTCTCATCTTAATATTATAGAATCTTTGGATATGGGAGGAGCTCAACCAACTAAGTGGAAAAATGTTAAATGATTTGCTGAAGGAGACACACACACACACACGATTCTCATTGTCTGTGCCCTGTATTTGTGTGATATTTCCTGGAAATTTCTCTGAGCTTCAGTTTCCTTATGGGTTAAACCAGGGGATTGTGCTATATCCCTTTCGACTCCAACAAGCTATGGTTCTAATACAAAAACCCATTTAGATTGTGCTGGAAGATAGTTTTCCCTATGGAATTTTCCAAGACAGACCCAGATGTTTTTAAGGTTGCATTTTTTTTCAATACCCAGATTTCAAGAGGAGAGGCAGATTCCAGTACTAGAGTAAACTGAAGTGTTTTATTTATGTTTTTAATTAACAATCATATTTTTTCATGTATTCATGTATTTATTGAAGATATTTACCAAGGATTTGCCAATATTGTCCATCACTGTGAATACAGGGATTAAACAGACATGGGTGCTGCCCTCATGGAGACTGAAATTTATTTGAGGAGAAACTTAAACAAGCATCATGAAAAATGCTAAGATGCTAATTATTTTCTTCCAATGAAATATATCCTACCCTATCAGTATTCAGCAAATGCTTAGCCTTAAATAAACGTGCTTCAAATAAATGGTTAAGTCCAGGGCCACTTATAAATGACCAGAACGTAGGCAAGGCACACACTTTTATTTTTAAGAAAAACTTGAGCAAAGATTGTGAACTAAATATATATTATAAATGTCAAGCGAAAATCACTCAAATCTGGGAAATTACTATCCAAAATACACTTATATTTTCCATAAAAATATAAAGAATAATTTTAAGTGTGTATCTTACATGTAACACAATGGGAAATTATTATGAATTTAAAAATCAAAAAGAAAAACCATAAGAGAAATAGATTTTAGTTTAGAGGATCGAAAAATTGTGTTTATAAATTTATTAACCCTTATCGTGAATCTTATCACCTTTGAACCTAGGTCGTCCTCCTCTGAATAATGCACTCCTATAGAAAGATAAAGGACTGTGATGTCCTCCATGAGATAAGCCAAGAGGAGACTCATAACTTGGCTATAAATTTCCCACAAGAAAATGTAAGGGTTCTATAATATTACTGGGTTATTAATAACTGGATCTTTTCTCTAGGTTGGTATAAATTTTGGTCAACAGGGTGCCATGTAAACAGTATTTATTCTTCTTTCATGGCATATCAAAATATCATAAGATCAAGTATATAAAAAGGTATTGCTATGACATCTAATCCAGTTTGGGGAAAACCTCTAATTCAAAGGCTTTCAAACAGGTAGGGTCAGCTTCAATACTGAAATAAGATTTGTGGTCTCTTCTATTATTGTATATAATGGACAGTCTGGAATTTTGAGTTCCTATGGATAGACTAAGGTCTGAATTATTTTAAAACTGTTTCTGTTCTAATTTGCTTCTTATAAAAAGATCCCAGAAATGCATTAAAATCATCTAGAAACCCCTCAAAACCAAAGCAACTTGTGATGATGGAGTAGCAAATAATGAGGTGGAGGCGTATCCACCTAGATGTCATCTAGGTATTCGTCAATGAGAAAACATGAGAAGAAGGAGACTACCCTTTGGTCCTACCTCTTAGGCATCCCCCTTGACTAATTCCTATCTCCCTCCCTTGTCAGGGAGAGGGGCATCTCTATTCATAAGGTCTATGTAGATTTGCTTTATCAAGTACTCTTCAGTAGAGCATTATATCAAAACCAGCTATTGACAATAAAGAAAAGGAGAATGAAGGATATCAGGCCCTGTCCACGTTCACTTATTTTAATATGTCCACAACAGTTTAGCCTTAGGTAAGCTCTACAGCAACTCTGAGATACAAATGAGGAATGTGAGGCTCAAAAAGATTAAATAACTTTGATAAGGTCATCTATAACAAGAATTTAACCCAAGTGTCTTACAGATCTAATAAGATTTCTATTGGTCATTGAGTTGTCAAAAATTGGAGTAGATTTTCAAATATCTAAGACTTAAGTTAAACAAACTCATTTAAAAAGGAAAAAGGAATCCAAAGTAAACAGAATCAAAAGAATGTCTGGTTTTAAACTAAGTGTCATTCTTTCTCTACTTTATGCAGCCTCTAAAATGTCACAGCTTTGTCTTTACTTTCCCTCCACAAAATAAAAACCTTTCTTCTTCACACTGTGTTCATTGTTATCAAGAATACATTTTAAGTCACTGAGATCATTAGTACTTTTAAGAATTGTAGACTCATCTTGACCATACAAAGTACCTAACCTAACCTCCTACTTAACACAAAGACATGCTTCCAGTCACAGTGGTAAGAGGTCATCCAGATTGTACTGGTCTCCTTTCAGTAACAGAGAACTCACTCTCTCAGAGGAGACAACATCACTGTTGGATTATCATTGCACATTTTCCTTTTCTTCTCTTCCCCATTTCCACCACATTTGTATTCATTCACAGAACAAACCCTTTTCTAAGCAGCCAATATAGTTGAGTGACCATTGGTCCTAGAGCTGGGACAGCTGAGTTCTTGTCCTGACATGTTCCTACCTTGCTGGCTGACTCAACGCTTACTTCTCCAGAATTCAGTATGCCATATTTTAAAATGAGCTGGTTGAACTGAAGAACTATAAGGAAGTTTCCAGGATTTAGCCCTTTGATAGTTTCCAGTTGTCTTACCACCCTACCTGCTCTTTTCTGTTGTGATCGTGTTGGCCACTTCTTAGAAAATGAAAGAAATTTAGTCACTGCACAGGCTACCCCTATAAACACATCTAAAGAGGTAAGAGAGACATTAACATGGAAAAAGGGTAGGGGTGTGTGTGTGTGTGTCTGCATACACACTCCTAGTTTGTATCTATTAAACCAAAGGAGATGACTCACTCTCCATTCATTAGTGGGCTCAGGAAATTTTAAGTATGAATTGCTTTATTCCTAAATGTATGGGGGAAAAGTACTACAAACTATATATTAGAAAATCTACATTAGTAAAGCCTTTCAGGTTTAATAAAGGTACTTTGGGATATGATTGGGCTTCTTCAACTTATTCTTCCAATCAGGCAAATTTTAAGATTCCTTATAAACTTCCTTCTTAGAAAGTTTTGTTTTGTTATTAAGAGTACAACCAGGTGGCATACACCAGCTCATATGTTTTTGTACTTTAACATTGTTAAAGTTATGGATTTCCTTTCTTCTTTACAGTGAAGGAAAAGAATTTTATGGACAGTTATAAAATGCATATTTTAACCCAAAAGTCGATTTTCCCTGGTTAAAATGATTTAGATCTGAGTAAATGCCTGCAGAACGCTTTCTGTTTTTACAGCTAGAACACAATGGAACCTATAAACTTTGTCCTAGAGGTACGTGCTATAATGTGTACCATTCAAAAATTATCAACTGTGCACTGTCGTCTCCCCAGGACAAGCAAACATTAGAAATGATCAATCATCTAAATATATGATGCTAGTGTGTGAACCCCTGACCTGAATGACTAAAACACCTACTCAGGACTTGTCTTGGACCATCAGGGCATTATGACACATTAACCAAGTCAAGCTGCCCAAATTCTTAAATTGTATTTGTTTATTTTTTCAATCTCTAGGATGTTAAAGTGGCTGATTATACCAGAGACAAGCTGCTTGCCAAATATGACTTTAGTGTCAAGCCATTTTTAGGTTGCGTGCGTACATTCAAAAGTGCCCCAAAATGGCAAATATTTTAGTTCACTCACAAACCTTGAAAAGAATAGGGGAGTGGGGAGCGGCCATTGCTGGACTGAGGATTGTATGTCAAACGTGAAACCGTATCAAACTTTCAGGGCGACTTGTGAACCTCTGAAACTAGGGAATTAACAGAACATCAAATCCAGCAAGATCACAGGGGGAACAATCCATATACAAGAAAATAATGCCATTGAGCCCTCATTAAAAGACCATTTTGTCCTTAGCCATCAAAGACTGTGAGTGCACTAAGATCTTGGTTATATCATCAGGGATAACTAAAACAAGTGCCAAGAGAAATTGTGCACTTTTAGTTCTCACATGTGTCCATCTGTTCACATATAAACATATATTCTGCTTTCTGTCTGATTCCTAAAAATCTTGATATCAGAATACCCTGGGCTTTTGCCCATTTCCTAAGAATGCAGACATCACATAAGCTACTATTAACCCATGTGTGATCCACTTCCATGGTGGCTGGAAAGCTGCCAGTTACAACACATGGTGCTTGGTTAACAATGTCTTAAAATATAAATGAATTTATTTTTTAAATTAACACATTTTTTCTTATGGAAATACCTTAATAAGCCCTGCTGCATGTAAAAGAATAGCTTCCATGTGGATTTTTTTTTCTTTTAAGATTTTTGCAAGCATATCCATAAAGTTAACCAGGAAAGTTTCTGAAACAATCCAGAATTTCTTGACAATTTTTCTAAAGGGCTCTAGTAAAGAATTTTGGTGACTTTATATAACAAAGATCAAACACTTTTCCCTTACAATGTTCTGTACTCAAGAGGCAACGCTTACACTTTAATTTATGTGAAAACACTTCTGATTCCGCAAGTTTCCATGTAACCATCTTAACAGTACTGAATAGCAACTGAACAGTTAGAGTGATGACGCAACTAGAAGTTCTACAATGTAGTAACGAAACAAGTTAGGTTAATATCTGGCGGAATCTTTCAATCCTGCTCTGGGGTAGCCTTCAATGGCTCATTTGTGGTGACCCCAAGCCGGAAAGAGCTTGTTTAAAATGTATACATATAAATAATTATCCACACTGTATTTGATTTACATATGTACAAAGGAACCAATTCCCACCTTTGAAAGTGTCTTAACACTTATGGTATTTTAACTGCCCTAATTATGGTTGAAGAAACATCATTAAGAGCCCTGATCACGTCAACTGATAACCAGTTACAGCCCTAACTAGTGACAAGGGAAAACCCCACTGCAAATGTTTCCAAGAGTACTTAGACACTTTCAAAAAGACTTATCTCTAAGTGAAATACACAATACTCCTACAAAGCAACATGAAGATGAATTAAATCCTAAGAAAATAACTCTGTATCCTCTTCCACCAGCCCCTCCCAGCCCGAGAAGCTGATAGGCCACTCAAAACACTTAACATTGCCAAAAAATCAGAATACACAACTCTTTCCCAAGTGAAGTGTTCTACCAACTGAGACAACTATTTATAGCCGATAGGGTAGGGGATGGGGGAGGGAGCACCATATATTCCATTATTAACTACATGAGATATCCACACCATACTATTGGCCTCTTCTGAAATAACTGTTTTTGCCAGCAAAGTGCTGGGAATTCTTGATACCCAATAGTCAATATTTGGCTAGCCTAGCATGTTTCTGAAAACTCTTCTATATACAAACCTCTGTTTATCGTCCTCTAGCTGCACTATTGTCATACATATTACTTCCCAGTGATGATGAAAACTCAGGGCATCTTATAAAGTTGCTGAAATCTGAGCCCCTGCTTGTTTTCTCAAGTCTTGGACAAACATAACTTTAGAGCGAGCAGAGCATAGGCATAAAGAAAGAGGAGCCTGCATTTTCATCTTCCTTTCATCTCGGTCATTCAGTCAGCCATTCAGAACCCTATTCAACAGAGCTTTTCATTATGCAAAAAAATGCTAATCCTTTTCCGATGCTTTCACACTTGTATAAACCCCCATTCCTTCAACTGAAAAGCAATTATATCAGTTTACCTTTCTGTCAAAAACAGGATTAATATTCCAATAACAGAATTTCCTTTCTTCTCCTATCTTTCTGCTTTAGGAAACTAGAGATTATTAGTAGAGGCATTCGTAGAACAAGAATACATTATTTTAAATATGATTATGTGAACCAATGAGCGGGAAAAGGAGAAGAATCATAGGGAGGAAAAGTCCTTCAGTTACAGCAGAAACTCTTTTCTGTGACACAACTGACCTTTCCTTTGCAGATGCCCAAAGACGCGGAGTCTCACTCTGGTCTATTAATCAGAAACAAATTATGAAAGAATGTAGCTGGACTGGTTGACACTATCCCATCTTGGGAGACTCAGTCACAGCCTAGTAACAATGTCCTCTTCATGGGTAATGAACAGCCATGACAAATGGGGCAGAGAAACTATTTATTTGCATATGTAAATTCTCACACAAGGGAAACATGTACAAACAAGTGTCATTGTAAGGTGGATTAGGCAAACAACGCTTTCTTTTTAGGACATTCTGCAGCCCAGAACATTAGTCAGCACAATTAAACCAGTCTCCATGGAGACTAATGAAATTTCACCATGGTATGAGTTAAATTAGATAGCTAGTTATGTGTTTCCACAATCCAACTTGAAATCCATTATTGTTTCAGAACAATACAGCAATTGTGCCTAGCTGATCTTTGCCAGCTCAACAAGCTTCTAAGTTGACAATTTGCATATGTTAATATAATTAAGCACTAATTACATGAAACTTGTACATATTCACATGCACTTTCCCTGGGCGCTTTTCAGTTTGAACCTTGGCAAAGTCTTTAACCCTTAGAATGGTTTGAGAGGAAAAAAAAAAAAAAAAGAAACTCTGCCTGTGGGTACAGCCCCTAGGCAGACACAGAAAGGTTCCTCATTTATAAACACAAAGCTTAACCTGGCTTCTCATATTTCTAACAACAATGACAGAAAATATTTTGTGAATGTGCTAGGGACCAGGGATAAGAGAAAAGGGATGGGGGTGGTGGATTCATCTTTAAAGACTCATAACTAGTATCTTCTCATAGGTAAGTAATAACACTCATTTCAAGAAAAATGTTAAGGAAGAGTTTGCTGTCACTGACATTGTCGAACGTTGGGAGATGAAAATGATTTGACAACAGCAAAAACAGCAAGTAGAAAAGGAAAAAGGAACCAGCAGCACCTAATGAGCTTTACATAAATATATGCGGAGGCAATTAAGCAATGTTAATTACTATGACAGCAGTTAATTGAATATAATTAGATATTTTAAGCCACTGAATAAAGCATAGTTAAGATTAATTTTATTGAGATTAATTGTAAATAAGGATAGATTAACTCTGTGTTTTGACAGGCATAAAAAGTAGTTCTGCAAATGAAGCAGGAGCGTGGCCACCAGTCCAAAAATCATATATTATTTTAATGTCGCACCTCAGAATCATCTCCTCAATAAACATGACTTTTCAAACCCAAACAGACAGGAATCTTGAAGAAAAACAAACAGCTTGCAGAGATTAAAGAGCCTTTTGTCCTTTTTCATGTGCATTTCTTTTAACAGACTAAATTAAGCGAGTCTGGTGTACGTGTTTTAGGAAGGAACATTTCACACTGAATGGAAAAAATGTTCTATCACATATGAAATTCGTGCAGCTGCGCGGAACTTGGTCCAGATGGTTTTAGACTATAAAACACCCCCAAATGATAGACAGTAGGCCTTCCCAAGATTATGTGATAAAGTCACAATCTTTTATTTTGACCTCCCAAATTTCTGCTTTGTATTATTTCCCATCAAATCACATATTTTCTTTTACAAATGTGTTTCTCCAAGAGGGTTAAAGAAACATTGCGCCTACTAAGTGTTAGAAATAAATGTTAAGCGAATGGAGGAAGGCCTCTATGAACAGATATCAGCTAAATCACTCAGCCCCAAAATGCAATGATGGCCATGACAACAATGCAAATGACAATACTTGGTTATTACAATGGTTACTAGAAATATTTCTTGGGAAAAATAGTGCTAGATGAAAATCCCTTCCAAATACTTTTACACCAAGCTAATTCATGCATCCTCTTTAAGAAAATGAACACAGTCTTCAAGAATGCTGAACAAATCACTAATAAGAAACGAACTTCAATTGATTTTGAAATAAATCAATAGGTGATTAACATAATATTTTTAAAGCAGCAGAATGTATGTGTGTGTATATCTCTGTATATTACATAAACATACATATTTCCAACACCTCTTAGCTCTTAATCGAACAAGGGCTTTATGCTGTGGGGCCTGGCTCTACATTGCCTCACAACTTCTTTAGGATGCCCTTGGTCTTTATAACAAAAATCCTAAAATGGTCTGTGAAACAAGACTACGACGACAAGCCATTCTGCAGTGAAAGATTTTAAATCATCCAGCCCCTTTTAATAGACTTGAGACTTATTGAGGTAGAAACCATAAAAAATGAAGAAGGGAAATTTAATCCCTGAAATATTGATTTGCACATTAATATCATATAGGCAGAGGGCAATTTGGCTTCGTGGAAATGACACATTGTCGACCCTTGGTGAAGTCAGAGCCAATCTAACTGCTGAACATGTCTGAATCTCAAGAGTTATTAAGGGCTTCCTTCTTGCCTTTATGACTTTTCTTCAGCCTACCAATGCAATCTTAAATGTATTATCTTTAAGAAATAATTGTAAAACCTCAGGGGTTTTCCAGTTAATGGAAGGGAGGCCAAACCACATCAGATTCTGAAATGCAACATTAAACCCTTGCAATCAACAAAACCACCTCAATTCTCATCCATCCAGTGCAGGATCTAATATTGTTATTAGGGATAATCAAATTTCATTGTGTAAATTTAGGCTCATGGTCAGAATGGAAGCAGTAAATTCTGCAATATTAAACAGCGATTTTCTCAGCCTCCTTTATGTTTTCCTTTGCTGGGACAGCATCTTTTAAAATAATCCAACTAGCTCAAAATTAATGGGCAGATCTGGGCTCATCTGCTAAAAACTGCAAAAGATTACAATAAAGCTGAGCGTGTTTCCTTCATTTTTAACTTTAAGTGGCAACTTTCACTTCCTAGACCCAGAGCCCACTCTCCCTGCCTACCCCACAATTGGGTGCTATTGCTTTGACTTACACAGCTGGTTTACCTGACCTTTCTTTGTTCCTTAGGTACATCTCACTTTTCAGATTTATGGTATTTCCCCCCATATTTCATTGACTCTATCTTCATTGACATAAAAATGAAAACAAATATGAGTTTACTTTTCAAAATCCAAAAGCAACCAGCTACTGAATAAATACACAGTGATACTCTCTCCCCAGTTTATGCCATAAATATTAGAACAGTTTTTTTTTTAATAACTGTATAAACCTTATGAGCCCCACACTGAAGCCAGGTGCAAGAGGTTAAAACAGCTGGCTAGCCATCTTTTATTTTTGTGTGCCTTCCTGCTGATTGAAACCGCAAACGTTGAAAACTATCAAATATTCCCTTAAGGATTTTTTTTTTTTAAGAAGAGGAAGGAAAAAAGAAAACCTTCCTTGTCTTTAATATGCTCCTCCGTGGAGAAGAAAAACTCTAAAACACAATCAGTCACAGAGATTGTGAAATAATCCCAATCCCTCCTTTCTGTTGTATTTAAACCATCTTTTCCAACAACTTCTAGACACAATTGTTTTTATTCTCCAGTTAGAAAAAAGAGGGAAAAAAAGAAAGAAAGAGAGAAAGTCTGAGCTTGCTCTGTCAGTTTTGCCAGTAAATATAAAGTAAAACAAGTGTTGATGGCACCGAGAGTGTTACATACCCGGGCTGTGTTTTTGCATTGCTCTCAATGGAAGCGATCGATGCCCGTGTCACTGTCGCGTCCCAATCGCAGCCAAGTCTCAGCCTTAATCTAAGCAACATCCGAAAAGGCAGCGGCAGCCGCAGCCTCTCCCTGACTCTTCCATCCATCCACCCAACTAAAAATATAATACTACATATGAGCTTTAACCACTCCACGTTTATAGGGATCAAGCCACTGAAAATCCAGGAGAACACAATAAAAAAAAAAAAAAAAAAAGCCCTCCTTCTGTCTCTTGTCTCTCTCTCCTCTCTCTTCCTCTCTCTCTCCTCTCTCTCTGTCTCTCCTTTTGCCATCTACATGATCCTTGATTAAACATGGAACAGAGTTAATAAAAAAAAAAAGGGGGGGAGGACTCAAGGAGAGGAAATGCAACTGTCAGAAATAGGGACCGCCAGATTTCCTGGTGAACCTGCCTCTCTGAGTCAGTGTCAATCCACCATCTTCCGCCAGTGAACTTGTCTTTGGGTTTTTGTTTGGTCTGGGGGGGTTGTTGTTGTTGTGTGTGTGTGCTTTTTTTGGAACGGGGGAGGGGAAAGGCAAGGTGGGGGCTGGCAGTGGGGGGGGGGAGTAGGGAGACCGTGTGTGTCTGTGAGTGTGTTGAGTGTGAGTGCGTATGTGTGTGTAGGGGTCGGGGTGTGGGGGGGTCCGTCTTCGCGATCTGAACCTTTGGTACCTACAAGGAGGGTGTCTCACCGAACGGTAGCTAAGACCTCACCAGTACCGCGCGGAAGCGAGAAGTCGCGGCCAAAGGCGCCCGCCGGAGCCTCGTCTCTGGGCCGGACCCCAACCCGAGCGGCCGAAAGGAACCCCCCGCCCGGATCACAGGTAACAAAAGAAATACAAACCAGTGCACCGTCTTCGGGACTGGGAGTGGGAGGGGCAGGGTGGGGAGCCCTCTGTAACTTGGGAATCGGCAGAGAAACTTTATACAATTCCATGAGAAATTTTATTATCATTTTTCCGACAGAAAAGAGCAGAAAGAACGGGGGGAGGGGGGAACGAGATAGAAGTAGAAGGAAGGCGAGACCCGACGCATTCCAGCCCCTCTTCCCTTAGCTGCTCCCGGCCGGAAGGCGCACTTGATGCCGGGAGAGGCGAAGAAGGTGAAGTTCGTTTGTAGACCTGGAACCTCTTTGGGGGGTGCCGGGGAATAAATCAGTTCTCACAACCGGCCACAGCCCCCCCCTCAATACACACACACACACACACACACACACACACACACACACTACTACACACACACACCCCTTGCCCTTCGCCAAAAGGAAAGGAAAAGATTCTTGACCCCGAGCCGCGGGCAGCTCTCCTCCGGTCTAAGACACACCCGGTAGCGAAAGCGCCCCGAGAGAGCTGCGGCCGCCTCCCGGGTCCCTGGCCCCGAGGCCCGGCGATCCCTCCTACTAACGGACCTGTCTGGCGTTCGCCGGCGCCCGGGTCCGCGCCGCCCGCGCCGCCTCCCTCTCCGGCGGGCGGGCGTCTACCTGCAGCCCCAGCCCCGGCTTGCGCCCCAGCCTCTCGGAACCCCCTGCCCACAGCGCACGGAGCCCCGGGCCTCCGCAGCTCCGGCGCGCTAAGCGCCCTTCATAGAACTTGAGCGAGGGAAGAGGGGTGGTGAGAGGAGGAGAAAACCGAGGCTGAATGGGAGGGGAGGGGAGCAGGGAGAGAAGAGGGAGAGAGGGGCTCCGAGTCCCACCGACCAACGTCCAAACTTTCGGAGGATGGGTGCGAAGGAAGGGTCATCCCGACCGGGGTGCGGGGGCGCGGGGGCGCGGGGGCGCGGGGCGACCGGGGGCCCCTGGCAGTGTCCGCGCCGCCGCGGAGCTGACAGCTTCCCCGCGCCTCCAGAAAGCCCCGGGCTCGCGGTGGAGACAGACCCCGAAAAGACAGGCAAAAGGAGAGAAAACTGCTCGGCCCAACGTGGATGATCCGCCACTTAATCCAAAAGTTAAATCCCCAAAAACGCACACGCACACACACACACACACACACACACACACCCAAAGAAAGTGGAAAATCAGGTCCTTCAGTGCCCCCTTCCTCCCTCGGCGGAGCAAATCCTGGAGCCAAAAAAGGGGGAAAGAGATCGAAAAGGGGGGGGCAGAGCGGAAGAGATGGTCGGGCTGAGGGGATGTGTGCGAGAGCGAGCGGGAGCGAGCGAGCCAGGCGCAGAGAGGGAGAGAGGCGGAGAGGGAGAGAGAGGGAGCGAAATATCAAAGATTGTGCAAGATCAGGCTGGAAAGATAATCGATACTCGACCTAAATTTAACACAAACTACTCAATAAAAGTTAAAGAAAAAACTTACTGTCCATTTCCCCTGTAGTTCCTACTCGATCTTCGCCTCTTTTTTGTTTTGCTTTTATTTTACTTACAGCTGATCACATCCAAGTAAAACGAGAGGGTTCATTAAAAAATAAAAAAAAAATTAAAAAATTAAAAAAATAATCCTCGAACTTTATTGGGTGAAAATAAAAACGCTGGAGCAGAAAGTGGGGGGCATGGAGCGGTCCTCGGGGGTCCGGGAGGAGTTAAAGCATGTGCCGACCGCGGTCTCGCTGTTTGGTTGTGAAGGGGTTGGGAAAAGGAGGAAAGGAAATGAAAATCCGATATGTCTTTATTCTGCTAATTATTATCGTTTTAGCCCTGTTTAAAAAAATGGCTGATTAAGTTGAGTGCGCATGTCTTTGTGTGTCTATTCCCGATATGCACTCTGGGAATGAGAGAGGAGAGCGAGGGAGAGGGAGAGGGAGAGGGGGGAGAGAGAGGTGTAATTAGTGAGGTGATCAACATTCCCCAGACTGCAAATGACGCGCAAGCCCGGACCCGGAGCAGCCCGGGAGCCTCGCGGCTTCCGAAGCTCGGAGCGCTGCGGCGGGAGTCCGGGACGCGGCGACCACGGAGAGGGCAGGGGATGGGGACCTCCGGGGCTCGCACCCCACGCGCCCCTGCGCGCGCGACTCCCAAACTTCATCAGACACACACACACACACGCACACGCACACACACACATACTCGGCAAGGAGGGGGAGAAAATAAAACATAATACCGTCCAAAACGTGCCCTTTAACCACTCGAATTTTTTTTTTTTTTTTAATGAGGCAAAGTAATTATTATCGGACCAGAGATTTGTTTACTAGGAAGCTTTAAACAGAAAGAGGAGTGAGGACAATGAAAAGGTTTTCTCTGCTTAGTTTATTCTGCTACGTACAGGAAAGCACTTTAACGGCGAAATGCGGGGTCCTGAGCAAATATGCAGATGTATGTAAATAAAGGGTGCCTGGCTGTGTGCAAATACCGCTCTACCCAACCTATTTCAAAGGAGGGATTGCACCCTGGATCTGTAGGCACTCAATGGGAACACGTATCTTTCGTTTGTACACGCAGAAAAGAAAACCCAGGGCGTGGAAGATGGAAGCGGTTAGTTTAGTCAAAGTAAACTTTCAAATGAGAATAAGGGATGGTTGCGAGGATGATAGTGAGGGTACGGTTCTAGCCCTTATGTAATATTTTTGAATATTTTATCAGAATTGCATAAGTTCAGTGTAATAGCTTTAAGAAGACTTAGGAAGAAAACCTTTCATCTTGCGAGTGTGTTGAATTATCTTTCTTGAAGCACATTATGATGAATTTTAAAACCCCACTACAGATCTCATTAGAATGAAATATACTTGGTATTTTCTGGTGCAAAATTTAAGGTGGCTGATTCTCATTTGAAAATCTAATTATCTCGTTCCAATATTACAGATGTGAATATGAGTGACACTTTCATTAAAAGATAATTAACTAAAACTAGGAATAGACACACTTTTAAATACCCCCTACTGAATATGGACTATACTGAATATGGACTATACTGAATATGGAATATATATATGTATATGTATGTATGTGTGTGTGTATATATATATATATATATATATATATATATAATCTCCATTGCTACTCAAAGATAGCATCTTGATACACTGCTATACTGCAGGTCACAAGTCGACACCATCTATGCAATATTTCAAAAATAGGAATTCTAGAGAGAAGGTGAGAGTAACAAATCAAACAAGCTAAAAACAGGAAATACTTGCAATGTCCAGCTTCCTGGACAGGTGAGGCGTCAGCTGCTTTTGAGTTGACAGGCCTCTGAAGTTCTGGATGGCCAGGATCTGCTTCAAAACCTTGTCTTAGGCCTTAGGCACCAAATCTACCAAATACCAACAGAAAGGTTTACTGCACAAGCACTAGGAAAAACAGAGCCTGCAAACACACACACTTCTGGGCCTGAAACCTTGCATTATCAGGAAACATTTGGAAAATCCTAAGACTGATGCAAATGGGATTAAAAACCAAACAAAACACCTGGGAGGATAAAAGCGTAGTCCTCAAAAGAGCAGACCTAGGCCCTGATCAGGAAAGCTGGTTGCCTACAGCAGCTGGGTAAGGTTACAATGAAAGTGCAGAGGCTTGGAGTGGAGAATAAACCCTAGATATGGTCTTTATTAAGAGAAAAAAGCAAATCACCACCATAAGAATCTAGAGTCAGTCCATGTACTAGTGTATTAGAAACCAGGACTACTAAACATTAACAGAAAGAAAATTATCTACTTCTCCAAAGACTTCACTCCATTTCAAACTTGTTTGGGAAGAAATCTGACCAAAGTGGACAGCTTCCTAAAATTTTTGATTTACTTTCTTTACAGCCCCACCTTTACACACAGCAACTGTATCACCGGTGTGTTAGTGGTGTCTGATTGCACCTCAGTGGGGTTTATCCATGTGCCTTAAGAAATATACATGCCCACGAGGGTAAAATTTAAATTCTCTGTAACTTGCAAGTGAAGAAGGCGTTTATGTAGCGTTACTGTTTACCGAAAAACACTCTAGAGAGCAAAAATTCTGGCTTTAAGAAACAATTTGAGGTGCGTGTAGGGGGAAGAGGGTGAGGAGAAATGAAGGCAGGGAAACTTTCAGGTTCAAATCAGAAAAGATCAAGCCCTTTGCAGGAGAGGGCTCCATGTACAAGCTCACTGATGGAAAAACCAGTTCCTGCGATTTCAGACGGGTAAATGCGTATAATGAAGGAAACACCTGAGAACAATAAGTCTGTTTCAGGCTCAGGTGAAGAAAGGGGTCTATTTCTGGCACTGAAGAATAGGGAAATGATGATCATTTCGTTTTCAAGTTTTCCTTTATTTCTTTTGCCTTTTTTCTCCCTGAACCATCATCAATAATATTAATGTCATTGATGTCAAAACACCAAACGTCAAATCAGGAAAACCATTTTAAAAATTTTGTGGCTATTTCTCCTCTATGCCCTCATCCCCTCTTTCCTGAAAAATACAGCTGTAGTAGTGTGTGTGTGTGTGTGTGTGTGTGTGTGTTGGGGAGGGGAGTTATCGAATTCTAAGTAAGAAAACAAAAGGAAGGAGGATTTGTAAGAGGGGCTCCCACTTTTGCAATCCCTTCTGCAAGCGAGTATTCCTCTTCTAGCGTTTGTGTGTGTGTGTGTGTGTGTATGTGTGTGTGTTTTCTTTTGAATCATCTCCTCCTCGTCCTCTTTCACCTCCTTCCTAAGAAGAGAAGCTGGGATGAGGGTCGGGGGTTAATGGGCTGAGGGGAAGGGGCAGAGAGGAACTAGCACAGAGTCAAGAGTTTCCTCCAGGGCTCGGCCTTGGAGCGCGTCAGCGCGCAAAGGGGAGCTGGGAGCAGCGGCCGCAGGTCTGCGAGGGGTGGGCCCGGAGGCGCGGAGCGCGGCGCCGCGAGCAGGGGCGCGGAGAGGGGAGCGAGCTCGAGCCCAGCCCGCGGGCTGCTCCGGGGCGCGGGCGCGATCCGCCCGGCTCGACCCGGCTGCGCTGCTGCCCCGCGGCCCCTGGCGCCCTCCTCCTCGGCCCCTGGCTTCGGGAAACCCAGCTGCTCCTCTCAGGTCTCTGCGGACTCCTCGCCGTCAACCTTTGACCCCACACAACACCCCCGCCCCCCCATGCCGCTGTCCCTAAACTCTGCACGAACCCACCGCCGCCTTCGCGGAACGTTTGGCTACTTTTAATTTCAAAGTGAAACGAGCAGAGGTTTCCCCGCCGCACCCAGAACTTTCCCTAGACCCTCTTCTGCACTTTCCAGGGCTGCCCCGCCGAGCCAAGCCCACTGCAGAGCATTCGGATCCTGACACCCGGCGCCGAGTTGAGGAAGGACCAGAAAGGGCTACCAGGTGGTTAGGTGTTGAGTGTTGGAAGCAAGGAGTAATTAACATTGAGACAAAAGGTAATTTCCACTCCCAGACTTTTCCTCGGCGTATTTTATTTCCCACATCTCTGAGGAGGACACTCAGGGCTTTACAATCGGTTTAATGAGTCTTGAGCTGTATGTTCCCCCCTTCCCCCGCCCTGCCCTCGCTGAGTCACTAATAAATACCCCTCCTCCCTCTCCCCCGCTTCCCTCCAGCTCAAGACTAGCCCCAGCCCAAGGGGAAAAGGTTCCCAGTCTTTTGACCGCGCTTCCGGGGTCTATAGATGAGCTCAGTTTGAAACGAGGTATTACAAGTGATTTCAGCGTTAGGAACCCTTTATGTCACCACAGACACTTTCAGATCCTCAGCCCCCCTCCTCTTTCCCTCTTTTTGTTGGGTCTTCTCCTCCCGGGGGCTATTTAACAAAGGCAGTCTGTTAACTAACATTTTTGTTTAACTCAGCAACTCCTTTCCAAAACACACTTAAACCTGATACCAAGGTCTGCTATTTTGTGTGGGGGTGGGGGGGGAGGAGGACTATGTATGTATGTAAGGGGGAGACGATGAAGTTGACAGTGAATCGGAAAGTGCAGGGCTTATTGGGGAAAGTGTCACAAGCATTATATTTCTAGTGAAATAATTCAAGAAATAGTGTGGGAGAGCCACTTCCCATTACTATGAAAAAAAGTATATTTTCTTGAGAATTAAAAAGGGGAGGAGGGAGAATGAAAATATGACCTAACTTCCAGAATGGACACTCTCTTTGATGGTGAGAGTGAACTAGATGAAATGACATTCAAAGACGAAAGGTATTTTGAGTGTGTATGTACGTGTTTGTGGGCAGTGCAATCCGTCGTTCGCTTATTCCCTCCCCTCCCCCAACCTGGTTTTTCTCTCCTCCGTAGTCTCATTTTTTTTTTTTTCCCCAACATAAAAATGACCCCCTCCTGATCCCGGGATCTATCTCTGTACTTCCATATCCCCATATATTTCTACCTTTCTAGACTGAAGCCCAGTTTTTGCTTTAACTTCGAAGTAAATCGGTTTTACCTCCCCCCCCCGGAGGTTCTGACCCGGTTGTGTGTGTGTGTGTATGTGTGTGTGTAGGGGGTCATTATGTACAGTTAGACACAGGTAAGGTAAGGAATGGGGAGGGGAGAGGAGTTATAGAGGGTTTGAGGTATAGAGGGTCTGAGGAGGGAAGCATTAAGGGAGGAAGAAAGGAAATACAGAAAAAGTCAGACGCCCTCTGGCCTTTCAGAGGTCAGGGCTCAGACAGTACTGTGACCTTCTTTCCCCCTAGGCAACCAGACCAGTGTTTATAAACAAAATCAGGCAGGTCTCTTCCCAAACAATAGCACTTCACTAACTTCACAAGCACTTCTACAGCTCTTATGCAAATTAATGAGGACCGCCACTGCCCCCCCACCCCATACACATGCACACTCACTCCATCCAGGGTCACAAGCACACCCTTCTCACAATACAAGGAGATATTTCCAGCAAGAGTATCCAACGAAAATTTTACATTCCGTCTGGGGCAGAGCTCTAAGAGACAGCGATGCAGATGGGAAAAGATAGACAAGTGAGGAAAAACAAAATAAAGAATAACTGATTTCACTGAATAGAAGATACAGTTGTGATCTTTTAAAACCTAAAACATCTATATTTAGTCAATGAAATGCTGTAGAGACAATATATTAACTCCAGCCACTAAATAGAATTATTTTAAAACAGGACATTACATTCATCCAAACATCCACATTTCCAAGACAAAAAAAAAAAAAAAAAGTCCAGATCTTTATAGTTGAAGAAAAGTCATCACCTCTGTATGTAACATCCCTAAATATTAGACACAAAAGCACCATTAAATCCTACAGCAAACAAACAGCCCATCTGATCTAAGTTACAAAATGTATAATTAAATCCATCTTTAATTACAAAAGGCAGCTAGCAAGCTAAATGAATCAAAGATTTTGAAACAAATGTTGTTTGCCAAGGTACAGAAATGATAGCTTTACATTATATTGTCACCAAAATTCCATTTCAGGAATATAAATTACAAGACAGGAAAAAAAAAAAGGTGAAAGCAAAAAAAAAAAAATTAAATGATTTTCAAACTTTTGCTTTAAAATAATTATCAGTGCAAGTCTAACAGAAAAAGGTTAAGGAAAGTATACCTCAGAGCAAAAAGATCATCTCCTTTTCTTCTTTGTCTATCAGTCCCCTGTTAAAGCATATGGAAAATGTTTTCAAAATGCCCAGATTTGGCACATTGTCATTGCAAAGAGAGGAGCGCAGTGATGCTGTTAGAGAAAATGGGAAATAAATTCAGGATTGGGTGCTGCCTCCTTCAATGCGGATTTATCTAAGTTTAATTTAATATTCCGCAATCACTGAATGATCACATATAATTCACCAAGATTTTAAAGGGCTTTATTTAAATGCCTTGAGCAACAAGAGGATGGAATTTAAACCATTGCGGCCATTGCTTATATATATTTTATTTTCCTATTAGAACTTGGAGTGGCAGTTTCTAATAATAAAAGAAAAAACGATAAAGATTTGTTTTTTTTTAAAGGGAGAATGTTAAAGGAAAGCGTTAGTTTTATTAAAATCATTCTGAATGTAAAATCAAAAAGCACAAAATGGTTGTTTGTAAAACACTAAACCTTTAATCGATTTTATTGGCATTCCGATCGATTAGATAAACGGAAATCTATAGCAAACATCAAAGCATTTAAAACATTTTCCCTATCTCATTTATAAACAAAACTTTTCTTTTCAGCAGAAAAAAGTGATTATCAAACGACTAACAGGAAATTCTTCAGATATCAAATTACGATAATAAAATTATTTCCACATGGAAAAGGATAATGACAATGATGATAGTAATTACAATAATGAATAATTCAACAACCCTTTGACATGTATGGAAGAACCTCGAGCAGAACCGCTCTTGAAGGGGGCCACTTTAAAATAAATACTTTATTTTTAAAGGAAATATTTTTAAGAGACAACTCAAGGGGAGTAGCTTAGGTGTGGCTCTCGAACCAGTGTTAATTTTCCTGCAGTGACAAGGAAATCAATTTCTTTACCGGCGTTTTCCTTCCAAATTGAGTTACTTCTTATTAGCAAAAATTAATATGCAAATGTCAGTGAGCCCGACCAGGTCTGCAAACTTGTGTCTGAACCTGTCTTCTACTTATTCTAAAAGGTGATTCCCAAATTATAGAAGGGGAGGGGGGGCGAGGACTGGACTCCCCAAAACTGAATGGAATCACACATTTGATCCTTTAAGTGAAGGAAAACAATTTATTTAGAGATAGAAAAACTGCTATCCGGAGAAATGAAACCATCAGAGAGCTTCTGGCATTCTAGCTAGCTGCAGCAAGAGGAAGTGTTGCTGTAACGGGTATTCTGTTTATTTGTTAAAGAAAATCAATGAAAGAGGCTGTAAAGTAGTTAGTGAGGCGTGTGTTTGGGACTCGCGGTGAATCGTGACTCCGTCAGGGTGAACGAGCAGCTCTTCCTCTTGCCAGAAAAGTCCCTGCGTCGCCCCGAGCCGGGGCGCGGGCTGCACGGCACCTGGTTCCAGCTCGCCGGTGCTGCCCCGCGGTGCTCGCGCCACCGCCAGAGTCCGTACAATTCTCTGCCCTTTCTGCCCTCTGTCCTAGCAGTCGCTCCCTCCAGTTGACAGCGGGTGCCTTCCCACGCCCTCCCTCAGCAGCACACACCTTTTTCCGCCTTCTCTCTTACTGACTCTAGTCGTTCCCTCCTTCCTTTACGCTACAGGTCTGAACTTCTGCACTTCTTTTCCTTCTACTGGAATCTCACTCTTCTGCATCTCCAAGTCCCTCCGGTGACTCGCCGAATATTTCCTTCCTACCCCGCCCCTCCCCCGTTTCTCTCTCACGCCATTTATTTAGCACCCGGGTCTTCTTACCCTCGCGCTCCTATCCTCTCCTCCAGACATTCCAGAGAGTTCTCATCACACCAGAATGCACTCTCTTTCTCCTCCTCCTCCTCCCCTTGGATTGGAGAGCCGGGGCGGGGGGGGCGGGCGGGGGGGCGATTGCGAGTTCAACTCCCAGGAGTTTTAGTCTATTCTTTTAACAGCTTTACTTTCCCTTTTCTTCTTTGCGTAACCTTCACCTACCTACTAATTTATAACAGAAGCGGTTTCTTTCCCTTTCATTGCCTAGTCTACGGTTCCGGTCCGGGGTTGTGCATCCCACGAACTCTCCGCACCTCCCCCTCCCCGCCCCCAGCAGCCCGCATCGCCCCCGCCGGCCGTGCTCCCCGGCAACTATTTTCATTTACTCGGTTGCCGTCTAGTTGCACTTTCTCTTCTCGGAATAAGTTAGCTATCCAGATTTAAAGTTCTCTGTAGAGCCCCTCTTTAATTTGTCAAATCACTTCGTTGCCCAAAAGAAGGGAGGGGGTTTGGGGAGGCAGTATATCACCCACTTAAGTCCCTTTTAACACCCCAGTCCCACCCCCCGCCCGGGTAATATCTTATGTGAATAATAACGAATTCTGGACGATTTTCCCTCTCAGCGCGTGCAGATTGCTTATGAGTTATTCCTGAGCGGGTCTCAAACTCCTCACTTGCATCTTCTGGCTTCGAGTGGTCATCCTTCCAAACTTCCCCCCTTTCCTCTCCTTCCCTCCCCGGCAGCCCTGGCTGCGAGCGGAGCTCAGTCTAAAGACCTCGTCCTCTCGCTTCTTGTTTCTTGCTGCTGCAGCTGCCGCTGAAATTCGCTGCGGCCGCTGCCTCTTCCCGCTTTAATCCCAGACCTCCAGTCATTGGGCAGCTCCTCAGAGGCAAGAAGTCAACACCATGGCAACCCGACAAGCCTATCAGATCACCGGCTGGTGTGACAGCAGCAACACTGCAGGCTGGAGTGGGCTGGGCAGAAGAGCAGAGTGGCCTCTACGCTCAGGTACACAGTCTGGGAGTGGACAGCAGCTGTCAGCCTCCACGGTCTGGCTACACAGATGTGCACCACCCAGTTCATACCCTTACCCTGCGTCCCCTCGTAGGTCTTGGAGGAGGAGGAGGAGGGATGCAAGTAGGATTGGAAGGCTTCGGAAGAGACTTTCAAGCTAAAGTAATCAAAGCCCTAGGTATTGTAAACTAAAGGTGCCTTGTGTCCCCAGTATTCCATGAAACCAAATCACAGTAGCCTCAGAACCAAATTTAAGGGGTTTGCACAAAGGTGTGGGGCTTTTCTTCACCAGTTCTATCACTTGCTTGAACAAAATTAAGGAAACATTCTGTTCTGGAGTTCCAAAGGGATACAAGAAACTGTGGCGCTTTTAACTTTTACTGTCTGCTAAGTGTTGGATTCTACAAAAGCTCAACATCACTTTCAGCCATGCTAATTGCTTTGGAAATGACCTAAACTTTACTTGAAACGGCCTTTGCCTTGTTCTTTCCTAAAATGTTTGCTGCGTGTAATGTGTGTTCTAGATCTTGATTTTCTAGAGAAGAAATGGGTAACTGGGAAATCTGTGTGTCCCTCTTGGGCCTACCCAGCCTTTGTATTTCCTCCTTTTCCTTAAGAAACTCCCAAGTAGGCAGATGGAAGAAGACAGGACTTTCACTAATATTTTAGAACATCTTGTTAGTTAACATGAAATAGATAGAAACTGTATTTTTCATTTTTGATTTTAAAAGCACACAATGTTTTTGAGAAACACAACGTGTTATTTCTCCATTACAATTATAATTCTGCTGTGAAAACTTTGACAAATAATTGTACAATATGTTATCATTGATCATATAAACCCCTCTATCACTTATCTCATCGTTGATTTCTAAATTTCAGAACACGCATTTGTCTGTTGAAGTTGGAAAAGACAGAAAGAGAAATCCATTTAATATTGAAGTTAATGTGTCGTATTGAGGAAATCTTGTATGAATTCTAAAATCTACCCTTAAGTCCACTTCACATAAACACAATTCACTAAGTAAACAGCTTTCATATTGATCTAACATTTTAACATTTTTAGGCTCTCAGCGTGTATTTAAATTATCCTTGGCATGCATAAAATCCTAGAGAATTGGAAAGGTTTCTTAAAACAGCAATTGTAATATTAAGCAAGTAGGACAGAGAGCCAATTTCTGTGGCTCTAGAGAAAAATTCAATGAAATCTTCAACTTCATTTCCTTACTTTCTCTATATTTCTTTGTTGATGGATCCTAATATTAAAACAGTGCATTTTCAAAATATAATTTATTACAGACCCAAAACGGGTATAATAACTGACATTGGAGAAACAGGTCATGATATACTAGAGAAAACATTTGGACATAGTATGATATTCCCTGTACCGAAACTCTAATAACATGCTGGTAATATTTTCTTATTCTGTGCCAATCTGCAGAGTTGTTCAACAAAGAACCGCCAAGCACACAGAACTGAAATTTGGTTATAGTTTAAATGGTTATTTCAGTGCCAACTTATTGATATCCTTTAATATTTTTGCCTAATTCATATTGCATTTGCCATGTACTGAGTGTTTACAGTAGGAAATGTAGGAAGAAACATAATACCACAATTTTACATTAAAATGCATATATTTAATTCGTTATCTCCCAGAAACAAACTTGTAAATTTAAAATGTTTTTAAAGAGAAGTTAGATAAAGTGTGCAAAAATCTTTCAGTACATTTTGGCTTCAGGAAGAATAAAGGAATACAGGAAATATGATAACATTAAAAATTTTATTATTTCATTTAATGAATGGTACATCCTCAGTTAGTAGAATACCTTAGGTTCTATAATACTACTTGCGTAGGGGTGTGCGTCTGTATGCTAGTCAAATATGTGAACAGATATTGTCATTCAAATGTTTATCTATATGTGATATTTCTAATTTTAAAAAATTAAAATAAGATGAAGTTCATAAATTAATATATTACATTTAAATGAAAACAAATATCTAGATATTCTATTAGATCCTTTGAGTTTCTTAGAAATGATTATTTTTTCTTTATTATTTTTTCTCCGCCATGTATAGATTATCTAAAATTAAACAATGTTTGCATATATTATGCAGATATTTACTTTGTAATCATAAATCAATTGTGTCTACCCTTAAAAATACCCTCAGATTATACGTATATGACCATCTGTTTAAACACAGATTTACATACATACCACACACATGTTGCTAGTCAGCTCCACATTCAAATCTTTACATTTAAAGCTATTTTCTGTACATTTAGTGTTTTCACCATAGGATGCTATTGGAAGGAGGGAATTTCTCTTTTTAGCTAATGAATAAGATGGTGGAATTAAATGTAGTTTAAGTGCTAAATTAAAAAAAAAAACTCTATGTAAGGATGCCTTGCTCATTTTCAGCAGAATGGATACCATCTCCATAGAGTTCATTCTTGACCTTACCTGAGTAAGTATTTTAACTTAAAGTATGAGATGCACCTAGAGGGGTAAAACATTGAGCTTAATAGGAAGACAGTTAATAACCTTTTTTCATCCTTGTGCACTATCAATCATGGCTGTCACCAGTCTGCTGAATCAAAGCAAAAGTGTTCTTCACAGATGACTGATTAGAAACGCAAAATCACAAGATCCATCTTCATGGTCACTTTTATTATAGTCATTTTTAAACTGACAGCAACATGCTCAGTTTCAGCACACTGGGCATCACAAATAGTGTCACTCAGTGCAGCTAAGCATGAGAAGAGGTTGGTTGGATTATACTTAAAAATAATTAGGCCCTCAACCCTTTGTGGAGCCAAGAAAAAAGGTATTTCTCTCTCCATCCCCCATATCCTCCCCCACCCCCATAACTCACTTTGATTCCACTGTATCATTAGTTTATATCATTAATTTACCACCTTGAAAAGAGGCGATCAAGGTATAGATTTATCCTCATTAATTATCTAGGAATTAGGGAATGAATATGTCCACTTGGGAGTTACAGATAACTTTTTGTCTACCACTTTTTGTCAACTTCATGACAAACATCACTGTTACCCTTATAGTTAAATTGGGTTCTTTTTATATAGAAATGTGTTTTTAGACTAAAAGCCTCAGGAATCTAAGTAGTCAGGTACTAGTAAATGATACTTGCTATGAAGTATCACTGAGGACATCTATCTGTTGAAGACATCTAATAGCATCTCCTAGATGCTGTAGCATTGGAATTACTGGGATTATAACTATTTAAATGCATAATCTTAAGGTGGTCAAGATATTAACTATTAGGTGGCTATGTAAATTCTTGTTTTACCCCCTACATTACTTCCTTTTCAGCCCTAGAATATTGAAGCAATGACAAATTTGAAAAACCAACAAGTAGAAATACATAAAAATCATTAAACTAGGAGGTTTGAAACAGTTATGGCTGAATCAAATGATAAGGAACTTTGTCTTTACTTAGAATCTTGATCTTTATGCTACAAAAATTACCCCTTCAGGTTTATTTCATGCTACTTTTACATTCCTTCAGAATATTTTATAATATCATAAGGTACTAATGATACAAATATTTATATGGGAAAATTTTAATAGAAATATTTCAAAATATGTTGTGATTCTCGTGCTCATTTTACAAGCTCCTTATTTCATGTTTCAGAAAAGAAAACCCAATTGAATTTAAATTTTAATTTAGTAATTTTAACCAAAATACCCATTTGAAATTTCTATACAGTTATCTTTTCCTTTTATCTCAAATGTCATTTCCTTGTTAGCAGCCGAATACACTCACTTAGAGAGAGGAAGAAGGAGAGAGAAGAAAAATTATCAATGATATTTCTTTATATAGTATAATGCCTTCATATTCATTTTCAAACATGTTAATATTCTACTTTAATACCTCTCTGTAAATCTACCAATTCTTTTCCTCCGTCTCTACAAGCAGACACACACATACACACATACGTATACTCCTTTATTGCTTTATTCTAGGTTATGAGAATGCTTTTCTTCTCTGCACAAAATGCATAGATTGACAAGACACATATAATGATATATCTATACTTATATAGATAGTAATAGAGGTGCACAAATGTACTCTCTACATATAAGAAGGCTAACATTAATTTCTTTAAATACTGTACTTTGTTAATACATATTTTTCTGTAAAATGGAGACATTATGAAATATCTCAATTAGCTATTTAGTTTGATTTTACATTCTTAGACGAATGAAATTGTCTTAGAATTTGAATAGATACATGTGTTAGTTGATATTTTAAAATATTTACACTTTGTAAAAATCAATGACAATAGTTACCGATATATTGTTAAATATGTAAAACTAGGATTAAATGAAATGCTTACATATTTTAAAAGCTACATAGTTGCATAGATGACAACGTAATAATCACCTTAATGGCTTCATTTTCAGTTTACTTTAATGACAAAACCGACAAAATTTGTGTGTGTATGTGTGAGTGTGTATGTATGTGTGCTTAGTTTAGATAAATTTATACTTTTAGAAAGGATAGTGTCCCATAGAATTCAATATTATTTTTTAAAGTTAATTTTTGGTGTAAAATATCCTTTGTGACTAGGTTATACTAGTCAGAATATTTATAGAAAAGAAAATTTATTTGAAATAGCTGGACTCACTATAGCTCATTTAAGCTACTAAAACTAATTCAGTGAAATGATATGCATGATTTTTGCCATCATCTTGGTAATCTGTATAGGCGGTCACTATAGATCTTAAACATTAATCTTTAATATGCATCATAAATATGAACATTCATAATGCTTATAAAGATTATAGATCTGGAATCATGTTTTCTGCTATAGATGGGTCTTAATAAACAGAAAATAAACATATTATCCTTTATATTATCCTTTATATTTTAAGGATTTAATCAAAGCTCTTTAAAAAATAGTTCTTTTGAAAGTTACTATGGAGAATCATTGAGAATTTTATGTTTTGACATAATTTGAAAACAACATTCACTTATATTTAAAGCATTAGAGTTAATTTAGATAATTTTTGGGGAAAAAATATCAGTGTCTTTATTTATTTGAAAAGTTTATCAGACTATTTTGTTGCTGTTAGTTTAGAAATCGATCTTAATTTGTGTGCATTGCTTGTGCTTACGTTTGCTTCATTCAGAATGTTCTTGTGTTTAAATGAATAAAGTACACAATCTTATTTAATAGTAGAATATCATATGACATATGGACTAGCAAGAAATCTCATAATTTAGTTGGTAGAGGTATATTTAATATATAAATACATATTCATCAAAGAATATTTTAAACTAAAAAAAAGACAAATGAAATGTTTGTGCATTTGGGGCTGAAATTTATATTTGTGCATTGCATGTAATATATGATATATACATACATATACACAATTACACCTAAATACTTTCAAATTTAGATTACTGACTTCTTTAAATGGTAAAATGCTATCACACACAAATAGTACAATTATCTTTGCCATACTTGGTTTATGCAGCCTGAATATGCAGTTATGGCATTTCTCTCTTTTCTGAGATACGATTTTCCCTTGATACTTGAATTGTTCTTTGTTGAATCTTTGTGATTAAAAAAAAAAGAAAGCTGTTATATGGGTGTCAGTTTGCAATAAATGTGTGAAAAAATGTACAGTCAGGATAGACTGGCCGTCTTTCAGTGTGTCTTACCTACCTGGGCTTCAGGGCTCCAGCTCCGTACCAGTGATATTTAAAGAGAAAGGAAAAGAAAGCAAAGGCCATACAAAAATCACCTTTAACATTTTATAGTAAAAAAGAGAATTTTTTGAAATATTTACAGTAATTTGTTATGTAATTTTATTTTAATTTTTTTCTATTAATTTTCAAAATCTACTATTATAACTGTAACTCATTTAAAATTGTCATTGTGTTCAACTCTTACTTCTTACTTACAGAAAAAATATTCAGCCCTCTAAAATCTTTAAACCTGAAATTATTATTTTCTCTACCATTCATATTCTCCAAAGCTTTCTGCCACTCACCCACTAAAGCTAAGGGATGCATTTTATAACAAATAGAGTATTTTGATCAGCATGAGCTATTTTACCTTGAACTTCAGTTTACAAAGAGATATGCAAATAGATTTAATGACAACTTTTCAGAACGCACCCCAAGATGTTAGTGATGTTTTCAAGTAAAAAATTTAGGACAATATGATATAAAGATCTTGCTTTTTTTTTTTTGATAGCTAAAGCTTTTATATGTAAACCTTCACTTATGTATTACACAACCACTGAAGAATTTTAATGTATTGCAGTTCATTTTGCAATATTTGCACAAACGTTCAGAGTAGTATTATGTTGCTTAGTTATTTCATTATATTATATTTCACATTTAGATTTTCATTCGAATTTTCCCGTTTTCAACATTTGGATATCATCTCATTAGCTATCATAAACCAGTAGTTTAAGGAGGGGTAATTCTGAAATGTAAACACCCCTTCTAGAATTTTACAGCATTGCCATGGCAGCATTACTTTCCCCCAAACATTTTCCTGTTATGATTATAAGAAAAGATCAGATGCTGTGGCAATCTTTTTCATATGTGATCTTTCTTTCGAATTATTTTCAAAGTCAACCGTCCTTAGACCTTATTTTCATCACCACAAAGCATTAAGTTTTGCTTCTTTGTAAAATATTTCTTCATAACATATCTTAGTTTAATTCACTTTTAGCAAAAGAAACACCCAAGCTCAATCTGGAGACCTCCTTCCAACATAATTTAGCTGGACCTTTTCTTAGTAAAGGTTTTCTGGTTTTCATTTTCACTTCATATTCTCAAATAAAAGATCCTTTGTTGTCTACCATTTGATTGGACTTAATGAAAAACACTCCATTTTAACTTAACAGTATTTCCTTTTGAATTTATTATATTTAAGAACACTGTCAAAAATCAAACATTTAATCTCAGGTTTTTGTATTTCAAAATATATTACTATCACATGGCTCAGTGAGGTGATGTAAAAAGTATACTGAAAAGATTTCAAAAAGAAAAGCAAAAGCGAAAAAAAACCCAGCTTCATTTTAATATGAAACTAAATACTATGGCTAATGTGCAGATTGGATGCAGCAGCTGACTGTAAAGTCGAACATGTGACAGGGTGCCAACAGCGGAATTGTGCAGTATTGACTAAATGAGGTTCACTGATTTGTATTGAGGCTAATATCTTCTTTAAACAATTCCGTGTAAATTGTGCGTATAAAGTCATTGGAAGCTATTTCTCAGGACAGCCTCGCTGGCTAGCTACCTGCTGGAGTGAGGAAGATAATCAATAGGAAGAAATAGAGCCGAACATGAGCCTGGGAAGCTTCAGAGCAGTTAATGCTGATAAAAGTAGATGATGTCAATATTTGGGAATAGCACAACTCTAGGATAATAGACAAAAGAGAAGTGCATATGTTGCAGGGTGTTCAAACAGGGGCAAAATTAAAAGCCTAAGTGGCAGATGATGCCCTAGGCTCCAAAAGACATTATTTATTACAGGTATTGGTACATTTCTCCTGAAATCCAAACAGAACAAGATGTTATATGAAAAAGGTACCGAACTTTTCTCAGAAGCTTAAATACCCATTTCCATTGCAATGGCCAGAAGGTTTCTGCTCATGATTAGTCTAGGAGAGATTGTCCTCCAAACACTTGACAGATATATATTTTTACATATGTAATATTTCATGTCTCAAGAAGAAATTGTATTTTTCTGTAATTCTCTAAGTTGTTTCCAAGATACAACAAATAAAATAACTTGTAAAAGATAAATGAAAATAGGCTGTCAGTCAAAGGGTGATACCAAAGAAATAAACGAACCTAATTGCCTTTGCATATACTTGTGATTATAGCAGACGCCTTATTTTTTAAAGGTAGTAGACTTATTGGAAGTGAGGTAATGGTATATTTGTACTAATTTAATACTGAAAATCAGTTTTCCTCTTGCTGTCAGGCGATGAAATTTTGTTTTTCTGTGCTGATCTTTCTGTTGATGTATTATGACATAGTCTGTCAACATGAACAGATATGTGGAAGGAGATTGGGTGACTGAGACATACAACCTGCATAGAACTCTTCTTGAATTTTAAGCATGTAATAGTGTTTGGGTACAACAAGTAAGACTGTGCTTGCTTTAAGATGCTGTATTTTTACATAATTTAAGCCCAAGCAAAACAGGTGGACTATGTGACAAAGCTTTCAACCTGAATGAGTGAGCTAAATCCAAAACACGTATTTCAGAATACCTTTTTAAAAATCCCTTACACATCATAAGTTGGTTCCTTTAAGAAAAAAAAATTGCAAAATATAAGTTTCTCGACAAAGAGGAGAAATCCATTCATGGACACGTGATTATCAAACATAGCCATTTTCTCCTAAATTAAACAATTCCACAACTGTTCCATGCTTTTATTGTCACAGATGTTTTTATTGTTTAGTGTTAGATATATATCAACACATCATTCTGAAGTTAGGTAAAACAGCCAAGCTTTGATAGTTTTCACTTAAAATCAAATATAAGAAATGTTATTAGAAAAACAAGTATATTTATCTGGCACCTAACATTGTAAACATTATTTTTACCCATAAAAATACAGAAATAAATAAATTTTCCCCTGATATTCATTTTATGCTTTTATTTTAGGAATAACTCTTTATTTTGGAAAAAAAAACTTTTATTTATTTATTTTATTTTTTTTTTTTTTTACCAAATCACACCTTGGAATTATTAACCCAAGTCACTGGATTCCAATTAAAATAATTTCATATTCCAAATATATAATCTTTGTAAGCTTTCCTACAAATAAAATTTGCTTTTAAAAAAATTGCAAGTATGTTGTCATAAATCCTCTCTTTTCATCTTAAATACAGAGAAATAAAAGATCCTTGGTCATTCTTGAATTCTAAAGAAGGTTTCGTTTCAAATAAAATATGAATTTTGATTTAGAGACACAGAAAAAAATCTTTTAAGATCTATACTTCAACTAATTTGTTAATCTTGTGCCACTTTTAGCATTTGTCACACATATAGACCAGGAAATTGGCTCCATCTCATTCTAGCTCTGTATTGAATTAAAAACCTCCACTGCAAAGAAGAGCATGATGTGGGGAAAGAATAAATTTAGTTCTTTCTTTAGTAATGCACATATATTTCCATACATTTCACATCCTCAGGGAGCCTATGAATGCATTCAATAAATACAGAACTATAAACTGTAATTCCAGAAAAGGGAAAGGTTTAAACAGTTTTCTGATTTTAATATACCATTTTAAGTTTGAAGGATGAAAATTAAATAATTTCATACATTTTGTTTTACTTTTTTTTAGCAGACACCTTCAGTATTAGAAATAAATCTAAAATAATGAATCTTAGTTGTTCCTTCCACTTGGATAACATTAGCAGTTTTAGATCAAAGCAAATTAAATATCAGCAATGACAAATTGAGAAAAATGTTTTATACCAGTTGAATCTATGTTTGCATTCAATCCACCAAAGTCCACCCTGGCTAATTTAGTAGACACTGTATACAAACCATTTATGTACAGACATTAAAAGGAGTGTCCATTCCTATTTCGTGTTTCTAGGCTGACAGAAAAGGGAGTTTTCCATTAAGTGTGATAATAATGGATAGATTTTAAGTGCGATGGGTGCATTTCGATGACGATTTTGTTAAAAATGAAATATGCCCCACAGGTGAAGGAGATTACGAACTCTGATATAGACTCGCTGAAGGTGTAGTTCACTATACTTTCAAGCATTTGAATCTGTGACTGTGTTCTGAGGAGACCGTGCAGTGTGGTAGATTTATGATGGCCTCATGGAAACCGGAAACAGAGCTTGCAAAGATTATGGCATACTTGTTCAGAAAAACGGTGAACTGAAGGTCCCTGATTTACACTGACATGTATCTCGATGAAACCATAGTTTGCAAATTGCCTTGAGTAGTCATCTTTTACTAAGTGATTGATAGCTACATAAGTGTACATATCTATTTTTAAACATATCAAGAATGTTGATACTGTATTTGAAAGAATTTTCTTTTAGATCTTGAGGTTAAAAATATTTTACTTACCTATTTCTATTTTCTAAATACCTTAGAAATTAATATTCAGTAAAAAAATCATATCAGTTAAGAAATACATTCCATAATATCAATAGTGAAAAACTAAAAACTCCAGTAATATGAAGAATTCTGAAAAATTTCACAGTATATCTGCATATTAATGAATAGGTTTAAAGTCTTTAAGGTTTTATTTTTTTCACATTTACGTTATTACTCAAGGATAAAGAAAAGACTGAGCTTCAATTGTCAACTTAAAATCCATCACTCCCTGACTCATTCCTGTTTCAAGTGTTTAATCAACATGGTCTTTGTTTGAAGGATGTAGTTGTTTCTCCTTTATTTTGTGAGGCCAGTGAAGATACTCCCTGCCTAATTCAGGAATGAAATTGTGCACATATATGCTCATAGACTTTTTTTTTTTCCCTACGGGAAGTCTTATCTGTGTATGATTAGAAATGACAGAATGCATGACACACACTTGTAATCATTCTGCTATGCATTTTCAATTCCTGAGAACTTTATTCTTTGCCATCCCTTTTTATTTTTATAATAGTCGATAGTGTCACTATTTCAATTTAGAAGAAACACAATTTTTCCCCCAGGTCTCACAATACCAATTTAGATGCTCCTACTTAATCTGAGAAATTAATGTTTGGGAAAACACGAAGTGTTACGTGATTAAAAGCTTTGAAATTGTTGAAACCACAACCCCTTTAAAATCCTCATTCTATTGGTGCCATTCTCCTTGTATTTTACAGCTGAGGGGTTTGGATGCCTAATGCTGGTATTGTGTGAAGTGGGTGTTCCTGGAAGTCACACTTATGAATTATTATGTGCCCCAACTGCTTCCGGGCATAAAATTTCTCTAACAGACAGCAGCTGACAGATTGGGAGAATCTGGCACAAAGTGTCAGATAACGTCTAACTGTAACGTAAGTTTTGAAAGTATCTTTTGGGTCTCTTTTCTTAGGGATTTAGCAAAAACAAATGGAATATATAGAAAGCCATATTTTTTTTCTATTGCCCTAACCTCTTTAGCACAGCTCAGCATTCCAGGATACCTTTTTTTTTATGGTAAAAAACACATAACATGAGATTTACCCTCTTATCAAAATTTTAAGTGTACAGTATTCAACTATAGGTGCAAGACTGTACAGCCAATCTCTAGAAGTTTTTCATCTTACGTAACTGAAACTTTTTACCCAACTCCTTATGTCCATGTTCCCAAAGCCCCTGCTACCATTTTACTCTCTGTTTTTATGAATATGACCATTTAGATATTTCACATAAGTGGAATCGTGCAGTATTTGTCTTTCTGTGACCGCCTTATTTCACTTAGCATAATGTCCTCAGGGGACATCAGGATACCTTTCCGGGTCTAGCCTTATTCTCCTTTTCCTTGGGGGGGTCACAGAGAAGGGGCTCAGTTGGAATGTTCGCCATGGAATAAAACAGTTCACTTACTAGGAGACTGCCGTGGGAGGGGAGTCAGAAGAGAAAGGCTGGTGGATTCTTATAGGAAACAGGTACAATGAAGCTTGTAGCCACCATTTTCGTCATTGACGATGGTTGGGAAGTGAAGTGAATGTTAATTGCGTGTTCACAGTGTGATAAGGGCTTTACTTACATTGTCACATTCATCCATTCAAGTCCCCACTGAGGTAGATACCATTATTATCCCCACTTTGCAGACGAAGGGAATCAAAGCAGAGGGGTGAAATAACTTGCGCAAGTTGATAGAGCACTTAAGTACTGGGCATGGGATTCAGCCTTCCCCTGAGCACTCTCATGCTGCTTCCCTAGTAGTCGCTTAGTAAAAACCGGTCTTTGAATCCAAGGAGGTAAAAATGTAGTCTGTATCAATGGAGGAGAAACAGCTCTTCCATCTTTTCTCCTAGCTAAGAAATAAGGAGAAAGTATCCTTGGCCAAGGTCTGCTGACGTTTTCTAGCTATTTTGTCCTAGGGTAAACAGAGTAAACATATCAGAGTTAGATGTATTAATACATCCTAGGGTACAGATGTCAGAATGTTCAACGTGGCAGCTTTAATCTGCCAAGCTTCTTTGGTGGTTTGGTGTCCAGACCCCAACTATGCTCAGTGGTATGAATTTACTGATGGGTTTGTAGAAGATGCAAAAATTTAGTAAAATCCAAGTATTCCATGTGAGTGAATCTGTTTTCAATTACGTGTTTCTGTAACATTAATAGGAGTTACTGATGGTTTCCACAACTGTATACAGTTTCCACAACTGTATTCTTTGGTTGTAGTTGTTGCATTTATATGTTATTGTATGAGATCAAGTATAAACCTATGGTTCAGTGGGAGAATTTATTGTTTTTTACTCCTTAGATAGGATTTAGTGTTTAACTTTCTATATTCTCATCAATGATAGCTTTTATTATTTCTTCTGCATTCACTTTTGTTCAAAAAGGCATTCATTAAAAATTACTTGTTTTATTTACTCATGAGTTGCAGATGATGTGAAAATTGGTGATACCCATCATGCCAAATCCTATTACAGGTGTATACTCTGTTGAGGTAATATAGATATTTTGCTTCATGAAATATTATAACATTTACTTATGTGTACAGGATGCTTTGTAAACAGTAGGTGCTTAATACACGTTAAGCAAGAAAATACATATGTGCTTTGATTAAAATATGATTTAAAAGGACCACAGGCCTTTAATCTCAACATTGGTTATTCAGGTTTGTTAAATTAAAGATTACTTTTTCCCCCCTTACGCAACCATGAGGATGAGGATATAGGCAAATGCAGGGTGCTGGCACCGATAATGTTGGTGACAGGGAATGTCAGAGGTGCACAATTATTATTCAACAAACAATAGAGCGAAGTACATAAGAGTGGAAGCATGGGAATCAGTAAAAAGAGGGTTAGAATTCTAGCTCTAGTTAATATGGTGTGTGATCCTAGACCAGTTATTAACCTCTTCAGACCTAGTTTGCCTTTTCTATAAAGTGGTTATTATAATAACAGGGAGAGATGCCTCAAGAGATGATTTTTAAATATTCTGTGGAATAGCACAGAGCCTGGCATTGTGTAAGTACTCAGTAAATTTACCTGCCCCTATTAATATATAGGATATTTTGATGGCTCTAAGTATATATTGGTTTGCTATTTGAAAATTTCTGTTTTTGGTATGTTACACAAATGAGTGATCTTTCAAATCAGAAACTTGTTTTCTTTTGAGGATTCTCTTAAGAATCAAAGCAGACTCAAATCCAAGAGGAAACTCTTTAAAAACAGAGTTGTAATTCAGAATATTATGATTCTATAAACTTGTTGGGTTCCAAACATGAAACTTGAATAATTTGGTCTTATATGTGGTAGAAATAACCTATAAAAATTTTAAATTAAGTAGAATTTTCCTTTCATAGTTGGCATGGGATTCACATTTTTTTTAACATCTTTATTGGAGTATAATTTCTTACAATGGTGTGTTAGTTTCTGCTGTATAACAAAGTGAATCAGCTATACGTATACATATATCCCCACATCTCTTCCTTCTTGCGTCTCCCTCCCACCCTCCCTATCCCACCCTCCCTATCCCACCCCTCTAGGTGGTCACAAAGCACCGAGCTGATCTCCCTGTGCTATGCAGCTGCTTCCCACTAGCTATCTATTTTACATTTGGGATTCACATTTTTGAACTGTGCTGTGGCTACAATGGTGAATGAGTTACTGTCTCTATATTTTAAAAACTTGAAGCTTGATGGCATGTTTAATGACCAAAATTATGATGTAAGAGCATTAAGGTAAATATTAATTCCATGAGACTAATTTAAGAGTGTAAAGTCAGGATTTAATGTATGTCGTGGGCTACTGAGAATGCCATGTTTTTCAAACGTTCTAAAGCTCTACATCTGTCACTGTTGTGTATGTATGCACGTGTGTGTGTGTGTGTGCACGTGCGTGTGTGTTCATGAACTGAGAAAACAAAATTTTAAAAATTCCTTTTTTTTTTAAATTCCTCTTTTAATCCGGCTTTCATTGTTATGTTTGTAGGAAAAGAAATAGTGTTTTCCTTTCTCATTCTTAAGTGAAGAATCTATTTCCCTGAAGGAATAATTACATGCATGCATAAACTGGCAGACAAGGCTTATATTACACAGTCATGTAAACAGTGAAGTCCTTATAAATAGCAAAATTTCTTCAACAGAAGTAGTAATATTTATGATGTTTTCCACATTCCTTCATTTTTAAGTTTTCTGCTTTCTTTCAAAGTCCGCTGGGCAGTGCCATTCATAACTTTTGAGAAAGAAAGGCAAAGCTCTTTCCCTTTATCACTGACAGGAATAACAAATATCCCATCTCTTCCTTTCCTTTGACTTGGGTGACTTGTGCCCTCGTGTGTGACCACAAGGCACCCTTTCTGTTGACAGTTACAAGCAAAGTAGAGATGCTCTGTTGGACTGTATGCACAGTCCAAATAAGCCAGGATGTTAAGGATGATCTGGGCACCAAAAGTGTAGGTGTTTGAAGCGCAGTATAGCCATCTTGCTGGACACTTAGACAAAACAGACAAAAGGACAGAGATTGGGCATTACTAAATTTTCAACCATATTTCATTCATAGGTGAAATGAATTAGATGACTTAGGATTTTCTAACTGCTAGAGACAAAAACATTTCTCATATTAGATTGTTGAAATTAAACCCAATTTTCAGAGTCTATAAGCTGTATTTGGTAACTTTTCTCATTTTTTTCCAAGAAAGGTATTAGGCATCATTTTCTATTCTAATTTGGTATTAATGTTAAAAGCATGTCTGACTGTCATCTATTATCACAGGTGTCATCAGATGGAAATCTAGTTCCTGAGCTTAACTCTGATATTCTGTATGTCAAGACAAGTGGGAACCAAATACATCTCTAATGCTGATTTCCTCACCCTGGACTGTTGCTCTCTCAATGTAACCTCATGATAGAATTGAAGTGATATATATTCCAAATCTTTTGAAAATCATTTGTTCTTAACCCAAAAGCCCAAGAGTAAAGAATGCCTACATGCCAACATGAGAAAGGAAAACAACTAATTGGCAGAGAAAGAGATAAAGAACACGAGCAAAGCTTTGTTAATCTTTAGCCTTTCATTAGAGATTTACTCAGTCATATAACTAATATATCTTGGGTGCTCACAGGGTGCCTGAAGAAGAGGCATTGTAGAACTGGAGGTGCAGAGTACAAACAAGACTAGAATTCCTACCTATTAAGTGGGAGTGAAATGAACATTTAGTACTGGTACAGTGCAATGAAGCAGGCAAAGTTTCTTAGAAGGGCTAACTTCCACATTGCAATTTGATGCATAGACATCATATCATAAACGTATTTCCATCATATTGTAGATTTATTATTTTTATGGCTAGATGTATTATATTCTAACTCTTCATACTATTAAACTTTTAGATTGTTTCTGAACTTTTTCTATCATTGACATTACTATTTAGACATTTGAAGATTGCCTCAATGTCCAATAATAAAGAAATGAGGGAATAAATCATGTCATAGATGTACAATAGAGGACTATACAACATTAAAATGACTGTTGCCAACACTCTTAAATGATTTTAAAATGAAAAAGTAACGGAAAAATTGAATTATATACACACATTTATATATAAGAGCTCAATCATGTTTATAAATTGAGCTCAATTTTGTATACATACGAAATTATCAAGGAAATTTTACCAAACTTTTACATGCGGTAAACTTTGTATGTGGGGTTATAGGTAATTACTAACGATTTTTCTTTTTATTCTTTGTTTTTTTAAAGTTTTTCTCTAAAGACTGTCTTTTTTTTTTAGAATCAGACAACATCTATATGCCTAAAGTTTCAAGTGATCTGATTTTCAATCAAAAGTAAATAATTTACAGTTTTGAAAGATATTCCTAGTTTTTGTCTGGATGACCTTTACCAACTTAAACAGGCACCAAGAATATCAGTGATACTAACATTCAGTCAAAATAAAGGAAAAACATTGCCTTCTTTAATAAGTAAAAATATCTCATTGCTATTTGCATTTTTTTTTTGATTAGAATATATGATGATTATTTTTCTCTGATTTCTAATTTCTAAAAGGTATTTCCTTTTGTCTGAATTACATATAATGTCCTTTGCCCATAGTTCTAGTTTCTTTTTCCCTTTTTAAGAATGCTTTATTTTACATTAACGTTTGCTGCAAATATTCCCCTTTGGCTGCATTTTTTAAATTTTATATTGTTTACTCTTCAGAAGTTTTTTTAATTTGTAAAAAAAATTTATTTAATATTGGAGCATAGTTGATTACCAATGTTGTGTTAGTTTCAGGTGTACAGCAAAGTGATTCAGTTATACATATACATGTATCTATTCTTTTTCAAATTCTTTTCCCACTTAGGTTATTACAGAATATTGAGCAACATTCCCCGTGCTATACAGTAGGTCCTTGTTGTTTATCTGTTTTACATATAGCAGTGTGTACATGTCAGCAGTTTTAAATGACCAAATTTGTTAATATTTTCTGTTGTGACTTTACTAATAATCTCACATTTTAAAAGGTTTTAGTCCTCCAGAATTTTATAAATATTAAATTATTTTTGGTGGTTTTGCTATTGTTTGGCTAGTTCCCTGTAGTTTTTAACTGAACATTTAAAATTAGCGTTTATAGAGTATTGTTTGTTGTATTGCCCTACAGTTTTTTGGAATGCTAATAAATGGTCCCAACACCACTATTTACATTTTTAATGATACACCTTTAATTATATATGTATATATACTCACATACATATGAATACATAGATATGTATAGAATATGTACATATGAATATGTATGTATAGTATAATATTATTATTGAATCTATTATTTTCTTTTAGTTTGTACACAAGTATAGAAGTTTGTACATCTGTCTCAAATACATATTTTAATTAACCTTGCTTTAATCTTAATGAATTATAATAGTTTATGTTTGTACACACATTTCTTTTTTGTACATTTTAAAATATTCTTGCCTCTTTACTGCCCTAGACTAATCTTACTACCAATTTCTGCCATGCTCCAAGAAAAAAAATCTATTTCAGGTTATTTAAGGTTGAGAATTATATTAAATGTACAAATTAATTTAGAAAATTGAATAACAAATAATTATGAAGAATTTAATAATTTATTTGAACTCAATTGAATTTTCTGACTCCTTGTAACAAGAGAGACTAATAATTCCTACAGAGGCATGAATGGAGACACAATCCCCAAAACTTCTGTATCTTTGCCTTTTCCCTCAAAAGGCTCTAGGAAGCAACAGTCCACCCCAAACCTAACAAAACTCACTTTCTCTGTGTTGCTAATGGTTACCAATGAATGTTCCAGGACTCATGGGAGTAGTTCCTGAAAACATTAAAATATTTAGCCAATTGAAGATGCTTAGGTTAACAAACATCTTGAGGAGAAGACATTAAACCTAAAAGTCCTTATCTCATGAACAATTGTGACATCAGATTTCCTAATACCTGAAATTTCAGAATAAGGGTGTTGGTAAGAAAGGAACAGTAATTCTGGGTTGCAGGCTGGTTGTGGGAAGAATAGATCTAATCTGTATCATAAGTTTAGAAGCTTGGATAACAGAGGAAACCAGAATGCCTGTGGAGAGAGGTCTGTGGAAGTGTTGTTAGCAGGCATCATTTTTCTGTTGCAATTTTGTATGAGCCCAAGTGTTTGTAGGGTAGGTGCTTATATTTGACCCATGATATCAGTTCATGCCTGATTCCCAGTTTTCTTTTCATTCCAGTTAAGATCTCTGATATCCACTGCCTTATATCTTAGTTCCAACACACATCTTGAGACCAGCTTATCAGAGCCACGGTTGTCAGTATCTTTCTCCACAGCTTTCATTATACCACCCATACACTTTGCACCAAATTCTGGGTTGCATATTTTATATATTTTATTTTAATTACTCCCCCCAAACAAATATGAAAAGTACATACTATTCTGGATTCCCGCCTAATTTTTACTAGTACTATTTTTTCCCATATCCCTCAGAAATGGCAATTTTGCCATACGTGGACATGTATTCAGGTGATCTGTAGAGCTCGATGGAACTCCAGAACCTGTGTTCCCTCACGAGATTCTACCTGCTGGCATTGCCAACTGACTGACTCAGTGAGCTTTAAATGAGCTGGTGTTCTCTCCATGGTCAGCACCTGGGTCTAAGTCAGGTGTCTCTTACCCACCCCCAACCCCCCAGATCTGTTAATAGTCTTCTATCTTGTCTTGTCTTGTCTGTCTATCCATTTGCCATCCTTTTATTTAACGTGTTGTCAAGGATAGGCAAAGGAATTCTATTTCTAAAGCTTTCAAAGACCCATAAGGAGACAGCCCTTAAATTCAGTGTTGATACTAACAGTGAAAAATGTGACCCCTTACTACTGCTCAATAGTTAGATATTCTTGGCCAAAATGACGACTAGTTAGATGCATGCCTGTTGTTCCTATATACCTATGAATTTAGCTGGATACAGTGTCAATACATTATAATGGGCTTTAGGCCCTCAGTAGTAACCATTGATGGATGCTACCAAGGGCAAGCCATTTAGGAGGGAATAGGAGAAAACTGAACAGCAGGAAAAAGAATACTAGACCTTGAGTAAGAGACCATAATTTAAGTTTTGGTTATTTTAGATATTAGCTGAGTGTCTGGGAAAGTTTATTAAACCTTCTGAGTCTTTGTTTCTTTATGTATAAAATGTGGATTACATTATCAGTATACTTATTCATAAGATTCAACAAAACAATATGTAGAAAAGACTGAATTCTGGCACAGAGTTGCACATTTGATCTATCAGGAAATAGATGGCACATTCAATGGGATAATGGATGAGATTTATTGAAGAATTTATTTACAAGGTATGGACAAAACTAAGAGAAAGTGAGAAGGAGGGAGCTGTTACTTAAAGAATTCTACCTGTAGGACAGGGTTTCCTGTAGAGGGTGTCTGGCTTAGGTAAATAAGCAGCAACTTCAGGCTTATAATAAAATTGGTTACATTAAAGTGGTCTTTTCTTTCTTTCTTTTTTTTTTTTTTTTTGCGGTACGCGGGCTTCTCACTGTTGTGGCCTCTCCCGTTGCAGAGCACAGGCTCCGGACGCGCAGGCTCAGTGGCCATGGCTCACGGGCCCGGCCGCTCCACGGCATGTGGGATCTTCCTGGACAGGAGCACGAACCCGTGTCCCCTGCATCGGCAGGCGGACTCTCAACCACTGCACCACCAGGGAAGCCCCTAAGTGGTCTTTTTACTGAGACAATTATTGTTGATGGAATTTTTGGTTAAGGGCAAATTATGGGGCTTTTTGACTTATAGTCAAGTCTCATCCTTACCGTGTGGGTTTAAATGTTTCAACTGGGTTGTGTCAATTGAAGTTCATGTGAGTATTTCCTAATAGGGGAGATGTCTGATCTAGAGAGCCATGTGGATGTGTTATAAATTGTATAAAGTCCTATGCCGTTTTCGACATTATCATATACACATGAAGAGAAATAAAAATGTATAATCCAATGATACCACTCCTACAACTATTTTGGAAAAATTACCCTTACCTAAGAGCAAATAGAATCATACTGGACTAATCATTTGAACCCAGAGAATCTGATCAATATCAGAAATGGGCCCTGTTTTCCTTGCCTTCCAGACTTTTTCCTATTTTCCTCATGTAAATTAATCCCAGTGTTGTTGTGGTGTTGGTTGGGTGTGGGTACAGTGGCGATTGTTTATTTGTCCTGGGAAGCAAACTATATGGTTGCTGATGCTATTCAACAGCATCTCCGTGTAGATGGGGATAATGGACCTGACATATGGACATGAGCAGGTGTTTCCTAATTGTCCACCACGTGGTACCCTCCGAATTTTCCCAGCTTTTGTGTTTTTGATCACATAAACAATGTAAAATGAAAATATCCTGAGAGAGGAATTGAAGAGCAGACAGTTGCTAATATGCTGGCTCCATGGTTTTACTGTGTATTGATACTTAGAAAGAAGGTAAAAAGGAGAAAAGAGAAACTGAGAAATTTTCTGTAAGCTAATGAGAGTACCAAGAACTGGGTCTTGGACAGGTAGCTGAATAGGTAGTAGCAGCTGAGTGACAGAAGCACCACCAACTAAAATGGGACAAGTGCAACGGAAGGAAGAAGAAAGAGATCACAAAACTAACAATATGAGTATACTAAGTATATTAACCTTAAAGGTGGTGGTGAAAATGCATGGGTTCTAAATATAATCTAAATAGTGGATCAATATTTGAAAGGTCTTTTTGAGACTGAGTATTTTTAATTTCTGCTCTTTATGTGTTTGTTATAATAAGACAATATTTACATTCTACTTAGAAAATAAGCCAAATGTAGATACTGTTTTGTCTTATGCCCTTTGACTTTATTCACAGTGACAAAATGATACCATCATTTTTATGTGACTCATATGCAAAATGAAATACATTAATCTCTGAAATCTGCTGATGGGAAATAAAATCAGATATTTCACTTCTAACTCTATCAAGCAAAAGAAAAATCAGTTGTGATTCCAAGAAGAGATGAACTCTTGGTAAGGAAATATTTGTTTTACAATTTTCAGAAAGAATTATCAATAACATACTGTAAAAAAAAAAGTCGAATGTCTTAGCATATTCTCTCTTTCTTTCTTTCTTTCTTTCTTTCTTTTTTAACAAAACCATAACTGGCACATGAAGGAACCCATTCATATTTGAGGAAGATGCAATTGCATAAATATTTAAATTTCCCTGTGTTTCTGTGTTCATAAAAAAAAAAAAAATCATGTGTCACTAAAAAACACCTCATACTTAGAGCTCTACATTAGCAAGCTGTCAACTTCTTGAAGACAAGATAGTTTAGCGTTTGCTTTCATGTGTTTTTTTTGATCTTGTTGGTTCTAAAATAGTATATAGGTAGAGTCTTGAATCAGTTGTTGTTTATTTTAATTTCTAGACTTAAGTTCTGTAATCCATCAATAAAAGTATGTGACAACTTGTAAAGGTTTTTTTTTTTTTTAATTTCTGTTTTCCTGGTACAAGTATATTTTGTGACAAGATGGCATTGGACCTGCATAAGTTTAATTGCCACAATTGTTTGATTAAATATTTGATTTGGGGATTGGTCAGTGGGACTGAGAAGTCAGCCATGAGAATTTTATATTAAAACTAATTTAGTAGAAAGGTGTTGCTTCTATTTGCTTCTGCTAGTCAACAATGGAGTGAAATCTGAAGTCTTTCAAGCATCGGGAGGCAAGATGAAAATATCAGTGCTACTCTTAGATGTTTCTAAATGTTTGTATGTTAAATATTGTAGATAAAGCCTCTCTATATGTCCTCACAAAAAGCTTTACTTTGGATGGCAAGTCTAGAAATTCAGCAACACTGAGTATAAGGATAAAGGTACATTCACACAGTGCTATTTAGAAATTTGGCATTTAATGTTTTGGGACGGATAATTGAAATCATTAATGTATAAGTTCCTTACATTTCCCTTGGCCTCAGAGGTTTTTGTAAAATGGTTTTCAAGAAAGAGGTAAGACCTAAAAAGGGAAAATTCAATATATTGTTTAGCATGCATATTTGACACTCAGGTTTATTGATATGTTCTGCCTTTTATAAGATGAGTACTATGACAAATGACAGAGAAGAGATTGCACGTCACTATCTCTGTTCTATCTATGTACTGCCAGTGGGCAAAGATTTCTCATTTCATACATCATTTACAACTTCCTACAGTAATTTTACACAGTTCATATCCTCGATACAAGGCATAGCAATTATCTATACATTTATATGCATGCAGGCATACTAAATATGAAAATCATGCAGTCCTAAAAAGAGTTCCAAAGTTCATACACTCCAACCAATAAAAGTTGGTAAAGCCAGTAAGTTCTTCAATTCAAAAACTTTCCTATTTTAACTTGTCCCAGTGTTACCTCTGTAACAGGTTGTTTCAGAAGATCTTCTTTTAAAGTACTGTTCATAAGAGTAAAATATTTTCAGTTTTCCCAATTGCTTTTGTATTCCAAAATTATGTTAAAAATCATATTCTTTTTTCTATCCCCTTTTACTCTTTTGCCTCTAAATGGAATAAGAAAAATACAATATTGCATTTTGGACTAGGCAAAAAAAGCCCCTAAAATGTACAGATTTTCAATTTTAAATGCTAATATACATAAAAGGTTGGCAGTGTTTTGTTATTTTGGACTTTCTAAAATTATTTTTAAGTTATCATAGTTGCTCTACTTTTTCATCTAATATATAACACATAACTTTGAGAGAGATTGTAATTTGCTAAATTGATATATAATTCATAATCTTCAGAAGTGAATTCTGAACTCTTTCATGTGTTATCAATCGTCTATAATTAGTTTTTAATTTTTGAATTTCTAATTTTTTTCCAAATTTCATTCTTCATATTCTGGCTTTCATTATATGTGTTTAGAACAATGAATGGTAATTATATACTTTCAGAAGTACAGAAAGCAATTATTCAGATTCAGGAAACACAGTGAATCCCACCCTTTCTCAATGAATTAATATTCTATCTCTTTTCAAAAATTATTCAGTGTGTTGACATGATATTCCTATTCCTCCACAGCCATGATTTCTTAAGATTCTTTCCTTTCTTTTGGGAAGTTTTTGCTTCAAATTCACTTCTATTAGCCTTCCTTGGTATCCAGAATGCACCTGAAAGCATAAATCTATATATAGAAGCTGAGGTTTCTATATTTAAGTCCTTGTATTCTAAGATAAGACAGGAACATATAACTGGTATATTCTACTTGACTGTTTTGGTTAATAATTTTGATAAATGTACAAAAAATTAGAGGTCTTTCTTCATTAGTTAGCTTCAGGGGAAGAGATTTCCAGTGTTATTCTGTCACTGATAACTTTCTTTTTGGTCTCTCTATGAACGTCAATATCTTCATATGTAAAATGAAGCAAAGTGGACAATTTTAAATTTTCTTAATATAGGTAAGATTTGTTTTCTTATTAGCCATGACTCCAGAATGTTATATGTCTGAAAACAAAACAATTTATTTTATGTGTACAAAATGAAGGCTTTTTAAATTCAAGATTTTTTTTTTGCGGTATGCGGGTCTCTCACTGTTGTGGCCTCTCTCGTTGCGGAGCACAGGCTCTGGACACGCAGGCTCAGCGGCCATGGCTCACGGGCCCAGCTGCTCCACAGCATGTGGGATCTTCCCGGACCGGGGCACTAACCCATGTCCTCTGCATCGGCAGGCGGACTCTCAACCACTGAGCCACCAGGGAAGCCCCAAGACTGTTTTAATGGCTACTGTATTTAACTTCATTTGCCTATATTCCTAGTAATGTTATAGTCAACGACAAACAGTAACTGTGGAAATGGTTCCATTATATCTTAATTTTACACAGTCACATTTAAAAAATAGGTCAGCAGTTTTATAAGCACTCAACTCTACATATGTGTTTTTCATAGCTAGTTATTTTCTTTTTGAATTTTATTTATGGTTTTATACAGCAGGTTCTTATTAGTTATCTATTTTATACATATTAGTGTATACATGTCAATCCCAATCTCCCAATTCATCCCACCACCACCACCACCACCACTTTCCCCCCTTTGTGTCCATACGTTTGTTCTCTACATCTGTGTTTCTATTTCTGCCCTGCAAACCAGTTCATCTGTACTATTTTTCTAGGTTCCACATATATGCATTAATATATGATATTTATTTTTCTCTTTCTGACTTCACTCTGTATGACAGTCTCTAGCTCCATCCACGTCTCTACAAATGACCCAATTTCATTCCTTTTTATGGTTGAGTAATATTCCATTGTATATATGTACCACATCTTCTTTATCCATTCATCTGTCGATGGACACTTAGGTTGCTTCCATGACCTGGCTATTGCAAATAGTGCTTCAATGAACATTGGGGTGCATGTGTATTTTTGAATTATTGTTTTCTATGGGTATATGCCCAGTAGTGGGATTGCTGGGTCATATGGTAATTCTATTTTTATTTTTTTAAAGCTAGTTGTTTTTTGAAGACTTTTTACTAGGCATTATAGAATGCCTGAATAACAGGGATAAAGTAAATGTCCATTTAAGTGTGATTTAGAGTTTTTGAAAAGGAGAATATAGTCAAAAGCAGTTCTTTTAATGAACTTAAACATAGAAATGATTGTTTAAAAGCCACACTGATGAATTCTTTATAACACTGATCCTGAAGTAACACAAGAAGCTATAATAACATCGTACATACCACATATGTAGAGAAGTCACATTAGAAAATTTCTAGAGACTAAGTTATTTCTTCCTTTCTAATCTTGAGCTTCAAACCAAAGCTACTTTTTTTTTTTTTTTTTTTTTTTTTTTTGCGATACACGTGCCTCTAACCGTTGTGGCCTCTCCCGTTGCGGAGCACAGGCTCCGGATGCGCAGGCTCGGGGCCATGGCTCACGAGCTTAGCTGTTCCATGGCACGTGGGATCCTCCCGGACCAGGGCACGAACCCATGTCCCCTGCATCGGCAGGCGGACTCTCAAACGCTGCGCCACCAGGGAAGCCCCCAAAGCTACTTTTGACTGCAACTCCATCTCTATGTACACACAGATAAAAGAATAAGTGGTATTATCAGGCAATAAACATTGTTTTAAAGTTATAATCATAGTAATACCATGATCAGATGTCACTTCTTCCTTGTTGATGTTATACTAAAGATATTATATCATTCTTTCATTTAACAGATATTTATTGGGGTCCTCTTATTACATAAAAAGTAACTAAACCTTGCCTAGTTAAACCTTATTTAGTCTAAATTCAGTGTCAGATTCTTGTCATAATAAGGATGACTACATATACTAGTTTTTTTTTTATTGTTGTATAAGAAGTTACATTTAAGTAGTGGCTGAAAACAACAGACATTTGTTATCTAAAAATTTCTGTGGATCAGGAGTCTGAACACAGATTAGCTGTGTTCTCTGAAAGAATGAGGTCAAGACTTTCTTCAGGATTGGGCTCTCATCTGAATACTCAACCAGGGAAGGATCCCTTTGCAAATTCACTTAGGTTCTGTCACTGCCATAATTCATTTCCTTGTGGTTGTAGGACTGAGGGCCTCATTTTCTTGCTGGCTGTCAGGTTATTGGCTGCAAGCTCCTCTCAGTTCCTAGAATCTACTCCCAGTTTCTTACCACATGAGTCTCCCAACATCACTGCTCGCTTCATCAAAATCAGCAAGAGCAAGAGAGATTCCTGCAAAATGGGAGCTATGATCTTATGAGCATAATCACAAACATGCAATTATGTATATTCCTTTGCCTTTGTTGTATTTTATTGGTTAAAAGCAAGTCACATGTCTCATCTATACTCAAGGAAAGGAAGTCACAGGAGGCTATGGACATCAGGAGGTAGGGGTGATAGTAGACACTTTAAGAGTCTGTCTGCCATACTGTGTAAAATTAACAATCTAGGTAGGAGCAATTCATTTGAAAATAAATACATGAACAAAGATAAAAACAGTAGGTGTAGTTCAAATATTCTTGCCTGTAAATTAGGAAATTTGGCCTACAGTATGGCTTTCAGTAACCTGAGACACCCCTTTGGACCCATACAGGATTGAGTTCACATCTGAAAATTGGACTAGAATGATTGCTAAAATCCTTTTCAGCTTTAGACTTCTACAAGGCCTAGAATATTTGGAATGCATAGAATTATTCAATGAACTATATGTTTTACTTTTTTAACCCAGATATTTATTCAGAAGTTTAAGTCTTCTTAATAGTTTACAACGAAAAGGCCAAATCTGTCAGGATTTCAATTTAATTTAAATGCATTTTGAATGTCTACTCTAAACAGGTCATGGAACTTAGTAAAATTAATGATTAAGAAGGTAGGTTCTAGGGACTTCCCTGGCGGTCCAGTGGTTGGGAATCTGCCTTCCAATGTAGGGAACACGGGTTTGATCCCTGGTCGGGGAACTAAGATCCCACTTGCCATGGGGCAACTGAGTGCAGGCACCACAACTAGAGAGCCCATGCACCACAACGAAAGATCCTGCATGCTGCAACTAAGACCTAACGCAACCCTAAATTAATTAATTAATTAATTAATTAATTAATTAATAAAAGAAAGTAAGTTCTAGAGTTAGATGCTTGAGTTCAAATCCCAGGCTCTTCCTCTCATCAGCTGAGTGACATTGGGCAAAATATTTAATCTCTCTTCATTGATAACATGAAATGACAATAATACCTAGCTTTTAAGATTGCTGCCTCACAAATATTAATTATTTAAATATTAGCTGTTGTAGATTTTATTATCATTACAATATAATACATCATTTATATTAGGCAAGGGAAATACATGCAAGGTGAATAATAAAGTTTCTCTGCCTTGAAGGAACTCATAGAAATGGTGCTTTGTTGAAATATTTTCCCTTCTAGGTAGAATATGTCATTATAAAAATGTTTTATCTCTCATGAGATTTATCAGTAATCAGGATATAGTTAAAATTCTTATTTAATTTGATAAATATGGTTATATTAATAATTGAGTAATATCTGTTGGATTTTATCCAACATTCTCAACAAGAATTAACTAAGGTAAGTTTTTTTAATGTAAAAATTATATCAGCCTTATGAAATGTTCATTTTGATTCTATAGATTCTGTTCTTTTGTGAACAGATTTCCAGGTACAACACTTCATGGTTATTAATAAATGGGCCATACATAAATTATGCATTAAGAAAAAATGAAAGGCAAAAGCACTGAGCATCCTTTTTGCTAGTTACGAGAAACAGTTTCACTGTCTGACACCGAAGACAAGACAGTCAGTGTAATTTCATACAATTACAAGCAGCCAGGTTCATACCCCACTTCATCTTTCACTTTCTTTTGTTCTCTACACAGAAAAATCACATGTAATGAGAAATAACCATGAAGCGATCGCTATTTTGATCTGCAAGAGAATCCTTAACTGTACACATTTTCTGAAATTGTTTTTACCACCTGGTCTGAGTTTTTCAGGCTTTGAACTTCTCCTATGACACAGGGACAAACTCAAAAGACCCAAAACTACAACAGTCAGATACTTAAAAACTCTAGTGAAAGTGAACATCTTTGCTGCCTCATAAACACATAATATGAATGGAATGAAGCAAGGCAAATATTGATGTGTTTCATGAATATGTGAATATGTGGGTGTCTTTTGAGGGAACTTGACCAATGAGAGATGGTAGAAAGGTAGATCTACTGGTAAGTCTCTCTGTACTTATTTTTATTATTATTCTTTTTGGTCATGCCACACAGCCTGCAGGATTCTAGTTCTCTGACCAGGGACCAGGCCCAGGCCCTCAGCAGTGAAAGTTCAGAGTCCTAACTACTGGACCATAAACAGAATTCCCTCTGTTTATGTTAACTACAAAGAGAGGAAAGGAGATATCAAAGGAGTTGAGAAGAGAAATACTAGCAAATAGCTACATTCTCAGTTGGTGAAAATCATACCGAATCTTTTTGTATGTGAACAGCAATCTGAAATTGTCTTTTTTCTTTACTTATTTCTTTGCTTTATCTCCCTATTTAGAATATCAGGTCCATGATGGCAAGGCTCTTGTATGTTTTGTTCATCACTTTAATCCAGTTCCTACAACTGTGTAAGGCTACTGTAAGTGCTCAATAAAAAAAAAAAAATTGCTCTATGAATGAATGAGGAATCGAGAGATTTGGATTCTAGTTTTCCTTACAGCTAAGTAGCTGAGAGACCTTAGGATTATCATTTAAACTCTTGAAGGATTAATTTCTTCACCGTTAAAATGATGGAGTAGCCTAGATGGCTAATGTTTCTTGCAGCACTAATAGTCATTGATGGCATGCATGTATCATGGGTTTGTATGATAACCAACTAATGTTTTTACAAGAAACTTCACTTATGTAACAGACTGGATTTGACCAATCTTTTTTTGTTTTTCTGAAACTTTGATCCAAGTTGAAATTATTTATGTTGTTAATTATCAGTTCATTAATGTCTGCTTTTTATTCCTGATTAAACAAGGTTATTTTGGTCTGATAAATCCAGTCTTGGTTATTTAGATACCCAAGTAAGGTAAAATGAAAGATTATCACAACTTACACTGAGGGTTCTTTTAAAAACTTTTTAAACTTAATGTTTTAAATGGTGAATTTCTAGAAAATTATAAATACAGATCTATTTGATGAAGGAAAGAGAAAGTTGAGAGATATTTAGTCGTTTCCAAATTTTGTAGTGCTATCAACATCTTGAATGAGTGGACATTAGAAGAATCTTCATTTATCTCTTTTTGTATTCTGTATTGTGAATGTAAATTTAATATTATACTAAACTCTTTTGAGTGGATTTGTTAACTGATCATAACTTCACCACGTAGTCAGGTGATCGAATCCATAATTGTGGAAAGGTATTGCTGGTAAAGAACATTTAGGTTCCTTTTGCCTCTCATGAGGATGCTTTAATTTTTAATTGTCCATGCATTTCTTTCTCATCAGTGCCTAAGTGTGGTATATAATATTTTAATAAGACCAATATGTAGAATTCCAAATACATTTCATTTCAAATACAAACACCTAAATGTAGTAATAGGAAGGTATTTAATTTCACATTTATTATAATGAAAATACTTTTAAAGTTTTCGATTTTGCTATTGTAATCGCAAATAGGAATGTGAAAAATGAATAACCACTAGGGGATAAATAATGCTACAATATTCATGTTTAAAGAATACTATTATTTTCATATCTAAAAGCTATGTCTTTTGTTTAGTTGAATTTACTTGCTAATTAAATCTCAAATGCTATTTAAGCACCGTTTGCAAATTTCTAACTTCTGGGCAAGTGTATAGAAAATGTCGTCTTATAAAACTTGGAAAACGTTTATGTTAATCATTTTTATTGACATGTCTTCCCTCTAGACCATTAGAATGTAAAGTTAGTCAAAACTGAAGTTCTGAAGAGGAAAAATGAAACTAATAAACTCTACTGACGTTCCACTTCCTAAGAATTTCAGCATACAATTTGCCCATACAAGTTCCATTAAAGTTAATGGGAGTCGTGTGACTAATTCTCTCTGTAGGGTACTAAAAATGTACCCTGCAGTATTAAAAAGTCTGAACCTAATTTTTACTTTCTCTTACTCTTGATTATGTTACACTAAAGATAGATACTTACATATGTTACACTAGAGATAGATACTTACATTATCACACACATATATAGTAATATTTGTATAAAGATTTGAAAATAATCTATTTGAGAGAGAGGCGGAATTTATATGGGTCAGAGAAGAATTTTAATTAGTGTTGCAAATATGAGTACTGCTTTCATTATAATGCTAAAACAAGCATAAGTATCTGTAATTTACCCTCTAGCAATACAAATGAGAACTTAAACCTCAATGAATTCAATAAATGAAACATTTTCAGAACACTTACTTAAAATCAGGTCTACTTTTTAATCAGTCATGTTTTAAGTGAAAGCTTATTAATAGAGCATTAATAAAACATGCTTATGGAATGAGATTTCAAGAAAGCAGTGAAATGAACAAAAGACAAAGAAAATGAAAAGACCTAGTGGATAATTTTTAACTTTTTAAAAACAATTTAGTTTTACTTACATATTTATTTCAAATTAAAGAGTAGATTTTAAATCTTTTTTTCCAGTTATATATGAAGGTAAAACACTACAGATAATATTGCCTGTGAATTCATGACCCTTTTACACTGCCCAAGTTCCCTCTGCTTTGACATTCAAACTAAAATATTAATCTCATTTTTTTCCTTTAAATAATTTCTGCCTGACTTCTATCACTACCTAGGGGAATGAAGTTATAAGGTTTTACTTTTAAAGAATGCAAAAAGAAAAGGAAAACTATATACATGAATAAATACCCCACCAACCATTTTTCACTGAAATCAGCAGCTATGCTGCAAAAAAGGGACATGCACAAGATATTTCCTAAGCACAAAGAAAACTGGGAAAAAGGCAGGCGGTATTGCAGAACAATAAATAAAGCAGAACACCCTCCAAGGGTCCAGAATTTGGTTTAGATAACCTTCCGGATTTCTTACCCAACACCAACATAAACTGCAATTAGGACTGATCTTTTTATGTTATACATTTACCTTCTTCTCTGGATTTTTATTTTAAGATTCTCTGTGTCTAAATTACACAGAATCTCATGAGTGTGGATAGGTCTGGGGAGAATAGTTACTATTACAAGTAAATTCACAGTTTCCAATTTATCAAACTTGTTGTCCGATACTTAGCTATTGAACTTCTTCAGATTTCTAAAGGACTTCCAGCTCAAGATCCCATTACTTAGAATTACCTTTGAAGCTTGTAACCTGTTCACTTTTGTGCTGCAGCTTGCTTCCCTGATCTGTAGGCTTACCACTGAAAAGCTGTAAGCATCCAAACTACGAAGAGATCTTTGGACCCATTGGACTCTGGCTTTCCTGGCTGATCTGTAGCATTGACTTCAAGGCGACAGAGGCAGAAGACTTTTTTAACCATCATTATTTATAAGTTTACTCTTGAAAGTGAATGAAAAAGTTAAATGTGGCTTCTTGGAGGTGTGCCTGGCAGTCTGGGCTATAGATTAGCTAACCAAGCCACATGGCTCTCATAGGGTTTAGCACAATTCCAACCTGAATTGTTCTGATCCCTGGGCTATCTTGATAAAGCACCACTCTTTTCCCCCTTTTAAAGACATAATAGGGTGTTCCTTGGATTAAAAATAATTTTCCCATACTGATACCTGATTTTTTAATTTCAAAAAGAATGAAAATCATGTTCAAGATTTTAGAATGCCCTTTGAGATACTAGAAATACCCTAGGATGCTGGGATGATTTGTCACTACTTAAAAAAAAAAAAAGTGATACTCTGCAGGATGAGTTGAGAAGACTGCAGCTCAGACTCTGAATTAGGTACAAGGTACCAAGAATATGCAGTGGCCTGAAATGTTACACCAAAAAGCATGTGTGTTGATGTTTAGCAGAAGGACAAATCCTTTCTCTTTATGAAGGACAGTGTGTCTACTGTGAGTTTGAGTCTGATACTCTTCTTTTCATCGCTGAATTCTGTGACTCCACTTCTATTTCTCACTCTGATGCATATCCACATGGGCCCGTGTTGGTTCATGATTATTTGGTCCTTCTTTTGTATCAGGCTGGAAACGTGCTCTTCTTTTTCTCCCATAGCACCCCAATTATAATGAAATTATTTTTTTAGGAGCCTGTCTCTTTCCTTAAAATGCAAGTACCCTAAAGATAGGGACCATGTTTTGTCAATGTTTACAGCCTGTCTTCTAATGGGTGCTCAGACATTACTAAGTGGAATAGCATGGCATGCACGCTTCTAAAAGTTCTCAGTCTTTTGACCTGTAATTGCTACACATTGATTTTTTTTTTTTTTTTATTGCGGTACGCGGGCCTCTCATTGTTGTGGCCTCTCTCATTGCAGAGCACAGGCTCTGGACACGCAGGCTCAGTGGCCATGGCTCACGGGCCCAGCTGCTCCGCAGCATGTGGGATCTTCCCAGACCGGGGCAAGAACCCATGTCCCCTGTATCGGCAGGCGGACTCTCAACCACTGCGCCACCAGGGAAGCCCCACTTTGAATTTTTTAATAGAGACTTCTACCAAGGGTATTTCTTTCAGTTTAGCTATTTCTGCCCCAATTTGCTATTCCATCTTTCCGTACTAGGTTTAAAGGTGAGGCTCTGCCCCCATTACATGAAAATGCGCTCTGCTAAAGCCTTCTGCAAAACATGTACTCCAAGACGCCTGCTGAGGTGATCATCTCTGGATTCTCCTACTTTTGTGCATGTTCCAAATATGTTATGGGAGTAGAAGCCAGAGACCCTGGCACAAAGGGCTGCCTTTACAGCCTTCCTTGTGGCAGGACGGCTAGGTCTGCATTACCATGTGTTATGTGATGATTCACTTCACCCCAATTTGCCCTTTGGGAACTGCTGTGAAAACTTCTTTTGTACAGTAAATCATGACAGCATTTGGCCTTCATTTGGGGGTGAATGCATGGTTTATATATTAAAGCCATTTCTTTTTTCCCTTTAGAAATACCATGTGGCATCAATTTGTTTGTAAGCACAAATCAAATGGCAGTTTGGGATCCTCCAGATGATCCAGAATATGCTGTATTAAGTTTTTAAAGGTGATCAGAGCAACAAAAACCTAGCATCGAAAATAAATGTTAGAGACGACTTGAATCCCCAAGAAGACATTCAAATACCCACGGAGTTTCTCAGATGCTTAGAGAAAATCTGTCCTGAAATTTTAAAATTAAGGCATTAATAATATAGGTCACAAATTAATATATTATTTAGAAATATGTACATTTTCCACATGCGTGTGTATGTGTGTGTGTGTGTGCGTGTGTGTATATCTGCCGGCTGAAGTCTGTTTGTTCCACCCAGTAAGCAGAATTTTATACTATTGATCTTCAGCCACAGGTGAGATTAGGATATAGCCCAAGAAGCAGTGTCATTTTCATAGCTTCAAATTTTCAAATGTGTCAGATATGGACAAATATGGTAATTCCCTGACTAACAGCTCACTGATCTACCTCTAGCCCCAGGGAATAATCCAAGCTCTGTGCTATGGGTTTCCAAATTCATCCAACCAGCCATACTTGTGGCTCTTGTGGTTGGTCTGTGGCCTGAAGCTTAACTTGCCCAGCAGTTCTGTTTCCCAAAATAGGCTCAGGAAGTTTGTGACCATGTTTGATTTGTTCCAAAGGGGCTGCCATATATTTAATGAGGTTGTGAACATACACTAAGATTTGTATATGGCTCATCAAATAAAATACATCTTCAACCCTCTTTTCACTTCAGTACGTGGTTTGGAGTGGGCTGTTTTACAAGCACATGTGTTTATCATATGGCTTTATTTGGGGACAAACATCACTTCTTATATTTAGGATACAATTTCTGAGTAGCTGAGCACTGCTTCATTCCTCCCTACTAGAGAAAAACCATTAAGCTGGATAGTCCTTTCCCCTTACTCTTGGCAGGTTTCTTTGGATGCGGAGGTGTTTTATTTAATTCAAATGTGCCCTTCTTGCATGGTAGGGGAAGAAAAAACCCTGTGGCTTAAAGTCCCTTTTCACCCAGAAAAGCGTATAATGAATGTCTTCCTGTGTGCAAACGGGAATAGGGAACCTCTTATCAATTACATGCATTGATGAGAGCAATGTGTTCCGCTGGTTTGTGTGCCAGATTAGGAGCCAGGAGACCTTAATGTCCCTTTGCTGCTCAACTTCTCTGGGACATTAGGCAAGTCATTTACCTTCTAGGTCACTGGCTTTTATTTTTCTACAAAATATCTGTCCCTCGTACAATAAAAGAAGGAATTGTGACTAATATTGATAATTGCTATAAAATGTATTTTGCTTTTCTGAGTCTCTATGATAACATATAGAGCAACAGAGGTGGTCTTTTACTAAATGAAACTTGGCAAGTGGTTAAATGACTCACCCAGTATCTTCCGGTTTACTATATAATGTAATAAACCACATTCTATGAATAAACGAAATAGATAAAATGTCTTTCATTTGATGGTTCAGACCCAATCCAATAAAGCAGAATATTCCATGGAGTTTATTTCCTGTAATTGCAGGAGATAAAATTGATTTCCCCACTTTTTTCCTCATTTTTTTTTCTCCCAGCTTTTGCTACAGTTACTGATGGTGAAAGAAGACTAGAAATAGAATTTGTCATGAATTTAAAACTTCACAAGCCTCATGGTGCTTTTTTTGAAAAAAATGTGAAGTTGGTAGTCTGTATGAAATTCTGATGTGGACTCTTCCTTAGAACTTTACAAGGAAAGAAGAAATGTGTGAAATGGAAATTGTACCATCTTGTCTTGAAGCAGAAGACTCATCTGGAAGCTCCTGGCATTCCTCAATAAAATTGAAATGATATTGAAAAGTTAATGTGGTCCCTTTGGCTTCTCCTTGATCTGGGTCAAGGATTCAGCCAGTGCAGCCACTGCGTTCAGGGGGTAGGGTGAAGGATTTGGCTGGCACTGCTGGTGAGTTGGGCAGGTAATTTACATGATCAAGTAAGTGTACTGAGGATAATGAGAGCCAGGTACTATCCTTGAAACTTTTCTGTAAAACTGTATGTATTACAAAATAAAAAGTAGAATAAATTAGTTAATGTGGTTAAGGATCTTAGTTTTACCAGAAGAACAGCTTACTTTACATTTATCTCATGTGGAACATTATATATATATATATATATATATATATATATATATATATATATATATATATATATATATATATATATACACATATATAGTGTATGTGCATACATATATATATATACATATATAGTGTATGTGCATACATATATATGCTCTATATTTTCTTTATGCTTTTCATGTATGTATACCATCATGGGTATGTTCTTATTGTTCCAGTTACTCTAAGATTCTGATATTTCAGAGCAAAAGAATATACTTAACAAAGCAGTTCAGCAAGACAATAAAAAGGAAGACTTCTGGATGTGTAAAGGATTTATTTCAAGTCTTAATAGGTATAATAGATTGATCTAAATGAACCATCATGATGGATTTGAATACTAAATTAGTATTAAGTGAAAAGAGAAATATATTCAAGTTTGCTCTGATTTTTGAAATATCACTCAATTAAAACTTTCTCTAATGAAAATGAGTGCATTACATAAGTCTGCCTAAGAGAAAGTCTGATTTGTTTCCTGGCTATTAATGAATGCTTTATGTGACTATTTTCTCTTCTATGAAATAAAAAGAGATGTTCCCACAGCAACCGCAACCATAGATGTTAATATCTTTCTCGTTTTTCTGACAGAGGGTTTAATGCGCACCTTACACTCCTCTTTTTAGTGATCAGAAACAGACTTTGGAAATTTTTTTGGGAAAATATTTTGGTTCACATTTTCCCCTCAAATTAATTTCATCTACTCAGAAACACAAAGTACTGCATCTAAGCTAGTTTTCCTTCTTAAAATTTGATTTTAAATAAATGAAGCGGCACCTAAAGTGTTTCTGATGTGACTCATGTCACATGATGCTTTTCACTTGGCCACAGAAACATAGTAAGGTCCTTGTGCTAAGGTGACACCCTTTTCGAGCAGATGTACCCTGTACAAGCTGATTTAAAATAAGGTATTGCTGCTATTGGCTTGAAGGTTCTATTTTGAAAAGAAGGAAGGATGTTCTAATTTTTTTTTTTTAAATAGGTAGAATGATCCTTAAAAACAACACAATCTATTTTGTGAGATGTAAGCGCTGAGCTGTAGTACTGCATGAACACTGGACTTAGTAATCGGCAAAGAGGCTACTCTCCTGCAAAACAGATAAAACCCTTTTTCATATGGAAGTTGAAAGAGTTTTTAAGATACAGTATTTAGGGCTTCCCTGGTGGCGCAGTGGTTGAGAGTCCGTCTGCTGATGCAGGGGACACGGGTTCGTGCCCCAGTCCGGGAAGAGCCCACATGCCGTGGAGCGGCTCGGCCCGTGAGCCATGACCGCTGAGCCTGCGCGTCTGGAGCCTGTGCTCTGCAACGGGAGAGGCCACAACAGTAAGAGGCCCGCATACCGCAAAAAAAAATAAATAATAAAAAAATAATAATAAAACAGATAAGCAACAAGGATATATTGTACAGCACAGGGAATTATAGTATATTACCTTATGATACCTTTTAATGGAATATAATCTGTAAAATACTGAATCACTATGCTGTACACCTGAAACTAATGTGATGTTGTAAATCAACTATACTTCAATAAAAAATCTGTTCAGGTACAAAAAATAATTTTTTTTATTTTTTATTTTTTGGCCACGCCATGCAGCATGTGGGACCTTAGTTCCTCGACCAGGGATCGAACCCACACCTCCTGCATTAGAAGTGTGGAGTCTTAACCACTGGGCTGCCAGGGAAGTCCCCCCAAATAAAATCTTAATAACAAGATTTTTGGATTCAGAATTATTAGAAAATTTCTTCTTCAAGGTGTTCTCTGTATAGTAGTTCTATGTGAAAAAAGGCATATGTATGTATAAATACATACAGATCTATCTATATATGCATATATAAAACAATGATCAATTGTAATACTCTGTAATGCAAATAAAAATATGACCATTTTATTATGAAATATTCTAATAACAAGGAGTGATCTAATGATCTCTCCTCTAATGATCTCTCCCCTAAATGCACTCCCATATACTATTTTGTCAACAGATTTACTATTGTTCCTATATATAAGACTCTTATTTTGCAGGTATTTTTAAATGTAACTCAAGGGACTTTTTGTACACGAAAAGATTTCACGCAGGGTCTTCATAAACCTATTCTTCAGACTCCCTCAAGGGACGTAGGTTGTGCTATCATTTTGGGTCACTAGAATCCCTAGTGAGATCAGGCAGCGGCCTGATTCTTGTAGAAAATTCCACCCTTGAGAGATCACCTACTTAGGAACTTCTGGAGGAAGTCCCATAGGATTTCTCTTAGGTTAGATTTCCTTCCACAAAACCTGGTCCTCCAGTGGAGAACTTGACAGGGAGGCTAGCACTTCCAGTCTGAAGAATGGGAATGGATGAGAAGGAAAGGGGTTGCGATTTTCTTCATGGACAGTGATTTCTGCTGCCTTAACTCAGCGCCAAAGAGCCACACAGATATTCAAAGAGGTTGTGAACAATAGCAGAGGTCCTATATTTAAGAGAATCCCACACTGCTGGCTCTGAGAAGCAGGCGGCTCTCTCAGTTGACACTCTAAGTATGTAAGCCAGGTTGATGTAAAAAGATAAAATCCCCAAGTCACACCAGCCCAGATGGTGTACTGCAAAATGATATAAGGGCAAGTGGAAAGCTAATCTCTTCCCTTGATGAACCTGTATGCAACTAATGTCTCAAGGCATTAAAAACTAAGCAAGCAGATAATAGTTATAGGCAACAAGGGAAAAAAATGCTTTAAAGAAAGGTGGTGAATGTGAGAGTTGGGCGTGTGGTCAAGTAGCTATTAGCAAAGCTGCAGAGTTGCTATTGGAAATTTATCATGCACATTAACATATGAATGAAATTGAGAATGCTCTTTTAATTTGTCCTGCATTTCCCAAACTTCTTTCACCACATAACCAGTTCTTTTTATATAAAGGGAACCGCCCAGGAGAACCATAATATATTAGGGAACCCTAATATAAAGCCATACAAACAATAGCTATATATCAAGTACTAGGTGAATCCATAAAGCTGGAAGGGATACAGAGTAAGCGAATGATTAAAAATGGCCTACATTCCAATTTGTTGATTATATACTGTGTGTCATGCACAGTGGATATTTTTATAAATAATAAGAAAGATATATTGAGTACTTACTCTATGTCAGGCCCTGTTACAAGCAATTTACATTCATTATTTGATTCAATATGTATTTATCCCTATGAGGTGTAGGCCATTAATATTCCCACATTATGCACAAGAAAGTGAGGCTTAAAGAAGATAAATGACACGTCCTTAGTAAGAAGGTAGAAGCTTGATTCCATCGTATCAGCCGTATTTACAATTAACCATTACACAATGTGTTAAGACCAATACTAATATTATGAACAAAGACCAAAAAAGTAAAGTTCTTCATTTAACTGATGGAAGGGTTGTGTCACGGGAAAGATATTGGTGGATGGTCGCAGAGTTAACAGCTATAATTATACATGACCTGCTGGAAGATGGGGAAAGGATAACAAAAATACCACCATTTCTTCTGGAAACAGTTCACAGGAGAATGTGGGAAGATCGCTTTCTTATTCATTTGAGAAGGTTGTTATTATTCTTCAACTTGTAAGACAAACAAAACTAGACTAGACAGGTATTGTTGTTGTTGTCTGAAAAAAATAGACTATATGCAAAATAAGTATCACCTAACCATGTCAAAATGACGGCACGCTGTTTTCAAATGTTGGCTCCTAATACAAAGATTGTAAGGATTCAGTCCATTGGATGAGATGTTGTTTTTAGAAGCGATCTGCCTTCTCTGTTCATTCATATCCAATTCGAGAAAGAGGAAATTATTCTGGAATCTTTTTTCTCATTATGGTCTTGATGTGAAATTCATTTCGTGGTTGCTGAGCATCTTGAAGATACAGTGGATGATTGCAACTACATATTCCTCTCTGGTGATTTTACTACAACTGCTCAAATAACACATGATAAAATGTTTTAGATTGCATGTTATTTATTTTACTTGTTTTAATGAGAATTTACTTAGAGTTTTCAGCAGAAATTGTGTTTTAGAATGTAAAAATCATATTCTAAAATTCTATAAAAATGTGGATAATTCAGAAATAAAAATCTATAAAAATTCATAAACATGGCTTGAATGTATAATAAAAAATACATAAAAGATGATTTTTATAATATCTTTCTCCTCTATTTAATCTTCTCTGCCCCCACAAAATAACATACCTTGAGGTAGACAGAAATAAATTAACTATGCTTAGGTTATCATTTTAAAGAAGCCAGGACCTAGTAGAAAATAATATTTGAACAGGAAATAGAATTGTGACTTACAGATTTCCATTTTAAGGCCTTAGAGGCTAGGAGGTAACTGTAATTAATGATTAGAATAACAATCATAACTCAAATCCATTCCAAAGAGAAGTTGATTTTTTCTGACTTAGGCAGGCTTTCTTCCAAAGTTTGAAAGGTTTTTAAAAGTTACTTTACCTGGAAAAATATTTTTATTAGATGGCAACAATTTTACTCATACTCTCTATAGCTTTCCATATCTAAATTGCGATTCTTCTTAAAGCAGAATTTAAAACACATACTTTAGGACATTATTTGCATTTTTATTGTATATGAACATCTCCAGAATAATTTATTTCAGACCTGTCTAGCATTAGTTTGGGTCTAGAAATGAGGGACAAGATGGATGACATGCTACAGGTAAATCTAGTCCTGAAAATGTAGATCCTGAAATACTTTGCACTAGTTTTCAGTTAAAACAATGCAGTATATACACTGCCAAACGTAGGGTAGATAGCTAGTGGGAAGCAGCCGCATAGCACAGGGAGATCAGATCGATGCTTTGTGACCGCCTGGAGGGGTGGGATAGGGAGGGTGGCAGGGAGGGAGACGCAAGAGCGAAGGCATATGGGAACCGATGTATAAGTATAACTGATTCACTTTGTTATAAAGCAGAAACTAACACACCATTGTGAAGCAATTATACTCCAATAAAGTTGTAAAAAAACAAACAAACACTGCAGTACACGGTCTTAGGTAAGTGTATGCATTTTCCAACTCATGGTAAACTAATTGCTCTTCGTACAGAAAATGTAACAATATTAGCAGTTGTCTTATAATGCGTTGACTTAAATTTCTGCAGAAAAGAAGATGCTGGCTGGCTAGTAATATTGCGTTGGAACACCCTGGAGTACGCAGATCGTCCTGGCACAGTCTCTAGCGGCAGGCTGCCCAGCCCTCACTTTATCCTCACCTGTTCAACACAAAAAGTGAAGGTGTGTCTTTCCGATTTACAGATGACCCCAGACTGTTTTCTGGGTAAAATATAAAGGCTTGAGTGGAAGCTTGAAAAGGGAGTGTCCACTGAAAGGCTGTAAGAAATTTACATAGAAGAACATCACGGTAAAAATGAATGAGGGTTTTTTTTGTTGGCAGCAAACTCAATAAACCAACAATAAAATGAGGGGATCCGGTTGCTTGCTTTTTCTGCTGTTAATGTGTTGTTTGTTAACGTTAATTGTTGTTAATATTAACAGGGGAAGCATGCCAAGAGAAAAGAAAATGATCATGTCTTGGGAAAACACATTTGGTGCGTGGTCTGTGGTTCTTGTCAGCAGAGGTTTATAGCAAGAAGTACACAGTGGCGCATATCAAGGAGAGATTGCTGCCATGGGGGAGGGTTCTAGAATCAATACTCTACCGGTTTAAAAAGGTGAGACTCTTGTTTAAAAAAGCAGACTGAGGATATAACAGCTCTCTTCAAATATCTAAAAAAAATCTCTCTAGAGAAGAGATTAGGCACAGTGCTTATAGTGCTTTAAAAAAGCTATAGGGGGGCTTCCCTGGTGGCGCAGTGGTTGAGAGTCCGCCTGCCGATGCGGGGGACGCGGGTTCGTGCCCCGGTCGGGGGGGATCCCACATGCCGCGGAGCGGCTGGGCCTGTGAGCCATGGCCGCTGAGCCTGGGCGTCCGGAGCCTGTGCTCCACAACGGGAGAGGCCACAACAGTGAGAGGCCCGCATACCGCAAAAAAAAAAAAAAAAAAAAAAAGCTATAGGAATAATGGGCAAGACTTGTAGCGAGGGACGTTTTGACAACCCCCTGGGCAGTTTTTTCCCCTAATTATCATTGCTATGTATCAATGGAAGAGTTTGCCTTGCAAGAAGGATATAAGTTTTGCGTTACTAGAAATATTCAACATACCTTTACAGTTTTGCTTCATTTTTAAAAAAATCAGAACTCCTTTCTAAGAGGATGTAGTTTGAAAGTAGAGAGCCTCATATAACATGACTGAAATAGGCCTAAAGAGAGGCATGCTATGGTGTTGCTCTGCTTTTCGTTATCTGGATGTAACGACAGTATCGAGAGAAGAGGAAAGATGCAACAGTCTAGTCTCAGGGAGGTTCTGGCGGGATGCAATGCCTGAAGTGGGATTCCTTGCTTTGGTTACATAAAATAAGATTTATTAAATCTTAATCATCTGGGAGGCTGCACCTGTCATCATGTACTAGGGAATGTTGTGTATCGTCACTCTCTAGGTAGAACTTTCTGTTGTAAGTATCTGACATGGAAGCTCTCTCAAGTATTATTATTGGCTGTATTTTTTACATTTATTTTTGTTCTATTGTATAAAGTCTGTGCTCTTCCTTTTAGTGAAAAAGCAATGTTCTGTGGTTTTCAAGAATACCTTATAATATAGCATTCCAAGGCCACTGTTGTCATTGGATTTTCATACTGTTTGAGTATTGCATCTTCCTTCACTTCATATTAGCTTGATGACTATATTCTGATTCTTTAAAGTAATGTAAATCTAAGCAGTAAATGCAATGTCTTGTCTTACTGGATTCCCTGTACATTAGGTTGAATAACCCTAGGAATTTTGTTGCAATCGTGTCAAGCCTAATGATGACCTATTCAGCCCTTGCAAACATCATTCAATTACTCATTTCAGCATTGATTTTTCTCATGTTTTTCTTCATGGCATTTAAATGGCTCTCACATCTTTTCTTTTACTGATGCAGAATGCTATATAATGGCAGAGATGCTTTGCTTCCTGATTCATAATGCTACACTCTGCTTCAAATTCTTTTGGAAACAAATTGGCGTATCAATAAATAAATAATGCTACACTTATTTTTAATTGAAATGGCTGCCTTCATAGAAATGGTATATCAAAAGAATTTTTACTGAAAAATATCTTGAATGACCTTGTACAATAAAAAAATGATTACCAGTGCTCTATATCAAGAATAAAATTTACCCCAAAAAACTTTTCTATAGAAGTATAATGATTAATGGGAAAACAATAAATGCATGTAACTTCAAGATCTAACCTTTAAAATAGAAATCATATATCAGTTTCTTAAGAAGAAATTATATTCACACACACTGTGTTTATGAAAGTTGTTTTGGAATAAAAATTCTTTCAACTAAGATCGAATTCATTTACTCACAACAACTACAGTTTTTTTTTTTTTTTCAGCTGAATGTGGCATTATACTCTTCTGTAATCTATTTTGCCTTCACTTAAGTAGAGGCAAATCTAGTTTTTGCCCAGAGCATTACCATTTTTCTCCTACCTCTTTTTAGCACACCTCCATTTTACATGAGATATGCACCTTAATATTTTCTGCTTCGTGTTATAAAAACTTCCAGAAATGACATTTAAAAAATTACACTGGCCCATTTAACTTCACCTCCACCAATTGTAAGAAATTACACAAAGAGCTATAGTTGTTACTCTGGAAAAAGGTGGAACTTTTAACTCACTGGATTTGGATTCATAAATACTAATGATATTTTAAAAAACATTACTAGAACATTTAATCCATCTCCTTTGTAGTATACTTTTTCTCCCTTTTTAAACTAGGCTTTGTACAGTCTCATTTTTAATGTCTCAGTTGAAGGGGCTTTCATAAGCCCTTAAAAGTCATCCTGATTTGAATTACTCTTGCTCAGAAAATTATTTCTGATGTTTAACTTACATTCTCCTTTATTCAATTGTAGCTCTTCAGACTATCTTAGAAAATTAATTCTTCTTATAATTCCCCCTTTAAATCATTCTAGGTAATCTCAATATTTCATCTTTCTTAAGCACACAGTGCTCTTTAAATTTGCAGAATATCTAAAGGTGACTAAGATTTCCTTTAATTTTTCATTTTTGACGAAATGATGCAGATGTTTTCATTTAAGTATTATATTTTAATCTCATAAAAAGGTAAGAAGAATCCCGTAGGACTTTAGAATTTGTAAATGTCCCTGTTTATTTGATATTTCCATTTGGTGTCTAAAACACATCTCAGAGTGTGGTGCTCAGAATGGAGCAGTGGATCTTCTTCTCTAAACATGATCCAAAAATAGAAACCTGGACATCACCCTTTCACCTACGCCTTTCCTTAGCCACCTCACACAATCATTCTAACATAAATCCTGGTGTTTGTAACTCCAAAATGTAATCTGAATTCACCCAGATCTTTTCATCTTGACTGACACAGCTGGTTCAGGTCACCACTATTTCTTGTCTTAATTTTCACAGTAGTCTCCTATCTGATCTCTTTGTTTCCATTTTCAAACTATTTCTAACTGATTTTTTTTTTTTTTTTTGGTGGTACGCGGGCCTCTCACTGTTACGGCCTCTCCCGTTGCGGAGCACAGGCTCCGGATGCGCAGGCTCAGCAGCCATGGCTCGCGGGCCCAGCCGCTCCGCGGCATATGGGATCTTCCCGGACCGGGACACGAACCCATGTCCCCTGCATCGGCAGGCAGACTCTCAACCACTGTGCCACCAGGGAAGCCCTCTAACTGATTTTTCACAAAGCAGTCGAGTGAGCTTTTTGTAATTTGTGACTCAGGTCATGTCACTACCCACATTAAATCTTTCCAAGACTCCCACTTTGCACCCAGAATAAAATCGGAATTGCTTGGTTTACCAGCTCATGCCTATTTTTCCAACCTCGTCTAACATCAGATTCACATTCTCCTCCACATACCCCTGCACCCACTCCCCCACACTCCCTAGTAGTGCACAATACTCTGCTCCAGCCAAACACTTTCCGTCTAAGAGTCTTCTTCTTTCTGTTCTTTATGCCTAGAATTCTTTCCCCACAATCTCCACATGGCTGACCTTTTGTCCTTCTTTGGGTCTCAGGTACTTACTCAGTGAGTCCTTTTCTATCCACTATAACAAAAGTTGACCTCTCTTACTGTCATATCCTTATTTCATTATAACACCTCTCACAATCTAGAATTATCTTGTGTAACGTCCTTATCTCTTATTTATTTTTACTGCTCTCAGTAGAATATAAGCTTCAGTGCCCAAACCAGCCATTTCTCCAAGGACCCCTGGCTCCTTGTAGTAGGGAATGGTATTTAGAAACCAAGATCTGTGTGCTAGGTGTGCACATGGTTATTGGAGTATCACTATTCCCAGTCCCTCTCAGTGGCTACAGCCACTGTCTATGGAGATCCATGTATATCATATTTACCTCTCTCTTTGTTAGTCACAGCCATGGTCTATATCCTTCAAAAATGTCAAGATCATCTATGACAAATAAAGACTGAGGAAATATTCCAGATTAAAGGAGATTAAAAAGGTAATGTGTCCTCTTAGAATGGATCCTGGATTGGTAAAAGCTTACAGTTTTTATATATGGTTATTTACTTTTTTGCAGACTTGACACGCTTTAAATATGGATTGTGGATTAGATAATAATATTGTATACATGTTAAATATCTTGATTTTGTGTCATGGTTATGCATGAGAATGTCCTTGTTCTCAGGAAATACACATGGAAACATTAGGGATAAAATGTCCCCAAATGAAATGCACACACATCTCACTCCTCTCTCCTCCCCCTGCATCTCTCATCTATCAATTGAGAGAACTAGAGAAAGAGAATAAATTACTAGCAAATTGGGCAAGTTGTAAATAATTACATCTGAATAAAGGGTATATGAGAGCTCTTGGTTTTACATCCTTTTCAATAGGTTTATATAAAAGTAAAAATTTACAAAACATTTTCAAAATACTCAATATTGTTGCATATTTTTTATTTTTTCTATTGACACTGCCTGGAATGATTGAAGTTTGAAACTGCATCATTTCCCTTTACCAAGTAAAAAGTAAATCAGATAGCTTGAAGTGAATAGCAACATGTGCAACATGCAAAACTGAATTTTTCTCAGAGGACAAATGATAATAAGATTTGTTAATGCCATTTTTTAATAATTAAATGGATTTTGTGATTGCTTTACTCAACCATTAGTAGCTTATCAGGTACAAAACCACATAGAAGAATACTGATGCTTAGTTTTATTTCTTTTCTTTTACAAAGAGAAAATCTTCTAAACAGCTGAAACATGCCTAAAGCAATTTCAAGATGACCCAACTCTCCCCAAGTGACTTCTCACATTCTTAAGCTATTATCTTTTTGTTAAAACCACTTTTCTAACTTTCTCCCAATTATAACAGCCATATAATTGCTAAGCTAAGATTCCTATAGACTATCTCTGTCAAAGGATCAGGATAGGGAATGATAAACCTCTTAACAAAAACTTAATTCTGATTCTTTTCTGTGATTAAGGTATCTTAGCAACCTATGAAACATTTTATCTGCTGATTCCATCATTTTGAGCACTTTGTTGAACCCTTGAATTGACCTTATACCTGTGTGTTTCCCCTCTTGTTGGTTTTGTTGGTCCAGGTTATATAAAATGAGATTGGCAAACAAAAAGCAGTGTGACCACACATGTCTAAATGTATTTAGCCTTTAACACGACAATGGATTGTTTATAAACTTATGAACCAGAATGTTTATTTCTATTCTTTGTCTCCTGGGAATTACACATTCAGGAGCTCTGCTCAATGGGTGGCAGGGATGAGGAATAAGAGCTTGGTTTTAGCTAAAACAAGGATTTGAGATGAATGAAGGGTCAAAGCTAAACACAGCCCGAGTTACTCTTGCTGAGGCAGCCTGAGCAGTGAAGCATGCGTTGCAGTCTAACTTTCAAGAGAATGTTCCCAGTTACACTACGCCAAGATGGGTGACTAATTCTAAGAGCATCCAACTTCTCTAAACAAGTTCAAGTATTCTGGCATTGAATGCTAGGAATACTGGCTGATGGGATCAAAGCAGTACTGCCCATGGTATTAAGAAATTGCTTGTGATACAAATAACTTCACTCACCGTTACTTTCTTCCTATTACCTTCTAGATGTTAGCAAGTGTGGGAGTTTTGCAGATTCTGTCTTTCATCCTCTTTCTTCTCTATCTCTTCTCACTCAAGGTGATCACATCCACTCCTGTGGCCTTAAATAACACCCATCCTCTGGACAGCCTCGGTTTATTTTCTGTAGCCCAGTCCTCTCCAGACTTGAATTATAGACTCCTATGCAGAAACTTTCTCATAGTTTCCAGGTGGAATATGTAATAGACATCCAAAACTCAGTATGTCCAAAATGTACTCCTGATTTTAAGTCTTAAAATCTGTGATTCCTTCCACAGATTCCCAGCTTTAATAATGGGTAACTTCATTCTTCCTGTTATCCAGGACAAAATCATTCTTGATGATTATCTTTTTCTCACATCCCACATGTAATGCCACTGCAAATACAGAGGCGCTGCTTTCGAAATATCCAAAAATCAGCACTTTTCATCGTCATCATCATTATTACTTTAGTCTGGATAACATGAAGTCTTGCCTGGATTATTGCAGTAGCTACTCACTGACCTCCCTTATTCTACCCTTGCTCCTGCAGTCCACGCTGACCACAGCAGCCAGATTGAGCCTTTTAAAATATGGGTTAGATCATGTGACTCCTTTGTTCAAGTCTCTCTGATGGTTAATCCATATTTTATCTCATTGCTTAGAAGCCCCTGCCTGCTGTGGTCCCCCACCTATCTGACCTATCTACTACCCCCACCACAACTCTGTCATTCACTCCACTCTCGTCTCACTTTTTTGCTGTTCCATAAACAACACAAGCATGCTTCTGCTTTGGCACCTTTGAATTTGCTAATCCCACTGCCTGGGATGCAACAGATTCTCAGCTTCTACATGTTTCTGCCCAGATGGCAGCTTATCAAAGAGTTTTCCCAACCACTGTTATTTAAAGGAGCATCACTTCCATCAATTCTTTCTTTTCTTTTTCTTTTTTATTGAATTTTATTTTTTATACAGCAGGTTCTTATTAGTTATCTATTTTATACATATTAGTGTCAATCCCAATTTCTCACTTCCATCAATTCTTTCTTTTCTTTTTTTTTTGAATTTTATTTTTTTATACAGCAGGTTCTTACTAGTTATCTATTTTATACATATTAGTGTATATATGTCAATCCCAATCTCCCAATTCATCCCACCCACCCCACCCCCTTTCCTCCCTTGGTGTCCACATGTTTGTTCTCAACATCTGTGTCTCCATTTCTGCCTTGCAAACCGGTTCATCTGTACCATTTTTCTAGATTCCACATATATCTGTTAATATATGATATATTTTCTTTTTTATTATATATCATCATTTGTCATTTTTATTTATTTGTTTCTTGTTTTCAATTCCACTCAAGTACTGATGAGAACATGCACAGATCTTTGTTTGCTGCTTTCCTCTATACCCTAGGGCAATGTCAGGCATAAGTAGATGCTCATTGAATTAATTTTTCTATGTGGAGGAAGTAGATATAATAAACTATAAACTTTTGCATATTCTAGGTAATATTCTAGAGTGGGTAATTGAAATAAAGATCTGCAATTATTGAGGAAAAGATATGAATTTACTTGTTATTTGTGTGGCCTTTTTTAAGCTCATCTGTAAAATGGGGACAATGATATCTTCTTAAACTGCTACAAAGGGTTTCTAGGAGCATTAAATGAGATAATCTCTGGGAAGCATTTGGATTTTACCTCATATTATAACATCCAGTCTTTATATGACCATCTTGTGCGTGAAAAGTCCTTTGTGTTTCACTGAATTTTAGATGTCTTATTTTGCCTACATTTTTCAGATCAGTAAAAGATTAATTAACATAAATTTGGAAGTTTCCTTTCACGAAAACATCACTATTTGCTTTGTCCTATTAGCATTATTATCAATAACCTAGATGAAAAATTTGAAAGTGTGTTACATGCCATAGAGGCTGAAATCTGGGAGGAAGAGCTAATTCACTGAATTATAAAATTAATGTGGAAAGATGTTGATGAACTTGACCATGGACAAAGATAACATGCTGCCCCAAACAGAAGATATCTATACTTTTGACATCATGTTGTTCATTTTACATATGGTTTTTTTGAGTCTAACAACAAAACTAAACCTCTAGAGGTTATCATACTCTTATTCAAACACTGAAACTGAGTTTCAGAGAGGTTAAGTAACTTTCTTAAGGTCACAGGGCTAATATATGATGTAGACTGGAAGCATACGGGTTATTTTCTAACTTTGATGTTCATTCTTTTTCCATTGTGCTGTTAAGATTCACTTTTAAAGTGAAAAAAAAAGTCAGATTCAAAATGAGGGTTAAGTAGCAACACAGGTAAAAACTGACATCACCCTTAAGCCATTTGGTATGGCTGTCGAAGAATGACGAAACCAAAACTTAGATTGTGTTACTTGATTGATGTATCCATAGAGATTGAGGTGATAACCCAGATCTACACTGTGCTGTTCAAAGCATTTCAGAACTTATGTGTGAATCTGGGTGTCATACTTTGAAGGTTATAGAAAGACTGAAAGTTATTCTAAGGAATGTAACCAGGATCACTAAAATCCTCACAAAATGTCCTGAGAGAAATGGTTGATGGAATTTGGAATGTGTTAACTAGGGTAGGAGGGGGGAAGAGTCAGAAGTTACTGACAGTCATATAGACCAGAAACTTCAATCATTCATTATGGATCACAATAATAAAAATATGACTATGAGTAGAAGCCAAGTTTCTTAGGTGAAATATACTGATTCAGGTGTTACTGAGTTCTATGCTACTGGAAGAGTTCAAGGGAAAAAAAAAACCCAGATGATCACAGTAGGGAAGTTTTAGGAGGAATTCAAGTATCAAAGGGAAAATTGAACTAGATAAACTTTGGGTGTTTTCCGACAGTTGCATCTCATGCTGTTAGAAAAGACTCATTCTGCATCTACTTGTGGGAGGATTTAGGACCAGCAGTTAGATATCTATCCCATTCTACTTATAACAATAAATATATACTTAATTAAAATGTTATACAGATCTCAGCTGAGGCCTTCCTGCTCCCCAAGGGCAGGCTAAAATAGACTTGAACCCCAAATTATATGCCCTGAGAAAATTCTAAATACAGTGTAACATGAATTACTGGAGTGGAAGGTGAGTCAGGAGGAGATGTTTGCATTCTTTTTATTTCCAGGTTTCTGAGCCAGCAGAGAATTGAAACTAAGCTTTTTTTTTCTTTTTTCCCCCAAAAGAAAACAAAAAACTCTCCTGCAAACATTAGTGAATTTAGTAAGATGTAATAAAATTTAAAGAGAGGCAGGTGGAGAGAAGGCAGAGTTTATACTGCAGCAAAGTAACAAAATTGGGCAAAGGGTGTGGCTAATTAAAACCACAAATTCCTACCAATCACACGGGACTAACTGGACCTTTAATCCATGTTGGCTCCCCCTCATAAAACTCAGTGGCCCTTCTCTCTTCTCCTTCTTCCCCAATCTCATCTCTCCTCCTCATTTCCTACCTCAGAATTGCCCTCAGAAGCTCCACTTATTTTCCACTCTTGAAGGTCATCTTTCCCCAGCTCTCAAACTGTCAAAAGTCCCTTTTCTCCACATCCTTACCAACACTTGTTATTTGTTTTCTTTTTGATACCAGCCATGCTGACAGATGAGAGGTGATATCTCACTGTGGTCTGACTTGCATTTCCCTGATGATTAGTGATGCTGAACATTTTTTTCATATTTCTGTTGGCCATCAGTATGTCTTCTTTGAAAAAAAAAATGTCTATTCAGGTTCTCTGCCCATTTTTTGATCAGGTTTTTTTTTTTTTAATGTAGAGTTGTATCAGTTCTTTATATATTTTGATATTAACCCCTTGTAAGATATATTGTTTGTAAATATTTTCTCTCATTCTGTAGGCTGCCTTTTTGTTTTGTTGATAATTTCCTTCCCTGTGCAAAGCTTTTCAGTTTGATGTAGTCCAGTTAGTTTATTTTTGCTTTTGTTTCCCTTGCTTGAGGAGACATATTTAAAAAACAAAACAAACAAACAAAAAAAACACTGCTAAGTCCAATGTAAAAGAGTATACTGCCTATGGTTTCTTCTAGAATTTTTTTTGCTTTCTGGTCTTCATTTAAGTCTTTAATCCATTTTGAGTTTATTTCTGTGCATGGGTGAGAGAGTAGTCCAGTTTGCTTCTTTTGCATTTAACTGTTCAGTTTTCCAAAAAACATTTATTGAAGAAATTATCTTTTCTCCATGGTATATTCTTCCCTCCTTTGTTGTGGATTAATTGACTAGATAAGCATGGGTTTATTTCTGGGCTCTTTACTCTGTTCCATTGATCTATGTGTCTATCTTTTGTGCAAGTACCATACTGTTTTGATTACTATAGCTTTGTAGTGTAGTTTGTAATCAGGGAGCATGATACTTCCAGCTTTGTTCTTCTCTCTCAAGATTGCATTGGCTATTTGGGGTCTTTCGCATTTCCATACAAATTTTAGAATTATTTGTTCTACTTTTGTGAAAAATACAGTTGGTATTTTGATAGGAATGCATTGGGTCTGTCATTTGCTTTGACAAGTATGGTCATTTAACAATAGTAATTCTTCCAATCCATCTTTGAAAAGATAAACAAAACTGATAAACCTTTAGACAGACTCATCAAGCAAAAAAGAGTGAGGGCCCAAATTAGTAAAATCAGAAATAAAAAAGGAGAAGTTACAACTGAAAACACAGAAATACAAAGGAATATAAGAAATTACTATGAACAATTATATACCAATAAAATGGACAGCCTAGCATAAATGGATAAAGTCTAAGAAAGGTACAATCTCCCAGGACTGAAATAGGGAGAAGTAGAATATATGAACAGACTGATTACCAGTAATAGAATTGAATCTGTAATTAAAAAAAAGAAAAAGAAACTATCAACGAACAATAATCCAGGATCAGATGGCTTCATGGGTGAATTCTACCAAACATTTAAATGAGTTAAAACGTATCCTTCTCAAACCATTCCAAAAAAACTGCAGAGAAAGAAATGCTTCTGAATTAATTCTACAAGGCTAGCATCATCTTGATACAAAAACCAGACAGAGAACCACAGAAAAAAGAAAATTATAGGTCAATATCACTGATAAACATAGATGTAAAAATCGTGAACAAAATATTAGCAAACTGAATTCAATAATACAATTGCATTTATCCTCCCCTTTGTGTGTTGCTTACCTAAAAGAGTGGGCCTTAACTAAACTCATCTCTGTCCCTCCTACCCATCTTGTTGTGATTTCTTTTTTATCCCTTTAGTTGTGAAAAATCTATCCTGCTAGTCTTCAGGTCATTCTCATCAATGGTTGTTCTGTAAATAGTTGTAATTTTGGTGTACCTGTGGGAGAATGTGAGCTCTGGATCTTTCTGCTCCACCATCTTGGCCACACCTCCTAAAATTAACTTTAAAAAAAAATGCTAAACAGCTGAGGAAAGTTTCTGTCAAACTCAATACTCCAAGATTAAATAAAAAGAAGTAGCATAACATAATGATCTGGCAGTAAACAGACCTTGTTTCCATTCTTATTTCAGCTTGACTGGCTCTGCCACTTTGTGTAGGTTTCTTAACTTCCCTGATTTTCAATTCTCTTATCTCAAAGTATGATTAATAACAATGCATTTCTAATGGTGTTGTCTGGATTAAATTAAATAACACATGTAGAATACTTAACATGCTCCTTGTCATGTAGTTGTTGTTCCATAACCGTGTTAACTACTATTACTAATAAAGTTTCCTCATTCAAAAATCTTTTTCAATTTTAAAAACTCAATAAAATTTTCAATGTCCACTGAAAATTTAGCTTGAAAGACTTTGAAGAGTGTACTAAGGATATTTACCACCAATATTTTTTCTTCTGCCTATCATTTGCCAAACTGTCACTAAGATTTCTTGAAAATACACTTCAATGGTTTCTGTATTGAAGGCAATTTATTTGACTGGCAGTGTGATAGAGGAACTATTAGTAAAATACATTTTACCACTTTTACAACTCTCTCTGGTAGCATGATATCAAGATTTGATACTGTGATCTTAAATAACAAAGCTGACCTTTGGAAAATTGTAAATTAGAAATTGTATAATTTACTTTCTTTTTGCTAAATCCCTCTTCCAGCCTTAGGCAGAACTGCAGCCCTGTGATATTGGCTAAGCTAGCTACTGTCACATGTGTCTTATATAGGTTAAAATTAAAATTAATTAAAATTAAAGAAAAATTAAAATTCAGTTACTCAGTTGGACTAACCACATTTCAAGGGCTGAAAAGCCATGGGACCAGTGACTACTATATTGGAGAGTGTGCAAATAAATCTTTTCTATCATTGAAGAACATTCTATTGGCCAGTGCTGTCCAAGACACAAATAACTTGTATCATTCCTTCGTCTGGAACCATCAAAACTGCTTCTTGTTCAGTGTTATCACTCTAATGCCTTCTTTCTCTGAGATTTCCCTGTCTTTTGTATACTATAAACTAATGGAAAGTCAGGTGCTGAAATGTTAACAGGGAGAGAGCTCAGGTTAAGGATTGACTAACCTTTCATCTTCTACAGCAGTATTTTTCAGAGTGACATCCTAGGATAACTGGTATCATAATCAACTTGGATGATTATTTAAATTTCAGATTCTTGGGCCCCTTGTTAAACCTTCTGAATCTGCATTTTAACCCAGCTTCCTCATTCACTGTTATGAAATGTTGAGGTCTGAGAACCTTTGCTGAGAAGAACAAAGGTACTTGGTATTGGAATCCAATTACCAAGAACCTCATAGTTGAACGTTATCTGCATAGGAATAGGGAGAAATGCCAAGTTTAGGTATCAAAGGAGATATTTTTGGAAAAATATTATTTTTGTTGCTCCTCAAATCATACAATAGAAAGCCATCTGTACGTAGGCTCATTGTGGACTTATTGACTAACATGATTCAATGTAATAAAGCCCACTTGCCCACCAGAATTTTTTAAAAATTGCTGTTGACATGAGGCATTTTCTTTATTAATGTTTTGGAATCATGTTTACTTTTTTGCTTTCATTTTATTATTTTATTTTGCATTTTATTTTGCTTTCATTTTATTATTTTATAGGGTGTAATTGACAAAATCAAAAGATATTTAAAGTGTACAATGTGATGATTTGATATATGTCTATATTGTGAAAGAGGAAATCATGTTCACCTTTGTAATTTGATTTTACATTTTTTATAATTTGATTTTAAGTCATTTAAAAATGTCCCCTTAGAAGGAAGGAAGGCATTTCTAAGAGAATTTTTTAAAGTAAAAATTAATGAAAATGGAAAAAAAACAGAGAAAAACAAATAAAAATAGACATTAAATAAAATTGAAAAGTGTTTTATTGACTAGACAAAAAAACAAAAAGTCAAAACCAGAAGCAAAACTAAACAATGGAAAATCCTCTGGCAAGTCTCATCAAGGTAAAAAGAGAGTATTATTAAATAATACTAAAAATAAGAAGGGAAAATATATATGTGGATACAGAAAATACTTAGATGACTAAAAATAAGACAATCTGTTACAAAAATAAGCAAAGTTTTGTTTTACAAGTTATGTAAAAAAATCTTAAGCAAACTTTTTATTTTACCAATTATGAAGACTTACAATAAAGCTATAATAATTAAAGCGGTGCAATTTGCCACAAATATACTAGAAGAATAGAATAGAGAACTTAGGAACAAGGCTTCAAAGATGAGGGAGCTTCCTCTAGGACAAAGGTGGCATTGCTAAGTATCAGGGAAAATATGGTATGGAAACAGGTAACTGTCTACCTGGACAAATATAACATGTGATCCCCTAACTGGAACCATAATATAATTCCAGATGAATTAAAATCCTAAATAAGAAAATCAAGTCAGTAAAACAGTGAAAGAAACTAGAAGCAGTTAGAAGAACTACTTTATTTTCCCTTCATCAAATCTATCAACTTGTCTATCTTTGTATCTTGTATTCTGGCTAAATGGATAAGGTCTTCTTTCTTCAAAGTCCAAGCCATTATTTAGTTGTGCAGTGGATCCCCCCTCCTCCTGCTAGTCAAGTCTGAATCTCCTATCTCTCACCTATCCCACCAATTTCTCACCAACGTGATGAGACACAATAGGCTGAATAGCAGTCAGTTAAGAAAAAGAAACCCATCCCAGATCTCCTGCTTCCCTTCAGGTTTCTTTCTTTCTTTAAAACAAAATTCATCAAGTTGTCTCCACTTATTCAAACCCCATTCTCTCCCCAAACTCTCCACTCAGATTCTTATTTCCACTTCATTTGGGAAGCCACTCTTGACAAGATCACCAAAACGTTCATCTGACCAAGTTCAGTGGCATCCTTCAGTCCTTTTTCTCTGTTCTCTCAGCTTCATTTGACATCAATTGATCACTTTTTACATTGTGTAACACTTTCTTCACCTGGCTCCAGAAGTGGATTTACCTTGGAAGAATAAAGCCTAGACTGCAAAGAATTATGCATTTGTAACTTAAAAAAGAGTTACACAAAAATCAATAGCTTTCTTATAATCTAAGAGTAACCACTAAGAAAAAGTAATTAAAATAATGAAAAAGGTAAAATATATGGAAAATACTAAACCTATATGCACTAAAATTGTCATTATTGAAAGATAAAAGAGAATACATTAATAAATGAACAGTCATACCCCGTCTTGAAGGGTAAAACATAATAGTGTAGAGATGCTAATTCTCCTGAATATTAGTCTATAAATTCTAACTAGTGTGTTGACTCTCAGTTTCTCTTTAAAAGGACTCAAGAAAATTTGGTAATATAATAATAATGAAAAGAGACTTGCTTTGTCAGACATCAAAATATATTCTAAGTAACAGTAATTAAATTATATAGCCAGGTACAGGCAAAAGAGGTCCAGAAACACATGCACTTCTAGATGATAATTCAGTATCTAATAAAAGTGGTGCTTTGAATCAGTGGAAGGGAAAAACTTTGCAAAAATAGTGATAGTTAGCTATGTATTTGGGAACAAATAGAATTAGGATATTATATTATATCACATTTTTTTAAAAGTATGTAAGAAATAAAATTATAAAAATACTTAAAAAATAGGGGATGCAAACTGTCTGAGTATAATGTGAATGTCAGGAAAGCAGAAGAGAAAAAATATTGACAAACTGTCAAAATTGAAAAGTGCCTACTCTGTAAAAGATCCTATAAACAAAATTTAAAGAAAAAGAAAATTTTATCTCAGATGTACGAATATCCATATATTCATTTTTGATGTTTATTTAAATATTTAATACATATTTAATTATAATATTTATAGGTGTATGAATATAACATAATGAGATAGATAACATCTATTATAAATATATATTATGTAAGTTGGAAAAGTATATTCTACATATATTTGATAAAGTGTTACTCTCTCTTATACAGAAACAACTCCTATCTATAGAATAACAAAATATATAAAAATGAGAAAAAAATAGAAGTGATTCACTACAGAGAGATATTAAAGGCTGAAAAAACATGGAAAAACCTTTAAACTCATAATGCCAGATATATGTTAATAAAACAATATTAAGGTAACTTTTATGTACATTAAATTGACAAAACATTAAAATTCTGATAATATAGAATGTTAATAAAAGCAGGGAGAAATGTGTAATAATACAGAACATTAGGAGATTCTCAAAACTAACACAATTAAAAATATTCAATCCATTGGTATAGTAATTTCACTTCTAGAAATCCTACAGGTAGAAATACACAATGCAACCATACTTGCAAAAGCAGAAATTAGAGATAATCTAAATGTTTACCAATAAAGGAATGGCTAAATAAATAATTGTATGGCCATCATGAAATACTATTTAACTATGAAACAGAATAGACTTCATGGAAAGATCTCCATAATTATTGAAAAACCAATGCATAGAAAAATAAGGCACAGTATGATCCCTTTTCTGTTATGAAAAATGAACCACATCCCCAACTTTTCCTCACTATTTGGAGACCATCCCAATCGACATCTCAGATATATTTGAAGCATCTTGCCTTTGTATCTATTTAAATCATATTCCAAACCCTATCCTATTTGTTTTATGAACAATTCAGCCACAGCTGCATTGATTGGGTCCTGCTCCATCTTCACTGGTTACTGTCCCACATGTGGGAGGAAGATCTAAGCTTCAGTCCATCATCGTCAACACTGATCACTTATATTCCAAGCCAGGAATAAACATTTGAAACCTGGTGTCTTTCTGCTTCCCTTGCACATGTAGGGTAGAAGAATTCATGTGGAATTACAAGAAGTACGGAGCTCTTGTTTAAAGCCCTGTTTTCTTAGGGAAACTCATGCAATTACCCTGGAAAGTCTTGGCACTGAGGTTGGAAGGTAGGAATGTCCCCTTCACTCTCACAAATTCCCCAGATTTCCATCTTTTAGTTTGGGGTAAAATTGTGCTCTCTCATTTAATGGACCTCAAAAATTCTCTTTTTCTCTAGTTTTTTCAAAGGTACCTAGATAACTTCTTATATGAGTTAAAATTAGTATAAAAGACTAAAGGAAACTGTCTTGGGGCAACTTCTTTTATCCTTGCTACACACACACACACACACACACAAGTCCTGAAGAAAAAGACCATAAAATATGCATAACTGGCTGAATTGAGAGGTAGGGTATGGGAAGGGGCTATAGGATGAAGGACAGGAAAATAGGAAAGATAAACAAATTTGTAATCAATATATCCTCATATTCGGATTAATTATGTGCATAGGAAAAGATCTGGAACAATACCAAATAATTTCAAAAAGAGTTACTTTTGAGTCATGAGATTGAGGGTGCAGAAAATACCTCTACTTTTAACTTTATCTATAACTGTGATATCTGAAATATTTATGAGAATTTGCTACTTTTGTGAATTAGAAAAAGGATTAACTCAAGAAGCAAAATAGATCAAACAAGATTTCTATAAAAATTCAGTTTATGATTCTTAGAGTTATAATCAAGTTAAGGAAACTTCCTAAACTCTAAAATACTGTGTTCCCTTAGGTGATGGAGATACAGAGACAAAAGTTGGATGTTTATTTAAAACAAATTCTTTATTATTATTTGAACTATTTGAGAACTAAAACTCCAGTTATGGAAAAATAGCAATATAACACATATATTTTCAAAGGGTACAATTTTTGGAGATTTTAAAGACGCGGGGCAGGGGAAAAAGCTCAGGCAAAGATCTAGTTCTTCGACAAAAAAAATAATATGCTTTGGGACACTGAGAATTGTATTGAGCCATCTACGTGTTGCTTATTAGTCTGGAACTCGTTAGAGACACAACCAAGCAGGATTTTTACAAGCTAGTCTTGAGTTAATTTGGAACAATTTTTTCTTGTGCAGTAGAATAATGGACTTATAATTTGAGAGCTAGACAGAAGGACCTATGCTTGCCTGTGAATCCCAAAGTTCTTTGTTCTAGGAACTAGAAGAGGCAAAGAACCAAGTAACCAGAGACATTCCCATAAAAGGAGTTGCTCCAGCGGTGGGTAGGGATTTTACAGGTCCTAAACCAAGGACCTGGGGCCTCCATGACACTCGGGAACCTGAATCTTAGATATTTTGTTTAGGAAAAGACATTTTGTCTCTTAACCTCAAGCAAGTTCATGCCATCCAGTTGCATCATAAGAAGATAAAGCTAAGAACCAAAACCTTTTTTTTTTAAAGCCTCAACTGACGGCAGTTGAGCAACTGAGTCACCAGCAGCAACAAAGGAGAAAAGAGATATACATGATTGACCATGAGTTAACTCAAGTGAATTATTGTCATCAAAATTAAATCAGAAAATTTCATCATTTCAAAAGGAACAAAATAGTAGGATAGTGTAGTCGTATTAACAAAACGCTATCAGATTCCTACTTTTCCAAATACTCGTTTTGCTGCCTAAACTAAGAACAAAACAAAATTGTTGGCTCTGGGCTCTGCCTCCCTCAGGTCACAATCTGCCTATGATATGTCGCTTCTCAAAACAAAAACAAAATTCAAATGTCACTGCATATTAGGATATTTGCTTGTTGAAAGTTATTTCATAATTAAAAATGCCCCGTTTCCTGGTTCTTAGTATGAGCACTAACACTAACTGAGCATGTCACTGTGCTAAGTCCTTTCACACTCAACATTCCAAAAGAAAAGTGTGGTTTTTATCCCTGTAATACAGATGAGAAAACCGAGGAAAGCTAGGAAATTGTCAGAGTGAAGAGTAAAACTCTATCTTCTTAACCAGTATTCTATACTAATTCCTCTGAAGTAGTATATGAGTTCGGCTGATATGTACATAAATGAAGATCCTTTGTAAACCTATATATTAAAAAAAATCTTCTAGGGTTTTCTTGCAATGGTTGGCATAGGGTTTTGCTCATTTTCAATATAGAAGAATTCCTTGTCAACGTACACATACTCATACACACACACACACACACACACACACTGGAGTACTATCCATGTTTTCCCTCAAAGCTATAAAAAGTTTACCTGATCTAAAAAAAGATATTCAGCTTCACACCTTATGAGATCCTATATAGCTTTAATATCTGTCCTGCCCTGCAGCTCTCTCCCAACAATAAACTATACATAGGAATGATAGTGTAAGGGGAAAATAAAGATATATAGTGACACCAATATGTGAAAGCAAAACATCTGGAAATTCAGTGAAAATATTAATAAACTCAATGAAAAATTCAGTCAAACTTTTTGATATTATGTAGACAAATGTAAATGAATAGTTAGCTCAGTTGAATAGAGGTTTTGGCATTATTTGAAAATAAAATGTCTTAAAGTGTTTTCACTATTGTTTCCAGATTATTCTTTTGTGAATCTGGCCATTTAATAATTTTAGTCTCAGGTCTGTTTACACATAGGTGGGGTATAAATAAATGTTGAAATTTTTGCTCAGTGGATTGTATGCTTCTCAGAGGAACAAGGAATTCCCTCTATATTACCAAGGTTTTCATTCCAAGAGGTATATTTTAGAAGATTGGTCTGGGAATGATGTATGTTTGTAAGATGCTCCTGTATGGTGGTCAATAACACAAATCGCCTGATCATACTAAACAAGTAGATTTCTCTCAAAATACTTTCTTCTACTCCTGTAAGTGAAATAGAACCAGCCCAAGGAAATTTTAGTATGCGGCCTCGAGGTAAAGAAGTTGGTCAAAGACAGAAGGATATCCCAGGGTTGGATCCCAAGTATTCGAAACTGTTGGCCTTGAAAAGAAGTGACGGTGGGAATTTGTCTGGAGGATCCTGTGGACAGGGTGGCAAGGTCCCACTGAAGGAGAAGAGAAAGACATGTGTCTCCATTCTTTTCTTGTTTTTTGATTTTTTTTTATTTTGATAAAATACATATAATATATAATTTACCATCTTAACCATTTTAAGATGTACAATTCAGTGGCACTAATTATATTCACATTATTGTGCAACCATTACCACTATCAGTCTCCAGAAACTTTTCATCATCTCAAACTCAAATTCCATACCTGTTAAGTAATAATTCCCATTCCTCACCCCCCTCAGCCCCTGGTCAACACTATTCTACTTTCTGTCTCTATGATTTTGACAACTATAGGTATGTCATGCCATAGACTGAATGTATTTGTCACCACCCCCCCGGATTCATATGTTGAAATTCTCATCCCCAATATGATGATATTAAGAGGTGGGCCTTTGGTAGGTGATTAGTTCATGAGGGTTCTGCCTGCGTGGACTGGATTAGTGCCCTCATAAAAGGGACTCCAGAGAGCTCCTTTGTCCCTCTGCCATGTGCAGACATAGCAAGAAGACTATGAACATCAACACTGAATTTTCTACCACCTTGATACTGGACTTCCTAGCCTCCAGAACTGTGAGAAGTTAATGTTTGTTGTTTATAAGCTACCATGTTAATGGTATTTTGTCATAGAAGTCAGAATTGACTAAGACATCATAAAAATGGAAACATACAATATATGTCCTTTTGTGTTTGGCTTATTTCACTTAGTGTAACGTTTTCAAGTTTCTTCCCTGGTGAAGCATGTATCAGAATATCATTCCTTTTTGAGGCTGAGTAATATTCCATTGTATGGATATACCACATTTGTTTATCCATTCATCTGTCAATGGACATTTAGGTTGTTTCCCTCTTTTGGTTATTGTGAATAATGCTACTATAAACACAGGTGTACAAATATCTATTTGAATCCATGCTTTCAACTCTTTTCAGTATATACCCCGTGTGGTGCTTTTAAATTTTAGAAATTTTAATTGAGATAAACAAATAGAATGGCACAGAAATCATGTGTACAGCTTAATGAATTGTCCTTAAGCAAACATACTTATGTGATCAGAAGGCAGATAAAGAAATGGAACCTTACCAGCACCACAAACCCCACCCCATTCCAGTCCCTGTCCCTCCTCAAGGGTGTCCAACCTCCTGACTTTTAGATCAGTCTTGTCTAATTCTGAACTTTATACAAATGGAACCATACAACTTGTACTCATTTTTTTCACTCAGCATTATGTTTGTGAGCTACAGTGTTTCTGAGGTTAACATCAGGTTTGTGAGATCTCAAAAAAATCCGTATTGATACATAATATCCCATTATGTGAATATTGCACAATTTATATGCTCATCCATGATTGATGAGACTAGTGCTTCCATTCTTAATTCTTTTATTCTCACAAAACACATAGGTGGTTGAGAGTCCTTATAGAGGAAATCAGGGTGCTGGGCTTCAGGTCCTGCCACTTTATTTCTTGTACTATAAGATAAGAAATTAATGAGGCAACTATATACTTTGCCTTTGAAAAAAGCCATCAATTACCATTGAATTTTCAATCCATAATTGGGGTTCTTTTGATCTGCCAGTACTGCCATTCAACTGGGGGTTCCTGATGACTAGAAAAATTATCTTCACGTATTTTATCCTTCTCTTAGGGATACTTACCTGGACAATCTAGAAATTGTTCTTTTCCCCTCAGGATTAAAGGGTGATCCAGGGCTTCCCTGGTGGCGCAGTGGTTGAGAGTCCGTCTGCTGGTGCAGGGGGCATGGGTTCGTGCCCCGGTCTGGGAAGATTCCACATGCCACAGAGCAGCTGGGTCCGTGAGCCATGGCTGCTGAGCCTGTGCATCCGGAGCCTGTGCTCCGCAATGGGAGAGGCCACAGCAGTGAGAGGCCCGCATACCGCAAAAAAAAAACAAACAAACAAAAAAAAAAAAAACAAAAAAACGGTGATCCAATACTAGTCATTCTATATTTTAATGTCAATGTGGTTTAGAGGTCCTGCCACTGGAGTCGAAGTCCAAAAAACAGAGATGCGGGGGGCAACAAAGTATTGGGAAGAAGAGCAGTTACCCAGCCTGAGTGGGCATCTCTTGCTTCTTCCACCACAGCCACAGGATTTGTAATTCTTGGCACATTCAGCGGGCTCCTTTTGACTCAACACTCCCTCCAAACCTCTTCTCTACTCTATCAGCACCAGGCCACCACATTCCAGGGTGATTCAACACCTTTTCCTACACGATCATCCACGGAGGTATTCTAGCCTGTTACTCTAGTTTCTGCTGTCCCTTCTCCCAACACCCATGACTATGTTGAAGAGCTAGACATTTTCAAACTCATCGTCCAGAATGTCTTCTGCCTTAAATTATTTGTCCCTTAGGGGTGCTCCTTTTGGATGGGTAGCACATGACACAGACCTACTGTTTGCTTTACCAACAGCTATTTTATATTATGGATGATCAAGAAACTCTAGCAATAAGGGATGGAATAAAGGGAGAATGGCTAAAAAGCCTCACACTTTTGCGAAAATTAGATCCAGAGTTTCTGCTTAAGAAAAACTCTGCTTAAGCAGAGTTTCTGCTTAAGGACTTTACCAGTTTCTGTTTAAGGACTTTACCAGTGGACCCTGTTGACATTGGTTCATCTTATTTTGATGGCAGTGAGATTCAGCACAAAGAACATGAGTGCCATGGACTGGATTGTATCCCCCCAAAATTCATTTGTTGTCGTGTTTTCATTGTCATTTGTTTCTAGGTATTTTTTGATTTCCTCTTTAACTTCTCCAGTGATCTCTTGGTTATTAAGTAGTGTATTGATTAGCCTCCACGTGTTTGCATCTTTTACAGATTTTTTTCCTGTAATTGATATCTAGTCTCATAGAGTTGTGGTCAGAAAAGATACTTGATATGGTTTCAATTTTCTTAAATTTACAAGGCTTGATTTGTGACCCAAGATATGATCTATCCAGGACAATGTTCCATGAGAAGTTGAGAAGAAAGTGTTTTCTGCTGTTTTTGGATGGAATGTCCTGTAAATATCAATTAAGTCCATCTTGTTTAATGTGTCATTTAAAGCTTGTGTCTCCTTATTTATTTTCATTTTGGATGATCTGTCCATTGGTGAAAGTGGGGTGTTAAAGTCCCCTACTATGAATGTGTTACTGTTGATTTCCCCTTTTATGGTTGTTAGTATTTGTCTTATGTATTGATGTGCTCCTATGTTGGGTGCATAAATTTTTACAATTGTTACATCTTCTTCTGGGATCGATCCCTTGATCATTATGTAGTGTCCTTCTTTGTCTCTTGTAATATTCTTTGTTTTAAAGTATATTTTGTCTGATATGAGAATTACTACTCCAGCTTTCTTCTGATTTCCATTTGCATGGAATATCTTTTTCCATCCCCTCACTTTCAGTCTGTATGTGTCCCTAGTTCTGAAGTGGGTCCCTTGTAGACAGCATATATATGAGTCTTGCCTGTGTATCCATTCAGCCAGTCTATGTCTTTTGGTTGGAGCATTTAATCCATTTACATTTAAGGTAGTTATTGATATGTATGTTCCTATTACCATTTTCTTAATTGGTTTCACTTTGTTATTGTAGGTCTTTTCCTTCTCCTGTGTTTCCTGCCTAGAGAAGTTCCTTTAGCATTTTCTGTAAAGCTGGTTTGGTGGTGCTGAATTCTCTTAGTTTTTGCTGTCTGTAAAGGTTTTAATTTCTCCATCAAATCTGAATGAGATCCTTGCTGGGTAGAGTAATCTTGGTTGTAGGTTTTTCTCCTTCATCACTTTAAATATGTCCTGCCACTCCCTTCTGGCTTGCAGAGTTTCTTCTGAAAGATCAGCTGTTAACCTTATGGGGATGCCCTTGTATGTTATCTGTTGTTTTTCCTTTGCTACTTTTATTTTTTTTTCTTTGTATTTAATTTTTGATAGTTTGATTAATATGTGTCTTGGTGTGTTTCCTCTTGGATTTATCCTGTATGGGACTCTCTGTGCTTCCTGGACTTAGTTAACTATTTCCTTTCCCATATTAGGGAAGTTTTCAACTATAATCTCTTCAAATATTTTCTCAGTCCCTTTCTTTTTCTCTTCTTTTTTGGGACCCGTATAATTTGAATGTTGGTGCCTTTAATATTGTCCCAGAGGTCTCTGAGACTGTCCTCAATTCTTTTCATTCATTTTTTTTTCTGCTCTGCAGTAGTTATTTCCACTATTTTATCTTCCACATCACTTATCCGTTCTTCTGCCTCAGTTATTCTGCTATTGATCCCTTCTAGAGAATATTTAATTTCATTTATTGTGTTGTTCATGGTTGTTTGTTTGCTCTTTAGTTCTTCTAGGTCCTTGTTAAACGTTTCTTGTATTTCCTTCATTCTATTTCCAAGATTTTGGATCATCTTTACTATCATTATTCTGAATTCTTTTCAGGTAGACTGCCTTTTTCCTGTTCATTTGTTAGTTCTGGTAGGTTTACCTTGCTCCTTCATCTGCTGTGTGTTTCTCTGTCTTTTCATTTTGCTTAACTTACTGTGTTTGGGGTCTCTTTTTCATAGGCTGCAAGTTCATTGTTCCCGTTGTTTTTGGTGTCTGTCCCCAGTGGGTAAGGTTGGTTCTGTGGGTTGTGTAGCCTTCCTGGTGGAGGGGACCAGTGCCTGTGTTCTGGTGGATGAGGCTGGATCTTGTCTTTCTGGTGGGCAGGTCCATGTCTGGTGGTGTGTTTTGGGGTGTCTGTGACCTTATTATGATTTTAGGCAGCCTTTCTGCTAATGGGTGGCGTTGTGTTCCTGTCTTGCTAGTTGTTTGGCATGAGGTGCCCAGCACTGTATCTTTTTTTTGTGTGTGTGGTGCGTGGGCATCTCACTGTTGTGGCCTCTCCCACAGTGGGGAACAGGCTCTGGAAGCACAGGCCCAGCGGCCATGGCTCACTGGCCTAGCTGCTCTGCGGCATGTGGGATCTTCCAGGACTGGGGCACAAACCCGTGTCCCTTGCATCGGCAGGTGGACTCTCAACCACTGCACCACCAGGGAAGCCCCAGCACTGTATCTTGCTGGTTGTTTAGTGGAGCTGGGTCTTGGCATTGAGATGGAGATCTCTGGGAGATTTTTGCCATTTGATATTATGTGTGGCCAGGAGGTCTCTGGTGGACCAGTGTCCTGAACTTGGCTCTCCCACCTCAGAGGCAAAGCCCTGATGCCTGGCTGGAGCACCAAGAGCCTGTCATCCACACAGCTCAGAATAAAAGGGAGAAAAAAGAAAGAAAAGAAGAAAAAGATAAAATAAAATTAAATTTAAAAGTTATTAAAATAAAAACAAAAAAATAATTATTAAAAAAATTTAAAGTAATTTAAAAAAAGAAAGAAAGAAGAGAACATCCAAACCAAAAAACAAATCCACCAATGATAAGAAACACTGAAAACTATACTAAAAAAAAAAATACAAACAAAAAAATACAAAAAAAAAATACAAACAAAAAAAAGCACAGACTCATAGGACAAATATTAAAAGCAAAGCTATACCAACAAAAATCTCACAGAAACATATGCATACACGCAAAGGGGGAAAAATGTATATTGTTGCTCCCAAAGGCCACCTCCTCAATTTGGGATGATTCGTTGTCTATTCATGTATTCCACAGATGCAGGGTACATCAAGTTGATTGTGGAGATTTAATCTGCTGCTCCTGAGGCTGCTGGGAGAGATTTCCCTTTCTCTTCTTTGTTGTACTGCTCCGGGGTTCAGCTTTGGATTTGGCCCCGCCTCTGCGTGTAGGTCGCCTGAGGGCATCTGTTCTTGGCTCAGACGGGACGGGGTTAAAGGGCTCCGCCTTACTCATGCCGGGGGGTTGGAGGGGTTCGGATGCGGGGCGAGCCTGTGGCGGCAGAGGCTGGCGTGACGTTGCACCAGCCTGAGGCGTGCCGTGCGTTCTCCCGGGGAAATTGTCCCTGGATCCCGGGACCCTGGCAGTGGCGGGCTGCACAGGCTCCTGGGAGGGGCAGTGTGGATAGTGACCTGTGCTTGCACACAGGCTTCTTGGTGGCGGCAGCAGCAGCAGCAGCCTTAGCGTCTCATGCCCGTCTCTGGGGTCCGTGCTGAGACATGGCTCTCGCCCGTCTCTGGAGCTCCTTTAAGCGGCGCTCTTAATCCCCTCTCCTCACGCACCAGGAAACAAAGAGGCAAGAAAAAGTCTCTTGCCTTTTCGGCACTTCCAGACTTTTTCCCGGACTCCCTCCCAGCTAGCCGTGCTGCACTAACCCCCTTCAGGCTGTGTTCACGCAGCCAACCTGGGCTGTGTTCTTAATCATTTTCTTATTCTCAAGTATATGATTATTGCTCATTCAACCCGAAGGGCACAGGAGATTCAATCACTGCTCTCATGCACCTCACTATCTAGCAGGAAAGGCAGAAGTGAAAATCAATAATTAGTAAGTAGTGTGATAAATGTTAAATTTGCACAGGATGTTATGGAGTACAGAGAACAGATGCCAACTGTCTGAGGAGGGCAGAAAATAGCGCCAGAATCAGTCTGCTGGACTGACAAGGTTGAGAAGGACATTTCAGGCAGAGGGAATAAAGGCATAAGGGAAAGGCTCATTGGAGATCTACATGGAGTTCTGGGCGCCTGGAGTCAAGGACACACACTAGGCAAATGCAGTCAAAGAAGCAGGAGAGGTTTGTCGAGTCCAGGTTATGAAGAACATTTATGTGACATACAAAGGCATTTAAACTCTCTGCTGCAGAATATAAGCCATTCTTGTACATATTCCCCCTTGAGACAGTGTTTCTTCATAGAAAAGTCTGTGTCCTGTTTATCTCTGAGTATCCAAAGCCTAGCAGGGGCAGTTACTCAACAAATATTTGTTGAATGAAAAAGTGAATGAATGAATAAAAGGATAGCATTAAGCACATGAAAATATATACTTTGACTGCAGGGGTACGGGGTTAGAGGACACCAGGATTGAGGTAATAGGTGACAGTGGAATTGTGTAGCAAAGGTATAGTGAGCGGGATATTGGAAAGGCATTCAGGAGAGGAACTGTCATTAACCAATACAGAAAACCCAGAGGGTTGCCTGAGGGCAGGGTGAGGTGAGATGGAGGAAGGGAGAAGCAGATTTTTTTCCTTTTTTTTTTTTTTTTTTTTTTTGCGGTACGCGGGCCTCTCACTCTTGTGGCCTCTCCCGTTGCAGAGCACAGGCTCCGGATGTGCAGGCCCAGTGGCCATGACTCACGGGCCCAGCCTCTCTGCAGCTTGTGGGATCCTCCTGGACTGGGACACCAACCCGTGTCCCCTGCATTGGCAGGAGGACTCCCAACCACTGTGCCACCAGGGAAGCCCTTGAAGCAGATTTCAAGAGCATGAAGTTGGATTTTGGATATGTTGAGCTGGAAATGGTTGGAACCTTCCAAGTTAAGAGTTCTAGTTGTCACTAGGGTTTGGAAGCTAGAACTAAGCGTGATGCTATTAAAACTGTAGCAACACCTGTTCACATTGAGAAAGAAATATATACAGGGAGACCAGAGTGAGTTGTGGGGTAGAACCTTAAGGATGAGCAAGTACTTTCCAGAGACAAATAAATGTTATAGAATCTTGTTTTGTCATCAGGGGTTAGAGAAGGAGGAACCTAGAATGTGGGCTCAGGAGGAGTAAGGAATAATATGAATCCTGTGGCTTGAAATCAAAGGAAAATTCACCAGGGTATGTATTCAACAGGATTAAATTCTACAGAGAAAAGTAAATTTAGCACTACTTGCTACATGTTGTTTGGCGATATATTTATTGGGAAAATGATATGATGTCTATGAAATTAATTCTAAAACAATTTTGAGGGTCTGCTTGTCTTGGTGCTATATTTTTTCCACGAGTTGGATGCATTTTATATTCAGCAGTAGAAACTGAGTATTTTTAAAAAGTAAGTCATACCCACAAATGACATTTTCATGAAAAAAAAATGACAGATGTCAATATAGTGTAATACCAAGAGGATATAGTGAATACAATTGCTAGTTTGCTCAAGGCATCATTAAGTAAGCTGTTGGTAGGTGAAAAATAAAGAGACCCAAATGGGAATTTCAGAGCGACTCATGTGCTGACTTTTCTGGTGGGAAGTGCTCTTTAGGATGACTATGTGAATACAATATCTCTTGAATATGTGGGAATAGTCTTAGGGCTTTGAACAGAATGATCTTATTACCAATAGAAGCATAACTGAAGATTCAGCATAGCAATTCATTTACAAAAATAAGGATTTTTTTTTTCATGGTTGGAAAAGGAGTTAAGAATTTTTAGTTTTTAAGTTTTTAGAAATTTAAATTATAATTCAATTTTTAAAATATTTGTTGAGTCTATGGAACACATGTTTCTAGCCTCTGTAAAATATCTGTTCTATGCAAAGGAAAAATATATCTAGATATAATTTGAAAATTTTTAATGGAAGTGCAATATATAAGGGAAAAGTGCATATAAGTGTGCAACTCAATGATTTTTTCACAAACTGAGCACAGTTGTGAAATCTACTCCCAGACCAAGAAACAGAAGATCAGTAACACCCAAGATGGTTTCTCTGAGTCCCCCTCAAGTCACCAAGAGTAAACACCGTCTGCCTTCTACAACATAAAATCTAAATTTTTAAGCACTAGATTCCCTCAGATTCTCTACCATGTAAACAGATAACAGTTCCTAGAAAGTGAGGCATTTATTTTTTTTTTAATTTTTTTTAATATTTTTCTAATTTTAATTATGCTTTCTTATTTGACCTACATGCTATTTATGATTGTATTGATTAATTTTAAATTCTTTTCTTTTTTTTTTTTAAACCCCACATTTGTTTATTTATTTATTTATTTATTTTGGCTGTGTTGGGTCTTCTTTTCTGTGCGAGGGCTTTCTCCAGTTGCAGCGAGCGGGGGCCACTCTTCATCGCGGTGCGCAGGCCTCTCACTATTGCGGCCTCTCTTGTTGCGGAGCACAGGCTCCAGACGCGCAGGCTCAGTAACTGTGGCTCACGGACCTAGTTACTCCGCGGCATGTGGGATCCTCCCAGACCAGGGCTCGAACCCGTGTCCCCTGCATTAGCAGGAAGATTCTCAACCACTGCGTCACCAGGGAAGCCCAGTAAGGCATTTATTGATTCATTTATTTTCTTCCTTATTTTGGCTCTAGACTCGTCCATGGCAGGGATTATGGATTATCTGTTCATCTTTACCTGAGGGGCCTCATGTAGGGTTTGGAATATAGTAGGCATTCAATAATTAGATTGACTAATAAAAATGGAAAGCAATGGAAGCAAGGAAAACCTGAGGACATTGGAGCCATAAATTATTCCTGGCGATAAATGGGTTTTGGTCTTGGTGATACTGAAGTACCAACATATACCTGGGACAATTTTCATTCTTAGTATGGCTCAGAGCAGGGCAGAAAGAGGAGAGCAATTTTCTGGGTCTGGTTTAGGTCTCCTGCAATAGGATATGAGAGAGGAGAGTTGATAACTTCACCATTTCTGATTCTCTTATGACACCAGAATGATTCTGTAATGCAATCTGACAACGTTCTTCTGTAGTAGAGAATGTGGGCAAGTTTTTTTTTCCCTTTCATTCATCAGAGAGGTGAAAATAATCACTTTCTGGAGACCACAAGGAGGGTACATTTGAAGGAAATGAATTTCATTAGTAATATTTTATCATTGTTGTTCTTTCTACATATGTTTTAGAGTTTTCTCTCAGTCTATTTACTGATAAATATTAGAGACATGTAAAATGACTACAAGAAAGAGAATAGTCAGTCAACTATATATTTTGGGCTCTTTGACTAGAGATTCTAATCCAGGTCTGTCTAACTCTGGAAGCTGGGCTTCTATCTGCTATAAGATACTCAGTATCTTATCAGTTCTGATACTTTGGGCTTTTACCCACTATTAGATCCTCAATACTGTTTACCAAAGATCTATTTTTTTTTCCTTTTCAACTTAATGACTAAGCAGATATCTTTTAACTAGAAAATAATGCAGCCCTGGTGGTTTTGTCTCTAAAGTGTTGGTAGTCATTCACAGATTTCTGTATCACACTGGATGGTTGGTTGGGAATTTGAAGCTAGAACATGGAACTAGAAGAGAAAAGTCCCAAGTATTACTCTCAACTTAAAATGGAGTGTAGAAAAGCATCCTTGACAACTCAATACATAGATACAGCACTTGAAACTCTGATCAATTTAATGACATTTTTGGGTAAAGATGTTGTCTGTAGAAGTTCCAGTTAAACCTAAAATGTTACCTGTTAGTTTCTATGACTATTTTAGTATGAATGAAACTAACAACTTGTGAGAAACTGCACACAGGGTATCATATCTGTGAAAGGCTACCCATCAGCTAGGGATACACATGGAGGTAGAGGAGTCCCTGAGGGTTGAAAGGAGAGGGTCATGGTCTTCCCTGGAGATAATGAAAGCCCAAGTGCCTTCCTGGAATTCTCCCAGAATAGAGTTGGGAACTAAGATCAGGCTCTCTTCCATATAAAAACTTTCCAGCCTTCCCTTAGGTTAAGTCATCTTCTCTGGCTTGTCACACAGAGACCTTGGTGGCCTAGTCTCCAGCTTTGTTTCACACTTTGCTCCCACTGTGGATTTTCTGACCTCTTTGCACTTCTCCCAATGTACGTTCAGGCATTTCTTAAGAGTCCCTGAGAACTATTTTGAAAACAGCAAACCAAGACATACATCTGTGTTTGCTAAATTTTCTAAACTACTAAAGTTCCATGAAACATGGTTTTGGCTGCTGTAATCTACAGCTCTCTAACATGTAATTTTAAATACAACAAGACACCAAATATGTGACAGGGAGGCAGGTAGTAAGAAAAACAAAATAATGTTATTTTGTCTTTTAAAAATAAATCATACATCTGAAGAAATAAATCTATTCCTTTAAAATCGAGTAGAGTATTTTAGGTCATATAAAGAGAGAAATGGAATGTGTTTGATTAGGAATGATTGAGGAATGTTATTCTTTACTTTGGAACAGCCATCACTTTAATTATTTATAATTTTTATTCTCAGCTCAAGAGTAAAAAGACAAATTTTGTATAACCGAATAGCTACTATAAAGCTAACCAGATACCTTTGTCTTTCTTCTTGCTTTTATATTAAGCCCTATAGACTAAGAGCCTGGCTATAAATAAAACTATTGATGTTAAAAGGTCATGGCTGGGACCTTTCACATGTTTCTTCTCCACTGTATCTCTATACACTGTATACTTTACCCAGAGAAGAGAATCTTTATTTAAGAGAGCTTAAACTGTTCAAATTTGTAATGTACTGGGGATTTTGGAATGTCTAGGGGACTTAGTGGATAAAGAACTGACCTTTCATCTCTGAACCCAGACACAGTCTAACCTCAGATAAGTGAAAAAGTTTTGTGTCAGTTGCCTGTATGATAAACTGGTACTATTCACTATCTTCTAACCCAATTAAGCACTTACTGGCAGATCTGGCCTCAAGAGGCACATGGAGTATAGAAATGGAATTACTTCTACTCCTGGAGTGGGTGTCTGAACCTTCAAGATAGGATTTTAAGGTTATAAGTGGAAAGCATTGGCCAAAGTAGCATCTACAGATAGGAATCCATAGAACTGTATGAAATCATAGACTCCTCACCCCCAGAGTCACATGCAAATTTGAGCTACTGGCATACTTTTCAATATTCATACTTTAACCTTTTATTTGGTATGCCTTCAAATGCAGTTTGTAAAATATTTTATTCTATTTCTTTACAGGAAAAAAAAATAACTTGAATGTACTAGGGAGTAGCAGTTGTATGAAGTAGATAGGAGCATGCAATGCAATTTGTTACAAATAGAGCTAACTTAATGTTCACAGAGTCACAGAAAAGTGTGGACTAGAGTTTCTAAAATATAAATAATACACACATTTCTTCATTTTATTCTGTAGTATGTGATATGAAGTTGTGACAAGTTTTCATTTTATTATTGAAATTTTATTTACTTAATATTAAAATTAATTCCCTTATCAACTAAACATTGGAAGTAATTAAAAGACCATGTAAGCTTCTTGAGGACATGATTGCTGTTTTTTTGCTCCTTTGAGTTTTCAAATATACAACCCAACAATGCACAGTAGATGTGCACGATCTACTTTCTGATAAATGAATGAGTAATGATCAAAGAATCTGTTATTGCATGGTGGGAGGTCATTTTAAGTTGAAAAAAACTGATACATGTTTTCAGCTTTGCAGAAATAATGAAGGTGGGGAGGTTGAACAATTCCTATAAAAATATTCAAATACTTAAAAATTTTAGCAATGAAAGGTATCAGGTTAAACTTGAAAAAGCTTTCCTGTAACGGAAGGTAATAGAGTGATTAAACATGTTTCTTTTTCTCCCTTAGAGAGAAGACAGTGGCTATTGTCACTTAATTTAAGTAGAGCTTTCATTTACATACTCCTAAGAACTTTGTAATATGCAGTTCTACATCAACTATTTTAAAATTAACAAAAGAAAAAGAAATAATATTTTTCCCTACGATATATGAAATATGACAAGAAAGAATAAAGTGGTAAAAACTACTAATTTAATCTGTTTTGTTGGATTGCAGGTTATTTTCACTTACTTTTTAATATTTTTCTATATTTTTACAGCTTCTAGACAATTAACATTTGTTATGATTTTTTAACCAGGAAAAGTAACCTCTGAAACAAATACTGCTCCCTAAATTTGACCTCATTACACCTTTTTCTTTAACCATCACTCATGTTTGAAAAACTAAATATAGTATTCATGCTGTAAACCTAAAACCCAGTAAGTCCTTTGGATATTAAAAGGGAGAATACTTGAAAAATTTTATGTCGTGAGTAATTTGAGTTGAAAGTTGAGTGAAGGTGAACTCAATTAAGGTGAAGAATTCAAATTCAAGAGCAGAGGCAAGAGTGGCTGGAAAGGAACAAAAATTTGAAAATACTTAAAGTGTCTGTGATTCTGTTTCTGTTTTGTACATAAGTTCATTTGTATCATTTTTTTAGATTCAACATGTAAGTGATATCATATGATATTTGTCTTTCTCTGTCAAAAACAAACTTATGGTTACCAAAGGAGAAAGGTGGAGGGGGGAGGGATAAACTAGGAGTTTGGGATTAACATATATGCACTACTATATGTAAAATAGATAATCAGCAAGGAGCTACTGTATAGCATAGGGAACTCTACTCAATATTCTTTAACAACCTATATGGGAAAAGAATCTGAAAAAGAATGGATATATGTATATGTATAACTGAATCACTTTTCTATACACTTGAAACTAACACAACATTGTAAATCAACTATACCCCAAAATAAAATAAAAACATTAAAAAATTAATTACTTAAAGGAAATTGGGTTGACTGTTTCAAATAAAAAGCAAGCCAGCCTCCTCTGATCTATGTACATAGATGATCTGTATACTTTATATTACTGGATTTGGCCAAAATTGATCAAATAAAACAAATCATTGCCAAAAAAAAAAAATTACCCAACTGTACTTCAGTGAAGACATGAAATGTGAGTGACAAAAATATTAGCTAAATAGTAATAACAATATGAAGAAAAGAGGTAAAATCCAGAGGGTAAAAGATTGAAAAGATCAAGATAGGAAATATCCCAACCATTATCAAGTTGGAAGTGAGAAAATGATGCTACACTTTGTCTTCAAAGAGTAGATTAGAAATGTGGGCTGAATATCTGAGAAGGATTGGAGTAGAGTATTGATGTGAGGAAAAATCAAAAGTTAAAATTCAGGTTTTGTGACTAAGGATTTTTAGCTTGATACTTTAAGATATTTTAAGATTGTCTCTTTTCTTCATATAGCTTTTCAAAGGGAGATTGGATGTAACCAGTAAGAGCCATTTAGAAATGGCTTATTCTGGAAATAATATCTTCTTTCACTTACTATTTTTCCTACCTAACAGAGAAGCTAAATATGAAACTCAGAATTCTGATATCAGCACACAAAGATTTCAGCTTTTCCACATCTTTGTTTTTTTTTTTTGCTTGTTTTTAGAAAATATAGAAATAAAGCTTTCAGTTACTTTATTTGGGGTAAATCACTGCAGCCTCACAGCAGAGCTATACAACCATAAGTATCTGAAAACGTCACATTTATGTGAATTCCATATTTCCATGATTCTTCTCTATACATCCCTTTTGCAGCATGTATAACCATTTTAGTTGAAATAGCTACTTACTTACTTATTAATTTAATATAGGTGTATCTCACTAGACATGAGGGAAAGATTATTTCTGCACCACTGCATCTGAAGTGCCTAACTGCATGGCACATAGTAGGTGCTTAATAACTGTTGAATGAACAATTGGATCAATGAATAAATAAAGCACTCTTTGAGCTTTCATTTTGACTTAACTCTCATGTAAGAAAACAGATGCCGGCAACTAAGTGGCTTTCAATTACTCAGAAATGATTTCTTTTGCTATTTGAAGGATAAATAATATTAAATTTCATTGAGTTGGAAATATGCATTTTTCTAGAAACTAAGCAATAAGTGCATATACAGCCCCAAACTTCACAAAAATATTTAATGAATAAAATACCAAGAAACTAAGAAATTAACTAAGAAAATGCAACTCACTGATGATCATTATGCAATTTTTTCTTTAAAATTTCTTCATATTTCTCATACATAAATGGTTCTTTAGAGAGGTCATAAATTGTAATTTAAAACCATGTCCACTTGTTCAATGTCTGCAGGTACTCAGTGCCTAGTAAAAGCCAAGAGAAGACCACTTGCTTTAAAGATGATAACGCCTTTGGAATGTTAATAGTGTAAAACTTTCCAAAGGAAAATTATTTCTCTACTGAACAGGGAAAGAGATTGGCTTAGTCCATTTTGCACCTTTGTGCTAGGGAATCTCTAGGTTTAAATTACAGCAGCTTCAGTATTTGCTTTCCAATCCCTTAATCCTTAAGGAGCATAGGTTTCAGTTCAAGACAACTTCACACAGAACATAAGAAAAGACTCTGTGAGCCTACCTCAAGTATGATGATCTTTTTTTCAGCTGTGATCTTTCACTTGCATCCCATAGTAAAAAATTACTTTGAGGCAAACCAGTGTCAAATAATTAATGCATTTTCAACAGAGGGCTTTTTTCCACTCTGCTATAATGTGATGCATGGAAAGCCATAAATGCTTTCATGTGAACCACTGGTACCTGTGGTTTTCATCACTGTTTCACTGGGATCCCTCCCATTAGAGAACCTTTGGGAGGTACCTGAGCTGAAATGGAAAAAAATGCTGACCTGGGAGGGTTTACATCTGGTAGCCTACCCCATTACTTAAACAGGCTACATCTGAAAAAAAAAAAAAAAGTTATACAGGTTGAATTGGGGCAACTATGTTCTGATCTAAGACATATATTTGTCAATTATTTCCAGGTGTTTTTTTAAAAAAAACATATTTTCTTGATCTATAATTAATATTTTGCTAATGGAACTCTAGTAAAATGCCACAAAACCACTCACCATTTCTGCATGCCATAAATGATAAGAACTAGTAGTAACCATATTAAGATTCGTAGGTTTTTAAGCATTATCCTAGTTTGTGTCACAACTGTTATTTAAAATTATAATATCCAGGTGCTGTATGTGGTATTTGATCAAAGGGAATGGAAATGTAATGAGTTATAAGTTTTCTCCCTGAGGACTCAAACTGTACATAATGGGAGAGGGTGTGATTTATTTTCTGAGTCATTCTGGAAACAGTTATGAAAACGTTTAGTTAAATGTTGGTAACCGGGGTTATTGAATCTGCTGATGTTTACCACTTATGGGGGGTGGGTTATAGGAGTGCATTTTTTGGAGAAGAAAACCAAACCAAAATGTCTTTAAAAAACTCTACGTATCAGAAAGCATTACTATCACCTGCTGATTTTTTAACGAATATTTCCAGACTTTCTATGACATGTTCATAGAATTAAAAAAAAAAAAATCAAGACTTCAAAATTGACCTTTAGAGATAACAAAAAATGACACTCGATTTTTTTTGATGGTGATAAATGCATCCACTAAATTACAATGAACAGTAGAGCTGTAATTTTATGGGAACATTTCTAATTTTTCTCACATTAACCTTGTGTTAAGAAATGCTGACAGCGTTGAATTACAGGGCTAAACCCACTTCCCATTCTTTGCCATCAGTGAAAATGATCAGTCCTTCCCCTTTAAGCAAATGCAATAAGGAAAGCATCAGAAGAAGGCTGAAGGCTTTTTCTTTTTTTTTATTTTTGATCTTCCTCAAATATTGTTTGACCTTAATCACTGTCTTCCAACAAGCTTAATGTGACATCACCTTGAAACAAAAACACACAGCTCTCAAGTCTGGCTCTGGAATGAAAAAGCCCTGATTATTAGTCCTCTGTGTGATCTTTTCAGATTGCACTGATGAGATGAAGTTTAATCTCGTTTCTCTCCTCTCCAGTACCACAAACCACAGGCAGTTTAAGGCTGCCTGAAAATCTCTTACATCTGGAAGAGCAATAATTCATGGGATTTCTCCTGACAGCCATGACAGGCAGCAGGGCAGCCAGAAACAACCGTCTCTTATGTTGTGCTATTTGCAAAAAATCAGAAGAGGAGGAGTCGGCACAGGACCACATCCTTTAGCATATGTTCGTGCAGAAAACCCTTTTATTTCCTGCCAGATGCTTCATGAATAGGTCCTAAATATTACATAGACAGTAGCTATCACTTCCAAACAGAATTCCTGGGTGTCTGCTAAGCTGCAAAGCATATGAAGGCCCATTGTCTGGCAAAGGGTCATGGTTAAATTTGCACAGATTTTGTAAAATAGATATTTCAGATTCTACATGTGATTTATGGGCATTTGCACACCCTGCTGTGCAGGAATATGATACCATCTTCTGAGTAGGATTATTTCGTGAAATGTATATGGGATTTAGCTATAGCAACTTTTACTGGGCAGCTTAGAATGGCCAGCAAAGTACTAGAATTTACTGCGGTACAGCTTGCGCTGTCAGGCGCAGGGTTGGTGTTTATGATTTCTGCAGAAGCAGAAATAAACAACTTCTCCTTAATGGCCTTCTTTATGTGGAGGCAGCAGTGGTCCTATCTGGTCTCACAACAGTAGCTGGTGCAGCCGTCTGTCCCATTTCACGTGGAACCAATGTCTGAAAATTTGCATTTCTGCTTTTCTGAGTTTTCTGCGACAGTAGCCAGAAACGGGGCGGGGCGGGGGGGGGAGGATTGCAAATGTTTGAATGGGTTAGCATTCCACTCTACTGTTTTCAGTGCTATACATACATTGTGGATAGAATGACTCAATTTTAAGACGGATGGAGAGAAGAGAAGGAAACGGCCGGATTTATTTTCAGGTTGTACACTGTCAATATAGCCTGTAAAAATACTCATCAAAAAAAGTTTAAATGACTTCTTTGAGAGGCCCGTTTTCCCAAAGTAAACGATATAGTTAAATCGCCATTCAAGATGCATTTCAAGGTATATTTAAGCCATGTTCAGAATTATATGAGGCATATGAATATGTTAAATATATTTTTTTCCTATTTAGGCAAAAATGAAAAAAGTAATTATCTAAAACTTTCCTGATGTAACAACCGTTTTTCAAGTTCTAAAGAATGTTGACATACGTTGTATATAGGAGCAGGCAGAAAATACATTTTTAAAAAACGAGACAACCGTTTCATGCCAAAGAAAAACAATTCCTTTGCCAAACTACACATTGTTAACTTAAAATGTGTTCCATGTGGAAATAGGAAGACTGATTTTAAGGAAAGGCTAGTGATCTGAAGTCAGCTGGCTCCATGCCTGTCAACTACACATTTTGGCTTCTAGTTTTACAGCTAGAATTGGAAATATTTATTTCCTCTATTTAAGACTAGTTCTTTTCCTTTGCCTAGTAAACCAATGAATTTGCCTGTAAACATGCATACGGAGAAAAAGACTTCCAGGCAAGACACAAGGGAAGAATAATTTAAAATCTCTTGTAGGCAGCATATTATAGGTTGGAAAGATTGTATTTTTTTCTGTTCTCATTTTGTCTGGCCCTTTTGCCAGCATTTTTGTATACTCATCACATTTTCTCAAAGAAATTAAATTAATAAAGCCTTCGGCTCTTGAGTTTGAAAGCTTATGACCACAAGACAGACACATATTTGGAAGACATATCTCTACTGATGACAATATTTACCTATCACCACTGTTTAGAATTACCAACATCAACAAGCCTTCAGATAGTCTGTTACTTGTTTCTTTGATTTCTGGTCATTATATCGTGGTCTTAATGCAGGTTACAAATGAATCCTGAAAGGCAGCATGAATACAGAGTGATGAGCAGTCATTGGAAAGACCTTACAGAGGGAAAGAGTTTTGAGATTATTTTTTTAACTCTAACATTCACTTGATAGTCATATCAAACTTATATTGGATCACTTAATTTATCATACATTTTCAGCATTTGATCTTTGCAATAAGGAATATAGGAAAAATGATTCATCAAAAAGCATTTTTATGTTGTTTTTTTGTAATAAGAAATAATGGGAATTAGAGCTACAAAACTACATGGAGGTATAGCATTGATTTCAGTATCACTCTCTAAAAGACAAATCCAGAGGCTTTCGGTAGCCAGATTTTAGTAAGTCTGAATGGGCAAGAGCTATTTATTGCAATTCTGAGAGCATAAAGGTCCTTCTTTTCACACATACCCCTTTGCTGGAATACCCAAGTTTTATTTATGATTTTGGATTTTATTTCACAGCATTCCAGTTTAGTTTAGCATGATGTATTTAATAACCATGTCGACTGTCTTAATTACCCTATAAAGCAGGGTTCCATTGCCATTTGACCCTCCACAGCATTCCAGAGAAACTGCAAGACCATGATAATTACCAACCGCCTGTGAGAAAATTAAACAAAAAGGCCCAACTTTTAAACCACCATTTTAAATGACCTATTACATCTCAGGAATAAATCATTGGTGAAATAGCCTGCTTAACAGGAAAATAGCTATTCCATAGCAAAGAATTTCCCCTTGCATGATCATGAAGAGAATCTTAAGTATTCCTCAGCTCTAAAGGTTAGATTTTATGTCTGTCCAATGCCTTTTAATGACACATTTTAATGTAATTTTACTGTAATCAAAGCCTTTTCCAACAGAGGTTACAGACTGTGGATATTTTGTCAGTCTTAAACATTTTGCTACCCATAGAATATTAAATGCACTTAGAGCTGGCCAGAGGAAAGAAAAATCTGTTTATAATTGGAGAGAATTCAAATTAAAAGAAGATCTATGAATAGTTTTATTTCCTTTGATTGGAGAGCCATTTGCTATACATTCTTTGAAAAGTACTAATCAATCACTCTGTGTGATAAGATTGATTTATTAATTGCTGCCGTAGTCCAAAAAATAGTGACCCGCTTTGAATATCTAAATGTCTGGATTCATTTGAGAGTGGTGCCAACCTGTCATAACTAATCATGATATATCGTTATGTTTATTTCTATGTAATAATTCTATCAGTCTGAAGCACAACAAACATAAAGCTTAAATTCTCTCTCCCCCCATTCTCCCCATGGATAAATATTTGTTTTGTGAAAATTGATATTTTACATACGTTTCCTATTATGGTTCCCAGCGTTAAGGTAGAGATAGACTAGATAATTCTTTTCTGATCTCACTATAATCCAATGATTAAAATCATCACTATTGAAAAAAAATTTGAGTACAACTCAAGTGAAGACATAGGAAACTTGCAAGCTTTTGCTGTTTTTTGCAATAATTTTGACTTTCTTCTTAGCACAAAGCAAGATAAGCACATGTGTTTTGAGGTCACATAAGGTCCATTCCCAGGTTTCTGACACTGGTCGCCTTATTTTTTAATTTTTATTTATTTTTTTCTATTGGCAAATTGCCTGGGGCCCAGGGAACCTGGCTAATGGGTACTAATAATAATTGGATGAACAAGTGTGCTTTTCTGGCAATGATCTACAAGAGAAAAGACAAGTACTAGATTTGTTATCAGGCTTCCCAGCATCCCTTACTCATTCTGCTGTTTACCAGCTGTGTGATCTTCAATAAATTACTCAGTGTCTCTGAGTTTCAGTTTTTTCACTTGTAAAATGGAAATAATGGTAGCTCTTTCACAAGGTTTGGGGGAGGATTAAATAAGGTAATATATATATAAGACGACTTCCATAAGGTCTGACTCATAATAGTTACTCAGTTTGTGTTAGATGTGATTTTTTGGATCTGTCCGCAACTGAGTTCACAGTAATCTGACTAATGCTTTGCTAAATGTTTTCTTATTGAAACCCACTCGGAAGCTCCAAGTTTTTTGCAGGCCTCTCACTGTTGTGGCCTCTCCCTTTGCGGAGCACAGGCTCCAGATGCACAGGCTCAGCGGCCATGGCTCACGGGCCCAGCCGCTCCACAGCATGTGTGAGCTTCCCGGACCAGGGCATGAACCCGTGTCCCCTGCATCAGCAGGCGGACTCTCAACCACTGCGCCACCAGGGAAGCCCAGCTCCAAGGTTTAACACTGAAAATAGATTGGCAATTAGCAAGGAGTGGCTGATCAATGAGTCTTAATCTATTTCCTGAACCATTTATGCCACATAAATTACGATGGCTGCCAGTGCCAGTTTCCAGTGCTACGTTCTTCACTGCCCTTCCAAAGTTTTGTCCCAACCATAGATGATTTCCTTGGTTGTTTTTAGCACAGCTGAAGAAGACTGAAGTCTTAAAATAATTTATAAATACTATGAAAGGAAGAACATAAATAAGTAAAAATTTTAAAAGTTGTAGGTTCCTGAAGTAGAGATTTTGACTCATCAGAGTTAGCTCTCACCGAGGTCTGTCCAGTTCTAGATCTAAATGCAAGGGCTTTTCGAAGTATGCTTTTCACCCAATATATGCCCAGGAGTGGGATTGCTGGATCATATGGCAAAGTCTAATTTTAGTTTTGTAAGGAACCTCCAGAGTGTTCTCCATAGTGGCTGCACCAATTTACATTCCCACCAACAGTGTAGGAGTGTTCCCTTTCTCCACACCCTCTTCAGCATTTATTATTCATAGACTTTTTGACAATGGCCATTCTGACGAATGTGAGATGATACCTCATTATAGTTTGTGGTACGCGGGCCTCTCACTGTTGTGTCCTCTCCCGTTGCGGAGCACAGGCTCCGGACGCACAGGCCCAGTGACCATGGCTCACGGGCCCAACCACTCCGTGGCACGCGGGATCCTCCCGGACCGGGGCACGAACCCGTGTCCCCTGCATCGGCAGGCGGACTCTCAACCACTGCGCCACCAGGGAAGCCCCCTCATTACAGTTTTGATTTGCATTTCTCTGATCATTACTGACGCTGAGCATCTTTTCACGTGCCTTTTGGCCATCTGCATGTCTTCTTTGGAGAAATGTCTATTTAGATCTCCTGCCCATTTTTTTTATTGTGTTGTTTGGGTTTTTTTTCGATATTGAGCTGTATGAGCTGTTTGTACATTGTTTGTACAATTAATCTCTTGTCCATCACATCATTTGCAAATATTTTCTCCTATTCCATATGTTGTCTCTTCATTTTTTTATAGTTTCCTTTGCTTTGCAAAGAGATTATCATACTAAGTCAAACAAAGAAAAATATCATATGATATCACTTAATTGTGAAATCTAAAAAGTGATGCAGATGAACTTATTCACAAAACAGAAATAGACTCACAGACATAGAAAACAAGTTTATGGTTACCAAAGGGAACAGTGTGGTGGGGAAGGATAAATTAGGAGTTTGGGATTAAAATATACACACTACTATGTATAAAATAGATAACCAGCAAGGACCTACTGTATAGCACAGGGAACTATACTCAATATCTTGCGATAACCTGTAATGGATAAGAATCTAAAAAAGAACACATATATATAGATATGTGTATGTATAACTGAATCACTTTGCTGTATACCTGAAACTAATGCAACATTGTAACTCAACTATATTTCAATAAAAATTAAAAAAAAAACCCAAGGACTTTGTCCATGTTCTTCTGGTCTGTGTTTCTACACCCTTGGTTGCTCATTGAAATGGGGAGAATGCCTCATCTTCCACCAGAAAAAAAAATGTTCTTTTTGACAAGTTAAGCTCTGGTATTCAGGCTTAGTGCTAAAGATGAACCTTGCCACCCATTTAGGACGTTTCAACTCAAATCAAAGTGTAGGTCTGAGAAAAAACCTTGTCTCATTAGAGTGACATCACAAATTATCTCACTCTTCAGATGAGACATATAAGGAATAACCAGGTCAGTGAAGGCACCCACCCAATATAATTCCAAAGTTGCCGTTACTATAATATTAGTGAAACTGCATTTCTTATGAAAACAAATATCAGTATTGGCCCTGGCATAAAATTATCCAGGTGGAGATGGATAGCCCTGATCCAGTAGCTCCTGAAATCCACTTTTAACTAAGGTTCTCTCTATTACCTCACTGACCCTCTAGTGTGGCAGCTCCTGGAGTCCATGGACCCTGCAGTGATCTTGAACAGGATTTAGAGGGACTGACAACTTGGATGGGAAAGTTATAACTTTATTTTCACTAACCCCAAACTAAAATTTTTAATTTTGTTCAAATTTGAATGCAGACAATAAACCGCAGTAATATTACCATAATAAATCACTGATTTTTCATACCACATTATGCATGTAGCATATCATTTATACTCATTAATACTTCAAAATTATATGAGGTAGTAGTTAGGTCTGTTACCATATCTTATTTTTTTTAACATCTTTATTGAAGTATAATTGCTTTATAATGTTGTGTTAGTTGCTGCTGTATAACAAAGTGAATCAGCTACACGTATACATATATCCCCATATCCCCTCCCTCTTGCATCTTCCTCACCCTCCTTATCCCACCCCTCTAGGTGGTCACAAAGCAGTGAGCTGATCTCCCTGTGCTACACGGCTGCTTCCCACCAGCTATCTATTTTACATTTGGTAGTGTATATATGTCCATGCTACTCTCTCACTTTGTCCCAGCTTACCCTTCCCCCTCCCTGTGTCCTCAAGTCCATTCTCTATGTCTGTGTCTTTATTCCTGTCTGACCCCTAGGTTCGTCAGAACCATGTTTTGTTTTTCTTGTTTTTTTTTTGTTTTGTTTTTTTTTTAGATTCCATATATATGTGTTAACATATGGTATTTGTTTTTCTCTTTCTGACTTACTTCACTCTGTTACCATATCTTATAATTTAATGCATTCATAATGAAGCACAAATGTCACTTAGCATAAATTATTTTAAAACCATTTCAATAACTACATTTAAGTATCATAGCTTTCCTTTGTAGTCCTTTATGTTACATTTTCTAGGTGTAAATGCATTTTTCTTACTTGGAGTTTTTAGACTTCCCTAGAATTCCAGTGAGGTCTATGGCACAAGAAGTTTGAGAACTTATGCTATTGACTTCATCTTTACCCAGCAAACTGCTATGCTTCAGGTATTAGACTCTACTTTCCTTCTAGATCAAGATAGAAATAAATGATTCAAGCTGGTCAAAAAAATGTTTTTTTCCTCCAGATTTTTCAGGCTAGAAATGAAAATAAAATTCCCTTTTTTTTTTTTAATTTTATTTATCTTTTTTTTTTAATTTTTACTGAAGTATAGTTGACTTACAAAGTTGTCTTAGTTTCTGGTATACAGCAAAGTGATTCAGTTATATATGTATATAACTATACAATATAATATGGTATAATATATTATATATATTAATATATAATATAATACTGTTTGTATCTGCTAAACCCAAACTCTTAATTTATCCCTCTCTCACCTCTCTTTCCCCTTTGGTAACCATAAGTTTGTTTTCTATGTCTATGAGTCTATTTCTGTTTTGTAAACAAATTCATTTGTACCATATTTTCGATTCTAAATATAAATGATATCATATGATATTTGTCTTTCTCTGTCTGACTTACTTCACTTAGCATGATAATTTCTGGGTCCATCCATGTTGCTGCAAATGGCATTATTTCATTCTGTTTTCATGGCTGAGTTACATATCTATATCTATATCTATATCTATATCTATCTATCTATATATATCTCACATCTTTTTCATCCATTCATCTGTTGATGGACGTTTAGGTTGCTTCCTTGTCTTGATTATTGCAAATAGTGCCGCTATGAGCATTGGGGTGCATGTATCTTTTCAGATTATGGTTTTCTTTGGACATATGCCCAGGAGTGGGATTGCAGAATCACATGGCAATTCTATTTTTTGGATTTTTGTTAAGGACCCTCTAGAATGTTCTCCATAGTGGCTGCACCAATTTACATTCCCACCCACAGTATAGGAGTGTTCCCTTTTTTTCCACATCCTCTTCAGCATTTGTTTTTATAGACTTTTTGATGATGGCCTTCCAACTGGTGTGAGGTGATACCTCGTTGTAGTTTTGATTTGTAAAATGCCGTTTTCTTTTTGATTAAACTGTGGGGATATAGATCTAGGGAGCCATGTTTACCACTGTTGCTGAAAGTGGGGTCTGGCTGCTCACCACTCTAAAAACAATAAAGAGGTAAGGTTGGTGGAAAGGAAAGTTTGCTTTATTTCTGAGGCTGACAATGGGTGGGGATCAAGGAGGGAGGGTGGACTTGTGTCCAAAGGCTGACTGCCCCCACTGACAATCAGTGAGCAAGAGCTTGTATAGGCAGAGGGAGGGGACTACATGCAGAAACAGCACCGTCATCTCTAACAGTCATCTTGAACTGGGTCATGTGGTTGTCTGATCAGCAACAGTTTTATTGCTTGAAGTACAGTTAATCTTTAGTTCCAAGGTTGGTTTGTGCCCATTTCTTTGAGGCCAGTTCTCAGAAATGTGGAAGTTTACATCATGGCTACAGTCTGGTCATCATGTAGTTAATTTCTTCCACCTGCTGGAGGTTTCAGTATCTACAAGACAGCTCAAGGCATATGACTCAGAATATTATCTATCACCCTTGAGGAGGAACTAAAGGTCCTTGACTTAACTTGATGACTAAACTATTATTATTTAGTCTTGCTTGACTGTTTTCCTTTGCTTCTGCATTTTCCCACTTCTCTGATTAAACTTATTCTTTGGGTAAAGTTTTTCTACAGTCAAAAATCAGGTGAAGGACATAGGAAGAAAGACCATAGTGTCTTGCTCCGTTTCACCACTAGGTGAAGGAAGTTCTGTGGTAGAAGAAAATAAAACGACAAGCAAGATAAGGGGAAGAGGTGGAGAGTAGAAAGTCTTGATAATTGTTCTTATCCCTAGATCCAGTCCCTGAGGCAGCCCCAGTCTTCCATATTTGAGTTATACAAGTCAGTGGGTTTCAATTTTGAGTTAGTTTAGGATGGATTTCTGGCTCTTCTAACAACCATGACAACAACAAAAACATCCTAACTAATACAAAGAAATATCTGTCCCTTTCATCTCTGACTCAGGCAATATCACAAATCTCTTTCCTTAGAAACATCATTATTATGGACAGCTATTATTTCTGTCGATTCAGAATCCTTCCCCTCTTCTTTCATAAGAAGTGTACCGGGCTTCCCTGATGGCATAGTGGTTGAGAGTCTGCCTGTTAATGCAGGGGACACAGGTTCGGGTCTTGGTCTGGGAGGATCCCACATGCTGTGGAGCAACTAGGCCCGTGAGCCACAGCTGCTGAGCCTGCGCGTCTGGAGCCTGTGTTCCGCAACAAGAGAGGCCGCGATAGTGAGAGGCCCGTGCACCACGATGAAGAGTGACCCCTGCTTGCCACAACTAGAGAGGACCCTCGCACAGAAACAAAGACCCAACACAGCAAAAATAAATAAATAAATTTAAAAAAAAAGAAAGATAGAAATGGTCATATAGTTACCATATCTGATAAAAAAAAAAAAAAAGAAGTGTACCAGTTTTCCTTGGGCTACTGCCTCTCCCTATTCTCAGTCTACTCCATAGGGATGAGACTGACCCACCTTAAGCTGAAAGGGTGAGGATGTGATGCAGGACTCAGCCACTCAGCACATTTTCTGGTCCTGGCAGGTTCAACAGAAGACATCATCTGGACTATTGGGAGTCAAGTGCTTTTATGAAACTTGACGAAAGACCTAGCTCTTTCCATTGGGACTGCTGACAACAAGAAGTGGTGCTGAAGGTACCGTGCCTTCTCTGTGGAATGCCGAGCAGAGACTTTGAAATGGACCGGACCCTAGTGACTTCATTTGAACTCCTACATCCAGTCATGTCAGTGATGGATTCTTACACACTCAGCAGTCTTCCTTTAGATTTTGCAATTCTGTAAAGCAATAAATAGCCTTCACATGTTTTCATCTTAAGTCCATCTGAATTTGGTTTCTGTCTTGAAGCCAAAAAGGAGTCCTGAATAATATGTCCTTAGTACCCAAGCCAGACCAAAGTCCTCTAAAATCTTTTTTTCCTAAATATTGTCATCTAGGGTCTGGTTGTGTGCCTGGGGTTTAACCTTCTCTAGGAATGCATGAGGTGTCTGGAGTCACTAGATCAATAAACTACCCCCTCTGAAAAAGGAAGGTTTGAGAATATTTTTTACTGTTTTGTTTGAATTATGACCCGGCATGTTTCAAGGTATACTCTTTTTTTTGTTGTTGCTGTTGTTGTTGTGGCCTCTCCCGTTGTGGAGCACAGGCTCTGGACGCGCAGGCCCAGCGGCCATGGCTTACGAGCCAAGCCGCTCCATGGCATGTGGGATCTTCCCTGACCAGGGCACGAACCCGTGTCCCCTGCATCGGCAGGCGGACTCTCAACAACTGCGCCACCAGGAAAGCCCTTCAAGGTATACTCTTAAGCAGTGATCCCTGATTTCTTGGTGGTCAGACCTGGGACTTTACAGTGGTGGTGTCACTGACTCCATACCATCTTAGAGAAATGAAAGATGCAGTTGAGGCCATTGGGAGTCAAGCCCAGTGCTTTTATGAAACTTGAGAACAGATATAGCTCTTTCTGCTGGGAATGCTTACATGTAGGAGAAGTGACAGAAGAGGAACTGGGGAAAGGTAAGGAGATGTGCCTCAAATAGTTATGCTCATTAGAAGCCAGAAACTTTTCATACTTTTCCTATCTTGTTATGGAACAGAATTCTTTGAAGGACCCAGCTCAGTATCCCCATCCTCTCCCCTCAGCATTTTCACAGTTATACCTCTTCCCTGTTCTCCACATTTTGAATGAATTAATGAGTGACTGAATAAATCAGACCTTTTTTAATTTAACCTGAACTTAAGATTGACCTGCATCACCTGTTTACCTTTGTTCATTTTGCTTTTTACTCACTTATCTACCCAAGCTCAGCAACTTTCAGCTCCCAGTATAGTGTGTCGCCAGGTTTGTAGCACAAGAGTAAATCTCAACCTTCAGATAGAGGATAGAGATGCCAAGTGGGAAAGGATGACAGTGGAAGTAAGCAGAGAGAAGGCAATAAGAAAAAAATGTCCCAGGTCCCACAGTTCTCAATAGCTTAGTTGGTTCAATTCATTCATTCGTAGAGCACAACATTTTTCTGAATTATTAACACCTTCACCCCAATGGTTGACATTTTTCCTTTGTATTTTGATTTCCTAGTTTTTGGTCTGTCTTTGAACAAAGGATACCATCTTATAGACCATTCTATAAAACATCTTGGTTCCTGTAGGTCAAGAACAAGAGCCATATTTCCACAGACCCCCATCTGCTCTTTACCTTCACAGGTCTTATATCTCATCTGAGAAGCTCTTCTGACACAGCTCATTGTCAGCACAAAATACCTCAACTGTATGTACCTTTTATACCTTCACAGATTCTGTGTACAACCAAGGTATTCCAGGTCTCTTCAGTCTGTGAATAAAAAATGATTCATGTGATTATTAATGCCAATGTTTCAATTCCAGTTAAATATAAATATGTATCATGCACTTCTCAAGGGCTGGGCGTTATGCCATGTGTTGGGGCTATAACTAGTTAAATGAGACAACATTGTTACTATCTGCACATCATTAGCCACCTAAAGAGGAAGGCTGGCTTCAGACAACTCATTAAAAACGTGCAGAATATTAAAAATGTGATGTTGGGATCTAAGCTAATCTCAGAGGTCAGAAAAGGCTCATCAGATGATGTAACATTGAAGGATGAGTACTTAGTTAAACAAAGAAGCAAAAGAAAGCTTCCCAGACTCAGCAAAGAGAACATCCAAAAGGGACAAGACAAAGGGATTCAAAGTATCAGTGCGGCTAGAGCCTAGCAAAGATAAGAGAGAGCACAGCCCTCAGGGAGACCAGGGAGGTGGGAAGGAGCCAATTCCGGAGAGCCTAGTAAGCCATGTTAAGAATGTTTTTAATTAAAGCAGACTCGAGGAAAACTAGACAGATTTGGAACAGATGCTGGGAAATGGGAAAGAGCTGTTGAGAGAGGAGCAGAGGGATTGCCAGTGTTTGCAAAGGCCCGGCTGAGGTTGGGACATCATGACAATGTAATGAAGGCAGTCAGCACAGCTATTTAATTTTCTCCAATAACCCTCAGCAGCCTGGAAATAGGCATGATGAAAATAGGCAACTAGGGCACCTCGGAATTAGGAATTGACTTGGTATGTGCAAAGGTATGGAAGGAAAGGAAAGGAAAGGAAAGGAAAGGAAAGGAAAGGAAAGTGCTGGCCTGAGCAGTGGCACTAAGGTTGGCCACAAGAGCCAGGTCTTGTTAAAGGAAGGAATATTTGGAAAAGACATACAGCAGGATGAACACCAACACGACGTTGGGAGTCCTGATTGCCTTGTTCACTTCTAGGCTCCACCAGGTTCTGTGAACTTGGGGAAGCTCCTTCAAATGTTTGAGCTGAAATGGGGAGGTTACTAGCCCTTACCTCTTAATTTTGGGGAGAACAAATGGAGAAAATTTAATATAAAGAGTTTAGCCCAGGATCTGACACACAGTAGACACTTGACAAACATTATTTTCCAGGGAAGAGGGAAAAGTAGGTGTGTGCTGACCCTAAGATATGGAGAAGAATTGGTACAGGACAGGAAGTGCTGGGGGAGTTGAAGCTCCAAACTTGCAGGACTGAGGAGGTAGCAGAGGTAAAATGATCTTAACAGAAAGTTAGAGACTGACTTGCTGAAGAGAGGGAATGAAAGCCATTTGAGTAGTGAAGATCCAAACACCATGAGAGCAGCATTTTATAGGCTATCAACTTGTGACCCATAATGATGACTGAAGGAAAAGGAAAACTTGATCCAGGGACCAATATCCTCAGTGAAATGCCTGGTAGAAGGATGTTGTAGCAGCAGGTATGGACATCCCCAGGAAAAAGTTGTTCAATTTCAGGTCTCCACTCCCTTAATTATTGTTGTTTCCTTCTTGGGTCTTCAAGTTCTCCTACTGTTTGGAGTCTTTCCCTGAACTCACTGTTACGTTTCTGCTCTTGTGATAAAACTCTGGTCCATGTCTTACCTGGCTGGGATCCTCATCGGCCCTCTGCTCAGAACGAAGGTTCTGATACACACGTTCTCTACAAGCTCTCTTCCTTCTCCATTGCCTGACCATGCTTTAAACTGGGACACCATCAGGATTCTCTGATCGAAGCTTGGATTCTCAAAATGCCCTACTCTTCTCTAAATTGCACACTTTTAATCATAGCCTGCAGTCATTTTGCCACAAACACTCATTGCATCTACCACAGTCCGGGGTTGTTCCAGGGGCTGGGTCAGAGTCATTGTCATTGACTTTGTAGCTTGGGACACTAGGTGTCCTCCCTTTTGATGACACTGCCCACTGTGATTCTAAATTGTCTAATTTTGCCCACTTCTTATAAACACTGACTTCTTTAGTGTATCGTTGTCCTCAACCAGTTTCCACAGAATGAATAAGCTTAATGTGCTGTCCGCATTTCCCTGCTTTTCTCCCTACACTCTTACCTGGAAAATTTCATTTAAATCTCATTTATTGGGCTTCCCTGGTGGCGCAGTGGTTGAGAGTCCGCCTGCCGATGTAGGGGACACGGGTTCGTGCCCTGGTCCAGGAAGATCCCACATGTCGCGGAGCGGCTGGGCCCGTGAGCCGTGGCCGCTGAGCCTGCGTGTCCGGAGCCTGTGTTTCGCAACGGGAGAGGCCACAACAGTGAGAGGCCCACGTACCGCAAAAAAAAAAAAAAAAAAAAAAATCTCATTTATTTAACTATCACTCTGCTACAGATAACTCTCAAAGTGACAGTCCATTTCTAACCTGGCCCCCCAAGCTCCAGACTGCATTCCTGATAACTCACCAAAATGAAAATTAAACTAAAAATAGGGACTAATATTTGTTCAGTGCTGGTAGAGTTTACAAATTACTCTTGCATAACTTCCCTTAAGGACATGATGAGATTTATTTGCACACAGGATGATTTACACGTCCCTCCTGCAATGTGCTAATCTAATTTATCTCTTAATTGTAAACTCCAATAATCTTCTCAAATTGTTACCTTATTTAGTTCTCTGCAACGGTCCACACACTTGAGTGCACTTCTGGTAACATCTTTTCACTTTAGTGTATAAAACATCACTTTTTCATGTTTCCTTTCCATCTCTCTAACTATTCTATTAAGTTTATTTTATTCCCTTTTCTTTTTTATTTTTCCATTAAAAATTAGATTTTTGTTGTTTCCCTTAAAAATTAGATTCCTCCAGAATTCCATCTTCAACCACTTTCTGATTGGAGGCAGTCTCTCAGGGTGGCCCTATCTGGCTCCGAAAACTATCCTGAACCCCAGGCCCCTATATTCCACTGCCTAGTAGGCATCTCCACCTGAATATACCAGAGGCATCTTCAACAAAATATGTCCAAATTTCAACATCACAGCTTCGTTCTTCCTTCAGTTCCAAAGTGAATTTGATTGCAAGCTCTGATATAAGAGTAGTAGTAGGATTCTCTGTCCTACCTCATATAACAAGGTCACCTTCCCACAGTCATTCAAGTCAAAAATCCCAAAGTCATTTTGGACTCATTTTTAAAACCTCATATCAAATATTTCAGAGTTCCTGGATATTTCAAAATCTTATTTCTACAGCATCATTGCTGTTTGATCTCTCATACTTCTTTCTACTCATCCTGACTTATTCATCTCAGGCAAAATTATTTTACTGTAACAACCTTCAAAATCTCAGTTTTTCTTCAGTTCAAGTTGCATGTTCATCACAGGACACCTTTGGCTCTTAACTCTGGGACTGATTGCTGATATTGAGGCCCAGGAGAAAGAACGAGTGCAGAATTATGTTACAGGCTTTTAAAAGTTTTGCACAGAAGTGGCTAATGTTCTCTTTGCTTACATTTCATTAGCCAAAGAAAATCACAAGGCCCAGATTTACATTAATTAGTCAAGAACTATAATTTTCCCTCAGGGACAGACCTGGAAGGAGTACATTTGGTAGAGCTGCAACCAGTAGGAAAAGGCAGTGAATATTTTGAATAAATACTATAATATTCTTTACACTCTAAAAAGATTCTAATGATCCTGTTTTTTATTTATTTGTAATTCTTTCAACTATTTAAGGTGATCTCATCCACACCCATGTCTTCAACAATCACTTACACATTGATGGCAGTCAAATCTGTATCTCTAGGCCAAATACCTCATCCAAGCTTTGGACTTCTATTCCAAATACTATTAGCAAGGTCTATGTAGATTTGCCATAAGCAATTCAATTTCAGTAAATCTCCAACTGAATATACATTCTTTCTCCCAATCTGTTTTACATTTGCTCTTACATTTCTTATTTTGATCAACATTATGTTAAAGCACATGCCATGTGATATCGTAATTGTGTTGTATATTAAACTATTTTCCGCCAACCAACACCCACTCCCACAAGATAGCGAGCTCCTGGAGATTAGGACCGCATTTTTATTTTTCTACCCCAGTAGAATATTACTTTATGTCTGGTTCCTAACAGACGGCTGGTAAATGCTGCTCTGTTGAAGAAATGAACGAGCAAGCACCCTGCTAAGTTGTGTTTCTAGTTGCCCTCCCTCAGTTCCTTCTCTACAGTGTCATTCTATTTCTTGTCTGAAATTCAGAACACATTTAATGTTTCCTACTAAATGGTGAAGAGCCGACTCCTTTGCATGGAAAAGGGTTCTCACAGGCTGGGCTTCCCCTTTTGGTGTCATTTCCCACCACTCTTCTCATCTACCCTGGTCCTCATCCACCTACTTGTATTTCCCAATTATGCTGTTTCTCTGCATCTTCCTACTTCCTTTACCTAAAGTGACTTAAACTCACCCCTCCTCACCATCTCTATTTTTTCCTCCTGCCCCAATTCTAAGTACCTTCAGAGCCAAATGTCAAGTTACTTAAGAAAAAAATTCTTCCTGACTGGTTTTCCTTACAGCCCTGACAAAATTAATTTTAGTTTCCTCTCACATTTCCCATTTTATTATATGGTTACACCTATTTTTAAGAATTGTTAAAAATTATATTTTACTTTTCTATTATATGGTTTTATTATATGGTTACACCTATTTTTAAGACTTGTTACATAGTCACAATTATTCAGTTGCAGGTGTCTCTCAATAGAGAAGAAATATATATATGTGTATGTATATATACACATATATATGTTTTTCTCAAATGTCTCAGTGTCTTCAGATTTCATCAATACGAAAAGAACGAAGTATAAGAATTAAGTTGTCAATTTCATGCTCAGGATTTCTGGGAGATACACCCACCAATCAATACATGGCATCAGAGGAAGTTTACTCTGTGTTCCAATTAAGCTCGTCAGGAGAAGCTGGCATGCACAGTGAGACTCCCTGTCGAAGTTAAGCACACGTTGGGTGGGGATGGGGTCTGCAGGCTGTTCGTTCTGTGTGGGGGGCCCATCCATACTCGGGCTTCAGGAAGGCCAGTGCTGGGGGTTCCTCCTCACTGGTGGTCGGAAACTTTCCAAAGTCCTTGGCTGTGGCGACTCCACCCACCTATTTCCAGCAGGATCCATGCCTCGGGGTCCACGAGAACTTTCTTGCTGCTCTTGGCCAGCTGCGAACCAGAGATGTCTCTGACCATCCACATCTCCATCTTCTCCAACCTGAAGTTCTCCTTGGCTGACAGCTGAGGACTGTTGTACAGGCTGTGCATGGGCTTGACCTTGCTGGGTCCTTTTCCCAAACCAGTATCTTGAGTTTTGGGAACAAGGTCTTATTCATCTTTATCATCAACCCCATTAAGTGCTTGACTCATAGGTTAGTGAGAAGAAAACAGATGACTGATGGCCTGATGAATGAAAAGCCTGGTGTGATGATGGCATGGGCTCCCTTCTCTGAACCCATATGAAAGAGGAGTCAGAGAGAGAGGGAGGGGAGGTCTGGTAGGTAGTGTTCAGGAAGCTTACACCAAGCGGTCTTTATCATTTTTGATAATCAGGGAATTGGAAAGAGTTGGGGAGCTGAGAACAATGCTGAAAGTTTAAAACAGATAAAGCATAATAAGTGCTCCCTGCAATGGAAGTCTGCTAAAAAGCAATTTATCAGTGAAAATTAGGTGTTATGAATTTAGGTTTGGGAAAGTCCCAATCCCCATGGTTCTGGACATTTTCAGCAATGCACTTCTGCCTGAACACAGATGAAAGAAATAAGATAATGGTAGTGATCACAATTTGGGGATTGGTAAGTTATATATATCTGGGGACTAGTAAATTAAAGCTGGAGCTCAAAAGAACCTTCAAAATGAGACATGTGGGAACAGAACCAAGTGTGTCTTTCTGAAAGCCAATTGTGAGACTTTGTCTAAAATATCTCCCCTTCCAAGTAGACTATATGTTAATATGAAGTAAATCTTAGTTTCTGAGCATCACTACTGATGTTCATTTGTAAAAGTCTCACTCATGCCAATAGGCACCAGGTCATTTTGTTCCGTATGTCCATATAAATGTGTCTGAGTATAGAATTATACAGTTTTGTCCCCTAAGGCAAACAAACCTCTTTTGAAGTTTTCTTAAAGTAATTTCTGCTATTGCTATAATTGTCCTTTTAATTCACATTCAGTAACTTATTTGCATATAAAAAATTGCCAATGTCTGACAACAATTCCAAATACTTACAAAGTATAATAATTAAGATCAATTTTAGATTTAAAAACAATCTAAATTTCGTGAATAGATTCATGTAGCAATTATAACGTGGAATGGCATCAATTAAAATACTTAGCATTGGTTAATAATCAATATATATTATAATATGAAAGTGCTGTAATTTCCAGAGCAGCACTGACATTCACATAGAAGGCTAGTCCATAAAGCAATTATAAAAAAACACCATGGGACTTTAAATAATTCTGTTATGGAAGAAAATTTTTATACTGGGTACAATGTTTGAAATTATACCTAGTTTGCAGTAATAAGAAACAAAACAATGGTGAATCCCAGTTTCCCTGACATGACATAGAAAGTTAAAACAAACAAACAAACAAAACAAAGCAAGACAAACCTAGAATTTAATAGGGTAAATGATAAATTGTTATTTTTGTTACCAATAATTTTCTTTTTCAAAATTCGTATGTAATGTGGTATATATAATTTGGAGATATAGTTTGGGGGAGAATTTCCTGGGGGAGTGATGAGGAAGGGAGAAAGAGTGATTAGTCAGTTGGGTTAAGTTAGTACTGGGAAGACAATCAGAAGTGGAGATGGTTTTATAAAATAGATAACTAATAAGGACTTACTGTATGGCACAGGGAACTCTACTCAATACTCTGTAATGGCCTATATGGGAAAAGAATCTAAAAAAGAAGAGATATATGTATGTATAACTGATTCTCTTTGCTGTACACCTTAAACTAACACAACATTGTAAATCAAGTATACTCCAATAAACATTTTTACAAAAATATTAGCAGAGGGAAAACTTGATCAAGAAATAGAAATAAATAGGATGAGGAAGAAAAAACTAAGAAGTGGACATGGTTTGTGTCATAGCTCCTTACCTATCTTGGGACATTGCTTAGCCCACAGCAGAACTCCTTTCTCTAAATCCCCATTCCTTCATCCCACCCCATCACAAAGAAAGGACACAAAATTGGAGCATCAATTATTTTCATAATAGGGAGAACTAATATTTGTGGATTTGAATTGCTATGGCAGAGATTTTGATATAACTAGATCAAAGAAGTATTAAAATTATGCTCCCACACTATCCAATAGCAGATGAGGTTTACTTCAAATAAAAACAAATGCTAGCAGATTCATTTAATTTTTCTTTTTCCTTTTCCTACACCTTTATTCTCAAAAAAATCATAAATTATAAAGTCTCTTCACATGAAGCTAAATTTAATAAGCCAGGAAAAACCTAAGGCTCTTGAAATTAAAACAAATAAAAAAAAACTTATGATATCATAAAGGTTTTCCTTAAAATAGTCTTGTATTAAAAGCATAATTTATAATTTGGAAAATTACAAACAACTTATGAATTAATTTTATTTGCTGTGGGTATTTGATGTGGTCAGCTGTTAGGCAGAGACATGCTTTACATACAAACGAATACACAGAAGATCTAACTGTACGTTCTTTTTCATTTTGATTTCAGCTAGTTCTTTTACTGCTACTTATAGTAGTTTTTTTTTTTTTTTTTTTTTCTTTACCTGATGTGAGCCTTCTATTTTCAGATTAAGGAAATATTCATAAAAGTTCATGAATTGGTCCTCTGTCATGAACATGTATAGGGAGACTAGGAAACATGTATTTCATAACCCTAAACTCATCAATTGAAAATTGAGAATTCTTCAAGAAATTTTGGGAAACCTGGTGAAAATTAGCATATTGACTATAGTATTATTTAGGGTAAGTAGGCCAAAGTGCTGGAACAAATGGATGCAAAATGGATAATGGCTCAGATACACTGAAGTACCTCACTGTCTCTTGCAGGGCAGTCGTCACTGGGACTCTTCTCTGCATGATGAATCAAGGCTGAGCTCTTACCTCTGTGCCTCTGTCATCCCTTGGATTCTTATCATCCTCTGCTTCCTGATGGAGACAGGAGAAAGAGAGTTTGGGAGACAAACCTACTTTTTATACACTGTGTCCAGAGGTAGGATGCAGCCTTCTGTTCACTTTCCAAAGGCACGAAATAAGTCATATAACCATGCCTCGTTGCAAGGGACCTGAGGACTGTAGTCCTTGGTGAGGCATCTGCTTTCCAGCTACAATTATTCATGTACTATGGATGGAAGAACAGATTTGGGGGAACAGCTACCATTCTGCCATAACTATCTACTTCTGCATTCATACTCTGCTCTTAAAATGTAATGATCTTAATTTGGCAGATTGTTTAATCTCAGTGCTTAAATTTCTATATGTGGGTCATATTTTCATCACTTGCAAATCTTCCATATTATAGTGGTTATGTTCCATCAATAAATAACAAATAGACTTGACATAGTTAAGGATCACAGTTGATTTCAATAAGCAAGTATTTAACTTCTCCTTGGGGATAAAATAGTGATTCAGATGAACTTGTATATATTTAACACTTTTCTGGACACTGATATACAGTAGTGAACAAGAGACATAAAGCTTATATTCTGGTGGGGAGACCAACAATGAAACACATATGAAAATATGGAAATATAAAGAAGCAAATGCCCAGATAGTGATAAGTGCCATGAAAATGAGAGTGAATGGGAAAGGCAGGCAACGTTAGAGAGCTGGTCAGAGAGACCTGCTGAAAAGGTGGCAGTTACAAGATGATGTGAATGATGAGCAGGTGTCAGCCACGCAAATGTTCAGGTGGAAATTTTCAAGGTAATGAGGATGGCAAGTGTAAGGAAGGCAAATAGCGTCAAGTTGGGAGCATTTATCACAGGCGTCAATGGACAGTGTGTTGAAGAACAGTGACCCAGGGGTATGAGAGGGAGTCAGAAGGACGGTGTGTAGTCCTCCTGGATAAATTCCATTTACTCTGTTTGGAATAAGAAACCACTGAAAGGTTTTAAGCAACTTTAAATTGTTGCCACATACAGTCTCATAGGGAGATGTGAGACTAGATGTAACGAGAAAAATTCATGGATGTATTAAGATATACACCTAACCCATACTTGAGAAAGACTTGCTGGAGGAGGCGATATATGAGTTTGAGTTTTGAAAGATTAACCATTGTTGGATAATTCAAGTGGGTAAACTGGCTGAAGAAGCAGAGCAGAAGGCAGCAAAGAGAGTGTAAAATATTATCAGTCATTCTGGGGCAGAAGATGAGGTCCAGGAGTATATAACCAGAAGTACAGTCATGAGAAGTCTTTTGTATTATACAAAGATATTTGGACTTTATCTTCAAAACAATAGAACATTGGAAGGACCCAAGTACAGGTAGAGCATGATTAAATTTGCCTTTTAATTTATTTTATTATTATTTTTTATTTTACTTTATTATTATTTTTTAGGATTGGTATAAATCATTCTTTTTTTAACATCTTTATTGGATAATAATTGCTTTACAATGGTGTGTTTGTTTCTGCTTTATAACAAAGTGAATCAGCTATACATATACATATATCCCCTCCCTCTTGCGTTTCCCTCCCTCCCTCCCTATCCCACCCCTGTAGGTGGTCACAAAGCACCCAGCTGATCTCCCTGCGCTAAACTGAAGCATAGGTGATTTACGATGTTGTGTTAGTTTCTGTTGTTCAGCAAAGTGATTCAGTTATATACATGTATGTCTATATTCTTTTTCTGATTCTTTTCCATTATAGTTTATTACAAGATATTAAATATAGTTCCCTGTGCTATACAGTAGATCCTTGTTGGTTATCTCTTTTATATATAGTAGTTTGTATCCGCTAATCCCAAACTCCTACAAATTTGTGTTCTAGAGTGAGCCTTCCTGATGGCCTGGGGAGGATGGACTGAGTGTGTTTGACATGGAGAGTGGTTGTCTGCCCGAAAAGAGACAAGCACTTAAAGCCATAAGCTAAGGCCATGGCTGTATAGGTGGAAATATTAAACACCAGTGGAGAGAAACAGGAGATGTAGATGTCTAGAATATTTCCCAGTTTTCTGGTGGTTGTTGGCATTTTCCAAGATAGAGAATACAGGAAGAGAAGGAAACATGAGTTGAATGAGGAGAGAAAGAGGCTATAAAAGGGTAAAGGGCTTACAGTATGAAAGAGAAGTCTCATTTGTAATAAAAAATAAATTTCTAGGAGTGAATAATAGTATGGTAGTTGGAAAGTCACACACACTAAAAGCTATTGAATTGTTTCTATCAACTTGGAATCTAAATATCTAAATAGTATAGTGTCAGGTACTTACAGTTATTGTATTTATTTAAAAAGTGATTATATCTCATTAACAACATTTATAGATCTGCATATGAGGGTATTTTAATCAATAAACTAGTTGGCAAAGATTATACCTATTTGTTCAATATTATAATATTAACTTATTTTATTTATAATCACATAGAAAATAGCTAGCATGTATTGAATGCATGACCTGTCAGACACTGTGCTAAGTAATTTACATATATTAACTCACTTTATCTTAATCTTGATGTAAGAACAAATATTATCCCCATTTATCATATAATGAAGCTGAAGTTCAGAGAGGTTGTGTAATTTGCCCTTGGTCACCAGTTAGTAAATGGCAGGGGCAGGAATCCTGTCCTTATTGTGAACTACAACACAGCACAACCTCTATCACATTGTTGTCAATGTAACGTAGTGATTCATTGAGCTGTCTTCTTGGGGCCTCTTATCATATGACAGGATGATTTAAGGCAAGCTATTAGCTTTGGAATTTAAAAAGTAAACTTGCTTTTTCATTTTCAGCAAAATCAGCATTGTTTTAATTAAAGACCCTAACAAAAGCAAAAGTCTTCAGGCCTGGTTTCTGTGGTGGAAAGGGCCAAGAGTTTCGAAGTCAGCAGGTCTGGATTCAAATTCTGCTCAGTTCTTATTGACTGGTTTGTCTCAAGCAAGTTTCTTTTCCTCTTAGAATTCACATCTACAAAATGAGGGCTCTACCCCACATCAGTACTGGTCACAGAATAGGCCTTCAATAACCATTGTCAATACTTTTATAGATTAAGCACATTAACCATTGAGTTGGAAGCAGAAACATTAAACTGGCACTGTCTTCATCAAAAATGAAGCTAGCATGCTGGTTGCAGACTTTTTCCTTTCCTCTCTGTTTAAATCAAGATAAAACACTGTCTCTTTTCTGGTCTTGGTAACTTTGCCAGTCTTTTACTTGGTCCTTCTCTCATGCTGTGAAAAACAACTAAATTAATCCAGAGATGATGAGCCCAGGCCTTGAGAATCTTGGGGTGCCAGTGACTGGAATACGCCATCCGAGAGCATTCGCCCCCAGCTCCTTCTTACTTTCCACTTGGCTTTTTGCCCTTCTTTCCCATGTGTTGGCTGTTCTCATTTCCAGATCAGAGTTGACCTTTTTTGTAAGGTTAAAAAAAGCGTTAAAAGCCTCTGCCTTTTTACTGTCATACATTATTAGCTTTCTCATCCCATCAAATAAAAGAGCTGCATTTTCCGTTATCCAGCTCTTGTGACTGATGTAGTCAAAGAAGGGCTCTTTCCCCTCCATTTGCCTATAGTTTACAAAAAAAAAAAAAAATCTAACATCATGAATTAATTTAACAAATATAGTAAAATATCCCTTTATCTCCATACAGAACTCCCCACCGGCCTACTATAACCAAAAATTAACACGGAGTTGACTTTGAGTCAATTACCCTAAAAATGCCAACATAAACACTAGAGCAGGATCTCTTTCATTGTCAAGTACATACAATTTAAATATTGCAGTGTATGTTGACGTATTGAGGAAACTACAGATGGCAAAAAAGACATTACATTGGATAACACATTTTTTTAAACTTTTTTTTTGAGAAAACTGTAGATTCACATGCAGTTTTGAGAGATAATGCAGAGAGATCCCATATACCCTTTATCTAATTTTCCACAAATATTTTTAAATAAAGTCATTTCTATTTATGTGTGCCACTGTGTAGTACTTTGATAGGTCCAATATACTTGCTTTTGTTTGAAACCTGAAAAGAATTTCTTCAATGTCAATTCAGTTTTTGCCTTCTCAGCAGTCAGCCTCACACAAATTTTAGTTTCTTTGTTCTCAGAGAGAATTCTTGGAAAAAAGAATATTAAAAACTCTCAATATCAAAACACCAGAATTATTTACTAAAAATGCAAGTTTAAAGTATCTAAAGCAGTTAAAAAATTCAAATAAAGTACTTTACCCCCTCTAAAGTATCCATGTTACTTATTATGCAAAACATACAGAAAGTTCTCAAATACCATTGTATCACAATTGATACTCATACTGTAGCTTATTGTATGCATGTGCTTGCATGCAAGTTTGAGTGTGTGTGTGTTTGGTTACTTTAATTTGTAGATCATAAATAGTGTGTGTGTTTAATGTGGTTGTCTCCGTTATTTTTATTGTGACATTTATTTTATTGAATTTTCTACAGGATTAGAAATCTCTCCATAGATGCAAATCTTTGGGGACAGACAAACTGAATGAAAGCTTTTTCAAGATAGAAGGGTTAAAAATCTCTTCAGAATTCTACAGCGTTTTCCATGATCTAATCATAAAACTAAATTATCATGGTGACAGCCTTCCATATCTGGTTCCTCTGAGTCTCTTTAAATTAATTCAACACCATTACAATTCTGGGAAGCTAGAGGCTGTGACTTAAGAGTCCAATTAAAAACATAACATAATTTAACTATTGATAAAAAGATAATCCTAGAAAGTTAATTTTCATGGGAATTGTTAAAAACTTGATATATTCCACATGGGAATAACAATTTTATTTTACCTCAGGTAAGGAAAATAAATGGAAATAAATTCAATTGTAAGTACAACTAAAAAAATTGCTTCCCACAATATATGTTTGGTTACTTAGACTAGTGTACTTGAAGATTGATAGGAAAAATTCATGCTTTTCTTTCTAAGTTAAAAGTGGGAAAACAACAAAACAAACAGTAAGCCCTGACATAACTTTAGCCCTCTGGGTTTAGCAAACCAAAACCACTGAATAGAAACTTCTCAGTTCAGATTGGAAAAAGCTACTAGATCAGTGAACAATGTTAGAGATGAATTTATAGAACACTTGCGTTCTCAGTCCTGTTAATAGTTGAATAGTATGTGCAATAATTTGGTCCAAGTATTAAAAAACTGACTCAATCTAACTAACTTAGGCAGACAATAAGTCACTTTCAGTTACAACCTTAGTCAAAGCACTAGTTTATAATCTTTATTAACTATTCTTTAAATTCTTAACTAGTGGGGTTACAAATTTCTGTGTTTTGACAGTAGATGTTATCAGGAAAGAGTAGCTCTTTCCCATTTTCTCCATTTGACCTGGAGATGGCTGGCTGCCCTCTGGGCTCTGGCATAAAGACAGAGAAAGGGAGAAAGGAGAAAACAGTCGAGGGAAGACCCACTAGGCTGAAGGGGAAAACTGTGCCAATGTTTTTTTCTATTTAAAAAGTATAACTTTGGGGCTTCCCTGGTGGCACAGTAGTTGAGAGTCCGCCTACCGATGCAGGGGACACAGGTTCGTGCCCCGGTCCAGGAAGATCCCACATGCCGCAGAGCGGCTGGGTGCGTGAGCCATGGCGGCTGAGCCTGCGCGTCCGGAGTCTGTGCTCCGCAACGGGAGAGGCCACAACAGTGAGAGGCCCGTGTACCGCAAAATAAATAAATAAATAAAATAAAATAAAATAAATAAAAAGTATAACTTTTTGTTACTTTTGAATATTTCATGAATAAGCTGTTTGTCCAAAAATAACATGTAAACAAAAATAATGACCTGCTCAACATTCACAGTTTGTATTAACTTAGACCACTGTTTCTCATTATGATCTGTAAAAAGAGGTTTTGACAAGCAAGTGAGTTGTGCCAATACCTGCAATAAGCTGTATCTAGCAACACATGTTTCCAAATATCCATTTTAAGCCTCCCCTCATTTTTACCTCTGTTCTACTCTACTTCAACACTACCATCCTGATTCACCTCCCATCTTACTTTTCAAATTGTTAGCTCCAGGACAGCCTGAGTATTGAAGAAACTGATCCAGATACTTAAGCCTATTGGAGTGTCCAGGCTGGTGGGCAAAAGGGTGATACCCTAAAGCTAACACAGTTACTGGACTTGGTCTATCAGTCAGTAACAGAGTGCTGTAGAAGGAAGCTCCAGTAGAAACAAAACAAGAAGGGCAGACAGGTAAGCAATTAGCAGCAGAGAAAGTCACAAACAAGGAAGGAAGATTCCAAACACTGGTCTAGTGTAGTGGCAGGACTCCCATAGCTGAAATGAAGGTTCACAAGAATAAAGCCATGTCATTCAGGGTCTAGACAGACAGTTGCAGTAAATCCTTCTGTACTAAAGATGGGTGCAGAAGACTATCGGGTTATATGGAACTAGTGCATTTGTGGTGGACTTGAGCACAAGACCCTCTTATCCCAATGATGCACCTTAAGATGAATACCTTAGGGAATATTCTAGAAGCCCTGAATATTACTCTAGAGGCCCTGAATGTTGCTCTGGGGCATTTTTTGTTGTTGTTGACTTAATGGTAAGGTCAGTGGGTAAAGAAGCTGAAACAATAAAAGAACTTTCTACATCAAATTAGGATTGATTTGAAAACTGGTACAGAGCATCTACCATTCAGGGGAAGTATGCTTTTTTGTGGAACACAGTATTTGGAAGATGATATTTATTGGGGTGGGAGGAGAGTGAGAGGAAGGCTGACATTCAGGGCTTGCTATGAGAATCCAATGAGGTAATATTTTAGAGGGTTTTGTCAATTATAAATAACTATTTTAATGAGAGTTTATTGATACCTATTGCCCTAATACTTCTACTAACTCTAGTTACTTAGGTCAGTGAATTTAATACACAAAGATACATCATTGTCAAAGGTAGACAAACTGTAGAAGTATCAGTTTAACTTTGATATCCCATCCTTTCCCCCCTCACACATACTAATCAGAAAATGCCAGATCCATTAACACCTTCTTGAAGCTTGTGAAATTGTGTGTTCTGCAGTGTCAATATTTCTTTTCAGGTTTTGCTAATCTTTCTGGAAATTCCCAACACTACTCTTAATTCTCCAGCACTCTTTTTTTTTTTTCATGATGTTCTTTGAGTTTTACCTTTCAAAACACTGGGCTACTGCATGTTTTTGCTTCTATTCCAAAGTTTGTCTTTTCTGATTCCCTGCACCTGCTGCTGCAAGGATTTTGAATCTTTGCCTGTGTATCCCTCTCACTCCCTGTTCTCTCTCTGGACTCCTTCTTCTGCTCTCACCCTAAATGCAAATCCCATCCTCTCACTTTTAACCGTGTAACTTTCACCTCCTTTAGTACTACTTCCTGAATCCCAGCTAAAACTACAGCCTGGTATAGAGAATGATTCTGAAATTCCGGTCCAATGTTTTCATGGTAGAGAGAGCAGGGAATATAGCAGAGGGAAAGCAAGGGTTATTGTAATATTTTGGGCCCCAGAACTGTTTGGGATCTAGTTAAAATTATTATGAACACTCAAGAAAGAAAGTACCTATACATACATATTATTTCTCATGTAACTTTAGGAGGTTTACCCCTGAAGCCATGTATGAATCTACTAGTTTTCCCAAAGGGATTTCTACCTCAGGTTGACTTCTTATAGAAAGGAAAAAACATTATGGGTTTTGTACATAATACAAAATATTATAGGCTTTTGTAGACCTGAGTGCAAGTCCTGATTTTGACTGTAAATAAACATTTCACTTAGTTGAAATTTCATCTTCTGTAAGATAAGATGAATGATATTTATTTTCTGAATTTTTGAGGATTAGAGATAATGTGGTAATATTGTGGCATAAAGAAGTCCTTCAGGGGCTTCCCTGGTGGTGCAGTGGTTGAGAGTCCGCCTGCCAATGCAAGGGATGCGGGTTCGTGCCCCGGTCCAAGAGGGTCCCACATGCCGCAGAGCGGCTGGGCCCATGAGCCATGGCCGCTGAGCCTGCGCGTCCGGAGCCTGTGCTCTGCAACGGGAGAGGCCACAACAGTGAGAGGCCACAACAGTAAGAGAACCGCATACCGCAAAAAAAAAGTCCTTCAATAAACATTGTATCATTATGAAAAACAATGCATCCCGTCACTTTCTGATGGAACATCAAGTTCCACATCAAGATAACAGTACTGCATGTGTAGTGAACTAAATTAATATTATATACAAGAAATTGCCTTGCTGTCCCCTTTTTCTCTTTATATTTGAACTATGGGCTTTTGTTAATTTTTATTCATCATTACATCAATGCACATATGTGTTGGTTATGTAAATAATATTCAGTGTTGACTCAAGCCTTCTAAAAGTTTTAAGTTCTTTCTTGCAAAACTGAAGGAGGATTTCTTAACTGAGTCTAAAGCAGAGAATTTCTGCATCTAAACTTTGTTCTTTTAGGCTTTTAACTCTTAATTGCCGTTTATACATTAATTGAGAGTCATACAGATTTGGGTTCTAAACTTACAAATTAAGTGTCTTATGCCAATTTTTAAAGTTCAGATATCATTCCTATTCCAATTTACTAAATTAGCATCCAAAAGTGCTCAAGGATAAGATAACTGCTTACACACCTTGTAAAGTTTTATTACATATAAGGAGTGAATGGGCTGAAACTCATCTGGATTAGTGATGCTCAGATCTCAATAATCACGGTAACAGACCCTGATGTGTAAAGATTGTAAGCACACACTTCCTGACCTATGGTGGGAATACAGGAAAAAGAACAGTGAAGTTCATTTGCATCCACTTTGATACACACCCATATACTTCTGACCAGGAGGGAAAACAAAATTTTATTTTTAGCTGTTTATGTAGTTGGCGTATTCACTTTACCACTCCCTCACAAGCACTTCTTATAGACCAGTGTCTGTGTTTGACCCTAGAGATATAGAGGTCTATAACACATGGGTATCATTTTCAAAGATGACATGGAGAGTGAGTCCTTGACCTTTGTTTAATGGAAGACTGCAAATCATAGTATTTAAGCATACCAGCTCTACTATCTGACAGACCCATGTTGGCATCCTGCCTCGGAAACTTACTGTCATACCCACTTAGCCAAATTACCAAAACCCTCAAGAGGCTCAATGATCTTACCTGTAAAGTGTGGGGATAGTATCTAAATTGCAAAGATTGTTACCTGTAAAGTGTGGTGATAGTATCTAAATTGCAAGATTGTTGATCCCTTAATTGGGATTAAGTAGAGGTACTAATGTATGTGGTGTGGTTAGCCAAATGGCTGGCACATAATAGTTACTCAATAAACAATGGTTATAATTATTTCATCCTCACCACCTTAACTCCAGTAACTGACACAGCTTCACAGTGATGCTATGGTAGTCTGTGGGGTTTTATTTTATTGTTAAGTGAGTAGCCCAGGTATGAGCTCTCAGGCATCTGTTAATTGATAAATGCTATTAAGAACCAGCAAACTTATCATGTCAACCAAATGATCAGCTGCTTACAAAGAATCTCATCAGGTATGCTTTACTAGATATTTTCTGTCAGTAATCTAAGTCTGAGGCATTGCAATGAAAAGGATCCATTTTGTATTTTTCAATCCTATATCAAGAATAGGTACTACACAGAGAAAATTCAAAATTAATTTTAAATAAATTCTGCACAGTGTTTTGTTATCATAAGCTCTAGAACAAATCTACAGCCTACATTTTATTTGTAAAGTGCATTCAACTGTTTCTGTTTCATGAAACTACTGATTTATACTCATTTATATATATACACATACATGCATGCACACATACATAGGTATACATTTATCAATCAAGTGCCAAAAATCTCAAAAAGATATCTTATTAGATAGTAAATATAAAGTTATATTAGTCAATACATCATTTTCTTGGTTAGGCATTAGCACAGTTATGGGGAAAATTGCATAATGTCTGCAAGTTTTTTCTCACTATAGACTTTCTAATGATAGTAAATGAACACAAAATAATCTAAAAACTCAATATGAAAATACTTCTTACTTCAGTTACCTGTCAGGAGCAATAGATCCAAAATGAGAACTCCTGATTTCACCAAATTGTTATTAAAAATAAGTTGTCCTATTTTCTGCTGTATTACCTTAATCAAATAATGTTACAAAATACTGTTGCATGATTCAAGGTGCATTATATAAAAATATGTAAAATGTAAGTGACCAATTCCCTGTTGAAACCTTAATATTTGTGTACTTTTTGTGATACCTTGTCCAATAAACCCTTAAGTTCTGGAGTGCATTGGTAGACACAATTCCATTCTTTTTATACATGTAATGTGATCTTTTAAAAACATTATTATTATAAAACCACACAGTGCTTTTCCTTCTTCTGCTGTCGACTCTAAAGTTATTGGTAATTTCTTGACTATTTCCATGACACCTGACAAATATGTCTGAGTATTTCCATAATGTCTATCAGAATGATATCTAGGTGCTCTGAAAGAAGTATTAAACTAAAACTGTGATGAATGAAGGATAGAGCAAAGCTCATTTGTTTCCACAACTCTGCTGGAGCTATTCAAGTCGTTATGGGTTAGAGAAAACTGTATAGGGTCAGTGCTTTTAGTTTATAATTGCCGTTTGTCTAGAGAAGCGAGAGGGTTGCTACTTCACTGTTGTGGTTCTAGGGTTTAGAAAGAGTTTTAACATTTGTGAATTTTTTAATCCGTAGTTCAAAATTTGATTTTTTAATTTTTAAAATTTCTAACATTAATTCTTTCCCAGGTCTACCTTATGATACACAGGGTTTGCTAAGGGAAGGATGGTGATAAAGGCAGGATTCAATTTTAAAGTAAAGTCATGTTAATGAAGAAAGTTTAATAAACTGGATTGTCTAGTCTAGGCATATAAATATTAAAAATTAAAAAAACCAATAATAGTTGCTAAGCCTATAAATACTTATTTATTTGAAATTGTTCTGGGGCTGTAAGCTTAAGCTACCTTTGAATTTGTTTAAGCCCACTCTGCAGCATGCTTACCATAGTATGACAGAGGGGAAAAAAAAATCAAGTAAAATTGGACTTACAGTTTACATCAGCATGAGGAAGTTGAGTTTGCTATAAAACAGAACTTCTAATAGTGAAGTTTATTAAGAATTTAAAAATATTGGCAAAGGGTAAGAGAAAGTCCAGGGCTGAGAAGGTAGGAACTTAGCATTTAAGGTTGCAGAGAGAAAGAGCTAGTGAAGGAGACCAAAGAATTGCTTATGAGGGTGGTGAATACCAGGAGTTTTGGGGGGTCATGGAAGCCAAGAGAAGAAAGTATTTAAAACAAAAATTTTTTTTTTTTTATTTTTGGCTGTGTTGGGTCTTTGTTGCTGTGTGCAGGCTTTCTCTAGTTGTGGTGTGCAGGCTTCTCATTGTGGTGGCTTCTCTTGTTGCAGAGCACGGGCTCTAGGCACCCAGGCTTCAGCAGTTATGACTCGCGGGCTCTGGAGCACAGGCTCAGTAGTTGTGGCACACGGGCTTAGCTGCTCCGCGGCATGTGGGATCTTCCCGGACCAGAGCTCGAACCCGTGTCCCCTGAATTAGCAGGCAGATTCTTAACCACTGCACCACCAGGGAAACCTGAAAGTATTTTTTAAATGAGGGAAAAATCAGTTTAGTCAGATTGAATAAGATGAGAACCAAAAGGCTATTGGATCTGACAATTTGAAAGTGATGGAAAATCTTGATAAATGTCGTTTCACTGAAGCCAGGGGCAAATAAATTAGATATAGGAAGTAAAAATAGTTAAGATATAGATAAGGCAAGATAATAGACAAGGCAAATAAGTTAGATATAGTAGGTAAGAAGAGATAGAAAAGAAAATGGGAGGAAAAGAAATGGAGACATTATATTTAGTCCAATACCTCCAGAAGTTTCTGCAAAGAGAGGAATAATATACTTGAGTGTTGGCTGGAAAGAGATGTAGTGTTAAATGAGTGTTGATTCTTAAGGGAAAATCCTAAAGCAGGGTAGCATGCAGATGTGAATCCAGTAGAAATGGAGGAAGTTATAATAACTGCACAATCAAAATGATGAATAAGTCTAAAGGGATAATCAGCAAGATACAAAGAGTGTATAGATGAACATTGGTTTGTAGCTTTGATTTAGGAGAGTGAAGGACTCTAAGCTGCTTTTATTTTCTTAAAGAAATATGAGATGATGTCAATAGTTAAGTCTGAGGGATGGAAGAATTTATGTGAGGTTTGAGAAAAAAAAAAAGATAAGGTATGAAAGAGTCACTGTGGGGAGTTTAACAACTAGCCACATAGAGAAACCCAATATGATTATGTGGAAAAACTGAGCATCCAGTTGAGGTTTTAATAATGAATCTACAGCGAACTAGTCAGCTTGGGTGGTTTACTCCAAATAACTTCAGCTACTCTGCTGCCAGCACTCAAGAAAAGGGTATGGTTCATGTAGTGTTGGGATCTGCCAGGGGAACATTACAAAGAGAGGGGAAAAGGAATTGAAGATATTTTGAGGGAATGATTAAATGACAGAGCATGCAATCTCTACCGGACAATGAGACTAAAGATAAGCGTGGACTTCTAGATGGTGAAATAGAGGTAGGGTAAACAAGTTGGAGTTCAAAAAAATAAAACACTAGGGTCTTCAGAGCAAGTTAATGTATGATTGTGTGTAGCGACACAGTGAAATGTTTACTACTGAGGTCTCAACAGAGAGATAATTTCCAGTGATGATAATGCCTAGATGTGCCCATGGCAATGAATGACTGAGATGGAGGGAGAAAATTATCCCTGGAGTTGAGGAGGTCAGGAACTCAGCGGCCAGAATGTAGGGGTGGATGGTAACATGGAGGTTAGGATGTTGGGTCAATGCTGTATTGTGCTTGGTCTTCCTAAATACTTATGTGATCTTAGGATGCATTAATGAAGGTATAGTGAGTAGAACAAGGGAGATGACAGCTATGCTCTGAGGAACACTGGCAAACTTTTACTTTAGTATTATCTATTTTAAAGTGGGCCATACTTTAAAATAGATAATGCCAAACAGGGAAAGAATCCAAGGCAAAAGAAAAGAATAGTGAGGAAAGTGTACCATAAGAGGAACAGTTGAAGAGACTGGGGGCATTTAGACTGGATAAGAGAAAACCTTAGGGGAAACATGAGAGTTGTTTTCAAATATTTAAGGTGCTGTCATGTGGGGAAAAACCTAGATTCATTCTGTGTTGTTTCTGAGGGAGAACTGAAACAACATCCAAGAGTAGATGTTACAGGAAGGCATATTTCAGCACAATGTAAAGAAAGAACTTTCTTACAGTCAAAGTTGTCCGAAGGCAATATATGTTTTCTTAGAAAACAGTGAAGTCTCATCACTGGAGGTGTTCAATTTGGTTGGCATATTGGCAGGGATCTTCAAGAATCAGAGGTTGGTGTTCTTTCATTTGTGCATAGTCTATAAGGGCATAAACATCTAGAATATAGTAGCATTCAAAATTTACAGTTTTAAATGTGGTGATGAATTCTTCCTGGTCTATGTATTTAGTTGTATGATATCATTTTACTTTTTTTTTTTTTTTTTTTTTCGGTATGTGGGCCTCTCACTGTTGTGGCCTCTCCCATTGCAGAGCACAGGGTCCGGACGTGCAGGCTCAGCGACCATGGCTCACAGGCCTAACCACTCTGCAGCATGTGGGATCTTCCCGAACCAGGGCACGAGCCCGTGTCTCCTGCATGGGCAGGCGGACTCTCAACCACTGCGTCACCAGGGAAGCCCCTATTTTACTTACTTTTATTTCACTCTTTGAAATATCAGTGACAAAATGATTCTGGTAGAGCCTAAAAATGATCAGACCTAGAATTCAAAGTGCCATATTTGAACTCCAGCTATTCTGTTTATTAGTCCCTTAATTTCACTTAACTTGACTTTTACACATATGTAACATGAAAATAACTGCTTGGTTAAGGAGGCTATGAAAATATTTTTTTGAAGGAAGCAAGCCAAAAACAAGTTATTAAGGCCAAGAAAAAGTTATTAAGGTTTATACAGATTAGTGAATTCTCAAAAAGGGGTTGGTGCATACCAGATTTTCAGGATGGCATAATGAAGTTCTAGAAGATCGTAAAAGCACTCCATGTTTTTCTGATATTACAACTGGTAAAGAAAAGAGGAAAAAAATTTTTAAAAAAGGACTGTAGCCAAATAACACTATCATCCAACTTATAAATAATTGGTTCTTTTAATATTCCCAGTATCTGTTATAAATATTTTTGAATTCAAGATATCTAGCCTGAGAATGTTTTAGTTTTATGACAATTTACAAGCTGTGAAATACCAAAGCGAGAGCAATGGCACAGTTACATTTTCAGATTCAGAGCCACAAGGGACTTTTAAATACATAGAAGATGGTAGAACACTAACAGCCAGCCTTTACCACCCTGCAGTCTTTAGAAAATAATATGCAACTTTCTATGCCAATCTTTTATACTTTTTTACTTTGTCTCTGTTAGAGTTTTTTTTTTACTGGTCTTGAGAAAATAGAGAAAAAAAAATTAGATTTGCTGTACCACTAATCCAAAATAACTAAGAAAAAGGATATTTTGCATAATTTTGTTTCAGAGGTTTAATATTGATTATTTGGCTGGACAGAGCTTTGGGGTGAAGAGCCTTTGACTTGGAATTAGAAAGCTTGAATTTGAGTACTTTTCTGCTAAGCATTTGTGGATGTGTCCTTTAGTGTTCTTGAGTAGCAGTTCTCTTCTAACCTGTGGTAATAATTCCAGTCTCACCTCCCTCATGGTTTTGCTGTAAGGATCAAAGTAGAAGATGTGGGCTTCCCTGCTGGCGCAGTGGTTGAGAGTCCGCCTGCCGATTCAGGGGACACGGGTTCGTGCCCCGGTCCGGGAAGATCCTACATGCCGCGGAACAGCTGGGCTCATGAGCCATGGCGGCTGAGCCTGCGCGTCCGGAGCCTGTGCTCCGCAACGGGAGAGGCCACAACAGTGAGAGGCCCGTGTACTACAAAAAAAAAAAAAAAAAAAAAAAAATGTAGAAGATGCTACACTTAGGGGAGAGAGCTACAGGTAGATCTGTACACGTATGTAATTCTTTTTATTCCTCATAGATATTCTTCAAGGAAGTTATCAATTTTCACGTTTCCACCCAGAAATTAATACCAAGGCTCAGAAATCTAAATAACCTACCAAAGGTCACAAGCAATAACGCAGCTAACACTGAATGATACTTTACTAATTTCAAGTGCCAAGGCTTTTCCACAGTCCAAAATGAAGCAATGTGTGCCAGAGGTTGCAAATAGCAAAGCCTTTATTTATTCCAGGAAAAGGAAATTGTTGCCCTAGAAAGGAGACTTATTCATAGTATCCTACTTGGCTCTGAAGTGAATAAAATTGATATAATTATATTAATGAAAACCCTTGCTATTTATTTAACTAAAAATAGGTATATTGGGAGGACAGGGGTTTAGAGGATAATGAGTAAAATGAGTAAACCAAGATGCAATAGTAGTAGCACATTATTTAAAAATTCATAGCTAATTCCTAAAAGAAGCAACTAAAACAAAGAAAATGGAAGTAAACAGTTATAGTAGGAGTGGACAGCACAGGAATGGGGTACTACTGCTTTCTATTATAAGCTTTTTATTGCTACATGATTTTTAAACCCTGCTCCTGTGTTACATTGATAAACATGCAAGGTGAAAAATAGAGAAAACTTTGAAATGTTTAATGAGGCCACTTTGCAAGTATGCTGCATTTTATGTTGGGAGCCTTGTGGAGTTGATCTTGCTCTTTATGTTCTCATATTATGACAATTTGGAATATTTGGTGTCCATTAAGTTTTTTTTTTTAAGTGAAGGGTGATTTTGTGCCTGTGAAGAGTATGATTATGTTTGCTAAGGTTAAAAAGCTGAATTCTTAGTCTGTGGCCAGTGTTTGTTTTAACTATCGCGTGTCATTAAAAAAGCGTGTTGTTTTTGCTGCTGCAGAATTTGGGTTAAGGTGAAAAGTCAGAACAGGATGAATGTGGAAATCTATAGTAAGGTTGCAAGAAAGCCTGGTTATGATATATCCAGAAATACTCCCATAATCACACTTCCTTCAGTTAGGGTGCCCAAGTTCACTGGATATTCCTGGAGTTTAGGTACAACTAATGATGAAATGATGAGTGAATTCCTTGAGGGTTGAAGTTACCTGACCAGGAAAAGACAAGCCTTTCCTGAATCACCAGATGAATGTGACAGGTAAAGTATCGGGTCTTATGCCTGACCATACTTAAAAAACATAGGGGAAATAGGTATCTTTACCTAAAGGCATCTCTCTATTTTTAGTTGACAGATTGATAACATGAAAATATGTGACAATGAAGTTTATATTTCCTAACTTTTACAGAGGTTTTCCTCCATGGACATGTGTACCTATATATAAGCATGCCCATGCATATGTATGATACACTTATATTTAAAATATGAATATGTAAAAAATTATGACTGATTTTTTAACCTAACATACCAAAAGTTATACATCTAACTACATGTTGCTCTTTGGAGAATAGTTCTCTTGGAAAGCTTTATACTTATCTTAATATTCTCCCTAAGTTTAGAAGTCTATCTTTGTTTTAAATTTTCTCTTTTGATAATACCTTTTACCACGCACCATTAAAGATAGATTTTGGAGAATCAATGATTTCTAGGAACAGCCAAAAGAATGTGGAGTGAAATCCTAGGAAGGTGAGTGAGTAACCTGAGTCACAGGGTTATGAGTTTGATGATCAAAGGTAAGATTACATTTCTTGTTGTTCAAGCTAAAAATCCCCAAAGGAAATCCAGAAGCTTTTAAAAATGTCATCATTGGGGGTATGCCTCGAGTCTTGAAAGCTGATCTTCTTCAGTTGAAAATTGTAATTTTGCTAAACACAACATTAAAAAGTCATCTTCTAGTCACACCCTATGCATGAATTCAGAAATATTGGCAAGAAAATGAATGCTATCAATATGAAAGTGAATTAGAGAGAAAAATAGATGGAGTTAATCAGCCAGGAGGCAGGCAGAAAGGGAAAATTTGGCCGATAGCATGCAATGAGCCCCTCTGGACCATTTCACCAGAGGACTTCCTAAGAAATCAAGACAGCACAGAGTCAAGAGAGGGAGAAAGAGCCTGTTTGATGATGCTCTCTGCCTTCTTTGATCCAGCTATTCCTGAACAAAGATATCCCTAAACTTTACGATTCAATGAGCCCATTAGTGCACTTTATTGTTATGATAATGATGCTGATGCTGATGCTGATGATGATTGGTGGTGGTAGAGGAAGAGGAGAAGGAGAGAGAAAGCAAAGGAGGATTAGGGATAAACAGGAATGAATGAAAAAGCAGACTCTACCCAGGGGAAACTATCGCTACCTTTGAGAAGGATGAGAGAGTTGGGAAAGCCAACAAGTTTGAGGAATTGGAGAAATGATTAATCCAATATTTACAGAAGCTTCATTTTGAGAGGAAAAATAATTTTTCAAGGAGCTCATGTTGGTGACTTAGCTTTTGCTTCTAGTGTCACCTCAATTCAAGAAGTTACAAGCTGAATAGTCTCTGCCTTAAAGGAGCTTGCTGTCTAACATCAAATATATATTTTATAATTCCACATGCCTTTTAAAATAAGTACTCTTTTTAGCTTCATTTTCTTGATGGGAAATCTGGGATTAGTGACTTTAAACTTGTTCAAACAGTAAGTTCCAGAGGTAGGATTTGACCCTGTTCTTCTTGATTTCAGAGTTTGTCCTGAGCGCCTGTTATAAGTATAGTTTCCAGATTTCTTGTTCTTTTTTTCAATGTAAACCTAATTATATATTTCCCATATTTATTGTAATGGAAAAATATACGAGAAAAGAAACCTAAGGCAGTTTTTAAGACTATAGATTTCAACTTAATAAACTTGATAAAACGAATAATGAAATATACACTTGTCCATATTGTCTTGAAATGAAATAAACTTAATGTTTCATATTTATTTATAAAACCCGAACTCATAGTACTTAAAATTGTTATCAGCAAAATGTTTCTGTAAATAAGAAGACATTCAGTCAATACTAGCTATAACATGAATAGCTAGAAATTATATCAGAAAAGTCTGTGTACTTTCAAGACACTCTATATACTATGTATTGTTCCTGACCTGTGTACCAAAAAAATCTTAATGTTATTGCTTTTGCTTATCACTTTTACTCATAGCATCTCTTTGAACTAAGCTAATAGTACTATCTACATGGTGCTTTCTACTTATTAAACACTTGAATTATTAAAGTCTTTCTTTATCTTTCTTAGTACTACTGGTGGCAATGTCAGCACTAATCTTTCTTTATCCCAGGTTATATTTACTACTCCTTTTGTTTTCCTAAAACAAAAACCATTTTGCACAGAACGAGTTAGGGGGAAGACATAAAATGTCAAGAGGTAGGTTAAGGGTTCTATAGACCCTCTTATGGGCAGATCTTATTTTCATGTATAACCTGGATGGATGATCTCAGAATTATGGAACCGTATAGCTGGAAGAAAACTGACAGATCATCCCTTCAATATTAGACTAACACAAGAAGCCCTTCCTCAGCCTTCCTTATCTGGAAATAAGTCAACAAAAACAATTGGAATTGGAGACTCTTTTCTTGTAAATGGCAGCTGTCACTTTTGAAGATTAATATTTATTTGAACATATTTCTTATGTGATTGGCAATCAGTTTCATTGATGTTTAACTTTTAAAAATAATAAGCTAAACTGAAAAAAGTAAATGCATCAGTTATCTCCTTTTGATTTTTTTCTTCTAGGGAAGATTTTTTAAAGAGATATTAATTATAGCTTGAGAAAACTCTTCACAATTGTTAAAAGCAGCTATTGGTAATTTATCATCTGCTCATCACCTTCATCATAATTATCTCAAAATCATAAAATTTATATTTCTAAGACCAATAGCATGCTATTTCAGAACTATACCCAAAAGATGGATTTTAAAAAATACTAAATGTGTACCCAATCTGACCTTTCATTGTAATGCTGTCAGAATTTCAAAGCTTTCTTACATGTTTAATGAACCCCCTACCATGGTGTTTAAAAGTTTTTCACACTTTTAAAAACGCTTCACAGATATTATGAAATTGACATGATTTGTTAAGAATTAATATAGCAATTTTACATACTATTGAAATTTCAAGCATAGTCTAATTATTAAGCAAGTAAAACCCCCCTGAAGATTATGTAAAACTATTCCTAAACCTGAAAAGGGAGATTCTTTTTTATTTTTAATCAATTTTTATTGGAGTATAGTTGCTTTACAATGCCGTGTTAGTTTCTTGCTATAGAGCAAAGTGAATCAGTCATACCTGTACATATATCCACTCGTCTCTAGATTTCCTTCCCATTCAGGTCACCACAGAGCACTGAGTTCCCTGTGCTCTACAGTAGATTCTCATTAGTTTTCTATTTTATACACAGTAGTGTATTTATGTCAGCCTCAATCTCCCAGTTCATCCACCACCCCTTCCCCCTTTGGTAACCATAAGTTGGAGATTCTTAAGTATTATTTCAATATGCTAGTTTTCGTTTCCATAAGCCTAAAGAAAAGTGTTGTCATTGTCCTCTAATCTGTGAATGTTTCCGTTGGCCTGGACAATGGGATGCAGAATGAATTAGCTGCTCTGTGGACTTGCCAGGATTGGTTTTAAGGTCAATGTGGATCACTTGAACAAACAGGGAAAACAATAAAAAAATTATAGATATCATTTTTGTTGTTCTACACTTCGTGTGTGTGTGTGTGTGTGTGTGTGTGTGTGTGTGTGTGTGGTTAAATAAGCAGTAGTGGCTTCAAGCTGCAATGGGAAAAGTTGGGAATGATAAAGCTAATTGGATCAAAGTGACAACCAATCTGGATGATGTTGCCTCCTATAAGCGTTTCTTGCCCTGAATCATCTGGCTTGTCTGTCTGATGACTAATCTCTCCCTCTTTCTACACGGTTTGCTCCTAGACCCAGACAGACTCACCATACAGTTGGCTGTAGTTTTGCCTCAGAAATACTGCTTCAGTCATGCTAGTATAGTGAGCATAAAAGGTTTTGTGGGACACTGAATTTTCAGTTCTAAAACCGATCATTCTGGAAAAACTGGGAGGCTTGTCATCCTAGATAAGCATACCGTCAGAAGCCAAGCATATTAGCTGCCTTTTATTGTACTTGTGTCAGATCTGTTGTTCTGAATTATATAATTTCAACTGCAGTCAATGCTTTACTTTACTGAAAAATATGTTACCTTACACTAAGAATGAATGAGTACCTTCTCTATCTAAAAGGAAACAGAGAAAGGGAGACGCTGAGGAAGAATCCGTGTTTCATCCAGTAATCTTTTTCCCTTGGAAAACTAGTGGATCTTGAGGCAGAGGTCATTATTCTGTTTTTCTGATGCAGTACTGGATCAAACAAATAATGCTCAGGTTAGGTTGTGAACCCACTAAAGTCGTAGAGCAGAACCGACACATCTAACTGCATTGTGACATGCATGTCCAGTCTCAATCGCCCAGTCCTAGCTCAATATTTTAGTTTCTGCTTTAAATAGTTAGCCTGTAAATAAACCAAAGGATACAGCTGCTATATGTGAGAAAAATAAAATTAAAAAAAAAACCTTATCAGGGTTTATTTGTATCCTTCTTTTTCTTATTTTCTTCCCTCCTTTAAATAGGTAGTTCATTTTGTTTTAATGGTCCTGTCTTGGATCCAGCAAGCAAACCTTTCTTACTGAAGGGGTCTCTACTTAACTGGTGTCTCTGTCATCAGCCTGACCTTGTAGCTTTCTCTAGTGCCATTATACCCTGGGTGCTGGCTTATTTTCATACAGCAGCCCTTCTGCTTGATCCCACTTTATCTACTTCAGGGACACAGACATTTGTTGGGCTTATTAGCTCAGCAGGAGTCTTATCATATTTTGTATCTGAGGCTGTTGGAGATGTCAGGAGATGGAAATGCTATGTAGCTTTTTATCCTCCTTTCTTTTACTTTCTCCTAGAGCACAGCACTGCATTTGGATTCAGCATTCTCTTACTACTAGCTGCTGAGATCACTTTAAATATGTCTAGCTTTGCCATCTGTACCAATAACATGGCAAAGGCTTAGCCATGATTAGGCTGTCAAGATATATTAAGTTAAAAAGTATCAAAGTTTCTTGCTGCAACCCCAGACCTTTTAAGAGTCTACCTTCTTTGGAATCCCTTCCCCCCTCGTCTCTAACGTTATAGTCACCATGCTTTGCTTGACCTTGACCAACATCTGCACCCAGGGAACACTAATGAATTTGGTCCAATTCATCTCCAAACTCCAAATTTAATCAAGCTGACATGCCGGGGAAAGCAGACTATAATTAACTTCTAGCATTTTAGGTAATCTGTAAATTTTCATAAATTTTATCTGATGGGCCATGCTTAATATTTCAGTTTTCTTTAAAAAGACACAATGTTAAACGAATACATGCATATTGAGTAGCTAATTTTCTACATTAAAGATTATGTGTGTGTGTGTGTCTTTAATTTTGAAAGCACAGTGAAATTAAATATAACAGTCTTTACTATGTAATAAAACCTCACACAAACTGCAAAGCTGTTGCAAATTTATTTCCTTGTTTTGTTTGTTTGTTTTGTGACCGTTGTAATCATTTTAATAAATTTACACATCAATGGCTGTGCATGATGATAAATAAGTTCTAGAAGCCTGTGCTTAACCATTTTTATGTGGCCATCACTCTATTAGAAAATGGGTAGTACCCTTCCGGTAAGACGATACTTCATTTTTTGTTACCTAAACAGGAAAATCTCTAATTTGACAGAAACTCCCACGTTCCCAGATGAATTGAACAGCTTCCATGTACTCATTTATAAATGTCATTAATTATTATCAGCTCAAATCATAATCCAATTTGTCCTTAATAAACCTGTAAATGATGTCTTTGCAAGTTTGTTAGAGAAGGTAAGTCTGCATGTGTCACTAAACTAGAATGATGCGATCTTTGAAAAGGTTGTCATTACTTCACTTCTAATATTTCTATACTGGTGTTGTGTTTGAAATCGAGAACAGTAGCATTATAAAACAAAGTCTTTCATTTCCAGAGTACTCTGCATTGCAAAAAAAAGGTATAATAACATTATTTATAGTGTTATGTAATATTACATTTCCTATATGCAAATCCAAACTTTGTGTGCTTTATTATGAATGAGAGATGGTAAGCATTTAATTATTTAAACATATCTGGTGCTATGATCAACAAAAAGAAAAATTTGGGCAAATTTTGCAAGCGCAGCTTGGAAAATATAAAGGAAATTAAACCTGAATTCAAGGAAAACGTTTATAAATATCCCATTCTTCAGTGAAGAAATTTCCAATGTGTACTTTGAAAACTCTATTGATCACATATTTTTAAACATACACATAAAGGCCAATCTCACATGTTTATACTGGCCGAGTAGAGTTAAAATTTTAATTCAATATTTGTATACTATTTATTATAATATCAATTGAAATGCATTCTGTCCTTAGTGATGTACTTTTTACATGATGGAAAATTCTTTTAGAACTGACTTGAGAACCATAACATGTCCAACTATTAACCTTGTATGACAAAATTTTGGTCGTTTGAAAATACTTGGAAGAAATAGAAGTTTAAATGATACTAATTAAATAATGTATTCCAATAAAAATGTTTGTTTTTTTTTAAAGATAATTTTTGGAGATAAAACTAATTATGACATTTTTAAAAATCTGGTATATTTCTTTCTGCTTTTAGCATCTGTTAAGTTCCTCTCAATTTTAATTTTATTTATTTATTTATTTATTTATTTTTCTGTACACGGGCCTCTCACTGCTGTGGCCTCTCCCGTTGCGGAGCACAGGCTCCGGACACACAGGCTCCGCGGCCATGGCTCGCGGGCCCAGCCGCTCCGCGGCATGTGGGATCTTCTGGGATCGGGGCACGAACCCGTGTCCCCTGCATCGGCAGGCGGACTCTCAACCACTGCGCCACCAGGGAAGCCCTCAATTTTAATTTTAAAGGTCAACATTTGTTTTCTTTCAATAAAAATATTATTTTTCTTTAGTTTTGAAAACAAGTCTGTCAAAAATAGAATTTTCCACCAACAATTCATCCTCAAATCATTCATGAGTTCCTTTAATCAAGATCCCAGTAATCAAATTTTATCTTGTGGCAATGGATACCAAATAACAACTAAAAAACTATCATGTACTTCATTTTATTCCTTTTAACTAGTTAGGTTGGTAATATCAAAATGAAAAAAATCCTTTATTTAATGTTCTTCCTCATATAAAGAGTTTCAGGTAAATGCATTTACTAATTGTATATGAGAAATTGAAAAATGGGACAACAAATTTTGGCAAATCTTCCTTCATATTGAATCATAAATTTGTGTTGTATTAGCAATGGAGATAATATTTTTTTTATTCCTACTACTATCACTTTGTCCATAAAATCACGTTGTTCTATTAAAGGTACACAGAATACAAATGGTAGGAATGATATAAAGAAGGCAAAGCTAAGAGATGGAGGGTTTCTTTGTTCATTTATTTTCATTTTGTTCCTTTTTGTTACACGTTTTGGTTTTAAAGCCCCGGTTTGGGATAAAAATATAAAAATTGTGTGTAAGAGGAAAATTCGGTGTTATATGGCATAAATGTTAAATTAGAGAATCTTATTGAATTAAAAGAAAACATTTTAAATTTATAAGTTCTGCAAGTGCTCTACTAATGTCATCATTCTCACTTAATTGGTGGATAACCCTAAAATGCCTAAAGAATTAATAAGATGTTCCAGGTCTAATGTAAACAGTAGACTTGTGCTTTTCAGAGATTTTCATATGTAGAAAGATGTCTTACTTGGGTTTGTATTTGTTTAATATTCACTGAGGAGCCATGTACAACTGACTTAGAAACACTGATAAGGAATCTCTGATACTGTTTCTATTAATATAGACAGAATTTTCTTTTTCGTCTGTGGGTGCCATTTACCTGGGATGGTCCAAATGATCTGAGTGGGGATTATTAAGGCTGAAAGTGATTTGAGCAAAAATCTTGTTATCTTCATGTTAATGGTAATGCCAACAGGTATTCACGGAGTACATTACAGTTGATAACACTTTTTGTCACATGCTTTTTCTCATTTGACCCTCACTTAAAATTTGTAAAATGTTAAAAAAAAAAAAAAAAAGTTCTTTGAGATGTCCTACAAAATCCTGAGCAGGAAATTCAGCATCAGATGGACCTGGGTTCAGGTCTTGTCTCTCCCACGAATTTATGGAACTACTTTAAGGTTTGGTATCATACTTCATACTCAGGATAAATGTTCCCAGGATTAAATGTGATAAATAGTATAAAGCATTTACATAGTGCCTGGCACAAACACTAGCTGCTGTCATTGCTGGAAGATGAAGACCCTGAATTTTTAACTTTGTCCCCTCAGCTCACTATTTAGTACCTAGTGGTGTGCATAGGAGCCCAGCTGATGTTTGTTGAGCAAATAAATAAAAATAAAAAGTTAGAACTGAGAGTAGTAGAGTCAAATGATTTGTTTAAGGTGATGCGCCTGGGAAGCAGTAGAGCTGAGGACCAAGTCCAAATTTCCTGACTCTCCAGTCCAAGGTTTTCCCCAATGGTTTCTCCTGCTGAGGAATGTAACCACCGCCCTGCATTCCTATCTCAGGGGATTGGCTCTTTATCTGCCAATCCACTGATGGTTGCACTAACCTTTTCACTGCCCGAGCATCTCCACCATGGATATCTAGTAGCTATTTGTTGTTTCAATTCTTCAGCAAAGAAAAAAATCTGGCAGGATATTATAAACATTCAAGCAAGTAGTCCAAAGAAATTGCTCAAACTTATGCCATGGTAATGCACACACCACCAGCTTTATTTCCATCTTCCTGCAGCTGATCAGAGATGTGTTATGAGGATTTTTCAAAATCATCATTTTCATATAACACATCATGCTCTTAAAGAATAAGAGAACAGAATCTCTCTTTGGTTGTAAAACTGCAAGAGCCAGAAACATGCATATTTCCCCTTGTGTGAAAAGCTGAAGATGCACCATGCCATTGTGCCTAAAACCCCACCTACAGAATCCAAAACCTTAAGGAGGATATGGAAGACACAATTCTATAAACATAAACACAGCATCAAGATATTAGCTACTTGGGCTTCCCTGGTGGCACAGTGGTTGAGAGTCCGCCTGCCGATGCAGGGGACGTGGGTTCGTGCCCCAGTCCAGGAAGATCCCACGTGCCGCGGAGCAGCTGAGCCCGTGAGCCATGGCCGCTGAGCCTGCGCGTCCAGAGCCTGTGCTCCACAACAGGAGAGGCCACAGCACTGAGAGGCCCGCGTAACGCAAAAAAAAAAAAAAAAAAAAGAAAAAGATATTAGCTACTTTAAAGCCAGTCTCCCTCAGGATAGGCATACAACAAAAGTCAGCAACAACGTTAACAACAAAAAAAACCTCAGTGCCCTTCACAGCAGCAAAACCAAAAAATAAAACAAAACCACACAACAAGAAAGAAAATAGAGAGGCAAGGAGGCTTAAAATGCCAGTCATTTCAGTCTCTTTAAGATGATTTTCCCTTTAATGGTCATGCGATTTATTTGGGAAAAAGAATTTTATTCCTAATTCTTTTCAGTATTTCTAAAAGCTAAACTTCATACAGTCAAGAAGTCAGAAAATGATCACTTGTGTAGAGATGAATAGCTCTTATGGAATTCTCAATATATGACATAACTTTTTTTTTTTTTTTTACTGTAGTCATAAAATTCTAGCAGAGAACCTATAGTGCTGACTAAATCAACAAGGGATTAAAGCATATAGAAGAAATATCTAGTTTTTATATATAAGATGAATATAAACTGCTAGACTTGCAACTTTTATAGGAAGAAAGGGAAAGGCATGTTTTTACGGTTACTACATCTTTTATTCAAAGATGGGAGCCAGCCAGATAGTGAGAGAGGAAGAAAGAAAGAATTGACTCCGTGCTATGTGTTCAGTAAAAAGTGCTTTGGATAAAAATAATAAAAGGTCACAGTTCAAATTAAACTGCCAGGCAGTCTATACGTGTCCTGCTCATTATATATTTATTGTTTCTTGACTATGGAAAAATGATCATTATCACCATGGTTTTCACCTGACTTTCAAAAATGAATGCACATAATCTTTTGCATTATCTAAATAGAATAGGCTATGCTCTGTGAAGTTGCCAAACTTAAAATGATAGAATGTCCATTTAGCCCGTCTGTCTTACCCATCTCATCTCCCCCTCCTTTGATGGGGAGGGGAGGGAAGGAGAGACAGTCTTTTGCTTTGGCAGGAGGGCAAGCAGGCCATTGTTTCTGCAGTCAATGCCAGCGTCATCTTATGAGTCAGCAAGACGTGTTTAAGGCTCTCTTGGTTAGGGCCTAACTCTATAATTCCCCAAGGCGGTCACCTCCTCTGGCCCAGTGCCAAAGGAGTTGGAGCAGGGCCCCAAACCTCAGGCCAGGGTCCCATCTCATGACTCTGCAGAGCCTCCTGTGGTGTCTACATTATTTCCATACATAACGTTTGTTTATGTGGGTAAAACATGGTCTCTCATTTCCCACATAGCGCCGATGTTAAAAAAAAAAACAAAAAAAGTTTTTTTTTTTTTAAAGAAACTTCTAATTTCCCAAGCACGTACTGAAAAGGAAAGCAACAAATTACATATAACTTTAAGCTACTTCATTGTACACTTTCATCTATTGTCTTCCACCCAGATTGGAAAAAGCACAGGTGTTTTGCCATGTGCAGCTGAGATCTGACAACTAGTTTTTGATGTTCAGGGTTAAATTTAAATCCACATGGCCTGGTTACCAATCTCCACAGTTGCACCCAGGCAGGACTAGGAAAGATTGATGATTGTGATTGTGAGATTAATCCTGTAATGTTTACAAGACTCCTGAGCTGAAACCTGGTTTGTCGTATCATGCTACCCAGAGAAGGCCGCTTGGCTTGCCAGGGTAATTTCTTCTGATGCAGTAAATAACTAGGCATAATGAAAATACTCTGATGTATTCCACTGCCTGATTGATGCTCTGCATGTGATACGGTAAAAGCAGTGCCCTTCCTATCACAAATTTACATATACAAACCAGCAGAAGACGCATGATAATGTCAGCCTCCTGCAGAAGCCCTGGGATGCTACACAATTTTATAGCAGTTATGAATTACTGTTGACCTTTCTGGCCTCTTATACCAGTATGCTAGACTTGAGCATATTGAAAGTCATCAGTCTGAAGCAGTCATTCTTTACATAATTATGGCTATTTGTGTGGGGGGAGGGTAGTGTTTCTTTTATTGTTGAGAATTAGCATTAAGGGATAACACTGCTGTGACCTAGGACAGTCTCTGTTGCTTTATACACATTTTAATAAAAGCAGGGAAAAGGACACTAAAAATACTTCAGCAGATTTTTCAATGCATCATTGCACGGAAAGAAAAATGCTAACTGCTTTTCAGTATTTTTTTAAACACAGGAAAAAAAGGATCCCAGTAGATTGCATTCATTTTTTTTTTTTAATGTGGTGGTTTAAAATTATTTTGTAGTATTTCTCTGTAATCGTTAAGCCAAATTTTCTTGTATAATTTTATGTGTCTCTGGACTGGAAAAAGAGTTGGAAGGACCAAAGAAGAGTCTGGGGTCCACATATAGATTACATTTTTAAATTCACGTGGATGCATTACTGAAGGCACCTCTATACTTCATACAAAATATCTGAATAATCAGGCTTTCAGAAGATCACTAAACACAGTTCCTTATTGTCATTTGCATTTTAATGTCCTTAAAATTATTACACTAAGGGAAATGTTTTTGATACATTACAGCATTTCCTCTAAATGTGTGATTATGTTAATGAGTTTTCAATCAGTATCCTAGCCTGACACCATAAGAAAATTTATGCAAAGTTCATACCCTGTCAGGGCCTTTAATCAGGACCATTTATTAGAGCCCTGCCTTCTTTGATGGTTGCTGCTGCCTTTATTAAATATACTGACTTGGCCATCTGAAGAAAAGGACAATAAAAGGTTACTGGGGATGAAAGCATGAATGGTATTTTCTCATGTTTCCTTTACAGACACCTCTTCAATAATTAAGGAAGGGCTTTCTTTGGCCTTTTAGGCTTTTGAAGTGCATATCAAACATAACAGTTCTTGTTTTTATGGAATGCTTAATACTTACATTTAGTCTTAAACACAAGTAAACTAACTTAGATGTTGTAAGCACAGGGATACACACACACGTGCATGCACACACATAATTTTTTTTTTCTCTACCAGGAACAAAAATCACAACCTGGTCAAATATGTGATATTATGTTACTGGATTTTTCTCTAAGGAGACCAGTTATGCTTTAAATCACATAGAAAATACTTAAGTTAAAAATGTTCCCCCTGCTTTTCATTATTAAATGTAGATATCTTTTCCTTTCCTGATTCTTCCATATGGGGACTTAAGCTGGACTGTGGCTCTAGTATATTAACGAATTTGACAAAGCAGCCTTTAGTGAAAGAGGTGTGTTTTTCAGCTTCTGCCATTAACACCAGTAACTTTAAACAATTAATTTATGCACTGCCTATAAAATTATACAAGGCTTGAAATTGGCATGAACAGCACCATTTTTTTCTGGATTACATGCAGAGAAAAACAAAACTAACAGAAGCCCTAGCTAAGCAGTATTGACAACCTGGGGTTTGGATACAAATTCAATATGAGAAAACAGACTCACTTCAATGAAATACAAATAAACAGCAAATTCTGTTTTAACATGTCTAAATAGGAAGTAGGTGACTGACAGGCTTAGGTCTCCTAGGAAAACCATTAGTTGAGAACTTGATAGGAAAACGTTTGATTTAAATGCACGTGGCGTTTCCCCTCAGGGGGTGAGCTGAGTGGTACAGGGGGATTCAGAGGCACCCCTTTCCCTGAACATGCCTGCTGGGCTATATTTTAGAAAATGAAATCTGTAGGGTCCCCTAATACTAACAAGTGTATAACTCTATCATCAATTTAGAAGGCACAGTAATTATAGTAGTCTGCTGATTGCTCTTTTGCTTATTTCCCGTAAATCACACTCTTTTTGCCTTCTATCCAAATTCTCAAGGCAATTTTACAGCTAGAATTTTGTCTATCCTCTAGTAAGAATTAGTTTTCAGGTTAATATTATTTGTTGATTATAAAAATTATTCATGCCCCTCCTCAGATAACTTCTAAAATGTTTATTTAAAAGAAGATGGCTGATTGTCTAAGATTTGATAAATGAATTAATCATCACCTACTTGCCGAATTTTTTCTCTCCCCAATTAGCATGGCTACCCACACATGTCTATTCAAGTCTATAAACAGCAACTGCTAAGCTTATAATATCATACTTTGAATTGCTCTGATTTGTTTTTTTGATTAGTGATGCCTGTTGTTATATTTTCCTTCTGAAAAAAATAATTCTTATATAGACAGCTTGCTAATTTGCTCATTTGGATTTCTAAAAATGCAAAAAATAAATTGTTGGCTATTTTGATGACATTTTGGACCCAGAAATTCATAATAACAAAACTTATAACATTAGTCATGTTATAAATTTAAGTGTTGGTGCACAAAAGAATTGACATTTATCAAAGCTCTGAGTTAATCATATTTATGTAAAGAAAATCTTAGTAAATGAACCCTTTGACAGCAGCACTGTGTTTAATTTTATGCCTGTATTTCCGACCTACTGCATCATGTAACAGTCATTTTCTCTGATTGCTGGTCCATCTTTAGCCCCTTCCCCGCTTCCCTTCATCCTGATAACCCACACGTGTGCACGTGCATGGCCACATAGACACACACACACACACACACAAAACCACACCAGGCAGACCAAATGAATCAAGTAGTGTCTACTGGATTGAAGAAAGAAATATATAGAATGCATCTCTAAGCATATCAAAACAGCCTATAGCACACCTTTGTTATTATCTTCAATATATTATTATAGAGAACTGAATTATTATTTCACACTTTTTGGAGTTAGGAATATATATATATATATATATATATATATATATATATATATATATATATATATATATATCTTTGCTTTTATCAAATAAAAAGGAATATGGCGCTTCAATTCACAGGGAAGAATGCAGAAAGCATACATGAATATTAAAACTAATAAACCTTGCTGACAAGATCTATATTTTTGGCATTAGGTATTTATTCCTACCACTCTGTATACCTGGGCAAATGTTCAGAATATTTCTAAATATGTATATATATAGAGAATGCATGTACACATAGCTGCTCCGCTCACTTCCCCCTCCCATAGGTTGGAGTCTTATGAGGTGAACAATAAGAATGAAAATCAGCTTCTGCAAAAGGCAGCAGCAATCCCATGATTCCATCGGAGCCAATCACTTAACATATCATTCATAATGCTAGCCTGCTCCCATCATCCTTGCCCTGTCAGTAGTATCTTTCTTCATTTTCTTCTGCTACTCAGTTCCAAGAAAGTGGAACCACTGTATCATTTACTGTTCACAACCTGAGCTGCTGATTTAAGGGTTGATTTGTTATTTTCCATAATGTCCTGTACAATTCTTTTTGATTTCAATGCAAAAGTTAAGTTGAAGAAAAGCTTTAGATAATTTTGACAGTGGAAGGTTTGGATAAGATTAAATTTATCTTTCCCTTTGAATGGCTCTATATAGTTTTAAGCATTTTAAAAGATTTAAATAAGTATTTTATGGTAAGTCATCCTTTTTTAATTTTCTTTCAATACTATTCTACACTAAATGGACAAAACAAATGACTTAAGATATCTTTAACATGAGTTAAAGAAAATCTTTCTCATCACTGAAAATTGGTGATTCAAAAATGTCTATAATGAGAAGGAAAAACATTGATTCACAGTCTCCTGAAGCAGTTATGGTCCCATTATGTCTAACAAGGCCTCCTGAAGGCAAATTTGTTATAATTTGTATTTTTTCTTATTATTTTGTACAGTGGACAGTGATGACTCTCTGACTTCAAACCTAATCACCAGTGCCTATTAAATTTGAGTTTACATGTGGCTGAAGTTAGAACTGATTATCATAGTGAATGAAATACTTGTTTGGTTTATTCCCAGAGGCCAAAAAGTCATTCTTCAAGGGGATGCATCTCATTTGAGGAATACATTAACAACTGAAGGCAGTTAAAAATACACGTGAACTCCCAGTGAGGCAAATCTGAGGTTGACCACATATATTTACTGGCTGACTCTTGCCTCATTCGGAGAGGAAAACTGTGATATGGAAGGCTGATTTCTGCAACACAACAGACCTTAATTTACAACCCTAATGTAGCACGTGGATCATATATGCTTAGAAAATATTTACATTCTTAACATTCTGTACAGGCTTTGTATGTTTTTGTATATTACTAAAGTTATAGGAAAAAGTTGTATTAGAAAAGATAAGTCCCAACAGCATTAAAGTCAAAAATTTTAATTAAAATTAACCTCTCATTTCCAAGATGTACTATGACTTAAACAGTATCAATGCCATTGTAAATGCATGGATCCAAAAGCTTACCAAAAAATGCACCAGGTCTGAATTATTTAAAAGACAGAATTATTGGTAACATAGAACAAGTTAGATAATGATTTTCTAATTAGATTGACATCCACAGTCAGATAAAATACAGTATGATTAAAAACTACCAATGTCTGTTAACATGTTTTGCATTTTCACTTTGCTATGTTTTTCTTTGCAAAAAATATCAGGGGTATTTAAAAGTGAAATTATAGTTCACTGAAGAAAAATGAAGACATAATTCAAGCCTAAGCATATACGTTTCAATCTTTATCACTCCTAAAATATAACATGTCCAAAGAAACGCCAAAAATATTCATTCATTTTAGATAAATGTATTGTTTTAAATAGCAATAAACTACAAAGAAATACCAGGACTGTTTACTGGTAAGTAAATTCAAGAAAAGTAAAGATTTGTAAATTTGTAGAGCAAAAAAAGTAACTGTTTATTTATTTGTAGAGTTCTGAGCCTCCCATTGCAAAAAATTCCTCTTATGTATAGCAATTTTTCAGAATGTTTTCTTATGAATTAGATCAACTCATTACCACAAGGACTGTGAGATGTGGACAGAGATGTCCCATTGGTGTGAAAATGGAATTGCAGAGAGGAGATGCAACTCACCCAATATCCGGAATCCAGAAAGTGGCAGGGCTGGGACTCAAGTTTGAATCTTTGGACTGCTGGTTCAGTGCTCACTCTTCTAAACCACACTGCTCCTTTTTTCATTAAGTAAAGAGACTGTGAAAGTATTTCACTCTGCATGATGTATAGGTTTATTGGGAGAGTGACACAACAGAGCAGTGAAGTGTAAACCATAGAAATGAAGTCATGCATAAAGCTATATAAGAAATATGTATATTGAAGTCCCATTTCAGGAAGGTACCGGGGGCCATGTGGTTTCCTGTGTTATTTGTGGACACATTGTTATTCCTCTATTGTTAGTATTGTTTACCTTCTCTGATATAACTTACTGTTCTTTTTTATTTTTATTTTTTGTCGTGCGCGGGCCTCTCACTGGTGTGGCCTCTCCCGTTGCGGAGCACAGGCTCCGGATGCACAGGCTCAGCGGCCATGGTTCACGGGCCCAGCCGCTCCGCGGCATGTGGGATCTTCCCAGACCGGGGCACGAACCCGTGTCCCCTGCATCGGCAGGCGGACTCTCAACCACTGTGCCACCAGGAAAGCCCCTACTTTACTGTTTTAAATAAATGGTGCCACAGGCAGTAGGGAGCATGAATGGTGCACTTTGATTAAGGAGAAAAAAACAAAAAAACAACGCCGTCTAGGTTCAAGTGCTAAACTCCTTCCTTGCCACACCTGAGGGTATTTCTGGTTCATCATGGAAGGAATGTATTTCTCTCTCTCAGAAGGGCCTCCTTTTCAGCTGTGCTGTGACCGCTGAGATCAGAAATGGCAGTGATTGAGGATTCTCAAAAGTGAGGGAGAAAGAGGAAACAACCGAAGGAGCTCCCACGGCCCTGAATGAAACCTACTGGTTTGACATTCCATTTGAATAGATTTTATAAAGACTGACATTCCCTAATTTATTTCAAAGTCATTAAAAAATATAAAAATTTAAAAATAAAAGCAAGACTACTAGAAAGAATATGTAAAATATTCTCAAAGATGATATTATTTGCCATTTCTATTTTTCAACGTGTATTCAAATCTGATTCTTATAATATTTCAATTTACTTTTAATAACCAGATGTTGGATGTTTCACCATTTCACCTGTATTAATTTATAATATTAAACTGTTTTATTTAATAATTAATTTTTCATTTAAAAGGCCATTAGGAAAATTGATCATTCTATTTTACTTCCTAAGTTAATTTCTAAAGCAATATTATAGTAATAACATGACCTTATTATTTTAAAAAATAAAATTAGAAGTCCTTAGACAGGATTCTCTCTGAAACAATTTAACTGAAGATGATATTTAAAGATAAAGAAAAGCAATATGGCTCGCTACTTAATAATATGAGCTTTGGATTCCAACGCCTATGTTCAAAGCCTCGCATCTGATAACACTCTCAGTGCTCCAATTTCCTGATCTATAAAATGGGAGAAAGTATAAAATCCTGTTTCATAGGATTGTTGTGAGGATTACATACAAATGCTTAGAACAGTGCCTGGCAAATATAAAATATTCAATATGTGTTAGCTATGTTTTCAAGAAAGATGTATCTAAATAGTGTTATTACAATTCAGCCTAAAGTAGTCCTGTCCTGTGAAAGAGTAAGAGTTTCAGGGAGTCTAGAAAAAAGTGTAGTTAAGGCAGTATATAATGAAAGAAGTAGGGAAATAGTTATAGCTTCGGAGTCAGGCAAACATTGTCAAGCCTTACCTCTTATGAGATGTATAACTTTGAGTTTGTCTGTTCTTAAGCCTACTTCTTCATCTGTAAAATATATACTACCATACAGGGCTTTTTCTCAATTAGATAAGAGAGAGAGATTATTATAAACAATTAAGCAGTGCCTGGAGACAGTAACCCTTCAAGATATGGTTGTGGTAGTGTTGGTGGTGATGCTGAAGGAAGGACGTGGTGCATGTGAGGCAAAGGGAGAGGGTAGTAGAGATACAGGGCTTGGAACACAGCACAGTCACTTGCAGAGCTGAAATGAGGGGTTCAGTCAGCTCCAGTAGCTCCACCAGCTGAGGCTTAATCTATCTCAGGTCACTGGTGGACTTTTACTGGGACCAAACAACCCAAAGTCAGTGTTAGAAGGATTGATTCTGGGGCAGCACCAGGGATAGCTCCCAGTAGCCCTCCAGGAAAGCAGACCACTTGTTTCTTGTCCCAGTCTCTGCTCAGGCTTTCAAAGGTCAGGTTCCTTTCAAGACAGTTTCCAACACTTCTTGACAAAGACCAGGTCGAGTCCTTCATCCACCCAGGAGCCTCAGTGATGTGGGGATGGCCAGGCTGTGGCCTGTATTAGATGGGGGACAAGACGGCTAAGTTTCTCTCTGGCTGGATGAGAACTGTTTCTGAAGCATGGCCATATTCTTTTGGTTGTCTTAATACTTTAGGCTGATGGATTCTCAAGGCCAGTGTCACAGGGCACGGTTTTGTCAAGGTCTGTTTTGAGGTATTTTACAAGTAATATGTCACCAATAATAAAATCAGCCAATGCTGAAGTATGCCAATGGTTTACATTTTAAAATAAACAAAGCATGTTTCAACCAGAATTTTGAATTCAGAAAGCAAATCAGAGAAAACTGTATATATTATGATTGAATTTTAAAAACAAAATTCAGAAAAAGAACAATAAAATAACATACTGCTTAGTAATACATAGCTATGTGGTATGAGTACAAAAAAGCAAGAGAATGATTAACACAAAATTCAAGATAGAGGTCTCTCTATTTGATGGCCGGTAGATCAAATCAGGGAGGAATTTACTGATAGCTTCAACTGCACCAATAATATTTTATTTCTTACATTAGGTTATATGTTTATTAGATAGGGAAATTTCCAGAATTACTGAGGTTATCCCATGCAACTCCCTCCTTCCTTGCCTGATCATAAGTTGAAACTTTTTTACCCCAGTCACTCCATGTAAGACATTATAAGACAGAGGCATTGTGACTAGGTACTGAGCCATGAAGGCAGACACCTTTCCACCTAAATTCCATTAAGCTAGCTCCAGGTGCATCAATTTGTTCTCATGTCATTCACTGTTTCAAAAATACTTATGAATAATTATGCTAATGTTAAAAAGGCTTATATTGTTTAACACTGTTTACTGTATAAGAAACTCATCAGCACATATGCCTGACATTAACACTTTGGATACCTGGAATTTGAACCTGCTGCTTCAGAGAGGCATTAGCTTCTATTGTTATTATTCCACAACTTTGGTGACATACCATTTAGGTACAATTTAACCAGGTCCAACCATGATTTCTTTTAGAGGTGATTGTGGGGCAAAAATGTTCTCCGCTTTCCTTTTTCTCTTTGTTTTGTTTTCCTCTCATTCTTGAATGCTGTGTGGCTGTGGCCTTGCCTTTCTTTGCTTTGAAGTTCCTGCCAAATCGATTGGGCCCCTTGCCCAGTGAGATTAGAATTGAGAGGTGAGTAGATAAATTAGTACCCAGTGCTGATCCAAGGGCCTTTTCAGGGACTAGCTTCTCATAAAAGGGCAGATGGGTGATTTTCAATAGAAAGCATCCTCAACTTGAAGAGAAAATTCCTGAGTTCAAGTACAAGCTCCAAATAGTAACAGCTGCTTAAGACCCTGGTTAGGTCACTTAGCTTCTTTCAGTCTCTGTTTATTCCTCAGTAAAATTGAGAGTAATTACAACTGTCATTCTTTCTATAGTGTCAGGATTGAGTGAAAGAAATAGGAAATGTTTTGTGAATAGCAAGCATACAATATGGATTATTACCCTCAACTTCTCCCCATTTCTATTCCCCTTATCTAATCTCTCACAAAGTCCTGTCAATTTTACTTTGGAGATAACTTTAGTATGTGTCCATTTCTCTGCTTTTCCCACAACCTAGTTGAAGCCACTTTTTTCTCCCTACTTTCTTATCTGTCCTTCCTTCTCCTTATTGTCATGCAATTCATTTTCCTAACTGGAGCCAGAGAGATCTTTTAAGAAATACAAACCTGATTATAACACATTTCTGCTTAAAGCCCTTCACTGTCATCCCATCATTATCAAGATGAAGACCAAAACCTTAAGTTGGTCTAAAAACTCTGCATGATCTGCCCCAAATTACTACTCCTGCTTCAACTCACTCCTTACTTCTCCTCAACTTTTAAGTCACAACCACATGGATATGTAGACAAGCTTTTTTTTCTTTTTCTTCTTTTTATCCTACTTGCTTGAGTATTACACAGTTTGATGCATTAACCTCACCTTATGCACCACACACCCTAATTCAGGAAGGCAAGGTTTAAAAATGAAACATAAAACACCGAAAGAGAAAGTTGAGATTATGTATACTGGGAACATTGATGGGTCTCTGAATGTAGTCATTTTACTATTCCCTTCTTTTCTTGAATTCAAAAGCATTTCAAAGGTAATTCACAAGGTAATACATTTGGGGGTGGTATTTGAGAGTGAAGTGAAGGCGTCTTGATGGATGGGGTTGGGAAACCATAAGCTCACGGATATTGACAGAATGACATTTTACTTTTCTGAATACTACTTACTTCTAGGTAATGGGTAGGGAAATTTAGTATGTTGCCTGTCTTTTCTAAAACATTTTTTTTATGCTTTGACATGTTGAGTTCGATTGATTCACCTGTGTAATTGAAAAGTATAATTTGGCCTTAGTGTAATTGGTCTTCTCTTGGAATGCTTATCTGACGGGACAGATCAATTATTAGGTTGATTCTGTCTTCTACCTACATACAGATCAGAACACATGTAAATTTTTCTTGTAAATTCGCTTATTAATGATATCCATATATAAATACACATGCAAAGCTTACATTATATTTAACTACTACTTTCTCCCTCTCTCTTTCTCTCTGCACATATGTGTATGTGTATCAATGCTCACATATACATTGTTTTCTTTCATATTTATTACTTCTGTTAATAATTATTTTACTACCTTTCATAGGGGTTCCACTAATGTTTTTTATATGTAAATCCAGAATAAGAAAGAAAACTAGTTAAGATTGGTTTTCTTGTATATACTTAATAATTAATTAACCAGTATGAAAAATGTATGCCTGCCTGTTCGTTACACACTATCCAGGAAGTTAATATTAGCATTGCTCCCACACATCTCTCCCTCCGTTTCAAACCGCCATCAGAGTTAACTTCCTAAGAAGCAAATCTGATGGTGTCACTCTCCTGTTTATGAATCTTGTGGGTTCCCCATTAGCTAAAAGAAAAAGGCCAGACTTATTTGCTGCCAGAATTTCACTCAGCTTAGCATCTGTTGCCTTTCTTCCCTTATATAACTCAAATGTCAGTCACAATGAGCTTTTCAATATTCTCAATGCAAGACACGTCTTGTCACGACTTGGGAATTTTTACATTTGATTTTTTTTTTTTTTTTCGTTACGAAGGTCTCTCACTGCTGTGGCCTCTCCCGTTGCGGAGCACAGGCTCCGGACGCGCAGGCTCAGCGGCCATGGCTCATGGACCCAGCCACTCCGCGGCGTGTGGGATCTTCCCGGACCGGGGCACGAACCCGTGTCCCCTGCATCGGCAGGCGGACTCAACCACTGCGCCACCAGGGAAGCCCCTTATCTTCTTTTATATCTAGAAACATACTATTCATCCTTTAAGACTCAGCTAAAGGTCATTTTTCTTTCTGTAAATATTTTCTTGATTTTCTTAATCAGGGTGAGTTGATCTTTCTTCCCTGGAATATTCAATCTATACTATTATTAAAGGACTTGCCAATTACTGTTACAATCATTTATTAACATGTTCCTCTCTCTTTTAAGTATGACTTCCTTCGGTACAGGAACCCTATATTACTTAAGATACAATGAAGTTGTTATAACAAAAAAAAAAAAAAAAAAAGAAAAGAAATAAAGTGGTTTAAACAAGATAGGTTTTCTCTATCTTATCTTCAGCAATTCACGATTGACATGGCAACTCCACAATGTCGGGACACATGCTTTACCACTACTAGCCTCCAAATATCACTTCCATCCTGTCATCTAAGACAGTTGATCTAGTTTCTGCAATTACATCTACACTTCAGATATAGAGTGAAAAGGAGAAAGTTGAAGAGGAGGTGCAAGACCCAGAATTTGACTATCTATCAATACATCACTTCTAGTAACATCGGTTTGGAGGCTTGGATATGGAGTCTTAGATTGACTGTCAACTTCGCCCATTCAAAACACTACAAAATCACAAAATACTGCAATAGCTGGTATGGTGAGAAGCTCATTAGCAAAAAAAATCTTTTTAAAGCAGTAAAATTACCCTGACAATTCTAAGGGATCTTTAATAGAAAAATACACTTTTTAAAAGGGAGATTAGATCTCTGTAGTATTGCACTGAAAGCCTTTCTGTAAATATGCTCCTTTATCTTCAAAGAGGTCAGTGGGAAATCAGAACAAAATTAAGAAAGTTTGGACTGAATCTCTATAATGACACATTAAAAATAATTAATTTTTAAATATTTTAAAAAACTAGTAATTTTTTTCTTAAATGTAATACAAGTACATGACACAAAATTGATAAGGTACGAAATGATAGCTCAAACGTTAAATGCTCTTCCCTCTGCAGCCATCCAATTTCCTTCCTTGGGGCAACCAGTGTTATCAGTCTCTTATGTATCATTCCAGAATATTCTATACATGTAAAGATGGATGATGGCATGCAGTTTTGCGTCTTGCTTTTTTTCACTTCATTTATTTTGGAGATCTGATAAGGCATGTTTTAAATAAGAAAAGGCATAAATGTGGAAATATGGTCTTATTTTATGTAACAAAATCCTTCTTAATTCAAAAGACAATCTTCTAAATATACTATGTTTCCTTCAAACAGCCCTGAGGTTTGTCTTTCCACCTGTAGCTATCACCCCATTTTTTTTGTCTGTGCTCTTGATACTTTCTGCTGTTTCCAAGAGCAGGCCAGGCCCTTCACAAATTTCCTCTTTCCTCTTCCTGTTTCTCTGCCTTGAACTTATGTCCCTGGCAGTCTGCATGCGAGCCTCCTCATTTTTCAGGCTTCAGCTTAAACGTTGACTCTTCAGAAAGGCCTTCCAGACCATTCTCTCTAGCTCACAGTTCACCCTGAGCCCCTTTTGCTATTTCTGCAAGCATGTTGGGTATATACTTCATTGTACTCACCCAATCTGTAGTTGTGTTGTTTGTTTACTTGTTTACTGTCTTAAGCGCTCCTCTGAGACACAATCTCTGCTGAAGCAGGAGGAGTATCTTCTGTCTTGTTCTTTTGTATATTCATCCAGCATCTTGCTTGGCACATGGTCTGGATCAATGAGTATTTGGTAAACGAAGAAAAACCAAATGAACAATAATAAACAAATTCCTCTTTGGAGCCTGTTAATTAACTAATCTGTGCCCCACCTTTATTTCAGTGAGCTATTTTCAAACGCTTACAACTGAAAATGTGTAAAATATAAAATATGTAAAAAAGGTCTGAGGAAATATGTAGTGCTTCTTTACTTTTGTCCTGATAAATAACTCTAGAGATATTTCCTCTATGGAATCCTTCCACTTCCTTGTGATTTCCCATAGCATCATACATTTTTAAAAGGCCATATTCCCAGTACATATAAAAGTTATGTTTGCACTATACTGTACTCTATTAAGTGTGCAATAGCCTTATGTCTAAAACAACAATTAAGATGCATACCTTAATTAAAAAAAAATACTTAATTGCTAAAAAGTGCTAACCATCATCTGAACCACCAGTTAATTGTAATCGTTTTGCAGGTGGAGGGTTTGAAATACTTTTTTCCTTTCACCCCCCCCCCACAAACATTAATTAGGCACTTGGAAAGTATCAGGTGCTGTGGGGACGTGGGATGTGGGGTGTAGTAAGAATAGCTAAGAGTAAAGTTGCTTTTGTTTTCTCCTTTTAAAATCCATGAAAGGATTTTCAAATCCTCATTTTCCTGCCAAAAAGTAACCTGTAAAACGTATTTATTTGAATTATCATTTTAAAATGAGATATAGTAATATAGGTTCATGGGAGTAAAATTTAAAAGTACAAACAAGAAAAATAAAAAATAAAAATGGCACATAAAATGTGACTAATGAGGAATCTCTCTCTCCCTTGCTCTATCCTTCCAATTATTTTCCTAAGTGTAGGTATATGAATATATATAACTATAATATTTGTTTACAAAATGATTTTACAGTATATATGCAATTTGTAAATATTTTTTATATATAACCATCTACTGTGGACATATTTAAATAAGTAAATAAACATATTTATTAGGAACACATATTATTACCTCTCTTATTACCATTATTTATTTAACCAATCCTTGTTGTGCATTATGATTGTTTCTTTTTTTTTTTCAATCTATTATACAAATCAGTATGGCAAATATGCATGTGCATAGATTTTTCTTTAATTATGTCTTAACCTAGGTTTTCTTAAAGTATAATGGCAGAATGATAATAGTTTACAAATGCGTACTTACTCAATACATGCTTTATATGTTTTTATTCATCTAACCCTCAGAACAACTCTATGAGGTAGTTATTAAGATACTGATGCATAAAAAAGTTAAGACCACATTTGACTGAATGGCCATCAACTGTAGGAAACACCACTATTCTACGCAATTAAAAAAGGAAAACAAGTATTGCCAATTAATTTCTGAGAAATATTTAAATATGCACATTAGAATTAATAGAGTATCGTGACTTGCTCAAGATTAGGTAGTTTTTAAGTGCAGAGGTGACATTTAAAACTTAGCCAAGTGGCCGCAGAGTCTACACTCTTAACCATATAGCTCTGTTTTTTTGCCAGAAAGAACTCACGTTTTTAAGGCTTTTAAAAGCTGTAGCTATTTGCATTTCCACCAGCAGGGTTAAAAAATTTAAAAACAAAACCTGTTTCTGAGAGTTTTTGCCAATATGGTTTGCTATCTTTATACTTTCTATCAATGTGAAAGGTTAAAAAATATAATTTAATTTGCATCTATTTGCCTATGCATGAGGTAAGTATTTTTGTCAAATATTTATTGACCAATGATATTTCATCATTTAAAAATTGTAGTTATTTGTTCATTTATCTCTTTGTATATTAAGGATATTAATTAACAATTTGTTCATTGCAGATATTTTCTGTGTTGTTTTCTTTCTAACTTTTTTTATAATATGTTTTTAATTACAAAGTCAAATCTACCAAAATTTTCCTTCATAATTACCACTGTTAGTGTAACACATCCCCATTTAAATATTCTGTTAAATTTTTGCAAGTAGCTGCTGAAAAAGCAGACAGGATATCACTGAGAATACAGAAGAACTGAGATCAGAAAAACATGATTAAAAATTTTGACTTAATTGAATGATATATAAACTGCACCCAACAGTGACAGAATATACACATTCTTTTCAAATGAAGATTAAGCACAAAACAAAAATTTCAAAAACTGAAATAATTCAATGTATGCTTTCTGAACACAGTTAAAACAAGTAAGAAATTAATAGGAATTCGTAACAAAAATTTTTTAAAAGTCAAAAGATATGCCAATGTTTGGAAATTACCAATATACTTCTAAATAGTTCTTAGGTCAAATAAGAAATCACAATAAAATTTTAAAAGATTTTGGACTGATTGTCAACAAAGATATAATATATTAAAACTTGTGAGGTTTAGCTAAAGCAGTACTTAGAAGGATATTTTGTAGTATTAAATGAATATATTTAAAAATGTAAGACTGAAAATCAATAATCCAAGGTTCCATATCAAGAAACTGGAGAAGCAAATGAAGCCTAAAGAAAGTAGAATTAAGGGCACAAGATGGAGTAGGAATCAATAATATAGAAAAGAAATTTACAGAAGAGAAAAATCAACAAACTAAACACTTTGTCCTTTGAAATGATTAATAAAATTGATGATCCCTAGAAAGACTGAATAAGAAAAAAAGATAACATAAATTTTCAATATCAGAAGTAAAAAGAGGACTTCAAAAATTTCCCATAAACATTAAAATGATAGAGTATCAACTACTTTATGCCAATAAATCTAAAAAATTTAGATAAAATGGACAAAGATCTTAGAAAGCATGACTTAAAATCCTACCTAATGAAAATATAAATATTATATTTGTATTAAAGAGTTAAATCTATTGTTAAATATTTTCATAAAGGAAACTCTAGGCACAATTGAATTTATCAGTGAATTCAAAAAAATTTTAGTGCAAAAAGAATTCCAATCTTACTCAAACTCAGAGACAAAAAGGACTATTTCCCTCTTCATTTTATGGGGCCATCTTTATTCAAATTATTACCAACACTGTGGTGCCATTTATGTTCCAAAATTTTCTATGGGATTAGATTAAGGCTAGACTTCACCTGAGACCACATTTGTGCTTAGTTCCTTCTGATACAGTATCCTTCTTCCTTCACTCCATTTCTCCTGAGAGTGTGCCCTTAATAAAGCATATGTACATGAATCTCTGCCTCAGGCTCTCTGCTTCTAGGGTACCCAACCCAAGGCAGTTGATACTAGCAACAATTTTTTTTGTTTATTGAAGTATAATTGACAAATAAAATTTTGATACATTTAAAGTGTACAATGCAATGATTTGATATATGTATACATTGTGAAAGGATTCCTTCCATCAAGTTATCACATCCATCATATCATATATTTAAACTCCCCTTTTATTTTGGTGAGAAGACTTAAGTTCTACTTTTGTAGCAAATTTCAACTCTACACTACTGTATTATCAACTATAGTCACCATGCTATACCTTAGATCCTCAGAACTTATTTATCTTATAACTGAAAATTTGTATCCTTTCACCAACCTTCCCCCAGCCCCAGGTGGCCACTATTCTACTCTCTGTTTCTGAGTTTAACATATATATATATATATATATATATATATACACACACACACACACACATATATATATATATATATATATATATATATATGCAATGAACACTATCTTTAAGATAGTGATTTCATTTCCTTTGCATATATACCCAGAAGTGGGATTGCTGGATAATATGGTAGTTCTATTTTTAATTTCTTGAAAAACCCCCATACCATTTTCTATTGGCTGTACCAGTTTACATTTCTACCAGCCATGCACATGGGTTCCCTTTTCTCCACAACTTCACTAACACTTGCTATCTCTTGTTTTCCTGATAGTAGCCGTTCTGACAGGTATGACGTGATATCTTATCGTGGTTTGGATTTGAATTTCCTTGATGATTAGTGATGTTGATCACCTTTTCATGTATTTGTTGGCCATTTGTATGTCTTCTTTGGAAACGTATCTATTCAGATCCTTTGCCCATTTTAAAATTGGTTTATTCGTTTTTTGTTTGTTTTGGTTTGGTTTGTTTTTTTTGTGTGTTTGTTTTTTCATTTGTTTGTTTTTGTTTTTGCTATTGAGTTGTATGAGTTCCTTGTCTATTTTTAAATTAACCCTTTATTGGATATGTGATTTGTGAATATTTTGTCCCATTCCATAGGTTGCCTTTTCATTTTGTTTATGGTTTCCTTTGTTGTGCAGAACTTTTTAGTTTGATGCAGTATCACTCACTTATTTTTGATTTTGTTGCCTTTGCTTTTGAGACTAAATTCAAAAAATCATTGTCAAGAAAAACTTCAAGGAGCTTACCCCCTTCAGGTCTTACATTCAAATCTTTAATCCAATTTGAATTGATTTTTGTATATATCATAAAATAGGGGTCCAGTTTCATTACCTTGCATGTGGCTGTCTAGTTTTCCCAAAATCATTTATTGAAAAGATTATCCTTCCATCATTGTATATTCATGGCTCCTCTGTTGAAAATTAATTGACCTTATGTACATGGATTCATTTCTGGGCTCTCCACTGATACATGTGTCTGCTTTTAGTTTTTATACCAGTAACATTCTGTTTTGATCACTAGGGCTTTTTAATATAGTTTGAAATCAAGAAGTATGATACCTCCCAGCTTTATTTTTTCTCAAGATTACTTTGGCTATTTGGGATTTTTTGTGATTTTGTACAAAGTTTAGCAGTTTTTTTTTTTTTTCTTCCTCTTTTGTACCAGAAGAAAATACTAAGAATAGTACTTGGAAGTTGGATCACTAGCTGGTCAGTTGACAATGAAGACTCTATCAGTAGTGCTAGGGTGGAGTGTTGATATTCCCTGACATGCTATAGTAAAGCACCTGCTAAGACTTTCTTTCATCAGTGCTGAATTGGAATAGCATAAAAGAGAAAGGGGATGCACTGGCATGTGTAATATTTCTAGTGTTTGAGAGTGCTGAGAAATATATTTCTAATATTTGGGGGAAGTAGCAATAAGAACTATGTACTTGGTTGGTATTAATGAATTCCACTGATGCTTTGAAGAGAGAAAATGACAGGTGTGGGCAATCTATCACAAATTAAAACCCACAAGTGAAAGTCAGATGAGACGAGGGGGTCAAATTTGTAGCATTAAAAAATCCTTTCATCTCCTGAAGCTGGAGATCAGGCCAAACTGAAAATCAGTCTCAGGACCTATCTGTAAAGAGACTGAAATCAGTTCCAACAAATCCTTTATGTTACAGTCTTAACAAGGTAAGAGCTGTATTCTGAGACTTTGTATAAGGATATCTGGGATATCTGGTTTGAGAAGCTTGAACCACAGACAACCTGGAACACTCTGAATATATGGCATTGACTTACTCTCCTGTTTTTGAGGATAACAGTTGTCTTTTATTTGAAAATTATGTAATGTAGCAAATAAAGTAGGTTTCTTATAAGACAATAATTGTCCTCTATGAAATTTGCCTACACCTCCCCTCTAACCACCAGGTCGATAATAAGCAGGACATGACTGGGGAAGTGCTATACTCTCCAAGTTGGAGGAGGGGTTATATGCCCAAAGAATACTAAAACGTATATACTTTATAAGAAAACCTACTGGTTAATCTTCAGGATGACAAGGAGGACACTGATTAACAAAGCAATAAGAAGTGCATTGGTTAAGGGGCACAAAAAATATCTAATACTCAGTAGTGGCTTTCCTCTGTAGGCTTGGGTTGCAGGGGAGGTGATTTTATCGATCTGGTATTCTACTAGAAATTGAGATGATAGGATAATACGATAGTAAATGCGGCACTTGACCATAAGAAGTAAGGTGAACAAAATTACTGTAATGGGTAACAGAGTGAGAATAGCAGCCATGGGGTATAACTGATATGAAAAGGACTATTATAACATGGTGTCCTAGCAGAATGACAGATAAGCAGCTAACAAAGTGATTGCTTACTAGATATAATCAAGAGTTAAGAAATGAATAAGTAAAAGGCTGAGATTCATTACTCCAATGGATATTCATGAATCCTTGTCTAGTTTCCAAACCTGAATCAATTCTCAGACCCAGAGATTATAGCTATTTACTTAGGTAACCATATACTAGGTGAAGGGAAAGGCTTATATCTTTCAAGAGTTGTGAGATTCTAGGTTCAAATTGTCTCTGATACCTGGGAACCCAAAGTATAAGTGTAGACCCCTGTTAGAGTAAGGTCACATGTGAATCAGGTAACAAATGGAGTGCTCATTCAGGTACAGCTCACAGTGGGAAATTTGGTGGCCATTTCCAATTTCCCAAATGCATCATTGAAATAGACACTCTTAGCTGTTGTCAAAATTCTCATACTGGTTCTTTGACTTAGGATTAAGAAGTATGCAATAGAGTAAAAGATATTATGGTAGGAAAGGCCACATAAAAGTCCCTGAAACTTCCCTAACCTTCTCAGCCAAGAAGGTAAGTCAAAGAAAGTATCATCCCCTTGGGGAAATGACAGAGTTTAACGTTACCCTCAAAGATGCCGGAGTGTTTCTCCCCATCATATTCTCACTTAATTTACCAGTTTGGCTCCTGCAAAAATAAGATGGATCGCTTCACATGACAATGGACTACTATCGACTTAATTAATTAGCCTCAGTTTCAGCTACTGTGCTAGATGTTGTATCTTTACTAGAGAAGGTCAACATAGCCTATGGTATGTGGTAAGTGAGTAGCAATCACGTTAATGTGTTCTTTTTAATACCTATCGAGAATTTATCAGAAACAGCTCATATTCACAGAATTTCTTCATGGTCTTACCCAAAGGGACTTGGACTGTATTTAAACATTCTGCAGAGCAACACCTTGGTGTCATCAATGACAATACATCAACTGGAGAAGATGAGCAAGAAGTGGCAAGTACTCTAGATGCTACACTGCAGTTACTTGTGTGGCCAAGAGAGAGGTTGGTAGTGGAAATCTTGTCAATGCATCAAATTGCAGATGGGGCATCTACTTTGTGTGAAGAGAGAAGTGGCCTGAGGCAAGGATATTCACAGACTCACGGGCAAGAGCAAATAACTTAGTTAGTCAGGGGCCTTGATGAAGATGCAAGGAAGTCTGGGAAAGTGGTATCTAAGTAGACCTATGGAAATGAGCAAACTGTCTGTTAATTTTATTAGAGTAGAGAGAATCCACTGTGGAGGAGACACTAACAGCCAAGTGATCAGGATGAAACCAATAGTTCTAGCTGGAGGGAAGGGAATCTCTAATGGGTGGGGTAGGAAAGACATAATGACTATCAGTTTGGCCTCAGGACCAACTACAATAATGGTAGCCAGAGTTTGCCCAACTAACCCTCCTCTCATAAATTCCCCCCAAATTTTGAACAATCAGAAATTATTCCATGTTCCAAGTCCTATAAATGTGTAAAGTGCACACAAAATTACTATGGTATATTATAAACTACTATTATATGTTCATTCATGTTCTATGCTAACTACAAAAGACATGACATGATTAATGGTCACTCTTTTTGTTTATCTTCTTGAATTTTATATGTATTTGGAGGGATAATTTACTGGACTCGTTTTTAAAAATCATACTTTGCCAATTTTCAAATACAATATGAGGTAGCTTTATAAAATAGAAACATACTTAGAAGAAGATATTTGAAATAAAGATTGCCACTATGTTTCTTTCTGAAAGTGTGACATTCCTGACAATTAGGCCCTAAAGGGAAATAAAATAATGAGGAAATTTTATGATACCAGAAATCATGCATTTGTTTGAAATCTTAAAAATGTATTTCTTAAACTATATTCTTTAGGAAGAGTCCATTATGATAATTATATAGGGAACACTGAGCAAACATAATGGAGTTTGTCTTAAGTGGCAGATCTAGGGGGGCGAAGATAGACCTAATTTTTATTGAATGATTAGTATTTTTAAAGCATGTTTTATAAGTGACCCTATAGAGATTTAGAGGAATAACATAATTTATCCAAGGTTATATAAGTAATATGCTGTGATCAGAACTTGAATTCAATCTGTCTTCCAAAGCTCACATGTGTTCTTTCTACTATATCAAGCTGTAGAATATAGATCATGTTCTTGACATGACCCTACTGTATATTGATTCTTTATTAAAAATGGCATCCATAATTTAAATTTTGTAATATAACAAAGACATACTTGGTGTATTTTAAACTAATGTAGACTAAGTATAACACCCTTTAGATCTAAGTTGATGTAGGTTGTACTATATGAAATTGTCAATATCGATCATTTTTGATGCACATAAACGGTTATACCATGTTTCAAGCTAATAGAAGGATAGAGCTCTGAAAAGGAGAAAAGCAATCCCTAATAGCCAGGCTTAATATATCTACCTTGAGGTTGCTAGGAGCTGGCCGGGTGCTTACAGGTTGGCTACGGAGTTTATCTGTGGAACATAAACTATCTTAAAGATCACCAACATCAGACAAGGTTGCTCTATGAACATGGTGAATTGAGACAAAAACAAGCCTACTTTTGTATTTGAGCACAAACAAATAGCAGTTTGCTGTGCAAACCTCAAAAATTACCAAATATCTCCCTCTACCAACTAACAGGACAGAATGCTGCTTCCTCACTCATCACAGCTTCATCACTGCTATATTCCTCTCTCTTCTTGATAAATATTCTTAAGATACCTAATCACAGTATTGTCCCCTTTCTGAGAGCACCCAAACTAGAGCAAACCCCTGATTCCTTGAACACTCCCCCAAAATCACCTAATGTGAGCCCAAACCCTCAGAGTCCCTTCCAACTCAAGCTTACAGGGACATCCTGCAGTTTCCCCATAGTGTGTTGTTTCTATTGTTCAGAGGAGGGAATACATCTAACTTTGTCTGACTTGCATGTGTTGTTGGCAGTCTTAGGCTTCAGGGTGTTGGCAGAAGTAGAGGTTCCTGAGACTTGCTGCTTTGGGCCAGGTTCCCGACTGAGCAATGGCGTACATATCTGAGACTCCTTGGATCTCCAGCTGTTTGGGACACCTCTCTGTTCCTGATGATTTCATCTTGATTACTGGTCATCATTAGCTCAGAGAATCTGTAAAAAGGTGCTCTTTCAAATAGGCTATTTCCATCATCCTTCTGCTGTATATTGGTTAATTCAAAGCTGACCTCTTTGACAAATGCCTCAAATCATCATGCTTTTGAGTTGAATACCGGAAGATCCTATTCTTTAAAACCAATGTAAATAGGTGCCAAGATGACACGTGGTGTTAAAATTAGGGAGCCTGAGACATTCAAGCTGAGGCCAAGGGCCATCCCACCCCCGTAGGAATATAGGCTGTGGGTATATGTGTGGACAGACCCAAATTGAGGGGGTATAATTTTCTTATCTACAGGGACACATATATAAATGAAATGTTGATGTACTGCCTTAAAAAGCAGGAATATTTTATTTCGGCTCACAAATAATTTAAAGGTGGATATTATTAACTAGCTATTTGACCATAAGATGATTTCATTATGAAATATTTAAAACATTAGATTTGGAGTATATGTCCTCAATAGCTGTGAAAGCAGCTGAAAGCAGTGAATTATTATGACTGCTTTAGCATCTGATAATAATTTGAAATATTCTAAACTGGGGACTTTTAAAAAAATAATTTGTTATAAAGCATCTCAAACATAACAGAGAAGTAGGAAGAACTGTATATGGAACCCCCCAAAAGCGGTAGCTATCACTCAACTTCAGCATTTTGCCATCTTGTTTTATCTATTCTCCCATCCTTTTTTCCCTCCCTGATGGATTAATTTAACACAAATCCAAGGAATAATATAAGTTTAGCTTTACTTCTGAGGTGGACTATGTGAAGATATCTCTGAAGATAATTAGCTAAATGTCTCCATGTATTTTTAGGATGCTTATTGCCATATGTTACTAAAATGATTTCATTAGTCTAGAAAATGCTTTTATGTTTTTCCCTATGCCTCTCTGTTAGGGCAGGCAATTAGACAGCCAAGTTATTTAGGTATAAACTTTAGAAGAAGTAATTATGTTATTTTTCTGTAAATATTATTTCTTACTTAATTTACAAAAAAAACAAAATTTTTACCTGGGTAAGTAGCAATATGACACAGGATTTGAAAAAAAAAAATACAACTCTTGAATTGATTCCCTAATATATAGCTTGGCCCCATAGATATTGTCTGACTAACTAATCAAAGAACATAAAATGTATGTTCAAAGTTCTAGAATTTAATTTTCTGTACACTGGAACAGTGCTGATTTTGGAAGGTACTTAAGCTTAATATCTTTGATGCATTAAGGCAATTTTGTTTATAATTTTGAGCTTCAGGTCTATTGATTGGTAGTCTTTCCCATAGATCAACAACACATGAGTCCCAGGCATGAAAACACAGGAAAACTATCTCCTTTTTCTTTGCAACCTTACCAATTTTAGGTGAAATTTCTTAACATTTGTTTGGTTCCAATAAAAATCAAAAAGAGGCAGACCTGAGGCAGTCAACTGCCTGATCATTGTGAAGCACCTTGAAGGGTCTGAGATTTTATTTTACTTGCAACTAATAAGTAAACCTGCCACAAGTTTTACGCATGCTGGCAGACGACATGAGACTCCTGGGTCAGAGACAAATGATTTTATTATTAGCAGCAGTCGCAGTAGTCAATGTCTCAGCCTGTGCCAGTTCTGTGAGCCCCATTTCCCAAAAGGTGAAACAAACAGTATTGAGTGACACCTGCACACACAGTGGATTATGTTACAAGAGAGAAGCCTGAGCCCTGGGAACCCGAATCTTTTATAATGAGCAGTAAACCTGCCTAATCTGTGCCCCAGAGGGAGACACTGTTTATTGCAATGAACAGTAAGCAGAGCTGCCCTTTCTTCCTGGGAGAGACACTGTCTCTAACTTTTATCTGTCTGTTATGCAAACACATCCTTGAAATGATAATCCAGAGCAAAGTCAGTCCATGCCTCTGCTCACAAGATGTGCAGAAATGCAAGAGACCCATTGTAAATTGCCTCTTCACAGATCCAAAAAGAAAAATATTAAAATCGAAAATGTTTGTAGAGAAGTGATGAAATGTGAGCCTTGCACCAGGCAATAGGCAAGGTCCTGAGAAAGACTGTCAACATTCTGCCTCCTCCAAAGTTTCATGTTGTTTTCAGAGCAGCAGAAATGAGCTGAATGAAACAAGCCAAACCTTCGCCATAGCAAGAAAGTAAAGAATGTGGTATCCTTTAGGAAAAGAATTTTGCATAGGGAAATGGGAAAGGTGTCAAAAACCATAGCCATTGTTATGTACTTGATTATGGATAGGTTTTCTGCACTTAGAGAAAAATGAATGAAAGTCATTCCAGGGAGAATAAACCAATGTAATTTAATGGCACTTTTCTTTAAAAAAATGTGTGTAGAATGGTATGGTGAAGAGAAGTAGAAGGTGATGTTATTTTAATGTAAATTTTAGAGTCAAATTGTGGAAGTTAGTTTCATGAATCAAAGGTCATAACTGGGCTGTGTGGAATTTTCAGGTTTGATGTAGAGTTTATAGATAGAGGAAAGAGAGATTGAGTTGCTTAAAGAAAAATAAAATTGTAGTGTTTCTGATAAATCTCTTAAACCTGCCCTCTATGAAACTTGCAAACAATTTTTTGGTTTAGATTATTTAAGACTTGTTCTTTAAACAATGCAAAGCCATCAGTGATATTTTATGCAGGATCAGATATGTTTTTAAATACTCATTAGTTGTAATAGGAAGGGATTAGAAAAGGGAGACTGGGATTCTGTAGACAGTTTGGAATCCACTTCTGTAGGTGAGATAAAGTGGATGAGAAGTCTCACCTGGAATATGGCTGAGTAGGAAGACCCTGAGCTCACCTCCTCCCAGGAGCACACCAAAATTTATAACTATTCACAGGGCAGCTATTGATGAGAATGCCCTGAGGACTAGCAGAAAAGGTCTTCTACAATTAAAGATATAATGAAGGAACCACACAAAATGAGTAGGAGGGGTGAGGATGCAGTACAGCCAAGACCGATCCACAAACAGGAGGATAATTACAATTGCAGAGATTCTCCCCAAGGAGTGAGTGGTCCAAGCCCAATATCGACCTCCCCAGCACTGGGTCCTGTACCAGGAAGATGAGCCCCCAGAACATTTGGCTTTGAAGGCCAGAGGGATTTATTTTGGGAGAGCCAGATGGCTGTGGGAAATTGAGACTCCACCCTTAAAAGGTGCACACAAAATCTCACATGCTCTGGGACCCAGGGCAGAAGCAGTAATATGAAAGGAGCCTGGGTCAGACCTACCTGCTGATCTTGGAGAACCACCCAGAGAGGCAGAAGGCAACTGGAGCTCACCCTGAGGACACAGACACTGGTGGCAGACATTTAGAGGAGCTTGTTCTACCATGAGGGATCCTCCCTCTAGCTCATTAGCACTGGGGCTTGGTCCCATACAGTAGCACCAGTACTGGGATGCCTCGGGCCAAGTGACTAGCCAGGTGGAGATGCAGTCCTACCCACTGGCAGGCCAGCTGCTTTAAGACCCCCTGAGCCGACAGCTGCTCCAGGACCTGGTTCTGACAACCAGCCAGCCCAGGACCTGGCCCCACCCACCAGCAGACCAACACTAGATGCAAGACTTCCAGCTCCAAAGCCGCCCACCTCAAACCCAGCTTAACACATCAGTGGATCAGCATTAGCCCCAGGATCCCCTGGGACCCCGCAGCTAGCTGCCTCATGACCTAACCCCAGACACTAGCAGCTAGCAGCCTCTGAGCAAAGCAGGGTTGGCAACCAACTGGACCGGGACCAGCCACACCTATCAGACCACCCACAGTAGTCAGCACGCCACAGCAGAAGGACCCACTGAGCCCACATAGGGCGCACCCCTAGAGCATATAGCCCTGGTGACCAGAGGGCAGTGTGCTGTTGGGACACATAGGGCTCCTCATACAAAACGTCACTTCTCCAAGGTCAGGAAAAATAACCAACCTACCAAGTACATACAAATAAAAACACCATTAGGCAAAATGAGGCAACAGAGGACTATGCTCCAAAGGAAGAAATAAGATAAAACCCCAGAAGAAGAACTAAGTGAAGTGAAGATAGGAAATTTACCCAATAAAGGATTCAAGGTAATGATCATAAACATGCTCAAAAAACTCAGGAGAAGATTGGATGAACAGAGTGAGAAGTTAGAAGTTTTTAACAAAGAGGAAATATATAGTGTTGCAGGTCAATTATACTTCTAAAACAAAGAAACTCATGGAAAAAGAGATCAGGTATGTGGTTTTCAGAGGCAGGGGGTGAGGAGAGGGAGAACTAGATGAAGGCAGGCAAAAGGTACAAGCTTTCATTTATAAGATAAATACATACTAAGGGTGTAATGTACAACATTATAACTATAATGAATGTTACAGATAAAAGTTATTAAGAGAGCAAATCCTAAGAGTTCTCATCAGAAGAAAAACATTTTTTTTCTATTTCTTCAATTTTGTATCTATATGAGATGATGGATGTTCACTAAACTTATTGTGATAATTATTTCATGATGTATGTACATCCAATCATTATGCTGTACACCTGAAATTTATACAGTGCTGTATGTCAATTATTTCTCAATAAAACTGGAAGGCAAAAAAACTGGATAAGCCAAATAAAGGTAAATTGCATAAAATAAAAATATCTTCATGTGGGGAGATGATAAGAACTATTTTACTCTATATTTTACCATAATAACTTATGATTGGTATAATATTCTTATTTTAACCTCCTTTTTCCTTCTTGCTAGAAAGAAGCTTATCAATAATATTCATTCATTCTGCATAATTCTAAATACATAAACTATATCTCAACTGTAAACCCTCAATTTCTCCTTCATTGCCCACAGCCTAAGTCTGCCCACCATTCTCTCTAATTTGGTAAAGGCTTATCCCCATCTTCACTTCTCTCCATTTGCCCTTGTCCAAGCAATACTCAATCTAACCTTTTAAAAACACTAATCATTGTATGTCATTCCTCTGCTTAAAACCCTTGTATAGTTTCTCATTGCTCTTAGAATAAAGATAAAAGTCCTCAACGTGTATGTGAAGTTCTGCATGGTTTCACTCAAGCTGTATAGACTCATCTCAGGCCACTCAGCCCCTGGGTCACATGTGTCGGCACCAGTGACCTTCTTGCTGAGCCCCAGAGTGCACTAGGCATCTTTGGACCCCCAGCCTCCCTCATTGGCTATTCCTTAGCTGAGAACACTGTCCTTCCTCTGCCCCGTCCCAACTCTAACCCTTTTACTACCCTTTTACTGCTCAATTCACTTCCTTAGGGAAGGAATTTCCTGAGCTTCTCCTCAATCTTTATTAGTCAATCCTGTTTTATAAGCTCGACCTTTCTTTCATAACACTTAATCAGATATTTCATTACTTATGTGATAATTTGCTGTCTGCAAACCCAGTCCTACTGGTTATCCCATCCTTATCCCCAAAGAAACTAAACCTAAAGCTGTGAATAGGGCCGAGAGGCTGTATCTTTACTGATCCCTTCTGTGTCCTCAGATCTTGCACAGTGCCTGGCACACAGGGGGTGTCCTGTATTGTTTGGAATGAAGATGGTCACACTGCACTTTAAGGAGGTCAGTCCAGCTGCTGTGTGACTGCTGAAGTGGGTAGATTGTGCTGCAGGTAAAGGGAGGTCAGTTGGAAGGCTAATGTGAGAAGAAATGAAGAACTCTTTAGAGATGAGGGTGTCATGCGGCAGAGCATTGGATGCAATGGGAACCTCCAAGCACACAAACAGGTAAGCCATCCCAGAGGACACACAACAGAAAAAATTACAGAAGGAATGAAAACACTTGAATCAGCGCATTATTTAGTCAGTTTTAAACCACATGGCAAGAAGCATTTTGGGAAAATGATAGGGTAAATGAATACAGTTCGAAAAGGGAGCAAGGGAGGTAAAAGACCACAAACTCTGAATCTCTCTTTCTGCCACATCAGCCTGCCTTGCTGATGGTGTGGTCAGAAAAGTCAGAGTTGAGGTTCTAGTAAGATAACCTGCAGACAGAAGGTGCCCTGGGCCGATTAGCACCCACTTCCTCTATCAAAGAGACTGAAGGACAAGCGTGTATGGTCAGTTACACATGACCAGTTACCTTGGTGAACACCCATAAATTGTATATATGCTTCTGGGTCCAGAGTCACATGGGTCCAGAATGGGTTTCATCAGTGAGTGTCTGGATTAAAACTTGACTATTAAGGATTAATTATTAGTATTATTATATTGTCAATATTTTAGTGTCTAGCATATTTAGTCTCAGGTGTCTCAGCAATATTCAGTGTCTTGGGGTCCTTCCTTGCCTTTCTATATTTAACACACACATGCTTTACTTGCTAACTACTTATTTTATGCTTTACACACTGAATACTTACCTTATATTTATCTATCAATTATGCCCGTGTTTTACAAACTTTTGGCTTACTAGCTAATTTATACTTAACGTATCTTTAAAAGTCTTGTGTATGTTTTATACGTAACACTTAAGTTGTGATATTTCTTGTGTATCTGAGTGTGTTGATAAAGACTCCTCTACAATTAGGGACTGAGGCAATTAGGAGTCAGTAATGTAGTTTCAATAGGGCAGTGAGGAATTATATCGAAGTGTATTACATAGAGAATAGGAAGTAAGAAAGCTTGAGAAAAGAAAGAACAAATTTGTATCAGAGCTAGGAAGTAGAAGAGGCTTGATTATGTTTATTGGTTTAGAAAAGGAACCAACAGAGAGAGGGAAACAGATGCACAGGAAAATCTCTATATAAGCAAATACTGTATTATGTAGACAATACTGCTTTCCCCCCTATTTGAAACCCCCTCACATCGAGGATACATACATCTCTAACTGGGCTTCGAAAGGATATAACCTAAAATTCCTCCACTGCTGGACTTCCTTTGTTGTTACAAGGCCAGTCAACCCTAACCTGTTCTCTTTCTCTCTGTCCTTAGGCTTTTCTCCAAAGATATAAGGTCAATTTAATTCAATTTAACTGATTTGACCTGTTGCTGTGTATTGATCGCTCGGCTACTGATTTAGCGCTTCACCATCCTACCTGCTCTACCTCCTAATCATGTGCGGCTTCTTCTCTCCCAGTTGGGAAGAATCACTCTCTGGCCGCTCAGGTCTCCAGGTCAGTAGGGAGATCTGTCCTTTGATGGAACCGTGTGTGAACCATAGTTGTTACACTGCCTTTATGAAGGGAGCCCCAGTTCATCATTTTCCATGTATGAATCTTGCAAAGACGTCATGTCTATGGTATCAAGTCAGAACTGATTTCAGTTTATGACTTATTTGCCAATGAAAGATAAAGATCTTGCTAAAGGCAATACTTTTTTTTTTTTTTTTTTTCTTTTGCAGTACGCGGGCCTCTCACCGTTGTGGCCTCTCCCGTTGCGGAGCACAGGCTCCGGATGCGCAGGCTCAGCGACCATGGCTCACGGACCCAGCCGCTCCGCGGCATGTGGGATCTTCCCGGACCGGGGCACGAACCCGTGTCCCCTGCATCGGCAGGCGAACTCTCAACCACTGTGCCACCAGGGAAGCCCAAGGCAATACATTTTATTTCGTGGAGGGGGACAGGTCTAAATATCCTGCTGAAACATAACAGCATTTCTGCTTTTTTAATTTAGATGAGTATATTTTCCCTTTTTCTGCTGAGATTATACACAGTTATTGAAATTCGATGGCTTTGGCTCTTTCTTCTAGATTTGTGAAGGGGAAGGGCCCATTTCACCTCCAGCCAGAAGAGCTGAGTTGGGAGATTCCTTTCTGTGTGCACAAGAAACAGAAGTGTGGCCCATCTGCTGATCCATCCCTGCTCTGGCACTTACTGTGACTCAAGCATGCCACTGAACTGCAATTTTTAAATTACATCTAAAATGGAGTGACTAATGCTATTTTGAAGATTTATTAATATATGCAGAATACCGAGTCTGGTATTTGCATGTTGAAGGAAAAATAACTAGTCTCACTAATATTATTTATCGGGGAGCCGCTGAAATGGTGTCTTCAGACACTAGCTATGGCAAGAAAGAGAAAGGAGCAGCTTTGAGAGATTTTGGAGAATGAATTAATAGTAAGAAAGTTATATTTTATTAAACATTTACTGTGCTCCAGTTTATATGCTTTATCAGTGTCCACAGACACTTCAGAGGGAGAGGGTGAAGGGTAGAGATATTTTCCATTATCTCTATAATCTACCTTAGATATGCATTCCCACTATGTTTACTCAGTTTAATAAAAAAAAAACTACCTTGCCAATTAAATCTAAACTCAATTCATTTATTCATTCATTTGCTCATTGAGCAAACGCTAACATTTTAGTACGTTGCAGGCTAGCTGAGCGTGGTGTGGGGAGGTCGGGAGCCTTTTCAGGGGTCAGGGAGCATTTTAAACATTGGGTTTATCTTGAACACTCGGCTCAGACGTTTCAAACCCCTTAGTAAAGATTTCCGAAACCTTCCACCTACTCCCCCCACTCCAGTTCATTGTTTCTTCCTCACTGCTACTCCCATACGTTGTCCTTGCACTGACCCACTGTGTTACCTTAATTGTTTAGATGCCTGTCTGTCCTTTTACATAATGAGCCCTCAGACCCTGTCCTTGAGCCCTGGGAAGATGCTCAATAATTGAGTGAATGAACTCATAAATAAATGGCATTCTGAATAAACTAAGTAATGACAATCGGGAGGTCCAGAATGGGAATGAAACTGTAGCCTCGTTTCAGTAGAGCAGGAATCTGACATCCTTACCTTCAAAGGGACAACTTGAAGGCAGGCATGCATGCTTTTAGGTGTTATCTAGAACAACTATTTCACTGGGGACCGAGAACAAAAGGATGAGCCTTGGGGGGACTGGACTGTTTTAGAGCCCTCTCTTCCTCCACTCCACCCCCATCTCTATTCACCCAGCACTCTCCAGCTGAGCATTGCTGCTCAGTGCTGTGAGAGATCTGGTGACTGTAGCAGAGGCTGGGAAGAAAACCCACAGGGCTGCAATACAAAGAAGACCATGAAGTTGGCCAGCGGAGTAATCCTATCCTGTTAAAACAACCCTGCCCCAGGGGATCTACTCAATGAAAAGATATCACAGACCTCAAAGCTCCATGTACAAAATAATCGAATTTTTTCCTGGATTAGAATAATATAATGATCCTTTAGGATGAAACTAGGGGTAGCTATGGCAAGAAAGAGAAAGGAGCAGTTTTGAGAGATTTTGGAGAATGAATTAATAGTAAGGAAGTTATATTTTAATTGAACATTTGCTGTGCTCCAGGTTACATGCTTTATCAGTTTTTATCTTACATTTAAACTCTGTGATGTAGGGGTCCTTGTGTCCATTTAACAAGTGGAAACTCGGAGGTGTTAAACAGCCTGCCTACTTTCCTAGAGGTTAGAAGCCACAAAGGGGGGCTTCAAACGGGTGTCAGTCTGATGTCTAAGTCCCGGTTCTTAAAACATTTTACGCTGCCTCACCATATGGCAATGGTCCCCAACCTTTTTGGCACCAGAGACCGGTTTCATGGAAGACAATTTATCCATGGTGGGGGAATGGTTCAGGAAGTAATGCGAGCCATGGGGAGAGATGGGAAGAGATGGAGAGAGATGGGGAGAGATGAGGAGAGATGGGGAGCCCTGTGCGGCCGTTCCTAACAGGCCATATGGGGTGAAGGGAGACGAAACATCACTCCACGGTTTGAGTCATTATATCTCAAAATGATGGAATTTTAAGAGCTCTGGTAAGACAAGGGGAAATTACTTTTGAAAAAAAAATATATAGCTTGTACTTATTTTTTTATTGGTCACGTGCTGTAAGAGCCCTTGGCAGGGAAAGCACATAATCTAAGCACTGGACCACCAGGAACTTCACTGGAAATGGCATTTTGAATAAAGATGATTACTTTAGATTTGTATATGTTTGAATATAGGTCTCCAGAATATTATCAGTAGACCCTTGGGAATAAAATATGGCTTAGTTCACTTACCTGTTTAATGAAGATATTTGTAGTACATTCCTCCATAACCTTGTTGTGAGAATGAATTCTGGCATACCATAAGAATTCAATGAATGTTATTATTATTCATTTATTTTTAATTCTGTGTATTTGGTTAAAAAAGCAACACTATATTTACTGCTGGGAATGTATATGCCTTTGTTTTTCGGCTGTTTGAATAAACTTCCTGTATTTGAGAATAATTTTCTTCTACACTTAAAGGGAAATAGTCTGTTCATGGTAATAATATAAGTTATTCTTAATTGAGCCCTTTATGTCAAATTCTATGTACACATCTTACATACATTATTTCCTTAACTTAATTCTATAAATACATGTAAATCATGTATTTACATTTATTTAATCATTTATTTAATGCTGGAGGCGGATTTCAAAAATACTTTGTGTCACTAACATGTAGTCCATGGATGAGTTTCAGAAAATGATGAACTTTTAAAAATCCTAGATATTGTGGGTGCCAATGTGTATTTCATCAGTTTTTCATTGGAGTCTATTACCCACTTTCCCTCACCCAAATGATTAAAAATTGCTGCTCTATAAGTACTGATTCGAATCCTTTTTGGAAAAGAGCAGAGTTCATTAAATGCACTAACACGAAATAATTCTATTGATAAAGAGTGCTTTACCTTCATGCAAATTTGCAGCTTGTTTAAGAGGTTTTGGGAACAATAGCAACTAAATCCTTCTTCCACATTTAAGTCAGACCTGAGTCATTAACAAATTCCCGGTGGGAGTTTATAGCACATGTTTAATTATGATAGGATTCTAAAGTCAATCCAGGGGCTGAAAAGGTTCAGTTCTTTTTCTAAATCCCAAACCAAAATCCTTGGTGTTTCAAAGCAAGGGTTCCTCTGCAATTCTTTGAGTGGTTTAAATCATAATCTGGTGGTTCATGTCCTCTTGTTGTCATTTTGTCTATATTATTTATGCTAATCCTGTGATTTTTTTTTTCTTTTTAACCAAGTATAGGGTCTAATTTAAGATTTAGAACCTGCCAATGATGCATAAAAGTAGGAGACTGATATTACTTGCTGCTAGTTGTAGTTTCTAAGCAGGATCTAGAAAAAATTGGACAAAGGACTTTCAATACTTCTTTAAGATTTTTCCTATGATGAGTAGATAACATGTCAAAATTTTCTGTATTTCTTTATCCATCAAAAAAGTTATGATTTCTATCTTAATCAGTACTTTCACAGCACATAAAACAATATGTCTAGTTTTTAAAAATAAGGTTATGTTGTTTGCCTAATTTTCTGACCTCATTCAATCTGGTGGTGAGAAAGACTGTGCTACACATTTTCTGACGGTCATGGTGATGGTCCCATTAGGCCTTCTGGGTCTTTTCTCTGTGAGTATTTCAGTGGTTTGTTAAAGGTGACCTTGAAGTTTCCTTTTAGTTCTGAGATTCTATGATTCTTTATGTATTAGTTGTTGACTAGCACCAGAGTTTTAGAACTTGAAGGTATTTAAAAATTACTTTTCTGTATTAGGATTATCCATGCTTTTTAACATACCTATTCACAACTAACTCTGTGATCATCACCTGCTTAGTAGGGAAATATATTTATTGGAGCATTGACTTGGAATAGGGTAGGTTAGGAAGAGGAGGGAATGATACTGGAAAGACAGATGTGAGGAAAGAGAAGTGGAAATGTGAAGAATAAGGTTACCAAGGTAAATAACTTCTTAAGGAAATTTTATAAATTGGAAAGAAAAATAAAATCGTTATTATTGAAATACTCTTTTTAGGTATCTAGAAGTTAAACATTAAAAATATATTGTGTTTTTAAAGAGGATAGGCTGTGACTTAGAGGTAGAACTGGGAATTTTTAACTTTGTTCTATCTTTTAGAATTCAAAGCAATTTTTGCTATGAGCTTTTAGTTTCCTTAGCGATCTTATATTCTTTAATTTAAATATTGTTTCAGAGAATATTTCCCCATCTAATCATTGCCCACCTTCTCTCTTTGAAGTGTGTGACTCAAGAAGTGCAGTTTGTAAGAGAAGTTTCTATGAAACTGAGACAAAGATAAATGAATTCACCAAAAACAAACAAACAAATGCAGTAGAAGCACTTTAGGAAAAGGGAAGTATTCTTTGCATGTGACGTTTGTGGGGAAATGATCCCAATCACTCATTTTTATATGCACGAAGGGGTTTTATTTGTTTGTTTGATAATATATTTTAAAAAATTAGAACTAAACCTTAAGAGCTAAATGTGAAAAGGTAAATTTGTAGCATTTATTTCTCACACACAGGTTCTGAAAGATTTCCATTCATAAAGTTCTTATAGATCTCTTTTTCAAAAAAATGATGCACTTTTTCACAAACAACATTTAGGAATCATTTGCCAAACTTTGAGAGTGATATGTCTACTAAAAGATAAAGCAACATGTTGCGGCCACGGGTCAAAAGTCAGTCTCCTTTCTGCAGATTGGAAATGTTGAAGTGTAAGAATAAATGGGCAGAGCCGGAAATACTTAAGAAACTGGGGTCCGTGGAGTGTGTACTTCTAGTTGTGCTGTTCTTTCCACTAACAACCTTAGCATATGTCTAAGATTTAGCTGATTTTATTTTCAGAAGATAAAAGGCACAAAATCATCCACCACGCTGGCACCTTTAATGAGCCGGGGTTATTTTTCCTCTTAGCTTACATGTGAAAATCAATAGAAAAACTCACCCTTTAGCTTTCAGTCACGTCTGGACACATTGGGAGTTGGGATGCAAAGTTTATCTGTGGTCCTATCATATATAATAAAGATCCTGTAATGGTTGTTTTTCTGTCCCCTTTTGCTAGACCTGAAAATTTTTAATAAGATCTAAAATATCTTATGCTTGACCTATTACTGTCAAATAGCAATCAAGATGCTATGCTTAAAACTGATTTTAAAGCAGAATAACAGTGCATTTGCTAAACAATATTGAAGGAAATGCAGACTTATCAGTAGTTTCTGATAGAATAGCTGTTAGGTTGTACAAGTACCAGCTTAAAATATGGAGAATATGCATAACACTTAGGGACAATGCTTGAGTCTTTTCACTTTTCAGGCAAAATAACACAAATATTTGAAATTTGGTTACCTTTAGCCATGTGCTCTTTGAAATAAATAAATATATGTGTACCTGTGGTATTAATTTAAAACTATATGTTCACTAATTTCATGTAATACACAGAGTAAATTTTGAACCATTTTACGCTACCAAGTATTTATTAATAGCATTCATAAAGCACCTATCTGTGGAACGTATTTATTAGAAATATATGATCCAATCAATAGCAAATATCAGTTTATTTTAAAATAAATTTAGGGAATTTATATTATGCCCTATTGCTAGGAAGACAGACCCTAGAGATTTTAAGTGCTTAAATCTATTACATTTTATTGTTCAAACATTGTCTAAGTGACACATAATGTACAGACTCTTGATTTTCAGATGCTCATCAGCTCTTTTCCTTGAATTTTACAGAGGTTATATAATGTTTGATATTTAGATTGCTCATTTTCTGGAAGATTGTGGTTAGCTATAGGTTAATAAAAATAGTGTAGCCCGGCATACAGTAAGTTTTGAATCTGCTTATAAAGACATGTAAAAGTGCACCCTGCTAGGAACTCTACTATTCATGCTGAGGTTTAAACACTGGAATCGGGTTCCCAGTGGATTTTCACTTTCACAAGTACTTAATGCAGCTTTAGGTGTCTCAGGGGCAAACTGAACTGGCCACTGAATATCCTTTTTAAGGGGAGTTAACAATGGCTTAGTTCTACCTCTCTTGAAATACAGGATTCATGTTTTTCTCTCTTAAAATTTAGTGTTCCTAGAGACAGTCGGGAACATTAGAGAATGAAACTGTATTTATCCATCCCAAGCTAGGTACAATGTAGGTGAGGGCAATCCAATGTTCCCTGCAGTGCTTTGTCAAAGCTTTTTAACCCTGCGCTGAAAGGATAACCACTTCAGAGTGAGGTTACAATGGAAACTCCAAACCTATTAAAAACCTGGGCCTTTACATTGGTGCAGGCTTTTGATTATAACAAATTCTATGTACTTTTGAGGATGTACACCTCTGTACTAGAGGTTATATTGTGAACCCTGGACTTATTACAGGTGCAGCCAATTCTAGGATTAGAACCCAGACCTTAGATCCTTTCTTTTTTGAAAGTATTGTGATTTTATTTTGGGCTAGAAGAGTTATGGGGCAAAGCAACTCAAGTTAAACTCATGAAGTACAAATATAAATGGTGCTAGGAACACAGCTGCCGTAAAACGTAGAAAAATTATATGTAGGCTCTAAAATGCCTCATTCTAAATCACATGTACACATATATATGCATAAACAGATCATGTAGACGAAATCATGGTAGAATTGTGTTTTGATAATTTGAACATTAAAAAGCCCACTTAGAATATATTAAGGAGAACCTAAGATGTACTAGGGTAGCAGAAACTCCAAATCTCAATGAATTTGAACAAATACTGTTTAGTTCTCCCTCACAGGAGCCCTGAGGAGGCTGCAAGAATCTGTCTTCCATTCTTAATGATCCAATTTCCTCAACATCTTGACACAGGGTTTTCTCCTTTATTTCTGTGGCAAGGGAAGAAACAGCTCAGAGTCTCACATGGGTAAATAAATACATTCACCTGGAAATGACACATCATTTCCACTCATGTTTCACTGGCCTAACAGTATCAAGGGAGTGGGGAATTTAAATGACCACCACTTCCCATCCCCACCATAAACCGAAGGAGGAGAACAAGAAATACAGGTGAGTCACCCAAATGTCTGTCACACAGGAGATGATAGAATTGTAGATGGGAAAATCCATGAACTCCTTAACTACCTTGAACAGGTACTGCTGAATTAACAACTATCACTAATTTTGATTAAAAGGGATTTTCTGAAATTATTCTCAATGATTTCTCTGTAAAAATCCATGACATTTTTGTAAAAACCACACAAATATGTATATTTATAAAGTACTGTTTCATTAAATATTCAAATGGCATTTCAATATTTAAACAAAATCCATAGACTAATTTCATTATTGTCACAGGCAGAATATTATATTACTTGAAAAGTGCTCAATAAGATTGATTTGTGTTCTCTGTGAAATGTAGTCTCCACTGACCACTTGCCAGGTTGGGTTACAAGAGCCTTTCAAACCACAAACTGTGCTGTGGTCTTTCCAATGCAATGCCTGGAATACTTACACTAAGCTTTGAAACACTACGAAATATCAATGACCAGTTCTCAGCCAATACTTATCCAGGCGGAGGCACTTTGCTGCTGTTTGTTTGAAGTAGCTATTAGTGCGAATCAAAGGTTTAGTATGTTCTTAATTTTTCCCCTTTGCCCTTCTAGAATATTCATAAACAAATTGTATATCTCTGCCTCCACTGAGAAAATATCACCCCCTGATAAACCTTTAGCTATCATAATTTAATCCCCCCTTTTAAATAAACCCCATCAATACCATTCATTATTAACGAAAAGTAGGATGATTCCTGGATGAAGTTTTAGTTCAGGCGGCGAATCGATACTTCTGACCATGTCTGTTTCATTATTGACAATGTCTACCCACATTTACTCTTATAATTAAGTTTTAGTCCAACTTCTAACTTTTCTCAAGTGTTTGAAATGGCTATATGGTGTTCTTAATTTCAGCTGCCGTTTCATCTTTCTCAGTAGGTGCCTATTTCATTGTTAAAGGTCATACTCATTTGTCTGCTCCAACAAAGGCAGCCCTTAAAGTTGGCTGTGGTTTTGACAGACAGTGGTCCCTATAAGTGATGGCCTTAAGGACAGAGCTGGCACTGGGAGACAGTCACCACAGCAAGGGGAATAACAGATAACAAATCATGCCACTATTTTTCCTCCTGGCGTGATTGACGAGAGCACAGCGGGTGTAACTTTTCAATGTCCTCAGATTAAAAACCCCTCAAACAAATGAGTTCTGAAAATACTGTCCAGAGGCATTAAAGGGAACGGTTGGACTCAAAATACTTTTTTAAAAATAGGGCTTTTAAAAAAATGCACGATTTATGGCCATTCAATGCAATTATCTGATTTTCAGTGATACTTTCAATTTTATACACACAAAGTTCAGCTATAGATTTGAGGGGCTGTCACATCACTGATGTAAAGCTTTTCAGAGAGAAGTATGCAATACTTTGCAAGGCATAACAAACAGTATTCTGAAGAGGAAATTTGGTGTTTGTCAAAGCATCATATGCATTTCAGTGTATTACAGATTATTTTTAAAATATTGTTTGTGTGATTCATTAATTATTTTCTAACTGAATGGTGGAAATAAAGATAATCAAATGACCAAGCTCTGGTTGCATGTTAAATCACCCCTGTATTTTCCTGGTCCATGGTTAGCATACCTAATGGCAGTGCAAAATAAAATACATATTTCCACTTAAAAATATGAATTCCACTTTTCCTGACATGTTACATTGTCACATAATTTTTTGATTAACTGAAAAGTATCAAATGTATAGATTGCATACTTCCGGTTTAAAAATGCACTTAGGTGTATTTGTTCTATACCTATAATTACTGTATATACTTAGGTAAACATAATAGTCATAATTTTGTTGAACATAAAATATTGTGTATTTAACACTGATGTGTGTAAACCATGGGAAAAGGATAACATTTGTCTGGAAGTTTCAGCTATTTTAATAGTTTATGCCTGGGCAACTTGCTGCAAACAGTGATTACGGGCCTCTCTCCCAGGAAGATTGATTCAGCAGTTTTGAAATAAAGCTTGAAATCTATGTTAATACGGTTTTAGGTGATCTAGATATATAACTTGATCTAGCTATAATTGGGCAACCAGGTTAGGCACGTTAGACTTTGGATCATCACCATCAGGCCATGTGGTTTTGTATAGAAGCACTGGTTTTAGAGCCAGGTAGACAAAGGTTTGAATCTTGCTAACGATTCTTATAGTCTATGTGGTCATTGGCAGGTTACTTCTCAGAGCCTCAGTTTTACAGACAGTTACCTGTGAATAACAAATCATATCTTGAAGGAGTATTGAGAGATGAACGAAGTTGCTGAATAAATGCAAGTGGTCTTTACTTACTGATAATACAACTGAAGGGCTTAAAACGACACTATCAGGCGCTTGAATTAAAACAAACTTTCTAAGAAGATAAATGGACTCTCTCACTTCTCCCTGCCTGCAGCCCAGTGGCTGTGGGTCATTCCAAGGCACCTTAGGAACCACCTGTATACATAGATGAAGTCATCAATCTTCAGTTACAAAAGTAAGCGTTGAGATGACCTTGACTCTTAACCTAAGCCCTAAACTAAGTCTAGTTGTTCAGATATAGCCACCGTCCCAAATCCTGTACTTTTCTTGGAGTTCAAAGTGAACCCAGGCCCTTGGCAAACACTCGTTCAACATACATACTGCATCCCTCCCCTACACCAAGGCTGAGAATTTTCTCCTTAGAGGACACAATGAACCATACTCTCCATGGACTGTGAGCTATTCTAGATTAGAAGAGGATTTGCTTTCCTCATTTCACACCTCCAACTTTTTAATAACATGGGGCAGGATACTCTGATTTCTAGTAGTGCCTCCATTTCCTCATCTTTAAAATGGAAGTAATAACAAGCTTACCCATTGGAACAAGGATTAAACAAGTTAATATATGTGAAATGTTTAAAACAATATCCGGCACATGGAAAGTGACTTGCCCAAGGTCACACTGCTGAAAACTGTTTGTTGGATTCGGACTCAGGTGTTGGAGTCAAGGCACTGCAACACTGCTCTTACTCAGATGGTTTATAACTCCTTCTTCTTACCCAACAGTATAAATTCTACCAGAAGGGAGAGCAAGTAGTAAAATATTTGAAGTTATGTAATTAGACTTGTACAAATGCAAGGAGATTAAGGAGACATTCCAAAATAAAATGAAAAACTGTACAATATATAAAACTTTATTTTTTTTGTATACAAATAGAAAAGAATAAACTAAAAAAGAAAAAAGAATCTCACTTTTTTTTTGTTTTCTAGTTTCCCTATTTTTATAATACAATGACCAGTGGACCAGTGGACATTGAAGTTGTTTCTAATTTTTCAAAGCCACTGTTTTTTTTTTAAATTAATTAATTAATTAATTTATGGCTGTGTTGGGTCTTCATTTCTGTGCGAGGGCTTTCCCTAGTTGTGGCAAGTGGGGGTCACTCTTCATCGCGGTGCGCGGGCCTCTCACCATCGCGGCCTCTCTTGCTGCGGAGCACAGGCTCCAGATGCGCCGGCTCAGTAATTGTGGCTCACGGGCCCAGTTGCTCCGCAGCATGTGGAATCTTCCCAGACCAAGGCTCGAACCCATGTCCGCTGCATTGGCAGGCAGATTCTCAACCACTGTGCCACGAGGGAAGCCCCCAAAGCCACTTTTTAAATAATATTTTATTAAGTATGTTTATACATGTATCTTTATACTCTTGTGTTTGCATTTTTGTATGATAGATTCCTGGACATTAGATTGCTAAGTCACAGGGTATATGGATTCATTACTTTGATTATTCTGTCAAATTTCTTTCCAAAATCTGTACCAATTTACAGTGCTACCAATATTGTAGGAGAATGTCTATTTTCCGTACACTTACCGACATTAGGCCATATAAAATGTTTAAGTACAGATTTCATTGATTCTTAGATGCAATTCTTTATTCCAGTTTTAGCAGCTCTGAAATTTGAATATGTTTTATAATCAACAAGGTGTAATAGGTGAGTCGGAGCACTTTCACTTTCTCTTTGATACATAAAATCATGATTGTGCTTTGTCACCGATGATACCATACTTTCAAGAAAATATGACATTTTTCCAATCTAACAGGTGGTGAAAATCAGATCTTAATGCTGTTTACATTTTATGGTATTGATTTCTAGTGAAGTTGTGCATCATTTCAGTTTTATATTTTCCACATATAATTTTTCCTTTAAACGTTGTCTGTTCATATCTCCACTCATTTTGTAACGATAAATATAAGGAAGTTATGCAAAGGACGCAGAGTGCTTAGGCACACTGCGTGGTAGACAATCCTTACAAAACTAGTAACATCAAAGATTTACCTTGACTCACCGTCTCACTAGGGCAAGTCTGTTTTCTGTATGAGGCTCTGTTCCCACACAAAAGTTTATATGCATCTTCACAATACCTATCTTGTTTAAAAGGACTTATTTATTTATTTTTTTTAAATCAACAGTGGGCACGTTCTTCAGGGCAAAGTGGGCAGTCCTCTCTTTCTCGAGAGACAAACTATGTGTCCTAGGATTAGAACTTTCTGCTCAAAGTTAGAGTAGAACTAACGCAGCTATGCTTGTTTGTTTTTTTCCAATCCTGACAAAATACACTGTGACTGTTGGAATCAGCCTTTTGTCCCAGTTTTTGTCTTGCTCCCTAATTGTGATCATTTATATTTAATTAAGATGTCTCCAGCCTGATTCGAATCAGCATCCTTCTCCCTCTTTATATCTCACATATCTTTAGCTCAGCGGGTTTTGTTTGTTTGTTTGTTTGTTTTGGCTGTGCCGTGCAGCTTGCAGGATCTCAGTTCCCCGATCAAAAATTGAACCCAGGCCATGGCAGTGAAAGCCCAGAATCCTAACCACTAGGCCACCAGGGAACTCCTGTTTAGTTCAGTGGTTCTTTTTTTTTTTTTTTTTTTTTTTTTTTTTTGCTGTACGCGGGCCTCTCACTGTTGTGGCCTCTCCCGTTGCGGAGCGCAGGCTCCGGATGCGCAGGCTCAGTGGCCATGGCTCACGGGCCCAGTTGCTCTGCGGCATGCGGGATCTTCCCGGACCGGGGCACGAACCCGTTTCCCCTGCATCGGCAGGCGGACTCTCAACCACCGCACCACCAGGGAAGCCCAGCTCAGTGGTTCTTAACAGAGGTGATCCCTCCACCCCACCGACCCCACCCAGGGGACTTTTGGCAAATCTGGAAACCTTTGTGATTGTATTTCCTGCGTTGGGAAGAGGCGGGTGGCTAGCTACTGGCATCTAGAGGATAGAAGAGTAGGATGCTGCTAAATATCCTCCAATATACAGGACAGCTCACCCACAACAAAGAACGATTCATCTAAAATGTCGGTAGTGCCACATTTGAGAAACCCTGCTTTAGAATCAAGTTTTAGGATGGCCTTCACCTGCAAATCACAGTGTTTGGAATTTCAGTATGAGCTGCTGGGGTTTCTCAACACCGCACCCTGCCCACTCCTGCCCACACACCAAACACCTGAGTGATATAACATAGTTTTTATTAAGAATGGTGCCCTCCAGCAATGGTGTGGGAGGGTGGAGACAATGATGGCATACCTATAATTCGGAGAGAGTTCCCTGGTGATTTTGAAACAGCCCCCTCAACCCAATGATTGAGTTAGCACTCTAATTTAGAAGGTCTGAAGACAGTGATTGTCAAAATACTTTGATTGAAATCCCTCCCCACCACTTCTCCTCCCCAAGGATTGGTCTATGGTTGCCTGGGAAAATATAAAGTGTCAAAAGTAAGGATTTTTTACTTATAAAATAGAGTATCTTTTGTTATGTAGTGAATGTGGACAAAATAGGATGCAAATTTTCTGAGAAATTAAAAAAAATATATATATATATGAATTAATTATATGATATTACTTTAGAACCTTGGACAAATAATCCTTCCTTTTTAAATGTGGATGAGTCTCAGAAAGTCGGTTTTATTTGGCACTGTGTACTTTTATTTAAACATTTACTTTGAATATAGCAGTGTGTATAGATAACAAACAAGGACCTACTATACAGCACAGGGAACTCTGTTAAATATTCTGTAATAACCTAAATGGGAAAAGAATTTGAAAAAGAATGGGTAAATGTATATGTATAACTAATCACTTTGATGTACACCTGAAACTAACACAACACTGTTAATAAACTATATTCCAATATAAAATAAAAACTAAACTAAAATAAAATCTCCAGTCAAAAAAAAATAAAATAAACATTTACTTTGAGATCCCTAGTCTGTGATTATATGGGCTAAACCATACTTTTTGATTTTTAAAATTTGGGTCTTTGTTCACTTAGCATTAATATATCCATTCCTATAGTTCTTTCCTGCATGCTCCCAAACCCCTACATCAAAGCAGTCACCTGCTGCAGCCAACCGTACACAGACTTGGAATCTGATGATGGCCATCGACAGGGACAATGCTGAGCTCTGGAGATACCAGTACTCACCACCTCCACGGAACACAACTTCTGCCCACATCCTAGCTGCCTGTGTTCTCTGTAGTCCACCAGCATTTTCCCTTCAGATCTCAAACGTGGCCAGAAAGAAAGGGATGATTGTGGTGCTAGGAAGGAAGAACAGGATGTGAGGGTGAGAGATTTTGGCACTTGTTACTCCTAACCTCTGCTCTGCTCAGTAGCTTTGCTTTCTGCTCTCGCAAGCATGTAATGCTTGCTGCATTTGTTTTCCCAGTTCTACTTTTGGTATTCATTTTGTCTATTTACGTATGATGGTGCCAGTTATCTGAAATAGCCACTTTAAAACATCCTGAGTCTTTTGAAAAATGTCCTGCCTCTCAAGCAATGTTCACCTAATCTGCAAATATTAATTGTTTTGCCAGTAATTATATTCTTGTATCTATTCCCCTGGTATCTGGCTACTAGAACAAAATTTAAAATAACATTAAATAAAAATCAAAGACCTCTGGAAGTATACTGCAATGAAAGCTGAAATATTTTGCTAAGCTGTCTTCAGAGGAGTGAAGGCAGTATCTCAATGTGGCTTTTCAAACATGACGTGCCCACCAGGCTGTAGCTGGAGTCTATCACAAAACAATTGACATGCTTCCCATTGAATAAGGAGGGAAAAAGCAGGTCCTAAAATGCAAACTCTACTTTGTTTCTCCCCCCCCTCCTCGTTTCATAATCAGTGACAATCTATTGTGGTTTTTCTTGAACTATACTTCAAATCTAAATAAATAAAATAATATTTTACATTCATATAGTTAGTCAGAATTGAGATATAAACATAAGGACTCTTCTGATTTAAGGCATTTGTTTTATTTATTCTCAAGCATGCTATCTGTCAGAGAAGAAAGGAAAACAACAACAACATATGGATGAATTTCTTTTGTTTATCTAGATATTTTGGAATCAATATGTTTCAAAACATGTCACCAAACTGCATGACAATTTTGATTGCTGATGCTTGCATTTGGATCTTTGAATTAACCTGCAGAGAATGAAAGGTAAAATTGTAACTGTACAGGAACTAATCTATGTATTAATAATAAAAGATATATATAGTAAATTTCCATTCTCTAAAACCAAGACGTTAGACTAACTAGAAATGTTAGCTTGTGTGATGTTTACAAAGCTGTAAAAAAGGACTTTGTTGTAACAATACCCCTGAAACTACTATAAAATCTTCATATGCCTTTTGAAATTACTAAAGAAAGATTCAACTGCACCTTGTAGAGTTTAACATAACATGAATGCTTTGCTGTAGGTTAAAATTGGTAATCTAGGTATAGTAAGGTATGGTATGAAAGTCAACTCTCAAGTTAACCAGTTTGATTGAACCACAGGAAATTGCCATTTTTTCTGGGTGAAAAATGATTACCTATGAGTTATTTCCTACAGATCAACCTAATTTAATTAATAATGATGCTTCACCTTATTGGCCCCTTTAAGGAGATGGTTTTCTATTCTATTACTCTAAAATACTTATCATAGTGTTAGTGATATTCTGAGGGGCAAAATGTGACTTCTTATCTTACTTAATTGTTAGCATAGGATCTATACATCTTTGAACTTAATGTGTTTGAAGTATTTGAGATAGAACCTTAAATAAATGTTCATGGAGCAATGACAGTGTAAACACAATTAACCTAAATGGACAAATGTGTTAAAAAAAAACTAAAGATATGAGTGTAGCCAGCATACAGGTACATATAAATCTTCTTTTCTTTCTTTTTTTGTCCCAAATAATTGTTGCATCTGTACACACAAGTTATTATTATTATTATTTAATTTGGGGTAAGCAAGTGTGATACCCTATGTGGTTGAATTTCAGCACATAGCTATTTTCATTGGCTTATTTTTCTGCTTTTTTGGAATTAAACTATTGAAAACCATTCAATTTCAAATGTATGTATCAACAGTAGAAGGACTTCCCTGATGGTGCAGTGGTTAAGAATCTGCCTGCCAATGCAGGGGACACGTGTTCAAGCCCTGGTCTGGGAAGAAGATGGCATATTTTGGGGCTCTATTAATTTAGCTAGAAGGCCATAGGCATTGTAGCCAATCTACTGTGGGTTCAAATCTTTGTTACTTCCTAGCCATGTGAGTCTCAATTTTCTTATACGTAGAATTAGAGATAATACTACTGTATTTTCATGATTATCATGAGAATTTAATGAGACAATGTTTATAAAAGCAGTCAATAAATAATAGCTATTAATATTTATTAGATGAAAACCCATTCACTCAAATATATCCCCAAAGAAAATAAGAAGTACCATGAAAAATGTACAGTTACTGAATTAAAATAATTAGAGAATAATTTTTAAAATATAATATAATTGAGAGATTAAATAATTCTCAAGATTAAATCTCCTTTTAAATTCGTTCCTACCAAGTTCCCCTTTTTTTATCCTCATAGATAGATTTTTTTCTTATTTGTATAGCACTGTATAAAAATTATTGTAAACATAAGAGATTATCTTATTTTTGCATTTTAGAATGGAAGCTGTCCATATAAATTTGTAATGTGATAGAGTTTATGCTAATTTTGCCATAAGTTTCATGAGTATATTGGAAGCTTGTTAATAATTAAAAATTTTTACTTCTTCAAGTTACAAATAAGTATTACAGTAAATACTTTCCAATCTTTATCTGACATGACATCTTACCAATACAGGCATCACAAAATAAATAATTTATGAAAAATATTTATTTAAAGAGCTGTAATTTACCTTGCATTTACCATATGTCATTCATCCAAGTAGCAATATAAAATATTCATTAGAGAAACTCATTAAAACAAACTTCTATACAATGAGGTGACGGGCCAACAAAAAACATCAATCATAGCAGGGCTTTAAGTTTTTATTAGTGCATATGGGCACACTAATATTTCAAAGTAGAAAATTATGAATATTTTGCTCCAGCTCTGGAATGACCATGCTGCTGCAAAGACAAATTTGATAAGAGCATAACAAAGACAGGAACGGGGTTTTCTTCATTTGTTTTCATTTTGGTCAAGAAATCAGTGACAGTTCACTGAGATTTATTTTATTAATGGTGAATCAACCTGCTGTTATAATTAATGGGAAATCTATAGCTAATCTTAGAGGAAAAATAACTAGGCATATAATGATGGTTAAACCTGGCATAGCTGAACTCTGTGCTGCTGCTTCTTGGGTATGTGAGTTGCAGGCAGAGCAGTTATTGTGAATATCAGGGACACCCAAATGCACTTTGAGGCATATGAGTGGATCCCAAGCTCATTCACGCCTAAGGAGCAGTGTTTACAAAACATCGCGAATGTTGGACTTTAAAAAAATGTATTGCATTGCCAGCTCAAAACACACAAACACACACACACACACACAACTTTACAGTTCTAGTGATACTTCTAAAGGTGAACAGTACTGGAATTCAGGAAAAATACCATATGCTCAAATCAATATATTTATGGGATTCACGTAAGCAGTATTGTAGTTCAGTAGATCTCCCTCTATAAGCTAATTCACAATTCATTAGGAAGTTCTGTTAAATCTCTGCTTCACGTTCACTGCCCTTCTATTACACTGTTGATCTGTGATTAAATGTTCTAATAAAATTAACTGGCTTTGCTACAAACAGAACATCTGGAGCTATGTTTAATTTCATGTCAAACATACACAGGAAACACCTGTCTAGGTGAAGTAATTTTTTTTTAAATGACATTAATCCATCTGTTTTGGAAAATGGTGTCATGGTTGTCACATTAAAAGGTAATATCAACAAACACAGAAACGCTAAATTGCTTTGGAGTGTAAGTTTTCTAAAATTAACAAAAAAGTGGCTTATCCAAATGTTATTGTGTGAGCCTTATTTTGTGCTGAATAATAAGGGGACTTCTTTTCTAACTCAACAACTTTCAATACCTGCCCTGTAAGACTTCCAGATGTTAAGTTACTCTCTGTGCTTAAAACATAAAAACCACTAGTGTGATTCTTTATCTAAATACCTGTGCCACAATCAAACTAACATCATTCACTGATTTCCTCATATGGTAAGTAGACTTTACATGCCTTTTAAAGTATACAAAAGTATGCATACATGACTTTTATATGATGCCAGTGAACAAGTATATGCTTTTTAGAAATTAAACCTTCACATGTGTATATAATTAGCAGTGGCTTCTGGTAGAGAGATGTAAGTAGACACAGAAAGCCTGATAGAGAAATTGACTAGATGTCATTCATGATCTTTTCCTCTTTCATTCAGTTTGTTTAAATATTCTCAGCTTACTGGGCTCTAAATATTCTTTCTCTAAGTCTTCCTTCCAATTTCTATTTGTAGGACAGGAGTAGGTTGCCAAGGCAGTACACAGTTTTTTTGTTTTGTTTTGTTTTGTTTCTCAAATTCTTTTAATAACAGCTTAATGATTTACTTGTTTTGAGAGTCATACTATTTTCTCATTTAAGAAATGAAGTAGTTGAAGGGTGAAAAAGGCAAATGACTTGATCAGGATCACCTGACGTATCTGGACGTGCAGAATATATTTAGCCATTATGTACAAAATGCCTTTAATATGGATGTTCTTTACAATTTTTTTTTTAATTGAAGTGCGTCCTGAGGCAAAGTGCGAATTCTTAGTGGGAATGGGGAGTGGTTGATAAGAAGGTGAGGAGAGGGCTAAAGGCACAGTCCATGAAGCCTAACTTTGTCTTGTATATTCTAAAAAAGTGGTGTGAATTTCTAATTCTACTCCCCAGTATTGTTATACATGTAGAAGGGTGCTGCATTGTTTTATGTTATTTTTCTAAATTATGTTTTTTTTTTTTTTTTTTTTTTTTAGAGTGTGTATTTTAAGTAGTCATGGTATTTTCAATGTTCACTTTTGGTTCAAATTTCATGTTATTTTTTATTTATTTTTTTTATTTATTTATTCATTTATTTTATAGCTGTTTTGGCTCTTTGTTTCTGTGCGAGGGCTCTCTCCAGTTGCGGCAAGTGGGGGCCACTCCTCATCGCGGTGCGCGGGCCTCTCACTATCGCGGCCTCTCGTTGCGGAGCACAGGCTCCAGACGCGCAGGCTCAGTATTTGTGGCTCACGGGGCTAGTTGCTCCGCGGCATGTGGGATCTTCCCAGACCAGGGCTTGAACCCGCGTCCCCTGCATTGGCAGGCAGACTCCCAACCACTGCGCCACCAGGGAAGCCCCCTAAATTATGTTTTTAAATAAAATGATATTCCAAGAAGGGAGACCTTACACCTCCCACCTCTCCAGCTCTAGGGCTTCACCTACGCACACACCCAGTTTTGCATCCTTAGGATATAGGCAATGCAGGAAATTATGAGAAATATCTTTTTTTCAGACCATCGTGCCAGCCCAGAGTGTTCTGGAAAATTGCCACTAGGTTTTATTTTAAAGTATGGTTAGTAGAATGAAATGATGCAGGTTTGTTAACTATATCTAAGAATAGATTTGTCACAGATAACGATCTTAGGATAATTTGAAACTTAATTTGAAACTTCAGTGTTTAACTCTTGGTCAATAAATTGTTAGTGTTAGAATTTTCATAGCTGTGACAAAATTTTATGCTGTTTACTTCTGGGCTAGCAGAGAGGTGAAGGGCCCATGCTTTTGGCTGAATTCTAATAGATGCAGTTAGAAGGTATTGAAAAAGGGAGATTGAACACATCTCTTATCCCTAAATTATTATGTATATTAAAGTGGACTAGAGGTATACAGGTTGGGAAAGAGTGGCCGAGTGGATAAGTAAGGGTAGAGGTACTGAAAAGAGTGAAAATCAGATTAACGAGCTATGTCTGCTTGTAAGGTGACAACCATTCCTTGGGCCACAGTGATGGTAAGTTCTTGTAATGGAGTCTCTGTGCCAGTGCGTATGTCATGTCACAGTCTCTAGAGCCCTGAGTTTCACTGCCATATACCACAACTTGTCCCTGGGGATGGAAGTTGAGATAGGTAGAGTCCTGGACCTTCTGCTTCATGTGTCCATTAGAACATCTCTGTCTGTCTCTGTCTTTTTGCCTCACTCTCTCCCTTGTAGTATCAAGCATTGTGGTAAATCCTAAATCTCTAGACCTCATTACTCTCATCTGCTGATGTGGTCTTGGTGAGAGTGTGATGTCTCTTCTCTCTCTAAATTTCCACGATTCGATTATGTTTTATGAATCCCAGGAGAGGGAGGAAAAATCAAAGCTGTTTTCCAAAAGAACACAAACAAATTGACTTCGGAGCTAAAATAATTGAACACTGATGTCTGAATGCAGTGATATGTAAATTTGGGGAAACTTCTTTCATGTCCTGATATGGAGAATTATATTCTTTCACTTGTGTACCTCTTTTGCATCTGTTACTCTGCAGCAGAGACTGGCAGCCAGTTCCAGACTGCATCATTCTATCCCTTGCTTCTATCTGTTTTCACTATGCACCCTCTGCTTGGGACATCTTTTTTCTGGTGTCATAGCTATACAGGCGGCTCATCCTCCAGGGCTGCTTAAACATTATCTTCTTGTTGAAACCTTTCCTAGGACCCTCTTCCTCATTAAGGTTAATGTCGATCCATCTCTCCTCTTTGAATCTTTTACATAAGTTATTGTTGTTGTTTTTATTTTATTTTATATTGGAGTATAGGTAATTAACAATGTTGTGTTAGTTTCAGGTATACAGTAAAGTGATTCAGTTATACATATACATGTATCTATTCTTTTCCAATTACTTTCTCATTTAGGTTGTAACATATATATATATATATTTTTGTGTGTGTGTGTGGTACGCAGGCCTCTCCCGTTGCAGAGCACAGGCTCCGGACGCGCAGGCTCAGCGGCCATGGCTCACGGGCCCAGCCGCTCCGCGGCATGTGGCATCTTCCCGGACCAGGGCACGAACCCGTTTCCCCTGCATCGGCAGGCGGACTCTCAACCACTGCACCATCAGGGAAGCCCCTGTAACATAATGTGGAACAGAGTTCTCTGTGCCATCAGTAGGTCCTTGCTGGTTATCCATTTTAAATATAGCAGTGTGTACATGTCAATCCCAAACAACCTATCACTTTTACTAAGTTGTTTTATTGATTAATTTTACATATGAGGAAATTGAGGCCCAGAGAGGTTAGATAACATGCCCAGGGCCACACAGCTAGTTAAGTAGTGGAGCTAGCATTCCAAGCCAAGTCTACCTGACCCCAAAGCTTATACAATTTCCACTGTCTTGTGAGGAAACTTATATGACTATGTAGGCAGATAGGAATAAAATCAAATTAATGGAGATAGTGACTTTTCTTGCCAAGGTATGGAAGTAGGTCATACTAATTGGAAAATATTTGGGAATATAAAAAAGTTTTAAAAAGAAAAGGAAAACTGTATATTTCTACCAACTACTTCCTAAGACTCTTTTGTTGCTCTAATTTTGCATAGTTTTCTTTTAATATATATAATGAATATAATTTTGTTTCCTACTTTTCTAACCTAACATATGAGAAATAATTTCCATACTATAAAACATTCTACATAAAATAATCTTCAATTTCTACATAAACATAATATGTGATGAGGGATATGGCATGATTAGTTTCTCAACACCATGGTTATCCTCAATTTTCTCACGTTAAGTAGTGTTTCAATGACTATATACATATCTCGTATTATTTTTATTTTCTTAAGATATATTCTTAAAAGTAAAATTAATGAGTCAGAAGCTCTGACCATTTTTATGGCTCTTGATAGAAACTGATAAACTTTATACTTGAGCAAATACATGAATATCACAGATCCTAGAAGATTGTAAGCACTCAAGTAATGATACTTATATTTTCAAATTACTTTCCAGAAAAGGAGTAATAGTTTACACTTCCATTCCTCTTACGTGAGCACCCTTCTCACAATAAAGTGGCTAGTACTGACTGTTTAAATGTTAACAAACATTTTAAATGTTTTCTTAATTTATTGGTGAAAAATGCTTCCATTGTTATTTTACTTTGGATAAATTATATAGGACAGAAACGATATCAAACCCCAATTTTTTTATGGTTTTCTTTTCAGTGATCACTATTTATTCCTGAATAGAAAATTATGCATGAAATTTCCCATTCCAATTCTGTAATTTTCTTTTTAAAATATTTATCTTCTCTGCTTGGAGATGTACTCATAACTGGAATGTTCCAAAATGCATTGCTTAGCATTCCTGGATGATTTTAGTAAAATTTTTAGTAACTTTGAAACATCTTTATATATTTAATTTTCTGAATTAACTTGAAGACAAAAATAGTTGGACACTTTTCTTATTATTTTTGAGTTATGTACATAATATTTGAACGTTGTTTTGACTGTCTGCTAGTAACAGAAGATGAGGTGGAATCATCTTGTTTAAAATTATACTCTGAAATTAACTCAGGAATCTTAATTTCAATTTGCCATGGTTAAATCTGAGAAATCATCAATATTCAGCAGTTAATTATAAATAGCCTCATGTTCTTTGATTACCAACTTGTTATTTGGATTTGCATATGTTTAAGGTTTTTAGCTTTGTTTATTACTCTTTTATTACTTTTTTTAGATGTATTTTTCTCTCTAGAGTTTAGGAGTCTTAATATAATTGATGTTTGTAAGATTTCTCAATCAAGGCAACATTTGTTTAAAATAAAGGTGAAATAGCTATTGTCTTATTGGTTTTTGCAGGTGCAGGAGTCAATCCACCTCAGCCTGAATAATTCTCCAGCTAGTAGATGGCCAGATTATCCCCCCAAAATAACTGTGTTCTAAGGCTTTATGTATATCATTGAGTTTTCCACAGTTGAACTTGCAAATTTATACTCCAACAAATTTGATTCCATGCTAATCCATGACATAGTTTGATCATCCCTATGTAATAAAGTTCTCCTTTCTTATGTGGGAGGAAAACAAATCTCCTGTCTAATACAAACAACATTATCTGTAAAACTGTGATACATCATCATACATGCAAAATCAAAGCCCGTGGTAGGCGACTGGCAGATTAGATGAACCACATCAATTTTCCATCAATCAAATTGTAGTTTATTGTTCAGCTGAACTACCTCAGGCAACACAAATCTAAAAAACTGTCATTTTGGAAACATTACATTTTTTTTCTTGTCACATTATAACCCAAGCTATAGTCATAAAAAAGAATGTCATACCATTACTGACTCATAATATTCCTTCATTTAAGAGCAGCTAATTCATCTGTAGGTTGGGCTTGGTGCCTACAAATAAAGATGATAGCAGTATTGTGTTGTAATATTATCCAACCACATTGCTACTTTAATTATTTCCAAATTAATAGTGACAAAGATATTCAATTAAATAAAAGGTGGTTGCTTAAAATAATACCTTAATAACCAGATTAGAGGGAAAAATACAATTTTTAATCTATCTAATATTTCATTTGTTTTGTTTGTGTGCAAAAGAAATTGGGCAAAATTTAGTTAAAGATTTGACCTCTGAAGATAGAATAATAACTTTTATTTTAAAAAATTTTTGCAGTAGGGAAAATATGATTCACCTGTCAGGCTGAACGTTTAACAAAAACAAGCAACAAAAAACTCGAATATCCAGAACGTTAAAAAGCTGATTATATTCTGTCTCCCACAAGTGTATCAATAGATTTTCTGACATTTATTCTGTTAAGTCCTTCGCAAGTTGAGGAATTATCATCGATGCTGTTGCATTTTAAAAGTTTTTCTCTCAGTTCATCTTAGTTGTATGAAACAAGCTAATGGCATTTCTATAGCTAGAAATATTTAGTCGAATGCATGCAACAGTGTTGATTGCCTTCCTTTGTGGTATAGGTATTACAATTTGGAAAGTGAGGAGGGAAAATAACTAAATAAATTTTATTCTCAAAATACAATTCTCTCCAAAATGAATGAGATATTTGTGCAAGAATGAACCTTGTTAAAACCATGGTGGTTTCCACTTGCTATAGACTCATATTTATACTTAAAATGTGTTCATGATTACTTGATGAAGGCATAAACCAGCTCAAGGAATAATACTCATAAATAATACATGCTAAAGCCGAAAGATAATCAGACATGTTATAAGAATATACCTCCCTTCACAATGTATGTCATTGTTACATTTCATGAAAGGCCACTTAATTGACTACCAGATAAAGGAATAAACCTGCTAAAAGAATAGATTTACTGTGCACTGAGGCAATGCATTTAAGAGATCTCCACTGAATAAAAAACTAGTTCCACTGGCTGAGCTAAGATGTGTTCTTGAACGCATTGGGACTTATTAACTGAACTTTTATGTGCCTTTTATGCATCATTTATTTCTGAAAAATCAGGAATTTTCATGATAGCAATTACTTATACACCAAAGTCATGCAAAATTCCTGTGGTTGGTGCCACAAAATCTACCCCAAGGAAGGACCTTGCTCTCTTTTTAACACCTCTGGAGCTTAGGACAAAAAAAAAAAAAAAAGGAAGTGGAATAATACCAAAGGAGGTGTATATGGCTCCACTGATTGCTGTGGGTTTTTGGTAAAAAAAAAAAAAAAAGTAGCTCGAAGGCCTTACACTAACCCTTCTGTAGATTTTATTTTATGGGCCTGGAAGTAAAAAAAGAAAAAATACTGAATCATTTTTTGCAAATATGATGATGATAATAACACCTAACATTTATTGAGAGCTTACTATTTGCCTAAGCAAATTTGTAACATTTGGTTACTTGTACCATTTTTTGGTGCAAATATGTCTATGTTTGGCAAGACCATAAACGTCTTCATTCTGTCTTATTTAGCCAAGATTTTGTATTTGCCTGCTCTGAAATTCATTCCTCAGAAGTACAAAACCTATTGGCAATAAAGCTCTGTATTTGGTTCAGCTTTGCTATAAAATCCAGTGTTTCTCAACACTGTGTAATTAAATGCAAATGCTAGGTTATAATTATATTATGGGTGTGACTAAAACAGAGCGAAGGAAATTCTTAGTTAAATCTGCTTCTACCTTGTTGTTTCTAGGGTTCCTGTGGTTTCTTCTCTCAACTTTTAAACTGTATTTGATCCAAAGCGTCTAGCTTAACTCTACAAGGCTTCATTAAAGTTTAGCTGAATGTGCAGGTTTTCATAATCCCTTCTGCAGACCCCAGGACAATGAGGATAAAATAGCATTCTTCTGTTGATACATTGTCAAGTTCTGCTCTATTCTCCTGCTTACTTTTTTTCTTTTTCTTTTTCATTTATGGACACATGAGGCTTTGAATGTACCAGCAGTGACTCTGAGATTGGGACTCTTTATAAAGAGCAGTGCCTGATGTGGCTTACTTTTAAATAAGGTTCATACCTTCCGACTCATCCTTCTCTCCCATCATTTCTCCACACCTCAGTGCCTGCTCCACACTCCCTTCCCCCTTCCTTCTCTGTTGCCTTTTTTTTTTTTTATACAAAGATAGTAGCAATAGTGGCACTGGGAATAATAGTTACCACAAAAATAGGGTGACTGATAATGTTAAAACACATAGTCCCATCCAGTCTGACATTTTCTCTCATGAAAGACAATTTAAAAGCTACTGTGAGCATTAGTTACAATAACCAAGATATGGAAGCAACCTATGTCCATCAACAGATGAATGGATAAAGAAGATGTGGTATATATACATATATGCAATGGAATATTACTCAGCCATAAAAAAAGAATGAAATTTTGCCACACAGCAGCCTGGATGGACTTGGAGGGCATTATGCTAAGTGAAATGATTCAGACAGAGAAAGACAAATACTGTATGATATCACTTATATGTGGAATCTAAAAAATACAAAAAATTAGTGAACATAGCAAAAAAGAAGCAGACTCACAGATACAGAGAACAAACTAGTGGTTACCAGTGGGGGGGGGGGCAATATAAGAGTAGGAAATTAAGAGGCACAAATTATTATGTATAAAATAAGCTACAAATATATATTGTACAACACAGGGAATATAGCCGATATTTTATAATAACTATAAATGGAGTATAAACTTTAAAAATTGTGAATCACTATATTGTACACTTATGATATATAATATTGCACATCAACTACACTTCAATTTTTTTAAAAAAAAAAAAGCTACTGAGGACTTCTGTGAAATGTTCAGTGTCAGGTAGAGCAACTTTAGGCCATTCCTCACTTGCCAGCATTTTCTACTGAGGCTTGAGAGGATGAGACATGGGAAAGGGACTTTCTGAAGGACCCAGTTTCTCAGGAGCATCAGCTGAGTTGGTCTGTTTCAGAGAGTTTACTGCTCTTAGAATGCTCAAAATACAGAGCTGGTCAGAAGGTCTCATTTCCTAAATGACCAAATGAGAGCCAGAGGTGTGGAACGACTTGGTCCATGTCACACAGTCTTTGAGTGATAGACTAATGCCCAGTTCTCTGACCTCAATTTGTGGTCTATTCCTACATACTGGTAGTTCTAGAATATTGGCCATTGGCCTGTAGCTGGTCCTTGATGAAGGATGTGGTCGTCCCCAGCTAAATGAAGAAAAGCCACAAGAAGGTGAATGTTTCATAGAGCTGACTTCATTTCATTTCAAAGAATGTCCTAAACTTTGCTAGGGCAGTATCTGTTCTTATGTGAAATGGTGGTGAAAGTCGTTTATACTTGTTTTCCCTTTGTTTGTTTTTAAGTGTCTTCTCTTGGTAAAAATTAAATTGTTGGGAACTCAAAGGTGGAACTTATATATTTATTCAAAATTTTACTGCCCCATGAAATCTAAAAGTCTGGGAAGCACTACCGTAGACCCTTTCCTTCTCCCTCCCCAGTCCCAGATGGGCACTGCTGTGAAGCCCTCCTCCTTCCAGTTTCCTTTTTGGCAGAATATCCACTATGATTCTTGGCCACAGGCTGTGGAAACCTCCATAGGTGGAAGGTTAGCATGGGTGGGTTTACACTCAGCTGTACCACCAATTAAGGTGCCATATTTGTCAAGCCATTAGCCTCCTTGGATTTTATTTTTCTTATTATAAAAATGAAAGTGTTGGTCAAGTTAATTTGAGACTTATTTTAGTTCTCTCTTTCTGCGTGTGTGTGTGTGTGTGTGTGTGTGTGTGTTTAGAAGTTTCAAGTTCTCTTTGTGAGGCAGTGCTTATAAAGTAATGTTTGGTCAGTTTGGACTATAGAGGCTTGGTGTGAGGAAGTAGACATGGGAGAAACGTAAAGAGGTAGAAGAATCAGTCTTACTCCCCCAAAGAGGATGAATTCTTACAACCAATATACAGAATTCTGAATTGTTTGCTCTGTTTATTAATGTACCCATGTCTCTTTTCGGTTCTTCCTTTATTCATATTTTGATGCTCAGGCTGTTCAGCATTTGTTTACATAAACTAAATCTGAATTTATACACATTTTAAATTTCTCCTAATGTATCTCTCTATGTATATATTGTTGCATTGATAGAAAGAACACTGAAATTTGAGTCTGAGATCTGAGTTCAGAATCCAGCTCTGTCATTTAGTTGTTGGGTGGCTCTGAGTGAGTTCTCTGACTTCTCTAACTACCTGGAGATAATGCCTTCCTTCAAAGAAACTCTAACAATTAAATGAGCATAGATTGTAAACTACAAGGGTCTATATAAATATCAGGCATTAATATTACGCACCTGATCTATATTTTACACATGGCAACTGAGATGGATGGATATTATATGCGTAGGTATGTATATGTATTCCATAATTTTATGTAGTAACTACATGCTTCTGGAATTGATTGATGCTTTTTTTATTATAAAAAGTAATCAATAAATCTCTTTTATTATATAGAGTCCTTGCTGTGTAGCCCCTGTAAGCTTTTGTCTACATATTTCTCATCTTTGACTTTCTCTCCTGGATCAGAAGTCACCCATACCCTTAACTCATTTAAGCTGTTATGGGTCACCTTGTTGTCTGCAAGATAAAACTCAAAGTTTCTTAGCCAGGCATGTCAAACCTTTCATACATTTATGCCAAAATATATTTCCTGCTTTCTATAACCCAGACACATTTCCAAAACTCTGCCCTTCTAAACACATTATAGGCTGAAATTCCTACCCTCCTACCTCATCTGGCAAACTCCTACTCATTTTATTTCAATCTTCGACTTCTCAACTCTCCTAGGCAGCGTTAGTCTCTCCTCTGTGAACCCCTTGCACTCTCCCTCCACATATATTTACGTTGCAACACACATACACTATATTGTAAATATTTATGGTATTACTCCTTTTAAGTGAAGAATAGTATCTTATGAGACTTTTGTCTATCATTGCCTATCAAAGTATCTGGCAGATAGCAAATACTTAGAAAATGTTTGTAGTTATATCAGTACAACTATAACAGTACAAATGTTGCTATTTTGTCATTAATTTTTATCTAGTAAATTTCAACTATGATATGGTCAGTTTTTGTTTTCTTTCTTCCTTTTTACTCCTTATCAATAAACATACTAGAATTTGAGCAATCATTTACAATGTAGTATATCTGATCTTATTTCATTGTTGAATCACTGAAATACAGGACTGATTGCTTAAGTTTATCTTAATTGTTCAACTGTATCAATTGGGCAGCAATCTAATTGTATGGTGAGCAATTTTCAAAAGTTTACTTAGACTCCTATAATAAGGTCATCTTAGCATCTCCTAAGGCTACTCTTCATTACTAAGTGTAGTTGTAGTTAAATACATTACCTTAACTTTTGTACTATTATGTACTTATACTATACATATGTATGAAATCATAGAAGAGACGGAAAGAGGAAGATAGAAAAAATCCGGGGATATGTAGATTCCTGAAGAATCTGCATAGTTTTTGAAAGTTGGTCAAAGTTAAAATTCATCTTGTCAGCACACCAACAAGCTTTTGCCATGTAAATGCACTAGGTTGTAAAGTAATTAAAAAGTGGAGCAAAGAAGACAATATTGAAAAGTGAATAACAGCAATATAACTATATTGCATAATAATTTGTAACATTCCCATCCACTGAGTTAAATTTGGGTCTATATACAACTATAGTTTTCAACTTCTCATTTCTTAAAATGGATCTGGAATGGATCTGAATAGTGATTTCCAGACATTTAAATATTTGTTCCAGCTCAGTTTCTTCTTAATCATCACCTGCTCAATACTAATTGTTGCAAACCAAGTTGAAGGCCAAGTTGGAAAGAAAATCATATTTTTGTCCTAATTTATTCTTTGGGATTTTTTAACTGGCTTGACTTCTGACTGCTATACAGGGGTGTATGTATGTGTGTTGGGACAGAGGTGGCGTCAATGATTAAATAATTCTGGTCTGGGTCTCTCTAAGACTTTCCAAACCTCAAAATCAATGCCTTTAATATGATTGTTTATCCAACCCTTCCAAAAAGCTTCAAATCCTTCATGGAATGTGTGTGAAAGGACAGCACAACTCAGTATTTTATTTATTTATTTGTTTATTCCTCTATAAAGGAACACCTCTGTCGTAGTTCAGATTCCTTGAGAAATGCATGCAGGATGTTTATAGGTAAGTGCTTTGAGACATAACTTCTGTGAGGGACTTAAGGAAGCAGAATTGGGCAGAAGGAGAAAAATTGTAATACATTTGACATAGAAGCCATATTAGATCTCATAAAGAGCTCTATGTTGAGTTGAGATGGCCTTTCAGAGAGGTCCCAAATGGGGAAAAGGAGTCAGCACTTTGTCCCCTGCATCATCCAGCCATCAGTTATGGGTTTCTCCTCCCTCCACAAATCTTCCCCTACTTCAGGTGACATAACTAAGGAAGCTCACTTGGCCAAGGACAATTCCTGAGGAGTAATTAAGTATTAAGTCATGGATAGGTAATGTTTCCAGCATCTAAGGAGATGAGTACTTTGGTCCTCAGCGAAGAGATACCTAGTTCATGCACCAGAGCACCCACTGCAGACTCCAATTTGAGTGCCATCCTTGATGAAATGACTAGGTGGTGTCAATAAACATGATAGACTAATTCTGCCTAATCCCTATTGATTGTTTCAACTCTAGAATATCCAATGTATACCACTTCTCCATTAGTACATTTGGACTGCTATAACAAAACATCATAGACTAGGTGGTTTATAAAAAACAAACATTTATTTCTTACAATTCTGGAGACTGGGAAGTTCAAAATCAAGGCACCAGCAGATTCTGTATCTGGTGAGAGCCTACTTCCTGGTTCACAGATGGCATATTCTCACTGTGTCCTCAAATGCTAGAAGGGATAAGGGAGCTCTCTAGGGACTCTTAGGGCTCCACCATCATGACTTAATCACTTCCAAAAGGCCCCATCTCCAGATACCATCATATTGGGGAATGAGTTTCCACATAGGAGCTCTGGGGGGAATACGAACATTCAGTGTGTTGCAGATGGAAAGTTCTTAAATACTGAGTTAGATCTATTCTATTATTTTTTTTTATTTCTTTGAATCTGTCCCCTGATGAATAGCTGAGTGACTATATACACAAATGTACAATTATATATATAATTATATATCTAATCAGTTAATTATATATCTAATTTGAAAGTGCTATGCTGATGGATTTGGAGACAGAGGAAGAAGCCACAAGCCTATGAACACCCAGTGGCCTCTAAAAGCTGGAAAAGGCAAGGACATTGATTCTCACACGGAACTTCTGAAAGGAATGCAGCCATACCGACACTTTGATCTTAGCCCAGTGAGAATGACTTTGGACTTTTGACCTCCAGAACTGTAAGAAATGATGTTTTAAACCACTAAATTTGTGGTAATTTGTTACAGCAGCAATAGGAAACTAATACAATAGGTTTTGCCTGTTTGAAAGTATGTACTGGGGTTTCTATGCTTCTATAACTATTTGACTATACTTGTAATTTCTTGTAATGGTTTTCAATGTCCAAATAAGGAATAAGATTTATTAGTTAACAAATCCATTAAAATATACATGTAGATACATAGGTAGATATATATGAATCTCATAGATGGAAATGATTTTAGTTTGATAGATATTTTATGTTTATAGTACTTGGTGTTTTTAAAGTTTGAAACAAAATTTTATAGTCATAAGATTTAACATATAAATCTGGATTTACAGCTTTCTTTAAAAAAACAGAAGTCAACACTGGGCCTAGATTTCCAGGTGGCAAAATCTTTTTGGAGTTGAGTGGTAGCTGTGCTTGTGAGCTAAAACATGACCTCTCTAGATGGCCGTGCTCTCTACTGACTCACACAGGTATGGTTATGCACTTAGGCACTTGCCTGGTCTACCACACTCAGCCAGGCTTAGTTAAGGTGCTGCATCTTCCTTTTATTTAGTTGCTAGTTTTATATGAAATGGCTTGTTGACTTAGCATTGTTAAGAAGAGTTGAAAACTATAAATAAAAATGCTATGTGTAAATTTGTTTTATATTAATTCCTGGAAATAACTATTCTCTTTAATTCTCTTCTACTTCTAGTTCCATACCTTCTAATTAAAACAGGAAACTGTTTTCTTATTCCTTATTATGGAGTCATGTTTCTAGTTAAAATGGTGTCTAGGATTTGGATATGGGATGGGGAGGGATGTCAAAGGTAGAATTTGCTGTAATATTTTTAAGCAACAAATCCACCAACAACTTTCTCTGAAAACCTTCATGTTGAAGGCCCTCATGAATGTCTGAGTTTGAAAGGCGGACTCATGTAGTTATGAGTGTGGACTCCAGAGTTAGCCTGCCTAAGTTCAAATCCAAGATCCATCCACTGATTTGGATCCACCACAATCTAAGGTGTGTGTCTTTGCTCAAGTTACTTAATTTATCTGTCCTTCAATTTCTTCATCTGCAAATGAAGGTAATAATACCTGCCTCATGGTTGAGCATTAAATTAGTTGATATCTGTAGATCATTTAGAACAGACATTACACAGAGCAAGTATCTACACAACACCTACTCGTACTATTTACCAGCCTTTAGCCTGGTAAATCATCTAGTACCTGTGTCCTTCTTTGATTCTAACCAGCAGGCCATGTATCTAGCCAACAACCCAAAGTATGTATTTATCACTAAACATGGCAGTTTACTCATCTATCAATCTAAGCTCACATTTAGTGTAAAGAAAGTAAACAAATGATAAAGTGAAGATTAGGAAGAATTGATAATTCCCAGGAGACCAAGTGCTATTCTTGGGACAAAAGTTACTCACTGTCCCAAGATGGGATCCTTTTGAGATCACCTGGTCACTGCAACCTCTGTCTGACTTTCCAGTTGGGATTTTATATGGTATGAGAGAATAATTTTTATGAAATAAGGATAAGGTAATTCATAGCGAGCATGATAAACTGGCTATTTACACACATGTGTTTGTACATGTACGTGAATATCTACACATACACATATATTTGGTCAACTAGTCATGTGCCAGATGGGATGAATGCATAATTTATCCTATTTTTCAGATGGCAAAAGAGTGAAACAAAAGATAATTAAAGTAATATACCATACTATCTACAAAATAGAAAGCTTAAGAGTTTTCCCACAAATGTCTCCCTATAACATTAAAAAAAAAAAAAAAAAAACCTCTACAAAACATACTATAACTTGGGTCAAATAAGTTTAGATTTTCATATAAATTGAAGTCATAATTTATTCTAGAAATGCATGTGCCCATGATGACTTTTTTTTCACTCTTCCTTTTAGAATTTCTGCTTCTGAGGATTTCCCATAAAAGCTATGAAAATTTTAACTTAGATTAACCACATACCACATAATCTAACCACTTTCTTTTCTTTAATCTAGTAACTAGTTTCTGAGACCTTCTTACAAACTCTGTAAGGCTATTGCAATAGAGGGACTTTTCATTTATTTATTTATTTTGTGATTTACAATAATACATCTGGAGTCAGGGACAGGGTTAATGTGGGGAGTGCGTTTGGATTTTGTGTACTTTGGACTGGTGATTATCTGGGATTCACTCAGTGTGTTTGAGACATAAAAATGTAGCAGAAGCGGGAAAAAGCCTTTGTGTGTTCCCTTAGCCTTAAAACATTCGCAGTCCACTAGGCTGCATGAGGTTGTTTTGGGTTTATTTTTTCTTTGAGCTGTTGTGCACATAATGAAACTGAATTTCAAGTGATAGCTTTCAAGTAATGTCTACTTTTAGTACATTATTTTAGGTGTCTGTCATATGGCTGAAATAATGTAACTGAATGTATAATTTGTCCTCTTTAAAAATTGGTGATTTTAGGTATAGGAGTGAAAGACTAATCTGAAGTAATTTATAAATAAAAATATGGGGTCCACATGTTTCTTGGCTGTACAACTTGGAAGAAGACAGTCTTTTAAGTGTTTGTTGTGTAATCTTCCATATCTGGAGATTTTTAACTTTGGTTATGAGCCTTAGCTTTATTTCATTTAATAAGACCATAATGTTCTATTAAAGGAAGAGGTACAGAAAAGTATGTCATTACCTTTATTACCAGAACAGACATGACAATTGTTACTTATTTATAAGAATATGACTGGTTCTCCCTGCCATCTATGGAATCTTTAAAAAAAAATTAAAAGCTTCCATGCATATATTAGAGATACAAAGTTATTTATATGGAGGTTATAAGACTTACTTTATAATTTGTAGCAAAACATTTTAAAGTTCTGACATTCATATAAAATAAATTGTTCTTCTAATTCCCAGGCTAGCTGTTTTATCACAGGCAGTAGACATAAAGAGATGGGGCAGTAGATACTCTACTTGTTAAGAGTTAGTGTCAGAAAAGACAGAGCAGAAATAGCTAGTTTTAAGAGTCCCTGAATTCTGGATAATTTATGCTTTTAAAAATACTCCATTGTTAGATTATCTTGATCTTAGGGAACTAGAATTTTCATCTATAACCCTAATAGTGATGTGCTTTCATAATGTGATGAAATAGCCTCAAAGAAGTTAATTAACATGAACAGCTTTGGCAGCCACAAAGTTTCAGTGGTTTTTCCCTGTTTTCTGAACTAATAAAATGTATATAAATTAAGATGGAATTATCTTGGACAATGTTTCCATCTTTGTCATATAAGTAATAGATCTTACACTCACAGTAAGTTCTTTACTCATGGTGTTTCAATTCTTGTGGCTCCAGTAATACACAAGAGAGAAACATAACTACAAAAATGTCAAAACAACTTTTGGTACCTTTAACAAAGTGCATGAAAGAAAGATGATTCAAAAAAAAGAAAAAGACTGAGCTTTCTGGTAATTTACTTTAACTAATTCAGTCTTTACTAAAGATTGAGATAAGAATTCAAAACTAAACTTGGCATCTTATGGACATGGTAGAAAGAAAACTAATGAAAAATATTTAAGCAAATTACAACTTAGAAATGTGTTAAACAATTTCTTATTCATGGCACTTTTCACTAGACTCTGAATTTTGACATAGTATAGTCTACAGTAGCTTTCAATAAAGATACATGCAACTGACACACAATAAAATAATATTGCTTTGCATACTGAGCAACAGAAAAAATAGTTTTTTTGTAAAGGCTGAGTGATTCTTACATCCAACTAAACACTCAAAATCCTGGATCTCATTGTGATGAGGGAAACAAAGTCAAAACAAAAAAATCCCATATTTTCAGCTATTTATTTTCTAATATTCTGTTATTTGGCTGTTAACCCATTTACTATTTATAGTAGGTTTCAAGGACATAAAAAATGCAAAACATGAAAATGATTGAAAAGACTCATAAAATGAAGACTGGATATAGTAGGAAGTAAAGATAACAGGGTACTAAGACATAGGAAGAATATAGAAGGGTACATGACTGCAGCTACCAAATAGTCAAAAACAGGTGCTGTGACATAATGATGTTAGCAAGTTGGAGGCATAAGAGATTGAGTTTATTTGGAAGATTTGGATTGAAATTATCAGGGAGAGTGTATGGTCCAGGTATAACTAGAACACTGAGTGACTGCATCACAGTGGACATAAGGGCATGATATTTAGATGCTAGTGTGTAGTACGGATGACTCACAAATATAATGGTTTCACCAGGGGCTAGCAAGATTTGGAATGGGCCAGAAGATTTGACCAGTCTCCAGAATTTTAATGGGTGAGAGGATGGCAGTACCTGAGAGTGTTCAAAGGGTATAGCCTATGGCCAGGGGCCCCCAAGAAAACTAGGAGGATAATAAGCTTTAAAGATCTTAAGACTGAAGCACCTCCTCAACTTAGAGGATAGATTGAGTAAGTACATAAATAAGCAAGTCTTAGGCCACATAGATTCTGTTGCCTGAAAGGACGTCTCAGCTCTCCTGAACTTAGGCAGTTAATCATGTGTAAGAGATATACCACAGGTTTTCCACTCAAGAAGTTTGCTCCCTGAGTGGATCCAGTTATTCATGACCACTGTTCAATGAAGGGCCAAGCTGTTGATCTAGTAGGCCTAACTCAGTGTCTACCTTCTTGCCTTGATATGTCAGTGTTGTTCCTTCAAGATTCAGACAGACATTAAGAGAGAATTAGACATGAAAGTGATTGGTGGAAATTTCTGTAAGAATAAAGGGAAAGGGAGCAGGAAAAGGCAAAGAGACCTCTCTGACCTCAATGCCTATGTGATACCTTAGAATAGAGAGCAAAAGAAGGATTGGTTAGAGTGAGACTTAGTCCACAGGGAGGCTCAGAAAATCATGACCAGGTCGATGGGAGGTCACAAAGCAAAGGTGGCGGGTTTGAGTAGTCCTGCCTGGGGCTTACTTGGCCTGCACTAGGACCTCCATCTCCTGTGTTCAGAAATGGTTACGAGCAGGCTTAGCATAGCATAGCCTCAGTATTAAAGCCATAGCTGATGGATGGGTAGCAGCTGGAGGTCATCAGTGGACTCTGCTGGTGTAGCATGTTCCCTCAAAGGCAGATCTCAAGGGTTACCACACTTACTGCAACATACCTGCCTAACTTCAAACACCAAGTCCGCTGGCACACTATGGATTGTCCCAGAGCAAACTGCGTGGTATCCTCAGAATCTGAGGAATGCAGTTGGAGGTCAGATCTCTGGTCATCTTCAGCTATGGAATTTTCATTCTGTCAGTCATTCAACAAATATTAATTGAGTACATGCTACTTCCCTGTCACCAAGGATACAGCAGCACACGAATCAGCGTGAACACCATGAGGACTGTACATTTAAATCCCATTATTCTCATTCCCATCCTTCATGTCATTGTTATATAGTTTCAACTATTTTTAACTTTTAAAAATTTATTATTTTTACTGATTTTTCCCCTCAGCGCTGTTTCATGTTTCTTACTGCCTTCTGTGTTCATTTATTTCCTTTGAATTAATGAAGCGTGTACTTCAATAATTTTTCAGTGATGATCTGTGTAGAAAATTTTACCCCTTTGTGAGAAAAATGTTTTTACTTCTGAATGGTAGTTTACCTGGGTATAAATTTCTTATTTGGTCATTATTTGTTCTTGGCCGTTTGACATTGTTATTTCTGTTATTGCCTCTGTTATTGCGGCTGAGAATCTGCTGTCTGTATGATTGTTGTTTCCTTATTAAATCTGCCTTTTAATTCTCACTAATTTTAATATTTTTGTCTTTGTTAATTTTCAGTTTCACTAGATACATGAGTGTGGATTTACTCTGATTTACCCAACACATGATTTGTATGTTTTTATATCTGGGTATGTGTATGTTTCTTCAAGTCTGTGAATTTTCAATCTTTATTTTCTTGATACCATTTTTTATTCACTTCTTTTAACCATCTATTAAATAGATATTGTATCTACTTATTCTGTCTTTCACACACCTCCAACTTTTTCATATTTTTCATGACTTGAACTAGGTAAGTTTCTCAGACAAATCTTCCAATACTGATTTACTCTTTAGCTGTATTTAATCTGGTATTTAAATCATTTATTGAGTTTCTAATTTCAGTGATCTTTTTCTAGAAATTCCGCTCTTGCCCATAGTGTGCTGATCTTTCACTAGGTGTTTGAATTCTTTTATATCTTTAATTAATATTTATATAATATTATCTTTCAGATAATTTACTTCATATTCTAAGAGTACTAATGTTAAATATCATAAATCCTTTTTATTGTGTAGTTTGTTTTTAAACCTCTCTCTGTTTCAATTTCCTCATCTCTAACGTTTGAACAATAATAGTAAGTTCATCAGAAAGTTGTTGTATTAAGTGAGTTAATATATCTGAAGTTCTTAGAATAATCCTTTATATACAATAACTAACTTCAAGCATTAGCTATTCTTATTCATTATTACTACTTCTACAGCTATTATTAACTTAGTGGTTCTCAAATTTGGTATTCTACAGAAGCATAAAAAAGAAAAAAAATAGAGAACTGGAATAAGGTATCCAGCATTTTAGTGACAATGGAAAAATAATTACTACCATCTACAACCAAGTATATGAGATAAGTATTTTAAGACACAAAAAGAGAACAAAAATGGTTTTATACAAAACTCCTTACAATGTATTTATTATTCTGTTCCACCACGGAGCAGTAGAAACTGTCAAGAAATAACACCAGTCTGAGATTTGAGAATCATTGTTTTAAACATCACTGACTGAAAGACAGGACAAATTGCACACCCAGGGTGTTTTACAATAGCATCAAAGTAATAGAGAAATAGCCTCTTGTAGTTTAGGAATAGCAATCAAAACGACCTTGCTTTAAAAAAAAAAAAAAGGTCTAAATTAATCTGCAAGGACCATTTAATAAATACCACTTAAAAGAGAAATAAATTGTTCAAGTATAATACAGGAAATTACTGCATATAGGCCTAATGAATAATTAATATACTATTTTGTAAAAAAAAAAATATACTAAGAACACTCAAAAGGAATTTAACGTGAAGAAAGAAATCATTCAGCATGGCTCTAATTCACTAGAATACAATGCCCTGCTCTTCATTCTTCAGCCTAAAGAACAATAGAAGAAATTGAGGACTCAGATGAGCAATGCCAGAATGATTAAGGGATAAGAAAATAAAATGGAAATCTTAAGTAAAGGACATGGAATTTAACTTATAATTTTATCTTTGCAAGAATATGCCTAAGTATCCTTTTAAGAACTATTTTCACCTACAAAGAGAGATTATGATATGCTGAATGGGGGTAGTTATTTATTTATTTTTTTCTGAGATTCCAAATTGACTGGAGTTTAATCTTCAGAGGAGCTGAACTATTTATTGCCAGTTACCCACACATCTATTGGACTTTGTTGGATAAATTCTCTGTGTAGGACACTAGGCCAGTGTCCATCCTGGAACATGTGTAATGATTAAAGATTAAAGATGTGGATGAAGTGTTTGTGTCCTACTTTCATGGTGCTTCTATTTATCTATTAGGGACATTGATTTGTACACACATTACTATAACAGAAGACATTGTAAAACAAGGACTGTGTTAATGAGATCAGAGAATGAACAGAACCTTTCAACTGAAGCAGTTAGAATAAAACTTATGAGGACATTTCAGATCCATGGAAGCATAAACATGGGCTGGGAGATTTAAGAGTCAGAGCTAGAGTGAGTATTCAGGAAGAATGGTCACTGAACAAGAGATAGGATTAATTTGCTTTCAGTAAAATAGTATCATAAGGAAGTATTGAAATATAAATTTGAAAAGTTAGATTAGAACCAGATTACATACTGCATGAACTTTAATATCATAAACTTGGGAGAACCATTTATTATTTTCTCATATATTTTCAAAAATATTATTTAAAAATTCAATTAAAAGAGCAATATATTTTACCTAAACAATAATAGAAACATGTCTACCTAGACAACAAATGCTAGAGAGGGTGTGGAGAAGAGGGAACCCTCTTGCACGGTTGGGGGGAATGTAAACTGATACAGCCACTATGGAGAACAATATGGAGGCTCCTTAAAAAACTAAAAATGGAATAACCCTATGACCCAGCAATCCTACTACTGGGCATATACCCAGAGAAAACCATAATTCAAAAAGACATATGCACCCCAATTGCATATGCACCCTAGCTATTTACAATAGCTAGGTCATGGAGGTAAGCTAAATGCCCATCCACAGATGAATGGATAAAGAAGATGTAGTACACATATACAATGGAGTATTACTCAGCCATAAAAAGGAACGAAATTGGGTCATTTGTGGAGACGTGGATGGACTTAGAGACTGTCATACAGAGTGAAGTAAATCAGAAAGAGAAAAAATATATATCATATATTAATACATATATGTGGAATCTAGAAAACTGGTTCAGATTAACCCATTTGCAAGGCAGAAATAGAGACAGATGTAGAGAACAAACATATGGACACCAGGGAGGGAAATGGGGGTGTGTGGTGGTGGTGGTGATGTGATGAATTGGGAGATTGGGATTGACATAGATACACCAATATGTATAAAATACATAACTAATAAGAACCTGCTTATAAAAACAAAATAAAATAAAACTCAAAAAAATAAAAAAAAAAGTCTACCTGGAAACATCTTAATGTTTAGCATTGAATATACATAGTATCCTAAGAATTCAGAACAACTTTTCTCTTTTCAACAATTAGGGTTGCCAGATTTAGCAAATAAAAAATATTATATTTTATCTGGCTGTCCTATCAACAATATATTTTGGCTCTGTCAGTTCTAAATTAATGCAGTCATGGATTGAAATATTTTAAAATACCTTTTCTTTGGTTTTACAAGATGCTAAGCAACTAATGATAAACTGATTCTTTGTCAACTTGTGTTTGTTTTTTGGGTGGAGTACATATCAAGGATTTGTCTTATAAATCCATAAATCTTCTTTATTTTACATTACGAATTAACTACTGTTTATCTTAAAACTAGTCTAGTGTACCCATGTATTAAAAAAAGCAAATTATGTAAAAATATATTCAGTGAAAATTGTTTCCCTCTTGGTAACTCTTTAACTGTTTTCATCAGTTTGTGATTTTTCTGTCATTTGTATATTTAAATGTATGTACACTTCTTTACACACCTGGGACCATATTATACACATTCTTCTGCACCTTGCTTTTTGCATTTGACATATCTTGGAAATCACTCCTCATGAACACATTATAGCTTTGTATTATTATTTTTAATTGCTACATTGTATTCTATTATATTGAAATATTAATTTATTTGAACAGTCCCCTAATGATGGCCATTCAATGGCTTCTGCTCACTGTTTATTTTGTTTTATGTATATAATTGAAATCATAGCATAAAACTGACATTTGCTATCCTTATTTAATGTTTTTCATAATTATGTTTCCACATTACTCCATAAATGCAAATGTTTGCAATTTAGTTTTAGGGATAAACGTGAATGCTCCCAGGGAACCAGTGTGCATTGATCACCTACTATGGGCCAGCACCTTTTTGTACTGTCATCTCTCATTATCCAGAGGGCAATTAAGCAGTGTTGGGAGCACAACAGTGACCTGGCCATTTTGTATGTTCTATTCACACGCCCTTCAGCCACCTGGGGACACTGGATTTGTCTTCCATAGAGATTTAGAGGCACAAGTCATCTGCATGTACTCAGGTGGATTGCACACAGTGAAGCCCAAGTTCCAGAGCATTGTTGATTTAAAACACACTCTCAGTGATAATAGGATGTCTCTGATTTCAATATCAGAAAGAAGGGGATAAATTTTGTTGTAAAGGAAATTAAAAAATTATAGCTATGTAAAGGAGGTTTCTTTATAAAAAGGGTTCCCAATACCAATAATTTGCTGTCCCTTCACTGCAGAAATAAAAACAATTTCTTTACAGGCTAGATAATTGTAATTATATTTCTGTCTCTGGAAGATCTCTGCTTCTATAATTTCAATAATTGCAAACAAACAAAAGTTTCCTTTTCTTCTCTCCCTCCCTCAACATAGTTTTTAAGGGTTTCTTATTAATATATCAGGACGGATTACAATTAATCATCTGGGGAGGAAATCAATCTCCATAAACCCCACCTCCAAGTTATCATAATATAAAGTTATTAAAACAATCTCATTTTTGTTTCATGGAAGAAAACACAAAGCGTTTCAGTAGATCCTACTTAAGGGGTTTAAATGGCTGATAAAATGAATAGCTTCTATAAAACTTTCATCTGTAAATTTGATCAATGAATTAGATTTTGAAGATTTCAGCATAGAGTGTGAAGACACACTGGTATGGAAAGAGAACATATACATTAAGAAAATCATGACTGCCAAAAAGGGAAATACTTTCATTTCTGTATCAAAATCATACAATATTACAGTTGTAAGCAAAACAAGAGATCATATAATACTTCCCTCTCATTAAATGGACAAGGAACCAAGACGAGGTGATGTTAAATATTTTCTTAACTTACATAGCTAATTCGTTAGCATCAGGGCTAGGATCCAGGGCTTCTGTTGGTCTGATTAAAGTCTTATGCAAAAACCCATCATAAATTTTAGGAATTATCTTGTAAACTACTGTTCCCTGTATTCGTGTGCCTCCTAAGACTTAGATAAGTTCTTTTGGTCAACACAGTTGCAACCAGTATGTAGTCGATCACAAGAGTATGCTAATATACTCATTTTGAAGCTTGAAATAACTGGTCAGTGATTCACTGAAATGGTGATTTTTTGTGTTCAATATAATGACCAAATCAGCAATCAATCATTATAGCAGTTAAAGAAAACTAACTAGGTATGTTAAGGGACCTCAAGTAACTATAGTGCAATTTTGGATTGTGATGAAATAGATGTAAAATTGGACTTCCATGCCATAAATGATTGGGAATGGGAATAAGATTTATACATATACTGTTCTCATGGTGCTTAAATAGAGACTTCTATCAAGCTTATGGTACAGGACTTAGTCACTCTTCCTTAACTTAGAGGAGGCTGTAAAAGAGTTATATTGAAGAGCTATGGTAAAATGAGAACTCTGGACTTCATAAAATCTGGATATCAATCTGGATTCTGTCATTTACAGGTCTCATGACCTTGCAAAAATCATTAAATGCAGCTGTAATTTTCTCTTAGAATATAATAATAGTTTATTGGCTTATTGAAATGATTAAACAAGATAATATATACAAAATTATTTGCAAAACAATTTGGAAATGCTAGGGGTTATTGTAGGTGGTAATGAATCCTAGTCAACCCTTAGATGATACTGAATATCAGATAATGATTAGTGAACATCTATGGCTATGTTTTAGGTTGTTTGAAGTTAGTGGTTCTCAAAGAGTGCTCCCAGACACCTGAGAAACCCTGAGATACCTTCAAGGAGCCCTTGAAGTCAACACTATTTTTATGTTAATACTTTTATTATTTTCTTTATTCATTTGGGCTGAAATCTGCACATAATACTGGAGCCTTAACAGTTTTGCTTCCTTAGAATAAGTCAAGTAGCACCAAACTGTACTGAAAGTTATCATAATCTTCAGGGTTATACATTTGAACTAAAAATAAAATAAGTCCTTGATCCTTGATGAAGCAATTTTCTTTAAATTTCCTCTATTAGTTACATGTCTTTTTAATAATTTCTATGACAAGATGGGAAGTACAGTATAGAACTTTTGCTGCATACTGAAGTACAAATTATAATGGTTATCTCAAAGTAAAGCACTTATGTGATTGAGTTTGAGCTTGAGCTATGTACAGTAGACCCATTTTTCATGGCCTACAAACTATGATTATTCAGACTTGGGTATATACAGATATCTACTTGAAAATTAACAAAGAGTGTCTGTAACACGAAGGGAAACAATTGAAAGTATATGTTGTTGATAAAATTTAACTTTCAAGGAAAATTAAAATTTTGGAAAATTTATATCTGCCATCATGAGCTTGACAGAGTCCCAATATGTAATGAAATTTCTGATGAGACCATGATGATATTAATAAATGTGATTATTTTTGATACTGTATAATGAAATGTGCCAACATTTGAAAGATTTGCATAACTCAGTGAACCAATGTTTTCTAACAGACCAGTTCTTGGTGTTATAAAATCATGCATGGGTCAAAGATCAATTAAGAATGCAAGATAAATACTGGATTTTAACATAAAAAAGAATGATAAGCTCATTGACATTGTTTCAGATTCCACATTGCAACTAACTTTTAAGAAACTACCACTTGTCAATATTTGGTGTATATTAAAGAAAAATATCCACAATTAGATGAAAAAGCTACTAAAATGTTCTTCTCTTTTCCAATTACATATTTGTGAGAGGGTGGATTTTCCTCATATCCTCAACACTAATTACATATTGCAAGGCTGTACATAAAAGAAGATATGAGAATTCAGTATCTTTATTAAGCCACACATTAAAGAGATTCACAAAATTGTAATGCAATGCCCTTTTCCTTGTTTTTTTAATTTGGAATATATGATTATCTTAGTGGAACATATTATATATGTGAACATTTTTAATGAGTTTGTAGTTGTTATTTTTAAAGAATTAATAAATAATTTAGAAACATAGTTTCTGCTTTACTTGAGAATATGGTAAATACCAATAACTATAACATACATAAATAAAAGCTGTTGTCACCTTGGTAATTTTTTATAGTGGTTCTGAGATAAAAAAGTTTTGAGAACATCTATTCTAAGCTGTCATTGCTAAGGATGTTTGTACCACCATAGGATTACCAAATCAAACGGGAATGGGAAGTTTATATTCCATTTAGGAAATATTTCAAATTATAATTCAAATCCCAAAAGGCCATTCATATATATATATGAGTGCACAAAATGCCTAACTGCAAGCTTTTGTGTATCTTCCTGGGCAGATTTTCCCATTGCTTGCTGCTTTAAGAATTCGTAGACCTTATCTATCTAGTTCATCTTTATAGTCATATAGCTTCCACAAAAGTGCATTACACAAAATAGGGCCTCAATGAATCTGTATTGATTGGATGAATAACTGAATGAACATAGACACTCGCACAAAGGGTGTTCTGCAATCAGATATAGATGAAAATCTCAGAGCCATCGTAATGATGTGGGTAGATGCAAATGAATAAACATATCTTGAACATGATTGCTGAAAATTTTGCTGTTTGAGAATGGAGGAAATAGTGTCACCTTACATCTCCTTGATTAGTAAATGTTTCATGAAAGAGGTAGGATTTTAAAAGTAAAAAAAGGCAGTTTCAAGCATCAATGGCAGTACAAAGAAGAGAAGACTAAAGGACAATGTGAAATAATATTCAAAACAGGTCAATAGTTTAGTGAAGGAGGAAAAAGGTAAATTCATTTAGGGAGAGGACTAAGGAATGAAGAGCACAGTCTTGGTCAAAGATGTACAACTGAGTCAGCTGAGAAATGATTACCTGTACAGACAAGGGAAGAGTCAGTAGCATCCCCAGAAGGAACCATGAAGTTAGCTGCATGCTATTTTAAAATTTAGGGCATGCACCTCTGAAATCATTGCTGGCCAACTTAGGCTAGTATCATGGAGGTTAATCAAAATAAGAAAATTAGGAAATTTATTTTCTGAGAGACAGTAAAGCTCAAGTTGAATTCTGAAACTGAGGCTTGCCTACTAATGCCAGAATATCCAACAGGTAAGAGTGAAACCAATCCATGATTATTTTGTTGAATTAAATTTAGGTGAGTTTTTGTGGGGAGTATACAGGGAGAGATATTTGGCCGTACACCTGAGGTAGCTGGGAAATATTGCCTGTGGTCCAATTTGAAAAAGATAATAAAAATAGGAATCTCTAGCTGTTTCCTTACAGTCAACAAGATGAGTGCTGTGATGCTTAACAATTTTTAGTGAAGTCAGAAACAGTAGCATAAAAAAGACTATTTGAATTATTATGTAAATTTTTACATTAACATTTGGTAACATAAAGTAGATAAATTCGCACTCCAATTTATTGGTAAGTAACTATAGTATTAAAATGAACTCTTAAAGCAGATAATTAAATGCACATTAATCTAATTCACTTATGTCATTTTAATCATCACAAAATATCATGTATTATTTCTTCATTAAAACAAAATCCCCCAATAATCTCAAAATTACTGCAATATTAGTAAACCTTTCCATTCATTCTTGGAATAGCCTCTATTGTGAATTATCTATAAAATGAACAAACTAAGTATTTAAATATAAAATTAAACCCAGGTTTTAAATTAAGTATAGAGACCGTCAAGTGATACCATAGGTAAGAATAATTTTTCACTGATCTTAAGCATTTGGTTTGTTTTTCCCCTTATCTCTTAATTTCATGATGTCTATATAGATCTATCATCCAGTCTGAGTATCAGAACAAATTTTTGCTCTGTATATGCATGCAAATACATATGGCATATATGTATACACACATTTTCTATTCTTAATTTAAGGAGTTTGTGGTTATGAACTGCTAATATTTCTCTAAGCAACAATGATGGATACACTTTGCAATTAGAGAGGAAAGTGATATATATCATACATATATCTGTAATATCTATACATACATATATTTATATACATATATAATCTTTTCTTTCAAATATAGGAAGACATATCTATATCATCTCTGTGTTTATATTTATAGTCCTAGAAATTTGCCCTTCATTATTTGTCTAGAGGAATATGAAGAAAATACAATCAACAGCATTCTGTTTCTTGTTCCCCTCTTGAGTAGAAGTGAAAATCTTGAACTGACTTTACAGGTCAAGTCATAAGCACAGATGCATTCCGTGATGTGGTTTAAGTCTCACAATTCTGCCTGCCTCATAAATATGGCAAAGCTCTCAGCCATCCTACTAAAACAGACCAATGAAACAGGTTGGTTTTAAACTCAGCGAAGCCCAGTTTCTCAGGATAATACACACAGGGCTGCGCTACTCTAATCTATACAGGACAAGGACTATCCTGCCTGGGAGGCTCAGCCCTGTGCTTTGGGCTTTGTGCCAGTGGCTAACAACCTTGCACATCAGTGTAACAGTGGCTATAGAAGTTATGGTGGGGCAAAACTCACAGTCATGTGCATTTTTACCGGGTAGTAAAATAAAAAAAATCCTCTAATATAAACAGTAACAGGACATAGTGTAATTACCCTGGCACATGTCATTTTGCTCTTTTCTTATTGTAGGGAAAAAAAGCATTCACAACTCCACTTGTTCCTTTATCAAACTTGGATAAAATACTTAAATTTAAATGTGTTTTATTTATTCTTGGTTTTAGTTTTGATTTCCTGGTTTAGAATATACATCCACTTGTATTCCTACCCAGAAGGAAGAGACGATAGTTAATAAATGAGAGCCTTGTCTAAGCAATACTAAGAAAGAAGGCGAGAAATAGTACACACTTTTCTGTGTGGATGTTAAAGCAATGTCACTAATATCATTTTGGATAGAATTCTCACTCCTGCTGTTTAGAAAGCAAATCAGCTAATGCTATAATTTCTCTTCTTCATAAGATTCATCAGCGGTTGATTCCCAAAACTGCATGGTAAGTACATGCACAAACGTAATCAACCAAATCATTAGCATTTATTAAAGAAGACAGTTTCAAATTGATGGGCGGTCTTGAAGAAAGGTATAAGTATAAATCTCTTCCTTTCTAAATCCTATTTGAATATACAACCAAAATGTATTTTTGAACACAATCAAATGTATTTTTATATTTTCAATGAAAAAGGGATCAGTACGTACCCCCCTCCCCCAATCCACATTGGAAAAAAAAAATTTTTGAAGCCTATTAAATTGAATCTCAGATTCATGTGAAATAGCAAGTATGTTAAAAAAAAAAGGTGTGTCGATGTCTTTGCTTGACATTATAAACAACATTGTTTCCAAGCAATATATCAGTCTCTAACCTTTGCTTGCATTTTGTTATAAATTTGATGGTTATACTTCATCAGAAGGTGCTATATCTTTAAGTTCCCTCAGGAGGGGAACTCTATTTAAATGTTGTTTATCCCTGATTGCTCTAGATCGAGGCAACTTAATGATAGTCACCATGCTTTCATTTTTTCACATTAAAGAGTAAATATAAAAGTTAAATTTTGCCAGTTAGTGGTAACACCCTTGTTTTTCAGTATAGTTACGATTAGTATCAAATTATCTAATAGTTCACTTCCGTTAAAAATGATGAGTTTGTGGAATGCAAGCATATCATGATTTGCATTTTACTTTTCAGTTTTTAGAACTCAGATACTATTAAGATATCTAATACCTGCTTTAGAACAGACTACATTGTGATCTATTATATATATTGGCAGAATTCTTATAAATATTTTTACAAGTTTATGAAAACTTATGAAATGTTATACTTCAGTCTAAATATTTACCGGTATATTTTTTCAAAAAAAAAAAATCCAGCATCTTCCAAGAAACAGCTCCCATTTCCCCCACACAATTAAACCTTACCTCAACCTAAAGTAAGAGTTATTTAAGTCAGTTGCTTATGTTAGTTATTAGGATTTCACAATTCCTTATGATAAACCATAAATAAGTGTTTTTATAGTAGAAACAGTCTACATTTCATCATTTACACTATTTAAATAGAATGAAGATTTAAAAAAGGAGAGCCTTGTTCAGATGTCCATTGCAAGTTTGTTGCAAGGCTGATCTCCTAACACATTGTATTGTTCCCTACTAGTGAAGTGAGAGTTTGTTAATAGGTCATAGATTCAGGCTCTGTTTACAAGATTCTGAAACTGGAATAATGCATGAAAAATTAAGTCATGCACAAATGTTTCCAATTACTCACTTGTTTGGCATCATCACATAGACTGGACCAAACATGGAAAGTAAAGTCTACATTTTTCACTCCATTGTTTACTGTACTGTATTCAATAGATATATTACTATATAATAGATATAGATATAATACTGTATTATAGGTCATATTTCTGAACTTATACAGAAGTAACTATGACTATTCCTATTTTACCATTTCAGAATCAAGCAAAGCTAAGGATTGAGTTAGTCAATCCATAATGACATTAAAATAAGGCATTTCAAGTATTTTAAGAACGGGTATGAGTAGACGAGTGGCAATGACTCAACGGCATAATTGAATTATTTCATGAGTAAAGAGCTACACTCGTCCTCCTATAACCTTTAAAAATGTTAAAAAATGAGTGTGAACCTTTACGAGATTAATATATTTTGAATATACGAGGAAAATCAAACCTTAGCCCACACATGATAATTAATTTTCCCACACCCTTTAATTGCTTAAAGCCGCCTCTCTCATGGTCTCTGGGCTCTAGAGTTAATTCTCCAGTGACACGTCATATTGTACCTTCAGCCAGAATACCTACTACTGGTTTTTCTCTCTTCTGCTTGAAACTGACATCACGTACTGAAAGATGAAGGGGCCAATGCACTTCTGAAGGAGCTAGTAGTCATGAGACTTCACCTGCCACCACAGATAGAGAGGAAAAAAGGAGGGGGACACTTAGCAATTTCAAGAGCCACAATTTACCATGGAAGCCTCTACTTAATATTCCGCTTGATCTGCCAAGTTTATAGCCTGGCAAATCTGAATACAAATGTCGATGCAAATGAGGATTCATTATTCTTACAAGGTCTTTGTGTTGAAGCTTAATGTAACTTGGTTCCTATGGCTGCTCAGGGAATGTAGATAGCAAGACAGCAAAATATGATGAAAAGAAGAAAACTAAAGAAGAGAAAGAAAATAATAGAAATAGAAGGAAATGTATAAAATGCACTTCAGCCTGAAATGTGAGGAGGCATCAGAACAAAGCATTGTCATTACAATCTCTCCTTCTTGCAACTTATAAGATATTTACTTCTCATCAGCAACAGAGGAGTTAACCACTCAAGAACATTCTAACTAGAGAGAAAACATAACAATTCTCTTTTTACCTATTATAACACGTTGTTCCCATTATAAAACCAATTCTTCAAATTGTCAAAAATTTTTACCATTTTTAAATAATTATAGAGCTCATGGGCTGGTGGGACCTACACATTCCGATCTCTAAGAAGACTGCAAATGCATTTTTAAAACCCCACCCAACAATTCCCTTCCTTTCATTATGGATTAATTGCCAAATAATTCCGAATCAACATGTTAATAAAGATAAATTAATAGACTACACATTGAAAAATCACAACAGTTTAACATCATTCATTTATTGTTTACCATAACCCAATGCACGCAAAGCTTGCAAAACCCCAAGTTAGGGGAAATCCTGAGAGGCTGAAAAATTATGATTATATCTCATACACCATAGTATATTGTTCCGATGAATCTTTTGCATGGTTAGCTGTTGTTTACATATAAATACCTTCTCTGGAAATAAAAATGTACTGAAGGTAACAGGAGCTGCAAAGCTTAGCAGATACGATGATCCCAAGATCATTGCAGTAAAGCTTGCTTCTTCATCCATAAATAAAGCACATTTGCATCCATTCAGTCAAATTAGCTCCATTAAAAAGGTGGTTATAATTAGCTCCTTTTTCTGGTTCAGGGTAAAATTCTTGCATGCCTGCTGTTTTGATTAAATCCACCATTGTCTTCCAATAGCTAGTGCTAATTCTTCCAAGGAAATCTTCAGTTGAGGTGTTATTTTATTCTGCGCCTCCGTGAGTTGTCTAATTTACGCCAAGTCCCTGCAGTGTTTCCTTAAGCCATCCTCTTTGTCTTGCTTTGAAATTTACCAAATCTTACAAGAAATCAATACTTAATTGATTATTCACTTTTCTGCAGCTTCAAACAGCAAGCACGCATAAGATCCTGGAGTAGTCCCCCGATTTCCAATGCAGGAGGTTGTTTGGTGGCAGAGCCCTGCAAGTGTCCAACAGCAAGCATTCCATGGATCCGTGCACTGGCGTGGGGTGCCGGCGTCTGATAAAGAAAACGAAGATATTCTAACGAAGCAGAAAAAGTTCCTGGATGAGGCAGATCCATCTCAAGGCTTTGGATAAAAGGCTGAAGCAGGAGCAATTGGATACCAGAACATTATATATATGTATTTTTTTTTTGCATTAATCCTTTTGCTTTTTCCTTACCCTTTTCTTCCCATGGCACTGAAATGGAATATCCCAAGTGCCACCGAACTCAGAGAACTCCACGCAGGAATGGGGGTGAGACTGGTGTTGTACCTCTGGCATAGGATAAGGATGGCAGGCACGTAATATTACGAAATGTAGGACAAATTCAAGCGAAAGAGAGGGAGAGGGAGAGAGAGGGGGAGAGGGAGTGCTAGAGACAGATGGCGGATCTGGCCAGGAGCCAAAGCCAGTGAAATGAATTACATTGCTGAATAACTGTACAGCATTGATTCTGCCACTTGTTGCTGCATGGCAAAAAAAAAAAAAAAAAAAGGGGGGGAAAAAAAGCTCCAGTGTATGTATGCTGGAATCTCCTTATTTGTCATGTGTGTAGCAGACAACTTTCACACACAACCCAATCCTGACATGATATGCTCTGGGTGTCTTTGGTGGGGTGTGTAGGTGCAGGAGAAGTTTATGTGCACATATGTGTGCCCGAGAAAACAAATATGTGTGTGTGTGTGTGTCTGCATGTGGGAGAGAGGAAAAACAATCCTTACAATCCAGCCATTTTTGTTTAATGAAGAATGGAAGACTGGCATTCAGAGATGTGGTTATGTGTCGCATATTAATGTGTGCTCACCAGACAGCCTCCCACCACTTTAAAAATGAGTGGCATAGGAGTGAAGCCCTTATAGATCAACCATGTGGGAGAAGCAACTCCTGAGGAAACCTATCATCTCTAAACCTACAAATGGGGCACAAGGAATTCCTCAGAAGAACAAGTTGCTTTCTGACAAGAAGAAAATCTTGTCCCAGGGATACCATGTTTGGGTGTTTTCAAAAAGGCAGCCAGTCTCAGCAGATTGTTCAATAAATGCTTCATACCCAGGATGAAGGGAGACATTATGGGGTGCCCAGGGGGCTTTGGAAATCAAATACAATGTTTGAGTAGCATAATTTGAGGTACATTATAAAAAAGCAATTTGAATTGCCAATGAGGTGACACATATCTGCATGCTAATTAGACCTGTGCCAAGCTTAGTCTGCAGGCTTCTGTTGATGGGGAGGAATGTGCGTATAGTTCTGCTGAGAGATTGTTTCTGCATAAATTATCAGCTTTGTCCTACTGATCATTTTGCCAAACAAACATGAAATACAAGATCAAAAGGCGATTCTAAAATTAAAATTATTGATTGACAAAGCCTAGATTTCAGAATCTAATTAGATGACTCAAAAACAAAAGCTGATATTATTACTGACTATGCCTGAGCTAGCAGCCAGATTGTGCAGGGTTTGTAATTTATCTTTGTTTATGCAGCCAGGATATTAAAAATATAATTAAAATGGTAAAATGATCTGATCAGAAATAGCCACCTAGTGGCAAGTATATTATTTTAAATGGATTATAAAGGCATTGGTCTGTGAAAATAAAAAGCTTTTGTTTTTTTCATGACAAACCTAGCATGTCATTGAGATTTTGCTATGCAATTTATCTTTTGCTAATAAGTTGTCTTTTGTGTTTTGTTCCACAGATAAAGAAATATTTATAACCCTCATTTGTACACTAATAAACATTCTGTTATTACAGGTGGCATCTTGTTATTATAGGAACATCTTTTCTAAATTATGGTATATTTTTTGTTACAAATGGAAGTAATTCAACACCTATTTTGTATACTCATCACAGATATTAGATACAGCAATTATATGTGTTCAATATCATCAGCAGGTAGTCATTCCCTCAGCTTTTGCACTCTCTTGTTTGAAGTGGTTCTGGATATCTCTGAAACTTGGCATTAATGGGCATCTTCAGCCTTGAAAATATGGTTGCAAAGCAAACCCATTTGCCCACTGAGTGCCTTTTTCAACTTACTATTGCAGAACAGATATAGTTGCTTAAAAGCATGTAATACGGCGATTCTAGTGATTTATAGGCTAGATCTTCTCTCATTTAGCAATATTTTGGAAGTGCCAATGGATTATTTTAGGAGCAAATTGTCTAATATAAAATTTATTAACCAAAATGCATCTGCTGTCATCTAATTATGGATTCTGCAGCCATGTGCCAGAAACAACCTTGTGATTCTCTAATAAAATATCTAAAAATGCATGATAAATACTTAAAAAAAAATGAGAGCCCTGGCTGGTGAGGTCTACATAAGAAATGTTGGAACCCATTTATTTTCCTTTTTCTTTTTTTCATAAGATCACTGTGGACCTGCTCAATTCCTTTTAAAGAAATTCACAATTTAGGGTTCTGTCAGAAGCTCTGGGGTCTTTTGTTAGGTGCACTTAAAATGCCAGATTAAATATTAATATGTGGTTAGAGTTGTGCTATTTTGCAAGCCCTGAAACCCTATTAGTAAATCATGATCTGGTGACTGATGCAAGAAATTTCAAGGCGCCAACAGTGCAGATTGCTTTATGCCCGTCAATCTGATGGATCACTAATTTTTTAGTAAATTGGGCCTTTGGACTCGTAGCTGTAAGCAGGTACATGTTTTCCATCAGTAAAGAACGTGGTCCAGCTACTATACCATTTTCTGCACAAAATATGCACCCAAACAAGCAGGTTTTTGCATAATTAATAACCATCTTTGCATGCACAATACTCTGCTTCAAAATATATTTTAATTGTGTTACAAAGTACCCAGAAAGAAATAGTTGTAGCTTTCTTAGGCTTCCAGAAATGTTTTAAAGGAAAATAAAGGAGGGGAGAGACTGACATGAGAAGGACTGTCAATCCCATTAGCATCCTTTTTTAATCAGAAAGTATGAACTAACAATGCTGTCCTAGAGAGTTTCAACAGTACCTCTGAAACTATGGTGAGCTAGAAGATAGAGCTATCCCACAAAAGATCAGTGAAAAGACTGGAAAATAAAATACTAGAAACCAATTAAGAGTTGCATGAAAATATCCTCTCTAATCTTTCTGAAAATATGCCCTTATAACATGTTTATGCCCTTGATAAGTGAGAGACTTTTCAACATATGTCTTGTTTCTGAAATGTGGTAAAAATCACTGTTTGATGCTTTGATAATCCAGGTGGGAAAACATCTTTATTGGTGGTATTTGTTTCACACAGATGGGTCTTGACTCCTAAATCCTTGTGATATGAATTAACATATTTCATTATAGTATTTACCAATTATAAAGCTTTTCCCTCTCACTGGATACTATCCAAGCTTATGTTGGGTTCTGCTTTACCATCTCTTTTTATTGTGTTTTCATCTTTACAGATCATCTTACAATTGAGAGATAATAATGGATTTAAAGGGATGAGCATGAAGGACTATTGGCTTCTCGTTTCTCTGCCCAATCTTGCATTATTATTGTTATTATTTTTATTATTGATTTAGGAATAACTGGTAGAGTTCAAAAGTTCAAACGAATATTTAGGCAATATAGGCTTTTAGTCACATTTTAATATAGTGTCTTTACTGAATTTTCATGTCTAGAATATAACAGTCATTATTATAAGTTATTTTAAATTATTGAAACCAAGTTTTAATATATAAAATTAGTCAGTTTACTATAATGGCTACATCTTACATAAGATTCATTCATACACACCCACACACACAATTTCATTTTTAAATAATCCTAAAACTCAAAATTATGACAATCGCACACTCAAAACGTTGCATAATTGTGTTTATTTAACCTAGAAAGGGCTGGTTGGAAGCCAGGCATTATTCTATGGGTAACCAGACTAAAACATCTCCTGTGTGTTCCTCTCCCTCACTTCTGGTTTTGACTTCAGTTATTCCCCATGCCTCTCATCCTGCCCTACATAAAGAGGTGCATGAGATCCTATTGCTGCTTTTTACCATAGCTATGGTTCTTTATGCCATACCATGACAAATGATGTCTTGTTTTTACATTCCTCCCCATGCTTTCAAAATTTAACTGACTTGCTGAGGCAAAGGGAAAAATAAGAGAACTTTATGGACACGACAGATCCTGTGCTAAAAAATTCTAGATGAAGTGTTTAGCATTGTCAACACCAGACTACATTAGGTTCACCTGTTTCATACTTCAAGGCCACTCTGTGCTCCTTTTTAATAATGATGCCTAGACTTGCTAATTTCATTATTTTTAATGACTGTATTTTTTTTATCAAACATGAGGACAGGAGCACTGTCTATCTCGTTGACTAAGCACAGTTCCTGCTATGTAGTGATGATTCATTAACTATTTGTCAACCAGTGTTTGAATGAATGAATAGTTCTGAGAACAGAATTAATGAGTAAATTCTGGAAGTAAAGTTATACACACTTCAGAAGAATAGCAAGTAGTGCTAAAGCATAAATTTCTCTGACATTTTAGTTTGCTGTTCTCGTTGGCATAAATTTTTAACATGATGTTTCAGTGGAGGAAAACATAACTCAACTTTAAGATTAGCAGTTTATGAGATGTTTTCTTTGAATTGTAAGGTACTCTGCATAAGTGTACATCTATCAACAACAGATAAGCGGTTGGAACAGAAATTCTTTAAGGTCCCATTGACCACTAAAAGTCAATGTTTCGTGTGTCCACACAGTTGGCCTGAAGACTGTATTAGGGTGTAGACTAAGCTGCAATAACAAAGAGATGCAGAATATAGTGGTTCAAGCCCTCAGAAGCTTATTCCTCATGGAATAGTCCAGATAGGAGACAGTCGAGGGTAAGTGGGCAGCTGAACAAGCTCAGAGTGGCTCCCTGTTTCCTTCTGTCTTGTTGCTCTAACATTTTCAGTTTAAATCAGGTCTGTATTCCAACTGGTGGGAAGGTGTGAAAAGAGAAAGGGAAGTACAGCACTTTAATCACATGGCCACTCCTATTATAAGGACCATTCAATATACAGTTTTTAATTGGGTAAGCACATGCAGCTACTAGGAAGAAGGAGAGAATGAAAATCAGGGAGAAATTAATATCTATTTCGAAGACTCCTCTCAAAGTGCTTTCTCTTTTCTGGCCAGTGCATCCCACTAGTTTCTCCTTATTGCTATTCAAATTCATGCTCTATCTGGCCTTAGAAGTCACTGCCTATTTTTGTGTTAGTTTTCTCTTTGGCAAAATGAAAGGTTTGAACTGACTTTTTGCAAAGTAAATTTTATTTTGTCTTTTAAATTCCGTGATTCTCTTTGTATTCAAGTAAGAGAAATTGAAAATGTGTTAATTCTACAGACAGAGAATAATTTTACACAAGCATAAAAATGTCTCTAAAATGTAGTCTTGAGCAACTTTCGAATATCTTAGGAAAGGCAAATTTATTCTCAAAATTCATCAAAATGTTACAGTTCAGCAATAATTTGCAATCTTCTCTGTGACCTTCAAGAGTTCTGATTCCTCATTTCTTAATACCAAAGTTATTTTAGGATAAGTTATCAGTCATGGACCCATCATAATAACTGTACCAAATTCCTCTCTAAGTCAACAGGCAGAAAGACAGCTTCAACCAAGTTATGGTGCGGCAGAGGTAAAAAGAGATGATGAAATGAGTATAATACTCATTTGATAAATATTTGAGCACCTTCTTTGTATGAGATAATATACAAATTATAGTGAATGATACAACAGAGATCAAATCATACACTTTGCCCTTAATAAGTTTATAATTCCATGGGTTCATGGAGGCTTGTTATATCTGTTATAATAATCAAATGAAAAATGTTCTAGGATATTTTAGCAGAAGAAAGATATATGCAGACATAGCCAGTTATATTATGGTGGGCAAACAGTGTAAAGATGAGACCTGGTATTGAATTCACCCTCTTGGGGGAAGCAAAATTATTCCTTGTGCTGAAAGCAAAGTTCAATTTGGTGGGCAAGTACACCTTGGTGTTTGAATTTTATGGTATTTTCTGGTCATGGTGATGCAAGTAGAAATAAATTTACAGAGTGAGGTGGCAGGATTGCCAATTATTAATTAGGGAGTCCAAGCTAGTAACACATTTTCTTTAGGAACTGCACAAACTCAGACTCACTGCCTTAGAGTCAGAACCAAAGGTCTAATCTCTGGAAAAGTGATTGGGAAAATTTAAATGAGAGTTTCATTCTTGGTGGGGACTGAAATATTAAACAATAGCAGTAATTCAGGAATGGAGAGTAAGATAAGTGGGCTTAGAGTACAGAAAATAAGGTTAGTGTTGGGAAAGATTGTGGATTGTGGAAAGATTACACCAGTAATTGAGATTTTTATTCACTAAGTAATGCAGAACCATTGCAATGTTTGGTTTGTTCTTCACTGAAGAATGACATTATCAGAGCTGTTTGTTTTTAGGAAGAAAAATTCATTATTGGTGGTTTGGAAAATGTGGAGGCTATGTAGAAAAATTAGTTAATTTCCTCTACTTTCTATTGAGCAACTTTAGTCTGCTATACAAAGTGTTTTGCACCAGGGGTTCAGGGAAATAACTAAGTATATGATTAGAAGAAGGCTCAGAGAGAATTTTATTGTTGACTTGAGCTATAGTGTTGGCAATGTCAGTAAATCGAAGAGAAAATAGAGAGACAGAATCTTCAAAACTGCATGTCTGAACAGAAAGCAAGAAGTTCAGAATAAAACTGAGATGTGAAACTTTAATGACCAAGGAGATAGTAATGTCATTAACAAAAACAGAGAATGTAGAAGCTATTTGGGGTTCTGATGGTCAGCAGTCATATTGCACTTAAGCTATTGGTGATGAAATTGTACAGAGAGTTTTTTTAAAAGGCATTTGGAATTAAGGATCTGGTATTCAGTAACGAGGCCTGGAGAAGAAAGAGTAAGATAACGGAGCATCATCTATAAAGGCAGAAGTTAAAGCCATGGCCGTGCATTATAAGACAGAGAAGAAGCACTTAAAAATATAGAAGGTAAATCAGGAGAGTATAAGCATTCATTTGCTCATTCAGCAAATAACTATCGAATGCCTATGAAAAATAGAGAATGTGAGAATTTTAAGAAAGCAGGAGTTGTACACGGAAAATGCTAAAAAGTTACCAAATAGACTAAGGCTTGGGGAAAACTATTGTACTAAGAAAATTATTGTACAATTTTTATAGTACCCAGATTAATTATTATTGTACAATTATTATAGTCCAATTATTGTACTAGGAAATAATTGTCTATGTTTAAAGTAGATATTTTGGTCAACAGAAGGTGTAAAAGCTGATTTGCAATGATGCAAAAAGAGGGGAAAATTAAGAAAGTGAAGTGACAGGGTAGAATCTCTTTTTTTTTAATAAGTTGTTTGAAGAATATGAGGGACATTCATTTCACAGGCTAAGAAAAATTATCATGGCTTAGGGAAAATGAAAATAGCTTGAGTAGGTAAATAAGAGTAGTTCAACGTTTAGTTTCCAGGGGGAAATCTCTTATATGTGAAAAACATACCCAGGTTTTAAACACAAATTTCTGAAAGCTCATTTTCATAATCTTGTAAGTTGCCTTCCTTTTCAGAGCAAAGCAACACTGAAAGATCCTTGACCCTGTTAAAGATGTTCATGGAGGCTTATACCTTGAGGACAGGCTTTGTCATATAAAGTAGTAGCCAATGGCCTTGAAGATGCAGGGTTTCTAGTCAAATTTTCTCATTGGATCCTTATTTAATTAGAATGTCAAATTGATCTTGCAACTCTAAGAAATGTCTAATTGATGTACGTGAACCATAATACTTATTCCATGAAGCATTAAGCTCAGAAGTGGTCTGTCTGAAAGGGATTGTCTATCTTTTCAGAGCAAGGGCAGCTTCTTGTAAAGCTGCTAGTCTCTATGAATTAACAAGATATGGAACTAAAGCAACCAGGCCCGGAGCAGCCGGACCCATGAGTCATGGCCACAGAGCCTGTGCATTGGGAGCCCACGCTTCGCAATGGGAGAGGCCACAGCAGTGAGAGGCCCGCGCACCGCAAAAAAAAAAAAAAAAAAAAAAAAAAAGTATTGATTACAACTCCTCCTACAAAATTATGATTACCTCCCAAGTTTCCACAACAAAAAGAAAATTATGAAAGTCAGAAAACAGCTTGATTGTCAGTAGTATCAGTTTCCTTTTTTTTCTTTAAGATCAGCCTATGCAGCTATAAATTTATGCTAACCAAAGAAGATGTGTACATACATATTTTCATATTTGAATCAAACTATTATTTTATGGTTATTTTATGTCAAGTTGAAATTTTTTAATCCTTTTTTATTTTTACCCATTATGCTGTTAAATTTAAATCAGAAATAACTTCCTTAGTAAATACTAAAAATCACTAATAAAAAAATTGGAAGACTCCTTGGAAATCACCTCCCAATCAACTCAGGTGAAGAAACAGGCCCAGGAAATGAGTTTATTAGAGGTAGAATTGGGACAGCTGAATATTGAATTCCTAATCCGGGATTATTTTCACATAGCATATTGATATAATTATGAAAACTATTCAAGTTGTTGATGATTTTGACAATATTCATTACTAATATATTTTGTATATACAAGAAAAGTATGTTCTTTTGACAAAAATAAATTCAGAATGTTCAATATTTATCAGAATGCACTTGTTAATTTTAAACTTGTAATGAAAATTTAGAAGCTTTCTTTTATGAATTCAGAAGGTAAGAACAATCCAGTTCCTAAAATTGTAAATATTTTTGAATAGTCTGAAACTTTATACATTCTTACCAGTGGTTCTTAACTTTTCCTCTCACTGTTGTGGCCTCTCCCGTTGCAGAGCACAGGCTCCGGATGCGCAGGCTCAGCGGCCATGGCTCACGGGCCCAGCCGCTCCGCGGCATGTGGGATCTTCTTGGACCGGGGCACGAACCTGTGTCCCCTGCATCGGCAGGTGGACTCTCAACCACTTCACCACCAGGGAAGCCCGGTTCTTAACATTTTTGTGTGTCATCTATCCCTTTGATAGTCTCATGAAGTCACGGACCTCCTCTCAGAAGAAAATTTTTAAATTCATAAAATAAAACATTACGGAGAAAGCCAGTTTTGTAAAAATAGTTATTGTAATTTAAGAAATCAGTTTTGAATAAAATAATATATGTATTTCGTTAGTAACGTTAAATAATATCTGGTAGTGAGTTTAGTAGCTGCCATGATTTCAAAGTAATCATGAATATAAAAGATATTTCAGGGGCTTCCCTGGTGGTGCAGTGGTTGGGAGTCTGCCTGCTGATGCAGGGGACACGGGTTCGGACCCCGGTCCGGGAGGATCCCACATGCCGCAGAGTGGCTGGGCCCGTGAGCCATGGCTGCTGAGCCTGCGCGTCCGGAGCCTGTGCTCCGCAATGGGAGATGCCACAGCAGTGAGAGGCCCACGTACTGCAAAAAAATAAAAATAAAAAAAATGTATTTCAAGATAGATGCAACAACCATAATGTGATATAAAAATATCCGATTTCTATTGGTGACAAAGACACAGATATAATTAATATTAATACTTTTGTTGTTTGTTACCTATATTCATTTTAGTTAGAATTTCAGTTAGTATTTATAAAAATAAAGATGTGAAACGTTTTCCAAATTCCAGGACACCATCTTTTTTTTTTTTTTTTTTTTTAAAGATGTTGGGGGTAGGAGTTTATTAATTAATTTATTTATTTTTGCTGTGTTGGGTCTTCATTTCTGTGCGAGGGCTTCCCCTAGTTGTGGCAAGTGGGGACCACTCTTCATCGCGGTGCATGGGCCTCTCACTATCGCGGCCTCTCCCATTGTGAAGCACAAGCTCCAGACGTGCAGGCTCAGTAGTTGTGGCTCACGGGCCTAGCCGCCCAGGACACCATCTTAAGATCACCTGATCTAGACTATTTTCCCTCTGTTTGGTGTTTCAAAACCAGTGCCAAACTTCCCCAGGAAAAGGGTTAAGAGCTAGGGAGACTGTGCTGTTTCAGAAAACTACTCCCATGTCCCCTTACACAGGCACTGACTGCCCAAGCTCCAAACTGTCTCGCTGACCTAACCGTAACCTTAACCTGACCTAACCCTAACCCTAGCCCTCCTTACCCTGATGGCAATCTTGCATGGGGAACTTTGCCTTCACTTAATGCTTGTCTCTACGGAATTTCAATCTCCACATTTCCTAATCGACTTTGACTTGACTTGTCCCTCTAACTGGAGATTCACCTTGCTTCCTCCCCCATTCCTAATTCTGGGCCCTCTAAACTCAATCTCTGCTTTCAGATTAGTTGGCTGCCACCATAGCCTGAGGCACTAATATGCTAATACACAATTTTCCCTTTTCTGGTCATAAATTTAATTCATTCTCTTATTCTCAATCTCTCTGTGACTCTGTTTCACTCACATATATACACTCACTCATATACACTCAACTATATTCTAAATAAAAGATCAGTAAGTAAAAATGTATGTCATCTCTATATGTTTACTTCCAGGTGCTATTATACGATATTTTAAGTTGATTAAAATAACTCCAGACTTAAAGATAAATCCTTCTATTCAGCACCATTGCATTGAGAAATCTAATTACAATTCCAAGAAATTTTAGGAGAATTGGTTGTCTTGTATGCATATAAAGAATGCTTGTCTCGTATTTTCCCATTTCAGTCATTTTATTTTATAGTGTGTGATCTCAAATATATTAGAAAAGAAAAAATACGACCCAAATGAACATTATGTGAGAGGTTGAAGAAACATTCATATTGCAAACATAACACAAACTTTTCATGGACTGTTGGGTATAAAGAGAATATTCTTTTCTTTTTTTTAAATTAATTAATTTATTTATTTATTTTTGGCTGTGTTGGGTCTTCGTTTCTGTGTGAGGATTTTCTCTAGTTGTGGCAAGTGGGGGCCACTCTTCATCACAGTTCGCGGGCCTCTCAGTATCGCGGCCTCTCTTGTTGCAGAGCACAGGCTCCAGACGTGCAGGCTCAGTAGTTGTGGCTCACGGACCTAGTTGATCCGCGGCATGTGGGATCCTCCCAGATCAGGGCTCGAACCTGTGTCCCCTGCATTAGCAGTCAGATTCTCAACCACTGTACCACCAGAGAAGTCCTGAGAATGTTCTTATATTGATATGAATTAATCTGAAAATACTTTTATTTACCAATTTCCAATTAAACTTTCCATTTTCATGGCATACATAGTCATACTTCAGTTTGCATTTCTTTTTAAATGCAATCTCTTTCTGATTAGACATAAATGAAAAGTCAAAATGTCTATTCTTGGGAATTGTCAAATACATTTTTGGCTAATTTTAGAATTTTGGGGGTATCATAACTCTTCAAGATCTGATAAATGCTACATACTCTCTACCTAAAGAAAAAAAGTGTTTGGATATAGTCATACACAATTATTTTTCTATAATTTCTGGAGGTTTATGGAATTCAAAAATTTCACGTATACATCCCTATAAAATCAACAGATCTAGGTATACTATTCAGAATAGTCTAGATTATGCTATGGTAACAAATGACCCCCAGATCTCAAGGGCTAACAGTAATAAGGTTTAATTTTCACTCATACTACATATCTATTGTTACTTGACTAGGTTGAGTGACAGTTCTCCACAGGGCTCTTCATTTTTGCATGTCTTGAAACTGGCCTGACTGCTTTTGTTCTGAACTACCTTTTCAAGAGTTATTTGTAGAGAGGTTGATGGACCTAGAGTCTGTCATACAGAGTGAAGTAAGACAGAAAGAGAAAAATGCCATATGCTAACACATATATATGGAATCTAAAAATAAATAAATAAATAATTCTGATGAACCTAAGGGCAGGACAGGAATAAAGACACAGACGTAGAGAATGGACTTGAAGACACTGGGAGAGGGAAGGGTAAACTGGGATGAAACGAGAGAGTAGCATTGACATACATACACTAACAAATGTAAAATAAACAGCTAGTGGGAAGCAGCTGCATAGCACAGGGAGATCAGCTCAGTGCTTTGTGACCAGCTAGAGGGGTGGGATAGGGAGGGTGGGAGGGAGACGCAAGAGAGAGAAGAATGGGGATATATGTATACTTATAGCTGATTCACTTCATTATACAGCAGAAACTAACACAACAATCTAAAGCAATTATACTCCAATAAAGATGATACAATATATATATATATATATAACAACCTTGAAGATAGAGATATGTATCTCTCCAGAGAAAAGGGCCGGTTTGTTTTCTGTCCAGTACAATAAAGATAATGTCTTTCTCTAGGGCAAATGTCAGGCCATTAAAAAGATTCGGGTTCCCTAAGCTAGTGGTTCCTCTCCTGTCAAATACCCTACTGCTTATGTAGGCATCCCTGTCTTCTTTGTGTCACCCTGTGAAAACTGAGGCTCAGAAAGAACTTGAGAAGATGACGATAGTCTTGCTATTGTTGTTACTCTGAGTAATAAATTCGTCTCTGATCCAGCAGACTTGTGTTTTTCACCAGTGTGCCAACATTGTGGCAGCCTAGTTTGTTAGCTAGGAAGTAAAGCAAAATTTCACAAGCTCTTTCAGTTTAACTTCTCTTTGGGACTTCAGCTGATAGAGCAGCTTCCGTCTAGAATATTGCTGGTTCTTTTGGCAGAGGATAAATAGAGAACACGGTTGTGATGTTCTGGCCTTTACAGCTTCTTTTAAACCCATAACTTCTGCTTAGTTTTTGTTTTCTAAGTAAGTCACATGGCCAAACCTGAGCTGAATGGGATAGTCAGTGAATACTCTTGCATAATATTATAATCTACCAAAGCAGATTTGTAACTTATGCACTGGGTCTTTAATTACCCACTTTCTTCTCAGCCAAGTGGACTTACTACAGAATCAAGTTTTCAGCTTATTTTAGGCTGTGTTCCCATATTTCAAAAATGTACATGCTACTCTCAAAATTTGTGCCTGGCTAATTTTCACCTACATTATAACTTATCTAATATTTTTCTTCAAATTGAGGAACAATGAAATCTGGTGACCATTATCTGGAAAATCATGGGTTTTAGAAGTGTTCTCTATTTTTTTCTAAGTATTTTTTTCTAAACATTTATTTGTTGTATTATATATATATAATATATATAATTTACTATGTAAACAATAATTACATAAAATGTAATTAATTATACAACGTTTTATATTTACTTATTAAAATAAGGAGAAAATATGGTTATTCAAATGTGCCACTTAACATATCACATACCAACTGTGGAAACATTCTACCCTATGGAAAATGCTAATGATATATAATATATATATAGTACTGTACACTGACTGTGACCCTCCAAAATGCATATGTTGAAACCTAATTCTTAATATGATAGTATTTAGATGTGGAACTTTGTGGGGGGGGTGATTAGGTCATAAGGGCAGAGCATTCATGAGTGGGATTAATGCCCTTATAAAAGAGACCCCAGAGATCTGCAAGCCCGCTTCTGCCATGCGAGCACACAGTGAGAAGATGGCCATCTATGAACCAGGAAGCAGGCTCTCACCTTGATCGTAGACTTCTCAGCCTATAAAACTGTCAGAAATAAATTTCTGTTGTTTATAACCTGCTTAATCTATGGTATTTTGTTACAGCAGCCAGAACAGACTGAAACATATGGTGTATACTATTATATATAATAGTCAGATAATAGCCATTTCTTTAACTAAGATTAAGTGCCTAGTACATATTAGGTAAGAAACTATGGGATTGGGGTTACTGTGGTGAAAAAAAATTGACATGGTTGCTGCACTCATAATACTTAACAGGCTAGTTATTTCTCTAGAAGAAGGAATGATAAAAAACGGAATAAAACAAAAGCAAGTAAACAAAATAAATTAAACATTTGATAAATTTTTAATAAAACACGTTTTTGAGGTAGATGATAAACTGAGGAAATCTATTTTAGTTAGGGTGCATAGGGAGGTGACATTTAAACTGAGACGAAGTGTAAGATGGGACAAGTAATGAAAAGATCAGGCTGAGGGGTTGGAAATGTTTTTCGTACAGTTTGAAAAGACCATAAGGGGAGAAAGAGGATTGAGGAAATGAATGAAAGTTGATGTGGCTGGAGCAGAGTGAGCCCAGAGAGAATGGTAAAAATCAAGATGTAGGTGGATCATGGAGGCTATTTGTGGGATGTGGTAAAACTGAAATTCCCTCAAAATTGGAGTCTATATTTATGGAAGACAACAAAAAATTCAGGTTATACTTATAAGTACAATGGGAAATTGTTGAAAGACTTTATACTGGGGAGTATCATAATCCAATTTATATGTCAAAAAGATCATTCTTGTGAAGAGAGATAAGTCATGATGTGGACTACACTTGGATAGAGGCAGACTAGATGGAAAGTAGTGGATGGATTTAAGGCTTACATAGAAGGCAGAATTGAAGACATTTTGGTTAATTGGTTACATGAATTATGAGCAAGTGTGACTGCTAGGCTTCTGACTTCAACAACTTGAAAGATTTTAATGTTTGCCATTTTCTAAAATGAAAGATCTCTATGTGTATTGCTTGTAGAACAGTATTGTGGATCAAGTGTTTCATTTTGAACAGGCTACATTTGAGATATCAGTGAGATATCTAATTGGAAATGTTAAATAATAGGTTCAATATATTCATCTAGAGCTCAGAAGGAAGATCTTGCATAGAAATAAAAATTATGAAGAGCCACCATATAGTGGCATTTAAAACTATGGAATTAGATGAAGTAATTAAGAAAGAGAGTATTAAAAAAAAGAGGATGCAGGTTCATGACCATAAGAATATGATTATTCATGGGATGACAGAGAAATAGAAACTAGGGAAAGATACAGAGAAATAAGAAAGAGGTAAAACAGGAAAATGTGTTGTCATAGAAGCAAAGAGTGGAGAGTCAGGAAGATAAGAATAGTCCACATGTAATTTTTGACAGGAGATTTAGTAAATTTAAGATAGAAAAGGTCTCTTTCAATTTGGCAACACAGAAGTGATTAGCATTTTGAAGACAACAGTTTTCTGACGTGGTAGAGAAGGAAACCAGACTGCATTGAGTCAAAAAGTCAAGAGACGTGACGCAATGGTGTCAGGGATTAAGACAACAGTTCAGAAGTTTTACCTAGAGACAGAGTCAAAAAATGAAATGGTTCTTGAATGAACTTATTTACAAAGCAGAAACAGACTTAAAGGTATCAAAAGCAAACTTATGGTTATCAAAGGTGAGACTTGGAGGGGAGGGATAAATCAGGACCTGGGATTAACATACACACACTACTATATATAAGATAGATAACCAACAAGGACCTACTGTATAGCACAGGGAACTCTACTCCATATTCCGTGATAACCTATATGAGAAAAGAATCTGAAAAAGAATGGATATATGTATAACAATCACTTTGTGGTACACCTGAAACTAACACAACATTGTAAATCAACGATAATCCAATAAAATTTTTTAAAAAAGAAAGGATCCTAGAGGTAAAACTACAGTTTTCTTGCTGTTTTTTTAAATATATATTTTTTAAACCCCACATTTGTTTATTTATTTATTTTTGGCTGTGTTGGGTTTTCATTTCTGTGTGAGGGCTTTCTCTAGTTGCGGCAAGTGGGGGCCACTCTTCATCGCAGTGCACAGGCCTCTCACTCTCGCGGCCTCTCTTGTTGCGGAGCACAGGCTTCAGACGTGCAGGCTCAGTAGTTGTGGCTCATGGGGCCAGTTGCTCCACGGCATGTGGGATCCTCCCAGACCAGGGCTCGAACCTGTGTCCCCTGTATTAGCAGGCAGATTCTCAACTACTGTGCCACCAGGGAAGCCCCTCTTGCTGTCTTTTTTTTAAATGAACATGATTCATTATGGCATGGTATATGCTTATGAGAACAATGGAAATGAACGAGAGGGAGTGAGAGATTGATAATCAGGAGAAGACATGTTGTCAGGAAAAGAAATCCTTGAATAGAATAGTAGTAAATTTTTTTCAATTAAGGTGGGAAAGAGGGCCCAGAGCACAGAAGAAGAAACTGGCACTTGGCACAATAAAGATGGATAGCACCTCCATTGTAACGGGAAACGAGAAAGAGAACCATGTTTGGAGATTCAAGTAGATTTCTAAATTTGGTAGTGAGAAGATGAGGAAACCACGTTTGATGATTACTATTTTCTCAATGTAATGTCAGGGAAGAATGCATCATTAAGTGAGAGTGAAGAACGGGTGGGTGGTTTAAGAAAAGAAGAGAAAGGTGCTTCAGAATATTAGGATTTGGGGAAATTAAGAAATAGGTAAAACAGCATTAAGTGCCCATTAATGGATTGTGATATTTATATGAGAGAGCACCTAAAGATCTGGTTGTGTGATTTTTCACTAACAAGTCTGTGATGCTGGCAAAAATATGCGCAGTAGGAATCATCTCATGTTGGAGTTTTCTCCATTGAAAATAATGGGAGTAAAAGGCAAGGAAATTGATACTATTTGGGAAAAAAAGTGAAGACAATGATAGACTGTGAAATCTGTGTTAGATAAGGATAGTGTTACCTGGAGGGAGTTGAAAGATAATGAGAAGTTGATATGGTCAGTGGAAAAGAGGTCTCAATAAAGTTAAAAACTGAATCAGTGGGTGGTTACCAGAGGTCGGAGGGGAGAGAAATGGGTGAAGGGGGTCAAAAGGTACAAACGTCCAGTGATAAAATAAGTCCTGGAGATGTAATGTACATCATGGTGACTATAGTTAATAATATCATATTGTATATTTGAAAGTTACTTAGAGAGTATATAGATCTTAAAAGTTCTCATCACGAGAAAAAGAAAGTTGTAACTAATGTGTGATGATGGTTAGACTTATTGTGAAGATCTTTTTGCAGGATGTACAAATATGGAATCATTATGTTGTATGTATACCTGAAACGAATATAATGTTATATGTCAATTATGTCTCAATTTTTTAAAAAAGTGAATCAGTGGGCATAGAGTGAGGATGACTTCATCAGATACTGGTCAATGCCCTTCTAGCTATTTTATTCTAGAGAATAGTAGTTCCCTAGCTAATGCTTTTACAAAGACTAATTTAAGATATGTAAATATCACAATCACTGGTAATTAGCATAATAATGATAATGAAGGACCTGGTCCAGGTCCTGAAATGTAAATTGTCCCATTGTGCAAAGGATGTGAGTACCTAAACACAGTATCTATCATGGACACTGTAGGTTGTGCTTTGCTATTTTTCCTGCATCATGCACTGCCATGGTGAAAGAATTTGAGTCCTGTAACAGACGATCCCCAAAGAAAAGCATTATATGCATGCTTAATAAACACTTTGGTTGATGAGGGTGACATGATGCTGTCCTGTTTTCTAAGTAAGTAGCTTTAAAGTAAATATTGGTTTTCTCTGAATGGAAGGAAACAAAGAGACTCTTCATTAATATTTATGTGTAAGGTTCAAAGTCATGAATGTAATATGATATTTTTTCTCCTGTTTTACAAATTAGTGTGCCATAATATGACATGACTTTAGAAAGAATGCTGGTATTTAGAGAAACTGCATTATATACTAATGACTTCATAATTTAGAAATCTTTTTAATAAATGTTTGAAGAGATTTGTGAGAATTATTTAAATGTAGCAGAATACTAATACGAATTGGTATTTATATTTAACTACTTCTTAGTATTCTTTTGTTTTCCCTTTGAAGTGTTACTGAATTTTATGTTCCTTTTTTAAGGCTATCTAAAAAATATCACTGTATTCACAAGTGTTGTTTGTTTTGTTTTAAACACTAAGCATATTTGAAAGGGTTAAACTTTCAGATAATGTCTAATTTTAATCAATGCCATTTCAGAAACTTAAGGCTGTGGGCATACATCTATTCCAGTGAGTTAAAAAGCAAAAAAAAAAAAAAAAAAAAAAAAAAAAAAACTTTAGCAGTGAGATTCTTGGAAAAATTAAAATAAAATAATAATAGCTAACACCAAAATGTACAATAAATCTCATTTTTCCCTTTTTGGAGGTGTCTAGGAGATGTGATATAGTAGTAAAGTGATGTTTAAGAATGAAACACTTGTGTAATAATAATGCCTAAGAGTTGCTTTATTTAACATTTTTACATTGAAGAACTCTGAATTTAGATACAGGCTCTTCAGATATTGGAATTCTCAACAACACAGAACTCAGAAGGCAGAAGATGGTCAATGAGAGGAAAGAAGATCATTGGAAGGAAGGAATATAGTACGCATTTATCATTTAGAAATATTGAATGGAAAATGTATCCCACATAGATATCATGCTTGAACACTAAACATGAGACTTCAATGGTGTATTGGCTGAAAGACAGTTGAGGGCTGGTGTTTATGAAGTTTGCTGAGACACCATCCAGACCTCCCCTTAAGGACTGAGGTGTCCATTCCTCCAGCTCTGTGGAGTTCTGGCTGTTGCCCTCAGCTGAAAGGAGTGACCTTGCCCAAGTTATGTCCCACTCCCATAACTGGTCAATGAAGCTCTATGAAGGCTCAGCTACCTTACCTCAATCCAGGACAACTCTGAAGGGCGGTACCAACTCCAGGGCTCCCTGTGTGATAGACCAAGCCTCTGTGCAATTGCATGGAAGTTCACCTTCTCTCCCAAGCCAATCCTCTTGTCCTAACTAGGTGTTATTGTTGCGAGCACTAACTAATAAACCTCCTACTTCAGCTCAGCATCTGTTTGGTGGGGAAACTGACCAGCAGGTTTTTCCACATGACTATGAACCAGTCTGATGGCTCTAACAGTAAGGACCCTTTTGACGGCAATCTCTTGACTCATGAGGAAACCCTATGACATACTCAAAGCAAAACTGAGGTTTATTTCTTCTTATAAGCTCACCTGTCTATTCTATGCCTTAATTGTTGCAGTAATGTCATCCCAACCATTCTAAGAGATTTATCTTAAATAAAAGAAATATTTAAAATATGCATAGAGGTTTAGCTAAAATAATGTTTATTATAGTGTCATTTATAAAAGAAAAGTCAGAATAAAGTAAAAAACACATTTTTTAAATAAGTGATTGATGTGAGTCAAAAGTCAGTAGGTGATGAGAAAATAGAAATAATAAAGGTTGGCAACACATTTGAAAGTATTAATGTTGTTATTATTTACTTATAAATGCTTTATTGTTGCATTTGCTCTTTCCACAAATTCTTCATATTCTGATGCTTTCCCCTGGATAATAAATAGCTACAGTAACATATAGTTTGATATATAAATATAGCACTCCACCACTCTGCTGTGGTGCCTTATATTCCTCCAACATTGGAATAACTTCTCTGGATTAAGAAATTTCCTTGGAATTCCTTTCTCAAACTTCAGATGGACATTTAGTGTTTTTGTTTTTCTTTTTCTTTTTCTTTTGTCTATGAGAAGATTTTGGTGTTTTCTAATTCACCCTAGATTGCTGCTTCTATGTGAACTCTGTAGAATGGACTGAATAAGTCAATAAATGTCTTCCTTGCCAACTATATTCCCAAGTATCTTCCTAAAGGCAGCAGTAATTTAAGTGGCATTCGAACACTTCTAAATATGTCTAAAGTGTGGGTTTATTGCTCTAATTTTCTGTGAAAGCAGTTCTACTTTATTACCCAAATGAGAGTTATTATTGTCTTTCCTTCTGATAATTGCATTTATGGTATTTATTTCAGGGTTTTTTAAGATCCTTTAAAACCTATGTAGGTTTTCTCTTTTTTTAATGAATTTAATGCTAATTAAAATAATGGATTAGTAGGCTTGGAAAATCAAATCATTATTCAGCCAGAACAATAGAAGGGCTTATTTAATTGACCACCTCAAATTATATTAAACCAATCCTGGAAGAATCATCACAAAGATTCAAATGTTGCAGATACTGCCATACTTTCTATAGGATGCTAAACATTTTCCCAGATGTTTTTAAAAAATCATTTTAAAGGCTGATTAAATTAGTAGATGGTTAAGCTCTGACTGTTATATAAGAAGCAGCTGGACATTTTTCAACTTACCCCATCATGATTCTTTTATTAATTTCTACCAACATAGTAATTTCAACTGATGGTATAGAAGGCAAGAAAGACTAAGAATAGGGTTTAATGATAACACCACCAAGTGCTGTGTTTGTCATCAAAGGTAGTATACTGAAAGTGAATCACAGACATTATTTAGTTTCCAGCCATGTGGTAATTTGTTCTTCCAGGCTTAAGATTATAGTAGAAGGGCGACACTCTTTATTAAGAAAGAAATGATATTTTATGATAAAATGACAAGTCATTTGCCATGGTTTATAAGAATTCATGTTTGAAACTTGTAATTTTGCAAATATTTCTTCATAATCATATCTATTACATCTGTTTTCATACAGTAAATAAATAATAAATTTGATGTGTTTCTTGACTTTTATAAACTAACTGTATGATTTGGTGCTGGAAAAGGAGAGACAGATTCAGGGAGAGGAAAGAAAACTAAATTGAGTTTAACAAATTCTTGACTCATCAGATTTGCTTTAAGACTGGCATCTAGCTGTTTCAACAGATAGACATCACCTGAAGTACATATGCTGTAACCCAGTGAAGGTTCAGAGAAATAGGCACTCATATGCTTTGTTTATAGCATACAAGAACACAATCTCTTAAAAGGCTAATTGTGAACTATATTAAAGTTTCTAAAATGTGCTTAGTGAATGTGCTAATGTGCAAATGAAATGTCCAGCAATATCACATACAGAAATCCATTTTGCAAAGTTAAACAATAATCTGTGAAAGATCTAATTATAGAAATGTTTATTACAGTGTTGTTTATAAAACAGAAAAATAGAAATAAATGTCCAACTCTTATACAGTTAATGAAATAAATTACGGTACATGGACACAATGAAATTGAATGGCTAGGCAGAAGAATCTTGACAGGAAAAGGTATTAATATATATTAAGGTCTGGTAACAAAACTATATGTGTTAAACATTATACACATTCACAGAAAATGACTGGAGGAATACTTAGTGACAACTCTGAGTGGAATTAGTGGAATTTAACTTTTCTTCTTTTTGCTTGGCTTTTTTTCTAAAAATAGTTTTGCAATGATGATGCATTTATTTTGCAAAGAGGAGAAAGTTAAAATGCACAGGACTGGTTAGTCAAGAGGCGTAACTCTTTTTCTCTAAATTTTCATCTTTAACAGATATATAAGCTGAGTGGGTAAGTGGGAGTTTAAGAACAGATTGTCTTTTCAAGCCATAGCACTAATTTTAGAGTTTCACATTTAGGGATCTACCATTATAGAGCAATAGGCTCATGGTCTCAGCTTAATGTCTTAATAGTATTTGTCAAGGCCACTCGTGCAATTTGCGTAGTGTAGACACATACCTATATATTACATAACTTACATACAATCTTGTTTAATTTATCAATATATTAATGTTTCAGCAAGAAAAATGAAAAAATATCATCAAATATGTATTGAGAACAGAATAAAAGCACAAATAATAATAAAATGCTTTTTAAAAATCTATCAAAATCTACCCATGTAGTTGTACCCATAACTATCTATTAGTATGTTTATTGGTTTGTAGAACAGCAAACTAGTGTGGCATACTGAAAATAGAATTAATATGCCATGTTTTTTGCTTTCATAAACTGGATTTAATCTCACTCACATAGGTCTATCCTCTTAGGTAAGGGTACTACACCATTTCCACTCAAACTTTAAGAGCAAGCAGAGGTGACATTACTACTAGTAAACTTTTCTGACTGTTTCAGGAAAACCTGGTCTTTCCCTCTTCGGTGCAGTGAAAACATTTAGTTTGTATTCTTATTGTAGACTTTAGTTTAACTCAGATTAAAATTGAATCCGTACATTTGCCTTATTCACTAGACTGTCAACTCCCACCGGGCAGGAACCATATCAAGTTCATCTTTATACTACTTACAGAAACCTTCTATAACAAATGCTTGATACAAGTGGTATATTGCTTATTACAGACTTGTATATTTGGAATGGTTTAGTCAATAAATCTCTTCTTAAATGTTATAAACTGAATGTTTGTGTCCTTCCAAATTAATATATTGAAACCCTAATCTGCAATATGATGCTATTTGGAGATGGGGCTTTTGGAAGGGCTAAATGAGGTCAGGAGAGTGGGGCCCCAGTCTGGTGGGATTGGTGTTCTTATAAGAGGAGACAGAAGAGAGATCTCTCTCTCTCCTTGCATATGCACAAAGAAGAGGTAATTCCAGCAAATGAAGAGGTGGTGGAAATTTATGAGCCAAGGGAAGAGACCTCAGAATAAAACCTAACTTGACACAACTTGATCTTGAACTTCTCAGCCTCCAGAACTGTGAGAAATAAATTTCTACTGTTTAAGCCACCCAGTCTATGGTATTTTGTTTTGGTAGCCTAAGCAGACCAATAGATCGCACTTATCAGAATTTATTATCCTAACCATCATTTTGTATGTTAGTTCTAAATTTTCTAGAAGATATAAAACATATCTATGGTATCAGTAGAAAGCAAGTTAATAATAATTTATCTTAAACATAAATTATTAAAACCAAACATGCCTTATATATCTAAGCTATTGCCAAACATTATTTGATATAATAAATGCATGATTTAACATACTTCTATAACTTAGAAGGACCACATTATTCCAAAAAGCTTATAGGAATATGGCCTTACATTCTATTTAATTACAAATAGGACTCTATCTATTAAATAAAATTTTAAAATGTATTCTTCTATATTATATTAGACCTTTTTGCAATAATCTCTCTTTATTATCCTCTTTTGTTTGATGTGCTGGCTTAACATTTGAATCCCATATCTTAATTTAAACCATCTCAAGACTGCCAAGTTATTGGAATATTTATGGTTTTCATTTCATATGTCACCATATCTAATTTCTAGCCACATCAATTAAAATATAAATATCTCAGTGAAATAAAAATAGGATTAGAAGAAAAATAGTGTTTCTTAAATGCTCAGAATGCTCCTTCTACCTCACTTTGAATACAAAACTGCAATATTGTACTCTGCATAGAAATGCCAAATAGGTGTAATGCAAATCAGGAGAAAGCCATTGACAGATAAATTAAATAGTCATGATCTGAATATTGAGTTTAGGCAAGCATCACAGTCTATTGGCACCAAGCTAGATTTCTTGTCCTTTACAAAAATGTTATGTTGTTCTCGTTAAGCAGTCATCCATCTAAGTGACTTCAAGGCCCTTAAGACCTGAATAGGCAAAGCTCATCTATCAGCCTCTTGACTTCAGTCAGAGCCACAGCAGGTTCCATAACAAGCTGAATCCATATATTCTAATCGTTTTGTTACAGGAGCACATTTAAAATCTTAGTTATACTGTAATTTTATGGTGAAATACTGGCTAGCCTTTATTAAGAACTCTTTTTGATATGTTGACTCCTAGTTATGGACTATGCTACCAAGATCAGCAGAATATGTTAAGTTTTTGAAGAGAAATTTCCCATGATTTATCCTTGGTTTATTGTTTGACTTCACTAAGAATCTGGGGAAAGAATGATTTTCTGATAACTAAATGCAGGGATGCTTGTCATCTACCTATAGAATGCTTCCAAAGCAGGCTAAACTCACAGGATCTGTAAAATGGTGAAAAATAGCAGAAGCAACTTGAAATTCTAAACAGGTGATTCTATTGCACGTATTTAATCAGTATATTAAATCCCAACACGTGGTAATTTTGAGTAACAGATTTAAATGTTAAAAAATAAATTAAACCAGCTGTTTGGCATCATCTCAGCAAATAATTGTCCTATAATTTAATTAAAGTTAAACGTTTTTCCAGCTTAAAATAATTACAATTCTAATACCAAAAAAGAGTTTATAAGGACACTTCTTCTTCAAAATATTTCAAATTTAACACAATTTCAATGAAAATATTCATCAATAGAAATATCAAAGTTATTCTTTTTTGTGACAGTGAAGAAAAACTCAGCAGGCAAAAATAAAAAATACATTTTTGAAATCAACAATAGGAGATAAGAAGACCTAAGAAAAATACTTAGAATTTATAAAACTATAATACATTTTTAAATGTTGGAGTAATGAATGGTGTATAAATAAGTAGAAAAATCAATGTAGTAAAAACTTCAAAATACTTTAAAAATAAAGCAAGTATTTACTAACAACTCAACATGTGCTAGACACTTTTCATGCATTCTTTCCTCTAACCATAGTTGCAAAACTGTGAAGTAGGCAATATAATTGTGACTGTTTTAAATTGAGAAAAAACTGAAGCTAGTAAGTAAGAAAGTAGATGCTTTTTTCTCTCAAGTGGCTTTATTGAAGTATAACTGATGTACAATAAACTGAACTACTTAAAGTATAAGATTTGAATACTCAGCAAAATATTAGCAAACCAAATTCAATAGTATATTAAAAGGATCATGATGGATTTATTTCAGGGATGCAAGGATGGTTCACCATATGCAAAACAATAAATAGGATACACCACATTAATAAAATGAAGGATAAAATCATATAATCAACTCAATAGATGCAGGAAAAAAAGTGATGAAATTCAACATACTTTCATGATAAACAACTATAAACAAATTGCATATAGAAGGAAGTTACCTCAACATAATCAAAGTCATGTATGACAAACCTGTAGCTAACATTGTGCTAAGTTCAGGAATAAGACAAGGATGGCACATTCTTGCCAATTTTATTCACTGCAGTACTGAAAATCCTAGAGGGCTCAATTAGGCAAGAAAAAGAAAAAAAGACAACAGAATTGGATGGGAAGAAGTAAAATTGTCTCTGTTTGCAGATGACATGATAACATATATAGAAAACCCTAAAGACTCCACCAAAAACTCTTAGAACTAATAAAGGAATTCATTAAATTGCCAGTATACAAAATCAATGTATAAAAATCAGTTGTATTTCTATACACTAACTACAAACTATCAGAAAGAGAAGTTAAGAAAACAATCTCATTTACAAAAGCTTAAAAAATAATAAAATACTTAGGAATAAATTTATTCAAGGCAGTAAAAGAACTGCCCATTGAAAATTATAAGACACTGATGAAAGAAGTTGAAAAAGACATAAATAAATGGAGAGATATTCTATGTTCATGGATTGGAAAAATTAATATTGTTAAGATTTCCATACTACTCAAAATTATCTACAAATTCAATGCAACTCCTATCAAAATATCAATGGCACTTTTTCACAGAAATATAACAAATAATCCTAAAATTTGTATGGAACCTCAAAAGATCCCAAATAGCCAAAGCAATCTTGAGAAGGAAGAACAAAACTGGAGGTATCATAATTCCTGATTTCTAAACTATATTACAAATTTATATTAATAGTAATTAAAACAATATGGTGTTGTTATAAAAACAGACACATAAATGAATAGAACAAAATAGAGTCCAGAATTAAACCTATGCATATATGGTCAATTAATTTTGGCAAAGGAGCTAAGAATATCCAACAGAGAAAGGATAGTGTCTTAATAACTGGTGTTGGAAAAATGGACAACCACATGCAAAAGAATAAAATTAGACCCCAATCTTACATCGAACACAAAAATTAACTCAAAATGGAAAACTATTTGAACATAAAATCTGAAACTGTAAAACTCCTAGGAGAAATCATAGGGAAGATTTGCCTTGACATAGAACTTGGCAATGATTTTGGAGGGTTTGGCTCCAAAAACAAAGCATAGAGAAACAAACATAAACAAGTGGGACTACACCAAACTAAAGAGCTTCTGCATAGCAAAGGAAACTATTAACAAAATAAAAGGTTATCTATGGAATGGGAGAAAATATTTGCAGTCCACATAAGAGGTTAATACCCAAATACACAAGGAAATAATACAATCCAATAACAAACAAACAAACAAAAACAATAACCCAATTAAAAAGCAGGTAAAGGAACTGAATATACAATTTTCCAAAGAAGACATGCAAATGGCCAGTTGGTACATTAAAAAGTGGTCAACATTACTAATCATCAGGGAAATGCAAATCAAACCCATGATGAGCTCTCACCTCACATCTGTTAGGATGGCTACTATCAAAAAGGCAAGAGATAAAAAATGCTGGTAAAGATGTAGAGAAAAGGGAACACGTGTACACTGTTAGTGGAAATGTAAACTGGTCTAGCCACATGGAAAATAGTCTGGTGGTTCCTCAAAAATTTAAAGATAGGACTACCATATGATTTAGCAATCCCACTTCTGAGTACATATCTGAAGGAAAAAAATCACTAGGTTGAAGAGATATCTACACCCTCCAGTTCTTTGCAACATTATTCACAAATGTCAATATACAGAAACAACGTGTCTGTTGATGGATGAATGGATACAGGTGTCTTGTGTGTGTGTGTGTGTGTCTCTCTATATATATACACATACACACAATGAAATATTATTAAGTCTTAGAAAATAAGGAAATCCTGCTATTTGGAACAACATGGATTAACCTGGGGGCAATATGCTAAGTGAAATAAGTCAGACAGAAAAAGAGAAATACTGCATGCCAACACTTATGTATGGAATCTGAAAAAAAAAGTCAAAGTCATGGAAGTAGAGAATAAAATGGTGTTTCCCAGGGTCAGGAAGAGGGAAGAGGTGTCAGGAAAATAGAGAGAGCCTGGTAAAAAGGCACAAACTTTTGGCTATAAGATGAATAAGGTCTGAGGATCTAGTGTAAAACATGGTAACTGTAGTTGATAATATTGTATTGTATAATTGAAATTTGCTTAGAGTAGCATTGAAGTGTTCTGCCCACTTCCCCCCAAAAGGTAAATATCTGAAGGGATGAATGTTAAGTTGAATTTGAAATCTTTTCACAATGTATACATATATCAAATCATCACATTGTATACTTTATATGTACAATTTAATTATTATTTATTATTTATTAAAGTACATTAATATTACAGTTTAATTTGTTATACCTCAATAAACCTGAAAAGAATTATAGACAGATTAAAAAAAAAAGAAAAATAACTGAGAGGAATAACAAATTAAGAAATAAAGAGTGTAAGATTCAGTGAATTCTGACATATTCCATGAAGCATAGCACCATCCCCCCAAATTTCCTTATGACCATTTCAAATCCCACTCTTCATTCTTCCTTACATCTTTCTATGCATTATCTACACACTAAATATAGGGACACAAATAAGTTAAAGGGTTGGAAAAATATGTAGCACACAAAAAGTCAATATTAGAAAGCTGGTGTGGCCATTTTAATATCAAAATAGACAATATAAAGAACTAAAAGTGATAAGGAGAAATTATTATAATGATACAAGTGTCAATTCATCAAAAATCATAAAAATACTGTTACTATTACTATTATGTTTACTATTATGATTACTATTCTATGTTTAAAGCAAATTGTCAGTTAAAAATTTACCCAGAAAGTTTAATTTAATTTTGTCTTTTATCCACAAGACAATGAACTATCACATTTTCTATATACAATGGAGCATTTTAAATGGATTATCTGATGGTGTCTTATTTCAATAGTCTAGAGCTTTCCTAGATAAATAAGCATTATTTGAAGTATTTTTTATGCCAGAAAAATGAAGTGCTGCTGAAATCTAAGAACCTCGCTTTTAAAGAAGAGTTAATGACATTATCTCCTTTTCTAGTATTCTTTGTTTTATCAGAGATTACAAAAAAAATTTATTTGTGAGGAAAATATATGTTTTCTGACATTTTCATCACATCTCTGTTCATATTCATGAAAACATTGTATTTCTGTGTCAGAATAAATTTGGTAATGATTAGGAATGTCATAAATAGAACCACCACATGAAATTCAATTTTCATGTGTGAATAGCTTTGACTGCCAGAAGTTAAAAATATTAATCACTGATGTATCTGTTTTTAAAGATAGTGTACTGCTTTTAGAGATATGCATCTGGATTCTATCTTTTCAATTTTTCTAACATATATTGTGAGAAAAAAAAGCGTGTAGTGAATTTTGAATCACAGAATTCAGGTTTGAACTGTTTTGCATACTCTTCAAGGGTAGGAGTACACTCTGAAGCTTCTTAATGGAACATACTTAGAGACACCTCCCTACAATAGATGGTCTGATTCAGATGTAGAACCAAACTAAAATGGAGTCATTTACGACAGGTACAAAATTGATTCATCCAAAATAAGCACATCACAGAAAATGAAACTTAACATTACCTAAGTTGCAGGAACTTCAAGATTTTTCTCAGAACTCAGCAGAGGACACCAATCCCCAAACTGCCAAGTCTGTCTACACCATCTCTGGACTTCTTTGTTCCTCTGACTCAGCTACCCTGATCAAATAAGGAAAAAGACCACTAGGCAACCAATCAGCTGAAAAAGCCAAGTAACTTCCACATTTATCATATAAACATCCCTTAGTGTGTCAGCAACTAACAACTCATTGCTCCTGAAACCTTGGGTTTCCCAGCTTGCAGATCGAAACTCTTGCAATAAATTCATCTTTCTGCTTTGTTTTACTGGTGTGCAGAGTTTGGTTTACCACACATGAAAGAAGCAACTATTGGCAAATTTAGTTGCTATTGTTGCTTGTTAACTAGTAGTGATAAATCATCAGATTTTATTTATAGATATAATTGATAGTCTAAATTAAGATACATTTTTGAGAAAGAGTTTTCTCTCATTAACTATCAGAATACATGTGAATTAAATAAAATTATATGGTATAATATATATGGATTATGGAAGAAAATACTGAGTTAAAAATAGAAAACAAAAAACCTTATGGGTTAAATAAGGAAACTTACATAGTAGAGTAGAAGTGTTGATTATGTGGCTTTTGGAAGAAGAAACCCTGGATGTGAATCTTTTACTTACTAGTAGTGTATCTTGGGCAAAATGTTTAATTAAGCCTCAATCATCTTATATGTGATATGGGGTTAAAAAATAACATCTGCTTCACAAAATTTTCATGAGAATTACTTGAAAATAGGGTTTATCAACCCCAGCATATTGGGCTGTCCCTATGTCCAACTATGGGTTCCATCTTGACTTTATTCTTGAGAAAGAATATGAAAGCATAAGGGGTGTAAAATTGGATTATGTGGTACATGCTGGCGTTTACAAATACAATTTAATTATTGCTATTGATAAAATATAGATTCAAGTATGTTTTCTACTAATAGTAAAATACATTAGTTTTAAAGCAATTGTGTGAAGAAATCCAGCAATCAGGAAAAATTTCTGCATTTAAAATTATATAATTTTAGCTATATGCAATAATTAAATACTCACTTTTATATGTATTCGTCTCTTCTTCTGTATCTGCATAAAAATATCATGAGGAATAAGTTATAAATTATTAAAAGTGGTCATCTCTCTCTCCCTTGAGACTGAATGAATTTATCAGGTCCTTCCTGAGAGCAGGTTTTTCTGAGAGAGGGGGATGGGAAACACACAAAAACACTAGATTCCAACCAGGGTAACTACCATTTTAAAAGATCTTATAGCAGAAGACCTTCAAGATGGCAGAGGAGTAAGACCTGTAGATCATCTTCCTCCCCACAAATACCTCAAAAATAGATCTACATGTAGAACAATTCCTACAGAACACCTACTGAATGCTGGCAGAATACCACAGACTTCCCAAAGGCAACAGACTCCTCACGTACTGGGATAGGGCAAAAGAAAAAACACAGACAAAAGAATAGGGACGGGACCTGCACTTCTGGGATGGAACTGTGAAGGAGGAAAAGTTCCCACACACTAGGAAGCCCCTTCACTGGTGGAAACGGGGGAAGCTTCGGAGCCACAGAGGAGAGCATAGCAACAGGGGTGCAGGGGCAAAGCGGAGAGATTCCTGCACAGAGGATTGGTGCCGACCAGCACTCACAAGCCCGAGAGGCTTGTCTGCTCACTCACCAGGACAGGTGGGGGCTGGGAGCTGAGGCTTGGGCTTTGGAGTTCAGATCCCAGGGAGAGGACTGGGGTTGGCTGCATGAACACAGCCTGAAAGGGGCTAGTGCACCACGGCTAGCCAAGAGTGAGTCCAGGAAAAAGTCTGGAACTGCCTAAGGGTCAAGAGATCATTGTTTCAGGGTGCACGAGGAGAGGAGATTCAGAATACTGCCGAAATGAGCTTCCGAGATGAGCACGAGCTGCAACTATCAGCCTAGACACCAGAGGTGGGCATGAAATGCTAAGGCAGCTGCTGCAGCCACCAAGAAACCTGCGTGCAAGCACAGGTCACTATCCACACCTCCCTATGCAGCTTGCCACTTCAAGGGTCTCGAGATCCAGGGAAAATTTCACCGCAAGAACACAAGGCACACCTCAGGCTACTGCAACATCACGCTGGCCTCTGCTGCTGCAGGCTCGCCCCACATTCTGTACCCCTCCCTGCCCCTGGCCTGAGTGAGCCAGAGACCCCTAATCAGACACTCCTTTAATCCCCTGCTGTCTGGGTGAAGAACAGACGCCAGAGGGCGAGCTAACACAGAGGCGGGGCCAAATCCAAAGCTGAACCCCAGGAGCTGCGTGAAGAAAGAAGAGAAAGGGAAATATCTCCACACAGCCTCAGGGCCAGGGGATTAAATCCCCACAATCAACTTGATGTACCCTACATCTCTGGAATACCTGAATAGACAATGAGTATTCCCAAGATTGAGGCAGTAGACATTGGGAACAACTGTAGACTTGAGGTTTGCTATATGCGACTGACAAGTGTCTGATTCCTATGTGTATCTTAGTATAGGTGTTAGCACTTGTTATCATTGGTAGATTTGTTTAATGGTTTGGTTGTTCTCATTTCTTTTATAACTTAAAAAAGTTATTTTAATAACTTTTATTTTATTTTATTTATTTATATTCTTTCCCTTTTTCTCCATTTTTTTCTGAGCTGTGTGGCTAACAGGGTCTAGGTGCTCTGGCTGGCTGTCAGGCCTGAGCCTCTGAAGTGGGAGAGCCGAGTACAGGGACATTGGAAAACCAGAGACCACCTAGCTCTAAATAATGTCAATACATGAAAGCTCTCCCAGAGATCTCGATCTCAACACTAAGACCCAACTTCACTCAATGACAAGCAAGATCCTGTGGTGGACACCTCATGCCAAACAACTAACAAGACAGGAACACAATCCCACCCATTAGCAGGGAGGCTGCCTAAAATCATACTAAGTTCACAGACACCTGAAAACCCACTACCAGAGAAAGACCTACCCACCAGAAAGAGAAGATCCAGCCTCATCCACCAGAACACAGGCACCAGTCCCCTCCACCAGGAAGCCTACAAACTCACTGAACCAACCTTACCCACTGGGGGCAGACACCAAAAATAACAGGAACTATGAACCTGCAGCCTGCGAAAAGGAGACCCCAAACACAGTAAGATAAGCAAAATGAGAAAACAGAGAAATACGCAGCAGATGAAGGAGCAAAGTAAAAACCCAGCAGACCAAACAGATAAAGAGGAAATAGGCAGTCTAACTGAAAAAGAATTCAGAGTAATGACAGTAAAGATGATCCAAAATCTTGGAAATAGAATGAAGAAAATAGAAACATGTTTAACAAGGACCTAGAAGAACTAAAGAGCAAACAAACAATGATGAAAAACAGAATAAATGAAATTAAAAATTCTCTAGAAGGAATCAATAGCAGAATAACTGAGGTAGAAGAATGGATATGTGACCTGGAAGATAAAATAATGGAAATAACTCCTGCAGAGCAGAATAAAGAATGAAAAGAATTGATGAGAATCTCAGAGACCTCTGGGACAACATTAAACACACCAACATTCTAATTATAGGGATCACAAAGAAGAAGAGAAAAAAAAAAGGACTGAGAAAATATTTGAAGAGATTACAGTTGAAAACTTCCCTAATATGGGAAAGTAAATATTAAATCAAGTCCAGGAAGTGCAGAGAGTCCCATACAGGATAAACACAAGGAGAAACACGCCAAGACACATATTAATCAAATGATCAAAAATTAAATACAAAGAGAAATATTAAAAGCAGCAAGGGAAAAGCAACAAATTACATGCAAGGGAATCCCCATAATGTTAACAGCTGAACTTTCAGCAGAAACTCTGCAATCCAGAAGGGAGTGAAAGGACATATTTAAAGTGATGAAAGGGAAAAATCTACAACCAAGATTACTCTATTCAGCAAGGATCATATTCAGATTCAACAGAGAAATTACAACCTTTACAGACAAGCAAAAGCTAAGATAATTCAGCACCACCAAACTAGCTTTACAGCAAATGCTAAAGGAACTTCTCTAGGCAGGAAACAAAAGAGAAGGAAAAGAGTTACAAGAACAAACACAAAACAATTAAGAAAACGGTAATAGGAACATAAATATTGATAATTACCTTAAATGTAAATGGATTAAATGCTCTAACCAAAAGACATAGACTGGCTGAATGGATACAAAAACAAGACCCATATATATACTGTCTACAAGATGCCCACTTAAGACCTAGGGACACATCAGACGGAAAGTGAGAGGATGGAAAAAGTTTTTCCATGGAAATGGAAATCAAAAGAAAGCTGGAGTAGCAATTCTCATATCAGATGAAATAGACATTAAAATAAAGACTATTACAAGAGACAAAGAGGGACACTACATAATGATCAAGGGATCAATCCCAGAAGAAGATGTAACAAGGTAAATGTTTATGCACCCAACATAGGAGCACCTCAATACATAAGGCAAATGCTAACGCCATAAAAGGGGAAATCGACAGTACCACAGTCAAGTAGGGTACTTTAATAACCCAGTTTCATCAATAGACAGATTATCCAAAATTAAAATAAATAAGGAACACAAACTTTAAATGACACATTAAACAAGATGGACTTAATTAATATTTACAGGACATTCCATCCAAAAATACCAGAATACACTTTCTTCTCAAGGGTTCATTGAACATCCTCCAGGATAGATCAAATTGTGGGCCACAAATCAAGCCTTGGTAAATTTAATAAAATCAAAATTGTATCAATTATCTTTTCTGACAACAATGCTATGAGACTAGATATCAATTACAGGAAAAAAACTATAAAAAATACAAAAACATGGAGGCTAAACAATATACTACCAAATAACCAAGAGATCACTGAAGAAATCAAAAAATACCTAGAAACAAATGACAATGAAAACACGATGACCCAAAACCTATGGAGTGCAGCAAAAGCAGTTCTAAGAGGGAAGTTTATAGCAATACAATCCTACTTCAAGAAACAAGAAACATCTCAAATAAACAACCTAACATTACACTTAAAGCAATTAGAGAAAGAACAAAAATCCCCAAAATTAGCTGAGGGAAAGAAAACATAAAGATCAGTTCAGAAATAAATGAAAAAGAAATGAAGGAAACAATAGCAAAGATCAATAAAACTAAAAACTTGTTCTTTGAGAAGATAAACAAAATTGTTAAACCATTAGCCAGACTCATCAGGAAAAAAAAAAAGATGACTCAAATCAATAGAATTAGAAATGAAAAAGGAGAAGTAACAACTGCCACTGCAGCAATACAAGGGATCATAAGAGATTACTACAAGCAACTGTATGTCAATAAAATGGACAACCTGGAAAAAAAATGGAAAAAATTCTTAGAAAAGCACAACCTTCTGAGACTGAACCAGGAAGAAATAGAAAATATAAACTGACAAATCACAAGCACTGAAATTGAAACTGTGATAAAAAAACCTTCCAACAAACAAAAGCTCAGGACAGAGCTTTTAGTGACAGGGCAGGAATAAAGATGCAGACGTAAAAAGTGGACTTGAGGACACAGGGAGGGGGAAGAGTAAGCTGGGACGAAGTGAGAGAGTACTATTGATATAAATATACACTACCAAATGTAATATAGATAGGTAGTGGGAAGCAGCCGCATAGCACAGGGAGATCAGCTCGTTGCTTTGTAACCCCTTAGAGGGGTGGGATAGGGAGGGTGGGAGGGAGATGCAAGAGGGAAGGGGTATGGGATATATGTATACATATACCTGATTCACTTTGTTATACAGCAGAAACTAACACAAACTTGTAAAGCAATTATATTGCAATAAATATGTTTAAAAAATAAAATGAAATAAAGAGAAAAATAGGGGGAGATCACCTTCCTCCCCACGGATACACCAGAAATACAGCTACACGTGGAACAACTCCTACAGAACACCTACTGAACGCTGGCAGAAGACCCCAGACCTCCCAAAAGGCAAGAAACTCCCCACATACCTGGGTAGGGCAAAGCGGAGAGATTCCCGCACAGAGGACCGGTGCGGAGTGGCACTCACCAGCCCAAGAGGCTTGTCTGCTCGCCTGCCGGGGCAGGCGGCGCTGGAAGCTGAGGCTCGGGCTTCGGTCGGAGTGCAGGGAGAGGACTGGGGCTGGCGGCAGGAACTCAGCCTGAAGGGGGCTAATGTGCAACAGCTAGCCGGGAGGGAGTCCGGGAAAACTCTGGGGCTGCCGAAGAGGCAAGAGACTTTTTCTTCCCTCTTGGTTTCCTGGTGCACAAGGAGAGGGGATTAAGAGCGCTGCTTAAAGGAGCTCCAGAGATGGGCGTGAGTCGCGGCTGAAAGCACGGAGCCCAGTTACGGGCGTGGGACGCTGGGGCTGCTGCTGCCGCCGCCAAGAAGCCTGTGTGCCAGTGCAGGTTACTGTCCACACCGCCCTTCCTGGAGTCTGTGCAGCCCGCCAGTGCCGGGGTCCCGGGATCCAGGGGTGGCTTCCCTGGGAGAACGCACGGCACACCTCGGGCTGGTGCAACGTCACGCCGGCCTCTGCCGCTACAGGCTCTCTCCGCACTCCGTGCCACTCCCTCCCGCCCAGCCTGAGTGAGCCAGAGTCCCCGAAGAGGCTGCTCCTTTAACCCTGTCCTGTCTGAGTGAAGAACAGACGCCCTCCGGCGACCTACACGCAGAGGCGGGGCCAAATCCAAAGCTGAGACCCAGGAGCTGTGAGAACAAAGAAGAGAAAGGGAAACCTCTCCCAGCAGCCTCAGAAGCAGCGGATTAAAGCTCCACACTCAACTTGATGTACCCTGCATCTGTGGAATACATGAATAGACAACACATCATCCCAAATTGAGGAGCCAGGAGTCAGTGCTGTGCCTCTGAGGTGGGAGAGCCAACTTCAGGACACTGGTCCACAAGAGACCTCCCAGCTCCACATAATATCAAACGGCGAAAATCTTCCAGAGATCTCCATCTCAACACCAGCACCCAGCTTCACTCAACGACCAGCAAGCTACAGTGCTGGACACCCTATGCCAAACAACTAGCAAGACGGGAACACAAAGCCACCCATTAGCAGAGAGGCTGCCTAAAATCATAAAAAGTCCGCAGACACCCCAAAACTCACCACCAGACGTGGACCTGCCCACCAGAAAGATAAGATCCAGCCTCATCCACCAGAACACAGGCACTAGTCCCCTCCACCAGGAAGCCTACACAACCCACTAAACCAACCTTAGCCACTGGGGACAGACACCAAAAAACAACGGGAACTATGAACCGGCAGCCTGCAAAAAGGAGACCCCACAGTAACATAAGCAAAATGAGAAGACAGAAAAACACACAGCAGGAGAAGGAGCAAGATAAAAACCCACCAGACCTAACAAATGAAGAGGTAATAGGCAGTCTACCTGAAAAAGAATTCAGAATAATAATAGTAAAGATGATCCAAGATTCTATTTCCAAGATCCAAAATCTTCGAAATAGAATAGACAAAATGCAAGAAAGAGTTAACAAGGACCTAGAAGAACTAAAGATGAATCAAGCATCGATTAAAAACACAATAAATGAGGGGCTTCCCTGGTGGCGCAGTGGTTGAGAATCTGCCTGCTAATGCAGGGGACACAGGTTCGAGTCCTGGTCTGGGAAGATCCCACATGCCACGGAGCAACTAGGCCCGTGAGCCACAACTACTGAGCCTGCGCGTCTGGAGCCTGTGCTCCGCAACAAGAGAGGCCACGACAGTGAGAGGCCCGCGCACCGCGATGAAGAGTGGCCCCCGCTTGCCACAACTAGAGAAAGCCCTTGCAAAGAAACGAAGACCCAACACAGCCAAAAATAAAAATAAATAAATTAAAAGAAGGCTCAACATTAAAAAAAAAAAAAAAATCAGACAGAAGATGCTTAAGTGTGCACTGATAAATATTAAAAAAAAAAAAAACCACAATAAATGAAATAAAAAATACTCTAGATGGGATCAATAGCAGAATAACTGAGGCAGAAGAACGGATAAGTGAGGTGGAAGATAAAATAGTGGAAATAACTGCTGCAGAGCAAAATAAAGAAAAAAGAATGAAAAGAACAGAGGACAGTCTCAGAGACCTCTGGGACAACATTAAACGCACCAACATTCGAATTATAGGGGTTCCAGAAGAACAAGAGAAAAAGAAAGGGACTGAGAAAATATTTGAAGAGATTATAGTTGAAAACTTCCCTAATATGGGAAAGGAAATAGTTAATCAAGTCCAGGAGGCACAGAGAGTCCCATACAGAATAAATCCAAGGAGAAATATGCCAAAACACATATTAATCAAACTGTCAAAAATTAAACACAAAGAAATCATATTAAAAGCAGCAATGCAAAAACAACAAATAACACACAAGGGAATCCCCATCAGGATAACAGCTGATCTCTCAGCAGAAACTCTACAAGCCAGAAGGGAGTGTCAGGACATAATTAAAGTGATGAAGGAGAGAAACCTGCAACCAAGATTACTCTACCCAGCAAGGATCTCATTCAGATTTGATGGAGAAATTAAAACCTTTACAGACAAGCAAAAGCTGAGAGAGTTCAGCACCACCAAACCAGCTTTACAACAAATGCTAAAGGAACTTCTCTAGGCAAGAAACACAACAGAAGGAAAAGACCTACAATAATGAACCCAAAACAATTAAGAAAATGGGAATAGGAACATACATATCTATAATTACCTTAAATGTAAATGGACTAAATGCTCCCACCAAAAGACACAGATTGGCTGAATGGATACAAAAACAACACCCATATATATGCTGTCTACAAGAGAATGACTTCAGACCTAGAGACACATACAGACTGAAAGTAAGGGGATGGAAAAAGATATTCCATGCAAATGGAAAACAAAAGAAAGCTGGAGTAGCAATTCTCATATCAGACAAAATAGACTTTAAAATAAAGACTACTAGAAGAGACAAAGAAGGACACTACATAATGATCAAGGGATCGATCCAAGAAGAAGATATCACAATTGTAATTGTAAATATTTATGCACCAAACATAGGAGCACCTCAATACATAAGGCAAATACTAACAGCCATAAAAGGAGAAATCGACAGTAACACAATCATAGTAGGGGAGTTTAACACCCCACTTTCACCAATGGACAGGTTATCCAAAATGAAAATAAATAAGGAAACACAAGCTTTAAATGATACAGTAAACAAGATGGACTTAATTGATATTTATAGGACATTCCATCCAAAAACAACAGAATATACATTTTTCTCAAGTGCTCATGGAACATTCTCCAGGATAGATCATACCTTGGGTCACAAATCAAGCCTTGGTAAATTTAAGAAAATTGAAATTGTATCAAGTATCTTTTCTTACCACAATGCTATGAGACTAGATATCAATTACAGGAAAAGAGCTGTAAAAAATACAAACACATGGAGGCTAAACAATACACTACTCAATAACAAAGTGATCACTGAAGAAATCAAAGAGGAAATTAAAAAATACCTAGAAACAAATGACAATGGAGACACGACGACCCAAAACCTATGAGATGCAGCAAAAGCAGTTCTAAGAGGGAAGTTTATAGCAATATAATTCCACCTTAAGAAACAGGAAACATCTCGAATAAACAACCTAACCTTGCACCTAAAGCAATTAGAGAAAGAAGAACAAAAACATCCCAAAGTTAGCAGAAGGAAAGAAATCATAAAGACCAGATCAGAAATAAATGAAAAAGAAATGAAGAAAATGATAGCAAAGATCAATAAAACTAAAAGCTGGTTCTTTGAGAAGATAAACAAAATTGATAAACCATTAGCCAGACTCATCAAGAAAAAAAGGGAGAAGACTCAAATCAATAGAATTAGAAATGAAAAAGGAGAAGTAACAACTGACACTGCAGAAATACAAAAGATCATGAGAGATTCTACAAGAAACTCTATGCCAATAAAATGGACAACCTGGAAGAAATGGACAAATTCTTAGAAATGCACAACCTGCCAAAACTGAATCAGGAAGAAATAGAAAATATGAATAGACCAATCACAAACACTGAAATTGAAACTGTGATAAAAAATCTTCCAACAAACAAAAGCCCAGGACCAGATGGCTTCACAGGCGAATTCTATCAAGCATTTAGAGAAGAGCTAACACCTATCCTTCTGAAACTCTTCCAAAATATAGCAGAGGGAGGAACACTCCCAAACTCATTCTACGAGGCCACCATCACCTTGATACCAAAACCAGACAAGGATGTCACAAAGAAAGAAAACTAAAGGCCAATATCACTGATGAACATAGATGCAAAAATCCTCAACAAAATACTAGCAAACAGAATCCAACAGCACATTAAAAGGATCATACACCATGATCAAGTGGGGTTTATTCCAGGAATGCAAGGATTCTTCAATATATGCAAATCAATCAACGTGATACACCATATTAACAAATTGAAGGAGAAAAACCATATGATCATCTCAATAGATGCAGAGAAAGCTTTCGACAAAATTCAACACCCATTTATGATAAAAACCCTGCAGAAAGTAGGCATAGAGGGAACTTTCCTCAACATAATAAAAGCCATATATGACAAACCCACAGCCAGCATCGTCCTCAATGGTGAAAAACTGAAACCATTTCCACTAAGATCAGGAACAAGACAAGGCTGCCCACTCTCACCACTCTTATTCAACATAGTTTTGGAAGTTTTAGCCACAGCAATCTCAGAAGAAAAGGAAATAAAAGGAATCCAAATTGGAAAAGAAGAAGTAAAGCTGTCACTGTTTGCAGATGACATGATACTATACATAGAGAATCCTAAAGATGCTACCAGAAAACTACTAGAGCTAATCAATGAATTTGGTAAAGTAGCAGGATACAAAATTAATGCACAGAAATCTCTGGCATTCCTATATACTAACGATGAAAAATCTGAAAGTGAAATCAAGGAAACACTCCCATTTACCATTGCAACAAAAAGAATAAAATATCTAGGAATAAACCTACCTAAGGAGACAAAAGACCTGTATGCAGAAAATTATAAGACACTGATGAAAGAAATTAAAGATGATACAAATAGATGGAGAGATGTACCATGTTCTTAGATTGGAAGAATCAACATTGTGAAAATGACTCTACTACCCAAAGCAATCTATAGATTCAATGCAATCCCTATCAAACTACCACTGGCATTTTTCACAGAACTAGAACAAAAAAATTCACAATTTGTATGGAAACACAAAAGACCCGGTAAAGCCAAAGCAATCTTGAGAACGAAAAATGGAGCCGGAGGAATCAGGTTCCCTAACTTCAGACTATACTACAAAGCTACAGTAATCAAGACAGTATGGTACTGGCACAAAAACAGAAAGATAGATCAATGGAACAGGATAGAAAGCCCAGAGATAAACCCACGCACATATGGTCAACTTATCTTTGATAAAGGAGGCAGGAATGTACAGTGGAGAAAGGACAGTCTCTTCAATAAGTGGTGCTGGGAAAACTGGACAGGGACATGTAAAAGTATGAGATTAGATCACTCCCTAACACCATACACAAAAATAAGCTCAAAATGGATTAAAGATCTAAATGTAAGGCCAGACACTATCAAACTCTTAGAGGAAAACATAGGCAGAACACTCTATGACATAAATCACAGCAAGATCCTTTTTGACCCACCTCCTAGAGAAATGGAAATAAAGACAAAAATAAACACATGGGACCTAATGAAACTTAAAAGCTTTTGCACAGCAAAGGAAACCATAAACAAGACCAAAAGACAACCCTCAGAATGGGAGAAAATATTTGCAAATGAAGCAACTGACAAAGGATTAATCTCCAAAATTTTAAGCAGCTCATGCAGCTCAATAGCAAAAAAAACAAACAACCCAATCCAAAAATGGGCAGAAGACCTAAATAGACATTTCTCCACAGAAGATATACAGACTGGCAACAAACACATGAAAGGATGCTCAACATCTTTACTCATTAGAGAAATGCAAATCAAAACTACAATGAGATATCATCTCACACCAGTCAGAATGGCCATCATCAAAAAATCTAGAAACAATAAATGCTGGAGAGGGTGTGGAAAAAAGGGAACACTCTTGCACTGCTGCGGGAATGTGAGTTGGTACAGCCACTATGGAGAACGGTATGGAGGTTCCTTAAAAAACTACAAATAGAACTACCATATGACCCAGCAATCCCACTACTGGGCATATACCCTGAGAAAACCATAATTCAAAAAGAGACATGTACCAAAATGTTCATAGCAGCCCTATTTACAATAGCCCAGAGATGGAAACAACCTAAGTGTCCATCATCAGATGAATGGATAAAGAAGATGTGGCACATATATACAATGGAATATTACTCAGCCATAAAAAGAAACGAAATTGAGCTATTTGTAATGAGGTGGATGGACCTAGAGCCTGTCATACAGAGTGAAGTAAGTCAGAAAGAGAAAGACAAATACTGTATGCTGACACATATATATGGAATTTAAGAAAAAAAAAAGTCATGAAGAACATACGGGTAAGACAGGAATAAAGACACAGACCTACTAGAGAATGGACTTGAGGATATGGGGAGGGGGAAGGGTAAGCTGTGACAAAGTGAAAGAGCGGCATGGACATATATACACTACCAAATGTAAGGTAGATAGCTAGTGGGAAGCAGCCGCATAGCACAAGGAGATCAGCTCGGTGCTTTGTGACCGCCTGGAGGGGTGGGATAGGGAGGGTGGGAGGGAGATGTAAAAGGGAGGGGATATGGGAACATATGTATATGTATAATTGATTAAATTTGTTATAAAGGAAAATAAAAATAAAAAGGAAAAAAGAAAGAAAAATAAAAAAATAAAAACTCTTATACTCTATTCTTTTCTTATTATCTTTTGAAATTATGAGCCTGGATTACTTTTATGCACTTTTTTTCTTTTGTCTTTGTTGCTTTTCAATTTGTACTAGAATTTTCTAGCTGTTGATTTATTATTTATTCTTTTTTTAAGTTTTTAAAAATTAATTTATTCATTTATTTTTCGCTGTGTTGGGTCTTCGTTGCTGTGTGCAGGCTTTCTCTAGTTGTGGTGAATTGGGGCTACTCTTCATTGCAGTGCACAGGCTTCTAGTTGCAGTGGCTTCTCTTGTTTTGGAGCACAGGCTGTAGATGTGCGACCTTCAGTAGTTGCCACACGCGGCTCAGTAGTTGTGGCTCGCAGGCTCCAGATCACAGGCTTAGTAGTTGTGGTGCACGGGCTTAGTTGCCCCATGGCATGTGGGATCTTTCCGGACCAGGGCTCGAACTAGTGTCCCCAGCATTGGCAGGCAGATTCTTAACCATTGCGCCACCAGGGGAGTCCAATTTTTATTTATTATGATTAGGATTTTTTTTTGTGCTTCATGATTCTGAGATTGTATGTCTTTTATTAAATCTGGAAATGTGTTATTTGAACATCGTTTTTCCTGTATTCTCCCTATTCTTACCTTCTGGGACTCCAATTAGCTGTTTATCATTTCCATTCTGTCCTCCATGTCTCATAATCTTTCAGATTTTTCAGATTTTGTCTGTGTCTTCAAATGCTTCTGGCAATTTCATCACACTTATTCTCCAGTTCATAATCCTTTCTCTAGGTGTGTCTGGTAGACTGTTTAACTTGCCTATTGTGTTTAATGAACAATATGTAACAAAGTACTTTTTTAAATATTAGAAATTCTACTTGATATTTTTATAATTATTTCTTTTTTAAAAGTCTTCTCTAATAACTCATTTGTAATTTTATTTTATTTTTCATTTTATAAACATTTTAAACATACTCATCTTAAATTCTGTAGGTGAAAATTTTAGGATCTGTAGCTCTATTAAGAGTATAATTTTGCTCTTTTTTTGTTTTGCTGACCCTTGATCATGGTGACTATTTCCTGGTGTTTTCAAATTAGGTTTCTGAGCTCATATTTGACTGACTTAAATCTATGGGAATTCTGAGAGGTTGGGATTGAATGGATAGTCCTTCAGAGAATGTGTGATTCTTTCTAGGTTAAGGGAAACCAAGAATCCATTGAAAGTTGTTTGCAGTTTGAAGTCTCCCAGTTCATGTAGGCAGTGTTAAACCTGGGATTATAAATTCTCAGGGAGGCCTTGTGGGAAGGTTTGGAGGCAGGGAGGTGCAGGATTCTTTTTTTTTTTTTTTTTTTTTTAGTATTTCTTTTGTTACTGAGACACCCTAGGAGGAACATCTCATATGAGCACTATGGTAATGCTATACTGGTCCATGTGCACTGTGGATCTTCAATTATGCTGTTTTTTTATGACCTCGAACCACTTTATTTTTTATTTTTTATTTTATTTTTTTATTTTATTTTTTTATTTATTTATGGCTGTGTTGGGTCTTCGTCCCTGTGTGAAAGCTTTCTCTAGTTGCGGCAAGCGGGGGCCACTCCTCATCATGGTGCGCGGGCCTCTCACTACCGCGGCTTCTCTTTTTGCGGAAGACAGGCTCCAGACGCGCAGGCTCAGTAACCGTGGTTCACGGGGCCAGCTGCTCCACGGCATGTGGGATCCTCCCAGACCAGGGCTCGAACCCGTGTCCCCTGCATCGGCAGGCAGACTCCCAACCACTGCACCACCAGGGAAGCCCCAGGATTCTTTTTATTCTTCTTCTTTCTTTTTCTTCCGATCCAGAGCTCAGGTCAAAAGAACTATATTTTCCTATTGTCTTCCTAGGCCAGAAAAAATAATTGTTTTTTCTAGCTCACTCTAACTGAAGTATAGCCCTTTGAGGATCCTGATTTATGAACAAAGTTGTAGTTCTAGCTCTCTATCACGTGCAAGCCCCAAGACTTCCATCCTATTCATGCAGCCCTAGAAAATCAAGACTTTACATTCCTGAGTGTGGCAAAAACCCATGGCACCAAAGTTGCTTTTACATCCTTAATGCTATTTGCTTTTTGTCTTTATGCCCTTTTCTGGACTGAGGGATTTCCCTTTATTCCTTGTGCCCTCTGAAATGCATTTAAAAATGTTTCTGGGCTTCCCTGGTGGCTCAGTGGTTGAGAGTCTGCCTGCCGATGCAGGGGACACGGGTTTGTGCCCCGGTCCAGGAAGATCCCACATGCTGCGAAGTGGCTGGGCCTGTGAGCCATGGCCACTGAGCCTGCACATCCGGAGCCTGTGCTCTGCAACGGGAGAGACCACAACAGTGAGAGGCCCACGTACCGCAAAAAAAAAAAAAAAAAAAAAAAGTTTCTTTCCTGTGTTTTACTTGTAATTTCTCAGTATCCTCTAGTGTGAGGATTTTTAATATTTCTAACCTGCCAATTTCCCAGAAGTGGAAGTCAACCACATATATTTGTTTAGTTAAAAGTATTGAAAAGTAAACTTGAAAACAAATTTATTACAGAATCATATTAATGTTAGTCCCATATTGTTCTTGGAAACTCAATTTTCTTTTAAATAAGTGTGTTCTTATTCTTCTCTGTTTTATTATCTTGTTTCCTCAGACTCTAGATTTCCTGCCTCAGAATGAGAAATATCTCCTCTCTTCGGCTGCAGTCGAGGTTGTCAGACTCTATGTTGCTGACGACTAGATGTCCTGTTCTTCACCAATTACCTTTTATGTGGACATTTCCTCCCCTCCCCCATAATGTTCCTTACCTCTAGTGGAAAGAAACTCCACTTATCTGGAACCTAGGTTTTGTTTTTGTTTGGTGGCCTCATGACCCACCTGCCATTTCTCTTGGAGACTGAACAGTGGTTTTGGAATTACATTTAAACTCATATATCTGTGTGCTTAGTATTTGCACCGCTAAAGCCTGATCTTATTCCAGTGTTTTGAGACTGCATTTCCCATTCTCTGGGATCTTGGTCTCTGTTTTCTCTCATTCCAACTGTCACACTGCCATCTACTCTTTAGTTGGACAACAGACACATTCATCTCAGATGATTAATTTCTCTATTGTTCTATGTTTCCATGAAGAAAACATATTACTTCATTTTCTGTTCCTCCAAAATTGATTTATTTTATTGTTTTGAAATTAGAAAATAATATGCACCTCATTTCAGAAAGCCTGCAAATAATAGAAAGTTAGCCAGTCCCTCTCCACTCACCCCCACCCCCAGAATCTCACATGCCAGAGATAATCACTGTTAACAGTTTGGTCATTCATGTAAATCTTTGCATCCAAAACACAAACATGACAGCAAGTTATTATACCTTAAATTTCATTTGTAGCTAGATTTTTTCACACCAAAATTAACATGGGCATGTTTCTTTATTAATGTATAGAGAATTACCATATTATTTTTAATTACTACAAAGTGTTCAGTTGTACAGAATATACATAATTTATACAAAATCCCCTGCAGCAGAAAATGCAGATTTTCTCCAAATTAGAAAAAAAATTTGCAGTAAATCCTTATACATACAGTGAATTGTATGATTCACTTCCACGGGATAAAGTTCTATAAGTGAATTACTGAAGAAAATGGTATGCCCTTTTTAACTTTTGATACATATTGGCAGACTGACCTCTATCTAGGTTTATATTCTTCAGCACTGAGCATTACCAATCATATTAATCTTTGTCCATATAATTGGTAATTTATAATATTTAGTTGTTAATTGATTTAGTAATACTTAGCAGTTATTTTAGTTCTGGCATTTTAATTACATGCTAGCTTTTTGAAAGCTTGCAATACAAATACAGATATAACTATATATAGATAATGTCAATGTCCATGTAAATAACTTAGTTATACAATGCTTTACTCTTTTCGTTAAAAAATTTAAAATATAGAAGTATGTTAGGAAAAAAATGTGAAAGTTTTCTCCTACCTCCCACTTTTTCTTCCTTTTCCTATCCCCAGACTTAGATGTTATAAATATATTGCTATGTATACTTCCAGAATGTTTTCTTAATAAACAAAAATGGGGTCTTTTTATACATGCACTCCTGCATCTCACTCTGTTCTTCCAACACAAACATTTCACTTTGGAAACTGCAGCTATGACTAGCTCTTTTCAATGGCCACATAATATTTAATAGTATGGATATGCAACTCTCTAATTTAATATTCCTCCAATGATGGGCATGTTGGTTGTCTTGGGTTCTTTACTCTTGCAAATTACTGCCATGGGCCCCTCTTTATGTGCCACCCTTGTAATGCCTTTTCTTGACCCTGTCTCACTCTCTTCCCTTCCTCTTGACAATGGCTCACTCTCTCCTCATCACATCCCTTGATATCATCAGTTTTACAATGAAACAAGATCAGAGAGGTTACTGATTTGTTGAAACAGACTTTGTTGGTAAAGTGAAAGGTGAACTTGAATGCAAACCCGGATTCCAAACCTAGTTTTCCTCCCATGCAAATCATACCTTTGGGCATCTTGTGCAATATAAAATGTCATTTAAATGCCCTAACTCGGCAATAACAGATTGTTCATAGCCACTGTAAGAAAATCTGACATTTTTCTTCTAGCTATTCTCAAACTCCAACATGACTGTGATGTTTCCCTTATTTCATGTGTTTGAATGTTGTTCAGTTTTTACCAAGCTCAGCACACTTTCTCATTGCTTTTAGTAATCTGTAGCTATTTCGTTTTTGTGGTACGTGTTGCTTGATATTTCTGCACTTGTCTTCCTCATCCTTGTTTGCAGGTCTTCCTCATCCTTGTTTGCAGGATCTCCCTACCTTAGATCAAAGCAGCAGCCTGTTCTCTCATCACAGTTCAGCTTTCTAAAGCCAGCTTTCTTACTGAGCAAAGAAGGGACGATCACCCTTTTTTATTAAATGCACCCCTTGCACATGATTATATATCAGAATTTTCTCACATGCACAAACTGAGTGTAACAAAGTGACAAAATCAACAAAGTAATAATAGCTAATAGTAATAATACATTTAACTCATTACTTGGCTAGAACTGGGCCCAAATTTTCACATGCATATTCTCATTGGAAACTTCCAATGTCTTTATTAGTTGATAACTATTATTACTGTGTCCACATTTAGGTTAAATAACTTGACAAAAGATGTTCATATATAAGAAAAGAAACAGGGATTTCAACTCAGGTCTGTCAGGCTTCAGTGCCCAATTATCAATTATTCATCCTTTAGGCAAATAATCAGATGTTTAAGTATGATTTCTATTATACTAAGGGACAACTTTTCTTTTTATAAATGTACTCTTTAATATTAATGGAAACAAATATAGGAATAAATCCAAATGTATATACTCACCTGTCTTATAAATTTTCAGGATTTTATCAGTGCTTGGAGACAGGACATACTGTATACAAAACTATTATTGTATCCCTTGCCTTAATCTATCTTGTATGTTATTTTAATTTATAGTTTCTAAGAAGTAAATAGAAAGTTATTGCCAATTTATCACACTGACCTACTTAGGATAGTTCTAATTTAAGTTAAGTGTAATAAATAAACCTTGGGAAAATTTAGGGTAAAATATCTTGAATATATATTAAGATGGAATTAATAAGACTCATTTAGAAAGCAAATTCAATATGATAAATAAAGTGAAAATAGGAAAATTCAAGACTGCATGGAGTTAGACAAGCCTATTTCTCATAATAAACATTAATAATAATATCCCACCTGTAGGTCAAATCATTCTAGTATGAATACGGTACATATGACATTCAGCAATCTACTCAGCAATAGTAGAGCAATGTCTCAGCTTCTGATGTAGACTTTGATAAAAATATTATTATTGTTTTAATAATATTTTATCAGTATAACATTCAATTTATTTTAGTCAGCAAATTGAGTTTTTTTCAGAGTTTCAGTAAACAAAATAAAAGTCTTGTGAAAAAGAGAGAAAACACCGTCACCATGGATAGAAAAATAGGCAGAATATGGTAGGATATGAGAAGGCATAATTGCATGCTTTGATATTTATGATGAAAGACCAGAGCTGAAAGATAAATGACCAAAATGCTATCCTAGCCCTTTATGAAACAGAGAAAACCTGAAGGCCGTGCAATAGTAATTTTCATCATTCCTTCCAGAGCTCTGCCAAGCTTTGAAAATTCATATGTAATAGCAGCTAGTTTTCCTATGTGAAAATACTTTGATATCATCCTGGAATACATAGTCTATAAAAGTAAAAACTTTATTTTCCTCCCATAAAGAAAATAATATTCTATTTCAAAACCTGATATTGGCTCTATTTAAATAAGTGTATTTTTTTTTTTTTTAGTGCACACAATATTATATTGAATGGTTCTTTTCTTTCTTTTTTAACCATGAAGAATAGTTATTTAAAAATCAAGGGTTACATATGAAATATATTCAATAATCTTTTGAAAATTATTTTTTTAAATGACTTTCTGGACAGAGTAGGATGCGAAATTTAAATGTTTTTTTTTTTATTTTTATCCTAATTCAACAGTGGATAATATGAAAATTGTATAAGTACAAATTTTCTAGAGAATTTAAAGTGAAATATTCTGAATACTTAAAGCTGCTTATAAAACTCTTTCTTTTTAAAAAATTTATTTTATTTTATTTATTTATTTATTTTTGGCTGTGTTGGGTCTTCGTTTCTGTGCGTGGGCTTTCTCTAGTTGCTGAGAGCAGGGACCACTCTTCATCGCAGTGTGCAGGCCTCTCACTGTCGCGGCCTCTCGTTGTGGAGCACAGGCTCCAGACGCGCAGGCTCAGTAGTTGTGGCACAAGGGCCTGGTTGCTCCGCATCATGTGGGATCCTCCCAGACCAGGGCTCGAACCCGTGTCCCCTGCATTGGCAGGCAGACTCTCAACCACTGCTCCACCAGGGAAGCCCCAAAACTCGATTTCTTTTACATCAGTTGAACATATAAGACAACCAGCCAGAAGTTTTGCCTTATAAGATAAGTTATTTATATACATCCTTTTATTCATTAACTAAGGCTTTTATTATTCCACTCCTGAGAAACATACAATATTTTTAGATGATTCCAAAACTTGTTTTCTCCAATCTCGGTATAAAGAAATGAACACATTCTACAGAACAGTTAACTGTGCTAGCCTACTCCAAACATGTCTAAAATAATAACTGCAGAAAAAATCTTTTTCCTTTTATGTTATCTCAGTTTCAGTAATGCTTATTTTTTAAAATATTTATTCCTTTGTATAAATATCTGTTTGCTCTGGAATTCACCACACAATTGTCAAAAACTATGAGAGATAGTAAAGTAGTTTGTTGTTGTGTTGATGTTTTTCTTTCTCTCACCGACATTGCTTATTTAAAAAGGTTTTTTAAATAGGGAAAGCATAATGATTATTGGAAAAAGGAAAATATGACTCTCACTTGCCCAGTTACCACTACATGAATGTGCCAAACATCTGGGCTTTATATTGACTTGTTTGATACATCTGTTACCTTTAGTTCTTTCATGTCTATCATTCTCAAGAAATTTCCCAGGAAAGTCTTAGTGATTCTTTTTCCATCCTTTCATTTAGATGTGCTTTAGCTATATGGTACTATAGAGAGTTACTTTCAGCCTTCTTTATTGAAAAGTAAAAAAAACAAAGCCAAAAAGTAAAATCAAAGTAGTATTCTGAATTCACTAGATACTTTATGTGGAAGAAAACTAAAGAAGTGATTATTGCTAAAATAAGGTAGTGAGAAAGGCATATTTAAAGTCACAACTTTAGGGGTAACCATTTTTTTAATGTGGTAAATTTACAGACAATGTAGAGAGATATATAATTGTATCCCCCCAAAAGTCTTGTCCTACCATTCCAAGAGTCAAGAATGAAGCCAAATTGCTCATTTCTTTTCAATGACAATGTACTCATAACCTTAGATGAAATATTGTTGAGGTAATTCCTACATACCAAATCAGAAACTTGATTCGAATAATTTACTAAGTAACAAAGTTGTCAAGTCAATTTTTTCCAGTTGAAATGTTTACTTGGAAAACTCTTTGGGCTGTTATGCATAGAATTCCAACAGTGTGTGTGAACTAAACAGTTAGCCTTCTTTAGTTTAAACAATTTTCTTGTGAAAATGCTTGCTCTGATAACACACCAATGAGAGGCACAGTGGGGCAAATGGTATCTTCTGTCATTGCCTATGTTTTGCATTTGAGAAATATAGTAGGATTCCTTATACCAAGTAGAATGGTTTTCAAAGAGTATAAAATACCTTTAGCTTTGGTAGATTTTGTTGACTTTAATCATAGTGTGTTAATTAAATGATCCTTTTCATATTTAACAGGTGAGTTCCAGATATATATAAAAGACTATACAAAACACAAGTTACACTTACCAGACTGATCCCTGTCTTACTTTCCCTGAAAGGTGAAAAGAAATGTCATGGGTTTTCGGAGACAACAGAAGTTCCCATATTTTGAGTTACATAATTTAATTTGTAACAGATTTAGAGAAGTGCCAAAGAGAAAAGATTCTTTAAACATAAACCTTTAATCAGTATAAATGGTAAAATTTAAATTGCTATTTAATTGGTGAAAAAATGCAGTTATCTTGATGCAATAGGCTATTAAGACAAGATTGTTTTTAAACAGAGTTTGGAATCATGAAATCCAGAAAGATTGATGCTCAAAGTAATAAAATAAAGAAAAAAATAGATGTATTAACAGATATTACCAGGGATATTTTACTGAGAGAATTTCAGAATATATTTTAAAGATTGGGCTAGAATATAAGTGTTTCTTTTAGATTTGGGCATGCATATACTTAGGATTGTCCTTAGAAATTTTCCATGGATAACGTTTTTGTTGTTGATATTATTAAGAACTTACTGTTATTGTAGAACAAGTTTGGTAGAAGCCTTGGTCTGTTTGAGACACTTTAACAGAGTGGCAACTACTTCATACCTAAGAATGTAGCCAGACTTTATCCCTAATCAAACCTGAGTCTCAGATTAAGAGTGTATTCAGTAAGTACCATGAGGAAAAATTGTAAAGAACTTTGAAGAGAGGATTCAAGAGAACTTGAAGTCATTAGCTATTTCCATGGTTTTATATATATAGATATATATTTTTTAAATATAAATTTATTTATTTATTTATTTTTGGCTGCATTGGGTCTTTGTTGTGGGCTTTCTCTAGTTGCGGCAAGTGTGGGCTACTCTTCACTGCGGTGAGCGGGCTTATTGCAGTTGCTTCTCTTGTTGCAGAGCACGGGCTCTAGGCGTGCGGGCTTCAGTAGTTGTGGCTCACGGGCTCTAGAGCACAGGCTCAGTAGTTGTGGTGCATGGGCTTAGTTGCTCCACGGCATACGGGATCTTCCCAGACCAGTGATTGAACCCGTGTCTCCTGCATTGGCAGGCAGATTCTTAACCACTGTGCCACCAGGGAAGCCCTTCATGGTTATATTTTGAAAAAAAAATGTGCAATTTTTTAGGGGGGTGGTGGTAGATATTTCCCAGTTCCACCAACCAATGGAAGCAGGTGGTTGGTTTATGCTCCCACGGATGCCAGAGTGCCACCTAGTGACAGTTAAGATGAACTGAAGGCACCTGACCCTCAGCATGTAAAGAACTTAACAAGAGGGACTAATATTTGAACAAGCCTTCTCTCTGTTGACGTAATTCACTTAATTGTTAGTAATAGAATAATGTTAAATATGAATAGCAGTTAAATAAATGTAAATGATTCCACTATTTTATTGTTTCCGTTGTCAAGGAATTCGTATTTTTCTTCAATTTCTCAATATCCTTATTTTAAAGTCATATTTGTATAAATGTCAAGTACAGTGATGCTCTGTTTATACATTTACTATTTTGTGTTTCTCTCAAACTGACTCATAATTCTCACATAAGCATTTCATTTATCATCTCATCTCCTCTCCATTTAACAATCTTCTCTAAATCCAGTTACTTTAGGCAAAAGAGTTTAATAGCTTTTGCAAGTATTTCCCCTCCAGACAAATCCAACATAATGTTTCCAAATGCATGAAAATAGTTCATACTTGGAACTTTTTACTCTACAACTAACTAGGAATAAAAATATGCTTAAAAACTATATTAGCCATGGATTCGCCTAAAAATAGATTTAAAAAACAGTTAACTTTGACAACAGCTCCAAATTGGCTTCTTGCTCTTCACAATAGTTTCTGAACAATTTTATTATTATAAGTCTCAAAAGTGACTCCAATTATAGACACAGAGACCAGTGAGCTCAATTTGTTGTCACTGTAGGCAAAACACTGAACTGGGATCAGGAGACTCATCCTCGTCCTGGTTAGCTTCTGCCTTTATGCCCATGGTCACTCAATTTCCCCTTTTTCCACTTATTTCATCTGTAGAATGAGGTAACTACTTCTCAGAAGAATTGTTTGTAGATCCCTGCTCAGAATCTACCAGGTCTGAGCAGGCAATGTTTGGTATAAGAATTTTGACTGAACTCTCCATAGGAGTTTTTGAAATCAACTTTACTGAGATATGATTTTCATACTGTAATATTAACACATTTTAATTGTACATGATGAGGTCATAAAAGCACACACCCATGTAACCATCACCTCAATCAACACATAAAACATTTTTATCACTCTCAAAACTTCCCTCATGACCCTGTGTAGACAATTCTTCTCCCATCCCCAGTCTCCACTGAATTTTGATTCATATATTCTCTGATTCTGCTCCCTATATATCTCATACTTCTCTTCCCTGCATATTTTAATTTTATTATTAAACTATATGTTCTCTTAGGTGATTTCCAACTCAAAATTTCTATGATTTAATGATGTTTATGTAATGAATTTGATTAGTTCATGGATCACCATGGCCATAGACATCAACTATAATCCAGATTAGTAATTTTGGTTAGTTTTACCATTAGTCTCACACATACACACACACACACCAGCAAGAAAGTCTCAATAAATCACTGAAAAGATAAGCATAATTTCATGTCATATTAAGGATAATAGTAGCATTATCTAAGTATGTAAGTAAAAAGGTTATTTGCTTATGAATCTAAGAAATAATATCTTCCTAATCTTTACTTTGTAATTGATAACAACTTGTGTTTTCTTAAAAAGGTATTTCCTGGCTTTAACAGTCAGACTGTGGTCTCTAAACACTATTTCCCAATGAAAGGATCAGAAATACTTGACAAATAGCTAGTTCCAGATATAAGGTAGGAAATATACAAGATGAAATTGAGATATTTTACTTTTTGAAAAGGAAGAAAAATATCAAATATTCATGGGTTCATGGCAAAGAAATGGGTAGTTTAGTGAGTTTATATAGCCTAACCTGAAACAGTAAATTTTTTTAATGGGTGCAATAAATTGAAACACCAAATATGTGTAAAAAATGAGAACTTAAAAATACTAGATTTAAAAATAACATTGTTCACTGTGAATGTTACTAGAATATCAGCTAATTAATCTGAAAATTGATAAGTACAAGGAAATTATCAAGCATTTATTTTGCTTTTCTTGCATGCAAGAAAAGGGTAATGAAATTGTTGATGAGTATAGTAGTCTGCTAATATCATAGACTGTGTGACTAAAATAACAGAAGTTTATATATGACAGTCTAGAGGTTAAGAAAACCAAGATCAAAGAGCTGGATAATTTGTTTTCTGGTGAGAACTATCTTCCCAGCTTGTGGACAGGAGCCTTGCTGTGGCCTCACATGGCCTTTTCTCAGTGGAGAGAAAGAGATCAACTTTGCTCTCTTCTGATAAGGGCACTAATATCATCATGAGGGTTCCACCCTCATGACTTCATCTAACCTGAATTACCTCCCAAAGGCCCCATATCCAAATACCATCACATTGGTGGTTAGGGATTCAACATATGAATTTTGTTGAGGCACAAACATTCAATCCCTAACAATGACGGAAATTTAAAAAAAATAATTCTAGTTGCTAAATGCAGAAGGAATGATAAAATAGAAATTAAGCATTTTGCAACCTCTGACAAATAAAAACAATTAAAATATGTACCTAGATAACAATCATTCATGGATGCTAAATCCATAGAATAAAAATCGTAAGGACAAATTTTTATTAGATGAATAAGCCCAACACTACAAACCTAATGATCCATCTTAGCATCACTGGATGTGTTTGGTAGATTGAATTGTCCCAATTCTGTAACCCTCTTTGTATCCACTTTTATTGTCAAGTTTGACTTGGCTTGGTCTTATGACTTGCTCTGATCAATGGCATATTTGTGGAAATACTATACCAGTTCCAAACCTAGGCTTTAAGAAATTTAGTGGGTTTCCCCACATCCTCCTGTGACTTTTCCATTCTGTTGAGAAGAATTAAGCCTGATATTCCAAGTTGGATGAGAATCATTTGAAGCTGAGTTTTCACAGATATCAGAGTTTTATATATAACAACTTTCCTTATGGCTGATTAGCTGGAACACAGCTGACTTACAGATCCATGAGAATAAATGCTTCTCATTGTGTACCACTGAGATTTCATGACTTTCTTGTTCACAAAAAAAAATTGTTAATATTTTTGTATGAATAACTCACTGACACAAAACGGGATGAACTAACGCTGTATACCTCATGTTGTGATGCAATATGAAGGATGTAACACAACTTATAAATTGTGCTTTCATTAAGTAATTGCACCTTAATCTAATCCATTCAAATTTTGAAAATAAAAGAACAAGTTAAACAATGTGACAAAGAAACAGTGGAACATTTCACAAGTCAAATGACTCAGTTCTTACAAAAAATATATAAAAAACAAAAAAAGGGAAAAATTAAAAAAGAGAAAAACAGAAGACTTATAAAATAAAAGCTCCTTTAGAAATATATCAGCTAGTACACCTTTAACATATAAGTGCTGTATATCAATTATTTCTCAATAAAACTGGAAAAAAATTAAATTAGCTGAATGCTGCAAGTGGATGATGAGTACTTATTTGAACCAACCATTTATAAGAAAAAAAAATGTTTGAGACAGTCAAGGAAATGTGAATAAGGAATGAATATTAAGGAATGACTATTAATTTAGTTAGTACACAAAGCCATGATAATGATGTTTAAAAAAATAGTCTTAAGGGCTTCCCTGGTGGCGCAGTGGTTGAGAGTCCACCTGCTGATGCAGGGGACACAGGTTCTTGCCCCGGTCTGGGAAGATCTCACATGCCACGGAGCGGCTGGGCCCGTGAGCCATGGCTTTTGAGCCTGTGCGTCCGGAGCCTGTGCTCTGCAATGGGAGAGGCCAGAGCAGTGAGAGGCCCGTGTACTGCAAAAACAAACAAACAAGAAAAAGTCTTAAAACTCTTCTTAGGGTTAACTCTTTATAAGATAAAATTCTTAAGAAGAATATTTTCTCTTACTAAGGAAATAAATATTCCAAAATGCAGTCAGTTATTAAAAATTTTGTTGTATACAAAAATTAAATTCTAATAGATATTAGATCTATAATATATAATAGCTATTAATAGTTTAATATCCCATGCAATAGAAATTCTAAGCTTTAATTTACAATGGTCCAAAGATGGATAACATTATGTAAACAGCCACTACCTAACTTTCAGTGTCATCTATTAAATAATGTGTGATAGTCATGTACTCACCAAATGGTGATTATTTACACACTGCAGTGGCTAAACATAGGACACATTCCACTGAACTCTGATCATGTGCAGTGTGTCTGTATCCATATGTGTGTACAATATATATGTACATATGCATATATGTCTATATATATTATTTATGTGCTTTTCCATCAAAACATATGAAAGAAAAGGAAAAAGATCATTTCCTTTTATTAAAAAAAGGAAATTAAAAATTAGATTGTATTAAGTTCTTGTCTGCTTTCCACATTTGAAAAAACAACAAAAACATGGCACAGGGTAAATGCAGAAGAACTAAAATGTCTTTCAAATGATAATTATTTTCCTTAATATATAAAGCTACTTTCAAGCCTAGGTGTTATGGTGATCAACTAACTTTAGAAATGAAGGCCCTCAAAAGTAATGCTTGACTTAAACTATATTATGTGAAAAATCCTTATGTATTACTGGCAGCAGCATAAATATTTTACCAAAAGAAAAAGTTCATGTGATTTAACCATTTTTATTAACTGTTTCAAATAATGCATAGATGGGATTTGTCAAATAAAATCAAGATTTCAGAAAGAATCACAGAAATTACTATTCTGTGCTTAGATTTATATTACTGTAAGACTGTTTTAGTGCATCTAGATAAGAGATTATGCTATGTATACACCCAATAGAATAAAATAGAAAATGTGTATATATCTTTATATTCTGCTTGATATTGGATTGCTATAATGATGAATATAATGGTTGACAATAAATTAAAACCCCAGAACATTTGCTCTGTCTTTATGTATGTAACATCTAATGGAAAAACCCAAACAAACTTTTTGGCCGGCCCAATATTTTTTTTTTAATTTCCATGTTTTAGTTTTAGAAGTTTCAAAATGGATATATTGTATGTTTATCCAACATTTTGCATATGATTTTACATAATCAGATATGATATATCATATCATATTCAGATATGATTATTAAGTGATAATATAGGAATTGATATTGGAGAATCTTGAAAATGCTTTAATGTATTTACCCAGTAATTAGGTAATAAATGCAGATGTAAAATTGCATTTCAGCAAGAACCAATGGATAATCAAAATTATTTTGCTTTACTGCATTATTATTTTGCTGAACTGAATGTAACTGAAACTAACTATGTAAGAATTTAAGTCTAAAAAAATGTAATCTGAGGTTATCACTGAAAACATGTTTTTCTTAATATAAAATATCATCAGAAAATGGTGTTTAATCAATTTTTTGGATAACAATAAATATCAATTTATAAGAGAGTCATAAAATCTAACAACATTATATAATTATACCATTTGGAGCTTTAAAATCATCTTTATAAAAAGAATAACAACTCTCAATAAAAAGTATCTTGAAAAATGTGTTTTCTAAAATCAAATACTGCTGAATCAAGAGCAGTTATATAATGGCCTTTGTTATAGTGGAATTTGTATTACTAAAATGAATAGTATTTTTACTACTAGCTTTTTAAAGTAGTAGTTTATTTAATTGTGTCCAATATGATACTCTTAAAAGCAATACCAATTAAGCATGGAAGAAATAGCACATGTTTCTAATTCAAAAATTTATTGAGAATTCTACAGTGTTTACTGTTCTATTATAATGCTTAGGGAAAAAAAAAAAATATTTGCCAGACATTTTCTTCTACTTCTTTAGTGGAATAAGGGATGGGGAAAAATGATTATTTTTTTTTGAAAAAAATTTTTCAAAAAATTTTGTCTATAGCTTGATTTAAAAAAAACATTTTAATCATGCATCTTAATACCCTATAGAGACAAATTAATCTTCTGCCATAGATCTTCAAATCAGAGTCTACTCAAAAATCAAGGGATGTTGATAGATGCAAGAGAAAAATTCCACCAGAAATTTGAAAATGTAGAAGGAGTCCTACCCTTTAGACCACTAAAGAACATGCATGTGCCACAATCCAATATTCCATCAAGGTCTGCTTACAAGAACTAACTTATCTGTGTTCACTAAGTCCTAAGTTTAAAAAACCCACATGCTCCCCACCCCAGACCAAAAAAAAAAAAAAAAAAAAGGCAAAATAAGCTTCCATTTGAAACTTCAAAAAAAGGGCAATACTTTTGAGAATTCTTGGTTGTTTACAAACTCAACATTCTAATGTTTTCATCAAAAGCTTATTCTGGGAAGTAAATGAAGTAATCTTTTTGGAAAGTAATAGGATTTTATTCTCATGAGATTCCCCAACAGAGAGGTGGCCACTTCCTTAAGTCAACCAGTCAGGTATGATGATACCTCAAATCCCAACTGCTTGAAGCAAATAAATAATAAATGAAGATGGTATTTGAGTCTGAAAAAAATCTTCCGCGAGGTCAAGAACCTCCTTTTTGTGAACTCTGTAAGATGTGTCATGCAGAAACAGGAGTTAAAGGTTGGGAGCTTGACCACACACTCCACTTTGCCTTGTAAGCTGAAAGTTGCCACCAATGCAGCACCAAGTGCATCAGTAAAGTGGTTTTGTTTTTCTTTCTTTTTAAAATCTTTTTCTCTTTTTAATGGTATGAGTTCTGCTTTCACTCCAGGATAGCTGAGAGTCAGAAATACTGGGGAGAAAAGTTAGCATTCTTACTGAGCTCAAACCCGCTGCTAAGATGGTATTTTGTATTGATTTTTCCTGAAGCCTGTAATCTTGAAAGCTTGTAACAGAGGATGAGGTAAATATCATTTTATTTGCTCAAATAGGTTTAGATTAGATTGAGATGAAAAAGTAAGGACAGGCCAAATTAGGACTGAAAGCAGCAATTACAGATTATTGTTTCCAGCAGTAACTCAAATGGGTTATTTCACTGATAAAAAGGTTTATTGAAAGAAAGAATTGGTGATTTTTTTTCTAAAATAAAAAAATAAGTAAAAGGACAGTATGAAATTAAAACTATTTTTAAGTGTGAAAATAATCAGGCTTCTTTTAAATCAGAGCAGAACTCAGATGGCATTAAGTTTACCTACAAATATAACCCCAAACGTGAGTTCTTACAATGCAGACTAGCAAATCAGCAAAATATATTTTTGATTATGCAAGCATATTATATGTGATATTCTCATTTAGCTTAAAACATCTCTGAAGCCCAAAGCATAAAACCATAAAATAAGCTCTAGAATTAATTCCCTCAATCACATTATTTCAGAAAAAAAAAATGTGTACAAAACCATTCAAATGGTACTGACAATAGGGCATGGAATTTAAAAGGTTTAACCATGTCTCATCTCAGAGTCTGTTTTATTTCTTTATCTTCTAAGCACTTCAAACATATAAGCCGTTATTCCGTCTTTAGATCAGTAACTTTGAATTGTTCTACCTGTCATTCTGCAGTGACTAGCACAGCTAGATGTCATACAATGATTGTTTGCACTTTCATTCTCTCACATTAAATGGCAATCATTCGGTCCTTTTGATTTGTTTCTTTTATTTAGCCCTGAAGTTTTTACACTAGAATCTCATTAAAGCTGAACTAGTGTACTCCTGTCAAAAAACTAATGGAAAAAACTTTAAAAGTGAAATGTGTCCCCTATATTGTCACTCCTGAGAAGTTGCATCTATCAAGATTTCCCAAGTTTAGCACTGATTTATATTTTATTGACTCTGCTTGTCTCACTTGCTCTTTTCCTTTTCATTTAGAAAATGAAGAAAACCCAATGAAACCAGGTTCATATATATAAAAAGAAGGATATAAATATTTAGAAATATTTATCTTACCTTTAGTTCTCTATCATATAAATTATATATATATATATATATATATATATATATATATATATAATAACACTAATTTTAACATCTAAATAGACTCTGAATGAGCAAGGCAGTTTGTAATTGTAATCTGGGTTCAAAAATAAATGAATTCAAATAGATAATTTAATGGCTTATTATAAAAATGCTTGTATGAAACTAGACTTTCTCTTTCATAATCAAGAAAATATTCTTATAAGAACAAATAACTTATGATCAAGGTGAGGATATCAATTATGACTAAAATGGGAATTAGTAAGAAGGATAGTTCTTAAACTGCATAGGATTTATTTATGCATAAGTATGTCCCATTGTGTTCAGAAAGAAAAATCATCTAGGTCATATTCATATAATCTAGGCACCACGGACAATGACAAATATATTCATTCAACATGAATCTCCTTTCATCATGTGCTGCTGTTCTGAAAGATAAGTGAAATAGATTGTGTGGAGGCTGATCCCTTTCTGAATTCCAGAAAATAAGATAAGTGTCTTCAGAATGCTGGCAAATTAATCCCAGTGAAATTATGAACCACTGACTAAAGATCCAGCCAGAAAGGGATAAAAATGGCAGGGGTGATTGCTGTAATTTGAAAGGTACCTTTTCTATTCATGCTGTATTTGTCAGCTGATACTGTAGCATGTTTTGCTCCCAGATTCTTCATCTGGAAATGAGATATCCAATATATCTCAATTGGCTTCATAGATTAAATATAGAATATTCATGATTGCTAATGTTGCTATTTATTTTTCTCAATATATATAGATAGGATTTGAGATTTGGAACTGCAGCACAATTTCATTTTCAGTCTCCAGTACCCTTATATTTTAGTCATGCATTTATAAATAATTTTAATAGCATACAATTAAAGATAAACTTTCTAAATCTATTCCTGGTTTTAAAAAAATGTTGTAGAAAATATATTTTTTCCCTCACTTGTGTTACATTTTTTTCTGAACTACCAAATGCAGATGAATATTTTGCAATAATTTATGTGAATAAATTTCTAGATCATATAAAATTAAATTATTTGCTAAAAACTCTAATGTCTGTGACACATTTAAAATATATTCCTAACTAATAACCTAATATAATTAGGAGGTTTAAAGTTGAGAAAATGTACTGTGTGGATTAATGTTGACCTATGATTACATATAATATATTACACACACATACCTACACATATAATGTTTGAAAATAGTTAAAAATAAAATATCAAAGAAGTCATATATATTGCACAAGATATTATGACAAATTTCATTTAAATCTGTATTCACTTTTATCCACAGTTTTAAGTTTCACAGATAGTGTTTGACAATATTATTTTTCTGAGGTTAGAAACAAATGTTTAGAATATGATTACCTTTATAATTTCATTTGACTATGTTGGCCAGATTTTTTTTAAAGCTCCGTTCGACATACACAATTCCTAACAGCAAAAAGCAATTTCTATTTTCTCCCAGCGAGCTGATTACACCAGTTAGTTGGTTCACCCTGTACTAGAGAGACAGCCTGAATGAGTGATTAGCAGTCTGAGGATTTGACTTGAGAACTTGAATCTTCGGGTTCTTGTCCGGGGTCTTTCCACTAGGTCATGCTGCTGCTCCTCTGGAAACTAAAGCCAGACCCACCTGGGTGGCCTGGGAGATGCTTATGTTTTCAAGAAAAAGAATGCTGCTTCTTTTCTTCTTCTCAGAGCAATCTTGCTTGAAAAACCAACATTGTTACTGCAACACTATTTGGATGGAATTTTGTAGAAATTGAGTATGCTGTGCCATATGCTTTGAAAAACTGGAGAAAATAAATTTTTATTTGAATTAAGAAAATGCAAACAAATTGCTTGTCTGTAGTTGGAGGCTTGCTTTATTTCGAGAATCTCTGCCAGGTACCTGAGCTTGTTTCTCTATATTAAATAAAAAGAACTACAGTAACAAAATCAGCAGGCAAATAGTATAAACAGAACTGGTGAATGCTGTGTCAATTCACCCAAACAATTCTCCCAATACGCCATGGTGATTATTCGAAATATCCCGGTGTTTTCCACAGTTTGCTTGTTCCAGACTGACAAGTTAGAAGTATTGGCTCCAGTTGTGGAAAGCAGGTAGAAACAGGAAGACAAAGATTCTATGGTACTGGGGTAAAATTACAATCCAGAGATACTATTGAAAAGATAAAATGGAAAAAAAAATTTTTATTGTAGTATATGAAATTCAGTGTTTATATTCAGATTTTTGTTTTCTGGGTTTTTTCTTTTTTTGACAAGCTATGGTTGAAATCCATTAATTTTTTTTTTTTCTGATAAAGCTATTGGAAATTTCTTTTATGGCCCTTTCTCATTTTGGAAATTAAAGTGCATTTGTCAGACCAAATACTCACATTTGATATAAAGTACATCTCTCATTACAATGAAGCTATCAAGGAAAAATCAATCAATTGGAAATGGATGGATCAGAACTGACTGACCCAGTTTTATATGAAATTCCAGATTATTTCTAGACATATGAACAAGAATAAAAAAAGTACAATTCAATTTGATATTACATAAACAAGTTTAGTGCCAAGAGGAAGCTTATAGTAGGCTTAGGATAGAATTTAACTTGTCCTCTGAGGGCCCTAATATTCTGCATTTTTAAATGCAAATGAGCTAGTAAACATTTTTTTGTAGTATTTACTTCCTATACATTAGAATAATATTAATCCTTCTCAAAACTTAAAAGCAGTGCACTACATTGACAACTACAATTTTCAGTGTGCTGGTGGTTGGAAATTGATACTGCGTTTCATAGAATATACCTTTCTCTACACTTTGATTGAACTCCTCCCTTAAAACCCAGATTTCTATTTGGCCTCTTACCATCAGCCCCAGAATTTTTAGGAACAAGAACAAGTAATTACTCAATTTGGTCAGTTCATAATGTTTTTAAAGTCTTGATTGACTTAGGGGCCCTTGCTGTGTACATGGTTTGCACTGGACGGTATAAAGCTGGACAGACTAACATTTAATCCTAAATGTGCTTATAGATAGTAGAGAAAATTAGGTCTGTTCACTACTTACCTCAATACAATCTTCTACCTTGAAACTGACTAAATATAATAAAATACTGAATTTTTACATGAGGGAGAGTTATTTTGTCTGAAATGGGATTTCAAGCCATAAGTAAAGACATAAGGAATGCTTCATGCAGAAGGTAAGATCTAAACTTAGACTTGATAGATGGATAAGTTTTGAAGATGAAGAGTTGAGGATGAAAGACATTTTTATTATTAACATTCTGGGAAGTTAGGGTGATGAAGAAATATTATATTAAGGAGAAAATTCCCTGAAAGGGTATATCTTAACTCATGTAATTCTAGAGTTCTTAAAAATAAGGTAGACAGTAAACTCTTCAACTCCCATTCCAATTTATAATTGAGACAAATAAATTTTCCACTCTCTTGGTTTTTCATACTTTTGGATTAACTTGTTAAAGCCAAAAATGAATTAATACTACTATGATAATAGTAAATGCTACTAGGTTTTACATGCCAACTATGTATCTTTTTTTTAAGCCAATGTTTCAATAAAACACAAAAACAATGGCGATCAGGATCACTGCAAACTCATCTCTTAGAGTCTCAGTTAGAACCTCAGCTTCCAGGATAATCCTTTGTAGTAATTCTTGATCAACACACTCCCTTATTTCTTCCAGTGACTACTTCAGATCTTCATTACTCTTCTCAAGGAGTCACTGTCCAATATTTTTCTCCATCATTTTCAACTTGCCTTCTCCCACATCAAAAGAGTTTGATTATCAGTCTCCAAGAATGAGGGGTCTGCCTCTGTGCCTACTCAAGCCCAACCCCTTCACAAGTGTTTCAAACCCTGGGTTCCAATCTCCTACCTAAATATTTCCTCTCATCTGGCTTTCAGTCAAAACACTTATTTGACTCCCTCCTTCCTTAAGCAACAAAGGAAAGAAGAAAAAAAGAACAAAACTGCTAAGATTCAGTTTGTATGTTGCCTCCTTTATGCCCAGCTTACACAGCTCTCTGTGCTCCTGTAGTGTCCATATTACTCTTCTTTGAAATGCCAGCTTGCATGTTTGCCCCCTCTGCTCCACTGCTGGTGACCTGAGGTCAGCTATGGTAGCTGAATTGCTGTTGAGTTGCCACTGCTGGGTAAAGTGTTGGGTAAATATTTGAGAAGTGAAACAATGAACAAGTTTTGATATTCTTGGTGCTTTATATTCCTTTGCATTTTCCGGATCTTCAAATATGAACATGTATACTTTGAATACAAGACAAACAGAAGTAAAAATATAAATGAAAGTGAAATAAAGATTATTCGTCATTTAAGATGATAACTTGAATGAAACTGATGACAGCCAAATCAGTGGTTTGAACTCGGCTTTTCTAGAAGGGATGCAATAATAATGTTACTGGATTTAAGGGGGAAAAATGATAGGAAACTAATTTTTATAACAAAATATGCAATATGTTATAGGTCTCTTTTGGGAACAACTGAATATAGATGTAACAGATGTAATTAGGTCTATATTTTATATCTCATCTGTTCATACTTAACTGATATCTCTTTTGTTACATTATTTTTATAGTTTTAAGTATTCTGATGGTTTGCCAATACATTAGTGTTAATATTTACTTTATTTGTGAACAAGAAAATTAACTTTGGAATGTTTATTTCTAAATGTAATCAATTAATTTTAGCTAGCAAATCTTGGATAATAAAATAGCACCATCAAGTGGAAGCAAACTCAAATTCCAGTAATGACTACCTCAGTGGTTCCACAGTTGCCCTGGCCTGTGGCTAAGGAGTTTACATTCATTTTTAGTGATGTGGTTGTCAGTTTAGCATTTGAGATGCTCCCTTCACTATGGGAAAAACCTCTGTTCTGCTTCCTTCCTCCTTCACTTTTCTTGTATCATTCCTCTCCCTATGTAATTTGCCTTCACCTGTTTTTATTGTATTCTTAATTTCAAAGCCTATATCACTTTTGTCCAGGTAAGTTAATTATCAGTAATAAATTTTTTTCAGAATATTGTCAATTTATCTTATTATGTTTTACTGCTATGTCTGAAACTGAAAAGTAGTTGATTAACAGCTGAAAATATTGTATATGTTTCTTATAGCATAGTTATTGACACATACTAAGTGCTCAAGAAATTAGAGTTGATTTATTGGCTAATACAACATATTGAGTTTTCTTCCATATTTATTTAGTATTAAATAAGAAAAAAGCCAATTTTCTTTGCTTAGCAAAGATTTCATCTTTTTATTTTATTTATTTATTTATTATTATTTTTTTTTTGCAGTATGCAGGCCTCTCACTGTTGTGGCCTCTCCTGTTGCGGAGCACAGGCTCGGGACGCGCAGGCTCAGCAGCCATGGCTCACGGGCCCAGCCGCTCCATGGCTTGTGGGATCTTCCCGGACTGGGGCATGAACCTGTGTCCCCTGCATTGGCAGGCGGAATCTCAACCACTGCGCCACCAGGGAAGCCCTCATCATTTTTTGAAGGTTAAATTTAACAAGACTATTAGGCTAAAAGAGTAAGAGTTTATCTGTAGTAAAATTAAGACAAAGCTGAGCATAACAATACATCAGAGACTACTATATATCAAAGATATTGTACTTGCTCTCCCATCAAATAGAAACAAAATTGCATCTGTAGGTCAGATATAAAGAAAGAAAAATAAAAATAAAATGAAATATGCTTGAGGCCAATTTAAATGAAATCTGAAAAGACTCAATTGGTCTCCCATACATAAACACTTTGGATTTATTCTCATAACTTTAGAAGTCAGAGAGAATTCAAAAATGATTATGATCTGTGTAACAGTTGGATTAAAACATCAAATAGGTTGTAGAAAGAGTACCATTTACATAAAACACTAATGTGTATTACTGGTTTTATGAGTATTCCTTTTAAGAAAGTCCAGGAAGCTGTTTGAGGGATGTTGTAAAGATGAGGGAATGCAGGGAGCCTCATTTATCAAACTGTATTCAATATTGATTTAGTATCGTTTGTATTTTTCACTATTAAGATTACCTAAAACAGAGAACCATAAATAGGTAACATGGATATGTAAAAATTGGGAGACTCAACCAAATTGCTCAACTGTCTTTAGCCACCTGAAATCAGATTTGTTCTTTTGCTTAATAATGTTCTTTGAGCATCTACATATTATTCTTTAATTTACCTGTACAGTGCATTAGATTTCCATCCTCTAAAAACTGAGACTATGCTGAGCCTTTAGGTAATAACCTGATTAAAAGCTGTCGTTATACTTTTTGCTTAAGGCGGAAGGGGTTTGAATAACCCTGTTTACAATGCAAAGCAATTGCTTTTTTTTTTCCCTACAGCCCTAGTAAAAATCATGATTTAACTTCCTTTTATTCTGTGACACTGTAAAACACAATGGCCCTTGTAAAAAGCCTTAGAGATGCCTCTAGAAATATTAGCTCATCTATATGCCCTAGACCGTCTAATTAAATAGAAATTGTATGTCTTCAGTATAAAACTCCCTTTGATTAAAGTTAGTCTGGGAATAGAGCTGAGAAGATAATGAATTTCAGTTACCCTATCTACAAAATTCATGGTGAAATGGCCCTTTAAAAAATCTCTTAAAACTCAGATACAAATAATTTAATGAAGAGAACTTGAATTTTTCAAAATATTGCTGAATTCAGCTTCAACCCCCCAATCTATTAATGAAGTGATGCTTCCTAAAACAATGAAGCCTTTTGTAGCCTTGCAGATGCATTTCTGAAAAAGATTTTTATTTAGTGTTACATTCCATTGCCCCTTCTTCCTCCCAGTAACTGTCACTGACTGTCAATTCCTGTGTGGTGGTGTTGTCTATGTTGTCAGATCAATTTTTAGAGATGGGACAAAGTCACAGTAAAATTCAGTAGGGTAGAAAACCCATTAGTGTTGAAGGGGCTATGTAAGTAATATTCTCCAATGAAGCAAAGCTAGCAGGGATTTTAATAATGATAAATTCCAACATACAAATAGGCAAAACAAACATCATCAACACACTCTTCTGTGTCCTGGTGAAACACTGGAGTATGCAAAAGAGCAAAGATAGTCTCTGAAACCGTGGAAAGCAGCATTAGAGGAATATAGGACAAAGTACAAAATTACAAAAAGCCAGCAGGTTAGGATCTGCTTAGGTCTTTTAGGACTGATGTAGTCAAAGTTTCTATGTCTGCAGATTTTTCATAGTTATTGCCATATACAAGTATCACTGGGATTAAGTACATAAAATGAATGTGTAATAGGAAAGAATAAATCTGACTCCATATTGGATGTGTTTCTTTTACTTTAACCTTTGTGTTCCATGGCTTTTGCTATAAATTAATCAATAAAGGGATGTTTCCTATAGCTTAAAGTATACATAATGGCCCATTTCCAGGAACCCTGCCTCCCATGCTTGAGCATTAAGCTAAAATACCTTTGTTTAGCTCACAAGAAACATCCTGACCAGGCCCACCTGTGAATGGCTGCAGGAAAGAAGAAATTAACACATCCCTTCCAAAGTCTGACCTGAGCCAGGAAATATTTGCAACAACTTACCCCCTTTTTATTTTACCTCCTTACCTTTCCCATTTTGTTCTATAAAAAAAATTAATGTCCAAACCCTGAGCAAGAGGGTTCTTTGGGACACTAGTCCACCATCTTCTCTGTCTGCTGGCTTTGCAAATAAAGTCGCTATTCATTGCCCCAACAACTGCTCTCTATTTATTGGCCTGCTGTAAGACAAGTAGTACAATCTTGGACTCGGTAACATATTTATTCAACAATTTTCCTTGGATTTACTCACTTTTTGACCTTAAATAAATTTAGCCTCAACTTAAATGTTAACATGTATAAAATCAGGAGTTCAATGTGATAGTTTTACATACATATGGCATATATATGTAAAATTTTAAGATAGAAAAGGAGTAAAATTAAAAAAAATATCTGCTTAAATGATCTCATGTGCTATTAGCTCCACTTATACCATAGTTTGGGAGAGAGGGGGGTCCATTTAACCATATTTCCATAAAGAGAGAATGCAGAGACTTCTATGACAAGGCAGAGAGAACAATACTGAAATGTCACATCAGTTTAGCCTGGAAGTATTCTGTCCTGCATAGAAGCTTCCCTAGGGAAGGACCAGCACATGTGGGATCATTGAACATTAGAGCCAGAAGACCTCTTGATCAGTTAGTATAAATCCTGGTTCACATGAGAAGAACCAGAGATGTAAGAGAGGTAAATGACTTCCTTTCTCTTGGTTCCCATTACAGTGTCTTTTACAATCTAACACTTATTTTGGTTACAAAAATACTCATGCATTGAAACAGAGCTGTAAAATTGCCAATTCTCACACCAATAAATATACAAAATGTAAAATAGAGTTTAAAAAACGTATGTTATGGTTAAAACAATAAAATCAGTGCAATAAATAATTTGAGGGGAAAATACAAGGTAATCAATGTGATGATATCCCAACAAAGGGCATAAATGTACAGATAATTTTACTATGGGAAAAACTCTGTAGTGTTTCGTATAACGATAATGCCAAGGTTATACAATTGCCACCAATTTAAGAGTGCACAAGGAGTCACATTGAACAGATAAAAGAGAAACCAGGAAGGTGGTGATGGGGTTTGGGTACCAGGAAAACAGCACAGGATACAGACTAAGAGGTAGGAAAGAGTCTTGGGATAACACCAGGGGTATTAATTAATGTGAGCCTTTCTAGTTTTAACTAATGGAGGCAGTAGGGCTATGACTGTGGAATGACATTCAAAACTTAGGGAATGAGCAAACAAATAGAGGAAAAATGAAGCAGTATTGTAGAAAATAAATACTGGGCAGAGGGACAAAACATTATTGCTGGAAGATTGGTTTGAAGTTGCTTCTCAGGACCCTGGCATGCTAATAAAAGGGTCCGCTATTAACACCATCAGGCTACCTTGATTTAAAGATGGTTTCTTTTATTCTGTAACCATATTATTTTACTATTTTCTAGGATTCTTCCTCAGAATACCTTTACCTGGAGCTATTTAATGGAAACAGCAGTTTAAAAAAAACAATAACAACAACCAAAGAAACCCCTACAGTTTAAAGCTTTCACAGTTATAATTTTTCTCACATATATGTGCTACAAAAGTCACAGTATTTTACCTTTTTATATTTTCTTGGAACAACATTGAATATTTGTCAATTTACCCTATAGTTAACTTCATTGTTACCTAGCTAATAATAATCATGAAGATAAAAACAAAGTTTCATATTTATGAAATATTACATATAGTTTGCAAAAAAATTCAAATTAACTTTCTCATTAATATTAATCCTACTAATTCATTCATACATACATGCATTTGGCAATATGTATTGAGCATACTTTCTCTGCAGGAAACTTTGTTATATAAATTCAAGATACAGCAGTCAGAAAAAGAGACACATTTCTTCTTTTTTGTCACCAGTGAGTAACATTTTATTGTAATCATTTCTGCAGTGGGAAGAGAATTTTCCACATTGGAAAAAACTTTCATAACTGTTATCTCAGTTGGTCCACCCAGATAAGTGGTGCAGAAGTTCATGGTACCTTTTATTTTATTTTTTTAACATCTTTATCAGAGTATAATTGCTTTACAATAGTGTATTAATTTCTGCTTTATAACAAAGTGAATCAGTTATACATATACATATGTTCCCATATCTCTTCCCTCTTGTGTCTCCCTCCCTCCCACCCTCCCTATCCCACCACTCTAGGTGGTCACAAAGCACTGAGCAGTTCTCCCTGTGCTATGCAGCTGCTTCCCACTAGCTATTTTATGTTTGACAGTGTATATATGTCCATGACACTCTCTCACTTTGTCACAGCTTACCCTTCCCCCTCCCCATAACATCAAGTCCATTCTCTAGTACGTCTGTGTCTTTATTACCATCTTGTCCCTAGGTTATTCATGACGATTATTATTATTTAGATTCCATATATATGTGTTAGCATATGGTATTTGTTTTTCTCTTTCTGACTTATTTCACGCTGTATGACAGACTCTAGGTGCATTCACCTCACTACAAATAACTCAATTTCATTTTCTTTTATGGCTGAGTAATATTCCATTGTATATAAGTGCCACATCTTCTTTATCCATTCATCTGATGATGGACACTTAGGTTGCTTCCATCTCCTGGCTATTGTAAGTAGAGCTGCAATGAACATTTTGGTACATGACTCTTTTTGAATTATGGTTTTCTCAGGGTATATGCCCAGTAGTGGGATTGCTGGGTGGTATGGTAGTTCTATTTGTAGTTTTTCAAGGAACCTCCATAGTAGCTGTATCAATTTACATTCCCACTAGCAGTGCAAGAGTGTTCCCTTTTCCCCAAACCATCTCCAACATTTATTGTTTCTAGATTTTTTGATGATGGCCATTCTGACTGGTGTGAGATGATATGTCATTGTAGTTTTGATTTGCATTTCTCTAATGATTAATGATTTTGAGCCTTCTTTCATGTGTTTGTTGGCAATCTATATATCTTCTTTGGAGAAATGTGTATTTAGGTCTTCTGCCCATTTTTGGTTTGGGTTGTTTGGTTTTTTTGTTATTGAGCTGCATGAGCAGCTTGTAAATTTTGGGGATTAATCCTTTGTCAGTTGCTTCATTTGCAAATATTTTCTCCCATTCTGAGGGTTGTCTTTTGGTCTTGTTTATGGTTTCCTTTGCTGTGCAAAAGCTTTGAAGTTTCATTAGGTCTCATTTGTTTATTTTTGTTTTTATTTCCATTTCTCTAGGAGGTCAATCACAAAGGTCTTGCTGTGATTTCTGTCATAGAGTGTTCTGCCTATGTTTTCCTCTAAGAGTTGATAGTTTCTGACCTTACATTTAGGTCTTTAATCCATTTTGAGCTTATTTTTGTGTATGGTGTTAGGAAGTGTTCTAATCTCATACTTTTACATGTACCTGTCGACTTTTCCCAGCACCACTTATTGAAGAGGCTATCTTCTCTCCACTGTATATTGCTGCTTCCTTTATCAAAGATAAGATGGCCATATGTGCATTGGTTTTCTATCCTGTTCCACTGATCTATATTTCTCGTTGGGGGCCAGTTCCATACTCTCTTGATTACTGTAGCTTTGTAGTATAGTCTGAAGTCAGGGAGCCTGATTTCACCAGCTCCATTTTTCATTCTCAACATTGCTTTGGTTATTCAGGGTCTTTTGGGTTTCCATACAAATTGTGAAATTTCTGGTTCTTGTTCTGTGAAAAATGCCAGTGGCAGTTTGATAGGGATTGCATTGAATCTGTAGATTGCTTTGGGCAGTAGAGTCATTTTTACAATGTGGATTCTTCCAATCCAAGAACATGGTATATCTCTCCATCTGTTTGTATCATCTTTAATTTATTTCATCAGTGTCTTATAATTTTCTGCATACAGGTCTTTTGTCTCCTTAGGTCGGATTATTCCTAGATATTTTATTCTTTTTGCTGCAATGGTAAATGGAAGTGTTTTCTTGATTTCACTTTCAGATTTTTCATCATTAGTGCATAGGAATGCCAGAGATTTCTGTGTATTAATTTTGTATCCTGCTACTTTACCAAATTCATTGATTAGCTCTAGTAGTTTTCTGGTAGCATCTTTAGGATTCTCTATGTAGAGTACCATGTCATCTGCAAACAGTGACAGCTTTACTTCTTCTTTTCCGATTTGGATTCCTTTTATTTCTTTTTCTTCTCTGATTGCTGTGGCTAAAACTTCCAAAACTATATTGAATAACAGTGGTGAGAGTGGGCAACTTTGTCTTGTTCCTGATCTTACTGGAAATGGTTTCAGTTTTTCAACATTGAGGACGACGTTGGCTGTGAGTTTTTCATATATGGCCTTTTTTTATGTTGAGGAAAGTTCCCACTATGCCTAATTTCTGCAGGGTTTTATCATAAATGGGTATTGAATTTTGTCGAAAGCTTTTTCTGCATCTATTGAGATGGTCATATGGTTTTCTCCTTCAATTTGTTAATGTGGTGTATCATGTTGATTGATTTGCGTATACTGAAGAATGCTTTCATTCCTGGAATAAACTCCACTTGATCATGGTGTATGATCTTTTTAATGTGTTGTTGGATTCTGTTTGCTAGTATTTTGTTGAGGATTTTTGCATCTATGTTCATCAGTGATATTGGCCTGTAGTTTTCTTTCTTTTTGACATCTTTGTCTGGTTTTGGTATCAAGGTGATGGTGGCCTCATAGAATGAGTTTGGGAGTGTTCCTCCCTCTGCTATATTTTGCAAGAGTTTGAGAAGGATAGGTGTAGCTCTTCTCAAAATGTTTGATAGAATTCGCCTGTGAAGCCATCTGGTCCTGCGCTTTTGTTTGTTGGAAGATTTTTAATCACAGTTTCAATTTCTGTGCTTTTGATTGGTCTTTTCATATTTTCTATTTCTTCCTGGTTCAGTCTTGGCAGGTTGTGCATTTCTAAGGATTTGTTCATTTCTTCCAGGTTGTTCATTTTATTGGCATAAATTTGCTTGTAGTAATCTTTCATGATCCTTTGTATTTCTGCAGTGTCAGTTGTTACTTCTCCTTTTTCATTTCTAATTCTATTGATTTGAGTCTTCTCCCTTTTTTCCTTGATGAGTCTGGCTAATGGTTTATCAATTTTGTTTATCTTCTCAAAGAACCACCTTTTAGTTTTATTGATATTTGCTATCGTTTCCTTCATTTCTTTTTCATTTATTTCTGATCTGATTTTTATAATTTCTTTCCTTCGGCTAACTTTGGGGTTTTTTAATTCTTCTTCTCTAACTTTTTTAAGTGCAAGGTTAGGTTGTTTATTTGAGATGTTTTGTGTTTCTTAGAGTAAGACTGTATTGCTATGAAGTTCCCTCTTAGAACTGCTTTTGCTGCATCCCATAGGTTTTGGGTCATCGTGTCTCCATTGTCATTTGTTTCTAGGTATTTTTTGATTTCATCCTTGATTTCTTCAGTGATCACTTCATTATTAAGTAATGTATTGTTTAGCCTCCATGTGTTTGTATTTTTTTATAGATCTTTTCCTGTAATTGATATCTCGTCTCACAGCATTGTGGTCGGAAAAGATACTTGATACAATTTCAATTTTCTTAAATTTACCAAGGCTTGATTTGTGATTCATGATATGAGCTATCCTGGAGAATGTTCCATGAGCACTTGAGAAAAATGTGTATTCTGTTGTTTTTGGATGGAATATCCTATTAATATCAATAAAGTCCATCTTGTTTAATGTATCATTTAAAGCTTGTGTTTCCTTATTTATTTTCATTTTGGATGATCTGTCCATTGGTGAAAGTGGGGTGTTAAAGTCCCCTACTATGATTGTGTTACTGTCGATTTCCCCTTTTATGGCTGTTAGTATTTGCCTTATGTATTGAGGTGCTCCTATGTTGGATGCATAAAAATTTACAGTTCTTATATCTTCTTCTTGGATTGATCCCTTGATCATTATGTACCATCCTTCTTTGTCTCTTGTAATAGTCTTTATTTTAAAGCCTATTTTGTCTGATATGAGATTTGATTTTCTAGATTTTTTTTATTTCCATTTGCATGGAATATCTTTTTCCATCCCCTCACTTTCAGTTTTTATGTGTCCCTAAGTCTGAAATGGGTCTCTTGTAGACAGCATATATATGGGTCTTGTTTTTGTATCCATTCAGCCAATCTGTGTCTTTTGGTGGGAACATTTAATCCATTTATATTTAAGGTAATTATTGATATGTATGTTCCTATTCCCATTTTCTTAATTGTTTTAGTTTGTTATTGTAAGTCTTTTCCTTCTGTTGTGTTTCTTGCCTAGAGAAGTTCCTTTAGCATTTGTTGTAAAGCTGGTTTTGTTGTGCTGAACTCTCTCAGCTTTTGCTTGTCTGTAAAGGTTTTTATTTCTCCATCAAACCTGAATGAGTTCCTTGCTGGGTAGAGTAATCTTGGTTGTAGATTTTTGTCCTTCATCACTTTAAATATGTCTTGCCACCCACTTCGGGCTTGCAGAGTTTCTGCTGAAGGATCAACTGTTAACCTTATGGGGATTCCCTTGTGTGTTATTTGTTGTTTTTCCCTTGCTGCCTTTAATATATTTTCTTTGTATTTAATTTTTGATAGTTTGATTAATATGTGTCTTGGCGTGTTTCTCCTTGGATTTATCCTATATGGGACTCTCTATGCTTCCTGGACTTGATTAACTATTTCCTTTCCCATATTAAGGAAGTTTTCAACTCTAGTCTCTTCAAATATTTTCTCAGTCTCTTTCTTTTTCTCTTATTCTTCTGGGACCCCTATAATTTGAATGTTTGTGTATTTAATGTTGTCTCAGAGGTCTCTAAGACTATCCTCAGTTGTTTTCATTCCTTTTCCTTTATTCTCCTCTACAGTAGTTATTTCCACTATTTTATCTTCCAGGTCACTTATCCGTTCTTCTGCCTCAGTTATTCTGCTATTGATTCCTTCTAGAGTATTTTAATTTCATTTATTGTGTTGTTCATTGTTGCTTGTTTCCTCTTTAGTTCTTTAGGTCCTTGTTAAATGTTTCTTGCATTTTCTCTATTGTATTTCCAAGATTTTGTATCATCTTTACTATCATTATTCTGAATGCTTTTTCAGTTAGACTGCCTATTTCCTCTTCATTTGTTAGGTCTGGTGGGTTTTTATCTTGCTTCTTCATCTGCTGTGTGCTTTTCTGTCTTCTCATTTTGCTTTTCTTACCGTGTTTGGGGTCTCCTTTTTGCATGCTGCACGTTCGTAGTTCTTGTTGTTTTTGGTGTTTGTCCCCAGTGTCTAAAGTTGGTTCAGTGGGTTGTGTAGGCTTCCTAGTGGAGTGGACTCATGCCTGTGTTCTGGTGGATGAGGCTGGATCTTGTCTTTCTGGTGGGCAGGTCCACATCTGGTGGTGTGTTTTGGGTTGCCTGTGGCCTTATTATGATTTTAGGATGCCTCTCTGCTAATGCGTGGTGTTGTGTTCTTGTCTTGCTACTTGTTTGGCACAGGGTGTTCAACACTGCAGCTTGCTGGTCGTTGAGTGAAGCTGGGTGTTTGTGTTCAGATGGAGATCTCTGGATGATTTTCACCATTTGATATTACATGGAGCTGGGAGGTCTCTTGTGGACCAGTGTCCTGAAGTTGGCTCTCCCACCTCAGAGGCACAGCACTGACTCCTGGCTGAAGCACCAAGATCCTTTCATCCACATGACTTGTATCCAGAAAAAGCACCGACAGACCCCTTGAAAAGCCGCTTGGCTGCAGAATCCAGGCTGCCTTACCTGGCCGAACAAATCTGGAGCTGGGTCGAGTTTCACTTGCTCACAGGGTGCCTCATGCAGAGGCCTTTGAAGCAAATTGTAGTAGGGGAAACAGTCATTAAGATACCTATGATAACCATAAATTATGTATTTATTTTAGTATAGTGATGAGTACATTGTAGGAGTGTACTGGTGTTATGAAAGAATGAAATATGGGACTAATATGGGCTGTAGTAGATTAAAAGAGCTGAATAGACTCTAAGCAAGTATATTTTAATGGAGACTAAAAGAATAAGGGTCATCTGTAGTGAACGAGATGCAGAAGAAGTGGTGGAAAATGAGGGGACTGGGGTCAGAAGATCATTCCAAGTTGAAGAAAAAGTATATTCAAAAGTCCTTCAGTGGGTAGGAGCATAGAGATTTGAAAAAACTAAAAGATCAATGTGCATAAAGCACAGTGAAAGAGGGGGATGAGCAAAGGTGGCATGAGAGGAGGGGAAGAGAGCTATGAAGATGACAATCTTATGCAGATTAATAAGCTATATGTAAGTAGATTTTCTTAAACCTCTCAGTATTTATTTCCAAGTACCCCAGTAACTTCCCTTAATTTTGTTTGGAGGTCCATCCTTTCCACTCAGCTCATGCTATTCAGATAGAGCTGAATCAACCCCTAGTTTAAGGATGGAATGGAACTTAGTCACCCCTGATTCATCAGTGTCTCACCTTCCCTAGCCTTAAAGTTTGATGGAAAGTAGGCGTGTGACCTCCTGGAAGCCAAGATGCCATGAGACTGCTAAAACTACTGCCTTAGAGGCAGATATTTTTTTCCTACTGTACTTAAATCTGATAGATACACATACTTATTATATTTGTCAAGTATGGGGCATGCCTATGCATGCATGTATACAGAATAAAAGAGAAATGAGGAAAGAGAAAAATAGTAGATCAGCAGCATCCCAGAGAGATAAATGAAAGGAGAAATCAGTGAAAATGAGAATAAGAGGAGGTTCATTTAGCTCTCATTATCCTATTCATTACTCTATAATGTGTTATTCTTTAGAGTGTTTGCATGTAACACTTACATCCTCATGATCATAGGCTTCTTGATGTGGGAAATTATGTCACATGTGTCACATGTAATCCTTCTATGCCTTCTCCAACAGAAAAGCAGCAAAGCCCTAGACAAGCAACAAAGGATCAGTCATTAATTAGATTGATTTTTAGTGTGAATGAGGTGGCAGTTTATGAGATGGCATCCAAACTTAAGGTGCCAATAAGCAATAGTAATGTATTCACAGATATGCAAAATAGATCAAGACCACAGTAGAGAAAGAACCAGCTCTCTTTGTTTCTCTCTGTCTCTGTCTCTCTCTATAAATATATACACATAGCACATATATATAGGTAGATAGATATAGACATATAGATAGATAGATAGATAGATAGATAGATAGATAGATATAGATCTATAGATCTATAGATATATATGATAGGATGTGGATAGAGAAACACAGTCACTTAGTAAATTCCAGCTTTGAAAAAAGGCCAAATGATTCCTCTTAAGTGCACTAAAAAAAATTTATAAAGAAAGGAAAAGAAAAAGAAGGAGAATATTCTTGGCTTAACTGGAGAAAGAAAGAATAAAGATGTCTTTTAAAATCTCTGAAGAATAGAAGCCTTGCTGAATCCCTCTGCTCTGCCCATTTGTGCCCAGTGAAGCAGACAAATTCAGAAACAGCCCACATTTATGACTTGGATGTGAATGGTACTGTTTCAAAGTGACCATTAAATAAATATATGATCTTAGGATAATATTCCAAAATTGGTTCTTGTTATTTGTACTATAAAATGGCTATAGATCCCAGTGAATTCCACTTGAAGATAAAAGAATCCAGAGTCTATCAGACAATGATTCTCTGTTAACTTTGTGAAAAATGCCTGGTTATTCACATATTAATAAGTATAGTTCTAAATTAAAAGAGACAACTAATATTATTTTAAATATAGGGTAAGCATTAATTTCACTTTATTTTATATCTTTAGGTAAGCCAGCATATTTTCTAAGAACTGCTACTTTAAACATTTTTCAGATTCTTAAATAATTTAAACAGGGAATTAACTTTCAACGGAGGAGTATTTTAAAATTTTATCCTTTTTTCCTATTCCCCTGCCACATTGTCATATTTTTCATACAGAACTTTCTTATAATTGAACTTCTCTGCTTGTACAAATTAAAAATATCAGTGCTAAAATGCAATTATTTTCACAAGTAATATTCTAGAATTTCTTGACTAATAAAGAAAAACTAAAAACTCCCACAAGCATGCATAGATATCAGTGGTATTAGACAGCAACTCCATTGAAAAAGACTATGAAGAAATTGAGAATAAATCCTCTGATGAGCAGAACAATGTGTATGATTTGATGCAAACTTTGCAAGTGATCCCACTTAAAGTTTTCTCTAAGAAAGAGGAAATTATTGGGACTTTAATCAAGTGACCTCTTTCCATCAGGTTTGAGGATGAAAATAAATACATCTCACTGGAGTATCTGGAACTCTTTATGTAGGAAAAAATGGTTTTAAAGTCTTTTACTAGCTGGAAGTAAGTAATGGTTCCTATCATGTTCTGTTTGAAATCTACTTTATCCTCAGCCTCCTTCTCTCCCTGAGCCCCATCCACTACACATAGATTCTTCTCCACCCATTACCTGAAGATGACATTATCTCCAGGTGACTACAGTTCATTCTAGGATGTTAGATCCCTCTGATCAATACTTTAAATTATTTAACAAGGAGAGATTTTTTCGAAGATAGAATTACTCAACAACAACAAAATATTTATTTGAGAAATATTTAATCTAATATCAGTAATCTGGATAAAACTGCATTAATATTTACTAGGCAACCAATCACACATAGCACAACTCCCTACTCCATAAATAATGTGATCTGCAGTTCAATACCTGAATTTGTGCTGCTAACAATTTACTAGATTAGGAGGAGCCATTCAGACTCATTTTAGCCTATTCTGTTCATCCTTGTCTGAAATTAAAATGACAAGGCATCAAGTTTACTGAACACTTGCCATGTGTCAAATTGTACCAAGTGTAATATATATGATAAATTATTTATTTTTTTACCTTTTTATTGATAGAATTTATAACAGTTTCAGATTACAGAAAAAAACTAAGGAGATAGTACAGAGTTCCTATACCTATTATTTTCCCCTATTATTAACATATTACTTAATATGGTACACTTGTTATACACTAACTAAAGTCCAAGATTGATTAATTTCCTTAGTTTTAATCTAATGTACGTTTTGTGTTCCATGATCTCATCCAGGATAAGATGTTAGACTTAGTAGTCGTGTCTCCTTAGGCTCCTCTTGGAGGTGATATTTCTCAGACTTCCCTTCTTTTTGATGACCTGTACTGTTTTGAGGTGTACTGTGTACATATACGGTGGGATGCCTTTCTATAGGAATTTGTCTGATGTTCTTCTCATAATTAGACTGGAGTTATGTTATGGGTTTTTCAGGAAGAACATCACAGAAGTGAAGTGCCATTTTCATCACATCCTATGAAGGGAACATGCTATCTACATGATTCATGTATGTTGATGTTGACCATGAGCACCTGCCGAAGGAGTGTCTGTCAGGTTTATCCATAGCAATGTTACTTTTTGTTCCCCCCTTTCCATACTGCCCCTGTTGGAAGAAAGTGACTATGTGTTGCCAACACTTAAGGAGTGGGAATTTATGCTCCCCCCACCTTACGGTAGAGTATCTCCATGATTTGTTTGGAATTCCTTTGCACAGGAGATTGGTCTTTTCTCCTTCATTTATTAATTTACTCAATCTTGTATTTACATCAGCATGGACTCATGGGTATTTATTTTACACTTTGGGTTATAATCTAATACAACTTTCTTTTGTTGCTCTAATTGTTCCAGCTTTGGCCATTGGGATCTCCTTCAATTGATCCTTGTGCATAATAGTATCTCATGGTTACTATAATTTCCTAATGACAATTGAGGTTGAACATCTTTCCATATGGTTATTTGACATCTTTATATCTTTCATGAGATGTCTGTCATATGTTTTCCCATTTTAAGTGCATTGTTTGCTTCCTCATTGTTGAGTTTTAAGGATACTTTTAATATTTGGATGCAAGTCCTTTATCAGATAAGTTTTACAAATACCTCCTCCCAATCTGTGGTTTGTCTTCATTCTCTTAATAGTGTCTTCATAGAGCAGAAATTTAAAAATTGAATCAACTCAAATTTACAATATTTTTTTATTGATCCTGATAATCATTTAATTTTGAAATACCCTTATAAATCACATTTTACTTTGCATATTTTACTGGTGAAGAAACATGTTCAGATATGTTAAATATTTAGTTTCGTCTCACACAGCTACTAAATGCTATAACTGAAGTTGAAATTAAACTTGTGTGACTCTAAAATTTGTATTATTTATTGTCTTCCTGTTTTAATGCCCATGAAAATATTTTAAATTGTCTATGTCATGGCCTCAAAGTACGATTTTATCAGTATTACTTGGACTGTACAGACAGTGGTCAAGAACCTGGATATTTGAGTTTGATAGTCCATTTTCTCATCTCTAAAATGGAGATTATTTTACATTGTTTCACATGATTGTAATGAGTAAAATAAATTACCTATATTAAGTATTTGGCAAGACACAGTCACAAATTAATTTATCATTATAATCTTCTGATTAACTATTATTTTATGATCTTTTCATTCTTTCTACAAGTACCTGACCAAGAATAGTGTCTCTCGTAAGGTAGGTGCTAAATATATGTTGTTAAATGAACAGATAAAGGTGACCCTCTAATGCTTCTTGATTTTTAGTTTGACTTTCTGATATTCTGCTTTTATTTTCCTTTCCTGCAGCAATTTTTTTTCTGTTATCATTCACTTTATTCTCTTTCCTGCACTACTTTTACTGCTGATTTCTCTTTGACACTGTTGGCTCTAACCTGTAGGCTGAACTATTTCAGAATTTTATAGTTATGGTTATGTCCTATGTGGTAAGCTCTGAAGGGTTTTTCCCACATCAGAAAATAGCCTGTTTTGAGAAGAACAAGATTTGGGAGAGGAACACCTGAAGACCTTTCTTTCAGAAATTAGGTAAAACAGAACAGTACCACTGTCTCTGTGGTCTGTCATATCCCCTTACCTAAGCATACCCCATCTTCACCAAGGTATACAATTCACAGTCTATTTCACTTCCAAGGTTCAAGTCACTGGATGAGATTTCTGTCAGGAAAACTATCATTAAAGCTCATTATACCAACTAGTCTCATCTTCTTCTTTTAAATTCTGACACTTAAAATATACTTTATCCAAAACATGAAATCCACATTGCCTCCTTTGCCATGGATTTTCTTATACTTCGGTGTCCAGGCTCTTTAGCCTAAGTAACCGAGTGAAAAATGTTAAGCTCCCTGAGGCGAGGAACAGCCTTGATCTTGTTTTCCATTGTACCTCAGTCCTCTGTCCACAGTAGGCTCTTAGGAAATATTTCATAAATAAATAAATAAAACTGACATCAGAAATAACATTTTATCCTGGTAATGTGTGCAGTGGATACTTACTGAATAAAACTGACTTATGCTGATGACAATATTTTTTTTTTTTTTTTTTTGCTTTACGCAGGCCCCTCACTGTTGTGGCCTCTCCCGTTGCGGAGCATAGGCTCTGGACGCACAGGCTCAGCGGCCATGGCTCACGGGCTCAGACACTCCGCGGCATGTGGTATCTTCCCGGATCAGGCACGAACCCGTGTCCCCTGCATCAGCAGGCGGACTCTCAACCACTGCGCCACCAGGGAAGCCCTGATGACAATAATTTTTAATTGTCCATCTTGACTTGTGAGAACTCCCACTGCTGCCCTTCAGGGTTCAAATTCTTCCTTTTACTTTCTTTCACTTTTTTCTCCCTCCCTCCCTTCCTCCTTTCCTCTCTCTCTCTCTCTCCTTCCCTCACTTTACTTCCTTCTATCATTTCCACATCAACTGAGCATCAAATACTCACCAGGCATTGTACAGGATTCCAAAGAAACAAGTAAGGTGATAGAACATTATCCAACTTTAGTCCATGTGTTTTATTGTCTGTCTTTATATGGAGGCCATAAATAACCCTCAGTGTGCCAATTACATTCCTTTGTGGTTCTGGAATTGCTTGTCATAAGGGGATCAGTTGGATATTATAAAGGAAAAAGAATGCCTCCCATATAAACTTAATATTAAGAACCACAGATATTCAGAGATCTCTAGTTACTTTGATATAGATTTTCTTAGGTGTCTTTTTTAAATCTGTTTACCCAGCTTAAAAAAATCGTTTATTTATTATAATTGATTATGAAACTATTATTGTAGAAAATGTGGAATGTACAAAAATTTTGAAGAATTTAAAAGTATCCCTCATTATTTACAATCATAAAAGTATACTACTAAAGCTTTTTTGATATAATTTTTGCAATTTTTAAAATGCATTTTATTGGTATTTAAAAATTTTCGCAACATATATAAATTTTATCTTGGTATTTTTCTTAAGATTCTATTATAAACAATTTCTATGTCAATAAAAATTCCACTTCATAAACATTCCTCTTGATGTCCTATCAATTTAATGTTCTCTTTTCTATTTTTAGCATTTCAATTTTCCTTTCCTGTTTGTTTGCTAATGCAAATAACAGTGTTGCACATATTATGTGTGAATTTATGTTTGGTTATTAACTAAGGATATATTCCAAGAAAAGAGGAAAAGTGTCATTCTTTGCATACTACAACTTTCTTACACACTGGTGCACTGATAATTTTTCTTTATCTTGTTTAGGTGGAATACATTTTCAAGTAATATGTTGAAGATTATATGTGAATTTTTTAATTCATATTTTTCCAGTTTTATTGAAATATAATGACATATAACATTATATTCATTTTATGTGTATAACACGATGATTTGATATATGTGTATATTGTGAAATGATTACAAGTTTAGTTAACACACATCACAAATATTTTTCCCTTGTGATGAGAATTTTTAAGATCTACTCTCTTAGTAACTTTCAAATATTGTTAACTATAGTCACCATACTTTACACTACATCCTCAGAACTTATTCCAGAACTTATTTATCTTATAACTGAGAGTTTGTACCTTTTGACCATCTTCACCCAATTCTCTCTCTCCTCACCTTCTGTCAATCACGAGTCTGATCTCTGTTTCTATGAGTTTATTTTTTTTTTAGATTTCACATATAAATAAGATCAGACAGTGTTTGCCTTTCTCTATCTGACTTATCTCACTTAGCATAATGCCCTCAAGATCCATCTTGTTGCACATGGCAGGATTTTCTTCCTTTTTAGGACTGAGTACTATCCCATTGTGCATCTATACTACATTTTCTTTCCCATTCATACATGTCAGTTTTTTATATATATGAAAATGTCTTTTTATTATTTTCACATATACAAATTAACTGAAGGTGAAATGCCTGTATGGGGAGATAACAAGGGTTATGTAAACCTTAAAATTCTGTTCTCTGACATTTGGTTTCAAAATAATTGCCAGTTTAAGCCAGTTATTTTAAGCCAGTGTTTCTAATGATCATTTCTCCAATCTTTTCTAAATAGGATCTCACCGAGTTTTATTTTTAACTTAAATATTCAATGTTTTGGGCCAGAAAAGTGTTTATTTTATTTATATATGCATTTTATTAATATTTTGAAAATCAACCCTCAATTACATTTTTGAATGAAAAAAAAATACCTCTGTAGACAGACTTTAAAATGACTCCTAATGCTCCCTGCTTCAATTCATGCTCTTGTGTAAGTTCCTCCTCTGAGGATGGGTTGGACTTGTTGACTTCCTCCTAACAGATAAAATATGGCAGATGTGATGTGATGTCACTTGCAATATTAGGTTTTAATAACACTGGAGCTTGCATCCTGGGTGCTCTTACTCTCGTTTTCTCTTGCTCCACTCACCCTGGGGAAAGCCAGCTGCAACCTGGTGGAGAGGCCCCTGTTGCCAACAACCACAAGAGTTAGCATGGAAGTGGTTTCTCCAGACTCAGTCATAATTTGAGATGATTACAGCCCCATATGACAGGATATCTTGAGCCAGAGACACCCAGTAAAGCTATGCCCAGATTCCCGACCCACAGAAAACGTGAGATAATAAATGTTATTTCAGCTACTAATTTTTGAGTTAATTTGTAATACAGCCATAAATAACTAATAGTATTTTTTCTTGATGCTCCCTGTAATATGATAATCCTTTTAGTTTACATATTTAGAATTTTACTTTCCACTTAGCAGAATTTATTAGAATTATGTATTTATTATTTTCTCTATCAAAAATTTTAGTTTCTTTTTTCAAGCACACTTATTTTATTTTTATCTTTAATATCTATTATATGCTGTCTCCTTACTTTATTATTTTTTCCTCTCCAATCTAACAGATTCTCATGTTTGTGTCTCATTTCACTGATTATTTTATTTTTTGGAACTCAGATGTGTAGATTTGAATTAATCATATTACTAGTTCACGACACTGACATTTCGTTAATCCAAAACTCTTATTTCTATCTATTTTTTTATTTTCCTTTATTCCCCTTTATCCACACCTATCCACTGACCACAGCCCATTGACAACTACTCAAGCATTTATTTATATTTATGTGTATTCTTGTATACAATGTAGTATTGTTTTGTTGAGTGTTTCAGTATACAATAATTCAATTTTAATGTAATCTTCATTCTGTGTCTCCCCGTACACCACCATGCTTCTGAGGGACATTCATGTCACTATATGTGAGAACAGAATATTAACTCAGATTGTCGAAAAGTATTCCATTATATTCACATTCCAGGCACATTCTTTATTTTACTTATTTACTCATCCAAGCAATCTCCAGATTCTGGCTATTAAAATTCAGTGTTACTATACACATCCCTATATCGACCTATGAAAGCATTTCTGTGGGATATATACTAGGGTGTATTTAGTTAGGTTTAGTATATAAATGTACATACTTTCATTAAGTACTGTAGACTACTCTCCACAATGCACCAGTTCATACTCCCACCACCAAATTATGAGGGCACTTTTTGTCCAGATTCTCAATAGTCCTTCATGAGACTTTGTTTTGTCAAACCTTATAGATAAAAAGTATGATCTCATTGGTTTTCCCCCATCTCCTGCCTCTCCTTTCTCTGGTTACTAGCAGAGTTGTTCACTTTTTAATTTATAAGAAAATTATCTACTTGGATTCTACCCATTTACATATCTTGACTATGGCTTTTTCATTGCATTTCTTGTATTTTTTCTTGCTGATATGAAGGAGTTCCTTGGATATTTTAGATATTACTTCCTGTAAATTTTAGGCATTACAAAGAATCATTTGTTTACTTTTGCCTGTTCTTTAAATTTACCTATGATCCAAGTTTTTAAACTGAATCCTTATGTTTTTAGAAGGGGTAATCATTAATACATTTACCCAATCGGTTTGTGATTTTTGAGTCTTGATTAAGAAATCTTTTCATATTCTGTGGTCAAAGAAACCTCATTTATCTTTTATATAGAAGTCATTAATTCACTTGAAATATTTTTTTAACTCTAAGTATAGATCATCTTTGTTTTTCTTTAGTGAGCCAGTTTTCCCAATATCATCTACTAAGTAATTTGTATGTATCCTCTGAATTTGTCATGCAGTATTAATTTCTCTTTCAGTGATATATTTTTCTCTTCCAACACAAATAGCTTACTCATTTTTATTATTTTAACTTTTCAGTATATTTTAATATCCAATAAGCAATTTATATTCCTTTAATTTATTTATTGACTCTTCTTTTCTATGGATGAAGTTTATTCTTCATATAAATTTTAGAATCAGTTTGTGAAGCAAAGCCAAGAATGCTGTTGGGGTATTTTTTATAATTTAATTTAATTTATAGATTAATTGAGGTGAATTGATGTCTATATTATGTTATGTTTTGCCATCCATGGAAATCATGTCTCTTTTCATTTATTTAGTTCTTCTTTAATGTTCTTTAATAGTCTTAACATATTCATCATCAAGGACATGTGCATTCATGGTTAGATTAGTTTCTAGAGAATCCTATTATCCATTATACTTTCTAGACAGTTAGTTTTTGTAGGTTGAGCTTGTATTTGACAACTTTGCTGAAATTTTTTATTTGTTTTATTAGTTCATTGATTCTTTTGGATTTTCTAAGTAGACAGTCATATCCTCTGCAAATAAAGAGCAATTTGAACCCATTATATCAACTGCCTAATACCTTATACCTAATTTTCATACCTATTGGTTTTAAGGATTTATTTCACTAACATTTTTTATATCTATTTTAGTAAATTTCTTTTACATTCTTTGTCCCTCCTGTTGCAATAGTTCTGCTTTTGATACTACATTTTGCTTGGTTTGTTGTGTCTTGTTATTTCATCTTGTGGGGATAGATTCTTTGTAGGCTGTAGGCTTCTCCATCCTAGAAAGTGTTTGAGGGAAGTTAGAAGACCACACCCTAGTATCTAGTGAAAACAGAAGGAAATAGTTCATCTGTAGGGTGAAAATGCCTAGGCAAGACAAAATTCCAGTTAATCACTCTTGTCACCTAAAGAAAATAACACTGGGAAGAGCACTTTCTTTCCACCTACCTTGACTGACTGGAAGTGAGGGGGTGAAAGAATGAATGCCCAAGAAATACACTTATTTTGCCCACTTCTCACCCTGGTATATTTTTTTCTGCACAGCTGCACAAGAGGTATTATCATATATTGCTGCAGGAATGGAGAAGTCAATTACTGGCATAGGCAATGGTGCATGAAAGAAAAGAGAAAATAAACAAACTGTTTCTCTCTGTTTCATGCTACCAGAACATTGTCATCCAGTCTCTGCTCCAAGTTGCAGCCATCCTCCCAACTCCTCCAAGTTACTTAGTTTATGCAAATAACTTCCTTTGGAGTTGTGCATTGTACAAACTTCATGGCTCTATCCAGCAACTGTAACCCCTCTCTCCAATTCTACTAGTTCAGAGGAGCAATCTATGGCTTCAGAGATTTATAGATTGCTGTTGTTGTTTCCTTAGTTCTGTATTTTCCTCAATAATTTCTCCAGCGTTCAGAGAAGAAATAAGCAGCCTACTCTCTTTCACAAACTTGGCAGGAACTGAAAAGAATTGGTTCTCGCTACTAATTCCACTTTTTTAATCTATCTCTGTCTTTGTTTCAGTAGATAGCATCTCCAGTGCTATAATGAAAGAATAGTTATTGTTTCCACCATTGTCTTTATCCTAATCTTAAACGGAACGTGTCTAAAATTTCCTCATTAAATATAATATTTGCTGCAAGTTTGGTGGAATGACCTTGTGTGAAATTCTCTCTCATTCCTTCCATTCTTCATATTCTACACCATTTTAAAATTATAAATAGGTTTTGAAGTTTATAAAATTTTATGATTTCTAAATGTATAGATTTTCAAGTTATACAATACTTAGTATTTCAATAATACAGTATTTTATAGCCAACACAGTATTTTACTGATATAAATTTTGTTCTTAGTTCATTATTATGATGAATCTCAATGATACTTTCTGATGTTCAACTGTTCTCTTTCTGGGATAAGTACTGTTTTATCATGCCTTTCTCCCCTACCCTGGAATGTTAAGTTCACTAATATTTTGGTTACATTTTTTTTCCTTTTTTTTTTTTTGTAACAACTTATAAAATAGGGATTATTTATTTCTTGACAATTTGTAGCACGCACCTGCAAAGTCATGTTATCCTGGGACCTTTATTTCTTTATTGCAATATCTTTATTGCAACTTAGTTTATTCATGTTTATTTTTGTCACTTGGGGAATTTTACATATTTCAAGATATTTATTTTAGGTAGGTTTTTCAAATTTATTTCAGTTTAATTGCATATGATATTTTATCATTATTTTTATATGTCTATTTCCATCTTCATTTTCTAAAATTAAGATTTTAATTATGCTTCTATATTTTTCTCTTCACTCAGATATATATATATATATATTTTAACCTCACACTTCTTCCTCTTCATGTCATCAACTGGCCTTTTCATTTCAATTCATCCTTTTATTATGGTTTTACACATCTATTTCATTGAGTTTTACTAAGTCTTGTGGAGAGTTCAAAATAGTTTCCCAAAATTATTTTTCTGGTTCCTGTGGTGAATGATTTTCAGAGATTGGCTTTTAATTAGAAGCAGTCGTTTTCTTTCTGCTGCAGTGCAATTGTTGCTGTTGTTGTTATTATTTTCCCCTGGTTCACTCTTTTTTGCATTAAGAGATTTATTTTTTTAGATGAGGGTCCACTTGTTCGTTCTGTTCAGCTTTTTGATGAATTTCCACTGTCTACTAGCTTTTTCCTTTATCACACTCACAATTTTTTAAATATAAAATTGATTTTAGGCATTAAGAGATTTTGTGCATTATTATGCTTCAACACATAATTTATACAGTTATTAAAGCTTTATAAATATATTACTAAAACTAAATAAGGGTACGTTTGAGGAGGTATGCATGGAGAAGCTAAATAAGTGATTTGCAGCCAAGGTATAGTATGAAGTAACATTCAAAAAATATTTGGAACACAGTTCTCAGTTTTTCCTATTATTTCAACTTCAAAAAATATGTTATAATCTAGAGGATTTGCAGAAACTAGACAAATTATCAAGGAAGGCTTGATTGGAATACAGCATTGGTTAAAAAAAAACAGTGAAAAACATTATTCTTAGTGCTGTGTTTTTTTCTAAGTGCAGGGTCTCCACACTGATTATTTTTTATCTAAGTTAATTTTATTTTCCTTACATGTTTTATCTATGATTCAACTTATTTATAAATATTTATTGATAATATATGTACAAGGTCATATATTAGATACTGCAGGTGATACAAAAATGAATTAATAATTTTTGCCCTCAAGTAGTTCAAAATACTCTAGAGAAGATAGACAAGCAGAGTTTAAGAGTATAATCTCCTGATTTATGCTGCTTGGGTTTGAATCTTGACTCCATTCTTTGCTAGTTGTCTGAACTTGGGCAAGCTATTTAACATCTCTGTGCCTCAGAGTCCGCATCTGAAATGGGGATAATAATAATTTTATTATTATAGTCTATTAATATTACTATATGATATTAACATACTAGTATCATTATCCCCATTTCAGGATTATTGTGAGGGTCAGTAAGTTGCCCAGGTCAAGTGTTTAAAAGAGTTCTTGGCACATAATGTATTATCTGTAAATATCAGATGTTATTTTTATTAAAATAAAATTTTTGACAAAAAATAGAGTTAGAATGAGTACTATGTAAAAAATGTAATGAGCTCATTTCAGGTGAACTTTATCTAGAAATTATAAGTTTTGGATCAGTATTAGTTGTGTACATCATATACATTATTTTCTTCAATTTCTATACTCAAATGTATGTACAGTCTGTAATATGGCTTCTCTTTCTAAAGTGGTAGGATTAGATAAACATTATTTACTCTGTTACTTAAGAAAAAACATAATACTTTTCTTTGTTCTCCCTGAGATGTCTACTTAAAAAAAAAACACTTGCGTTTTTGGTCAGACACATATGCACAGTGATTTAGAAATAGTTTCATATTTTTTTGGGGGAAACAGATATACAGTTTTTGACATGTATAAGTCCTACTCATTTTTTCAGAAATGGCTTTATATTTGATCCCATATGACTGTTTTAGCAGTTTTATTTAGGCCTATGCCCTACAGTTATCTCCCTAACTCACTTGAAAGCCATCTTAAATAGTCTCATCAAATAAAAAGTATCTTTAGGTATAATGAAGAGGAAAAGCCCAAACATTATTTAATAAGTAGTGTACTAACCGCTGGAGAAAATTATTTTATTTAAACTCTGGACAAAAAAAAAAAAAAAAAAGAAAGAAAAGAAAAAAATCTCACAATGTCCTCTATCCCAAAGCCTGTTACCTAACATATTGAATTGTTTGTTCTTAAAAAGTCACCAAAATTACAGCTGTGTAAAAAGTTTCTCTAAGACAAAAACTAAGTGCCCCACTAAAAGAACCTTCCTAACTTGTATCAAAACTCAGTTTATATTCCCATAGATGTCTAACAAGCTCTGTATATGGTCTTGGATTATAGAAAAGGAAAAATCAATAGCCTGCTGTCTCAAAAGCACTAATATAGATTATGAATCACAGCCAGGAAGTTGTCAGTGATTTCAGCTGCCAACAGCACTTCAGTAAAGATATTTGCTACCTCATATTCTTTTAATGTAAAGCTTTCATATATGAAATAGAACAGGTCACTTTTTTTGACAAAAACTTGAGAGAATTTTAAGTAGAGCAATGAGAGAACAAAACACAGCTCTGCTCAGACTGATCAAATACAGAATACACCTTCTTCACTGGCCCACATGTTGTGTGAAAGGCAAAGATCAGCATAAAGGTCCTGTATTGCTGTCAGTTATTGGTGTCCTTCTCCACCTGGCTGTGTCTACATAGACACACAAAGGCAATGGTTTGGCTGGACTAGATCAAGCCAAACTAAATCACCTTTTACGGCTGTAATGGAAATAACTCAATAGTCTGAATGAAGTGAGTATAAAACAATACAGAACCCTGGGACAGAAATGGATTTTGGATTATTAAGCCCACTTCTCCTGATTGATAGAGGAGGAAACTGAGGCTCAGGGAAAATGCAGGTGACTCAACCAGAGTGACTTAAGGAGGAAATGTTAGAGGCAAGATTAGAACCTTCCCATGAATTACACTTAAGATATTTCTACAAAATGCTGAATAACTGTTTGACGAATGTTTCTTGAAGGTGGATGAAATATTCCTCTCTATAAAACATTAGTTAAAAAAGTAGATAAATTCTAAAAAATATTTTAAGTGTTTTGAGTTTAAGAATAAAAATATTAAAAGTGCTATACATGTACCATTAATGTAGAAGTATTGATAAACATTTTATGCATTCCTCCAATATGTTATGAAAAAGTGGTTAAAAGGTGTGAGGAAAATTATTAATAGATTAATAGAGAATGGAATCTGGAAGACAGAGAAAGCCTGTGACTCTGTAGCTTTGTCACTCACATGTTTCTTAAACTTAAGAGCTTCAGTTTCCCTATAAAATGAGTATGATAATGCTTATATGCCATGTCAAGAGAATTAGATTTAATAGATGTGAATCATATAGTAAAATTATTGGCATCTGGCAGACAGTCAATACGTGGCTGCTACTTTTATTATGTCATTTTTTCCAGAAAAAAAATAGATAACTTTCTGAATTAAATGTTTTTTTTTAAAAGAACCGAAGTGGGAAAAGTCAGGGATCTAAACTGCTTTAACTTTCCCCTAAAAATTACTTAGAAGGCTAGAAATAATAAAAACCTATTTTTTTTTGCTAGTTTATGGGAGAATTAGGGAAGAGAATGTTGTCCATTTTTCAAAAAAGAAAGAAAGTTTATTCTGTAAATTATAGATAGGACAATTTCAGTGTGATGACTGTGAAGATAACAGAATGATTGACACACAATGTAATGATCACTTAGAAAAGTCTGAGATATAACAATTTTGTAAGGTGTGTTGTAATCTCACAGACAGTTTATGTAGGCAAAGGGACATAAATGAAGTAAAAGAGCTTGAGTTTAGGAAGGGTTTCATTTCTACTCCCCATCACATTCTGATTAACCAGCCCACCTTCTGAATATTTTCCCTTCTGTTCTTAAATGTTTCATATACATAGCTTGAAGCCTAAAGCAACAGGCAACAGCTGAGAATCATCTTGGGCTAGCATGTTGGCTGTACTCCACATTAAATATCTTAAGAGTTGTTCTACTTTGAATTTCAATTCGTGGAGAAAACATGAATTCTCCAATTAAGACTACATGTATAGCAGGATAGAGTAAGATTTAAAAAAAAATGCAGAGAATCCCGGAACAAATGTAGGTTTGGGACAAATTGCTTGGACAGAGGTTAACATACTTCTAAATATAGTAAAACATGAGTCATTCAAGAACAGACATGATAAGAATGCCAATCTTCTTTTAATTAAGTGTTATATTATGTTCAGTGCAGTAAAGATATACAAAAGTTATTAGAAATGATTCACAGAAAAGAAGCAGAGGTGTTTAAAGAGAGAGAATTGATTCAAAGGAAAGTAAAGAAATTGCAACGTTTAAATAAGAGAAATGTTAAGGGATAATTGAATTATTGCCCTCAATATGGGGGGGACTATTGTTCCTGAGTGTTGCATCGGTACCCCTATAGAGGGCCAAACATTAAATTGTAAACTCCATGAGGGCAAGGACACTATCTACCTATCTACATAGTCACAGTTTCATCCCCTGAAACTGTCTCTTTGTGCTCCACTAGTGTTTAGGGATAAGTGAAATAGAAATCCTGGGAACGCTGCACCATGGCTATACACTTCTGGCTCCAGAAATCCTGCACAGTCTATGGACTGCATGGACACCTTCATCCTTGAGGTGCTCTTTCCTCTTTCAAGTCAGCTCTTCGTTGCAAACTCTCCTTCTGCCCTTGGCTACCCTTTAGAGTTCTCATTACATCTTTATACTTACTACTTTATCATAATTTAATTATCCATTATATTAAACTTCCCTTATTCAAATTACTGTGCTGTTCAGTCTCTTAATTGTATCCAGATTTTATTTTCATCTTTTAGTTTTTACTTTTTTAATACTTATTTTGAAAATATGTTTCTTGTACACAGTGCATTGCTGACTTTTATTTTTTATCTTTCAAATGAAGTATTTTGGCCTTTTTAATTGATTGTAATTACTGATATGTCTAGATTCATTTCCATCATTTTATTTTGTGTTTCCTGTTTCTCGCTATCTATCTCCCTTCTTTCTTCTTTTTATTTTCCCTCATGGTTAGGAGTGTACATGCTCTTTCTAGAAATGTTTGTATGCACACTTAAATTAATATACAGTTGACCCTTGAACAGCACAGATTTGAACTGCATGGATCCACTTACATTCGGGATTTTTTTCAAGAGTAAATATGCAGTTATTATCATACTATATAAGTACATGATAAGTATGATTTATATAATTTACATGTCATAAATTACTACAGGATCTGCAGTTTGTTGAATCCGCAAGTGTGGAACAGCAGATATGGAAGGCAGACTATAAATTATAGGCAGATTTTAGACTAGGTGCAGGGTGTGCGCCCCTAACTCTATGTTGTTCAAGAGTGAACTGTAGTCTCATCAACATCTTCACTCTCATTCTGAAAAATATTTTTGCTCTTATCAACCTCCTTCTGACGCATTTGCTATGGTTGTCAAAATTCTTTGTTCTGTCTTAATTTTTTTAGCTCACAAAATAGGCATTGCTGTTACTATTAAGTCAGCTATGTTTGTGTTTGTTATCAAGTTTACCATTTAATTTTGTCACCATTTCTTCTAACATTTTACAAAATTTTCTTCCTGACCATTTCCCATGCCTCCACATCCTCCTTTTTTTCTATAGTATACTCTTCAGAGTCTCCTTTAGTGAAAGTCTGTTGATAATGAACTCATTCAAGCTTTTTTCTCTGATAATGGCTTTTTTTCTCAAAATATAATTTTGAACTATACAGTCCTGTTTTTCCTGCTATTTTCTTTAGAACTTTCAAGAAATTTTATTGATTTATACTTATTATTTACTTATTTGAAAATTTTACTTGTTTTCAATTTGCTTCCTCATTGCCTTTGAGAAGTCAGGTATCACACTAATTACTGTTCATTTGTAGGCAAATTTTTTTCTGACCACTATGAAATGTATTTTTATTGTGTTTAGAGATTTGTAAATTCATTACAATATGGATATCATTTTATCTTGGACTTGCTGGGTTCTTTAATATAAATGTTAGCACTGTATTAGTCAGTGTTCTCCACAGAAACAGAAGTAATAAGATATATATGTGTATACATACATGTATGAAAAGCTTTCACTATTCCTCAAATGTGAAAAGTTCATAAAGTCCTCAAGCTTTTCATATTCCTGAAACATGTCAAGCTCAACCCTGATTTAGGTACCATTTCCACTCCTCTTCTCTAGACCAGGAAAACTCTCCCCTTAGGAAATCCACTGGGTTACTCATTCACATTATCTATCTATCATCTATCTATCTATCTACCTACCTATCTATCTATCTATCATCTATCTATCTTCTATCATCCATCTATCATTTATCATCCATCTATCATCTATCTCTTATCTATCTATCATCTATCATCTCTCTATTATCTATCTCTTTATTTATCTATCATCTATCTATCTATCTATCTATCTATCATCTGTGAGACTGAGATTTTAAGGAATTGGCTCATGCAGTTGTTGGGGATTGCAAGGCCAAAATCTGCAGGGAAGGACAGCAGTATGGAGAAAACCCAGGGAAGAGTTGGTGTTGTAGCCTGAGTCCAAAGACAGTCTGGAAGTAGAATTCCTTCTTCCTCAGGGGAGGTCCATTTTTTTCTGTTTAGGCCTTCAACTGGTTGGCTAAGACCAACTCATATTATGAAGGATAATCTGCCTAACTCAGGGTCCACTGATTTAAAAGTTAATTTCATCCAAAAGACACCTTCACAGAAACATTCAAAATAACATCTGACCAATTATCTGGGCACTGAAGCCCAGACAATATGATGCATAAAATTAACGATCACAATCCACCCCTTGCCACGTTGGTACCCATGTACAGCTCCTTAATCCATACTTGATCTCCAGAAAAGGACAATAACAAAGTCATACGTCCACCTAACACAATAAAACTCTCCTGCATATAACTGAAAACGTTCTAACCCTTTTCCCAGAAGATAACAAGCCTATGACCAAAGCCAAAATAAATAAGTATTTCTCTTTGGAGTGAACTTTTTTCTCTGATCTACCCTTTGAGAATATCCTGATTTTATACATGGTCTCTAACTTGACCTTCAACTTGCTTAGGCCCCAAGATTTCTTTTTTGTCTCTTAATGCTTGTAGGTCATTAAACCCATGCTTTTGGGCTCCCATGATGAGCAGTGTGTTCACGGCATACATTTGCAATCACAATTCTTTTTTTTTTTTTTTTTTTTTTTTTTGTGGTACACGGGCCTCTCACTGTTGTGGCCTCTCCCGTTGTGGAGCACAGGCTCCGGACACACAGGTTCAGTGGCCATGGCTCACGGGCCCAGCCACTCCGCGGCATGTGGGATCTTCCCGGACTGGGGCACGAACCCGCGTCCCCTGCATCGGCAGGCGGACTCTCAACCACTGCGTCACCAGGGAAGCCTGCAATCACAATTCTTTAACGTTTCTTGCTTTGGTTGTTTATCTTACTTTACTGCCAGCTCAGCCATGCTTTAAAAGAGATCTTTCTTATATTATTTCTAGTCAACAACATCACTAGAAATGGAAATCCCTCATTAATCTGTTTTATACATTTCCATCAGGAATTTACCCCCATCGCTCTGTAGAAACTTCTCTCTTCAAGGTCACCTGTGACATCCACTTGCCGAATCTAATATTCATCTTTCTAAGCTCACGTTGTTCAAACTCAGCAATATTTGACAGTTTGATTTCTTTCTTCTTCTTGAGGAAGTTTTTTGTTTTTTTTCTTTTTTTTTTTAACATTGTTTCTGTTCACGACGTGTTTAAGTAACCTATATCGTTTACTTTCTGGGTCACGTATTTGCTGTCACTTTGCTGAGTCTGTCCCCTTTCTCAGGGCATGGTCATCAGATTGTTTCTCTTCTCAGTTTATAGTCTTGATGATTTAATTCACCTGAGCTCTTATCCCAGAGCTCCAGAAATGTAGATTTCCACTTGAAGAGTAATGAGATCACAATAGAACATGTCTAAAAATAGAAATGTTGAATTTGTTCCTCAAACTTCATCCTAGTTTTCTCATCTCACTAAATGACACTCTTATCTTTCTTGCTGTCAGACCAAAAGCTTAGACTTAATCCTTAATTCTGCTCTCTCCCCTCACACACTACATCCTATCATCAGCCGTCTTCTTGAGTCCTGCCTGTTTCTCTGACTTTATTTTCTTCTACCCATCCTTCCATTTGTCTTCAATTGTAAAGCTTTTCATTATTCTTCAAACATAGCAAGCTCATGCCTGATCTAGGGTCATTTCAACTTCTCTTCTCTATGCCAGGAAATTTCTTCCCTTAGACAATCCACTGGATGACTAGTTCACATAATTTATGGCACTGCTCAAATGTAACTTCTGTTTCATTATCCTCAGATTATTTTTCACTATTAGTGTCAGTATATCTTATGTGTTTACTTGGTGGTATTCACTATTCCACTAGAATGCAAGTTCTAAGAAGGTGAAACATTTGACCTGGGTCCTAGGATATAGGGCATTATTAAATTATGAATAAATAAATTAATTAATAAAAATTAAAATTCTCCATTTGTAAAATGCCTATGAGTTAATGACTGCCATGCAAACCCTTGTGGAAACTGATACACACACATGGTAACATCAGGCCATAGTTCTCTCATTCTTCTTAGGCTTAGTGTTTAAATAGGTAGATAGATATCTAGGTACCTCAGAAGGACAGGAGTTGCCAAGTTGATGCTTCACTTTTGTAATTTTCCCAGCTGGGCCTAGATTGAATATGCCACAGATTTACTCTTTAGCTTTATTCAGAGTTTTTGATATTCAAATTATATCCTAAAGTATAAAAGCCTCATAGAAATCAGTTGAAAAGAAAATAAACTTAAAATGGCTAATTAAATACAGGGGCCTCCCTGGTGGCTCAGTGGTTGAGAGTCCGCCTGCCGATGCAGGGAACACAGGTTCGTGCCCCGGTCCGGGAAGATCCCACATGCTGCGGAGCGGCTGTGCCCATGAGCCATGGCCGCTAAGCCTGCATGTCCGGAGGCTGTGCTCCGCAATGGGAGAGGCTGCAACAGTGAGAGGCCCGCGTACCGCAAAAAAAAAAAAAAAGGCTAATTAAATGCAAAAAGCCCCCCAAAACTCTAGAAAATATGAAACACATAACTTTTTAATTCCACTTGTTTAATAGAGCTTAATTGAGGTTTATCATTAAACTTTCTTTTTTTTTTTTTTTTTTTTTTTTGTGGTACGCGGGCCTCTCACTGTTGTGGCCTCTCCCGTTGCGGAGCACAGGCTCCAGACACACAGGCTCATTGGCCATGGCTCACGGGCCCAGCCGTTCCATGGCATGTGGAATATTCCTGGACCAGGGCACGAACCCGCGTCCCCTGCATCAGCAGGCGGACTCCCAACCACTGCGCCACCAGGGAAGCCCTATCATTAAACTTTTAAAATAAAATAAAAGCCACTGTTAAAAAACACATGAAAAATTGATTTTAAATATAACACTTTTTTGTTATATTTTAGGTACTAAATAGTGCTGTGTATGAGATACAGCCATTAAATATCCATGTCACTCTTCTCCTACCCAAGGGGAAAAATAAATATTTTCAAATGTACTTTCCAAGGTATTAAAAATGTCACTATTCTAAATTATTATTTTGACTTAAAAACGCCTAATGTACTGTAGTTATTTCAAAAAAGTAACAATCCCAAGGTGTTAAAATATGCCAAATAGTGTTTAAAACTTGTCTTATTCTTGCAGTTATACAGGGTTTGAAAATAATTCCAATATATATGATTTTACCATTAATAAGGTAACCTTTTCAACTTTTAGTTATTCCTTTGAGAATTCTTTAACTTATGCACAGTACCTTGTCCTATGTAGAGCTCAATTCATGCTTGTTTTAAAATTTAATTACTTATCATGTATTGAAATGATCTGTTGTTCTGTATCTTCCTGAACCTTCCAATTAGCAAGTACTCTACACTGTGATGCAATTACGATATAGAAACCTCAAGGTATATAACAAGGAAAGTCAATTTGCTATGTTATTATACATCACATTCCAAAATCAAACAGAGGTGGTATTCTTGACTATCCACTGGCTAATTAAGAGCCGACTTGGATGGACCTAGTCAAACTCGGGTTTTGTCTTTCCATCTATAGCACACTGGCTGGAATGCTGCATACCTAGTCTCTGTGTGTATGCGTGTGTGGATGGGGAAGGTTCAGGTAGGTGATCTAAATGTAATGGTAGCAGTTGAAATTTTGATCCTAGAACTCATCCAGGTGAATTTGCAAAGTATGTGAGCTGGAGTAATTAAGGTTGAACAACATTTACTGGGTCAATCTGCAATGCAAGTGTTATGAAATCTCTCTGCAGCCACAATCCTAGGAAAATTATCACTCTGTTCCTTCTTTCTGCTGAGGCTTTCAATGGTTAATGATCTAAATAAAGTATGTTACAGACTAAATAATAAGGAGTTTTAAAAGTTATATCTGGTATTAAAGGGTGATAAAGAGAGATTTTTTAAAAGTGTATCCAATTTTACAACGTTGATGGCAAGGCTGACAAAGAAGTGAGCTCTCTTCATCCAAGCACAGGAAGAAAATGTATTTTCTATCTCGGGATGCACTCTACATAAGAGCTTCTATAATTTTAATGTGTGCTTGAATCACCTGAGAAGGGTGTTAACATTACAGATTCTGACTCAGTAAGTCTAAGGTGGAGCCAGAGATCCTGCATTTCTATCACATTAACCATGTGATGCTGATGTACATATATGGAGACCTACAGTTTGAATAACAAGGTTTGAAGGTTTCCAATTTTTTTTCTTTCTGTAAGGTGCTAGGTTGTAAATATTTTAGGCTTTGTGGGACATACATACTCAACTGTGCCATTTTAGTGTGAAAGCAGCCATGGACAATATGCAAGCAAATGAAGGTGGCAGTATTCCAGTAAAACAATTTTTTTTAAATTTTATTTTATATTGGAGCACAGTTGATTTACAATGTTGTGTTAGTTTCAAGTGTACAGCAAAGTGATTCAGTTATATATATATATATATATATATATATATATATATATATATATATATATATATATATATTCTTTTTCAGATTCTTTTCCCATGTAGGTTATATAGAGTATTGAATAGATTTCCCTGTGTTATACAGTAGGTCCTTGTTGATTATATATTTTATGTATAGTAGTTTGCATATGCTAATCCCAAACTCCTAACTTATCCCTCCCCCCAACCTTTCCCCTTTGGTAACCATGAATATTTTTTCTAAGTCTGTGGGTCTGTTTCTGCTTTGTAAATAAGTTCATATGTATCATTTTTTTGATTCCACATATAAGTGATATCATATACTATTTGTCTTTCTCTGTCTGACTTACTTCACTTAGTATGATAATCTCCAGGTCCATCCATTTGCTGCAAATGGCATTATTTCAAAAAGTTTAATGGCTGAGTAATATTCCATTGCATGTATGTACTGCATCTTCTTTATCCATTCCTCTGTGGATGGACACTTAAGTTGCTTCCATGTCTTGGCTATTGTAAATAAATGGTGCTGAAATGAACATTGGGGTGCATGTATCTTTTCAAATTATGGCTTTCTCCAGATCTATGCCCAGGAGTGGGATTGCTGGATCATATGGTAGCTCTATTTTTAGTTTTTTAATGTCCATAGTGTTCTCTTTAGTGGCGGTACCAATTTACATTACCACCAGCAGGGCAGGAGGGTTCCCTTTTCTCCATACCCTCTCCCTGTAAAACTTTACAAAACCAGACAGGGGACTAGATTTGATGCATGGGCCAGGAGTTTGTTCTACTTGAGTCTATCCTTTCTTTATTGATAAACCTTTTTATCTACCTCTTTCCTGACATCCTTTCAACTTGCATGAAATAATTTCACAATATATTATTGGAATTTTTTCATATTCTGTTATTAGGTCTTTATACATTTGTTTTCATTTTTTTAAAAATTTACTTCTATGCCACTTCTGCTTTTTAGTGTATTATAGAAGGTGAAAAATGATTTATGGACATATTTATATAATCTTATAATATAAACTAGGATTTGTGTTAGGAGCCACACTATGATAATGACAGAAAATCTGGAAAATCTGGAAAAATTCAAGAAGAAAATTAAAATTAGGTTAATGCCTCCACTTGGGCACTAGATCCATCTCATTTGGCCCACTCAATAACATTGCTTTAGCAATTGAACTTTTTAGCTGCATCATCAATTTTTTTATACTCTTCTGGATTATTCAGTCTTCAAACATGATGTCATATCACTCATATTTAAAGATCTTCTCTTGACCATCCCTTTCCATCCATCTCTTTTTCTCCAGTGCTTTACATCAAATTCCTTTAAAGAAAGTCCTTTGTTGGTGTCCATGATACTTTTCTTTCTATTATATTTTTTTCTACACTTGTTTTATCTGTCCCTCTCAATGTACTTTTTACTGAATATTTAAAATGTAAGTTGCAGATACCATGCCTTTTTTTCCCCTGAATATATCATCATATATCAGCTGAGACCAAGCATGTTCTGTTGCAAAACTACAGTTCCTTTTTTTCACCTGAGGAAATTAAATTTATGAATTATAATAAAATCTCAGATTCAAACCTACTTTTTTTCTTAAATCACTCCAGTCAGTCCTTTTCCCCACCATTTCACCAACACAACTTTGATCAAAGTTAGTAGTGTTCTCCAGATTTTCAAAACTAATGACCACCTCCTAGTCTTATTATCCTTGAGGCAGAAGTAGTTTTTGTCAGAGCAGGTAGTAAGTCCACATATTTCTTACTCCCTAGGTGAACTATACCATGGGGTTAAAAATAGATATATACTAAATGACTTTCAACTTATACCTATCTCCTGAACTCCAGATTCAGATATCCAATTGCTTATTTGACATCTTCACTCAGGTATCTAATAGACATTTCAAGTTCATTTTGTTAAAAAAGGAATTCTTGATTCCCCACTCAATATGCTTTTTCCACATTATTTCAGTAATTTACAACTTGTTTATGCCTCTAGCTCAGGATACAAACTTTGGAGTGGTTCTTGACTTCTCTCTCTCATATTACCGAATCCATTGGCAAATTCTTCTAAGTAAATTCAGTGTCTAACTACCTCTCATCAGCTCCAATGATGCTGGTGTCAATAAAGTCAATATAATGCCGGGCTTAACTTACTGTACTAGCCTTCAAACAATTCTCCCTGTTCTCATCCTTGCCTTATCTACCATCTGTTCTTAGCACAACTAAGAGTGATAATTTTAAAATATGAATAATATTTTGTCACTATATTCAAAGTAATCCATTGGCTTCCAGTCTCATTCAGAGTGAAGACAAAGTCCTTGCAATGCCTACAATACCCCAGAAAATTTGGCTACTACTAACTACTTTTTGATTTCAACTACTCTTCTCCTCCTAACTTCTAGACTCATATTCTGTTCTCTTTTTTATTTGTGTATATTTTTGCAAACACCCTACTATCTTTTTTACTGTGGTTTATATAGGCTTGGATACCCATTAGTGTAAAACTCACAACCTTTGCTCTTCCATATTGGCTTAGCTGTATTCTTGCTTGTTTGTTTACACCTAAAATCAGCCTGTCAATTTCCACAACACACACACACACTCACACACACACACACACACACCTCTGTTGGGATTCAGTTGAATCCTTAGATTATTTCAAGAATTGACACTATAAAGGGTTTTATACAGTTTTTATATTAAGAAAGATTTTATTTTTCTGTTACCTTAAACAACTTTTATTCTAGGACTGAATATTTAATATTGTCAAATGTCTTTTCAGCTCCTTTGATGATTATAATTTTTTTGTTCTTTGTTTCTCATCTAGGACAACATAATACTGGATTTTCTTTTCTTTTTTTTTTTTTTTTTTGCTGTACAGTATATCCTATATATATATATATATATTATTAGTTTCTGCTTTATAACAAAGTGAATCAGTCATACATATACAACTGTTCCCACATCCCTTCCCTCATGCATCTCCCTCCCTCCCACCCTCCCCATCCCACCCCTCCAGGCGGTCACAAAGCACCAAGCTGATCTCCCTGTGCTCTGCGGCTGCTTCCCACTATCTATCTACCTTACGTTTGGTAGTGTATATATGTCCATGCCTCTCTTTCGTTTTGTCACAGCTTACCCTTCCCCCTCCCCATATCCTCAAGTCCATTCTCAAGTTCTGTGTCTTTATTCCCGTTTTACCCCTAGGTTTTCATGACATTTTTTTTTAATTCCATATATATGTGTTAGCATACGGTATTTGTCTTTCTCTTTCTGACTTACTTCACTCTGTATGACAGACTCTAGGTCTATCCACCTCATTACAAATAGCTCAGTTTCGTTTCTTTTTATGGCTGAGTAATATTCCATTGTATATATGTGCCACATCTTCTTTATCCATTCATCCGATGATGGACACTTAGGTTGTTTCCAGCTCCGGGCTATTGTGAATAGAGCTGCAATTAGTATTTTGGTACATGTCTCTTTTTGAATTATGGTTTTCTCAGGGTATATGCCTAGTAGTGGGATTGCTGGGTCATATGGTAGTTCTATTTTTAGTTTTTTAAGGAACCTCCATACCGTTCTCCATAGTGGCTGTACCAATTCACATTCCCACCAGCAGTGCAAGAGTGTTCCCTTTTCTCCACACCCTCTCCAGCATTTATTGTTTCTAGATTTCTTGATGATGGCCACTCTGACTGGTGTGAGATGATATCTCATTGTAGTTTTGATTTGCATTTCTCTAATGATTAATGATGTTGAGCATTCTTTCATGTGTTTGTTGGCAGTCTGTATATCTTCTTTGGAGAAATGCCTATTTAAGTCTTCTGCCCATTTTTGGATTGGGTTGTTTGTTTTTTTCCTATTGAGCTGCATGAGCTGTTTATAAATTTTGGAGATTAATCCTTTGTCAGTTGCTTCATTTGCAAATATTTTCTCCCATTCTGAGGGTTGTCTTTTGGTCTTGTTTATGGTTTCCTTTGCTGTGCAAAAGCTTTGAAGTTTCATTAGGTCCCATTTGTTTATCTTTGTTTTTATTTCCATTTCTCTAGGAGGTGGGTCAAAAAGGATCTTGCTGTGATTTATGTCATAGAGTGTTCTGCCTATGTTTTCCTCTAAGAGTTTGATAGTTTCTGGCCTTACATTTAGGTCTTTAATCCATTTTGAGCTTATTTTTGTGTATGGTGTTAGGGAATGATCTAATCTCAAACTTTTACATGTCCCTATCCAGTTTTCCCAGCACCACTTATTGAAGAGGCTGTCCTTTCTCCACTGTACATTCCTGCCTCCTTTATCAAAGATAAGTTGGCCATATGTGCATGGGTTTATCTCTGGGCTTTCTATCCTGATCCACTGATCTATCTTTCTGTTTTTATGCCAGTATCACGCTGTCTTAATTACTGTAGCTTTGTAGTATAGTCTGAAGTCAGGGAGCCTGATTTCACCAGCTCCATTTTTCGTTCTCAAGATTGCTTTGGCTATTCAGGGTCTTTTGTTTTTCCAAACAAATTTTGAAAATTTTTGTTCTAGTTCTGTGAAAAATGCCAGTGGTAGTTTGATAGGGATTGCATTGAATCTGTAGATTGCTTTGGGTAGTAGAGTCATTTTCACAATATTGATTCTTCCAATCCAGGAGCATGGTATATCTCTCCATCTATTTGTATCATCTTTAATTTCTTTCATCAGTGTCTTATAATTTTCTGCATACAGGTCTTTTGTCTCCCTACGTAGGTTTATTCCTAGATATTTTATTCTTTTTGTTGCAATGGTAAATGGGAGTGTTTTCTTGATTTCATTTTCAGATTTTTCATCATTAGTGTACAGGAATGCCAGAGATTTCTGTACATTAATTTTGTATCCTGCTACTTTACCAAATTCATTGATTAGCTCTAGTAGTTTTTTGGTAGCATCTTTAGGATTCTCTATGTATAGTATCATGTCATCTGCAAACAGTGACAGCTTTACTTCTTCTTTTCCAATTTGGATTCCTTTTATTTCCTTTTCTTCTCAGATTGCTGTGGCTAAAACTTCCAAAACTATGTTGAATAAGAGTGGTGAGAGTGGGCAGCCTTGTCTTGTTCCTGATCTTAGTGGAAATGGTTTCAGTTTTTCACCATTGAGGACAAGGTTGGCTGTGGGTTTGTCATATATGGCCTTTATTATGTTGAGGAAAGTTCCCTCTTTGCCTACTTTCTGCAGGGTTTTTATCATAAATGGGTGTTGAATTTTGTCGAAAGCTTTCTCTGCATCTATTGAGATGATCATATGGTTTTTCTTCTTCAACTTGTTAATATGGTGTATCACATTGATTGATTTGCGTATATTGAAGAATCCTTGCATTATTGGAATAAACCCCACTTGATCATGGTGTATGATCCTCTTAATGTGCTGTTGGATTCTGTTTGCTAGTATTTTGTTGAGGATTTTTGCATCTATGTTCATCAGTGATATTGGCCTGTAGTTTTCTTTCTTTGAGACATTCTTGTCTGGTTTTGGTATCAAGGTGATGGTGGCCTTGTAGAATGAGTTTGGGAGTGTTCCTTCCTCTGATATTGTTTGGAAGAGTTTGAGAAGGATGCGTGTTAGCTCTTCTCTAAATGCTTGATAGAATTCGCCTGTGAAGCCATCTGGTCCTGGGCTTTTGTTTGATGGAAGATTTTTAATCACAGTTTCAATTTCAGTGCTTGTGATTGGTCTATTCATATTTTCTATTTCTTCCTGAGTCAGTCTTGGCAGGTTGTGCATTTCTAAGAATTTGTCCATTTCTTCCAGGTTGTCCATTTTATTGGCATAGAGTTGCTTATAGTAATCTCTCATGATCTTTTGTATTTCTGCAGTGTCAGTTGTTACTTCTCCTTTTTCATTTCTAATTCTATTGATTTGAGTCTTCTCCTTTCTTTTCTTGATGAGTCTGGCTAATGGTTTGTCAATTTTGTTTATCTTCTCAAAGAACCAGCTTTTACTTTGGTTGATCTTTGCTATCATTTCCTTCATTTCTTTTTCATTTATTTCTGATCTGATCTTTATGATTTCTTTCCTTCTGCTAACTTTGGGGGTTTTTTGTTCTTCTTTCTCTAATTGCTTTAGGTTCAGGGTCAGGTTGTTTACTCGAAATGTTTCCTGTTTCTTAAGGTGGAATTATATTGCTATAAACTTCCCTCTTAGAACTGCTTTTGCTGCATCCCATAGGTTTTGGGTCGTCGTGTCTCCATTGTCATTTGTTTCTAGGTATTTTTTAATTTCCTCTTTGATTTCTTCAGTGATCACTTCGTTATTGAGTAGTGTATTGTTTAGCCTCCATGTGTTTGTATTTTTTACAGATCTTTTCCTGTAATTGATGTCTAGTCTCATAGCATTGTGGTCAGAAAAGATACTTGATACAATTTCAATTTTCTTAAATTTACCAAGGCTTGATTTGTGACCCAAGATATGATCTATCCTGGAGAATGTTCCATGAGCACTTGAGAAAAATATGTATTCTGTTGTTTTTGGATGGAATGTCCTATAAATATCAACTAAGTCCATCTTGTTTAATGTATCATTTAAAGCTTGTGTTTCCTTATTTATTTTCATTTTGGATGATATGTCCATTGGTGAAAGTGGGGTGTTAAAGTCCCCTACTATGATCGTGTTACTGTCAATTTCTCCTTTTATGGCTGTTAGTATTTGCCTTATGTATTGAGGTGCTCCTAGGTTGGGTGCATAAATATTTACAATTGTTATATCTTCTTCTTGGATCGATCCCTTTATCGTTATGTAGTGTCCTTCTTTGTCTCTTCTAATAGTCTTTATTTTAAAGTCTATTTTGTCTGATATAAGAATTGCTACTCCAGCTTTCTTTTGATTTCCATTTGCATGGAATATCTTTTTCCATCCCCTTACTTTCAATCTGTATGTGTCTCTAGGTCTGAAGTGGGTCTCTTGTAGACAGCATATATATGGGTCTTGTTTTTGTATCCATTCAGCCACTCTGTGTCTTTTGGTGGGAGCATTTAGTCCATTTACATTTAAGGTAATTATTGATATGTATGTTCCTATTCCCATTTCCTTAATTGCTTTGGGTTCATTATTGTAGGTATATTCCTTCTGTTGTGTTTCTTGCCTAGAGAAGTTCCTTTAGCATTTGTTGTAAAGCTGGTTTGGTGGTGCTGAACTCTCTCAGCTTTTGCTTGTCTGTAAAGGTTTTAATTTCTCCATCAAATCTGAATGAGATCCTTGCTGGGTAGAGTAATCTTGGTTGCAGGTTTCTCTCCTTCATCACTTTAATTATGTCCTGACACTCCCTTCTGGCTTGTAGAGTTTCTGCTGAGAGATCAGCTGTTAACTTGATGGGGATTCCCTTGTGTGTTATTTGTTGTTTTTCCCTTGCTGCTTTTAATATGATTTCTTTGTGTTTAATTTTTGACAGTTTGATTAATATGTGTCTTGGTGTATTTCTCCTTGGATTTATTCTGTATGGGACTCTCTGTGCCTCCTGGACTTGATTAACTATTTCCTTTCCCATATTAGGGAAGTTTTCAACTATAATCTCTTCAAATATTTTCTCAGTCCCTTTCTTTTTCTCTTCTTCTTCTGGAACCCCTATAATTCGAATGTTGGTGCGTTTAATGTTGTCCCAGAGGTCTCTGAGACTGTCCTCTGTTCTTTTCATTCTTTTTTCTTTAGTTTGCTCTGCATCAGTTATTTCCACTATTTTATCTTCCACCTCACTTATCCGTTCTTCTGCCTCAGTTATTCTGCTATTGATCCCATCTAGAGTATTTTTCGTTTCATTTATTGTGTTTTTAATCGATGCTTGATTCATCTTTAGTTCTTCTAGGTCCTTGTTAACTGTTTCTTGCATTTTGTCTATTCTATTTCCAAGATTATGGATCTTGGAAATAGAATCTTGGATTAGTTTTACTATCATTATTCTGAATTCTTTTTCAGGTAGACTGCCTATTACCTCTTCATTTGTTAGGTCTGGTGGGTTTTTATCTTGCTCCTTCACCTGCTGTGTGTTTTTCTGTCTTCTCATTTTGCTTATGTTACTGTGTTTGGGGTCTCCTTTTTGCAGGCTGCAGATTCGTAGTTCCCGTTGTTTTTGGTGTCTGTCCCCAGTGGCTAAGGTTGTTTCAGTAGGTTGTGTAGGCTTCCTGGTGGGGGGGACTAATGCCTGTGTTCTGGTGGTTGAGGCTCGATCTTGTCTTTCTGGTGGACAGGTCCACGTCTGGTGGTGTGTTTTGGGGTGCCTATGACCTTATTATGTTTTTAGGTAGCCTCTCTGCTAATGGGTGGGGTTGTGTTCCTGCCTTTCTAGTTGCTTGGCATAGGGTGACCAGCACTGTAGCTTGCTGGTCGTTGACTGAAGCTGGGTGCTTGTGTTGAGATGGAGATCTCTGGGAGATTTTCGCTGCTTGATATTATGTGGAGCTGGGAAGTCTCTTGTGGACCCGTGTCCTGAAGTTGGCTCTCCCACTTCAGAGGCACAGCACTGACTCCTGGCTGCAGCACCAAGAGCCTTTCATCCACCCGGCTCAGAATAACAGGGAGAAAAAGCAGAAAGAAAGAATTAGTAGAAGAAAGAAAGAGAGAGGGAAAGAAAGGAAGAATGGAAGAAAGGAAGGAAGGAATTAAGAAAGAAAGAAAGGAGGGAGGGAGGGAGGAAGGATGGAAAGAGAGAAGGAAAGAAAGGAGGGAGGGAGGAATGAAAGCAAAAGGAAGAGTGAATGGAAGAATGGAGGGAGGGAGGAAGCAAAGAAAGAAAGAAAGACAGGAGGGAGGGAGGGAGGAAGGTAAGAAAAAGAAAGTGGAAATAAGAAGGGTGGGAGGGAGGGAGGGAGGAAAGAAAAAGAAAGAAGGAAAGGAGGAGCGAAGGGAGGGAGGGAGGAAGGGAAGGTAGGAAAAAAAGAAAGAGCAGGTAAAGTAAAATAGAATAAAGTATGAAATATAGTAGCGTTATTAAAATTAGAAAGTAATTATTGAAAAAAAAAAAAAAGGACCGATAGAACCCTGGGACATATGGTGGAAGCAAAGCTATACAGAGAGAATCTTACACAGAAGATTACACATACACATTCACAAAAAGAGAGCAGGGGGAAAAATCAAAAATCTTGCTCTCCAAGTCCACCTCCTCAATTTGGGATAATTCGTTGTAAAAAGAGGAAAAGGGCGAGAAGTCTGAAATCTTGCTCTCTAAGTCCACCTCCTTAATTTGGGATAATTCGTTGTAAAAGAGGAAAAGGGGGGAAAGTCTTAAATCTTGTCCTCAAAGTCCACTTCCTCAATTTGGGATGATTCGCTGTCCATTCATGCACTCCACAGATGCAGGGCACATCAAATGGACCGTGGAGCTTTAATCCGCTGCCTCCGAGGCTGCACAGAGACATTTCCCTGTCTCTGCTCTCACAGCTCCCGGGTCTCAGCCTTGGACCTGGCCCCGCCTCTGCGCGTAGGTCGCTGGAGGGCGTCCGTTCTTCGCTCAGACAGGACGGGTTTAAAGGAGCCGCTGATTCTGGGGCTCTGGCTCACTCAGGCAGAGGGGAGGGAGGGGCGCGCAGTGTGGGGCGGGCCTGCGGCGGCAGAGGCCGGCGTGACGTTGCAGCAGCCCGTGGCGCTCCGTGCGCTTTCCCGGGAAAGCCATCCCCGGGTCCCAGGACCCCGGCAGTGGCGGGGTGCACAGGCCCCCCAGAAGGCGGGGCGGACAGTGACCCGCGCTCGCACACAGGCCCCGCGGCGGCGACGGCGGCGGCGGCGGCGGTGGCAGCAGCCGCAGCGTCCCACGCCCGTCTCCGAGGTCCGCGCCTTACCCGCGGCTCGTGCCTTACCCGCGGCTCGCGCCTGTCTCCGGCGCTCTTAATGCCCTCTCCTCGCGCACCAGGAAACAAAAGGGAAAAAAGTCTCTTGCCTCTTCGGCAGCTCCAGACCCTTTCCCCGGACTCCCTCCGGGCTAGCCGTGGTGCACTAACCCCTTCAGGCTCTCTTCCTGCCGCCAGCCCCAGTCCTCTCCCTGCGCTCCGACTGAAAGCCGATACCCGAGCCTCAGCTCCCAGCCCTGCGGGCCCCGGCGGCCGAGCACACAAGCCTCTCGGGCTGGTGTGTGCCTGAGGGCACTGGTCCTCTGTGCCAGAATCTCTCCGCTTTGCCCTCCGCACCCCTGTTGCTGTGCTCTCCTCCGCTACTCCGAAGCTTTCCCCCTCCGCCACCTGCAGTCTCCACCCGCGAAGGGGCTTGTAGTGTGTAGAAACCTTCCCTCCTTCACGGCTCCCTCCCACTGGTGCAGGTCCCGTCCCTATTCTTTTGTCTCTGTTTATTCTTTTTTCTTTTGCCCTACCCAGGTATGTGGGGAGTTTCTTGCCTTTTGGGGGGTCTGAAGTCTTCTGTCAGCGTTCAGTAGGTGTTCTGTAGGAGTTGTTCCACGTGTAGATGAATTTCTGATGTATCTGTGGTGAGGAAGGTGATCTCCACGTCTTACTCTTCCGCCATCTTCCTCCGGGCCTGGATTTTCTAATACTGATTTTTTGTAATCTTACTGGAATAGACCCCACTTTTATATGTTTTTATTACTTGATTAATAACATTCTGGGTTTGTTTTGCTAGTATTTTATTAAGAATATATTTAAATGAGTTCTATCTTTAATTTTTCTGTCAGCTTTTGCTAAAGGGTTTTGTTATTTTCAAGCAACAAATTAATGTGGCTTTCTTCTTTTTGTAGGTCCTGGAACTATTTCTAGGAGATAATTATTTGTTTCTTGTAAATTTGAAAGTAATTATAACACCAAAAGAATCTGAAAGCACTTTTTAAGAAATCTAAACCATTGGTTATTAAATGTCTTTTGTGATAATTATTCTTTTAAATCTTTGAACTCTGGGGACATCATTTTTGTTAATTTATATTTTCCTAGAACATTGTGTATTTCAGTAAGCTTTTCAAAAGCATTAACTTAGACATTCTTTTCTTATGTTCTTATATATCTATTTCCCCTTACTCATTTTTAGCTTATTTTATGTACTTTCATTTTTTTTCTTAATTACATTGAGGAGCTTCTCAACTGTATCAGGCTTTTCTATGGTTTTTAATGAGATGGTTATTTTTAAATTTATTTAATAAATTATTTTAAAATATACCAACTTCTGCTATAATCCTCACTCATTTTTTCCCCTCTGGTTAATCTTATATTTGTGATATTTAAAATTTAGTCTAAATGTAAGTAATTTTCTGTTGCTGAATAATAAAAACTTTAAGAAGCTCAAAATTTCAGCTTTCACATCACTGATTCAATTTTTACAGTATGGATTCTTTACTGCTTTCTAAGCAGTTTTAAAATTAGTTATTGTATCTTTTGTTTCCTTTCATTTATTCCTTATCTCATTCAGCTCCTTTTGCACTTCTGTCTGGCTCCCAGCTCATATCTTTTTATATCTCTGTCTATTGTCTTATCTTCTCATCTTTCATCTCTTGTTTCATGGTGTTCATTTCTCTTTCTTTTTACTTCAGGACAAAGCAGACGCTTTCTAAAATCTACTTCTTTATTCTGTAGTATTTATTTTATTTTTAAAGTAGGTTTTCTCCTCTGATTTTTGAGGAACTGTGCTCACCTCATCTTGTTATGCATAATCTTGTTATAGGCTACGTTTTATAACTTTTCCTTCTTACCTAACCAAACTTAAATGATGAGATATTATCAGTAATCAACATCTCCCCCAAACTGAATGGGTATACTAAACTTTTTTTTTTTTTTTTTCTCTGTATGGTATCACTGCCCACTGTATCTGGTAGCAAGCCTGGCAGAGAAAAACCCAGTCATGTTAGTTGGGGAAAAACAACTGTTAAAGCCCACTAATTTTTTTTTTTTTTTGGAGGTGCCCTAAGCACCCTCATGGAATAAGCTCTTTGTCTTTAGTGGAGAAAAAGATCCTGAAGCAAATGCTCCCTTCATGTCCCATGGGTTAAACTTGTGTCTAGCTCTGTGCCCCTATCAATTAGTTTCTGCTGGGTCTAAATATTTGTCTCTTGTCTTTCTGCATTTTCATTCTTCTCTACTCACTAAAATCTTTTTTTTTATAGTAGAACTCTATCTAGAAAATATCTAACTGAAATTCCTCTGTGTATTTGCAGTTAAATAATACTTTTCATTGACTTCTGGTACTGATGCATGGTGCCTCCAATTTTTGTATCATTTTAATGATTTTAGAAGGAATTTGGAAGAAGATAGTTAACCACCTGGCCTCATTATGAATCTTCAGCTAATATATAAAAGTGATGTTTATATAATTGTTTATTTTTCATTGAAAACACGTCTGTGAATGATTGTGATGGAAATTGTAATCTCTCCATAATGTTAAATTATTAGGAGGTATGAAACTGCATATTTTTTAGTTGTATCTCATTCTTTACTTCTGACATTATGTGTGTTTGCTACTAACACTCTGAAACTATGGAAAATAGAAGCTCCCATGTCACCATCCATCAGTTCAATCTTTGTTAAAACAAAGCATACGCATTGTCTGGGCCAAGATTTCTGCTTTGCAGAACTCTTGCACATATGTTCTAGACTCCATTGGGATGAACTGGCGGATACTGTGGTATTCCTTACACACACAGGGTGAAGCTGAATCTCCCATGTGATAAAAGCATAAGGAGTGTATGGAAAAGTCAGCCCTATGTTAAAAAGGAACCATGAATAAATGCAAAAATAACATTTGGAAGTTAATTTGTTTACCTGTTTTCTACTCTGCAACCAGTGGTCTCACCAGGAATATGACACCTTCAGCAGAAATTTGAAAAAAAACAAAAATAAGGGGACAGACAAAAACATACAGAAACTGACAAACTAGCTCAAGAGTTTTAATATGTCAGCCTATCTCTATTCTCCTCTAATGTCTGTTCTTTACTCATAGTTTGGTGAGTAAAGATTCATGTCCACATTTGTGTAGAATTCAGTCAATTTCCATCAGAGCCCCAGGAAGGAATGTATTTACTTTCCTCTTGAGATTTTAGAAACTGAAATATATCTTGAAAATTATTTTTTTTAAATGGTGATGCAATGTTAAAATTGCAAATCACAAATACAAATGAAAATTTAAGGTTCGTAAGGTTTATATTACACTCTTTACTTTTCCAGTTAGTTTCTACATTTTTTTTAAACAGCCTAGTCTAATACTAATCTGAAATAGTATATACAGCACATTCTTTGGCATATAAGAGAATAAGCCTTTGTATTTTGTTGTTTCCCATCTTCAGTCCTTGAAATCCTAGGCTTAATATTGCAGGACTGGAAGCTTTTTATTCTGCAGTGTGAATTGTGCAAATGTCTTTCTATGTACAGGCACAATACATTTTAAATATCCACAAATTTCCCTAAAGTCCCAAGTGGTTTCCTTGGCAACAAGGCTGCTGAAATATAAAGGGCTAAGGTAGTTAGGATATTGCCTATCATTCTTCCTCTCTAGGTTATTTTAAATAGCTGCAATTTTCTTTGCACATCTAAAAAAAAATCCACGGAGGTTGGAGATACAAAGGCAAATAGGAGAGACATTAGAAGATAGCAGTACATCAGAGTCTAATTTGTGTGGACAAATTATTACTTCCACTATTCCCTGATTTGTAGAGCACCATTTTCATATGCCAAATTGTAGTACAAAAGAAGAGCAAACCATAAATACATCAGAATAATTTTTAGATAGAATGAGATAAAATATCTGCAAATAGCTTTTGACAATAGAGGCAGTGAGTAATAATGGCAAGGTATCTATGCAAGTTCTTTTCAGTTCACCAGGGATAGCATGCAACTGATGAGGCCAGGCCTTGGCACAGTGAGCAGAAGGAAATTAAACACACCAAGGTAGACAAGGAATATTCTCCATAACACTTCCACCCTAGGACCCTAGATGAAACTTCAAATTCTATATGTGTATTTGGTGAATTATTTTGTCAGCTCTTGGTAAATTATTGCAGGTGTTATTTGCTCTTATTTATTAATCTGCCTTTCACCACACTTCCTCACACGGTTTAGCATGGTGTCCCAATAATTGATTTTTAGGTGTGTCCATGGAATACATACCACAGGGGTTCCCAAAGCAAAGGGACATCTTCCCCTGGTGGAATTTTGTGGATCAAATTGCAAAATCTTCTGTCAATTTCTTAGGGTATGTCTCCATTCCTCTTATCTGCTTGAGGACCCTAGTGATAAAGATACATGTCTAGCAGCAACTCCCTGGAATACCACCCCTTCATGGAAATAACCTGTTACAAGTTATAAGGCAATATTTGTAAACCTTATCTGACACTCCTATAAACCTAGTGATCAGACGTCTTTTGTGACACCTCATCTCTAGTAACCAAATCTTTGGACCAACAAGATCATTATTGATTGTTAGTGATCAGAAACTTTGTATCAGTAAAATATTGACAACCCCACTTCATCATGAACACGTGTCTTCTTGCCTAATGTTTGTCCATTCTATTGGAGAGTGTCCTTCCAAATCATAAATTTGGAAAAAGATTAATGTTAATTTTTATTTTTCAAGTTCTCGTGCATATGATGGGGAAAAATGCAATGTTGTGATGCTTCTCAATAAGATTTTTATGCAGATTTCTGATTCTATGGATCATCACTTTCAAACAATATTTTTACATAATACACAATATATCAAAAGTATTTTAAAATAAAATATCTTATGATAAATGTATTCACAACAAGTTGTGTTATTCCTAACTAATAACATTACTCCTCTGACTTTCTAATCCAGACCTTTCATATCTGCCACCCTCATCACCTTCCTTCCTCCCTTCTGCCTTGTCTTTCTTTCTTTCTTTCTTTCTTTCTTTCGCTTTCTTTCTTTTTCTTTCTTCTTCTCTTTTTTCTCTTCTTCCTCCCTTTCTCTCTTTCTTTTTTTCCTCCCTTTCTTCTTCTATCCTTCTTTCCTCCCTTTCTTCTTCTATCCTTCTTTCCTCCCTTCTCCCCTCCCCCATCCTTCCTTCCTTCTTCTCTTCCTCTTTTTCTTGTTTACAAGCCAACACTTGGTAAATGCTCATGCAAGGGAACACATTCTACTAGGGTAAATTACCTTTCAGCAAATAATTACAGTAATGCCATAAGTAAAGACTATTGAATATTTTTATGTCCTTAAGTCTTAGTACAACATGTAATATCTAAATAAAGTATTTAGTAAATGTTAGCTGAAGAATAAAGAGAAGTATCTGGAAAGTGATTTGTGATAATTAAGATTGTAATTCTATTTTAAGTGGCAGCTATTAAGAAACACATATGATTTTAGACTTTGTGATAAATTCTGACATGGCTAGGCTGCAATATACTTATAGGACAGTGGCAGAAAATAAAATAATAAAGATTTCAAAGGACATTGCATTTTATACTAAGGAGTTTTGAGTTCTATCTTGTAGGTTAAAGATTGTTAACATTTTTAGTGCATAAATCCTTTTAAATCTTATGGAAACTAGGAAATCTTTGTTTCTATTTCTCTCTCTCTCTCTCTCTCTCTATATATATATATATATATACACACACACACACACACACACACACACACACACACACACATACACATATATACATTTATACCAAACTGTTCTTTACAATTAGGGAATTCATAGCTACCAGAAGCTCATTGTTCAGTCCTCCAAGCCCTTCCTACTCAAAGTGAGGTCCATTGGCATCATCTGGGACTTGGTAACATGCAGATTCTCAGGTACCACCTCCAGCTTAGTGTAGAATGCTTAAAAGGTTTCAAATGATCCATAAACATTAAAGTTTGAGAATGACCATTCTAAGCATTAAATTAAAGCACCATAGTAATCAATGATCAAAATACCACATATGCAAAATAATGAAATGCAAAGATTTGCTACATTCATCTGTCTTTGCTTGTGAAATTCTACTCCTGGAATTCTTATTTTCCTAAAACAATTGGATACATCTTGAGGGCAACAATCCTACTCTTCACCAGAAAAAAAAAAAATTCAGGATAGCATAAGAGAGGCAAAAGAGTGTGCTAAATGCAGTTAGATTACTAAGCTGGAGTCCCTTTTCTTTAATTAACTATGTACCTTGAAATCTTCTGAGACCTCAGTTATTTCTTATCATCTTTTTGATGATGACAAAAGTCCCTGGCAAGCACAACAGTCAAAAATAAACACTTCTGTTAAAAAATACAAAAAAATGTGGAAAGATGACAGAGGTGGTAGTGTAGTTTTTGAACCTCTACAAGAGACCATGGAAACAGAAAAATAAGATAGAAGAATCAAAACCCACAAAATTCTAACAGCAAATGTAGATAGCAAAGTATTTCTTGAACCCCAAATACTACCAGGTTGGGTTAGACCATGAAGAACTGGTAAACCACACATTCACCAACAATTTCAGAGAGGCCCAGTGGGCCAGTTAGAGCACCAGCTGAATGCTACTTCACAAGCTTCAGAGTGTGATGAGGGCAAGGAAACTGCAATAAGGTGGAATAATTATGAAGTAGTCTGGAGCCCATGAGATGTCAAAATTAGCCAATGAAAATTTCTCAGGATAAAGATGTATTCATTTTTTATTGTTGTGTAACAAACTATTGCAAACTTAGCACCATAACACAGCACACATCCCTGAAGAGGTGTGGGGAAACAAGCATACTGACTTGAGTAACTTTGGAAAATGATGCTTTGACTGGAAACTCTAAGATTAAAAACAAAAGGAACTGCACTTAATAGCTGTACTCCAGTTGGTAAATTTGTTTCTCATGTGGGTATATGTTAACAATTCTGAAACTGCTGGATATGTATACTAGATCCAAACAAACAAGTAAATGGATGGTAGATGATGAAAGGCAGGCTTCTCACTGTTAGAGAAGGAGGTTCAGACAGGCAAGAGGGAAAGACTGGAATGAACCATGTTGTACTGAGTTTGAGTCAAAATTGTGAGTATGAACTCAAGTTTAGACTAATGCAAGTACAACTATATAGATACAGATATAGCAATAAATATGTGGTTATATGTATATGTATGAGTGAGTATGCATACATATATTTCCTAGTTCTGTCCACTGAAAAGGCCATAAAAGCAAGGCCACTCCAATAGTGATGAGCAAACCCAGTGTCCAGATCTTAGTTTCTAATGCCATTTGCCAATAAAAGGAACTAGAGCTCCTTGGAGAAATAGCTGTCTTGGGATGGGCCAGGAAATATACAAATAAACCAATAGCATCTTTTAGTGCCTTAAAATAAGGCAGCAAGCAATAAAACACAAAAGAGTTGGAGTATGCCAAAGGGACACAGAAGACAATCTGAAAGAGCTTCCAGTGGCTAAAGTTGAAATATTTTAAGCAAAAATATTAATAATGTATTGAGTTGTGACTCAAAATATAAAGTAAATAACTTTGAGTCAATACTTAAATAATTGAATAAAATTTTTAAATGAAGGAGAGAAGGCAAATTTCCTAAGAGAATTCCAAATAATTTATATAGATACTTCTTTAAGGGAGGTGGACTTTAACTTCCTATCCCTTCAGTGTGAGTGACTTAGTGCTTTGTGACTTGTTTCCAAAGATGGGAGAATGGAAAGGGGAAAAACAGTCATTTTACAATGACAAAAAATACCTTGGCCAAAGGAGCAAATTTACATAGGTGATAAGTCAGATTGAGAGCAACTACCCTTAATATGATGCAATGAGAATGTCACTTCACTTCTGCAATCTTTCTCTCAAAACCCATCACCCCAGTCTAATCACTAGAAGAATATTGACAAGCCCCAGTGGAAGAACTTTCTACAAAATAATTTACAAATATTCTTCAATATTCTTAAGGTCATCAAACAAGAACAATATGATAAATTTTCTCAGACCAAAGGAGACTGAGACATGATGACTAAATGTTATGTGGTATCTTGGATAATATCCTAGATCAGCAAAAGGACTTAAGGGAAAAAGTGATAAAACCTGAATAAAGTATGGAGTTTAGTTAATTGCAATGGACCAATGTTGGTATATCACTTGTGATAGATTGTACCATGGTACAATAAAACATTATGGTACCATGTACCATAAAACATTAATGATAGAGGAAATGGTGTATGGGGTTATGGGGCAGCAAGGGAGAGACAATGCCAGTAAGGCTGGGACTACAATCTTATACAACATAATCACATACATTTCATCACCTTGATCCTATTTTTATTGAGAGCCTATAATGAGGACAGCCTGCATAGAATACAATCCAAATTGAGGACAGGCACACTAGAGACAAAAGAAAGAGAAGTATTCAGACAAAAGTGAAGAAAGGACACAGACTCAGCAGTTCTCAAAAAGTACGAGGGCATTTTTAAAAACAGTGGAAAAATAAAGAGAGAGAGAGAATGAAAGAGAAGGAGGGAGAGAGAGAATTAGTCAAAACTTATCAAACTGTGCACTTAGAATGGTGCATTTTATTTTATGCAAATTATAGCTCATAAAGATGATTAAAAGTTAAAATATAAAACCATGAATAGTCTGAATGTTTGTGTCCCTCCTAAAATTAATATGTTGAAATCCTAATGCCCAAAGTAATGGTATTAGGAAGTGGGGCCTTTGAAAGTGGATTAAAACATGAATGAGATTAATGCCTTATAAAAGAGGTCAAAGAGAGCTCCTTTGCCTCTTCTACCACAATCACTTCCCTTGCTCACTTTTACACAGTAAGAATTCTGGTAAAGGGCCTTCACCAGAACCTCTGCTGGCACTCTGAACTTGGATTTTCAGCCTCCAGAACTGTGAGAAATGAATTTCTGTTGTCTATAAGTCATACAGTCTCTGGTACATTTTTAATAGTAGCCTGAAAGGACTAAGATAACTACTTTACAAACTATGAAATAAAGGAGGAAAGGAGGAAAATTACCAAAAGTTACCTCAAAATAGACAGAAGGTCTAAGTCAACATAGAAGAAAAATAGAAAATAAATGACAAAAAAGGCACTAGGCCTATATGTATTCACGGGTGAATTGTAACAAACTTTTAAAAGTCAGTAATCACAATTGTAGTTTAACTATTTTATACTATAAAAGTAATATAATTTCCAGTTTTACTTTACTTATTTTGTATATCACTGATTTCCAAAATCTGTCAAATACCAAATGTCCAAAAAAGGAAACTACAGACCAATCCTAAATATGATTATCAATATAAATATCGCAAATAAAATATAGCCAGTCAGAAACACAACCTATCTAAAAGATTATACAGCACGTCCAAATGATGTTTATTTCAGAGATGAACACATAGTTTAATACTAGGAAATCCATCTGTATTATTCGTTACATTTGCAGAACAAGAAACAATATAATATGATCATCTCTATAAATGCAAAAAATATATTGGTCAAAATTTATTACTATTTTATGTTTAAAAACTCTCAATACAATAAAGTTATCTGTCCCTCAGCTTAATCAAAGACTCAAAGCCAGCATCTTACTTAATGTGGAAACAAGAGGTTTTTCTGCTAAAGTGAGGAATAAGACAAAGATGTCAACCACCCAGCATATGTGCTGTAGATATTAAGCAGTGCAGTTAGAAAATAGAAAGGAATTAGGGGCATAAGAGTTAGAAGGAGAGAGGAAACACTATGTCTATTTTCACATAATAGTATAATACATCTGAAAATCACTAAGGAATCTATGGGAAAATTAGTACAACAACTAAGATAATTTGATAAAGTAGTAGCTTATAAAGTCAATATACAAAATCAATAGTCTTTATGTATATTGCTAAAAAAGTGTAATATCCATAATGGAAGATATCTTTTCTATATTATAGTTGATAGATAGAGACATATAAATCAATAAATACATAAAGAATGAACTTCACAAGAAATACGCAAATCCTATATAAGCAAAACTTCAAAATACTCTGACACATGCAAAGATATATTTGAATAAGTGTGAAGAATTATCATGGTTTTGAATAGTAAATTATCTTTCTATCTATCTATCTACCACCTACCAGTTTTGTAAACTTTATAAATTTTGCACAACCCTAATAAATATGCAATCACACAATCATGCTTTTTTATTTCTCAAAAGCTAGAGAAACAGTTTTTAAAATCAAGTTTATTGGCAAGAGCAAATAAGCAAAAGGACAACCAGGGAAATCATGATATAGCATGAATTGGGGAGGAGCTATAGAGGATGGCTAGCTCTATTTGATATTATAAAATATCATTATGACATCATAAGTAAACTGTATACTAGTAGCCTGTAACTAGTCTGAAAAAGCAATGTGGATAATATAAAATTCAGAAATATTCTCAATTGTATATTAAAATGTGGTTTCTGAAACCAGTGAAGATAATATAAATGGATAGTCACTAAAAAAGGAAAATTTGTATTCATTTGTAATAAGACAAATGAGAAAAATACCAAATTTATCAGAAAATTTTATGTAAAATATGAGATCATGAAGGTTCTAGGATAATGCATCAGTGCATTTCTCTATCACGTGAGCATGAGGAGATATTTCATAATTTGCCTGTGAAGCCATCAGGTCCTAGACTTTTGTTTGTTGGGAGTTTTTTAACCACAGTTTCAATTTCAGTATTTGTGATTGGTCAGTTCATATTTCTATTCCTTCCTGGTTCACTCTTGGGAGATTGTACCTTTCTAGGAATTTGTCCATTTCTTCCAGGTTGTTCATTTTTTTGGCATATAGTTTCTTGAAGTAGTCTCTATGATCCTATGTATTTCTGTGGTGTCCACTGTAACTTCTCCTTTTTCACTTCTAATTTTATTGATTTGAGCCCTTTCCCTGTTTTCTTGATGAGTCTGGCTAAAGGCTTGTCAATTTTGTTTACCTTTTCGAAGAACCAGCTTTTAGTTTCATTGATCTTTTCTATTGTTTTCTTCATTTCTATTTCATTTATTTCTGCTCTGATCTTTACAATTTCTTTCCTTCTGCTAACCTTGGATTTTGTTTGTTCTTCTTTCTCTAGTTGCTTTAGGTGTAAGGTTAGGTTATTTATTTGAGAGTTTTCTTGTTTCTTTAGGTAAGATTGTATTGCTATAAACTTCCCTCTTAGAACTGCCCATAGGTTTTGCATCATTGTGCTTTCGTTTTCATTTGTCTCTAGGTATTTTTTAATTTCCTCTTTGATTTCTTCAGTGATCCATTGGTTGTTTAGTAGCATATTTTTAGCCTCCACGTGTTTGTGTCTTTTACAGTTTTATTTTTCTTGTAGTTGATTTCTAATCTTGTAGCACTGTGGTCAAAAAGATGCTTGATACGATTTTAATTTTCTTAAATTTACAGAGGCTCACTTTGTGGTCTAGCATGTGATCAATCCTGGAAAATGTTCCATGTGCACTTGAGAAGAATGTTTATTCTTCTGCTTTGGGGTGGAATGCTCTATAAATATCAATTAAGTCCATCTGGTCTAATGTGTCATTTAAGGCCTGTGTTTCCTTGTTGAGTTTCTGTCTGTATGATCTGTCCATTGATGAAAGCGGGGTGTTAAAGTCCCCCACTATTACTGAGTTGCAGAGGAAGGAATACTCACAAAGTCTTTCTACAAGGCCACCATCACACTGATACCAAAACCAGACAAAGATACTACAAAAAATGAAAATTAATAATATGTCAAATTGATGATGTAACCGATAACCACCAAAGAGAAACTATTTCAAGACAGTTAAAAAACCCAGTAATTTGGTTAATTTTCCTAGTTTATATACTCTAAGAAAAGATAACTTCAAACTAAATCCAGAAGCAAAAATTTAACCTCTTCAGTAATCATATCATTGGAGGTAGTGTTACTATTGCAATTGTGAAAATACTGTATGTGTATTGTGGGATAAATCAAATGACTAACTATGTTGGTGCCAGAGAAAAGTGGACTTCTATGCAGGGGAAACAATATAAAAATAAGTAAATCTCTGTAGTCTTGAATTTGAATAAAATATGAAGTAAGATTTTATCTAGTTTATCTTAGAAAAACTATTTTCTAACTCTGTCCACAAAAAAGACCTGGAAACCATAACTCAACTAGTAATAATAAACACCACAGTGCCCAGGTTTTGTTACCTATATGCTATTTTCAACAGTAAGGAAACAGAGCTCCCTGGAAAAATGGCTGTCTCAATATTTGGGGCATGAAATATACAAGATGATCCTGGAAAATTTTGTTATACTAGAAAGAAAATAAGATTATAAGGACTTCTAGGGTCATGGCCAGAGAACTCTGCCACAAACTATATTGGAGCATCAATATATATAATAAGTATGTCAATTTTTTTAATACATGTGTTTATAATGATAATGTAAAAAGCAAAAATAAAACAAAAGAATCAAACCATAAAAACTCATTGGTTACCTTTAAACAATGAGACTATCCATCCTGGTTTATAAAAGGCAGGCAGTTTGGCTTATTCTGTTGTTCCAATTATTCTGTTGTTCCAATATAATTATTAATAGTGTCTCCTTTCATTTAAAAAATGTACTGGCTTGGACAATAAATTGTATATTCAAGTTACCTTTGTAGGATGCCAGAAGGCCAACATATTAAATTTAAAAATAACAGTTTCACACTAACTCTTTAAAATATGATAGGACGATCATGCAAGATGATTGGATATTTAATGACATTAGGAAATTAAAAGATTTTAGGTGTATAATGTATTAAAATACATTTCAAAAAGCCCTTCTATTTAAAAAAATACACACTGTTGTATTTATGGACCAAAGATAATGTGGTCTGGAGTTTTATTCGAAATAATTGGAGGGAGGAGGTGTGAGGATTATAGATAAAATCTTTGGGGAAGTATGTTCATAATTATGGAAGCTGAGTGGTAGGTGAGTGATAGGTACATGAGTGGGGGTTATTATGTTATTCTCTCTACTTTTAAATGCTTGAAAATTTCCATAATAAAATGTTTATCCAAAAATGCAAAAAAAATACATGTTTATCCAAGAAGTATAACAGAAATATATTTAATAGCTGCATATCTTCTTTGAGACAAGTCATGCTTCTCTCTATTCAAGAACATTTTGAGTTGGAGGTGAGCAGAGGGCGACATTTCTTTCATACATGAAATATCTTATTCTCATCCACTCAGAAATGAAAGGGAAAATGAACCCCATTCATGTAATTCCCAGACACTGCTACTCTCATAAAGTCAAAATTCCTTCAGAAATAGGCTTTTCTTTGTAATCTGGTATTAAATGGTAATACTATTTTGCCCCTAAATGGAAAATCATTAAAAAATTCAGTAACTAGTTAAATGTACCCATGTATGGTCTATTTCTGGAACACAAAAGTAAAATATTATATCTGAACACAAATGCTTTTCAGCTAAACTCAAGACTACAAAATAATAATAATAATAAAAATACACTGTAAGACTGAAAGAACCATTAAATTTATTGCTTCTTATAGCATGAGGAACATGCTGATACTTTCATGATTTCTGCTAAAATATTAAAATACTCTGCATCAAGTCTAATAACCACCCTGTTCAAAGAATCTTTTTTTATCAGAGCATGCATCTTATCAGAACATATTATATATATATATATATATATATATATATATATATATATATATATATATAACCATTTGAAATATCTCTTTATTTAATGTATTGTGCAGGTAATACTATTCACTTTTTTTATAGTGTGAGGATCCAGAAATAGTTGGCCATATTTAAAGCAACCTTAATCAAAAGAGAAAAATCTGAGAGCTTAACACATGGAATCAATGCTCTATTTTAACCAATAAAATAATATTCTATAAACTAAGGGAAGGGAGAAACCATTAACAGTAATATTGAGCATGTTTTTGTTTTGAAAATTTTGGGACTATAAATTCTTCATGTGCTTTAAAAACTATATTAGCAACAGAGATCAAGTTTTAAAGAGTGGGGAGACCGTCAATAACATTAAAACACTTCCTTCAACCAGACTTCCTCTAAGATGTTTCATATGGTATTCCTGCAGTTACTCTCATCACATAATAGTGCTTGTTTAGAATACTGAAGATTCTGGTCTCATTGAGCCAAAAGAGGAAGACGTAAAATCTTGGTCTCAAATCTCAGATCTTTTAAAACTGTACTATTTTTGTATTTCATTTTTAATGTTTAGGTCATTTCCTCTTTTAAGCTGTGAGTTTAAGAATGTCCAAAGACTGTATAACAAATCCACTCAAAACCAATGAATAATCTTATAAAATATACATGCAGTTTGGGAAAGGTATCTTGTTCATTTTATATTCCCTTCATGATTCTACAATATACATAAAAATATGGTTTATTATTTAAAAAGTTGTGTATAAAAGATTTGGATAGGAAAAGAAATGATAATTGGATTCTAAAGAGTTTCATCTCTAGATCATTAGTAACCACTGTGTCAAACTCAAAAAGGCAGTGTATTTACCATCTACTCATCATTATCCTCCAGAAAAATATCACTTATGTATAACAAAGAGTGACTGATGTATCTTAGATTTACTGGGTAACTGGTAAAAAATTGAACTATTGTAATTTTTGGTACACTCCCAAATTAAAGCAGTATGTTACTAAGTTCAAATTACATAACAGTCTGACAGGCCGTGTTGTCTGGGCAAATCGGAGATCTTTCCCTCTGGACCTTACTCAGATGAAGTTTCTTCTGGGCTTTGTAGTAAACTGTAGCTCCCTTTTACTTTTAATTTTATGTCTATATTTTAAATTTCCATTCTTTTTTGTAGAATTAGATAATTTTTTATCAGAAATTTTTTGATGATGAAATATTGACAGAAAAATACACAAATATTTAAGGACATTTTAAATTCTGTGACTAAGGATCAGGTAAGAAGAAGGTTGCTCCTTCAAAGGTAAATTTGCTCTCCTAAGAAAAAATATACTTTATTTTGGTTTCCACCATTACTTTCTAAAGGGAAAAAAGACGTCAAATGTTACTTTGGAATAGCTTACATTTAGGTTGATTTATTTATTAACTTTGATATATTCTGATCTAATTAATTCTGAATCAAAGCCTGTCAAAAATAACAAATATCAAGTGCCAGCATAAGGTGCTTAATTCAGAAACTTGAGTTTTCCTTGTTTCCGGATGAAAATTGATATCTTCCTAATTTGCCACAGACTTTTACAGGGGAAAAAAAAAAAAAACTGTAAAGTGGAATGTGAGGCAATCAGTGTTTATGAATGATGTATATTCTTATTCATTATGTTTACACAGACCCAAGTATATTATAGGAAAAATAAGGAAAAATGTCTATTTAATAGACATATCTTTTAATTGAATAACTCTTTAGGCCTCAAGTTTTATTACTCCTTATATTTTTGACTGTATATGTGTATGTGAGTGTGCATGCATTTACACTGTTTATTTTTTGAAAATCAGTTCTATCTTTCCTTGAATTCTCTCAATAGTCATCTTATGTTCTCTTCTCACACAGAGTATAAAAATATAGACTTGACAATAATCATTAACAAGTCCTAATTAATTAAAACACAAAACTGTCCTTGATCATTTAGTAACTGGTAATATTTTAATCTGTTTTCTTAATTTGATGAAACAGGATGGAATATAAAATTCATTGTATAAATTGTTTTTAAATAAAAATTAATGAATAGTGATGATGCATAAATCTAAAATTAAAAACTCAAATAGTTTATGATTATGTACATTTTCTTTAAACATGAATATGATGAATGTGTATTTCTGAAGGACATTAATATTGAGAAAATTGTTAAGTCATTTATTTTGTGACATAATAAAGTTATACTTCTCTTTATTTATGTCAATAATTCTTACTAGTACTATAGCTAATTTTTATTTTGGGTAAGTTTATTCTTACTTTAGTTCTCATTGTCTTTATCTGGAAAAGAAATGAATAAAAGGAGTACTCTGTGGTTCTGGATTTTAAAAATGAATGCATGATAGATGTGCACTGAGATTCAATCAATGGTGTTTATTAACCCATATGTAAGTATAATAGAATGGTTTGGATTAATAACAGAACAGAATATGGAGTAAGACTTCAATATCAAGTAAGTCCCATTGTGGCTGACATACACCTTTAGATATTATTGTGAATGTTATTTCAACAATCTGCACATACTCCCTGATGATCAAATTAATAATGCCAACCATGTGCTCAGAGAAAATTAAACAATAGCTACATTTTATAATTTTTAGTGGGCATTGTGATATATTGTCAGTATGTGTTATTTCATTAATTCTCAAAAATAACTTTGAAACAGAGATAATATCCTTTTTTTTCCAAATAAGGAAATTAACACTTGGTTGCAAGGCTAATTGGACAAGGTGATAGAGTTATAAGACTGCCTGACTGCAAAGCTTTTAAGTTTGTGTGCTTCCAAGGCGTATGTTTTTAAATAATTGGTATTTGGACTAGTCAATGATATTAACTAGAACACACATTCTTGTACTATACCCAACAAATGCACTATTTTAATAGTGATACTAGATTCACGTTTGACTTCTTCACATCTGGGTCCTCCCTTAGATTTACCCAGCTTAGTTAATTCTACTCAGTCAGTATTTTTCAGCCCTAACCCAACCCATGGTGCCAGCCTTTATTCTGTTTCTCTAACATCCTACATCCAATTCCTTAGTAAATTCTGTCACCTTTAAAATAACTGGCTAACATCTTCTATTGCATGAAAAATATATTAGGTATCTATCCTGGAGAATGTTCTATGAGCAGTTGAGAAGAAAGTGTATTCTGTTGCTTTTGGATGGAATGTCCTATAAATATCAATTAAGTCCATTTTGTTTAATGTATTATTTAAAGTTAGTGTTTCCTTATTTATTTTCATTTTGGATGATCTTTCCATTGGTGAAATTGGGGTGTTAAAGTCCCCTAATATGATTGTGTTACTGTCGACTTCCCCTTTTATGGCTGTTAGCATTTGCCTTATGTATTGAGGTGTTCCTATGTTGGGTGCTTAAATATTTACAATTGTTATAACTTCTTCTTGGATTGTTCCCTTGATCATTATTGACCTTCTTTGTCTCTCATAATAGTCTGTATTTTAAAGTCTATTTTGTCTGATATGAGAATTACTACTCCAGCTTTCTTTTGATTTCCACTTGCATGGACTATCTTTCCTCATGGCCTCACTTTCAATCTGTATGTGTCCCTATGTCTGAAGTGTGTCTCTTGTAGACAGCATATATATGGGTCTTGTTTTTGTACCAATCAGCCAGTCTATATCTTTTGGTTGGAGCATTTAATCCATTTACATTTAAGGTAATTATCGATATGTATTTTCCTATCATCACTTTCTGAATTGTTTTGTGTTTGTTATTGTAGGTCTTTTCCCCCTCTTGCATTTCCTGCCTAGAGAAGTTCCTTTAATATTTGTGGTAAAGCTAGTTTCGTGGTGCTAAATTCTCTTAGCTTTTGCTTGTCTGCAAATGTTTTATTTTCTCCATCGAATCTGAATGAGATACTTGCTGGGTAGAGTAACCTTGGTTGTAGGTTTTTCCTTTTTATCACTTAAAGTATATCCTGCCACTCCCTTCTGGTTTGCAGAGTTCTGCAGAAAGATCAGCTGTTAACTTTATGGGGATTCCTTTGTATGCTATTTGTTGCTTTTCCCTTGCTGCTTTTAATATTTTTTGTTTGTATTTAATTTTTGATAGTTTGATTAACATGTGTCTTGGCGTGTTTCTCCTTGGATTTATTGTGGATGGTACTCTCTGTGCTTCCTGGTCTTGATTGACTATTTCCTTTCCCATATTAGGGAAGTTTTTGACTATAATCTCTTCACATATTTTCTCAGTCCCTTTCTTTTTCTCATCTTCTTCTGGGACCTCTATAATTCAAATGTTGGTGCATTTAGTATTGTCCCAGAGGTCTCTGAGATTGTTTTCAATTACTTTCATTCTTTTTTCTTTATTCTTTTGCGGTAGTTATTTCCACTATTTTATCTTCCAGGTCACTTATCCGTGCTTCTGCTTCAGTTATTCTGCTATTGATTCCCTCTAGAGTATTTTTAATTTCATTTATTGTGTTGTTCATCACTGTTTGCTTGCTCTTTAATTCTTCTAGGTCCTTTTAAATGTTTCTTGTATTTTCTCCCTTCTATTTCCAAGATATTGGATCATCTTTCCAACATTACTCTGAATTCTTTTTCAGGTAGACTGTCTATTTCCTCTTCATTTGTTTGTTCTGGTGGGTTTTTACCTTTCTCCTTCATCTGCTGTGTGTTTCTCTGTGTTCTCATTTGCTTACCTTACTGTTTTGGGGATCTCCTTTTTGCTGGCTACAGGTTCATAGTTCCCGTTGTTTTTTGTGTCTGCCCACAGTGAGTAAAGTTGGTTCAGTGGGTTTTGTAAGCTTCCTAGTAGAGGGGACTGGTGCCTGTGTTCTGGCAGGTGAGGCTGGATCATGTCTTTCTTGTGGGCAAGATCATGTCTGGTGGTATGATTTGGGGTGTCTGTGACCTAATTATGATTTTAGACAGCCCCTCTGCTAATGGGTGGGATTGTGTTCCTGTCTTGTTAGTTGCTTGGTATAGGGTGTCCAGCACTGTAGCTTGCTGGTGATTGTGTGGAGCTGGATCTTAGCATTGAGATGGAGATCTCTGGGAGAGCCTTCAACATTTAATATTACTTGACGGTGGGTGGTCTCTGGTGGACCATTGTCCTGAACTCGGCTCTCCCAGCTCAGAGGCACAGGCCTGACACCTGGCTGGAGCACCAAGACCCTGTCAGACACACTGCTCATAAGTAAAGGGAGAAAGACAGAAAGAAAATAAATAAAGTAATGTTATTAAAATGCAAAATAAAAAAAAAATTATTAAAAATAAAAAATTAAATAGTAATAATAAGAAAAAAGAATGAAAGAAAGAAGAGAGCAACCAAACCAAAAACAAATCCACCAATGATAAGAAGTGCTAAAAACTATACTTAAAAAAAAAAAAATGAAGACAGAGAGATCCCTAGGACAAATGGTTAAAACAAAGCTATACAGACAAAATCACACAAAGAAGCATACACATACAGAGTCACAAAAAGAGTAAAGGATATATATATATATATGTTTATATAAAAAAAAAGGAAGGGAGCAACCAATAAACAATTCTACCAATGATAATAAACTCTAGATACTAAACTAAGATAAACATAAAACCAGAAATAAATTAGATGCAGAAAGCAAACCCCAAGTCTACTCTTGCTCCCCAAGTCCACTGCCTCAACTTTGGGAAGATTAATTGTCTCTTCAGGTATTCCACAGATGCAGGTACATCAAGTTGATTGTGGAGATTTAATCCACTGCTCCTGAGGCTGCTGGGCGAAATTTACCTTTCTCTTCTTTGTTCACACAGCTCCTGGGGTTTAGCTTCGAATTTTGCCCCGCCTCTGTGTGTAGGTCGCCTGAGGTTGTCTGTTCTTTGCTCAGACAGGACGGGCTTAAAGGAGCAGCTGATTAGGGGGATCTGGCTCACTCAGGCCAGAGGGAGGGAGGGGTACAGAATGCAGGGCGTGCTTGCGGCAGCAGAGGCTGGCGTGATGTTGCAACAGCCTGAGGCATGCCATGTGTTCTCCTGGGAAAGTTGTCCCTGGATCACAGGACCCTGGCAGTGGCAGGCTGCACAGGCTCCCGGGAAGGGAGGTGTGGATAGTGACCTGTGCTTGCACACAGGCTTCTTGGTGGCTGCAGCAGCAGCCTTAGCATTTCATTCCTGTCTCTGGTGTCTGCGTTGATAGCCGTGGCTCGCACCCATCTCTGGTTCTCGTTTAGGTGGTGCTCTGAATCCCCTCTCCTCGCACATCCAGAAACGAAACAATCGTCTCTTGCCTCTTAAGCAGGTCCAAACTTTTTTTTTTTTTTTTTGAAGATGTTGGGGGTAGGAGTTTATTAATTTATTTATTTATTTTTGCTGTGTTGGGTCTTCATTTCTGTACAAGGGCTTTTTCTAGTTGTGGCAAGCGGGGGACACTCTTTATCACGGTGCATGGGCCTCTCACTATCACGGCCTCTCTTGTTGCAGAGCACAGGCTCCAGATGCGCAGGCTCAGTAGTTGTGGCTCACGGGCCTAGTTGCTCCATGGCATGTGGGATTGTCACAGACCAGGGCTCGAACCTGTGTCCCCTGCATTAGCAGGCAGATTCTCAACCACTGGGCCACAAGGGAAACCCAAGCAGGTCCAAACTTTTTCTTAGACTCCCTCCCGGCTAGCTGTGGCACACTAACCCCTTCAGGCTGTGTTCACGCAGCCAACCCCAGTCCTCTCCCTGGGAACTGGCCTCTGAAGCCCAAGCCTCAGCTCCTAGCCCCCACCTGCCCCAGGGCATGAGCAGACAATCCTCTCAGACTGGTGAGTGCTGGTTGGCACCAACCCTCTGTGCGGGAATCTCTCCACTTTGCCCTCTGCACCCCTACTGCTGCACTCTCCTCCGTGGTTCTGAAGCTTCCCCCCGTCATCCCCCATCTCCACCAGTGAAGGGGCTTCCTAGTGTGTGGGAACTTTTCCTCCTTCACAGCTCCCTCCCAGAGGTGCAGGTCCCATCCCTATTCTTTTGTCTCTGTTGTTTCTTTTTCTCTTTTGCCCTACCCAGGTACGTGGGGAGTTTCTTGCCTTTTGGGAAGTCTGAGATCTTCGGCCAGCATTCATTAGGTGTTCTGTAGGAGTTGTTCCACGAGTAGATGTACTTCTGATGTCTTTGTGAGAAGGAAGGTGATCTCCACGTCTTACTCCTCTGTCATCTTAAATCTCTTCTATTTTTCAGTTATCCTTATGCTTGATTTTAGTTTCATTACAATGTGATTAGAAAACATACTTTGTATGATTTCAATGTTTTTGAATTTTTAGATTTGTTTTATGGCCTACCAGGCAGTCTATCATGAGTAATGTTCCATTTGCACCTCCAAAATATATATATATGTGCTGTTTTTGTATGAAAAGTTCTATATGTCTTTTGGATCCATTTGGTCTGTAATATTGTTTAAGTCCTCTTTTCTTATTGATCTATCTGGTCGTTCTATCCATTATTGAAAGTGAAGTATTGAAACTTCCTACTTTACTATATTGCTGTTTATTTCTCCCTTCAGTTCTGTCAAAGTTCACTTTATATAGTTAGGAGATCTGAAGTTTGGTGTGTAAATACTCACTGCTATATATTCTTATTGAATTAGCCCTTTTTCATCATATATTTTCTCTTATAAATGTTTTTGACTGACTTGACCTGGTATAGGGGGTTTCCTCATGGTGCTCTGCTATGTAGGGGGAGGGGTATAGATAAGTGTGCCAAATGCTGTGAACTTTTCTATCCCTTTTGCTGGAATCCCTCTTGGCTTTACAGTGGTCTAGCTGTTGGAACTCCTTAACTCATCTCTAGAGTTCTTACAGAAATGTTTTGGTCCATATGTTGTTGTTAACTTTGTGTCTTTGTGGAGAAAGGATGGTCTCTAACTTCTATTTTGCCATTTTACTGATCTGACTCCAGAGCTAGAATTTTGAAAGTCCTTCACCAAGAACAAGGGAGGTAGTAATTTAGTCTTTTTAAACTACTGTAGTTAAATCTTACCTGGAATATTTTATTCATTTCTGGAAAGCACATATTAAGACATACAAAGACCAACTAGACCATATCTAATGTAAAGAATCCAGAATTTTTAAAGGACTTACAATTTCATCATACCAAAACAGAGAGAAAGAGCCTGCAATACCAATAGACACCAGAAAGTAATGGCTTATGAGATCATGTTTGATAATCTCCATATTTGAACCTTCTTGCTTAGCATATAACAGAAGGCTCAACATATATTACTCACTCTCAAAATGATTACCATATTATGAATTAGTAAGATATCCCAACTTCAACAGTTGGGATGATGTGTCTGTTCCCATTGTCATCAATCAGCATTTAGGTGTAAGTTAATATGACTACCTGTTTTTATACTTAAGGATATCAAAAATGTCAAAAGTAAGTCTATGGCCAATTTTTTCCTAATAAATAAAAGAAGTCTTCAGATTTTGAAATCAGATAACATGTTTTGAAACTAATTTCATCTTGCTAAATAATCCTAAGCACATCCTCCTAAGCTCCTGTTTTTACTTAAAAAATAGAATTGGCTGCATATGTGGTATGGAGAAGTTGAGAAATTAGCATTGAATTAGTGTTTATTTATACTACAGAAAAGGGAAAACACTACAAATCAGAGCTTTTTATACTGAAGAATTTTAGCCAGTGCATCAGTGAATATGTGTCTTAAAAGTGATGGTGATAGGGAGAATTTTTGATTAGCTTTAAATAACTGCTAGAAACCCAATTAGATATTTTATGAGGAAAGTTTCTAATGAATGTTTTCTTTTGATCTATTCAATTTCACTATGGAGAGTATAGATAAACAGTATCTTAGTGGCCAATAATACCTAGGTATTTTTTATTATAAATTGTAATTGCCATTATAGCTGCCACTCTATTCAAGGCACTCAAGCAATTTATGTGTGATTATTTTATTATGTCTTTAGTTTCATTCATTTATTTATCCTATTAATTCAACAAATACTTTAAAAGGCTCAGTAACTGAAGATGTTTTTTAGACTCTCATAATGCCTACCATTTGTTGATTAAAAACCATATAAGCAATTCTCTCAGCACCCCCATTAATTAGGTGCTATTATCCCCATTTTACAAATGAGGAAACTGAAGTTAACAATTTGAAGAAGAGATCATTAGTAGTTAGTGGTAGAATTTAGATTCAAATTCAGACACATCTGACTCCCAAACCTAAGCTCTTCCAACTTATAAACGATTTTTGAAAATGCTTACTGCAGTTTTCAACCAACCCCCAATTTTTCTGATAAAGGGAAACTGTTCAGGGTAATTCAAGGTGACAGATTAAAAATATTTTAAACTGATTCATAGATGTAAAGACAATGGTGATTTTAAGATAAAAATGTTAATTAAATCCATGTTCTAATAATTAAATAATGTGGCTCTTTCTATAAGGGATAAACTTTAACATTTTGCATCACACATCTTGATTTCAAACACTGACTTCATGAATATCATGGACTTGTCTTTATTTCTGTCAGCTATTTACTCTGAATTGTCTTTTGGCAAATGGAATCCTCTCCCATATAATACAAAATACTAAGTAACCATTTGGGTTTTCCAGCTAGGGGTGGCTAGGAAGAAATGTGATTTGATCTGCATCTTTTTCAAATCAAGTATAGTAATATGGGTGATGCTTCACTTAAATGGACACAAATCTGCACTAGATTCACATAATAGCATTTGCATTTATATACATGGAAATAAGAAACTGAATAACCTTGGGCTACTTATATGCACTTTGGGTTTTTGATACTTTATTTACAAAAAGAGAAAATTCTATTAGATAATTTGTCTCCAGCTGATTTCCTAGAACTATTTGTTAAGCTGCCCTTATTACAAACTTGATGTTTTGAAAAATTCTTTAGCCACCATCTCTTAAGGCATAATACATTATTAAAGCATAATTTATTTACTTCTATATTTTAAATAAGTACCACATGACATAAACTCAGACTCAGTTGATATAACCAAAAGAAAGAATCAATACTTTAGTTGGCTTACTGTGGGTAAATGTCTGTTTCTCTTTGGGTATTTGTTATATGAAAGTATTTCAAAGATGAGCTAGAGATCTTTTAGAGGTCATGGAATCCCAGGTAGGAATCCATCTCACTGAATGATTGTTAAGCTCTCTTCCAATTTGTGTAATCTTGCAAGTCTTTCTCCCTTCTCTTTAGAGCATTGAAATAAGAATTTCAAATTGTTTTCCTGAATAGGAAAGGAATGTAGTATTGGCACTTTCTTGGTGAGAGTCTAAATTAATCATTCTAACCTGATTCATGTTGTGTTTTCTCATTACAGAACGTTAAGTCAACGAACAAAGACTTTTTAAGGCTGTCTTTTTCTTTCAGTTGAAACCTTAAAAGAACTGCAGATATGCTTGCAGTGGATAGTGAACCTCTTAATATTTCTCAAGACTTCTTTTCTCTGTATATACAGTAATTATTATCTTCTTGTTAGTTGTGAGCCGTGAGTAGATAAAAAATGTATATTTTAGTTTCAAAAAGAAGACTGGAGTATGGAACAGTTGCCTTTCAAAAGGCAAAATGAGGGGCTTCCCTGGTGGCGCAGTGGTTGAGAGTCCGCCTGCCGATGCAGGGGACACGGGTTCGTGCCCCGGTCCGGGAAGATCCCACATGCCGCAGAGCGGCTAGGCCCGTGAGCCATGGCCGCTGAGCCTGCGCATCTGGAGCCTGTGCTCCGCAATGGGAGAGGCCACAACAGTGAGAGGCCCACATACCGCAAAAAAAAAAAAAAAAAAAAAAAAGAAAAAAAAAAAAGGCAAAATGAGGAAAGGTGTGTACCAGTGACTACAGGAAAACCACTGTTTAAATTAACTCCTTTTATATTAATGAGTTCTGTCTATAGCCACGTATTATTTTTATGCTCATGGAGAAATCATGACTTTCTAATTTATTATGAATTTTTATTATTAGCCTTAGATATATTTCTCAGGTTGGGTGCAGTCAGAATTATAGCATATGATTATTTGGTGTCATAACTTATCTAATTTGAATAATAATTTGTCTTGGTAAATGCTTTAAAATATGCAATTATCTAATTAAATATTCATGAAAATTTGAAAAAAAATATTTTATTTACATGTTATAGTTGAAAATCTGGAGGCTTAAGTGACTTGTGCAAGGGAACTCTAATTAAAAGAAGATATGCTTTCATAACTTAAATACACTGTTTTCAAATTCAATCTTAATTCAATAATTTACCAATTAAGTTATTCCATGACTGTTTAATGAGATAGATTTAACAAGAAAGATTTGCAAAGTCCTTCCTTCATGAGAATATACGTTGTGGTATAGGAGCAAGACAATAAGCCAGTGAAAAAACAAACCAGAACATTTCAAAGTCGAATGAAAAAAAAAAAAAAGAGTAGAGTGATGCGATAGATACTGATGGGTTCAGGGGAGAAGGTTTTCACCCTTATAGACAAAATTGTCAAGGATGGTGTCGTTTAAGAGATAATTTGTTACTTTAGAAATGAAAAATGGGAAGAAGAAAGCAGTCTGCAGAGCTGGGGGAAGCTGTACCATGCACAAGAAATAGAAAGGTCAAACATTTTCAGATTACAAACAGCTTGTCCCGTGTGATTAACAGAAAGAGTTCAGTCCATGAGTAGGAGATAAAAAGAGAAGCCAAAATCTAATAAATAATGGAAAGTGTAGAGAGAAAGGCTGGAAAGATATGCAAAAGCAAGATCATGCAGTCTTATGAATAGTCAGGGAAGGGAGCAGAATTCAACTGAGTCTGGAATGGTCCAAAACTGACCCTTCAATTTTAAGAAGGGTACTGAAATAGACTTACAACCCATATGGCTAGGAAAAAACCCAAAGATCTGTATTGCAAATATGTAAATTTTATATATTTTTTCTCTCATTCTCATTATGATATTAAACAAGATCATATGGAGAAAGATGGTACAAGAGAAGAGGGTAAATTGGGGTGTGTGTGTGTGTGTGTGTGTGTGTATCTGTGTTTCAATCCTTACTGCCTTATCCTATCCCTTTAAAAGAAGGCAAATGGTTTTGTTCACATTTTATAAAATTTGTAGAATAACACCTACTATTCCTATGGACCAGCAATAAATGTCATGACTTTTTTTAAAAAAAGAACATTTTTTGATACGACTTTCTTTCTCTAAATTTAGGAATTAAAGCCAGCAGAAAAACGACTTAAACATTTTGGGAACTAGTATATGTATTTTTGAATATTTTGCCCATTGGAATAAGATTATGGAAGATGATTACACAGTGTTCACAAATACACAGATGATAGATTTCACTATGAGATCAGCCTTCAAATTCTTTGGATTTAGAAACTCTTAATACTCTAAAAAATTGAGTACTCCAAAAAATTTGAGTAAGTGGATTATATCTGTATATATTTACCATATTAAAATTAGAACTTTGAATTTTATAAATATGTATTTACTAATTCATTTCAGGAATCACAATAATAGACCCATAATATACTACTATGATTAAATATTTTTACTTCAAAAATCTATGTTTTCCAAAAGAAAATTGTTGAGAAGATTGGCATTATTTACATTTTTTTTTGCATATCTTCCATAAAAGAATTATCATATCTATTTCTACATGTAATCTGTTGTTATATACTATCTTGATTGACATTTTTCATAAAAAATAGCTGGAAAGGGAGGAACATTTTAATAGTTTTTCAGATAATTGTGGATATTTTTCTTTGGTAAAATATCAAGACCAAGTTGTAGTTCTTGAAATTTTAGTTGCAGTGTGGAATCTGAAACTATACCAATGAGCTTTTCTTACTCTGTTTCACTAAAATCCACTGTTCTATTTTGCACTTTGAATGGATCTTACCCATGCATTATATTATGCTATTATGCAATGGTCATTTGGAAAATAATAGTTCACTGAGTTTTACACATCCCTCAAATGTTGACACAATTTTTGTATGATATTCATTAATATCATCACCTCTTACTACAAAAATCTTTAGAAATTGGGAAATCAGGTTTTGAGTTTTACTCACCATTATTTTGCTACATCAGTGAAAATGTGCACAAAAAAAAAAAGGCAAATAACATCTTAGTAATATTAGTAAAATACTTTGACATTGCAGGCCCCTGAAAGTATCTCTTGAAGCCCTCCAAGGGTCTATAAAGCACATTTTGAAGATTGCATGACTTAGTGTGAGGTGGTGACACTGAAAATTGAGAAAAAAGGATAGACTGTTTTGAAGGTAGAACTGTTTCATGTTATGATGACATTTACTTGGAAGCTTAGGAGAGGAATACAATATTTTGAAGGGCAACTAAATTTTCTTTCCATATAATATTAATTAGAAGATACATAAATATCTTTTTTTTTTTTTTTTTTTTGTGGTATGCGGGCCTCTCACTGTTGTGGCCTCTCCCGTTGCGGAGCACAGGCTCCGGACGCGCAGGCCCAGCGGCCATGGCTCACGGGCCCAGCCGCTCCGCGGCATATGGGATCCTCCCAGACCGGGGCACGAACCCGCATCCCCTGCATCGGCAGGCGGACTCTCAACCACTGCGCCACCAGGGAGGCCCCCATAAATATCTATCTTGAGGAAAAAATAAGTATCTTCTTTTGAATGTTGACCCTGTATGCTCTGACCTTATTAAACTTCCTTTATTAATGCCATTAGCTTTTTAGTGGATCCTTTGGGGATTTTCTATGTAGAGAGTCAAGTTGTCTAACAATAGAGACAGTTATATTTCATCATTTTAAATCCAAATGCCTTTTATTTCTCTTCATGCCTTATGGTACTTGATAGGTGAAGTCATCTTACCTGGAATTTTCTTTATCTGGCTGGGTGCTAGAAAATTTTCAATTATCAATTTATTTTCTTTAATAGATACAGCACAATTTGTGTTTTTCAAGCAGTGTCAGTTCATTACATCTAAGTTGTTGAATTCATAGGCATTCATGGTTCATAATAGTCTTTGATTACCCTTTCAATGTCCATAGGGTCTATAACAATGTCTCCTTCATTCCCTATGATATGATATGTGTTTTCCCTGTTTTTGCCTTTGTTGGTCTGGCTAGAAATTTACAATGAACTAGATTTTGGTTTCATTAATTTTCTCTATTGTTTTTCTATTCTCAATTTTATTTTCTGTAGTAATTAGTAAAATGATTTGGTCTAGAGGTCATCTTTTAAACCTCTTATCTACAGGGAGTTAGTTAGTCAATACTTTGAAAGAATGGTCACTTATATTAGCATGTAACTTATTTTAGTCATTTCTATAATTTTATCCTGGAGGTCTTTCAAGTTTTATAGAGAGATTCCTTTCAATTTCAGTTATCCCTTTGATTATTCTTTCAGTTTGACTTATAATGCTAATATGTTCACCATCAGTTAATTTAATATTTCAGTTGCTTATCTCAAAAGAAAATTTGAATCTGGGTAACTAAAAAAATCTTCTTGGATGAAAGGAGCTGAAAATTTCTCTTTCAATAGTATTGTTTTCAATTGGTCCTTCAACAAACTACAGCTTAAATTATATTAGGAGAATCTTTAATTATCCATCTTAACTTTTTTCTAGGAAAATCCTCTTTAAATAACAGCAGTGATTTACTGAACAGTTAAGAATTATTACACGCTTTATGAGTGGTGGATTTGCAATCATTATGACTCACATTTTTTGTTTATATTTTTATTGACTTGATTTGTCATTTATTGTTCTATTTATTTGGTGATTTACCTACTTAAAAATGCCCTTTGAAAGGTGTCACTTCTGCAATAATAAACTAAGAAAAAAAAAAAAAAAACTCTCACACTGAAAAGAAAATCCAGAAAAATGAATCTAAAGACAATGGAAAGTTAAAAAGCTAATAAGGAATTGTGGTGTCCAGACTTAGAAGAGTTAGAGAGGAAAGGAACCTTCAACAGTGAGCCCAGAATTTTAGGCTGCTCTCACTTGATATTATTTACTTAGGGGATTTCGTTGACTACTGTAGAGGTGGCTGAAGTTTTGAGGGGCTAAACAAGGTTTTGAAAGCCTTATAGAGCCTGAGGGCAAAATTGGAATCAAGGGCCCTCAGGCTTTATGATAAGTCCTAAAATTTTGCAGGCTAGGAGTAAGAAAATAGCAGAAATTGTTTAGTCATTGCAGGGACTGAAGCACAGTTTCAACTCACCTCCTCGGAAGTGGATTATGTGATCTGAAATTGAACATGCCTCTAGCCATCTGCAAAAACAAAAGTATATTCTCTCTGAAGGAAGGTACATTCACTCTAGAACTCAAATTATTTCTAAATACTATAAAGCCTGGCACTTTGTCAAAGTAACAAGGTGTATAATAAGATTACATATTTTAGAATGTAGAAAAACAATGAAAGTAGAAACATCGTTTCAGTTAATCCAGAAAAATGGAGTTATGAGACACAGAATTTTAAATGGCTATGCTTAAGGATTTCCAAAAAGATTGAAAATTTTGACAGAGAATTAAAAAATTCAGTAAATGAATTTAAAACTCTGAGTGTATTCAACATTAGATTTGACACAGATACAGAGAATTACTTGCATAGAATACAGGATGGAAAATAAATATCCAGAAGAGGCATGAAAAAACAAAAGGATGAAAAATGCATCAAAAAAGACCGTGAGAGAGAGAGAAATTATACACTGAAAAGGCTTTACATACATGAAATAGGAATCGTAGAAAGAGAGGGGAAAATAAATTGGGCAGAAGCAATGCTTGAGAAGATAATGTTATTTCACTCCAGTCTCCCCAGCCAAACTGACGGCCCTCAGCACAACCTAGGAGAAGCCCCAGCTCACACCAGGCTTCAGCTCCAATCCTCTCTCCAAGGCTGTGGTCCCTGGAATGCCCCTGGAAAAATCCCAGCCTGTATTGCTTCTGGCTCCAGCCCTACTGCCAAGGCAGTGACCCCTGGCATGTCCAAAGGAAAGCCCAGGCTTGTATACATTTCAAATTTATCCCACCACCAAAGTCACTGGGCACATGCATTTTGGATAGGGACACTCTTACATAAGGATATACCTTTAAGGCCAGAAGAGGTAACTGTCTCACCTAATTTACAGAAACAAACATAGAAAGGCCATCAAAAGGAGAAGACAGAGGAATTCGTTCCAAACAAAAGAAAAAGATAAAACCTGGGGAGGGGAGTACCCTAATGAATTGGAGGTAAGTAGTTTACTTAATAAATAGTTCAAAGCAATGGTCATAAAAATGCTCACCAAACTGGAGAAGAATAGAGGAGCAAAGTGAGAACTTGAGCAAAGAATTAGAAAATATAAAAAAGAATCAGTTAAAGCTGAAGAATACAGTAACTGAAGTAATACCATATAATGGAGCAATTCCACTTCTGGGTATTTATAGAAAAAAATGAAAACGCTAACTCAAAAAGTTATATGTACTTCCATGTTATTTGCAGCATTATTTATAATAGCCAAGATAGGGGAACAACCCAAGTGTCCACTGAGGTTTACAAACCTCTATGTCAGATGTTCTTTGATTAAATGACAGATCCCTTAATTTTTTATCTTTTCTATTAAAGATATCTGCACTTCATATGTATTTTATTTTAACACCTCTCTCAGGTTTCTCTAAGCAACTAAGAATATCTGATTCTAGTTAACATTTTCAAATTGACTAACCATGTGATTTTTTTGTTCATAATATTGAAACCATTTTGTTCAATTATTATTACAAAAATTATGCTCACTCCATGTGCAAACTTTATGTAACTATGCACAGTCACCAAACACAGTTTAGGGTATGTAATTTTCCAAAAATTAGGACATAGCAGCTTCTCTTGGTTAAAGTCTTTTCCATTTTAATTCAAGCACAATTTATTGAATATTTACTATATTTCTGTAGAAAAAAATAAATAGCATGATGATGGAGGACACTATTTTTAGTTGGTAGGAAATAATAGATAAAATTATGAAAGAATTATGAGGCAATGTATAAACACAAAATAGTGTGCATTAAATTTAAAAAAAGTTTAGAACACAAGCTAGAGATTAACATTCAGTGTAATTATTTTTTTGAAAGCTTCAGAGAGGTAAGATTCAAGCTGGACCTTATGAGAGTATAAGATTTGAATAGATGGAGAAAAAGGATGAATGATTTATTGTTTAGAGAAATAAACCACAAAGAATGAGAATATTTGGCTAAATATAGACATTCTCTATTACCATTCATTATAAAATTGCAACTTTCTTTATTTTTAAAATTATTAGACCATTATTGATTTTAATATTATTTTATGAGATATGAAATTGTATCAACAGATGGCATAATGTACCTAACATAGGTTTTATGTCATATTTTATGATTGACTCACATGCAATATATACTGTGTCACCCATCACTTACTTGCCTATAGTTTATAGCCTGGGATCATTTTGTTTTATAGTTTTATTCTTTCAAATATGCAATCAATCAGCAATTATTTACTGACTGTGTGCTCTGTGTTTAGGTGAGATTTAGGGCTGGGCCTTGAAGAACAAAGATGGTATGCAGAGATATGGTGGCAGGAGAGAAGAGAATAAAGATTTTATAAGTAGAAGAAAGGTTAAAAAAAATCAAGAAACAGGTGGGAGATAATCCTGCTTAAAAAGGAAGAATATTGGGCTTCCCTGGTGGCGCAGTGGTTGAGAGCCCGCCTGCCGATGAAGGGGACACGGGTTCGTGCCCCGGTCCGGGAAGATCCCACATGCCGTGGAGTGGCTGGGCCCGTGAACCATGGCTGCTGAGCCTGTGCATCCGGAGCCTGTGCTCCGCAACAGGAGAGGCCACAACAGTGAGAGGCCCGCGTACCGCAAAAAAAAAAAAAAAAAAAAAAAAAAAAAAAAAAAAAAAGGAAGAATATTATCATGAGTTGGACATACTATTGAAAGCCCAAAAGAGTTTCAGAAGGGTTTGAAATTAAGTCATTGTATAATAAGAAACCAGCAGACTTGTATACTGGTAGAACTGACCTGATAAAAGGGGCATTTTTAGGAAAATTTGTAATGTTCCTCACTCATTTTACTTCTTGTCTACCTTTTAAGAAAATGAATCAACATAAATTAAAATAATAACAATGACAACATTATATTTTATATCCTGCTGAAGATGTACTGTTCCACAGGGTCATCAAAGGTATTATCTGGGAAGCTCCATCTCTTTAGAATCTCCAGTTTAGCTGTTATTGTCTTCAAATAATTTTAATCTACCAAATATATATATGTATACATATACATACACTCTCCATGTTTACATATGTATTTTACATAGTCTTACAATCTGTATCTTTCTAATATCATTTTATATACTACTATTTTTGTGTTAGCTTAATGAGTTTCAATACCAAAAACTACAGTGACTGTGAATAGGCATTTACCCCAAACAATGTTTTAATTACATAAAGGCATTTAAAGCTATGTTAATAATAAAAGAACTAATTCTATGGCCTTAGAATTTATAAAATACTCTTCTTCCTATTTTTTAATGTAAAAGAGTAGCAAAATACTAGAATTGATTTTCTGAATAAGTTGCAATATCTGTTCATTTTGAATGTTTCAATTTGGATAAGAATATAACATATTTAGATATTAAAGAAAAGTATTAAATTATTTTGATGATTAGATTAGGACAGATTTGATCAGTTCTGACAAATATCTTAATCGGGTACTATTACCCGATCTTCCTACCCATGTCTATACCAGATATATTAATCACTTCCAACTAATGCTGGATTAAGCTTCAGAATTCTCAATACAGGGATCCACCATTTTTCTCTCAATCCATTAAAGATGGCATAGAAGATGAAATAGAAATAGAAATAGAATTCCTCTTTTCAAATTAGATGATCTATTGATATGTTATTTACAGTCCTAAGATTCTTTTATGTAAGCTGACAATTGTAAGTGGAAGATCTATGTACTTAGACTTGTTCCATTTTATTTGCCCATATTAATTTGGGAAAAAATCCTTTCTCTTAGGATACAAAAGAAACATCTTTCATACTCTTTCAAACTCTTAGCAACCCCTGAGTTAAGTTGTAACAAGTCAAAGATAACTGTGTTAGAAAGCATGGTCTAAGCAAACCCAATTAACGTTTAACAGTATCATGAAAAAATTGGAATCATTCTTCTAATTTATATAGTAAAATGTATAATTTATGGGGTTTTCATGTTGCTCTTTTAAAATACTTAAGTAATCTTTTTTAAGTCCATGCTTGCATTTTGATTAGTGACCACGAAGATGTAGCATTAAAACATAAAACAAGAAAAGACAAACATGGAGACAGAAAATCCCATGGTATTCCCTGAAATTATAAAGCTCCATGTGTCCTAAACATATGTATCAGTCTGGGATATATATCTTACAGGGTTGTCCAGAAACATACACACACACACACAATCAGATTTATTTTAATGGGGGAGATCATGGGGACTGACAAGACTGAAATATGTAGAACATCCCAGAAGGCTGGAAACTAAGGCAGGATTTAATGTTGCAGTCATGAAGCAGAATTTCTTCTCTGGGAATCCTATTTTTTACTCTTAAGTCTTTTAACTGCTTAGATGAGGTCCTGCCCAGTTTATCAAGGACAATCTCCTTTAGTTAAGGTCAATTGATTGCAAATCTCAACCATATCTACAAAATACCTTCAGAGCAACACCTAGCTTAGTGTTTGATTAGAAAACTGGGTACTCTAGCCTAGCCAAGTTGATGCATAAAACTAACCATCATAGTATACTACAGCATTTTTCTCTCTATGAGAAAAGTGAGAAAAAGAACAACACACACACACACACACACACACACACACGGAAATGGTTTTTCCCAGTGGAATGTTTAGCATTCATTATAATCAATAGAATGAGGGTTTAATATAATTAACACAAAGTTCAAGTTCAGTTCAGATCAGGACACAGATTGAGCATCCACATTTTACTAGCCACAAAGGCTCTGGAATTTGTCTATAATACAGTCTCTATGATTTTACAATCTAGGAGAGAAGACAGGTATGTAGATTACCTTTGGCATCAAGCAGAAAGTTTGAGAGGCTATAGAAGCAACAACATTCCAAAAAATACATATCACATCTGTGTTTTTTAGATCAATAAACAATCCTCTCAAGATATTCTGAGGATGAAAAATTTTCTAAGACTTTTTTGTTTTCAAGAATACTTAATTCCCAGTGCATAAATTTAGCTATCTAACAACTTACTATAGTTATTTCCTTAGAATAGGAAAACAATGATAAAAAAAAAAAAACAGAAAAGGTATTCTCAAAATATTTTCAGCCTGTGAAAGAATCAGGAGGAAAGACCATTTTGCTGGGAGAGGACTGAACATGAAACTGTGATCATAAGAGAGTTACATTTTTTTTCTCCTTTTTTTGGACTGCTTTCTATTGACAGAACCTGTGACAAGAAGCTGAACAGTTGTGCTGTTCCCAGATTGAAGAGCAGTCCCATCTTTTGTTAGAGGTAAGCACTAGCACAAAGTTGATGGAGGATATCCTCTGATAGTCGTAAGATTGAATTACCCAGATAATCTTCTTGTCTTTCTTCTGCCAAACTCTTGGGTAGGGTTCAGGGAAAGAGGGAGGTGCTGAATTACTATATTTGTTATTGTACAGAGCTGTAATTCAACCCTCATTCTCCTTCATTATATTTTCAAACCATCAGGGTTAATTGACAGCAAGCCTTTATACCGAGATTTGTTCCCATTAGAAGTTCTGTGTCCTTGACTACACAGGTAAGGTAAGAACTTTAATTACTGCGTAATTAGATGCATTTGAGGCAATGGCGCTTTGGTGAACCAAAAGTAAGGCTCAGAAATGATCTATCTTTCTGCAACATTGATAGGGATGCTGTGCTTAGTGTCATTTTCTGAACGATCAAATGCATGACAAGTAGGCAAGAGAATTCAGTCTGAGGGAATTCCACCCCCTCTCCAATTCTAATCATCATTCTCACTTTATCCCTCATCAATTATTATTTTTTTTATAGCAGAGTACTGTGATCTGTAAGGAAAAGACCATGAAAGAGTCAGGATAGTTTTGCAAAGCCCATAGCCTCATTATAGTGACAAAAACAAAGAAACAAAGAAAAAGAAATACATCTTTAGTGTGGTAAAATGGCAAAATAATTAATTGTGTATAATGTGTTATGATTTGAATTAGTTTCTGTTAAGAGAACACATTCATATAAGTATGTGCCACCAAAATATACATGGTTTTCCACCTGAACTAATTCACCCCTCCCTTACCTAATAAATTATGGAAAAAGAATATTTTTTCACTGAGATTATTTACATTCCCCTAAAGAGAGTATACAGACAGCCTTTCATATTGTTGGGTTTTGCATTCATGGATTCAACCAACTGTGGATAGAAAATATTCTGTAAAAATATTCCAGAAAGTTCCAAAAAGCAAAACTTGAATTTACTGGATGCCAGCAACTATGTACCTAGCATTTACATTGTATTTAAAGCTATTTACATAGCACTTACATTACATTAGGTATTATAAGTAACATAGAGATGATTTAAAGGAGGATTGTATAGGTTATATGTAAATACTACACTGTTTTACATCATGGACTTGAGTATCTGTGGATTTTGGTATCCATTGGCTAATTTCTGATGTACACAGCATCAGCTGAAGTGGTTCAGCTGGGGCTGAGGATCCACTTCCAAGATGTCTTTCCTCACATGGCTTGCAATTTGTGCTGTATATCACCTAAAAAAGGGGGGAGGGGAGAGTAAAGGCACACTGTGTTTACTGTTCCATAGTAATTCTGAAGTCTATCCAGGCACATATTCCAGTTCATTTATTAAGGCTTAGTACTACTGCCTAGGAATGATTCTCCATAGGTTCTTGTGACCTTTAGGCTCTTGATTTTACTTTCTGAGTCATCCTTTCTTTTCCATATAGTTTGCCCCTGAGTAGTTTTATCAGCTTGCTTTATATCATAGTGGTTCAGGAATGTAAAGATCATTTTTCAATTTTATTTGAACTGTCACTGTCCATTTTAGCCCAAGACAGCAGTGTTTACAGCCACAAAATTTCCTTAAAATTCAGTGGTTTTTAAAATGACTCTTACTATTGTTCATCTAGCCAAAGCCACACCCAACAATCTTTTTAGATAAGTCTTCTTCCATCTTTGGTTTCTTGTAAGACTTCTGATATACAGAGCTCTTAAGAATTTTAGCCCTGTTGTTTCATGGAGAAGATCTATGAAATGTACCCTTAAGATTATTAGAGTACTTGGCATGACTGAGTGAACTTCTGAGGCAATCCTTAAATCTTCAGAGGTATTAAGAATGATGTCATATTCCCACCTTGGACTTGATATTTGCTCTGAAGTCCATTCTCATTTGGGAATCTTGGAGAAGTCAGTAATAAGAAATATTTTTTTTTTAATTTTTGAACTTCACAATACCTGACAGTTTATATATCCTTTAAATTTCACTTGAAGAGTAAACAATAATTTTTAAGCTTATTTCTTTTCTCCACCATTTTATCAAAATCAGTCAAATGGAATCAATAAGATGGAAATTTCAGTAGTCTGCCTAGAAATCTTTTTAACTAGGTCATTCAGTTCATTAGGTATATTTTCTATCTTCCGCACGGTCAAAGACAAAGTGTGGTTATACATTTTGTCATTATGTAACAAGGATCCCCTTTCCTCCAGCTTCCAATTGTATCTTCCTCTTATCCTTTAAGCCATCACTAACAGTCTCCTTGAGTGCCTTCAAAGGTCTGTTAATAAGGTCTCTTCAAGGCTCTTTAACCTTTCCCTAACACCTTCCTCAAAGTCCTTCCAGCTTCCTCCTGATACCTGGCCCCCAAGCAACATGTTTTATATTTTTTTATGATAGCACCCTACTTCTAACTAACAAAATTGATTGTGGTTATCTATTGCTACCTGAAAACTACTCCAAAACTTGGTGACTTAAAACAGAGGTAACATTAATTTTGATCATGATTTTCCAATCTGTTGAAGGCTTAAAAGAAATAGCTCATCTCTGCTTCATTTGGTATCAATCTGGGCAAAGGTTATGGACTATTATATCCTGAAGACTTGCACATTCATATATGTGCCAGTCCATGCTGGTTGTCAGCTGAGACCTTGGCTGGTTATGGTGACTGGAACACCTACACATGGCCTCTCCACTTGACTTAAGCCTTCTCACAATATGGGGCTTATATTCCATGGGCAATCATCCCAAGGAGAGAGCCAGACAGTAGCCATATCACCTTTTATGACCTAGCCTCAGAGGTTACAAAACATGATATCTGCCGTATTCTATATCCATACATTAAAATTGGTCCACACAATTTCAAGGCAGGGGAAATAAACTCCACCATTTTATGGGGGGAATAGTAAAGTTCTGAAAAGACATGTGGAATTAGAAATATTGCTGTGATTATTTTGGAAAATGCAATTTGCTTCAACTAGTCTTCATTTATGCATAGATATGGTTTCATTTATTTTCTGTGTTTCAGAATTTTGTTCAATTTCTTATTTTCTCACTTATTTCTAATTCTTGTTTGCTTTTATAAGTTTGTACACTTAGCCATTTCTTTGCTGACATTACAGTTGAGTTTCATGAGATAAGATAAGCAAATTCATGGTTCAGACTATCATTTTAAATAGGAAACTTTTTTATTTTTCTCTAACCAGTTATATTGATGATTTTGAATAAAAATCTCTAGCCTTTTAAATTAAAATTTTATATTAAAAGTGAAAATTACATTATAGTAATGTGTGGCTAGTTGTACTATAAATGAAATAAAATTAGCAGCCAATAAAAACTTAAATATTAATTAGCAAATCATATATGAACAAGCAATATTATCTAAGATAATTCTTACTAAACTCTTAACCAACATCAATAAATCATTTAAAGTCCTAGAGAAATAAAAGAACCATAATTATAAACAAATGTAAAAAAAATCCTAATGAAGGATATTTAACCATCCACCAAATAATTCTCTTCATTCTCTGATAATATTTCAATAATATTTCTTCTACATTCTGATTAAAACTAACCCAGTAACTTCCAATGACATCTTTAAATTTATTCTTGGTCCCTGGAAACATTCCATGTGTGTTAAGTTGAAGTAAATATATTAGCTCTTTAGATAAGATATTTCACTATTAGAGTGTCAGAATTATATGGAAATTACCCTACAAACTTTAACAAGATACTTATAAAATAATCTTGAACCCTACATAAATCTAGTCTGGTAAGGGCAGAAAGACCAATTTTACTCATCTTCTGTGATATCATTCCATCACTTTTGAGGCTATCTAGACTTCCTTAGAATTATAATGTTTACAAGTACAATGTCTGCATTATCAGACTTCACCACATAACACTTTTCAATTTTTAATAGAATTTACATTTTTCTTATTCCACAGTAAAAGTGTTTTCATTTAAAAACTAAAGTAAAACAAATAAATTAGAATTACTTATAATTTTACTTAAAGAAATAATAGTGTTCCACACTCCAATGTTCATTGCAGCATTGTTTACAATAGCCAGGACACGGAAGCAACATAAATGTCCATCAACAGATGAATGGATAACAAAGATGTGGTACATATATAAAATGGAATATTACTCAGCTATAAAAAGCAATGAAATTGGGTCATTTGTGAAGATGTGGATGGACCTAGAGTCTGTCACACAGAATGAAGTAAGTCAGAAAGGGAAAAACGAATATTGTATATTAATGCATATATGTGGAATCTAGAAAAATGGAACAGATGGAACTATTTGCAGGGAAGAAATAGAGATGCAGATGTAGAGAATGGACATGTGGACACAGGGACAGAGGGGGGGATGAATTGGGAGATTGGAATTCCCATATGTGCACTGTCATGTGTAAAATGGATAGTTGGTGGGAACCTGCTGTATAGCACAGGGAGCTCAGCTCGGTGCTCTGTGGTGACCTAGATGGGTGGGATGGGGGGTGGGAGGGAGGTCCAAGAAGGAGGGTCTATATAGATACATATAGCTGATTCACTTCATTGTACAGCAGAAGCTAATACAACATTGTAAAGCAACTATACCTCAATTAAAAAGAAAAAGAAATTATCATGTTACAATTTTATCAATATCCTTCTATTCAATTGCCTCCTTGTTCTTCTTCTACTTCCCTCCCAATCTTTCTTTTTCTTTTTGACTTTTTTTCTCAGCTTTTCTCTATAATTATCATGCACAGCACTTTGTGTCTTCTTAACAATCACTGAGCTAGAATGTCATGATTAAAAATTTATATATAGTTAAATGTGACAATATCTTACACCTATATTTAAATAATTTCATATGAATTATTTAAACATAAGAAGTTTATGCACCCAATTCATATGTTTAAACATCTATTATCATAGATAGTCATACCTCTCTTATTGGAAATGGATTTTTGCACTCAATTATCATAGCATGTTAGCTGGAGATTTTGGAAACTATAGTCTAGGATGCTGGTAATGGGAGCTTATATGAGCTCTCTGTATATCACTAAGTTCTCTCCAAGTCTGAGGAAAAGAGTAAATCATGATGTCTATTCAAAGACACTTCATTAGTAAATGTATTTCTGATTATGAAATCCATTCAATTTAAACACATTTAAAGTGTCATTTGTGCCTTTTGAAAGAGCAGACATGATTCTAGAGGGAAATGGGTTGCACCCGTGATTTTTTATTTATTTATTTATTTATTTTTAATTTTTTTTTTTGCGGTACGTGGGCCTCTCACTGTTGTGGCCTCTCCCGTTGCGGAGCACAGGCTCCGGACGTGCAGGCTCAGAGGCCATGGCTCACTGGCCCAGCCGCTCCGCTGAATGTGGGATCTTCCTGGATCGGAGCACGAACCCGTGTCCCTGCATCAGCAGGCGGACTCTGAACCACTGCGCCACCAAGGAAGCCCACACCAGTGATTTTTACGTTAAAGGGCTATTTGTTTCAAAATATGATTTGTATTATTTAAAAGTCCTTTTTCAGCTACGATTCATCCCTGCCTTCAAATCATCATCACACTCTCACTGTTTTCTGACTTAAGCACCACCAAAATAGTATGCCATGATCAGAAACCAGTGTGCTTGAACGAGTTAACTGCTTAGTAAAAACATTATCTCTAGGAAAAAAGAGCTGCTTCTGAGACAACTATCTACATGACTTTTGTTGTGGACGAATGATTTCTTTTTCAAACTTCAGATATTAAAGGGGAAGCTCAGATTACAAATGGTACATATTTCAAAGCTGCTTTCGAACAGAGAGGTTTCTTTCTGTTACCGTTACCTGAACAAGAAGTAAATTTTAAAGGCTAACTGACCAATAAATGGATTTTAAGCATGCAGTTTAGTTGGACTTCCTCCTTTTTCATTTGAATACTATTTTGATGATCATTTTCCAGAAGCTTTCAAATGTTTACAATTTATCATAAGGGCTTTCTTTTATACAGCACTGTACCTCCTTCCAGCAGGTACATCCCAGCATGACTCCAGCATTTATAGAGGGGGGAGGACTCCCTAATAGCTGAGTTTTTCAACTGCAAGGGGAATAAAGGCTAATTGCAGCAAACCACCTCAGTTTAGTAAAACTAGAAGTCTCCTGGCCAGTCAGACAAATCCATTAGGATTTTATTGGGTCCTAAAAAGAGTTATGTGATTCCCTAGGATCCAATCCTTGTCAATCAGGCATGGTAAATTGGATTCTTGAATAGGGAAATCCCTTAGGGAGAGTAGATGCTATCTAGATCAGATGCAGTGATTTTTTTTCGATTCTGTGCTCACTAGATTCTGTTCTCTCTTTAGTGAACCAATAAAACCATAATAAGTATTGATTAACCCATTACTGAGCATTATCCACTGGCTTCTGCCTGGCTGTATTTAAACACCACATTTTACTTTCACAGTACCACTGTACAGACATTTGCCTTGCTTTGGCCCACTTGCCAAGATGGTACAAAGTGTACTTCTTTTTAGAGCAAACTAAATATTTCAATTATACTACCTCTGTCGGCTTCCAAGATGTTCTGCTAGTTTTCTGAAGGAAAAAAATAATGCAATTTTTTCTGGTACAATCAAATATAAGTGTATTTCAAGTGTTTGAATATTTTCAAATCTTAGGTATTGTTTTCCACTAGTGGAAAAAATAAAAGCCCCATTACAAGACCTAAGAAAGTTTTTCATATTGGAAAAGAAACTATCTTGTATATTAGTCTTGCATGTGTATCTTTGGACAAATTATGTAACCTGCAGATCATTTATGATGTCAATATAGGAAGTTTCTATGAGCACACAGATGATTCCATTAACTATTGAAAAATGTCATAACATCAGGAGACCTCAGAACTGTAGTCTGTCTTATATTATGAAGTTTTAGTGGAGGTGTTTTAGATTCCCTTGTAAATTGACTTTTTATGTATGAAGATAAAATTTCTGGCAGTGTTGATCTACAATATTTTCAGAATTTCCTCCCGAATACTAGCTTGTTCATGGCTCTCTGATCTTCTTTCTGTGTGTTACTTAATAGTTAGAAATGCAAAAATCAGGCAGATAAATTAAGTTTGATTAGAGAGGACAAGGTCATGCTCTGAATGAAGATAGGTCAATCTCAGGCATCAGAGCAAAATTTCACTTTTTAAATTTACATTTGCATGAATTATTGTGCTTTTGGAAACTATTTTGTTTCATATTTATTCAGACTGCATACACAGTTTTTAGAAAAATAATGTACTTTGAGAAATTGATGTGTATTTATGTTATTTTGGAGTGTATAGTTTCCAAGCCTATGTTGTCTTTTGTGTTCATTACAGAATAGTCTTTTGATCAAGTGATTTTTAATACACTGTCAAAATAAATTACATTCACTTCATTAGATGTACAGGAAGTGTAGCTAAAGCAGGGACAAGTATTAATTTAGGACTCTGCAGAAACTGACACTCCATCTTATGACCCTGAGGCTGTATTATTCAAGATACCTAGTGATGGAAGGAAGTCTGTCTCCATAGCAATTACCTAAATCTTTTATCAGTCATTTCTGGAAAGAAAATTAGAGCAATTGTGTCAGGATGGTCATATGGGCAGAAATTGCACACTCATTCAAACCACTTATGTCTCTGACTTTGTCCTTGCTTGATCGCTGCTTTTGTTTACTACTCTGTGTTTGAAAGCTTGATTGGACATGAGCAGATGTGCCAAACTGTAACCACAAAAGGTCAGCCTTTTGTTTTCTTTTCATTCTTTCTTCCTTCCTCCTTCCTCCCTTTCTTTGTTTCTTTCTGCCATCCTTTCTTTCTTTATTTATTTTTTTTCTTTTTCTTTCTTTCTTTCTTTCTTTTCTTTTTCTTTCTTTCTTTCTTTCTTTTTCTTATTTTTCTTTATCTTTCTTAGCAAAACTACTAGATTATACTGCTTCTGTCTATTAAACAAATTACTCAAATTAGGCTAACAGTATTAAGAAAACTCAATTAGATATAGTTAAAATAAGCTGCAGCAGCTCTTCTTCCTCATTAATATTATACTCAGTAATATTTAATAGTTAGGTGATTGCCAACTTGTAGAAAATAATACAAAGAATGTACCTCTTCTCTTATCATATTATATGACATGTGAATATTAATTGATTAGATAACTGATGTCATACCAGTAAACTTGTCAGTGTGGAGGGTCATTGTCTAAATGTGATTTTATTGATCTAGTCTAGAAGTTTTAAAAATATTAAAACAAGTTAGTAACCAAAGAAGGGTTTCAGATGCATGTGGGAAAAGCTTCAAAAATCCCTCTGAACATTTAGATTTTTGCACTGTTGGATTTTGAAATAAGAATAAAAAGCTTAACACTTGATCAATAAGTGTTGCAGTTTTCATTGAGTGGTATGAACAACACAGTCTCAGCCTTCCCTTCAAGATCCTTGTTCAGGAAAATTTACAATTAATTGTTTTCTACAACAGCAAAGATATCCCCTTCTTCATGGCTCAGCTAGGGACCTGCCAGACTAATCTATTCCCAGTGGGCTGGCCATGGTCCTTTACTCTATCTGTCTTAGCATATTGATTTCTGAGCTGTCTTACTGGTTCCTAACATAATTATAGCAGGAGTGGGTCTCTTAGTACAGCTAATACATTTACACCATGGCATCTCGAGGAGCTTATTATAACGGCATCCGGTAGTGCTACTATAGTTAAGGGTCAGTTTCTATTTCTATAATAAGCCCATTTTTCAGGGGGTTTATATCTTAGCAGTTTTAATTTATTTAAAGGGAAAAAAACCCACTGGCTTTGTGTCATCCAAGATCCACATATTTCTGCCCTTAAAAGTTAATAAAACTGAAGTCTCTATCCTTGCCACACTTTTGACATTTTCAAGAAAACAAGTGATATTTTCTATTCTTTGGGATCTTTGACTTAGCAACTAATTGACATAGAGTTCAGCTGTGTTATCAAGAGAGGTGGTTTTTATAATCCTAAACGTTTTATAAATAGCATACATGATTATGTTTTCATCTGCAAAAGGTATGATGACTTCCAGACCCCAAAGAAAGTAAATATGTTTATCCTCTAAAAAGATAGAGATCTGACAGAAACAATATTTCTTGAATAGAAAAATTACCATCATGATGATCTTTTACTGAAATATTCATAATAGACAACTCTTTCTAAATATGATAGCATAGTTTTTAAAGAAAGAAATATAGCCTACATAGGACAAGTTTGCTCATTTTGCAAAATTTAAGATATACAGAAGATTTTAAACAGTTGACTGATAGAACTTTGGTTTGTATTTTCATGGATTTAAAAATATGAAATTGTCTTGTCTCAAAAATGTCATGGTTAATTGGTAGTTATGTGATCTGACCATAGCTGATTCACTCAATTTATGAATGTGCATTCGAAATATTAAGCAGTAATGTCCCATAAATGGACATTTCACTGAGGCATTTTGCCCTAGGATCTTTGAACTCAGTATGAATTCTAGAACATACCAAAACTTCCCTGCTAGATTATACATGTTTTCTCTGACCATTCTTAGAAGTAATGGAAGATGGTGCTAAAGATTCAAAGTGAAATTTGTGGAATTGTTATTTCCCCCTGCTATAAAACAAGATTTCACCTGATATTATTGGAATGGGGGTTGTTTCATCTATTACACCTATTTTTATGGCATGCATTGTGCTTAGCACAGAGTGGGGAGAGATTAAAAAAAATCCCTTGTCTACAAAAGCTTACAGTTTCGAAAAGGGAAACATGTTATAAACACCATAGTGGAGGTAAGTAAAAAATATTGAGAGATTTAAAGCCCAGAGGAGATGGTGATAATTCTGGCAAGAGAGTCAAGAAAGGCTTTGAAAAGGATGTTTAGAGTAATGTCCCCTTTACCTGTGGTTTTACTTTCCCCAGTTTCAGGTACCCTCAGTCAACCACAATCTAAAAATATTAAATGGAAAATTCCCCAAATAAACAATTCATAAGTTTTAAATTGTACTTTGTTCTGAGTAGCATGACAAAAACTCACGCCCTCTGTCTCTTTCCCACCTTGGATATGAATCATCCCTTTGTCAAGCATATCCCTGCCCATTAGTCACTTAGCCTTCTAGATTATCAGATCCACTGAGGAGGTATTGCAGTGCTTGTTTTCAAGTAACCATGATTTTACTTAAAATGGACGCCCAAATTCAAGAGTAGTGATGCTGGCGATGTAGATACACCAAAGAGAAGTCATAAAGTGTTTCCTTTAAGTGAAAAGGTGAAAGTTCTTGACCTAAGAAGGAAAGAAAAAGAATTATATGCTGGGATTGCAAAAATCTACAGTAAGAACGTATCGTCTATTCATGAAATTGTGAAGAAAGAAAAATAAATTTGTTCTAGGTTTGCTGTAGCACCCCAAACCGCAAAAGTTACAGCCATGGTGGGTGATAAATGCTTTGTTAAGATGGAAAAGACATTACATTTTTACAATAAGATATTTTGAGAGACAGAGACTATATTCACATAACTTTTATTACAGCATATTGTTATTATTGTTCTATTTTACTGTTAGTTGTTATTAATCTCTTTCTGTGACTAATTTTTAAATTAAACTTGATCATATGTATGTTATGAATAGAGAAAAAAAAGTAGTATATATATATAGGGTTCAGTACCATTTGCTGTTGCAGGCATCCACTGGGTGTCTTGGAACATGTCCCCTGCAGTTCAGGGAGGACTATGATATTTTGAAGCTATGTTTTGAAACATAAGTAGTTTGACCATATACTAAATAGCTTCAAGCTCTCATGATTGATGGATTAATCAATTGATTTGTCTATATATTTATTTACCTGTCTTAGAGTCTTCCTTGCATAGGAGGCTATTTTCAGTGTACTTGCCTATGGTAACATCTATTTTTTCTGATTCTCATTTATTTCTTTTAATTTATGATAGACTAGGAAACCAAGTAACATACATCAGGACAACACAAGGAGAAAGAATTAATTGGAATCTGGATGGTCATTTTAATGGCTTTGTTACATGTAAAGTGCAAGTACTTTAATTCATGTTTTTTACAATATCTATTTTAGGTGCTCTGAGTAACTCTTCACTTAATTACAGCCACATTCAACTATAAGAGGTTACTAAATAGTTTACTTCAGAGTAAGTAAGGTTGAAATTTCAATTAGAATTTTTGGTTATTGTGTAAGTATAGCAGAACAAATCTGTTTTCCTCTTCTTAGTTGATATCACAGCTAGATTTGTGGTTAACTGTGGCTGTGTGACTTCTATCTAGTCAATAGAATGTGAAAGGAAAAGATGAGATGTGAAAATGTTTCCATGCTCTCTTTGCTCTTCTTTAGGCTGGATAATGTGACTCTAGTGGGTGCTAGAACCATAGAATGAAAGGTGTTTGAAGGTCCTGAATCGTCATGTGTAGAAGAATCATTCTCCCTAAGCTTGCAGTTTCATCAACCCAGAACATGCATATGATGTGTTATATGACTGTACATAAGGTATATATGACTGTTACTGTAACCCAGGTGACCTAAGTTAGTACAATATGCTTTGTGTGTTTGGGTATATATGGATATTTATATATATACATATACACTTATTATTGGTTCTAATTTTAAGGATTATGTATATCACACTTCAATGTTTAGAATTTTCAATAATTTTACTCTTATTCTTAAGTATATTTTTAAAAGCTGCTTTTTATATTTATTTTGTTTTTGTTTCTTGCTTTCATTAGTTTCCTCCAGAGAAATCCTGGGTAAGACAAATTCAATGTCTGTATGGAATACAGGCTAACTTGTCAGTTTTTAAAAGGATTGACAAATTTAGTTCAAATAATCAACCACTAGCTTCAGCGAGGACTTGTTCAAATTTCTGACCATATGGCTGGTAGTTTTGTATCCATATAGATTCCTTCTAACCTATAAAATATCACTCCTTCTTGTCATAGACTCTATTCTTTAGATCAATTTAAATATATAGACACATAATTTAAAAAGTAAGAAATTAATTCATGATTATGCTACCAACAGGTGAATTTATGGAGTTTACAAATTAGATAAAATTACAATAGGCTTTAAAGATTTAACATTTAGCCAGAACTCTTGAGTCATTTAGATTTTTGTCAGAACATTTCGCAAAATACTATAGTTAATTTTTTCATAATAAAAATAAATTTTAACTTTCTTTTAACCATCTTTTGGGTTCTGTGTAAAGTATGGAATTGCAGTGGACAGGAATTTTACAAATAATCAAGTGAAAACAGCTTAACCAACCTTTTCAAATCTTCAGAAGAATTCTACTCTAGTTTATAATAGAAGTGCGCACAGATTCTCAGTCATAGCAAGATGGCTGAGCACTGCAGTAATACAATTCATATTCGTAAAATAGGCTTTTTCTTGGTAAAGATGGCTTTACATCCCCTGTCATAGCAAAGAAGAATTGCCAACTATTTATTTCAGTGCTCCTAATTGTTGTCAAAATGTGACCTGAAACTCGGACACAGAATTTTTCAAAGTCAGGCTTGCACAAGGCATGCGCATTTATCAATGTTTATCCCTCATTCACCTATGCAGCAGCACTTGTGAAGGTCTGTTTTTATTTAATTTTCAAGATTTTGTTGTTAATGGGAAAACTGTCTCATAAATTAGGTAACTGCTCAATTACAAGCCTGACAGAGATTGATTTTGGTTCTGCTTTTGGTCACTACCAGCAAGTGAAGGCCACAGAAACCACAACTCCAGCTAACGCTCGTCACTTTAAAGGTGATTGTGGAATAAGCAAGCTCTCATTAGGAAGGGAGAGAATGCTTGCAACACATCCAAATGTCCTTTCGTGTTTATAGCTTTGATATGAACAAGTATGCCCTGCTATCTAGTCATGCATGGTCATTTGATAGAATAATGTAACTTTAAAGAGTTTGCATATAGATTTTACAAAAACTAAATGGAACAAATTAAAGGCTTCAGCCATCCAAAGTAAAACAAGAAAATATATCTTAAAATATTTGATGTTGTAGCCACCACATTGGAATCCACAAAATAAAATGGCTCCCAAATGATAGTGACTCAAAATGTGCACTTAAAATGTCTAACTTGGCTCAGCTAAATATCATGAATTCTGTCCTGAAACTCATTCAAAGCAAGATTCAATCAACTAGAATTGCAAAATAATCTTAAAATAAAATGTAGTAAAGGCATTCTAATCATTTGAAGAAGAAATTATGGTAGAGTTTAAAAATATGATTTTTTTCTTTGGCTTTAGGATAGACAACCCACTTGAATAAAGTTTCTCTTGCTTTTTTAAATCTCTAAGATAACAGCATGGTATTAAAGGACTTATTTAATGTATTTAGAAAAATATAGATATATTTTCTGCTTAAAATAATGGGAAAGTGCTATTTTGGATCAAAAACTACATTTAAAAGAAGAAGGAAAATATGCCAAAACTATGAGATAAGAGAAATCATGTTTGCTTTCATTCTCAGGAAGATCCATTCTTACTATCCCAACATGGTATGCCTGCATAACAGCCTCTTCCCTCTGAAATCTTATCATATTTTGACTACTAACAAAAACATTCTGATCAGTTTTGTCAACAGATTATTTGTTTTCATAATTGTATAAGGCAGAGTAAGTGTAAAAGTTAAGATATGGAGGACTTGGAGACTGGAAAACTCCATGGTTAAACAAAGTGTCTAGATTATTCAAGATATTATTAAATGATTGAACAAAATATACCCTAACTCTGAACTTTTGCTTTCTAGGATTAAAAAGGACATTTAAAAAATATGTAAATATTATATCACTTTACGGTTCTGACATCTATTTATCTTACCTATCACTTAGGCTTCATATTTGGGGTGTACATATAATTAAAGAAATGGCATATATAAAATAGCTATTTTGTATCTCTTCGCTTCTATCCCCTACAAGAAAGTTAAAGAGTTATTTAAATGCATTAATTCCATTGAAAAAAATCTGAAATAGAAGGGTAAATATTTCAAAAGTTTCTACAAAAATTATAATTAATCTATATTTTTAATAATATGAAAACAAAACAATCCATATGTTATTTAGAGTTTCAGAATTTTTGGGTTTTTTTGGTTGAACAATATAGTGATAGGATATTTGTGTGTTGTGTAGACAATAAAACTTAACAATCTTTCCCTGGAACTGAAATACACAGTTTAGACATTTCTATGAGAAAAGAATAAAATCCATTTTCTTAGGAGCAACTATAAACTGAAAGTGCTTTCAAGAGAAATAAAACTGTAATGCCCTAAAATTTAAAGTTACTTTCTTTTTAAAAGTAACATCACAGGGCCTTGAGATTATTTTTTCTGCTTTGCGATGTTTTCAAAGTCACCTAAAGGCAAGCCTGGAATATACATTGACTACGACTGTGTTTTATAAGTGGGTTTCATGAGATAGCACATTTGTTGGGAACCTAGGATGACTATCACTATAGTTATTAAATTACTGTTCTTTAAAAAACATTAGACAAATAACAGGAAATCACGCTGTCCAGCAGGATAATATAATAAGGCTTCAATTATAAGAGTTATGAACAATAAGTGAGCCTCTAAATGGCAAAGTTGAAAGTGACCTTTTATTGCAACTTAACATTTTCATGGTTTAGAACTTAAATCACTGATTCTTCAGCAAAAAAAAAAAAAAAAAAAAAAAAAAAGAACGAAACATTGTGCCTATCTATAGGTACATATAATTTTCTATAAACCTATAGGGTAATAGCATTTGAGGAAAATTACTTTGTAGTTTAAGTTAATGAATGATATTTACAGCTGCATTTTAGTCCCTAGTGGCTGAACATTATATCAGCTTTGACAGTTATCAAGGACCCCAGTTTCATGCCCCTCTCAGCCTTCACATACTTTGTAGAACACGGTTTCAGAAGAAAATGAAAATGTGGATGTCACATGGGCATTGGATAGAGTGACAATGTTATACATACCATACTTCATGAACAGGAGTACAGGACATGTAAAAATTCCTAAAAAGTTTAGAAATTCATGTCTGCTGCTATCATAATAAGTTTATTCATTCTCATTCATTTAATCTGGCAATGATTAATCCCTTCTAATTACTTCACAGGCTAGCAAAGTCCTTCAACAACCATCTCAAATATCATTACCTCTTTGAAGACATTCTCACTCTCATTGCAAGAGTAATTTATTTCTTCACTACTCCAGTATCTCCTCCACATTTTGTGACAGCTTCAATGGATATCATAATGACTATCACTCTTGATCATTAATTCTGTGCCAGGCATGTGTATGTTATTGCATTTGCTTCAAGAACCTCGTTTATAGAGGTAAGCACTACTGATATTCTCATTTCAAAATGAGGAAGACTTACAAATGCTAACCTACAAAGTTGACAGCTGAAAAGTGGTGAAGCTTGGACTGTACTCCAGATATTTCTAATTACAAAGTTCATTCTCTTTAATCACTCTTCTATATTGTTTCTTACTTGAGTCCCAGATAGAAAATCATATGGATTTAGTTCAAAGTAATGTCAGTCATAAAGTAATGTGAGTCTATGTTAGAGATGTCCTTTTGCTCCAGATTGTCCATTTAAAAGACACCCAATAAACAACAACAAAAAAAACCCAAGCCTGTGCACTTTGATTATCCATACACAGATAGGCTGAGTAACCTCCTAGAAGGTTCATTCCTAAACCTTGTATGAGAAATCCACAGGGAAGTTAGGAAAAGTACACAGGTATATGTGGTAAGTTACATTATTGGCCTCAATTTTCATTCCTCCATTCATGAATATTTTGCCATGGCCTCATCATAGATGGAGTTACCTTTCTGTCCCTTGACTTTGAGCTTGGATATGTCTCATTTTGACCAATGATAAATAGGCAAAAGTGATAGTTTGCCAGTTTCATGTCTGGGTCATAAGAGATCTCACATGTTTCTGTTTGCTGTCTTGCATCGCTGTCATTGGCATAAGAAGAATATGCCTTGGCTAGCCTGTTGCTCACAGGAGGATGCTAAGCAAAGCTGTCCAGATGGACACAGCTCAGAGCAGCTGAACCCCAGCTGGCCCACAGACATGTGAGAAATATTAGATGAGTGTTGTTTTGAGGTATTTTGTACTTTGCTATGCAACAATATCTGTGACTAACTCCTCATGTGTAAAGAAAGAACACATTGAGTTAGTGTTAGTTTAGCACTTACCATTTTCAGTAAATGAGATAAAAATAGTATTGTATTGGTCAGTAAGATCTTGCCACCATGATATTTTGATTCCTATTATTTCTAAACTTTATCTTGATAAGCAGGATAAAGTCATTGAGCTCATGATAATTAGAAAAAATGCTTTAATGATCAGATTTAATCCTCTACTTCTGACATAATAAACTTAAGGGAGTTAGATCAGTAAAGACTGGCTGGGTTCTTGACAAAGTAGTGTAGGTGGGGAGGTCTGAGGAAGGAGGCACTCTAATGGATTCCTGTGTGTTAGTATATAACATCCTTCCTTTAAGGATGATGTACTGAGACTAAATCCAACATGGTCCTTTACAAGGAATCAATATTGTGAAGTTACATGGCCCAAACTCTACATTAACATCATAGTCACTGCTTTCTATATCTTCTAGCTATATTCTGTAGCTAACTCACAGAACTTCCAGTAACGACTCTCAAGAATTAGAACTGATAAGTTCCAGTGAATGAAGTTCTCAGGATAAATTCCCAAATAGCCTAAGTTCAAGATGAGACAACAAAGGTAAAAGCTCTGCGCCCAAGAGCTGCCTCTTAACTTTGAGCTGTGGTGGTGAAAGAAATTTAAACTGTGGTATGATGTTTGGCTCACCCTTAAAAACAGCTCAGAAATCCTGCTAAATGTCTCTGGCCAGCTTCCTCTGTAATCATCCCAGCATGTATTCTAAAGCTTCATTACTATTCTGAGACTTCCTTCATCTACCACTCCTCCCCAACTCAAAACAATGACTTCTATTGTTATTTCACAAGAAAATGGAGGTTACATGAACTACCTCAATTTTCTGTCCTTCCATTTGTACACCTGTTAATATTGGCACCAATCTCAGGAATTCTTACTATACAAAGCTTCTCCTCAAATGAAATGCTAATTTATTCACATGAGCTCTTGATTCCTGAATCTTCGACCTTTCATTTTCCACTGAATCCTTTAGTATATAAGCATGCTGATATATTGGCCACATTCACACACATTCCAACTCACTCTCCTCTCTAGCTACCTCCACATAACTATGCTTTTGAATCAGGCTTACAGAAAAAGTAGATTAACTTTAAGTTCCAGCATTAATAGTGTTATTTGTATCAGACTAATTTTCCACCAGATACAACTACAAAAGTCGAACAAAATACATAAAGAAACTGCTTAGAAACATTATAGAAGAACCAATGCAAAGCGGATTTGAGGAGCCATAATTCTGGAAGGAAGAAGGCACACAGAAATGAGTTTTTCACTCATGCTTGCTTTCTACCAGGGGTGATTCACCACTTCTTTTTATAGAAGAATAAAATTCCTTCAAAAGGAGATAGACTGTCTGTGTTGAGGAGAAAGAGCTTACAATTAGGAGCTGCAAAAGTAGCTAGTACTTGAGGAGGAAAATCCTATGGAGGAGGGAACAGCAGAAGTGAAACATTATTTGGCAATAAAAAGGAATAAAGCATTCACATTCTACACAACATGCATGTTGTAATTCATCTAATGACTACTAAGATAATATTTAATAAACTTTCAACAAACCAACTAGTAAAAGAGAAAAATGAAATAAAAAATACTTGAACAATCCTAAAGTAGTAAATAAAGGAGAAATGATGAGACAAAATAGCAATAGGAGGAATGGAAAACAAGAAAAAAAAGTTTGTTAAATTACTGTTAGTACTTACATGAAATGTAAATTGAATAAATAATTCAGTTAAATGCCAAAGATTGTCAAACTGAATAAAAAACAAAATCCAAAAATATACTGTTGATAAGAAACATATGTTAAATATGAGGGCAAATAAAGATTTAAGGAAAATATTAAACATATAAACACTAACAGAAGAAAGCTAGGGAAGCTATATTAACTGTAGAAAAAGTAGACTTTAAGGCAAATTTATTGCAAGATATAAAGAGAGCCATTTGATTTTAAGAAAGATCAGTTCAACAGAAAGAGTAATCCTAAATTTACATATATCTACCACAGTGACAAAATTTATAAAGCAGAAATTTATAGCAACAAAAATAGGATTAGGCAAATCAACAACCTTATGTAGACAGTTAAAAACACTTATCTCAGTAACTGCGAAAGAGCAGCAGAAAAAAGATAGATTAAAGGTGATTTGAACAACACAGATGACCAATTTGAACTAATTATCATATATCAAACACCAAATCCAACAGCGGCAGAATACTTATTCTTTTTGAGTACACAAAACACATTTATCTAGTTAGATGTAGTAAGTGAAGTTGTAACAAACTGATAAATGAGGAAAAATGGGATTAAAACATTTTAATAATCCAGAAAAAGTAATAAAAGAGAAATGATAGAACAAAAATATGAAATAAATATAAAACAATAAGATTTAAAAGGATCCAGTAATTTCATGAAATTATATACTAATTACATAAAATATAAACTGGATAAATAATTCAGTATTCATGAAGAGGAATATTTACTACATTTAACATGTCAGTTCTAGCTCAGCTGTTCTAAAAATTCTATACAAACACGCACAGAAAAATTCCAGTAGTTTATTGAAATTAGATGTGCAGACTGACAAGATTGTTCTATTATTTATATAGAGAAGCAAAGGACCAAGCATAGCTAATACAATACTGAAAAAACATCAGTAAAGGAGGACCATGATACCTGATTAAAGAGTTACTATAAAGTTACAGCAATTATGGTAGTATTGTATTGATGCAAGAATAGACAAAAAGACAGAGAAATCAACATGGGCAATGCAGAAACAGATACTCCCACATACTGTCACCTGTGGAACAGTTGTAAAAGTATTTATTTTCTATAAATGGTGCTGGTTCTTTGGGATATCTATATGGAAAAAAATAATCCATACATCATATTATGAACCAAAAATAAATCACAGATGGATTGTAGATTTTTATGTAAAAAGCAAAACAATAAAACTTCTAGAAGAAAACATAGAATATCTTCATAACCTTGAGCTGGGCAAAATATAATAAATAGTACACAAGAACTTTAATAAATTGAACTCTGTTAAAATTAAAATTAAAAATTTCTCTTTTTAAAAACACCATTAAGAGATAGAAAGACAAGTCATCTATGAAAGAATATATTTGTACTACATATATTGAAAAAGACATATTCAGAATACATTCAGAACTTCAGTGAACCAATAAAAAGACAGAAAAATGGTGAAAAGATTTGAATGTGTATTTCACAAAAGAATGCTAAAATAATTAGGCTTCAGAAAGATGCAAATTAAAATCACAATGAAATACAGCACACAACTGCCAGACTGGCTAAAATGAAAAAGATGGAAGATACAAATGTTGATGAAAATACAGAACAACTCTTATATTCTCTTAATGGAATGTAAATTAGTACAACTACTTTGGAAAACTTTATGTTTTTATTAATGCCAAATGTATGCTTATGTTATGCTCTAACAATTTCATTTTTAGATATACCCAAAAGAAGTGGGTGCACAGCTCCCAAAAGATATGCACAAGAATGTTAATAGCAACAAAGGTTGTAATACGTGAGCACTGGTAGTAAATTTAACATTGAAGAACTTTTCACCAATATGACTTAAAAAAAAAAGTGGCTATACATTTTCGAGTATGTTCATACAATGGAATATAATGAAATACAAAACAGAAAGTTACAGCTACATGTAACAGCATGGATAAATTTTGTACTCAACACTTGAGATAAAGAAGCTAGACACAAAATAGTATGTTTCACGTGATCCTATTTGTATGAGGTTGAAGAACAGTCAAATATAACGCATCATGATAGAGATCAGTATAATGGTTGTCTCCTTGAAATGGGAGGTTATGACTGAATGGAGACACAAGAGAACCTTCTGAGGTGCTAGAAAATTTCTATGTCTTGAATTGGGTGATTGTTACACATGTGTATTTGAACATAAATATTCAGTGAGCCTGTCCCCTGAAGCGCTCTCTCTCTATCTTTCTCCCTCCCTCTCTCTTTCTCTCTGTATTTACTATCTCTTAATTCCTCACTGTGACCATTTCACTATGTGCTGCAACCAGGTTTACCCCTCATGACTCCACTGAAACTGCTATACTAGTTAGGTTCATCAATCACAACCCTTTTGTAAAATTCAATGGATATTTTAAAATTCCAGAATTCATTAACTTCTTCGCTGCATTTGAATCCATGTACCGCCCTTCTGTCCCTCACTATTCCTCACTCACCAGGCTACCAGTTTTTGCTGCCTCCTTGCCCTTTCATGCTCTCACAAGAAGTTGGCCAGGATTTCTAGTAACACAGAGGTTGCCTTTGTACACATTATTTTAAAATGCCCCTTCTGGGCAGAAGGATTAGAATAAGGCATTTGCTCTGAACAAATGAATTAGCAAGAGGACCTCTCTATTTGACTCAGTCAGCAGTGCTGCAGGGAAGATGACCATGCAAATGGACAGAGAGCCATATTTCAGCCTAATTTTTTCCCTCCCTCCTTGGCTTGGAGCCCTCATGTAGAACTTCACCTGGATAACTCTTCCTTGTGATACCTTGCCTCGAATAAGTTTGCTAAAATCCTACTCATTATGTGTCTCAGTTCAAGTGTGGACTTCCCTATGATACATTCCCAGCCTTAAGTAGCCTAGCATAGGCATCTGCTTGCTCAGTGTGTCCTGCCATCCTCCACTATCACAGTTGACACATTATAATTGTTTGCATGTCTGATTCCAATCTGAACTGTAACTTGTAAGGGCAGAAAATGTATCTTTTCAACTCTGTAAATTCACTAACATGCACATAATTTGGCCTATACAAAAGCTCAGTAAATACATGTTGAATAACTGATTGAATAAACCCAGTAGCAAATTAAGTCAAAGTTATAATATCAACAAGAAAAATGTGGTAGTTGAAATGACACAATTAGATCCAAATTTAGAAAACTGAAAAGTAGAGGTTTTGAAAGTTAATGGATTTACATAGAATAAAAATGTTAACTTTAGTCCTATTAAACCTAAGGCCTCCAGAAATCACTTCATTTATATTTATTCAGTGTATGTTTAGTAGATTCTATATACTCTACCTATTAATGGCTATATTTTATAAACTAAATAATGATGAGTTATATCTATCTGAGTTTGGCTTACTGTAACATGCATTTTAAAGAACTTGTTGGATATACCAAAGTAGGAGAATATTGTCATCTGTTTTCAGATACTGCAGCAACAAAGTGCCAAGTAAAATTTACTCACCCAACCCCAAGCGTTCCTACCTAAAGTTTCAACATTACACAGAGACATAGAAATATACACAGTCATAGAAACTGAAAATTTGAAGGTATTTTACAATATTTCAAGAATTTCTATTTTAATTTAATTTCTGCAACAAGTGCTATGAGTAAAATTCATCCTCACAGTTTTGAAAACATCACATAATTAGGTCAAATAATTTTGTATGAGTATTTTGTATTTATATTTACATTTCTATTTGTATTTATATTTTGTATTTATTATACAAGACATTTGCCAGATACTATGGGTGACATACAGGACTAAATAAGTTACTGAAGCATTTCCCATTTCCAGAGAGGGAGAGATATGTACAAATAGACCAATGATGTGAAACACAGACATTCTTGGTTGCCTTGTGTAACATCCCCTACCAGCAGTGGAAGCCTGGCAGATCATACCACTACCAGGTTTTTAGAACTATAGAAATTTTTTTTTTTTTTTTTTTTTTTGCTGTACGCGGGCCTCTCACTGTTGTGGCCTCTCCCGTTGCGGAGCACAGGCTCCGGACGCACAGGCTCAGCGGCCATGGCTCACGGGCCCAGCCGCTCCGCGGCATATGGGATCCTCCCAGACCGGGGCACGAACCCGTATCCCCTGCATCGGCAGGCGGACTCTCAACCACTGCGCCACCAGGGAGGCCCAGAAAATTATTTTTTAAAAGAAGAAGACCAGGGGCTTCCCTGGTGGTGCAGTGGTTGAGAGTCTGCCTGCCGATGCAGGGGACACGGGTTCGTGCCCTGGTCCGGAAGGATCCCACATGCTGCGGAGCGGCTGGGCCCGTGAGCCATGGCCGCTGAGACTGTGCATCCGGAGCCTGTGCTCTGCAACGGGAGAGGCCACAACAGTGAGAGGCCCGCGTACCGCAAAAAAAAAAAAAAAAAAAAAAAAAAGACCATTTAACTATCATTTTGGAAAAATTCTGTTCATTGGATGCTTTCCATGTTTGAATTCTTGGTAAAAAGTGTTCTGAAGAAAGATTTATGTGTAATAGAGTTTTTCCAGTAATGAACATTCCCATATCTAGCTTTTTATTTCCCCCAGCATTGATCAAACAAAGAAACTTAGTCTCTGAATCTTTACTGCATTTCACACTCCTAAGCTCATCTCTCAGGGAATTCAGCTCACAGTATCATTGCTGTGCTCTTCACTTATATTGGCTCTTCCATTTGTACTTATGCTGGGACATGTGCGTGACATCTTTTCAGTGTGAGATGATTATTTCACTCTCACTGCCTCTTATTCTACTTCTACTTTTACCTCTCAGGTTCAGAATTCTTAGCCTTCTTGAGCAGATGAACTACAGCAATTTCTCCTCCTCTAAAATGCTACATTTGGAGGTGCACTCAGACACAGAATTGCAGTGGGACACAGATGTGAAAGTTGAGGGTGTAGAGGAGTTTCACCACTTCTTCTCCATCCTACTGTCTCAGGAAAACATCCCATGTGTCTGCTCTCAAACTCCAATCTTTCTTCTCTCACTATAAGTGCAATTTACTAAAAATATATGCTTTCTTTTTTTTTTTTTTTTTTCTTTTTGCGGTATGCGGGCCTCTCACTGTTGTGGCCTCCCCCGTTGCGGAGCACAGGCTCCGGATGCGCAGGCCCAGCGGCCATGGCTCACGGGCCCAGCCGCTCCGCGGCATATGGGATCCTCCCAGACCGGGGCACGAACCCGTATCCCCTGCATCGGCAGGCGGACTCTCAACCACTGCGCCACCAGGGAGGCCCAATATATATGCTTTCTTTTTAACTCTGAATGAAGGGAAAGAGAAAGAAGGAGAAAGTAAGAGCTCAAACACCCATTTTTCTCAACTTATATAAAGAAAATTAAGTTTTAGGAAGAAACTTTCCTTGGGAGATAAACAAGAAAATGTTTATTAGAATACTTTGTATTGTCTGCCTTTTAAAAATAATGTCATTATGATTGTACTTAGGTACCTGACCTGTGTTTTATACGGGAAAATAAATTAGAGTCATAATTAGGTTGTTTTCAAGTTTCTCTGAAATAATGAGAGTGAAAGTAATTTGAAGTTTAGGAATGAAGTAAAACATTCCCAACTGACATAATGACATTTTGCTTAAATTATTTTTTTAACTCCTATCTTGTTTTAGTGTTGTTTGTTTTTAGCATATCATTTAAGGTTTTAGTTGAAGAATAGACATAATATTATTTATAAGTAATAATAAGGACTTAATTTATATTATTGAAAAACTGAGGAATGGATGCAAAGATAGTGTAAAAGCAGAATGATGGTTTCAAGGAATTAACTGTGTAAAGAAAGAAAGAATGGTCATCTTGCCTGAGAACTGGAAACCTGGAAGAGGAACAATTTTGAAGACGAGACATGTAGACTTGAAAGTTCTCCAGATTCCCCATGAGAAGCATTTCATAATGCTGTTGAAATGCTGGTCAGAGAATTAGGGAGTAAGACACACCTAGAGACAAAGTTTTTTATAGTTTTTGCCCGGAAGTGAAAGTTGAAATGGTGGCAAATGTTTGAGTTTGCCAAACTAAAATGTATAAGGGGAGAGAATAGTGGAAGCAAAAAATGGGAGGGCAAGTGGAAGAAAAAGATCAGAGTTAGAAAGACAATCCAAATTTCCAATTTGCAGAAGGCAAGTGAGAGGAGTAACTGAAAGGAAAAGTTTCAACCATGTTAAATTCTGATAAAAAATCAGGAAATTAGACAATGGGGGATAGATTGAGGAGGAATCATGGTATAAGAAGTGTTAGCATAATGAAAAGTTGAAATACTTGAAGACTGATGGGAAAGAGTTGGATAGAATAAATATATACGACAGACAAGGGAGGTAATTGTTGAAGGACCCTAGAAAATATCATGGCATCAGTATCACAAACATAAGCACTTACCTTGAAAATAAGTTTTCCTTTTTTCTTTTTTCTTTTTTCTTTCTTTGATATTGGAGGAAAAAGAGCAAAAATAATGGTGATTATACACAAGGAGAATTTGAGTAATAGGGGAAAGAATTGAGGTTAATTCTCATTCAGATTTTCAATGCATTAGGAGTTGAAGGTATCTGCTCAAAGATATGTGATATAGTATGTAGTTCTTCAGTATATTTCAGTGGGGGATTGGTTCCATGATGCCTTGAAGATACTGAAATCTGAAGATGATCAAGTCTCATATACAATGGAGTGATATTTGCATATAACTTACACAATCCTCCCAGATACTTTAAATCATCTCCAGATTACTTATAATATCTAACACAATATAAATGCTATGTAATAAATAGTTTGTCCACAGCAAAATCAAGTTTTGTTTTTTTGGAATTTTTTGAAAAGTCTTTTCTCTTTTTTCTGAACTTTTTGATCTGAAGTTGGTTGAATCCATGGATGGGAGCCCATTTATACAGAGGCCCGACTGTATACATTGAAGCAAGATGACTGGAACAGCTGATATGGAAATTGGAATAAAAGATCACCGAGTAGCTTTTAGAATCCAACTAAAATTGGTTAGCATGAATTTAGAGTGTAAACATTTTAAATGCATTGTGTTATTTTTTTTTTCTTTTTTCCCAGAAATACTTATAATCCCAGAGTCAGGATTTTTTTTTTTAATTTTCATTTGACTCCACCCAACATTGGTTGAAGACTTCAAAATATGGCAGAAAAACAAATGGAGTGTGGAATGATGTGAGGCAAGGAGGAGGAATGTTAACCTGTCTTAATGAATAGAGTCAATAGGTTCAAAATCATAATAAAAAACATTCAATAGAAATGAATAATTAAGAAACTTAAGGTTCAATTCAGTGACCAATTTTTCAAATATTTGTGGGTAGTAGAAATTACAAAAATGTATGTTTATAACAAATTTCTGACAAAATTTTGTTTTCAGTAAAACCTGAATGCTAAAAAGCTAACTTAGAAATATATCAGAAATTCCTTAAAAAAAAAACCCACAAAATATGAAGACTCTGGGGGAGTGCTACCCAACTTCTAATATTGTTCCATAAGTAAAAGAAAATGAAAAGAATGTCGTGAATGTAAATGATATTTACATTAATCCTGCCAAAAATCAAAGTACTCTGAACTCTTCTCAAAGTTGCCCTCAGAAGTTCTTGAAAGGAAAAGAGGAAAGGTAGCATATAAAGTAGGAACAGATGCTAAAGCCAGACTGGAGCAATAAACAACAAAAACTAAACCACCTTCAGCAAGACACATTACCACTTGAGGGAGCAGAGCTTGCAACTTCAAATGGATGGACACTAAGTTACTAAGATAGAATAAGAAAAACAGGAAGAAGGTGCAGTAGCAGAAGTTAGTCTTTAAAATGAAAGCCTACCCAACCCCTGTTTCTATTTGATCAAGTAGATAGGAAGTGGCTTATCTATGAGATGGATCAAATAAAATAGTTTCTAATTTTCATCCAGAGTAAGAATTTTTATTGGTTAATACAATGGAGGAAGATAGGGTGGAAAACTGAGGGTGTTTGCAAGGAAATAGTTATAATAAAGCTCATTACAACTTGAGCTGTAGAAAAGGAAAAAAAAATAAAGAATGAAGCACATTGAGGGATAGAGAGAACATGATGGGGTCAATGGATTCTGCATACAGGTAAAAGATTTTTATGGAAGAAAAATTTGTAAAGTAGGAAGGAACGAGGTTATGATTGGAGAGCAGGGTTTTAGCATGAATTGTTAACTGTTCATTTTTATTAAACTCCATCATTTTTTCTTAATAAGTCATCCATAAAAGCAAGAAAAATGGAAAGTATTTACAACTCTTGTTATATATTTGTTGGCTTTCCAACAATCTGGCTTTAATGGCCTTACATGGCACATTGAGTGGATGAAAGTTCCTGACAATAAGGTCCCTATGTAGGCATGTTCCAGTATCACCAAGAAATGGCTCACCAACTGTGAAATAGTAATGAATACCACTGCTGTTAATTACTGAATATATAAACAAAGGTCAAGTTATACCCTTTGGAGGATGAGTAAAAGAAGAGGAAATGTAGGGGAGAAAGCAGAGGATATGTATTATTAGGAGTCATGGGGAGAGGTGAAACTACTTGTATACTAATCTAACACTGAGAGAGTTTTTGGACACACCATTTTCTCACAACACAGAATCAAATCTTGATTATTTAAGTTAAGTTTTATGTCTTTATAGAGACTCACCTCCAGAGCTTAGGACTCATGTATGCTATGTGGTTATTTACACTAATTTTTCAGCTGTCATTAGTCCATCCTTCTTGTGGAAAGTTGATAGGACCAGATGGGTGGCCAGAAAATTGGCAGGGAACCTGCAAATTTTAGGACTCTATAATGGAAGATTTTGAGCCAAGAGTTAAGAGTTTTCAATGAGTAACAGTGACCAAAAATGAAGAGGGAGAGAGGATGCTCCATCTGAGGGTATGAGCCTCAAAGGAGGTTTTGCATGAGGAATCTAGAGCCTTGAAGGAGCTCTAGGGAGTGATGCAGACACCTACTCCATCTTCTGGTAGTGAAGTACCTGGGTTATAGTGAAACAAGTTGAGCCCATTGGAAAGGGATGTCGGGGAAGCAGTGCTCTTAAGAAACACCTTGTATAAGTTAAATGATGAAGGTGGCAAAGATGAAGTTGAAAACATGGAAAAGTTATCTGAGAGCAGAAGATCTTTTAGGAAGCTTAGGAGGAGGATGTTCAGACTAGATTTCAAGAGAAGGAAAGAGAAGGCTTGAATTTCCAGCAGTGACCATGTAAAACTGGGATGGGAGGGATGGTGGGAGATCCCAATAGTTTCTGAAAGAAAGGTGGGTGGTTGCTTCTAATGCAGGGGTCCAGAATAATTTGCTCCATGCTCTAGCAGTTTACAGGGCAGTGGGTCCCCAAACCATTCTGAGCACCTTCTCTAGATGCCTCTAAAGGCACCTGGCATTTAAATTTTCTCTTGCTTACCAATACTGAAGAATTAGTCACTCTTCTGCTTCCATGGGATTTGGCGTTTACTCTTTTTATATAACGATGCAGTTGTGCCCTTTCTTTGACTGAGAGTGTTACATCTTAGATCAGTAAAAGACAGAAGACTTAATATGGTACTTAGCCCTAGTACCAAGCAATAATAAAATAATTATGATAATTATAGGCATAATAATAATAGTAGAACAGTGACTTCTCTACGAATTACTAGTATACACATTTATTACAAATTATTTTAGGTTAGATATTTGATTTGTTCCTTTACCAATCAATTCAATAAGTGGTCTTTTAACTATAGTACATTAAGGTAATTGGGTTCTTCATCCAGAAAATTTGGAATGATGACTGAGACTAAGGGGCAGCAAGTCAGTCTGGGCTGGTCTCCTAGTGAGGGAAGGTTTTCACATTAGGGCCATGAGTAGGTCATGTCCTGTCACATCTGAGATGGTTGTAGAGTGCACATTTGTCAGCTATCCTGAGTGCTAGTCTTAAAGGTGAGATGAAATGAGTCGTTTTATTGGGTTTAGGAGCACTGTCAATTCTTTTGATGGCTGGAAACCAATTTAGTGAGTGAAATAGAGATGTAGATCACCATCTAAATATGTGGATCAGGCCACCAAACAGTGATTCTAACAGCAGGGAACCTGAAGGGCCTCTCACAATTACCTAAATCTAGGTGTCACAGAATCAGATAGGTATTTACTGAAGGCCTACCATGTGCCAGCCACAGTACGAGGTATCATCTCATCTCATCCTCATAACAACTACCCCACAAAGGATAAATGATTTGTGACATTTCACAATTGTGATTCAGGCCCTATGACTCCAAGTTTTATATTTTTTCTACCATATATGGCTATCATTCAAGGTCACAGTATTTTTTGAAGTAGAAAATTAATGTATTCTTAGAGCATAATAACATTGGTTTATTAGCAGGTTTATTTTATTTTTTTATAAATTTTATTTATTTATTTGGCTGTGTTGGGTCTTTGTTTCTGTGCAAGGGCTTTCTGTAGTTGCAGCGAGCGGGGGCCACTCTTCATCGTGGTGCATGGGCCTCTCACTGTCGCGGTCTCTCTTGTTGCAGAGCACAGGCTCCAGATGTGCAGGCTCAGTAGTTGTGGCTCACAGACCCATTTGCTCCATGGCATGTGGGATCTTCCCAGACCAGGGCTTGAACCCGTGTCCCCTGCATTGGCAGGCAGATTCTCAACCACTGTGCCATCAGGGAAGCCCCAGGGTTATTTCTTTTTTCCTTCCTTCCTTTCTCCCTCCCTCCTTTCCTTTCTCTCTACCTTCCTTCCTTCCTTCCTTCCTTCCTTCCTTCCTTCCTTCCTTCCTTCCTTCCTTTCTTTCTTTCTCTTTCTTTCTTTCTTTCTCTCTTTCTTTCTTTCTTTTGTTCTTTCTTTCCTTCTTTCTTTCTTTCTTTATTATTTCTTTTTCTTTCTGTCTTTTTCTTTCTTTTTTCTCCCTTAATCCAAAATGATAGACCAGTGAAAAACAATAGGTGAGCAAATTTGGGCAAAGAGAGATCTAAGGTAGAAAACCTAATCAAATAATGAGTAAGTTTCATCAGTTCATTTTTACTGCAAGTGGAAGGGTTTTGTACTTCTCAGCAATGAAGGGAGGGAGGGAGAGAGAGAGTTTAATACTTGCCTTATAGCATTTGCACACTATCCTATAATTTTTGTTTCCTTTTTTGAGTTACTAACCAGAGTATGATAAAACTTTGTGTCTTGTTTCCAAGTATATCTCCAGTACCTTTCACTATTCCTAATATGCAGTGGAACCTCAGTAAATATTTGTGGAATAAATGCAAGAATAAATGATTGGCTTAGAGAATAACTATGAAATCAGTTAATTGTCTCATAAAAATATAAAAAGAATCGTAGGAATTAGCTCATGATTATTCTTGTAATGGTTTGCTCCCAATGTCACTCTAAAGTGGAATATCCTCCACAAAAATGTGGTTCGTAAATCAGTGCCACTTTGTAAATTTCTCTCTTTTTGTTCCCCTCCGACTTCTCATCCTTAATTGTAATGTATTCAAAACTGTCTTCCCTCTGGTTTTCCTTTTACCCAATGAGGAGATATTCTATGAGAATTTTAGTTCTCAAGTGTAGACATAATATTGAACCAAAAGAAATTACCAAATTCAACTATATTAAAAAGAATTATCTTACATACTTAATAATATATTTTATATATCTTAACTCTCCAGTAGGCTGTTGCTGCTGGCCCTTCAAATACGATCGACTGTATTTGAATGCATGGTCAGGTCCTCAGTCTTGGACAGCTTCATTTTCTAAACATTTAGATAGATTCTCTAGCACTCACTAATGCTACGCAACAGACACTTTCTGGTGGGGTCCATGAACAATTTTACCAAATAGGGTGTGCTTTTCTTTTCTAAAGGTTTATAATGCCAGAGGCGAGAAGAATTCCTTATATTCACTCTTCTTCCTTCCAAATTAGGTAGACTATTCTGATCCAATATTAAGCGTGCCACTTATTTAGAAATTATATTGAATTTGACACATAGGCAAGAGTTTTTGTTTGTTTGTTTGTTTTTCCTTAGAGGACAATATTCAAATATATATATATATATATATATATATATATATATATATATATATAGTAATTGGAAGTCTTCACAAAAGTTTAAAATTGCCTTGATTCAATCAACACTATATTCAACATTGAAACACAATAGATATTTATTTTTAAACTTAAGGTAAGAAATATACAAAGTACGTTCTCTTAGAGCTTATAAGGATCTTCCAAGGTAAAGTGGCATTTCCTCAGGAAGACCAAAAGAAAATTTACCTAGAGCATTGCCTCAAAGAAAGCAAGAAGATCTGAAGTTAAAATATCCCATTTTTCTTGGCTACTGTTCTATTTCGCTTTTTCCATTTGTTTCCCAAATATTGACATGGAAATGATAAAATAATGAATAAGCTGTTTCCTAATTTTGTAGAGCCAAACATTTCTTTAAATTTCATAAATTAGAAAAGTATGTGTATTCACTATTGTACAAGTTGCTCTGTGAAATAACTCTAAAAATCATAGTTTATATGCTACATTAGTGTGCAGTTGTGTGGTTTTTAAAGAAAGACTTCAGCAGATCATAATGTGGTAGTTATTAAGGAAGCAGAATTTTTCCATGAATAGTGAAGGGACATGTTTATAAAATCCGTACTACAGAAATTGCTTAGTGCATGAAGTCAAGGAGCATGACTCTTCTAAAGAGTTGTTTCATTTTCTTTGTTAACAGCCAATAAAGATTTTGATTAACTCATACGAGTTTTTAGACTGGGGTGTGGATATAAGATTCTAGGATAAGACCAATGAAAATTTCATTACTGCCAATTAGAATTCTCTAGTGAGGTTTAAACCAGTAATGATTTTCAATTAGTATAATTTAGAATAAGATAGATATAGGTATTACAACACAAATATTCAATATCTCTTTCAATAGATTTTAGTTCCCTAAAAAGTCACCAGCTTACATATTTCAGGACACGGTTTCTCTGATTTTGAGAATCTACTGCTCACTGATGATAATAGAGCTTCCACTAGTTCCTTCTTAAATGTTTAAATTAAAACTGTCAAAAGCTCTCAGTATTATGTTGATTTCTTGAAACTTAACAGTGATTTTTCTTTTTGTGATTTTCATCAATTTTCACAATAAATGATGAACCTCAAATTGTTTAAGAACTCCTTGCTTTCATTGAAGCTCTCTAGTCTCTAACCTCTAATTTCTGGGGAAGGAAAAAAAAATGCACTAGTATATGAGCCAAGGTATGTTCTGGTTTGGATTGCAAAATTCTATGAGGAAGAATCCAAAGCAAACCAGAAAACTTTCACTTCATTACAACTGCATTAGGGTAAGAAGTTTAGTCTCCTCTCATAGTTGTTTTATGAGGTGATAATGAGGGGAAAATTATCTGGCCTAGACAATAACACATATTTTAAAGTAGGTTAGAACAGATCATTTCAAGCTACCCAACTCAATGATAAAAGGGGTTTGAATGACATCTTCTGGTTGAGAATAAGTAGACCTTTTGTTAGATTAAAAAAATGAAGTACTGAAGCATATTAATGACTTATCAAACTAAAAGTTGTATTTTAAAAAATTAAAAAGACTGCAGCTTTTCCTTAAACACACAATCACTGCTGTCATCTAGGCTTACAATATATCACTTTGGCCTTCTTAACAATTGGAGATGAGTAGGTCTGAATTCAGTATTTGTATTCCAACTCCTTCAAACTATGTACAATATTGTCCACAGTATGGCATAATGTTCTGATGTAATGTAATTCCCAGAGGAAAAATACATTGTTGTTGTCGAGAAGACTATTGAACATGAAACATGAAGACTATAAAATAAGCCACTTAAATTTTAAAGTGTGAATTATACTTATCTTTGCTTTAAAATAATGTGCATGTCACTACATTAATATTTTTGTTGTAGAAATGAAGAAAAAAGAACAAACTATTCGTACCATCTCTTGGAGAAACTGATCATTACCACAGTAAATTTTGTGTACTCTCCTGCCGTCCTTTCTCTCTCTTCCTAACATTTAAAGGCATTTTTTAAAAATACATTGAACCTTTTGTTGGGCATATCATGGTGACATTAATAGTGATAATAATAGTAATTCTGATACCTTTGATTGGGTATTAACAATCTAATAATAGTAGCAATAACAACAATAATACTGTTTTCATGTTTAGTTTTAAGAGCACTTTCATGTTCATCATTCCATAAATCCTTACAGCAATTCCGTAAGAAAGCCAAGCCTCTGTAAGTTAGTTCACATCCAGAGACACACATCTACTAAGTAAAGGAGTTGATAAAAGACCCCCCCCCACACACACAGATAATACAAATGAAAGTATATTACAAAAAGTTCTGAAAAGCTAACACTTTTGTTTGACTTACCTGATGCAAGGGAGATAATTTGTCACACAGTATAGTGAATAGTAGGTACTCAGCAATATTTAAAGAATGAGTAAATGAAGTAATGAATCAAACCATCCACTGATTGCAGTTCTACCTTTGACGAATTTCTACGGATTTGAGTTTCTTATACACACAAAAGTACAGAGAGATACGGACTAAAGAATATTACATAGAATCTAAAGAACAAAATATCTTCATAAAAATATTTAATTATTTAGTCAAATAGGCATAAAAAAAGGAGTTTGGAAATTGAAAAAAAATTAAGTACACCAACATACTTGGTTTTAAGTCACACTACTCAAAAGGAAATGATTTTCTCCTTTTAGAAAATGCTAAATATATGTTTTACAAGAAATAATACTTTAAATCCATAAAATGACACAAGTATAATAACAAATAACTATAAAGACTGTTATCTTAAAAACACCGTTTTACACTCATAATATTTTAGAAAATTCATCGAGGAAGAAGATTAGAAAATTAAAGGACCATGTCTTTTATTTCATTGGTTGGTATTTTGAGATATTAATATTTTGCTTTATGAATTAAATATTATCACATATAAAAGTCATGTTTAAAATAAGTAAATATCTTTTAAACAGGAAAAGTTGGTGCCACCATAAAGCAAACACACTGATGATGTTGACAAATGAATGTGGAAAGCTGGTGTTTGGCTGCCAACTTCTCCCAAGGATAGGAAATTCGAGCCTGACTTTTATTCTTTTTTTTTTTTTTTTTTTTTTTTTGCCTTATAACAAATTTAATCAGTTATACATATACATATGTTTCCATATCCCCTCCCTTTTGCGTCTCCCTCCCACCCTCCCTATCCCACCCCTCCAGGCGGTCACAAAGCACCGAGCTGATCTCCCTGTGCTATGCGGCTGCTTCCCACTAGCTATCTATCTTACGTTTGGTAGTGTATATATGTCCATGCCGCTCTTTCACTTTGTCACAGCTTACCCTTCCCCCTCCCCATATCCTCAAGTCCATTCTCTAGTAGGTCTGTGTCTTTATTCCTGTTTTACCCCTAGGTTCTTCATGACATTTTTTTTTCTTAAATTCCATATATATGTGTTAGCATACAGTATTTGTCTTTCTCTTTCTGACTTACTTCACTCTGTATGACAGACTCTAGGTCTATCCACCTCATTACAAATAGCTCAATTTCATTTCTTTTTATGGCTGAGTAATATTCCATTGTATATATGTGCCACATCTTCTTTATCCATTCATCCGATGATGGACACTTAGGTTGTTTCCATCTCCGGGCTATTGTAAATAGGGCTGCTATGAACATTTTGGTACATGTCTCTTTTTGAATTATGGTTTTCTCAGGGTATATGCCCAGTAGTGGGATTGCTGGGTCATATGGTAGTTCTATTTGTAGTTTTTTAAGGAACCTCCATACCGTTCTCCATAGCGGCTGTACCAATTCACATTCCCACCAGCAGTGCAAGAGTGTTCCCTTTTTTCCACACCCTCTCCAGCATTTATTGTTTCTAGATGTTTTGATGATGGCCATTCTGACTGGTGTGAGATGATATCTCATTGTAGTTTTGATTTGCATTTCTCTAATGAGTAAAGATGTTGAGCATCCTTTCATGTGTTTGTTGGCAGTCTGTATATCTTCTGTGGAGAAATGTCTATTTAGGTCTTCTGCCCATTTTTGGATTGGGTTGTTTGTTTTTTTGTTATTGATCTGCATGAGCTGCTTATATATTTTGGAGATTAATCCTTTGTCAGTTGCTTCATTTGCAAATATTTTCTCCCATTCTGAGGGTTGTCTTTTGGTCTTGTTTATGGTTTCCTTTGCTGTGCAAAAGTTTTGAAGTTTCATTAGGTCCCATGTGTTTATTTTTGTCTTTATTTCCATTTCTCTAGGAGGTGGGTCAAAAAGGATCTTGCTGTGATTTATGTCATAGAGTGTTCTGCCTATGTTTTCCTCTAAGAGTTTGATAGTGTCTGGCCTTACATTTAGGTCTTTAATCCATTTTGAGCTTATTTTTGTGTATGGTGTTAGGGAGTGATCTAATCTCATACTTTTACATGTCCCTGTCCAGTTTTCCCAACACCACTTATTGAAGAGACTGTCCTTTCTCCACTGTACATTCCTGCCTCCTTTATCAAAGATAAGGTGACCATATGTCCGTGGGTTTATCTCTGGGCTTTCTATCCTGTTCCATTGATCTATATTTCTGTTTTTGTGCCAGTACCATACTGTCTTGATTACTGTAGCTTTGTAGTATAGTCTGAAGTCAGGGAGCCTGATTCCTCCAGCTCCATTTTTCGTTCTCAAGATTGCTTTGGCTATTCGGGGTCTTTTGTGTTTCCATACAAATTGTGAAATTTTTTGTTCTAGTTCTGTGAAAAATGCCAGTGGTAGTTTGATAGGGATTGCATTGAATCTGTAGATGGCTTTGGGTAGTAGAGTCATTTTCACAATGTTGATTCTTCCAATCCAAGAACATGGTACATCTCTCCATCTATTTGTATCATCTTTAATTTCTTTCATCAGTGTCTTATAATTTTCTGCATACAGGTCTTTTGTCTCCTTAGGTAGGTTTATTCCTAGATATTTTATTCTTTTTGTTGCAATGGTAAATGGGAGTGTTTCCTTGATTTCACTTTCAGATTTTTCATCATTAGTATATAGGAATGCCAGAGATTTCTGTGCATTAATTTTGTATCCTGCAACTTTACCAAATTCATTGATTAGCTCTAGTAGTTTTCTGGTAGCATCTTTAGGATTCTCTATGTATAGTATCATGTCATCTGCAAACAGTGACAGCTTTACTTCTTCTTTTCCGATTTGGATTCCTTTTATTTCCTTTTCTTCTCTGATTGCTGTGGCTAAAACTTCCAAAACTAGGTTGAATAAGAGTGGTGAGAGTGGGCAACCTTGTCTTGTTCCTGATCTTAGTGGAAATGGTTTCAGTTTTTCACCATTGAGGACGATGCTGGCCGTGGGTTTGTCATATATGGCCTTTATTATGTTGAGGAAAGTTCCCTCTATGCCTACTTTCTGCAGGGTTTTTATCATAAATGGGTGTTGAATTTTGTCGAAAGCTTTCTCTGCATCTATTGAGATGATCATATGGTTTTTCTCCTTCAATTTGTTAATATGGTGTATCACGTTGATTGATTTGCGTATATTGAAGAATCCTTGCATTCCTGGAATAAACCCCACTTGATCATGGTGTATGATCCTTTTAATGTGCTGTTGGATTCTGTTTGCTAGTATTTTGTTGAGGATTTTTGCATCTATGTTCATCAGTGATATTGGCCTGTAGTTTTCTTTCTTTGTGACATCCTTGTCTGGTTTTGGTATCAAGGTGATGGTGGCCTCGTAGAATGAGTTTGGGAGTGTTCCTCCCTCTGCTATATTTTGGAAGAGTTTCAGAAGGATAGGTGTTAGCTCTTCTCTAAATGCTTGATAGAATTCGCCTGTGAAGCCATCTGGTCCTGGGCTTTTGTTTGTGGGAAGATTTTTTATCACAGTTTCAATTTCAGTGCTTGTGATTGGTCTGTTCATATTTTCTATTTCTTCCTGATTCAGTCTTGGCAGGTTGTGCATTTCTAAGAATTTGTCCATTTCTTCCAGGTTGTCCATTTTATTGGCATAGAGTTGCTTATAGTAATCTCTCATGATCTTTTGTATTTCTGCAGTGTCAGTTGTTACTTCTCCTTTTTCATTTCTAATTCTATTGATTTGAGTCTTCTCCCTTTTTTTCTTGATGAGTCTGGCTAATGGTTTATCAATTTTGTTTATCTTCTCAAAGAACCAGCTTTTAGTTTTATTGATCTTTGCTATCGTTTCCTTCATTTCTTTTTCATTTATTTCTGATCTGATTTTTATGATTTCTTTCCTTCTGCTAACTTTGGGATGTTTTTGTTCTTCTTTCTCTAATTGCTTTAGGTGCAAGGTTAGGTTGTTTATTCGAGATGTTTCCTGTTTCTTAAGGTGGGATTGTATTGCTATAAACTTCCCTCTTAGAACTGCTTTTGCTGCATCCCATAGGTTTTGGGTCGTCGTGTCTCCATTGTCATTTGTTTCTAGGTATTTTTTAATTTCCTCTTTGATTTCTTCAGTGATCACTTCGTTATTAAGTAGTGTATTGTTTAGCCTCCATGTGTTTGTATTTTTTACAGCTCTTTTCCTGTAATTGATATCTAGTCTCATAGCATTGTGGTCGGAAAAGATACTTGATACAATTTCAATTTTCTTAAATTTACCAAGGCTTGATTTGTGACCCAAGATATGATCTATCCTGGAGAATGTTCCATGAGCACTTGAGAAAAATGTGTATTCTGTTGTTTTTGGGTGGAATGTCCTATAAATATCAATTAAGTCCATCTTGTTTAATGTATCATTTAAAGCTTGTGTTTCCTTATTTATTTTCATTTTGGATGATCTGTCCATTGGTGAAAGTGGGGTGTTAAATTCCCCTACTATGAGTGTGTTACTGTCAATTTCTCCTTTTATGGCTGTTAGTATTTGCCTTATGTATTGAGGTGCTCCTATGTTGGGTGCATAAATATTTACAATTGTTATATCTTCTTCTTGGATCGATCCCTTGATCATTAGGTAGTGTCCTTCTTTGTCTCTTCTAGTAGTCCTTATTTTAAAGTCTATTTTGTCTGATATGAGAATTGCTACTCCAGCTTTCTTTTGGTTTCCATTTGCATGGAATATCTTTTTCCATCCCCTTACTTTCAGTCTGTATGTGTCTCTAGGTCTGAAGTGGGTCTCTTGTAGACAGCATATATATGGGTCTTGTTTTTGTATCCATTCAGCCAATCTGTGTCTTTTGGTGGGAGCATTTAGTCCATTTACATTTAAGGTAATTATTGATATGTATGTTCCTGTTCCCATTTTCTTAATTGTTTTGGGTTCGTTATTGTAGGTCTTTTACTTCTGTTGTGTTTCTTGCCTAGAGAAGTTCCTTTAGCATTTGTTGTAAAGCTGGTTTGGTGGTGCTGAATTCTCTCAGCTTTTGCTTGTCTGTAAACGTTTTAATTTCTCCATCAAATCTGAATGAGATCCTTGCTGGGTAGAGTAATCTTGGTTGCAGGTTTTTCTCCTTCATTACTTTAATTATGTCCTGCCACTCCCTTCTGGCTTGTAGAGTTTCTGCTGAGAGATCAGCTGTTATCCTGATGGGGATTCCCTTGTGTGTTATTTGTTGTTTTTGCCTTGCTGCTTTTAATATGATTTCTTTGTGTTTAATTTTTGACAGTTTGATTAATATGTGTCTTGGCGTATTTCTCCTTGGATCTATTCTGTATGGGACTCTCTGTGCCTCCTGGACTTGATTAACTATTTCCTTTCCCATATTAGGGAAGTTTTCAACTATAATCTCTTCAAATATTTTCTCAGTCCCTTTCTTTTTCTCTTCTTCTTCTGGAACCCCTATAATTCGAATGTTGGTGCGTTTAATGTTGTCCCAGAGGTCTCTGAGACTGTCCTCTGTTCTTTTCATTCTTTTTTCTTTATTTTGCTCTGCAGCAGTTATTTCCACTATTTTATCTTCCACCTCACTTATCCGTTCTTCTGCCTCAGTTATTCTGCTATTGATCCCATCTAGAGTATTTTTTATTTCATGTATTGTGTTTTTAATCGATGCTTGATTCATCTTTAGTTCTTCTAGGTCCTTGTTAACTGTTTCTTGCATTTTGTCTATTCTATTTCCAAGATTTTGGATCTGGGAAATAGAATCTTGGATCATCTTTACCATCATTATTCTGAATTCTTTTTCAGGTAGACTGCCTATTACCTCTTCATTTGTTAGATCTGGTGGGTTTTTATCTTGCTCCTTCTCCTGCTGTGTGTTTTTCTGTCTTCTCATTTTGCTTATGTTACTGTGTTTGGGGTCTCCTTTTTGCAGGCTGCAGGTTCAAAGTTCCCGTTGTTTTTGGTGTCTGACTCCAGTGGCTAAGGTTGGTTTAGTGGGTTGTGTAGGCTTCCTGGTGGAGGGGACTAGTGCCTGTGTTCTGGTGGATGAGGCTGGATCTTGTCTTTCTGGTGGGCAGGTCCACGTCTGGTGGTGTGTTTTGGGGTGTCTGCAGACTTTTTATGAGTTTAGGCCACCTCTCTGCTAATGGGTGGCGTTGTGTTCCTGTCTTGCTAGTTGTTTGGCATAGGGTGTTCAGCACTGTAGCCTGCTGGTCGTTGAGTGAAGCTGGGTGCTGGTGTTGAGATGGAGATCTCTGGAAGATTTTTGCCGTTTGATATTATGTGGAGCTGGGAGGTCTCTTGTGGACCAGTGTCCTGAAGTTGGCTCTCCCACCTCAGAGGCACAGCACTGACTCCTGGCTCCTCAATTTGGGATGATGTGTTGTCTATTCATGTATTCCACAGATGCAGGGTACATCAAGTTGATTGTGGAGCTTTAATCTGCTGCTTCTGAGGCTGCTGGGAGAGGTTTCCCTTTCTCTTCTTTGTTCTCACAGCTCCTGGGTCTCAGCTTTGGATTTGGCCCCGCCTCTGCGTGTAGGTCGCCGGAGGGCGTCTGTTCTTCGCTCAGGCAGGACAGGGTTAAAGGAGCAGCCTCTTCGGGGACTCTGGCTCACTCAGGCCGGGCGGGAGGGAGGGGCACAGAGTGCGGGGCGTGCCTGCAGCGGCAAAGGTCGGCGTGACGTTGCACCAGCCCGAGGCGCGCCGTGCGTTCTCCCAGGGAAGCCGCCCCTGGATCCCGGGACCCCGGCAGTGGCGGGCTGCACAGGCTCCCGGAAGGGCGGTGTGGGCAGTGACCTGCGCTCGCACACAGGCTTCTTGGCGGCGGCAGCAGCAGCCCCAGCGTCCCACGCCCGTCTCTGGGCTCCGCGCTTTCAGTCGCGACTCGCGCCCGTCTGCGGAGCCCTTTTAAGCAGCGCTCTTAATCCCCTCTCCTCGCGCACCAGGAAACCAAGAGGGAAGAAAAAGTCTCTTGCCTCTTCGGCAGCTCCAGAGTTTTCCCGGACTCCCTCCCGGCTAGCTGTGGCACATTAGCCCCCTTCAGGCTGAGTTCTCGCCGCCAGCCCCAGTCCTCTCCCTGCGCTCTGACCGAAGCCCGAGCCTCAGCTTCCAGCGCTGCGCGCCCCGGCGGGCGAGCAGACAAGCCTCTCGGGCTGCTGAGTGCCGCTCGGCACTGATCCTCTGTGTGGGGATCTCTCCGCTTTGCCCTACCCAGGTATGTGGGGAGTTTCTTGCCTTTTGGGAGGTCTGGGGTCTTCTGCCAGCGTTCAGTAGGTGTTCTGTAGGAGTTGTTCCACGTGTAGCTGTATTTCTGGTGTATCCGTGGGGAGGAAGGTGATCTCTGCGTCTTACTCTTCCGCCATCTTACCCGGAAGTCCTCTGACTTTTATTCTTAATAGTACATGCTTAGATTTAATGTTGAATGAGGCATGATAGAAAGACCTGTGAAGGAAGAAGGATAAATGCTAATTAACTTGAACTGATTTGATGTTCTTCATTAGTGCTAAATATTCCTGAATTACCACTGCCTACATATGCAAGACACAAAATCTCCCCATCTAGCTTTGCATATTTAGTAGCATATGGAGTTTTGTCAGGTGGCCAAGAACTTCCTCATCTACTTCATTCTGAAGCAAGGAATTTGCCTCTAATATAATACCTTGAACTGATTCTATTTAGGGTGTAATCTTCCTTAGTTGCTATTAAGATATTGAATTTTATAAAACAGCGATTTAATACCATTTGTGAATTAATGGGAATCACCATGTGGAATAGAAAAGGCATTTAAAAAAATCAAAAACAGCTTATTTTGAAAGCTAATTTCTTAATTAATTGTGTTTCAGAGTTTTCTAGGGTTTCTAAACTGAAAGTCTCCAAGAAGATTTTCAATTACAAGGTAGACTATGGAAATTTGTTACCAAAATTAAGGAACAATATTCTGAAGAGAAGCCTGCTTCTGTTTATTGCCCAAGAAATAAATGTTAAGGTCTTTTAGTTCTTTCCTTTTATCCAAAAGGAGTACAGTTGGTGAAAGTATTAAATTCTTGAAGAAATACACAGATTAATAGGATAGATTTTTACCAACAGTTGTAATGGGGGCTTTCTTGCAGGATATATCATAGGACTACTTTGGGGTCATTCCATGAAACCAAATCTGACATCAGTGCCTAGGAAAATGACCCAGGAATTTGGGAGCAGATTCCTATGGAAATGTTGTTCATCGTGTGGAAGTGATGAACTATTACCAAATGGCTAAGACCTTTTCTATACTAGAACCCCTGCAGATCTATTCAGATATTACAATTCCTGCTAGGATTACAGAGTTCTTTAATGTCCCAGGAACAAACTTCATAATGTGAGGAGGATTTTACTCACAACTGGACACCCTGAGAAAATATACTATGTGAAAATATCCAAGAATTGGACCTGTAAGAATACTTTTACCCCCTGGATTTAGGCAATCTAGACTATATAGTTGGTCAGTGAAAGACCAAGTGATATGGAATTAATGCAGTGATTAGGGCAAGATATCTCTTGATCCTGCAGTATTTGGAAATCAATTATAGTTGATAAGAGCACATTCCAAAAGAAAAAAAAATTCAAAACACTTGTCTAAGTTTTGGAGACAATGAAGTTTTCTTCCAGATTGATCTTATGGAAAGTTGTCAATTATATGCATTTTGTTATTATGTGGAGAAATTCACACTTATTTGCCATTTCATCTAGGCCAACCGTGACCTTTTTTGGTGGGAACTGATTCTGAGCCAGAGAAGAGTATCTAAGTACTTCACATTATTTTTAAAACATAAAGATGCTAACAGAGTCTGTAAGATGGATTAGAAGAAACCAAGTATATCAGTTACTGTGGGTCAGTCTTTGGTAATTCATTTGAGAGGTTGGAGTTATCTGTTTTATTTTTTGTGATAAAAAAATAGGATAGCAGCAGATATAAACAATTTAAACATATCAATTATCTAGATTAAAGTAGTGCCTGAATAACATATATAGGAAACATTGACAACTGAACACTAGTTATCCACAGTCATTTGTCACATCAACAAAATATTTATTTTACAGGGACAGAAAATCTTAGAAATTAGTCATCTCTTTGTTTGAAATGATAGTCCCTTATTTTAATTGAAATTTTATACTGGTTATTCAGAAAGCAAATATCAGTATCTAAAAATGACAGTATGCTTTCTAGGAATGAAAAAAAATGCAGAAATTATCATGAAAAATAGGTGGCTTTGAATAAAGGTAGTATACAGCCAAAATAAAACATGTATATTTATTCTCAACTCAATATTTTAAAATTATTCTACTGTATTTATCAATATATTTTAGGATTTATTAGAAAAAAAATCCATCTATAATTTATTTGTGTGTAAGATGTAAGATATGGATCTGACTGTTGTGGTTTTTCCTATCGGTAGCTAGAATATTACAAGTAATTGCAAATTTACATGAAAATGTAAATCTCACATTTTTCAAAGTCTTGTTTATGCCAATTTTAAATGTTCCCTTAATCCTATAGTGAATACACAGGTATTTTGGGTCTGTTCATAGACTTTCTATTCTCTTTCTGTATTAACTATGTGTTTATGATGTTTTGACATCTGAGGCCTAGCTAACTCTGAAGGGACTGCCCCTCCCAGCACTAGCCAACTCGCAAACATGGTAAATGGCTTGCCTGGGAGCATGTCTTTCACAGCAAATATAAACGAATCCAGAGCCCACCACCCACCTCCTCTATTGGGGTCTTATTCTTTTTTTTCTTTTTTTCTTTTTTTCTTTTTTTTTTTTTTTTTGCGATACGCGGGCCTCTCACTGTTGTGGCCTCTCCCATTGCGGAGCACAGGCTCCGGACGCGCAGGCTCAGCAGCCATGGCTCATGGGCCCCGCCGCTCTGTGGCATGTGGGATCTTCCCGGACTGGGGCACGAACCCGCGTCCCCTTCACCGGCAGGTGGACTCTCAACCACTGTGCCACCAGGGAAGCCCGGGCTCTTATTCTTTGGGCCACTATTTCCCTGCCTTAATCATTCCAAGGCCAGGCACCAGACAACTAGAGACAACTCCTGTACCTTGCAGACTGCTGAAATTACTCAAACTAACCAATCATAAGCCTGCTTACCCCATTCCTTCCCACAAAACCACAATAAAGGCTTGTGCTAGAATTTTCTTTCACTCCTTCTGTCTCCTAACTGGCCCGGATGCTTCCCTGTGTGGCCCTGCTGGCATGGCCTGCCCCTTTCTCTTGGGAACTGTGAGGTACACACTCTTTCTTCAGTGTCAGTCATCTACTGGTGTGTTGGCCTTACCATACCGGAATAATAATAAAACTTTCATTTCAAAACAGTTTTATTGGTCTGTCGGTCATTCTAATCTTTTTCTTACAGATACCTTTTGTGTGTTATTTTGTAATATTCTCAAATATTTTTAACACAAAAGCCCTCTCACTATTTTTTGAATCCTGTATTAATATGGTTGGCTGAATTAAGATCTAAGTTAACATGAGCATGCTCCAAGAAAGCCTCGGCAAATATATTCTACATAGGAAAATGCTACATTTAATTTTTTGAAATATCCATAATAATAGTAACCAGAATGGTGAAGAAAATAAGTATAAAACTAGATGTCAGAAGACTGGAATTTTGGTCCCAAATCTGCTATGTATCTTATTACCTTAAGCTTTCTCAGCCTCTTGTCTGTTTTCCTACAAAGAGGATGAGATCCTTTCCATGTTAACATTCCTGCATCTATCATTCTAATGCTAAAATTCGACCATCCATCAAATGCACATGTCTTTCTTAGGTGGGGCAGGGTCTGGCCCAGAGAAGATGCCCCATAAGAGTTTGTAGACACAAATTGCTGGTCTCCATCCACCTTATCACACTCTCATGATCACGGGTCTTTCTGTGCACCTTTATTTTCAATGTGTGCTTTTTCAGCATCTTTTCATCCTCATTAAGATCATCTTGTGTTTCCTTCTGTTCTCTCATACTGAAGTTAAATCATCTGCCCCACCCCAAAATGCTCTTTATTATAAAACATTGACATTCAAGATAAGTTCATCTTCATTACAGTAATATCTTTGATCACTATGATATAGACTTAATTTAATAACGTCCTAGCTGGAAAAAAGTTCTATTTTATTCTACCTCAGGCACAAATTTGTTTAGTTTTTGTCAAGCAATGTTACAGACTTCATGCAAAGCAACTGAAAATTCTAACTGTGATACATATTTGGACATCTATAATTATCCAAAAGAATAAGCAACTTTTTACACATTATATAATACTTAAAATATCGATTTTCATGTGGAGTTACAAAGTAGGAGAAACTTATCATTGTCAACAATTTATTCTACACCATGAAACTTGGGGCAAACTTGATTACAAACAATATACTATCATATATATGTGTATATATATGTGTATATATATATGTATATATGTATATATATGACATATCAGTGATAATTTTGCTTTTTCCTGAAATTAATAAACTAAAATTAATCTTTGATGAAGAAAATACAATATGCAAGTTCACACTCTTCATTGAACAATCATTATTTTTTCAAACTTAAAGTTCTAAGGAATATATACATTAGGCAAATGTCTAGACTTTTGCTCTGAATATGCAAATAACAGAATCCTTCTCGTGATATGTTTCTGCTTTGTGGGTTTATATTTTTAACTAAGTGATAATTGCTCAAAATCTAAAGTGAGACTTAAAGATTTGAGATGCCCACAAATTTAAGATACTGTGCTGTTGATGAAATGGGGAAGCACACTGTTAATATATTTTCTGTAGACAATTCTGTCTTAATAAGCTTTGTTTTAATATGAAAACAGCAAGAAAAGAAAAATATGGAATGTTTACATTACATATACTTTAGCTCACAGTGCTTTATCTTAGTCATTCTGGCTGCTATAACAACATATCATAGACTGGGTGGCTTATAAGCACAGAAAAGTATTTCCCACAGTTCTGGAGGCTGGGAAGTCGAAGATCAAGGCACTGGTGAGAGCCGGCTCCTGGTTCATACACAGCCCTCTTTTAATCATGTCCTTACAAGGTGGAAGTGGGGTCTCTTTTATAAGTGACATAACCACCTCTGAATATCATTACCTTGGGGACTGGGCTTCAACATATGAATTTTGAGGGGATATAAACCTTCAGTCTATAGCAATGTTGTATCTGATATTCAAAAAATGTACAAGCAGGGTCTGTATATGAAGTAACAGTACCATTAAAAAATAAGTAGGCTTCTTAGAGCTAAATGAACAACAAATATCATTGATTTACTGAAGTATAGATGGAAAAAAAGATGCATTAAGACTTGATCTGGAGAAGGCACTATACAGTATTGGAGTACTTCAGAAAACTATAATAGTAAGTTTTTACATTTGATTTAATAAAAGTTCAGGAACAACGGTTCCATATGGGCACAGTAGCCACTGTCGATGCTGTAATATTTGACAGCATCAAAAAAGCTACTTTAAAGATATCAAAGAATATTACTGCATATTAAGTGTCAGCATGCGTATATGAACTGCTGAGAGCTGGGAATTAGCTGCACTTTTCCTATTAACAGTAAAGTGAAACGAATCCCTTTAAATATGCTGAGATGCTACTCATGGCTTAGTTCCTTTTGCAAAGTTCATAAATAATAAAGAGATTAGTAGTTACCACTTAGTATATGCATGTGGTATACTTTCAACATATTTTTTAGTAACTAAAATTGTACTTTAATTCTATTTTACATAATCAATTGTAGGGTGATTTCCTAGTCTGCTATTTAAAAATCATGTCCATTTTGAAATCTATAGCAATTGCAACCACTAGGTATCATCCAACAGGACAAAACTACAAGTTGCAGGTATTGTCATCTCTATTTTATAGGGAATTAAGAGCAGCTTAGAAACATGACTCCAGTAGACCTTGTCATGCATTGCTCAGATACCTGTTGCTGGGAGTCATAACAGAAGACAGCCTTCAGCTGTGAGCCTCTCAGGGACTTTTTCAGGGGCAGAGGGCTTCTTATGCAAGGTTAGATTCCTTCCCTCAGTGGTCCTCATCCCGTGACCGACAGACCCGGGAGTATCAAGACCTGGCTATCACTGAAGAGCCCTTTGAGCTCCAGAGCTCCGTGTGTTCACTGGGGGTGGTGGTGAGGAGGGTTCAGGTTAGACAGGAATCTCAACTCAGCTTCTCCCTTCTGCCCACTTTGGCTTCCTTCCCCTCTTTTCCACAAGTATTAGTTCCAGGGCACACCTTCATAAATACATATCCTGAATGCTAGACTCTCTCCCAGTCGGCTGTCTGAACAATCCATCCTGAAGCTGGTTACTTATTGCCCAAGGTTTTTTAGATAGTAGGTAAACAGGACAGGATTCAAATTCAAGTTTATACAGCTCTAGACCTACCTGCTCTTCTTCTATATTATACTTACAGCTTTTTCATCCCCAAAACTATAATTCTGTTTCCTTCAATCTTCAAGAGATGTTCAAATTCTATCCATTTATAAAGCATTTCAGTGGTTGACTAAATTTTCATGGACTTTGCCACTCTCAAATTATCACACAACTGCCTAATTATAAGCATGTGACTATTTCAGTTCTAATTAAATTATTGTCTTCCCATAGCCCCATTTCTAATTAGCCTTCTCATTTCTTTGAAGCTTTATTTTAATTTACAAGTGGCTACATTGTATGATAGTTCTAACTGTGCACATAAATTGAGTGTGGTCTAAAAAGATGACCAAGAAATGTGCTTTTAAATACATCAAACGTGTATTACAAATATTATATTTTATCATTTGCACCTGTTCGGATTTACTTGAAAAATCTCTGGCATACTTTAACAACTGGATTTGTATTATCTGTAGCTCAACAGCTCTCAAAATAAGGTTTTAAATATAAAAGCAATTTCTAAGCTTTCAGCAAGATCATAACAATAGATCCATTTGCTTGTGGAATTAGCATCATACCTCATGGCTATCAATATGTCTGCGTAGGTTAGTGAAAACATATCTTGATTGCAATGAATGTCCCACATCTCAAAATGACTTTGAGTTACTTTGCATGCATCATGACTAATGAACACAGGCCTCTTTGCAAAGAGTGTTTTTTCTGGAGGAAATAAACTGTCGCTAGTAATGTGTGATGATTGTTCAGATCCCCTAGTCAATGAAAAACATCAATGGTTTTTATTTGTTATTTGTGTCTGATAGAAAATAACCCCAGATTCCACTGCTTCTCAGATTTATTTTCCAGAAATATCATTCACTGGGAATACGGCAGCATCTGCATGGCTAAGTGCCCTGTGATTTGGCAAGTATTTTACCAGAGTTGCTGCTGCTGCTTTTACAGGGAATGGGCGGGGAGATTCTTTCAAATTAATTATTTGGGCTGTTCTGAACCCAGACCTCAACCCACCTTCAGATGTGCACCTCTGTCCTGGACACTAGAAGGGTTGTTTGAGTTTGGACTCAGCTGTCAGCCTCTCCCACTGGTGTCATCTCTTTGTCTTTTTCTCTTTTTCTTTCTTTTCTTTTCTTTTCTTTTTTCTTTTTTTTCCTTTCAAAGCCTCATTGTTGCAGAGGCTCAGCAATGGGCAGGGATGGAGGAACTCTTTGAAAGGAGACCTAGTTCTACTTTGCCATGGGGCTGAGCAGCACTAAGTACAGCCCATCCCACATCTGTCTAAATCACACTGAAGCGAATGAACTTTTAAACAAATGAGCTGCGTGTTTTTCTCTAATGCTTATTACTAGCTGTGCAGTGAGGCTGCACCAATTTCAAAGGCTTTTCAGTTGCTGAACAGAACTGAGAGACTGTAGCAACGGTTCTTTGAAGAGAAAACACCACTGTTGGGACAGGCATGCAGCTTGGGCTTGGCTCAAAGACCTCCAAAAGTGACAGAGAACAGCAGAAGGGATGATTCTGGCTACAAGCAGCTCAAGAAATTAATATAAAAAAGACTTTCCTCTCTCCCCTACTGCAAATATTTTCCCTTACAAGACGAATCCTTGGAACTTGTCATACATATGAATTCTCTTTCAACTCCAAGGGGCTAACGTTCATACCTGCCTTTTGGCATCACTCTGGATTTTAGACATTTTAATAACTACCTTTGATTAAAAAAAAAAAAAAAAAAACTTCTGCTGCAGCTAAGCCTCTCTATTTTCTGATTTTCCTCATTTAACATTTGTTAAGCATTTCCAGGAGATGCCTATTTCGTTTTCTATTTTATTCTTTTTATTCTCCAAAAATGGATTCCTAAAATAATCAGGTATAACATTAAAAAAAAATAAGTTAGGGATAAAAAAACTAAATAAAACATTTTAGTGTATTTCACATGAAAGGAATTCACAATACAAGCTTCAATCAACAGGATTTTGGAGAGAGCTTTGGTATGTTAATTGGAAATCATTCTAATCTGTTCAAGCACAGAACTTCTAATAGGTGGCCTTGATTAGGACAGTTCAAGTTACACTCTACCTAAAAGTGATGAAGCTATATTTCTTCAAGAATATCTTATAATTTGGACTGTTCATTCATTTATTCCAACTGTTATCTCTTTGATCCAAATTAATGAGGTTTAATCTTGGAACTTAGGACAATTCAGAAATTTTGGGCAAACGCGGGGAAAAAAAAACCTCCAAAAAAAAGTAGAAAAAAAAATTTTATGTTAAATATTTCTAAAACTGTGGCTACTGCCTAAGTGTCTCATAGAAATCCTGGGAACCAAAAGCATCACTTCATATTATAGAGAATATTCATAAAGATTCTTAGTCTTTGTAAAGGAATTAACCATGGAGTCACAAAATGAATCAATTTGTAGAATCAGATAGACCTAGCTTTATTGCTAGCTCTGTCATTTTAGAAAATGGAGATCTTGGTCAATTTTCTTAACATCTCTGAGTCTTAAATTTTTCATGTGTAAACTGAGAAAAAGATTCATGAGGGAAATATGAAAATAATTCACTAGATAGTATATAGTCAGTAAATATCACTGCTCCATTTTCCCCTTTTAACTGAACACTTTAAAAATAGAGTTCAAATGTATTTCACTTAAATTCTCAAAAAACGTTTGTGTCTGACATTTATTACAACACCTCTATTCAACTTCTTATGTTACTATATCACAAAAGTTTTGCAACTTTGAAAATCAATTATATTGATATCTAATTTACATAAGTGTGCAGTTTGATGAGTTTTGACAGATATATATATATAGATATACCAAGTAATTAACTCCTCAAATCAAGATACAAAACATTGCCAATGCCCCCTCAAATTCCTTCATGCCCCTTCCCAGTCAAGGCCCTCCCTCATGATAGACTGAATGTGTGCCCCCAAAATTCTTTTTTTTTAATTCAAGTATAGTTGCTTTACAAAGTTGTGTTAGTTTCTGCTGTACAATGAAGTGAATCAGCTATATACATACATATATCCCCTCTCTCATGGCCCTCCATCCTACCACCACCCCTCATCCCACTTATCTAGGTAATCACAGAGCACCAAGCTGATCTCCCTGTGCTATACAACAGGTTCCCACTAGCTATCTATTTTACACATTGTCGTGTATATATGTCAGTCCTAATGTTGAAACGTAATGCTTAATGTGATGGTAGTAGGAAGTGGGGCCTTTGGGAGGTGATTAGGTCATAAGGGTGGAGCCCTCATAAAAAGGATTAGTGCCCTTATAAAAGGAAACCCAAAGATCTCCCTCATCTCTTCCACCATGTGAGGACACAGTGAAAATATGGCTGTTTCTGAACCATGAAGCACACTCTCCCAGAGACCACTAGTGCCTTGATTTAGTACTTCTCAGCCTCCAGATCTGTGAGAAATAAATTTCTATTGTATATAGCCACCCAGTCTTTGGTATTTTTATTACAGGAGGCTGAATGGAATAAGACACCCCAAACCCAGGAATGATCTGTTTTCTTTCACAGAAGATGAGTTTTGCTTATTTTAGAATTTCATATAAATGTAATACTACAGAAGGTTCTCTTCTGTGTCAGACTTCATTCATTCAGCATATTTGAAATATTCCATGTTGTTATGTGCATCAGAGGACTTAACTGCTGACTAGTATACCATTATTATAGATACACCCTAACTTACTTATCCATTCACCTGTTGATGGATATTTGTGATGCTTTGGGGACTGTTATGAAATAAAAGAACTTGAAAATTTTTGTACAAGATTTTTATACACATAAGTTTTTCCTCTCTTGGTTAAATATTTAGGAGGTGGAATTGCTGGTTTGCATGATAAATGTATGTTTGACTTTATAAGAAACTACTAAACAGTTTTTCAAAGTGGATATACCAGTTTATGCTCCCACCAGCATTGTACAAGACTTCCATTTGCTCTATGTCCTAATTAACATATGTTATTGTCAGTTGTATCTGTGTCTGGTGGTATCTTACTGTGATTTTAATTTGCATTTCCTTGAAATGAAGTTGCACATCTTTTCATATTCTTAGTAGCCCTTAATATATATTGTTTTGTGACTTGTCCATTCAAATCTTTTTGTTCACATTTTAATTGGATTTTTCTTCATATTTTAATTTTTAAAATTCTTTATATATTCAGGATGCAAATCTTTGTGTCAGATATATGTTTTGTAAATATTTATCTCAGTATTCAACTTGTCTTTCACTTACCTAGCACTCTCTTGTGTAGGGCAGAAGATTTGAAATTTTATAGTCTAATTTAACCTTTTCTTTCTTTTATGATTAGTGATCTATGAGTCCTATGAAATGTTTGCTTAGACCAAGGTTATGTGAATATTCCTCTATGTTTTCTTCTAGAATTTTTTTAGCTTTAGTTTCACTTTTATGTCTATGACTCATTTTAAGTTAATTTTTGTGTGTGGTATGTTTGAGGTTGTTTTGTTTCCATGTGGATATCACATTATTTAACTGTTTTGGAAAAGGATATTCTTTCTCTATTAAATTACCTTAGCACCTTTGTGGAAAATCAATTGACCATACATGTGTGGAACTATTTCTGGACACACTATTCTGTTCCATTAATCCTTAATCTCTTCCTTTATTAGTGTAGCTTCAAAATAAGTCTTGAAATCATGTACAGGAAGTTCTCCAATTGTGTTCTTTTTGTTTAAATCAGTTTGGCTATTCTTCCCTGCTTTTTGATATAAATTTTAGAATTACTTTATCATTTGCTGAAGACAATTGTGTTAGGATTTTTTTTTTCTGGTGAAGTATAGTTGGTGCACAATATCATAAAAATTACAGGTGTACAATATAGTGATTTCACAAATTTTAAAGATTATATTCTATTTATAGTTATTATAAAATATTGGCTATATTTCCTGTATTGCACAATATTTATTTCTAACTTATTTTACTCATAATAGATTGTACTTTTTAATCTCTTACCCTTATATTGCCTCTCCCCATTCCCTCTCCCCACTGGTAACCACTAGTTTGTTCTCTACATTGGTGATTCTGTGTCCTTTTTGTTATATTCACTAATTTATTTTTTATATTCCACATATAAGTGATATCATACAGTATTTGTCTTTGTCTGACTTATTTCATTTAGCATAACACCCTCCAAGTCCATCCGTATTGTTGTAAATGGCTGCATTTTATTCTTTTTTATGGCTGAGTAGTATTTCATTATATATATAGATATAGATATAGATATAGATATAGATATAGATAGATATACCACATCATCTTTATCCATTCATATGTTCATGGACACTTAGTTTTCTTCCCTATTTTGACAATTGTAAATAGTGTTGCTACAAACATTGGGGTTCATGAATCTTTTTGAATTCGTGTTTTTGATTTTTTCAGATATATACACAAGAGTGGAACTGCTGGGTCATATGGTAGTTCTACTTTTAGTTTTTTGAGAAACCTTCATTCTGTTTTCTGTAGTGGCTGCATAAATTTACATTCTCACCAACAATGTACAAGGATTCACTTTTCTCCACATCCTCACCAATATGTTATTTGTGTTCTTTTTTCTGATAGTCATTCTGACAGGTGTGAGGTGTTATCTCATTGTGGTTTGATTTGCATTTCCCTTGTGATTAACGATGTTGAGCACTTTTTCACGTGCCTGTTGGACATCTGTGTGTCCTCTTTGGAAAAATATCTATTCAGTAATTAAACAAATGGGGGGAGGAAACAGGAAGAAGATATAACAAATGAGGACTACTCTTTTGAGAAGCGTGAGTATACAGTTTATAGAGTTTAAACAGATGAGTTTCAGTGTCAAGATATTGGAGTTGGAATCTTGTTTCTACCTCAGAAAATATTGCCTTTGGGCAGTCATGAGACTCTTAAGAATCTGTTACCCCAAATATAAATTGGGAAAAAGAAGGTCTCTTTGATGGAGTTACTCTGAGGATTAAGAGAGATGATACGTTGGAGTAAAGAGCACGTGCCTGGCACATGGTGAGTATACAGTGATCAGTGTCCACAGATCTCATGGAGGTTTTTGTTTTGTTTTGTGTTCAATTTTACGTGTATTTTTTGCTATTTATTTCATTTCATTTTGAATAACGTGTTTATTAAATTTTCTCTATTTTTATTTCTTCTAGAACTCAGAATATGGAGGATTCATTCATTGTGTTTCTCAGATCATAGCACAATATTAGTATTCCATTTTATTTATTATTTGCCTATTTATTATAGTTGATGTTTATTTATGCTATTTTTATCACCATACCTCAATCCCCTTATCCTCCTGTCACAAAGAAAACCAGTTTTTTATGTTTAATGTGGTGTTTTGTGTGTGTATTCTAACAACAGGATTTCCTGTTGTTTTCTTTGCATATATATTTTAATTTGTCTAAATCATTTTATGTAATGTGACATTTCTTACATTTTTTCAAAACACAATATATTTTTTGAAATCTCTCTATGTTGTGTATAGTTTCCATTGCCTTAATCAACAGTGTGTATTCATGACATTTTACTCACTCTCATACTGAGAGACACAGAGATTGTTTCTAATTTCTGCCACTACAAATGAAATTTTCATGAATATCTTGCACATGATCTGGACTTGCATCACTTTTCTCTGGGATATGAATATTCTGAGTAGAGTTGCTCTCCTGACCCTAAGGATAGTAATGCTTAATCCAGTATGCTCCCCAGGCTGACTGTATTGGTTGATGCTCCCATCAGCAGCGCCTGAGGATTTCTTATTCTCCAAACCTCCGTCAACACTTAGCATTAGTCATCTTTCCAGTGTTTTGCAGTTAACTGGTGTAAAAACATATCTTTTTATTTCAATTTGTGTAATCATAGAAATTTATAATGATTTTGAACATATCTTCATGAGTTTTTTTCAAAGTTTACTTTTTACAATAATTCACCAAATTATAGACTTAGAATGAAAATGAAAATTTGATAACTTGTTAAATGAAGATAACCAAGTCCATTCCCCAAATTCACCATAGACTTTAAATTAGAACTACTGGTCTCTTATTAAACTTCACTTCACATACATATTTAAATCAGAGAATATTTAAGTTAAAACTGATTTCAGGTACTTAGATCAAGTTTTTGGTTGTAAGTTTGGCAACTGTTTCAGATTTTGGAGAGTTTTGGGAATGATAATAAAAATATAAAAAAATTTGTTTGGGGACTAGCATAATATCACTACTGATGTAATTATGCTCCAGTATTTCCCAATTTTTTCCACTTCTGTCTAATCTACAAATTACCTTTTCCCTAGCAATTGGTCTATAATTGATTCTAGCTGCCCCCTTATTTTTTTCCCCAAGTCCTTGGACAAGTCTCACTTTTTAAAAACCTTCTTTTAAATAGTAGTTTTAAAACAGACATTATCAAGATTCTACTTCTGTCACACTCATTTTTGAAAGGTATGTGCTACTGAAGTGATTTTTTTGAAAGAGCTCTGATATCAAGTGGACCCTTTGTCATAGTACTAAGGGTGCCATGGATAAAAATGCAAAGGTAGATACATACTTGCTGTTTTCCATTTATGGTGGTAGATTGAATTTCAATTTTGAGTGTAATTTACAGCTTTCTAATTGATTGAAACAAAACACCCCAAGCAACAAGGAAATCTGGTTTCCTTGATTTCTTGCTACTCTTCTGTCCAATTAGCTTTTTATTTATTTCTTCCCCATAGCCTAAACACCGCACAATTACTTAATTTTATTTTCTAACTCTATTTTCCTTTAGTAGACTTCAACAAGGAAAATTTCTCACTCTGAATGTAGGAGCTCCATATGTTTCTGATGTGTTTTTGTTAGCCCACTATGGTATATGCTTGATTATAGTTTATATGTATTTAATATGTATTTAACTCTTCACCAGTATGATTAACAAGATGTTCTCTCGATAAATGTTGATGATTCATTAGACACTAACAGTTGCATCATTAGGTTTGTGAGGTTTTTTGTGTGCTTTTTTTTATGTTTTCTTTAAACAATAGAAAAAGAATTGTGTAAAAAATTTAGGTCAAGAATTTATTCCCTCCAGTTTCCCTCCCTATCATCTTTTGGATGGGTCCAACTCAATTTCATATAGATATTAAAATTGATTTTATATTGTTGACTGTGCTTATTATGTTTCTGCCTTATATATTTTATAGGTTTCCTATCATCTATTATTTAAATTCCAAGTAGAATTACAAATGCCTCTAACCTTGTCATGGTACAAATAGGTGTGTCTCTCAAAGAGGTAACTCTCAAAGAACTGAAGTATTTCAACAGTAATAGAAGTAGAGACCTAAATCCATTTTCACTTTTTTTACTACCACTTGAGGGTAAGCGAGAATAGTGAAGACCAAGATCTCGACAAATAACAATCCCTATTTTTTTCTATAATTTTACACATACTATAAAATCATAAAATTCAAAGCTATAGAAAATTTATTTTAAATATATAGTTATGCAACAGATTAGAACACAACTGAAGTAAATAATATAAATTCTATTTAAAAATGTTCAGAACACTCTAACAACCCAAAAAGGATCAATCCAAAGAATATAGATCTTTATAGAAACTGGGTAGTTGGAGTAGGCTTGGATCTGAGCAAAATGAATGCTGGTTCAGTTTAGGGCTTCAGTAAACAGGTAGAAGATAAACTGCTTCCAATCCACAGCTTCATCACAACCGAAAACTTTACATTTTGCCACAGCACAATTCATACAACATAATCATGAAGGTACTTAATTGAGACCAAACACTAACTAGACCCAAGGAAAGAGAAGTAGAATGTTTTGGATTATAAACTGTCTATCCCATACCCATTTATTAATATACTGCAAGGAAATCATTTATTTTGTTTCTGTTCTCGATGGTGTTTTAGTAGATATGAAATCACCAGGTCTCTTTTCTTTTGTTATCAGGACTCACAAAGAATCAGGTTTTGTTTTTGCTTTAGTATTTAACTGCATGTCTGTGAAATGAGTATAAGACATAAGGAAGAACACTTAGTGTCAACTGGTATTTGATAATCCAGATTTTATACATAAACATCCTTATGTTTTCTTCCAGTGATGGGAATTCTTATGTCCTTCTATATCAATCTGGTTACAATGAAAACTATGACGTTTGATTGGTTTTTATGACTTCCTGTAGCCTTCGTCTTAGCTGGTTCTTGAAGATTAAAAAAAAATCATTTCTGAAACAAAAGTAAGGACAAAAAGTTTTTTTGTCTTCTGACAGAAAATACCTCTTTAAACAATGAAATTAAACTTTTTGACATGTCAAAATATTCTGCTACTATGATATATTCATTTTTGTATCCCTTAACTAGCTGAGAATCTGTGCCACTGTTTGTTTGTAGAAAATGTTCTTAAAATATTGCTGTCAATATTGAAACCCAGTGACTGGTTATTCCCCAGAACACGTAATGGTGCCAGGGAGCCCTCTTGGTAAATATCTGTATCTGTGCTTCATAATGCAGGCAATGTTGACAAGCTCATTGAAGAAGACATTTTTACTGCACTTAATATGTTTGCTTCTCTCCATCTCTATGTTCATCCATATGTTTTTTGATGATAAGAGCTGAGGAAAAGCTATGGTTTCAGGCTGGGTAAGTCTATTCTGAGTGGCTCATTTCACTATAATCCATAGGCCCTTCTAGATACCTTCAGTGTGTCATTAGACATCCCAGGAGAATATTGAAGGGAGTGCATTTGCTGTCTTCTGAGTTACAGTAGATATGGAACTAACTCTTGTACCACAGTGTATAGAAAACGCCATCTTGCCTCCAGTGAGGATGCACTTGAGTGGCATAGTTATAGTAGCCCATGTGGATGAATTAAAATCTAGATGAAGGATGAAAAGTTGTATCTTTTTCATCTGTGAGCAGGGAGAAAAATGAGTACTCTATGAGTTTGATTATTAAGGTTTTCAAGCTTTGTTAGATGATAAATTTGATCACTTTTTTTATTCTTTTAATACATTCTACATGCATTAGTCAATATTACTTTCATGAATTTAGGATGACATTCACAAACGATAATATATTGAATCTTTGTATTTAAGTTTTAAGTAAATATTTGGCACCACTAATACAGCTGGTTTTCCTTTGTAATTAGTAGAGCATAATTTTATTAGATGCTCAAAAGCTGCTTCTGTTTCCTCTTTTAGAATAAAAATTAATTTATTTCTTTCAAGTTGATTGGCATAATTATCTTTTCATATTTGGAATAGCACTTGCTACTGTTTTAAGCTTTTAGTTCTTCTATAATATACTCTGGCAAAACTCTTGACAATATGTTACAGTTACAACACTTCTCATTTCAGTTTTAAAATTGAGTTAATCCCCAGTCTCCTAAGATATTCATTGTGTTTAATGAATTAACTTCTATGTATCTAGAATGTTACTAGCTCTGTCTCCTTCTGGGGAGAGCTGAGAAAATAATCACTCAAGTCATATCAAGTAGAGCTTAATGCTTTTGTAAAAATCCAGTTGAGAAAAGTTTGAATTTAAATATTTCCAAACATTTTCTTAATTAGAATACATTTTTTTCAAATAAAATGTTATATTGAAGCCAGAATGGAAAAGAGATAAAAGCTGGCTGTTCTAGCTGAACTAGAAGAGGGGTGCCAGTAGAAACTCTGTGGGTACCTTTAAAGAATGTCCATAGATGTATTGTATATTGTTATAAATCTGGAGTGTTTTGAGTGGTGTAATTTCCTTAAACACTGATAACCAGGGATATTATGCAATGTATACATAAGAGATTTCTATCATATCTTTTTCAAATAATGAGTTAAATTTTCTCAGTAAAAGAAACATAATACATATTCACAGCTCCAGAAAAATCAATTAGTTCTGGAATTATGGAATAGACATACTTTTTCCTCTCATTTCTATTAAGTACAATTAAAACCTGTAGACATTATACATTAAAAAAAGAAACATAGAAAGACTGAAAAGTGGAAAGATGAAGACAGACGAGCTACTGATATTTGGCCCCAACTAATGGCACAGTGTTGGGTTTACTGGCTTTCTTTTTGTCTCATATAACCAAACTTGGAGCTAAAGAAGGTGGTGACCTGGGAATACCAACAAACACAAACCAAAAAAGGTCCAACAAAAGGTTATTCTCTCTGGCCAAATATCAGGAAAGGGGTAGTCTAGCAAGACAGAAAATATGCAGACAGTAACCACTGTATTCCAGACAAACCCCACAGAACAAAATAAGACCCCACCCCCAGTCATGCCAACAAAGGCTGAGTGGATCCTAGACTTCCACTCCTGCCAGACTGAAATGAGATACCACAACCCACCTGTTAGAGACGTGTCAGACAAGACCAGGTAGAGAGCCAGGTATCTTCCCTGCCAGTTGGTAATGAACCCTCTAACCCTTTGGTGTAAAGATCCCATGGGGAGCCTGGAATTCCACGATAACCTAACAGTAACAAGGTACTTCCCTGTCCCCAGTGGGCTAATATCAGAGGAGGACTAGTGTAAGTCAGAAATTTTACATTGTTTGGTGTTGATGAGGCCACATCACCATCCTCGTAAGACTAGCCAAATGAGGTTAGCAAAAGCCAAGTGGGGAGCACAAACAAAGTGCTCCTAATTTTTTTTTTTTTTTTTTTTTTGGTACATGAGCCTCTCACTGTTGTGGCCTGTCCCTTAGCGGAGCATAGGCTCCAGATGGGCAGGCTCAGCGGCCATGGCTCATGGGCCCAGCCGCTTTGCGGCATGTGGGATCTTCCCGGACCGGGGCACGAAGCCATGTCCCCTGCATCGGCAGGCGGACTCTCAACCACTGCACCATGAGGGAAGCCTGGTGCTCCTACTTTTTTCATCCAAAGAGGACCAGCAGAGACCTAATGGGGAGCATGCACTCCCATTCCTACTCTGCAGTAACATTGACCCATTTCCTTGAGTCTCAAAGGAGACCACAAGGGGACCTGTACCATATTTACCATCACCTGGCAGTTGGGAGCTTATGTCTTCTTCTTCCCTTGTTAGAGAAATGTCAAAGGAAGCCATCCAAAACTGGTTTAAATAAGATCCAGAATCTCATTACATAATGCCTAAACGTTCAGGTTTCAACAAGAAATTATTTGTCTTGCAAGAACTAAGAAGATCTCAAACTGACTTAAAAAAAGACAATCAATAGATGCCAGCACCAAAGTGACAGAGATGTTAGAATTATCTGGCAAAGTTTTAAAAGCAGCCATTGTAAAATTCCTTCTGTAGACAATTACAAAGATGTTTAAAACAAATTTGAAAAATAGAAATTTTCTACAAATGGATATTTTAAAACTGAAAAACACAGTAAATGAAATAAAAACTCAATGGATGTGCTCAAAAGCAGAAGGGTACAGAGTAAAAATCTGAGAAGTGGAAGAACAATAGAATTACCCAATATGAAGAACAAAGAAAATATACTTCAAAAATGAACAGAGCCTCAGGGATCTCTGAGACTTTGATAAAAGAGTTAATCTTTGTGTCTTTAGAGTCCAGATGGAAAAGAGGAAAAAGGCAAGGATGAAAAAGCAGTTGAAGAATAATGGCTGAAAAAAGTTCTCAAATTTGGCAAAAGACATACATTTACAGATTCAAAAAGTTGAGCTAAATGTGATAAACCCCCAAAATCCAAAATAAGATGCACTATAGTCAAACTTCTGAAAACTAAATCCAAAGAAAGCATTTGAAAACATCAAGAGAGAAATGATATCTATTTATAGAAGCAGAACAGTTTGACAGCAGTTTTCTTGTTAGAAACTATGAAAGCTTAAAGGAAGTGACACAACATTTTTCAAGTGCTGAAGGAAAACTGTCAGCTAGTTATCTGATATCCAGTGACAATATCCTTCAAAAATTCAGGGGATATCCAGACAAAGGAAAATTAAAAAAAATTTTACCAGCAGACCTACACTAAAAAAGGGCTAAAGGAAGTTCTATAAACAGAAAAGAATGATAAAGAAAGAACTCTGGGAACATCATAAAGGAAGAAAGAACAGAGTAAGAAAAATATGGCTGTATATAATAAACTGTTCCTCTCATCTTGAGTTTTCTAGTTTATGTTTGATGGATGGAACAAAAATTATAATACTGCTTGATGTGGTTCTAAATGTATGTAGAGGAAATATTTAAGACAATTATATTATAAATGAAGGAAGATAAAGGGATGTAAAGGGAGGTTAGGATTCTACATTTCACATGAACTGGTACAATGACACCAGCAGTAAGCCATAAATTATGTATATATAAAAAATATCTCGAGAAACCACTGAAAAAACTACAAAGGGATATACTAAAAACTGCTATAGATAAATCAAATTGGAATTCTAAAAAAAAGGTCAAACACCCCATAGAAAGGAAAAAGAGAAATGAAAAACAGAGAGAACAAAGAAAAAAAAATAAAATGGTTAGCTGAAGCATTAATATATTAATAATTAAATCAAACAAATGATCTACATGAGTCAATTAAAAGATCAAGAATGGCAGAATTTATTAAAAATCATGATGTAACTATATAATGTCTATAAAAAAACTCACTTAAATATAACAAAATAGGCAGATTAAAGTAAAAGGATGGTAAAAGTTATATCATACAAACATTAATAAAAAAAAGCAGGAGTGACTAAATTATAATTACTAGAGATTGGGAGGGATATTATATAATGAGAAAAGGGCCTATCCATCATGAAGAACAGTGTTCATAAATGTGTTTGCACCAGGAACAGAGCTGCAAAATATATGAAGTAAAAACTGATAGAATTGAAAAGAGAAATAGACAATTTCATAGTTATAGGTCAAGACTTCAGAGGCCTTCTCTCAACAGTGATAGAAAAACTAGATAGAAAATCAGCAAGAGAAAAACTCATTGGTGCCCATGCAACATACACCAAGATCATCCATACATTGACCATAAAACAAACCTCAACAAATTTAAAATCATTGATTTCATATAGAATGTGTTCCTTGGCCACAAATGAACCAAACTAGAAATCAATAGAAGAAGTATAATAGAAAAATATCCAAACACTTAGAAACTAACAAATGCACTGTGTCAAAGAGGAGGCAAAAATTTAAAAAGTACATTGAACTGAATGAATATGAAAATATGTTATATCAACATTTGTGGGACACAGCTAAAGCAATACTGAGAGGGACATTTATATCACTAAATTTATATATTAGAAAAGCTTCTAATCTAAACTCCTACCTCAAGAACCTGGAAAAATAAAAGCAAAATAAACCTAAAGCAAGTCACCAGCCATGCCTAATGCCATTTAATATGGACATATGCCAAAAGTAAATACTGTCTAACTATAACAGTATAAATGTGCTCTCTGCTGGAGTTTGATTTTTACCAAACACATCTAGCAGTAGAAGAAAAACATAACCAATTTGCATTATCAACCTACAATTAGCTCACATACATTTTCTTCTTGCCTTTTCAGTGAGAAAATGTTTTCAAAATAACAACAATGTACACATACTTTCACTACATATGCACTTGCCTATTCAATTAGTAAAATATGTTTTGAACATGCAGTATAAATTTAGTGTAAGCAGAAAACAACCATTCAATTTAGGGTACTTTAGTTTAGAGATACTACAAAAAATGTCAGTGATTCTGGAAATACATCATCTTAACCAAATTATGACAAGTTAAACACCAAAGCTTTCTACTATGTAATGAATTAATTTCATTTTAGCAAATCCTGAAAATAGTATGTGCTATGATATCTGGACTGAAAAGTCCTTAAAAAATAAAAATAAAGATATTTTCTCACATTTTGAAATTTTATGTCAAATTAAGCCACTCTAAACTAGAATTTCTATGATTACATACTTATCTACTTAACATTTTCAAGAGCAATGTTATTGCACAAAGGAAACTTTTCTTTGAATACTTGAAAAACAATATGGTATTCAGTGCCAAATTATCCTTTGTCTCTGACCAGCGTATGTGCCAAAGAAAATTAAAGCAAGAAAGTTAAGTGAATTCCTCAATGGGCAAAATGATTTGATAAAGATCACAATTTGAGTTAGATCAGTTATGCCCTATTGAATACCATAAGACAATGGTAAAGCTATTTAGATTTTAGCATTGCTGAAACATTCTTCGTTGCTTTTCATTGGAGTCTAGGGAAAATTATGTAATTATTAAGTATAATGATGCTTTCTAAAAAGAGATTGTTTCATAAGATCAAAAGACAGGCTGACAAATTTATCCATGTTCTTTCCTTTATCTTTTTCTCCATAAAACAAAAGTCATTGCTTTCTGTTTATTCTTTGCCTATTCTATGAAACTTATTTTGAAGGTAGTCATACAAAATGCTGTCATGGACAATAAGAGGTACTTTGTGGACTAGGTATTATTTAACTAAATATAAAAAGCAAATTTAAAATGATACTATGCTCACAATAATGAGACAGCTCTAATTGAAGGCCACTAGAGTGCTTTTAGCACACCCCTCAGCATCACGTGGCCATGGAGAGTAGTTGTCCCTTCACAAATTATCCTTCATGAGTACTGTCTTATACTCTTATCCTTAGAGATATATTCAATATCATTATGGCCTCCATTTTGCCATTTCTCTTTAATTGGTTAGAATACTATCAACTGTGAAACAGGGGTCCTTTAAATATATATATATATGTTTAATTTATATATATGTACATACATTTAATATATTATATATATATATATATTTATTTATTTATTTATTTATTTATTTATTTATTTATTTATTTAAAGATGCAGAAGAGCCAGAGAGAATATTACAATCACAAATTGTAATATTCAACTAGGGATATTTTTGAATCACCATCACTAAGTTATTAACTGAATATTACAGGAAAAATAGAGCAGAACACTGAGGTTATTAAACATCTTAGATCTAGATTATCTACTTGATAGTATAATCAAATTTTTGTTCAAAATTAAAGGACTGTATCAATCCCTTTCTTTTGCCAAACTCTACTACATCCTCTTCTGTGTTCTCTTGAGCTATATTTGTCAGGGAAACAATATATTTAACACCAAATTCAGACATCCTTGAATTATGTTGTCTTGAATACTAATATCTCTCACTCAATTTGCATTTATATACTACTATTAGCCAAAGAGTTATTGATCTATGGTTAGGTACTAATTCAATGATCAACATAAATTGTCTAAGTAGAGCTATAATTACATAGCTAAGTGGGTGCTTTCTCTTGAAGAGATTTTAAAACTATTTTTGTGGTGTGACTGAGGATCAGCACCACAATACCTCCAAACTAGCACCTTGGGATTTTTTTTAAAGATTCAATTTTATTTACCTTTGGCTGCATTGGGTCTTCATTGCTGTGCCCAGGTTCTCTCTAGTTGTGGCGAGCAGGGGCTACTCTTCTTTGCAGTGCACGGGCTTCTCATTGCAGTGGCTTCTCTTGTTGCAGAGCACAGGCTCTAGGTGTGTTGGCTCCAAATTGTCACCATGGGATATTAATAAATGTAAAGTTTTAAAGGATTCCATGGACAAATAAGTTAAACAAATACATAATTAGGGCTTCCCTGGTGGCGCAGTGGTTGAGAGTTCTCCTGCCGATGCAGGGGACTCGGGTTCGTGCCCCGGTCTGGGAAAATCCCACATGACGTGGAACGGCTGGGCCCATGAGCCATGGCTGCTGAGCCTGTGCGTCTGGAGCCTGTTCTCCGCAATGGCAGAGGCCACAACATTGAGAGGCCCGCGTACCAGAAATAAATAAATAAATAAATAAATAATAAAATAATAATTAAATACATATTTATTTGTTTTATTGTAGTATGTCTCAGAATTTTTATTATGTTGATGAGCATATAAGTGGGTCACACTTTTGTAAATGCTAATCTTTCCATGGGATTAGTGGAAAGAAGAGCTCTCTATCTAAAGAAATATAAGTAATATTTTTTTCCAACAGATGTAAACAAAATCATCTGACAAAGTTGTCTGGCCCAGGACATAAGAATAATGCATTTAAAAGAATCATCTGCTGCCCATTTTTCATTTGTTGTGATATTTGATCCAAACTATTTCATGTCTCCCGTTTAACTTTTGAATAAAAAATTAAAGCTAAAAGCATGTCTACTACAGGAGAAGAGCTGCAGAGGGCCAAAGCGAAGCCAGTGGGCTCTATTTTTGAAGCAGCCTTTTATTTCTGCATCACTGATATCCAAGGAATAGCTTTCAAAAACACTTCTCTTGTGACTAGGTTGCTTTTATCCTTCCCATTTTATTAAAGGACTTAAATGGAAGGTATTTTGAAACTCCAGTTTAGCTTTTATTTTTCAATAAAAATGACAGTCGAAAAACAGTGTAACCCCAAGAGAGGCAGGGCAACCTGGCACAGAGGGGGGTGGGGGGGATGCCCACTGAGCTGGGACTACAAAGTGTTTGGATAACACACTCACCAGGCTTTCTAAATACCTTGGTGAGACACTGTAAGAGGAGGGCAAATAATGGTCTTCATCTTTGAATTCACCCCAGCTCTTTTAACTGTCACGAAATTTTTATTTAAAGAAATCTGAAAAGAATACCATTTGAATATGGTTCTTGAATAATCTAATGTACTTATTTTGGTTTGATGTGCCTTTATGCCATAACTTAGAAAGTATAAATTTCTCATCTTCAGTATAAGTCCAATAGCTAATTCCCTAGACCTTTCCAACTAATCATAATGCTCATTGGACAGTGTATCCTTAAGCAATATTTACTGAATTTATATACCGAAGTCCTAAGTTGTGAACATGAACTGCCACCATGATTCTAATGTAACATAATATTATATTATATTATATTATATTATATTATATTATATTATATTATATATATATATATTATATGATTCTAATTCTAATATAATATCATATATTTAGAGAAGACTGAAGTTTGACAAAAGTGCCATAATCCTTGAATAGTTTCAGAGCAATACCTCAAGACATACAGTAATTCCTAAAACATACAGTAGATATATAATTGACATATAGAAGAATGGGCTGCATTGACTTATTTTATTTTTGCCAGCATCATGCAGGGCTAGTTGTGGTCCTGTTCACTAATTTATTTTAAGGATGGTGTGTGTACGTGAATGACACTAATACTTGGTAGATTATAGTATAGAGGGCTCATATTGAATCTAATGTAACAATATAACATATGGAATTAAATATAACAAATTTTATAAATATTTTCAGTCTTATTTTTAAAATCCTAAATGAGAAGGGAAGTCAAATAAATACTGACAAATGGAGACCTGGTGGTAAATGATAGAGGCTGAGATGAAAGAAGGGGCAGGGCTTTCCATAGTATTGATATATTTTGTAAGGGGCACAGAGTCAAGCAGCTCACATCCGTGTGTCTACTATCCAAAGATGTAAATTCCATGATTTTAGGAGCAGATTTCAATGTTCTGCCTGGCTTTGCCTTGCTCCTGAATGGAGATATTCTGAATTGATTTAAAGCTGTATAAGCCTGGGTTTTATAGTGATCCCCTCCAAACCTTTTTCACATAGATGAGCCAAGTTAAAATATTAGTGAGAAAATAAACAGAGAAAAAAAAGAAATAAAAGAAATCCAAATCGGAAAAGAAGAAACAATGTTGTCACTGTTTGCAGATGACATAATACTATACATATAGAATCCTAAGGATGCTACCAGAAAACTACTAGAGCTAATCAATGAATCTGGTAATGTAGCAGGATACAAAATTAATGTATAGAAATATCTTGCATTCCTATACACTAATGATGAAAAATCTGAAAGAGAAATTAAGGAAACACCCCCATTTACCATTGCAACAAAAAGAATAAAATACCTAGGAATAAACCTACCTAAGGAGACAAAAGACCTGTATGCAGGAAGCTATAAGACACTGATGAAAGAAATTAAAGATGATACAAACAGATGGAGAAACATACCATATTCTTGGATTGGAAGAATCAACATTGTGAAAATGACTATACTACCCAAAGCAATCTACAGATTCAATGCAATCCCTATCAAATTATCAATTATATTTTTCACAGAACTACAAGGAAAAATTTCACAATTTGTATGGAAACACAAAAACCCCCAAAGAGCCAAAGCAATCTTGAGAAAGAAAAATGAATCAGGCTCCCTGACTTCAAACTCTACTACAAAGCTACAGTAATCAAGACAGTATGGTACTGGCACAAAAACAGAAATATAGGTAAATCAAACAGGAGAGAAAGCCCAGAGATAAACTCATGCACATATGGTCACCTTATTTTTGATAAAGGAGCCAAGAATATACAATGGAGAAGAGACAGCCTCTTCAATTAGTGGTGCTGGGAAAACTGGACAGCTACATATAAAAGAATGCAATTAGGACCCTCCCTAACACCACACATAAAAATAAACTCAAAATGGATTAAAGATCTAAATGTAAGGCCGCACACTATAAAACTCTTAGAGGAAAATATAGGCAGAACACTCTATGACATAAATCACAGCAAGATCCTTTTTGACCCACTTCCTTTAGAAATCAAAATAAAAACAAAATATAAACAAATGGGACCTAATGAAACTTCAAAGCTTTTGCACAGCAAAGGAGACCATAAACAATATGAAAAGACAGCACTCAGAAAGGGAGAAAATATTTGCAAATGAAGCAACTGACAAAGGATTCATCTCTAAAATTTACAAGCAGCTCATGCAGCTCAATATCAAAAAAACAAGCAACCCAATCCAAAAATGGACAGAAGACCTAAATAGAAATTTCTCCAAAGAAGATATACAGATTGCAAGCAAACACATGAAAGGATGCTCAACATCACTAATCATTAGAGAAATGCAAATCAAAACTAGAACGAGATATCACCTCACACCAGTCAGAATGGCCATCATCAAAAATCTACAAACAATAAATGCTGGTGAGGGTGTGGAGACAAGGGAACCCTCTTGCACTGTTGGTGGGAATGTAAATTGATATAGTCACTATGGAGAATAGTATGGAGGTTCCTTAAAAAACTAAAAATAGAACTACCATATGACTCAGTAATCCCACTACTGGGCATATACCCTGAGAAAAGCATAATTCAAAAAAAGTCATGTACCACAGTGTTCATGGCAGCTCTATTTACAATAGCCAGGACATGGAAGCAACCTAAGTGTCCATCGACAGATGAATGGATAAAGAAGATGTGCCATATATATACAATGGAATATTACACAGCCATAAAAAGAAATGAAATTGAGTTATTTTTACTGAGGTGGATGGACTGAGTCTGTCATACAGAATAAAGTAAGTCAGAAAGAGAAAAGCAAATATTGTATGCTAACACATATATATGAAATCTAAAAATAATAAATGGTTCTGAAGAACCAAAGGGCAGGACAGGAATAAAGATGCAGACATTGAGGACATGGGAAGGGGTAAGGGTAAGCTGGGATGAAGTGTGAGAGTGGCATTGACGTATATACACTGCCAAATGTAAAATAGATAGATAGTGAGAAGCAGCCGCATAGCACAGGGAGATCAGCTCGGTGCTTTGTGACCACCTAGAGGGGTGGCATAGGGAGCGTGGGAGGGAGACACAAGAGGGAGGAGATATGGGGATATATGTGTATGTATAGCTAATTCACTTTGTTATAAAGCAGAAACACACTATTGTAAAGCAATTATACTCCAATAAAGATGTTAAAATAAAATTAGTGAGAATGATTTCTACAAGAAACATTAAATGAGATACTTAAGTTTCTGGAATGTAATAAGGGTGCCTTAATTATCAGATATTATTAAAATGTGACATGGAGGATAAGGCAGACTCTTTTCCCCTTGTTAACCTGGTTATCGTATTAATACATTCACACGTTTTCCTCTCAGTCTGCTCCTCGTAGTAGCTGTTCTAGAGACATAAATGCTTATCCAGCCTTTTTTTTACCAGTTGTTACAAGTTCATCTAAATGTAGAAATAACTAGAAGGTTATAACAGATAGAATTGGGCTAGGGGGCATGGGAAGCTCCATGATAACAATGTCTGAATCTTCAGGGTATTTTCCACATCACTTTCAGACGTATGTTTTTCTGGTTGTCCCTTGGTATCCCTTTTATCATACAGCAGATTATCCATTAGATTTCACTTGATAAACTTTCATTTAATTTGTGACTATATAAATTGTTTTGACAATATGTTTGGTGATGAGAAAAATATTAAAAAGGTGACTATATATTTACCATAAAAGAACTTGTCCCTGTACTTAAAATACAGTTATAAAGCTGAATTTTTAACTTTACGATTGATTACTTCAAATAACTGAAACTCAAAATGCAATCATTAAGAAAACGTTTTAATAAGTTGTTACATTTTTCGTAACTGTTTAAAGTTAAAGAAAACAGACTTGCCAGGTAGATAATACCCAACTTCTATTAAAGAAACGAGATTAACTGTTACCTGCCTTCTTTCATAATGAAGGAAGCTATCTGCTTTATTCAAAAAGATTCCTGGAATTGTGACTCTTATTTGGTTCTTATATAATAGTTTCCATTTGGTAACACTGACTAATTAATAGATTGATTGCATTTTGTCTATTTTGACTTTATAGAATGAAAGCTTCTCAAGAGATGTGATAAAAGCAGAAATGGGGGCTTCCCTGGTGGTGCAGTGGTTGAGAATCTGCCTGCCAATGCAGGGGACATGTGTTCGAGCCCTGGTCTGGGAAGATCCCACATGCCGCGGAGCAGCTAGCCCCGTGAGCCACAATTACTGAGCCTGCGCGTCTGGAGCCTGTGCTCCACAACAAGAGAGGCCGCGATAATGAGAGGCCCGTGCACCGTGATGAGGAGTGGCCCCCACTTGCCGCAACTAGAGGAAGCCCTCACACAGAAACGAAGACCCAACACAGCCATAAATAAATAAATAAAATTAAAAAAAAAAAAAACAAATTGTTTAAAAAAAAAAAGCAGAAATGGTACTCCAAAGGACGTATGATTGTATCACCTGGAGATAACTCATTACATAGGCAGAAAGAGTTGCTATTAAGGATGGAATATAAGATGCAGAACCTTTATGACTATATTAAAAACATTTAAATTTCAACATATCCTACTGCCCACTGCCTGAGGAAATGGAAAAAATAAGTTTATCACTTAGATAATTCAGAGTAAACTTCCCCTTTGCTGGAATTGTCTGGAAAATTGTATCAATTTTCTTCGCTCAAATTATAAAGCTTTTTTCCTGAAATTTGAGAAACACTGATTTGACTAGTTGAAGACATTCAGGAAATCCTCTGCCCTCTTCAAATTCAACATCACTCTCAAAAAGTGTTCTTTGCATTACATTTGTAGCACTTAAGCTGAGCTTAATTTCTAAACAGGTTCAAATTTTTTTATTATGAAAATAATATAGAGTCATTGGAAAAATCCAAACAATGCAGGTATATATAGAGTAAAAGTAAAGGCATCCATATTCAAACACCCCTACTCTACTACCCTCCCTAGAACTAGCCACAGTCAACATTGTTAGGATAACTTATCTAGACGTTTGACAGTATATATCCATGTACAATATATCTTCTTGGGTGTATATAGTATATAGTTTATACATATAAATCAGTACAGATACTTTTCTACTTCTGGCTTTTTTAATTAACACTATATTTTGCAGATCTTTCCATGTCAGAACAATGAAGACTGTATAATGTCCCAAAGCACTGATATACCAAAATTTATTCAACTATACTGTGTTAAGGAACATTCCACTGGCTTTCATTTTTGCTATAGTTTTATAGTAAACATTCTTAGACATAAACCTATGGGCATATATTTGGAAATTTTGACTGACATTGCCAAACGGTTCTGCATAAAGATGATATAAAGTCTCGTTCTTACTAACAGTCATAGCCACTTTGCCAACTGTCTGGGTCATTATCACATCACATGTTCAATCATTTGTTGGGGAAGCAAGAACTTGTACCACAAATTGTAAACTTCTCAAAATTTTTATTTTAGACTTAGAAGAGGAGTAGAAATTAATCGGGGACACTTGGGGGAAATGACTTACAGCAAATGCAACATCCAAAGGACTGGAATCAAGAGAGTATCTGGGGACTTCCCTGGTGGTGCAGTGGTTGAGGGTCTGCTTGCCGATGCAGGGGACACGGGTTTGTGCCCCTGTCCGGGAAGATACCACATGCCACAGAGCAGCTGGGCCCGTGAGCCATGATGGCTGAGCCTGCGCGTCCGGAGCCTGTGCTCCGCAACGGGAGAGGCCACAACAGTGAGAGGCCCGCATACCGCAAAAAAAAAAAAAAAAAAAAAAAAAAAAAAATATATATATATATATATATATATATATATATATATATATATATATATATATATATATATTAATCAATACTTTTACTGAAGGGGGGAGAAAGAATTCTTCCACACTAGACCAATCAGATATTTCAATGAAGAGAAAAATCAACTATGAGTGAAACAAGTGATTATGGGTACAGCCTGAAAATTTACTTTTGATAGAGACAGGACAATCTAAATTCACTGCCTTGATATCTTTACTCCTATGGCCAAGATGTGGCAAATAGTTAAAATTAGAAAAAAAAATGATTCTGAGGCAAATTTAAAAGAGAAAGTCAAACTCCTAAATATTCCTACAGTTATTCTCATCAACAGTGATGGGTGCTTTGTGGGTAATATACAACTATGATTAGAATTTCAATGGCGTATAACTGAAAGACCTTTTTTCATGTCATTCATATGAGAAAAGTGCATTCTCCAGCTATACTTTCCAAATGATATCACATAGGAGAAATCTTTTACTGGATCAAAGATCCTATTACACACACAAAAAAATGTTTTGAATTTTTACCCATTATCATCAGAAAGCCTTGTGAATTAAATGTTTTGCTAAATGTTAGCATAAATATTTTCAGAAATGTGCATGTAATCTAAACCAGAAGAACATAAGCATTGAGGATATATTACATTCATTTACATACATTTTTCAATCCTCCATTCATTCATTTATTCATCCACACATTTATCCATTGTTATTCAATAAATATGTATTACTAACCTTCTTCATAATGGACATTTTCATGGCTTTACAGCATCATAAAGTTTTAAAATTGTTTAGTTCCTTTGGTTCAGGAGTTTACTGTCTACAGGATGAGCACATGTCCTGACAGAAATATTATAAACAAAGTGAGATATACTATAACAGGAATAAAATTAAGAACAGTAGAAGAAAATAGTAAAGAAAATTAAGAGCTGGTAAGTTTAGGAAATAAAGGGAAAATTCACTAAAATGTCAGAGGTCTCAAGTCAAGAGCACAGGGCATGTTCTTTTGACATTTTTCCCCTAAAAATAGTTTTAAGTGTGTGTACGTCTTTGTGAACACCAATGTATTCTAGTTGTATGACTCAGTAATTTGACTAGTTTTCAGTGAATAATTTAGAAAATAAAATGACCCAATGTTTCTTTTGCAAAAGATTTGTTGCTTCTCTTTTGATATCAGTTGAAGTATATAGTTAGAAGGGATGTTATATTTGTAACTTTCACTGTCCTGTGAGGACTCTGCCATCAAATGTAAGTAAGTTTAAGGATTATGTCTACAAGCTTATCTGAGCATTGAATATATTTATGAATTTTTTATCTTATTATACATAATAGTAGCTGTATCTATATTCTGTAATCCACAACCTGCCATTGATCATGGTGTTTCCAAAGAATAGTTTCACTGCTCTTTCCACAATGACATTATGACTCTTAGTGGAAATGAAATGGAGATTCTCAACACCATGAGTTTAAGTCTTTAATAGTCCATTGCCAAGATTTTCCAGAACACATGAACAAGGAGATTCATTTCTGAAAATGGAAGACTAAATGATTTTGAACTAACCATTTAGCTAAACATCTGGCAAATCTGAAAAATTAAAAAATGTGTCTGTGAATTAAGAAGTTGAGGAAGCAAGATTTAGGGAAAAAGAGGAGTCAAAAGAGATAAACAATATTTATCATTATTTTCACCCCTCAAAGCAAAAGTGAAAGTTGTGGTAAAAGGTTTGAGAAGCAGAGCAGATGTTCAGCCATCTGAACAACACTACAATCAACAAAAATTAGAGTGTAGGGTCTGGCAAAAAGGAGGTCATGAGAACTATCAACATTTGGTGGATATACTCCAAAAGGGCTATACTTTAAGAGTGAGGATAAATGGTAATAGACTTGCCCAAAGAAAGACAAAAAATAACTTCAAATCATCTCAATTCCTAATTGGGCTAGGGAGATATGCTCTTAGACCAAATGTCTGACAAAAATCAAAAATATATTTGAAAATATAAGATCATGCAGAGCATTACACTTTCTCTACAATATTTTATACACAAGAACTAAAACTCAAAAATATTTAAGCATGTAAGAAGATAAGACTTGAGCAAAGCACAACAAATAATAGAAACTGATAAAGTATCTAAATAATGGAGTTATCTGGAGTAGATTTAAAAATAGGTATGATTAATATTTTTAAAATGAATTTTGTAAAGAGAATAGAAAAATATAAAAATTGAAATTCTAAAATAGAAATCTAAATGTAAGAACTTAGTAGGCGAGGTTAACTGCAGATTAGACATAGGAGATTGAGAATTTACTACAAGATGGGTGAGATAAATTATCCAGACTGAAACACAAACAGACCAAAAAAATGGAAATATGGAAAAGAGCAAGCAATACATCTAACACAGTGAAAAATCGAACTTGATTCCAGAAGGACAGCAAATGAACGGAATCAATATTTAAACAGATAATGGCAGAGAATTGATGAAATAATCAAGCCATGGATTCAAGAAGCTTTATGAACCCTAAACAGGATAAATACAACAAACAGCAAAAAAGTACATTATAGTAAACTGCTAAAAATGAAACAGAAAGCAGGCAGAGAAAAAGGAGTAATACTTTCAAATAAGCCCAAATAAGAATGTCTATTGGCTAACAGCAGAAACAAGGGACCTGGAAAACAATGGAAACGTTCAAAGTACTGAAATAAAAGAACTGCTAGCCTAGACTTATATATCCAGAAATATATACTCAAATAAATGAAGGGAATTTAAAGAGATTACAAATATATTAGAACTGAGAATTAATTACCAGCAGACCTGAACCAGGGAAAACAATAAAAGGTGTTCTGCAGTCAGAGTAATAATAATCCTAAATGGAACTTGGAAACAAAAGAAGAAAAACAAATAGCATGGCAATGAGGATAAGTAAAAGAATGTTGACTGTAAGAAATAATGATAATAATATCTTGTGAGATTTAAGTGATATACAAAATGAAAACACTCAAGAATAACACATAAATCAAGTAGGGTTAAATCAAATTAGAGTATTCTATGACACATATATTTTCCTGTAAGTAATAAAAGCACTAACTTAAGTTATATATTAATAAATAAAGGAGACCCATTATAATCGCAGTAAATCACTAAACAATAGTTAAATGATTTATAAATGACACTCTAAAATGGAGAAAATTGAAATAACATAAAAGTTTAATCAATTTGGTAACCATGGGCCATGTGTGCAAAGTTTTCGTTTACCCATTATAAATGTTGGACACAAGACCCATTCCTTGTCTCTCTTCTCATCCTAAGACCAACGTCTCTTAGATTCTTCCAGTTTTGCTTATTTTTTCCCAGATATTCCCAAACATTTATTTTGCCTTTTCTCATAACAATTTGGGGCACCTTGAATTTTCTCTGTGTGTTGTGCTTGGTGACATTTGGTTTTTTTTCTACTTATGCTGATATTTACAGAATGTTCTGACTAATATTGAATGAATAAATCCAATCTCTTCTTGAAGACATTAGACTTGCCAAGATGTAGGAAGACAGGTATGATGCAAGCTTAAGAGGAATGTCCCTTTCATAGGCATTGCCAAGGAGACAAGAGAAGCGTTTATGTGTTGCTTCCAAAGATAACTATTTTTTTAACATCTTTCCTGGAGTATAATTGCTTTACAATGTTGTGTTAGTTTCTGCTCTATAATAAAGTGAACCAGCTATATGTATACATACATCATTATATCCCTTCCCCCTTGCATCTCCCTCCCACCCTCCCTATCCCAAACCTCTAGGTGGTCACAAAGCACCAAGCTGATCTCCCTGTGCTATGTGGCTGCTTCCCACTAGCTATCTATTTTATATTTGGTAGAATATACATGTCAGTGCCATTCTCTCACATCGTCCCAGCTTACCCTTCCCCCTCCTCATGTCCTCAAGTCCATTCTGTACGCCTGCATCTTTATTCCTGTCCTGCCCCTACGTTCATTAGAACCTTTCTGTTTTGTTTTTCTTAGATTCCATATATACGTGTTAACATATGGTATTTGTTTTTCTCTTTCTGACTTACTTCACTCTGTGTGACAGACTCTAGGTCCATCCACCTCACTACACATAACTCAATTTCGTTCCTTTATATGACTGAGAAATATTTCATTGTACATATGTGCCACATCTTCTTTACCCATTCATCTGTTGATGGACAATTAGGTTGCTTCCATATCCTAGCTATTCTAAATAGTGCTGCAGTGAACATTGTGGTACATGATTCTTTTTTTTTTCTTTCTTTTTTTTTTTTTTTTTGCGGTATGCGGGCCTCTCACTGTTGTGGCCTCTCTCGTTGTGGAGCACAGGCTCCAGACGTGCATGCTCAGCGGCCAAGGCTCACAGTCCTAGCCACTCTGAGGCATGTGGGATCTTCCCGGACTGGAGCACAAACCCGTGTCCCCTGAATCAGCAGGCGGACTCTCAACCACTGCACCACCAGGGAAGCTCCTACATGACTTTTTGCATTACGGTTTTCTCAGAGTATGTGCCCAGTAGTGGGATTGCTGGGTCATATGGTAGTTCTATTTGTAGTTTTTAAAGGAACCTCCATACTATTCTCCATAGTGGTTGTATCAATTTACATTCCCATCAACAGTGCAAAAGGGTTCCCTTTTCTCCACACCCTCTCCAGCATTTATTTTTTGTAGATTTTTTGATCATGGCCATTCTGACCGGTGTGAGATGATATCTCATTGTAGTTTTGATTTGCATTTCTCTAATAATTAATGATGTTGAGCATCCTTTCATGTGTTTGTTGGCAGTCTGTATATCTTCTGTGGAGAAATGTCTATTTAGGTCTTCTGCCCATTTTTGGATTGGGTTGTTTGTTTTTTTGTTATTGAGCTGCATGTGCTGCTTCTAAATTTTGGATATTAATCCTTTGTCAGTTTCTTCATTTGCAAATAGTTTCTCCCATTCTGAGGGTTATCTTTACATCTTATTTATGGTTTCCTTTGCTGTGCAAAAGCTTTTAAGTTTCATTAGGTCCATTTGTTTATTTTTGTTTTTATTTCCATTTCTCTAGGAGATGGGTCAAAAGGGATTTTACTGTGATTTGTGCCATAGAGTGTTCTGCCTATGTTTTCCTCTAAGAGTTTAATAGTGTCTGGCCTTATATTTAGGTCATTAATCCAATTTGAGTTTATTTTTGTGTATGGTGTTAGTGAGTGTCCTAATTTCATTCTTTTACATGTAGCTGTCCAGTTTTCCCAGCACAACTTATTGAAGAGACCATCTTTTCTCCATTGTATATTCTTGCCTCCTTTGTTAAAGATAAGATGACCATATGTGCATGGGCTTAGCTCCGGGTTTTTTATCCTATTCTATTGATCTATATTTCTGGTTTGGTGCCAGTATGACACTGCCTTGATTACTGTAGCTTTGTAGTATAGCCTGAAGTCAGGGAGCCTGATTCCTCCAGCTCTGTTTTTCTTTCTCAAGATTGCTTTGGCTATTCGGAGTCTTTTGTGTTTCCATAAAAGTAGTGAATTTTTTTGTTCTAGTTCTGTGAAAAATCCATTGGTAGTTTGACGGGGATTGCATTGAATCTGTAGATTGCTTTGGGTAGTATAGTCATTTTCAAAATGTTGATTCTTCCAATCCAAGAACATGTTATATCTCTCTATCTGTTTGTGTCTCTTTTGATTTCTTTCATCAGTGTCTTATAGTTTTCTGCATACAGGTCTTTTGTCTCCTTAGGTAGGTTTATTCCTGGATATTTTATTCTTTTTGTTGTAATGGTATATGAGAGTGTTTCCTTAATTTCTCTTTCAGATTTTTGATCATTAGTGTATAGGAATGCAAGAGATTTTTATGCATTAATTTTGTATCCTGCTACTTTACCAAATTCATTGATTAGCTCTAGTAGTTTTCTGGTAGTATCTTTAGGATTCTCTATGTATAATAGCATTTCATCTACAAACAGTGACAGTTTTACTTCTTCTTTTCTGATCTGGATTCCTTTTCCTTCTTTTTCTTCTCTGACTGCTGTGGCTAAAGCTTCCAAAACTAGGTTGAATAATAGTGGTGAGAGTGGGCGACCTTGTCTTGTTCGTTATCTTAGTGGAAATGGTTTCACTTTTTCACTATTAAGAATGATGTTGGCAGTGGGTTTGTCATATATGGCCTTTTTATGTTGAGGTAAGTTCCCTGTATGCTTACTTTCTGCAGGGTTTTTATCATAAATGGGTGTTAAATGTCTTTGAAAGCTTTTTCTGCATCTATTGAGATGATCATATGATTTTTCTCCTTCAATTTTTTAATATGCTGTATCACATTGATTGATTTGCATATATTGAAGAATCCTTTCGTTCCTGGGATAAATGCCACTTGATCATGGTGCATGATCCTTTTAATGTGCTGTTGGATTCTGTTTGCTAGAATTTTTGTTGATATGTTCACCGGTGATATTGGCCTGTAGTTTTCTTTTTTTGTGATATCTATGTCTTGTTTTGGTATCAGGGTGATGGTGGCCTCATAGAATGAATTTGGGAGTGTTCCTCCCTCTGCAATATTTTGGAGGAGTTTGAGAAGGATAGGTATTAGCTCTATTCTAAATGTTGCTAGAATTCTCCTGTGAAGCCATCTCTTCCTGGACTTTTGTTTCTTGGAAGATTTTTATTCACAGTTTCAATTTCAGGGCTTGTGATTAGTTTGTTTCTATTTTCTATTTCTTCCTCTTTCAGTCTTGAAAGGTTGTGCTTTTCTAAGAATTTGTCCATTCTTCCAAGTTGTCCATTTTATTGACATGTAGTTTCTTGTAGTAATCTCTCATGATCCTTTGTATTTCTGCAGTGCCATTTTTTACTTCTCCTTTTTCATTTCTAATTCTATTGATTTGAGTCTTCTCTGTTTTTTTCTTGATGAGTCTGGCTAATGGTTTATCAATTTTGTTTATCTTCTCAAAGAACCAGCTTTCAGTTTCATTGATCTTTGCTATCATTTCCGCCATTTCTTTTTCATTTATTTCTGATCTGATCTGTATGAGTTATTTACTTCTGCTATCTTTGGGGTTTTGTTGTTCTTCTTTCTCTAATTGCTTTAAGTGTAAGGTTAGATTGTTTATCTGAGATGTTTCTTGAGGTAGAATTGTATTGCTATATACTTCTCTCTTAGAACAGCTTTTGCTGCATCCCATAGGTTCTGAGTCATTGTGTTTTCTTTGTCATTTTTTTTCTAGGTATTTTTTGATTTCTTCTTTGATTTCTTCAGTGATCTCTTGGTTATTTAGTAGTATATTGTTTAGCCTCCATGTGTTTGCATTTTACAGTTTTTTTCCTGTAATTGATATCTAGTCTCATAGTGTTGTGGTTGGAAAAGACAGTTGATATGATTTCAATTTTCTTAAATTTATCAAGGCTTGATTCGTGACCCAAATATGATCTATCTTGGAAAATGTTCCATGAGCACTTGAGAAGAAAGTATTTTCCATTGTTTTTGGATGGAATGTCCTATAAATATCAATTGGGTCCATCTTGTTTAATGTATCATTGAAAGCTTGTATTTCCTTATTTATTTTCATTTTGGATGATCTGTCCATTGCTGAAAGCGGTGTGTTAAAGTCCCCTACTATTATTGTGTTACTGTCAATTTCCCATTTTATGGCTGTTAGCATTTGTCTTATGTACTGAGGTGCTCCTGTGTTGGGTGCTTAAATATTTACAATTGTTATATCTTCTTCTTGGATTGATCCCTTGATCAATATGTAGTGTCCTTCTTTGTCTCTTGTAATAGTCTTTATTTTAAAGTCTATTTTGTCTGATATGAAAATTGATACTCCAGCTCTCTTTTGATTTCCATTTGCATGGTATATCTTTTTCCATCCTCTCACTTTCAGTCTGTATGTGTCCCTAGGTCTGAAGTGAGTCTCTTGTAGACAACATATATACAGGTCTTATTTTGTATCCATTCAGTCACTCTATGTCTTTTGGTTGGAGCTTTTAATCCATTTACATTTAAGGTAACTATCAATATGTATGTTCCTATTACCATATTCTTAATTGTTTTGGGTTTGTTATTGTAGGTCTCTTCCTTCTCTTGTGTTTCTTGCCAGAGTAGTTTCTTTAGCTTTGTTGTAAAGCTGGTTTGGTGGTGCTTAATTCTCCTAGCTTTTGCTTTTCTCTAAAGATTTTAAATTCTCTGTCGAATCTGAATGAGATCCTTGCTGGGTAGAGTAATCTTCTTTGTAGGTTTTTCTCTTTCATCACTTTAAATAGGTCCTGCCACTGCTTTCTGGACTGCAGTGTTTCTGCTGAAAGATCAGCTCTCAACTTTCAGGGGATCCCTTTGTATGTTATTTGTTGTTTTTCACTTGCTGCTTTTAATATGTTTTTCTTTGTTTTAAATTTCTGATAGTTGATTAACATGTGTCTTGGCATGTTTCTCCTTGGATTTATCCTGTATGGGACTCTCTGTGCTTCCTGGACTTGACTGACTATTTCCTTTCCCATATTAAGGAAGTTTTCAACTATATCTCTTCAAATATTTTCTCAGTTCCTGTTTTTACTCTCCTTCTTCTGGGACCCATATAATTCGAATGTTGCTGTGCTTAATGTTCTCCCAGCCATCTCTGAAACTGTCCTCAATTCTGTTCATTCTTTTACTTTTTTTCTGCTCTGCGGTAGTTATTTCCACTATTTCATCTTCCAGGATACTTATCCATTCTTCTGCCTCAGTTATTATGCTCTTGATTCCTTCTAGAGAATTTTCAATTTCATTTATTGTGTTGTTCATCATTGTTTGTTTCCTCTTTAGTTCTTCTAGGTCCTTGTTAAACAGTTCTTCTATTTTCTCCATTCTTTTTCCAAACTTTTGGATCATCTTTACTATCATTACTCTGAAGTATTTTTCAGGTATACTGCCTATTTGCTCTTCATTTGTTTGGTCTGCTGGGTTTTTACTTCGCTCCTTCATCTGCCCTGTATTTCTCTGTCTTCTCATTTTGTTTAACTTACTGTGTTTGTTGTCTCCTTTTCACAGGCTGCAGGTTCGTAGTTCCCTTTGTTTTTGGTGTCTGCCCCCTGTGGGTAAGGTTGGTTCAGTGGGTTGTGTAGGCTTCCTGTTGGAAGGGACTGGTGCCTGTGTTCTGGTGGATGAGCCTGGATCTTCTCTTTCTGGTGGGCAGGACTGTGTCCAGTGGTGTGTTTTGGGGTGCCTGTGAACTTATTATGATTTCAGGCAGCCTCTCTGCTAATGGTGGGGTTGTGTTCCTGTCTTGCTAGTTGCTTGGTATAGGGTGTCCAGCACTGTAGCTTGCTGGTCGTTGAGTGGAGATGGGTCTTAGCATTGAGGTGGAGATCTCTGGGATGTCTCTCACCAATTGATGTTACTTGGAGATGGGAGTTCTTTTGTGGTCCAATGTCCTGAACATGGGTCTCCCACCTCAGAAGCTCAGGCCTGACACCCGACCGGAGCACCAAGACCCTGTCAGTCTCATGGCTCAGAAGAAAAGGGAGAAAAAGAAGAAAGAAAGGAAAAGTAAAATAAAGTTATTAAAGTAAAAATTATATTATTAAAATAAAAAAATTAAAACGTGATAAGAAAAAAAAGAGCAATGAAACCAATAAACAAATCCACCAATGATAACAAGCACTAAAACCAATGCTAAGATAAACATAAAAATCAGAAACTAGTCAGTCACACACAGCAGACCCCAAGTCTACATTTGCTCCCATAGACCACTGAGTCAATTTTGGGATGATTTGTTGTGTATTCAGGTATTCCACAGATGCAAGGTACCTCAAGTTGATTGTGGAGATTTAATTTACTGCTCCTGAGGCTGCTGGGAGAGATTTCCCTCTCTCTTCTTTGCTCCACAGCTTCTGGTGTTTAGCTTTGGTTTTGGCCCTGCCTCTGCATGTATGTTGCCCTCTGGTATCTGTTCTTCGCTCAGAGAAGAGGGGGTTAAGGAGCGGCTGATTAGGGGGCTCTGGCTCATTCAGGCTGAGGGGAGAAAGGAATACAGAAGGTGAGGTGAGCCTGCAGTGGCAGAGGCCAGAGAGATTTTGCAGCAGCCTGAGGCATGCCATGTTGTCTCCTGGGGAAGTTGTCCTTGGATCATGAGACCCTGTCAGTGACAGGCTGCACAGGCTCCGGGGAGGGGAGGTGTTGATAATGACCTGTGCTTTCACACAGGATTCTTGGTGGCTGCAGCAGCAACATTGCATGCCTCTCTCTGGGGTCCGTGCTGATAACCACGGCTCATGCTCATCTCTGGAACTCATTTAGGCAGTGCTCTGAATCCCCTCTCCTCGTGCACCCTGAACCAATTTTTCCTTGCCTCTTAGGCAGGTCCAGACTTTTTCCCAAACTCCCTCCCAGTTAGCTGTGGTGCACTAGCCCCCTTCAGGCTGTGTTCATGCAGCCAACCCCAGTCCTCTCCCTGTGATCAGACCTCTGAAGCCAGGGTCTCAACTCCCAGCCCCCACCATTCCTAGTGGTTGAGCAGATAAGCCTCTCAGACTGGCAAGTGCTAGTCAGCACCCATCCTCTGTGCAGGAATCTGTCCTCTTTGCTCTCTACACCCCAGCTGCTGCTCTCTCTTCCATGGCTCTGAAGGTTCCCCCCTGACCACCCCTTGTCTCCGCCAGTGAAGGGGCTCCGTAATGTGTGGAAACTTTTTCTCCTTCACAGTTCCCTCCCAGAGGTGTAGGTTCCATCCCTATTCTTTCTTCTCTTTTTTGTTTTTTCTTTTGCCCTACGCAGGTATGTGGGGAGTTTCTTGCTTTTTGGGAAGTCTGAGGTCTTCTGCCAGCGATCAGTAGGTGTTCTGTAGGAGTTGTTCCACATGTAGATGTATTTCTGATGCATTTGTTGAGGGAAAGTTGATCTCCACGTCTTACTCTTCTGCCATCTTTAAGGTCCTCCAAGAAAATTTCTTTTTAAAATAAACATAAATATTGACATTGATGTTTACATATTTTAATGTTCACAATTTAGATAGAATGGCATCAAAGAATTATAGCCCATTTTAAAATGTCAAAGTCATAGATTCTCAGGCTTGAGTTAGTTTTAAAAGAACTGATTTCCTCTTCTTCTGGACAGAGATATTTAACAATTTTTTAACTCCTCTATTTAGTCCATTTTTATTCTTTAAGTACATGCCCTGAATTAAATATTATATATATATATATATATATATATATACTTACAAAAAAATCTACATTTTTATATTTTTGCAAAAACTATTTCCTACATTTCTTAGACAATTTTGTGTCAATAAATGACCAAAAGTTTAGCATTTAATATATATTTCTATTTCCTTGGAGTGTCATAAAAAAGTATAAGAATGGTCTATAGCAACAAATTAATTTTTATGATTTGTTCAGTTCTTTCTTTAGTTTATCCTGCTACCTGCCTAAAGAGAGTGATCATTGATAAGCTATTATATATAACTGTATAATTCTGACCTTACTGGAGTTTGATTCATTATTGAGAAAATTGCTACTTTGTAGTGCTTAGTATATTTGGGAGCACATCACTTAATTCACAATTAGAAGGTGTAATTTTTATAGTAGTGTCAAATAGAAGTGGTGTTATTTTTGGAAACCAGAAATAATAGTTTGATTTATATTGAAGATATTTTAGAGAAAACTCTATTACCTTTTACTGATTTGGGGAGATATCACCTAGAGTTGTATTAACATCCAAATACTTAGTTTGAAAAGAATTCCTTAGATAACAGGTACTTTACCTTGCCTTGAACTATTGGAAGATAGTTGCACTAAAACAATTTTACTAATTGACCAGAAAATAAAACTCAACTCATTTATTCTCCCAAAAATCTAAATCACAATTTTTTCAAATGTATGCTCAGTCACATTTTAAGAATTCATATCTAAAAATAATTGTGATAAACAAAGCAATTCATTAAGGAATTCTGTTACTTGTATGGTGATAATTTTTTTAAATAATGGTAGGAAAAAATTGCATTCTATTATTCTATATATTTGTTTTCCTATTCTGTTTAGTGCCTATATTTCCGAAGGAGTATTGTTTAGTCTTGTTTTGTTTTTAAATCATCTTAAAAAAAGTCAAGGTGCATCCAGGAGTTGCTTTTTTATGATTCTGTGATCTTATGTTACTTCTTTACTTTCTACTACCTTAAATCAATTTCAATCATTTCTCATTATAATAAATTCTCTTTGTGCCTTGTTTAGCCATCATCACTTATGGCTTTGTTGTTTTATTTTCTTCCTTTCTCAGAATATTCTAAATCATCCCCTCTATTCCCAACTCCTTCTTCCACTACAAATCATAATTCTGATCATTGTTCATAATTCATATTATGCTAATTACTTCAGCCATCACTTTTAACCTCTTTATTTTTCTATTCACTTGAAGTTTTGTCACATTTATATATGCTCAAGAAGCAATAACTTATTCTGTACTTCTGGCTTTATTCCTGTTCTTTATAAGTCTCTCTTTCAACAGATTAAAACTCATCATACTTCTTTTTATATTGTTGTATCCTGGAGTATTAGTATTTATTAGTTTCTCTACTGTATAGTGGGATGCTATAATTATAAGTCTCACATCATAAATATGTTGCTTTAAATGATTTACATTGACTTTTATTTTACTATTTCTCTTCTTTAAACTATTTTGAAATAGCTATATTTAATTTAGACTGCAGTATAATACATCTGAGAATAACTACTTATTTTAATATGTGACAAAATATTATACTACCTTTCTTGGAAATATTTGAATTGTGTATAGGAGTACACATCCTTAACCTCCTATTTCCTCTCTCTTTTTTATTCAATGTCCAATTGTCTCCTTACTCTAAAGACCTACAGTTTAGTGATAAATTAGTTATCTTAGATAAGATAAGCCAATTCCTAGGATTCAATATATTGTCTTCTCTTGCTTTCCTAATTTAAGCCTACAGACAGAAAAGGCAGTAGTTTCCCTTGGCTATCCAAAGTTTTAGCCTAGAGGAAAAAGTAAAGAAAATGGGAATACTATCTGAAGCCCAGAAAGGCAGTTTCACTTTCTTCAGGATTCTGGTTAATCCATGCCGGTTTTCAAATGCTTATTAATGAATCTAAAATACAATTGGGAGAGATATCCCTCTGAGATCAGATGTATTTATTGGTTCCTATTTGGAAGGGATTCCATTCCTTCAAGAGGAGGCTACCACATGCAAACTGATTCCTTTCCTAGAGCCTAGATTCTAATCTGCTCTTGTCAAAAACAAAAACACACACACACACACACACAAAAAAAAAAACAGAACAAAAAAACTGAGAACTTTACAAATTGTCTCTCTCAGATTTTAATATCCTTTGATTTCTGTTCGTATTTATTAGGAATCTATTCATTTTCTTCTATACCCTTTTTTATACACTCATTCCTATGTTAATTGCAGCATTATTTACAATAGCCAAGATATGGAAACAACCTAAGTATCCATCAGTAGATGAATGGATAAAAAAGGATGTGGTATATATACACAATGAAATATTATTCAACCATAAGAAAGGCTGGAAAGGCAGGAAAGAAATCCTGCCATTTTTGATAAATGGATGGACGTTGAGCACATTCTTCTGAGTGAGATAAGTCACATAAAGAAAAACAAATACTGTATGATATCACTCTTATGTGGAAACTTAAAAAGTCAAACTACTAAAAAACATAAATGGTGTTTAGCAGGGGACAGAGCGTTGCGGGTATAAAATTAATGTTGCTTAAGGGTACAAATTTGGCAACAAGTAGTGTATAAGTCATAGAGCTCTTCCTATACTCTTGTATCCCTACCTGGCTAGAATCCTGAATTAAATGTGGAATCTGACTTCCATGAGAGCAGCTCTGATCAGTGTTGTAAAAAATAAAATTTATGACTTTGGCAATTTCATCTTTCTGTTTTTGTCTGATGTATTTCTCTAATTTCAGCAGGATCTTAAGGCCACCTAAGTTTTGTGCTACCCTTTGTATTATATAACTGTCTGGCTGTCCCCTGCTCCTGACCTCTTTATATCTGTAATTCTTTGGGGAGAAGGAAAGTGTCCTTATTCTCACTTTCACCACATTTGCTATCTGCAAAATTCCATTCTAAGGATTCCTCACTTGCCTCTTGAGATATTTCCCAGTCTGGGAACTTAAAGTTTCCAAAAGTTAACAAAAACTTCTCTTTTAAAAATTAGTGCTTCCTTCTTACAGTGGGAGATTTCTACCTATAATATTGTGTTTCTTTGATGTTTACATTTTGCTAATACAGAGTGACAGTGGTAACACAAACTTCCATTTCTACTATGATCTCTTTTTCCTGCTATAACACTAACTCCTTCTTACCCTTTAAATGGTCCTTTTCTTAATTCCTTTCAATGCAGTTCAGTTGGGCTTGTCAAATATTAACCTCTTCTTGCTACCCCTTATAAATCTAACTGGACTCAACTAGTTTAAATGTTTTGTTTCCCTTTTTCCCTCCTTCCCAGATTTCCTATTTGGAATGCAACATTAAAACATAATATTTAAAGTTGGTTCCATTCCTCACTGACTTGTTGTTCTTTAGAATCCAGGACAACCTTGTGAATGATTACTTTAAAACTGTATGAATTGTATCATGGTCATCATGATTCACAAGCTGGAATATATTATATATACCCTTAGGAATGTAGCTTCTATAGTAGGAATGGTAAAAGCTCTTGCAACTCCCTAGAGAATCAATTCTACTCAAAACTTTAGGAGAAAAATATTTTGTATTTAAAAAACATTGACATATTATAGAAAACATAATAAAATTTAAATTATTATAACATCATGAAATTATTTTAAAAGGTAAAGATGAGGCTTTAAAGGAATTTTATGATTACATTCAGCAGTTTTGATCTAAGTTAAACAAATGAATGGAAGTTTGCATTCATTCTTCTGTCACTAGTGACAGATACAACTAAGAAGTACTGATCCAAATGTTTTGAAACAATTCTATCAAATAAGTATTTTCATTGCCTCTGAGCAAGCAAATATGCTTCAGAATGAGTCATTAACAAAAATATCTCCTTAGCCTTCATATTTCAGCATGTGATTATCTGTTCAAAGGGTCATTAAAATTAGTGATATCCAGCATCTAGAAACTTTGTTAAGGAAATAAAGATATGCACAATATTTCCATAAAAGATAATCATAACATTGATGATTACTTTTTAGCCATTTTTTTCATTCAGTGATGTCTGGTTAGGTAAATAAATAAATTCAGTCTATATATACACACACACACACACACACACACAAATAAAACACACATAGATATTAAAAATTCAAATTTTCAAAGAACATTTAATAACGTTAGAAAATGTTCATGGCCTTTTTAATTTAGTGAAAAATAAAGCTGCCTACAAAGCTTATTGATGACTGGGACCCAACTTTTGGTTAAGAAATATGTATATTTTATTATATGCATAGATTATGCATATAAACTAAGCACAAATGAACACAACACACAAACATGTTAAAATGTTAGAAATGCTCTGTCATGTTGCTGGAATTTGGTGATTTTTATTTTCTTGTTTATATTTTTCTCTATTTTTTCTCAATAATTATAATCAGAACAACTCTGTTTTAGTATTCACTAAAATCTTTCATATTCTATAATATATTATTTTAGTATAGTGACTATGTCCTATTTAACTTTGAGTCACTAGAGTGAAAGCTAAAACCATCTATGGCACATGGCTTATTCTCTACATTAACATAACTCTGCTTGACCATTAGGCTGTCTTAACCAATAACACTTTACTATTCCATTGTCTTCCTCAATGCAAGTTTACTGTTCTAGGAAACCCTTGCCTGGGAAGATAAGTTGCAAGTAACTTTATTGTTCATTTAGAAGTTTCCTGGAAAAACAATTTAAATGAACATCAAACTGTTAAACTTTTCAATAGATAGCATCATATGACTATTTAGTCTTCTAATCTCTTTGTATGCCCTAACCTGAAGACCCCCCCATGTTGATTGTACAATATATACTATTATATCATAATCATTTTTCAGTTCTAGTCACCCCTTCCCCCTACCACCTCCACATTGAAAGATCCTCCATAAACTGACTCTAAAATCTCATAAATACCCTAACTTCGCCTTCTTTTTTCCCTGAGTCAAGGAAGTCTCTGTCAGGGTAGTGTTCTCACTTATGAAGTAAGAATAAACTTACCTGTGTCTTATCAACAGGTTTGTTTGGTGAAGTCTCTTTGTTTGACAAAAGTGTGAGTAACAAAGAGCCTTACATTTACCAGATGTGCAATAAGTATATATTGAAGTAATGTTCAAATTTTGTAATTCATTAAATTATTGTCAGTATTTTGTACCTCTAAGAATTTTAGTCTGTGACTCAATCCACTTTGAAGACAAACATAAATTGCTCTGTACTTACCTTTTGGTGTTAGTGGGCACATTTCATTGAAGAAATGTAATTTATACTTTGATATTTGCTCTCATTTCAAAACCATACTTCAACAATTATTGTTCAGTATGAGAAAATGTTTTCCATATGGTTATTTGTCTTTACTTCCCATTGAAAATGTACTATTTAGCTATGATGGATTAATGTAATTAATTAATTAATTTTTATTTTCTGAATTTTCTTGTAGACCTAAGTTTTGAAATATTAAAAATAATAGCCTAGTAATGGAATTAAGCTAGTAATAGAATTCGGCAGAGCTATTAAGAAATGGGGTGGATGCTTACTTTCCTGAGGTATGTTTGTAATTGTTATTTCTAGACCTTCAGAAGGCAAGCCTTCTTTATTTGCCAGCTTAGAGCTGAAGAACTAAAGGATGTACACTGAGAGTTAAACTTAAATGACACAAAATAATCAGCACACACTTATCCCAAGTCACGTCAAATGAAAAGTGTATAGCAGCATTCCCTTTAGAAGGTATTGACATATGTAAAGACAGAATGGATTCATGCATGGTGGTGGTGGTTGTTCCCTGTTATGAAAGCAGAGATGGAGGAGGGCAAAGCACTTTGAAGCACTGTCACAGGGAGTACTTCTCAAACTTTAATCTGCATGCAAATCACTTGGAAATCATAGGAAAATTCAGATTCTTATTTAAAGGTCTAGAGTGAGGCTTGAGATTCTGAATATGAAAAAGCTGCCAGGTTATGCTAGCACACTTTGAGTAGTAAAGATTTAACTGAAAGGGACCCTGGTGAGTGGACATGCTTTGACCTATCACTGCTTTTTGGACCCTATGTCCATCAAACCTACTTCTGATTGTAACATGGCTTCTTTTTTAGTTTATCTAAATAACAGTATTGCTAATCCCAAGATTGCACTTCTAATTGTAAATTGATATGTGAGTATTTTAAATTTGTGCATTGTTTTCTGTGAGCTTCATTAACATGAGTTTGTTTCTATCAGACAAGATTAACACAAGTAATAATAGTTGAGATTTGAGTACTTAGTGACAGTTGTTGTGGTCCTCTATATACATGGTACAACATAATTTAATCCTCACAACAATCCTACGAGTTCCTTTTTTGAGCCTCACTTCACAGATGAGAAGATTTAGGCTCTGGAAGTTTAAGTAATTTGCCTTAAAAAAAAACAGTAAATAAACAACAGAAGAAGTATTGTAACTCAGGCATTCTGACCCTATGGTAGACAGAGTAATGACCTCCATAGATATTCACCTCCTGATCCTCAGAGCCAGTGAATATGTTACTTTATGTGTTAAAAAGTACTGGGCAGATGTGATTAAGTTAAGACCTTGACATGGGGAACTCATCTTGGATTATCTAGGTGGGCTCAATGTAGTCACAAATTACCTATAAGGGAAAGAGAGAGACAGCAGAAACAAAGTCAGAAAAGGGAGATGGAATGATAAAAATAGTTGGAATGATACGTGTTGAAGATGGAGGAAGGGGCTATGATCTAAGGAATGCAGGTGGCCTCTAGAAATTGGAAAAGCTTTGAAAACAGATTGTCTTCTAGTGTCTCCAGAAGGAATAAAGCTCTACCTACACCTTGATTTTAGGACTATATATTTATTCTGAATGCAACATAGATTTGTGTTCATTTAAGTCACTAAATTTGTGATGGTTAGTTTTAGCAGCAATAGGTAACTAAAAAGGTCCCAAAGCTCAAGCTCTTCAACAAACTCTTACGGTCTCAGGATAAATAGAAGCAGAGAAAATGGAATGGAGGAACTGAAAGCAGATATTAGAAAAAAAGAAGCAATAAGCCTGGTGATGAATGAGGAATAACAATTTATTTAACAGCTGCTTGTGTAAGGCAATGTGCTTGATCTTTTATAGATGACATATTGTAAAACTGTGACAATTTTTTTAAATTAAGACTAACTTTTAGAAATGTTTAAGATTCACAGCAAAATTGAAGGCAAGGTACAGATATTTCTCATATACTTCCTGCCCCCCCCCATGTGTATAGCCTCTCTTACTATCACCAGTCCCCATCAGAGAGGTACATTTGTTAAAATTAAGGAAACTACATTGACACATCATAATCACCCAAAGTCCATAGTTTAAAACATGCTTAGCTCTTGGAGTTATAAATTCTATGGGTTTGATGTATAATGACATGTACCCATGATTAAGGTGTCATAGAGTATTTTCACTGCCATAAAAATCCTCTGCTCCCTGCCTATTCATCCCTCTTCCCACTCCTAATCTTTGGTAACTACTGATCTTTTTATTGTCTCAATATGTTAGCCTTTTCCAGAATGCCATATAGTTGCAATCATACAGTGTGTAGTCCTTTCAGAATGGCTTCTTTCACTTAGCAATATGTATTTAAGTTTCCTGCATGTCTTTTTATGGCTTAATAGCTCATTTCTTTTTAGTGATGAATAATATTCCATTGCTTGGATGTACCATAGTTTATTTATCCATTCACTTATTGAAAGACATCTTGGTTATTTCCAAGTTTGGGAAATTATGAATAAAGCTCTTATCAACATCCAGGTGCAGGTTTTTGTGTGGACATACATTTTCAACTCCTCTGGGAAAATACAAAGGAGTGCAGTTGCTTGATTTTATGGTAAGAATATGTTTAATTTTGTAAAAACTGCCAAACTGTCTTCCAAAGTGGCTGCACCATTTTGCATTCCCAGTAACAATGAATGAGAGCTTCTTTTGCTCCACATCTTCACTAGCATTTGATGTTGTCAGTGTTCTAGATTTTGACTATTCTAACTGGAGTGTAATGATATCTCATGTTTTAGATAAATTTTAAGGAACATCTCTCATGTTGGAAAATTTTCATTATTAGAGAATGAATTTGATTTGTAGCACTGACAAAAGAACTCAAGTCAAACTCATGTCTTGAGTCCAAAGAGGAGAATTACACTGTGACATAGTTTATGGTGGGAAGGATGGAGAGGGAGAGATTTAAAATAACAATACTGATTTCATTGTTAGAATTTTAAACTTGTTCTAAGGGCAAGAGATACATTTCACAAATAATGTGATAAGTGCACATTCATTGGAGTAAATCTGTAGCTTCTAAATTGAGTACTTTTTGAAAAATATGTAGTCTAAAGTATAAGTAACAATATGTTCATTAAAAATATCAACTTGTTGCATTATGGGCACAGGTTTTATCTAAGCCAATTCACTCTGCCTTCAACTGAGTGACATAGGTGACACTAAATGTTGAGAGTACACAGGGAGAGAGCAGAGTTCTGGGAGTAGGAACCGAACATGGGAACCTGGAGCCACCACTTACGAATGTTTGACTGTGGCCAAGTTACTGATCTTCTACACACATCAGGTTCCCTCTTAGGTAAAGAGGGAAACTAGTAATTATATCTCTATAATAGCATTATGAGGGTTAAATAAGAGAATTTTCTAAAGCTCTTAGAATGCTTGGAGCATAGAAAACACTATACAATGTTTGTAAACAAATCTGAATTTTTAAATTATGGGCAATGTAGGAACAGTCCCATATTCTGAATGAGCAGAATATGCCTAGAGTTTAGATTAAAAGAGGATAGTTAGAAACAATGAGAAATTATTTTAATTTTAAAGTTCTCTGTAGTGTTTCTTAGCTGATCTTTTAAAGATGTGTTTAAAAATGTTAAGTGGGAAAAAAAATGTTGGAATCCTAAATAGCCACATGTTTGAAAACTATTCTCTCATCTGTACATCCTTAGATATGATATCTTGTCTTCCTGTGATATTTGATTATATTTACTATTTGTTTAGTGTACTATTCCAACCTCTCTGATGGGTAATATCCTTTAATACAAAGACACAAATATATTGTCTTCCCTAAGTATTTGGTCATCTTATCCCCTTTCTATAAAACAGCATTTAATGATCTAAAGCTGGCACTACTCCTCAAATATTTCAAGTTCAGACTATTTTTAATCCTTTATTTCACCACAAACCATTTTCATTAGCCTCCAATCTGTGAGTAAATTTGTCCAAAAAATATTGTTCTTAACTTACTAATCACTTTGCTAATAATAATCCATGATTGTTTCCTGCTTAATTTTTATTTGTCTCAATTATGAATTACTCTCTTCCACTTAGTTGGAGATCATTTGAGAATTATTAATTAATGATTGGACTCTCTTTTCATTCAGTAGTACTTTAGATTTTTATGACTTATTAGACAATATTGAATTTAATTCAATTCCTGAAACATTTGTTGAAGACCTATTCAGAACTAGACATAGTGCTAGGTTCTGAAGGGGATGTAAAATGATGATCAAAATACCCTTTGTCTAAAGAAGCGTACATTCTGATCAGGGAGAATGACAAGTACATAAACAGCTTTTTGAAAAGGCAAAAAATTAGTTCTGGAATCTATACAAATGACAAAAGATGGCAGATAGCTTCCTTGAATCCCATGCCCAAATTTACTGAAATCACTGCTCTTGGCTTCTTCTGTGTCTCTTGGTGACAATTAGGTCTAATGTCCCATTTCTAGGTGGAGGATCAGAAGCTGAGCAAAGGAAAAAAAAAATATTTTAGATCTTTCTACAAACTGTTATTTTTCTTCATGTGTTACTAAATTTCCTCTAATTGTTCACTTCCCTTTATATTCTATATATCATGTAAAGATCCTTATAATAATACACTTTTGAATTAGTTACCCATACTCCTTGAATATTGGAAATATTAGAATTTTTTTTTAAGAAGAAAGCTCTAAGAGTCTGTGCTCACACAGAATTACTCCTAGTCAGTTGAAGAATGTGGGCTCTATTTCAGGTTAACACACATTTTATATTTTCATAAAGCTTATAATAATATTATTGAACTTGCTTTTTCCATGTTACTCTTAGATTCCAAACATTTGGAAATGTGGTTTTAAATAAGAAACTTTTTGAATGCATTTAAGCATTTCTAGACCTGGTTGATCTGTTATTACTTATTTCCTTCATCCAGAATTCTAAGTAGCAGCATCTGAATGAGAACTGCTCACGTTGTTCTTTAAAACTAGCTGCTCAGTTGTGGTAGGAAAAAAATCTTATGCTGCTCAATAAAGCTAATATTGAATTTCACTTCTACCACTGAAGAACAGTTTGTGCTTAACACTCATGTCTGCTCTTAAGATATATTTAAATTATACAAAGCATTAAGGTAATAAAAACCTCATTTGCTTCAGAAAGTTTGCATTAGCCCCACTTATAAATACAAAAGTTTTTCCTTTTCTATTCTTAAAAATGTAGTTTCCTTGCTACCACTTTTTATATCACAAGACTAAAGAAAATTGTACCAGGATTAAATGACCAGAATATTCCCATTAATTTGGATACTTTTGAAGAATAGCAAAACAAATGGTGAAGTACAAAAATATATTAAAATGATTAGATTTTTGGTGATAGATCTTCAAATACATTAATTACTTTTACTTATGACTGATTGTTTTAGATCTTGGCACTATAACTAAAAAACATTGAAACACGCTGAAAACAGATTGCTGCCATTGTCATATTCTCTGCAACTTCCTATGGTCCCAAGAAAATAAGACAGGAAGCTAGTTACAGAGGTTTAACCTCTGCCCCCCTTCCCCATTCCAGCTTTGATAATGGAATGTCACTAACAGCACATCATTCTTCTTTTTCTATTCCTTCCCAGTTCTCCTAAAGGAAAATGTTAGTTCCACTCATAAAAGGGTAAGGTTTTATGCTGTTTCTGGTTTCATGCGATTACATCATGAGTCAGTCAAGAGCCAGTAGTCAATAAATATTTACTGAACACACATTACATGGTAGGCACATTGCCACTTAATATCAATGTGATTAGATTCCAGCAGTTATGAGCTTCTTGACTATAAAAGAGTCAGGCTTAAAGAAATAAAGAAATGCAACACTTCTATGGAAATATTCATTTATGTCCTCTGATCTAATGGGATTTAATGGTATCTGAGTCTATCCTGAGAAAAAGAATGTGAACCATGTTTAGTATTGGAGTAAAGATGAATAAAAACAGGCCTGATTGACTGTGGTAACCCTAGTATATGTCAGATGACATTAGAGAATAAAAGGTCTCGACCCTCAAATATTAGAGGAGAAGAGACACCACAGCTCTATGTAATGCTGGTGTCTATGTGATCCTGGCACAGAGCCTCCTCTTCTAACCATCCTTTCACCAAGAGAATCTCACTTAAAAGGATTCCATTCTCTAAGCACAACCTATTATTTTCAGCTAATTCTCTTTTAGTATTGCACTCAAATTATTCTTTGATATCACTGGGTCCTACAAGTGATTTACCCTACCACTTCTTATTAACTCTCATCAACTCACATATTTTCCTCTTTTTTCTCACCCAGCTCCATTGTCCAACTTTATAATCATTGACTTGTATAAAAAAATACTAGGTAACCTCAGAAAAATCTTATATCTCAAAAAATTCCAATGCCACATGAAATGTAGGCTTTAATATATAGGACTTTAATTTAATATAGGACTGTATCTGTCTACCACTTTATCCATAGCACCCAGTATAATATCTGACACATAATAGGTGCTCCATTATTATTTGTTGAATATATAAGTAGGTGAACACATATCAATTATTTGAGAACAACAGATTTTTAAAAATCTAAATTTTATCAAATCAATTATCTGAAACTATAACTATTTCTGGTTTTATGAATGGCAAAGAGATAATTAAAACAGATAAAAGTTAATTCTTATATATTTCCATCAAAGTAACTAGAAAATAATAAATGACATAAATGTGTACCTTAAATAGTTGTCAGTTCTATCAAGTATGCTATTTTACAAAAACTATTACTATTTTTGTATCTCTACAATTGATTGTGTACATTCAAGTAAATGTGATTGTGCAATCACCCACATAGGTTGTTATGGCTATATCAAGCATCACTGCAGTTGTTTTGGTTCAGCCTCAGCTCCCTGGGCTTTGAGAGGTAATATCAAAACATAGTTTCTAATGCAAAAAGAAAAAAAAAAAAGCACTCCTGCTGAGTCACCAGAATAAAAACTATCCACTCAAATTTTTCCATCAATATTTTCTCTCAGCTCTAGATGCCACAAACTCAGAGTCTTATTGAGTATCCAGGTAGTTTTCTAAAGCAGCAACTCATTATCCTAATATATTATCTTAATTTACTAATATTATTTCCCAGAGATCATAAAATTGTAGTGTTATAATAGATATTTGAGGTTCATTTTGTCCAGCTTCCAATCATTGGTGCTGCCTAATGTATGAAAAGCAAAATCACTTGAGAATCACATTGGCCATGAAATATCTGACTGAAGAAGAGCAGCAACAGCAATCAAGAATATTCTGTAATGCCCAAACTCTAACAGTTTTTAGTCTCCTAAATGGCATTTTTCATCAAACTAGAACAAATAATTCTAAAATTTGTATGGAAACACAAAACTCCTGAATACCTCTAACAATCTTGAGAAAGAACAAAGCTGGATATATCACATTTCCTGACTTCAAACTATACTGCAGAGCTACAGAAATCAAAACACATGATCTGGCACCAAAACAAACACATAGATCAATGGAACAGAATAGAAAGTCCAGAAATGGACCCACACTTACATGGACAATTATTCTCTGTCAAAGGAGGTAAGAATATACAAGGGGGATAGGCAGCCTCTTCAATAAATGGTTTTGGGAAAACTAGACAGCTACATGCAAAAGAATCAAACTGGACCACTCTCTCACACCATGCACAAAATAAATTAAAAATAGATTAAAGACTTAAATATAAGACCAGAAACCATAAAACTTCTAGAAGAAGACATAGGCAGTAGGTTCTTTAACATTGGTCTTAGCAATATTTTTTTTGGATATGTCTCCTCTGGCAAAGGACACAAAAGCAAAAATAAACAAATGGGGTTATATCAAACTAAAAATATTTTGTACAGCAAAGGAAACTATCAAGAAAATGAGAAGGCCGCCTACAGATTGGGAGAAGATATTTTCAAACAATATGTTCAGTAAGGGAATAATATTCACAATATACAAAGAACTCATACTACTCAACATCAAAAGAATAAACAACCCAATCAAAATATGAGCAGAGTAGCTGAATAGACATTTTTCCAAAGAAGGCATACCGATAGCCAACAGGCACATTAAAAGATGTACAGCATTCCTAATCACTAAGGTAATGTAAATCAAAACTGTAATGAGATATTATCTCACACATGTCAGAATGGCTATTATAAAAAACACAATAAAAAATAAACGTTGGAAATGATGTGGTAAAAAAGAGAACTATTTTGAACTCTTGGTGGGAATGTAAATTGGTGCAGCCACTACAGAAAACAGTGTGGAGATTCCTATAAAAATTAAAAATAGAACTACCATATGATCCAGCAATTCCACTCCTGGGTATTTAACCAAAGGAAAGGAAAACACTAATTAGAAAAAGATTTATGCACCCCTGTGTTCATTGCACCATTATTTACATTAGCTAAGATATGGAAGTAACCTAAATACCCATCAGTATGTGAATGGATAAAGAAGATATGGTATATGTACACAGTGGAATACTACTCAGCCATAAAAAAGAATGAAACTTTGTCATTTGTGAAAACGTGGATGTATCTAGAGGGTATTACGCTAAGTAAAATATGTCAGATAAAGGCAAGCTATGTATGACTTCTTTGTTGAATCTAAAAAAAACAAAACAAATGAATGAACATAACAACAACAACAAAAAGAATTATGGACACAGAGAAAAGTCAGGTTGTTGCCAGAGGGGAGGGAGGGGAGGGAGGGAAAGAAATAGGTAAGGGAGATTAAGAGGTACAAACATTAAGTTGCAAAATAAATGAGTCGCAGGAATGAAATAAAGAGAGTAGGGAATATATTCAATAACTATGTAACATCTTTGTATGGTGACATATTGTGATCATACTTATCATGGTGATCATTTTGAAATGTACAGAAATATAGAATCACTACGTTGTGTAACATGAATGAACCTAGTACACTTCAAAAACGTATTTCAAAAACCAATAAACTCACAGACAAAGAGATTAGATTTGTGGTTACCAAAGGCAGTGAGTGAGTTAGATGGGAAAAAAATATACCTTCCAGTTATGTGATAAATAAGTACTTAGATTGTAATGTGCAACATGGTAGGTAGAATGAACCCTGCTGTATGTTACATATGGAAGTTGTTAAAAGAGTAAATCCTAGGAGTCCTCATCACAAGGAGAACATTTTTTTTCTATTTCTTTAATTTTGTATCTATGAGATAATGAATGTTCACTAAACGTATTGTGATGATCATTTCATGCTGTATTTAAGTCAAATCATTGTGCTGTACACCTTAAACTTATACAGTGCTGTATGTTAATTATATCTCAATAAAACTGGAAAGAAAAACACCAGTATTTGCTGTCTAGTAACCTTTATATGTAATTTTAAGTTCCCCAATGCCTGATACCTTATAAGTTTTCAATAAATATTTAATGAATGGCTGAATAAACATAATCATAGTCTTCATAAAACACATGTAATACTTTATTACACTCATAAATGCCAATTCTTCTGAAACAGACTTATGGATATCAACTAAGGAGTGCCATGAATATTCATGGCACTTCTTTTTTCCAATCAACATTTTCATCTCTGTTCTGTCAATCCCCTTTTCTACCCCTTAACAATATATTCTAAAACCTTTGTATCACATTCCATGATTAAAATTCAGTCTGTCTTGGATAAAACTCCAGTATCCCAACTGATTCAGAGTTACAACCCTTCTCTTCCCCACTAGATAAACTCATGGCTGGAATAGAGGTCTTTCTGACCCTCAGTTCTCACATTCCTTGACTCATTAGCATTTAACATGGCTGAAGATGCCCTACTTCTTGAAACAATTTCTTCACTTGACTTCTTGGATGCTGCATTCTCTTGGGTTTGCCCTTCTCCACTGACTGTATCTAGTCAATTTCCATTGCTTGATCCACTTCTCTAGCTGCTGTCTCAAAGATGGAGTGCTACAGGGCGTTGTCTGTAGTTTCCTTCTCTTTTTTCACACTTATTGATGCTTTCAAGGTAATTTCACCCTGACATAAAGTTAAATGTCATTCATATGCATATAACACTGAAAAAATATTTCTTCCTTGATCTCCAGATTTATTTAACTATATGTAATTACTGGTATTTCAAACTTAAATGACCAAGATAGAACTCTTGATTTCCTTCTTCTTTCCATCATCCAACCTCAGGGAATGACCTCTGTTTGTCCAGTTGATGAGACCAAAAATTAAGCGTCAACCCTGGCTCCACTCTTTTCTTCACATCCCAGATTCTATCGTTTAGCAGTTCTCTTAACTCTACAAAGTTATCTAGATTCCGACTGCTTCTCACCGTGTCTCACTTTAGTTCAAACCATCATTCTCTCTCTCCTAGACTAGTGTAATGTTTAAGGGCTGCTCTATCGTTATCCTACTCTTATTCTAGAGTACTTTCTTGTCCCCGAAGGACAGGAAGGTAAAAACTAAATTTTCCATAGGAAATGGACTCCTTTGAAGCTAGGCTTCTTAAATGTGGATTTGTTTTTGCAATTAGGTATGCTTGCTCAAAATTTGAAAGGCAGAAGTAAGGTAGAGGCTATCTTCCTCGATCTTAGGCTTTATTTTTCCTTGCTCACTAGCAAAGTTATGGAAATTGATTTTTTTACGTGGCAACATTCTAGGATTCATTCTCTAGTTTCCTGGGTGCTGAAAAGTAGTTGCGGCATGATAAATGATGACAAATGACATTTGATTCTGGCTTTCTGATTCCTGCATTGCAGAAGCCAGACTATAGCTCACTCTTCCAGTCATTTGAAGGAATTTGGAAGCTCCTACTTTCCTGCATCACTTTCTTTAATGTTTAAAACAGCTAGAATCATTTTTAATTCTCTGCACTGACAGAACTTTTAGTTGGCATTTCTCCTTTCACTCTTGCTTTTTAGAGTAATTTATTTACACAGCAGCCAGAATGATCAAGACATCTCACTCCCCTGCTGAGCATCCTCCAATCACCTTCCTTCTTATTTAAAATTAACTCTATATTCCTCACGGTAACCTCTAAGCCCATTCATGATTCTTCATTTCTCACATCTCCTACCACCTTCTCTGTTTTCACTCTTCTTTAGCCACTCTGATTTATACCAATCAGATTTATACCAATTGGTATACTAATGTACCAATCTTGCCTCATCTCAATATATGTGCACTTTTTATTTTCTCTTCCTAGAATGCTCTACCTTCCTTTGCTTTATTCTGCTTTTCATTCATATCTCTCCACAAATAAAAAGACCTCCACTCCCTGAATTTGTTAATATTTCTTTTTGTTGGCCCATCTCTCCTAATAAAATAAAGATTCCATGAGGACAAGGACCCTGCCTGTTTTATTCTTTACTGTATTCACACACCTAGAACAGTTCCTGAAAGAAACTTTAAAAAATTAATGTGGATTAAATAAATAAAATGAGTGACATCAGTTTTTGCAGAAACTTTTGGCCAAAGAGGAAATATATGTAAAATATAATCAAATTTTGGCCATTTAAAAATAATATAAAAGTTGCATTTGAAGTGCTACCTGTATACCTTATTTGAGGTTAAACATGTAGGTTGTCTTCTTTTCTAATCATTCAAATTCACTAGTGTTTAAATGCTTTGGACTGAATTGAAATTTCAATATGTTATAGCTTATTTACTAGGTATTCAACATGTGCCTACTCCTGCTACGCATGTTTGAAAGTTAAGTTTATGGGTCAAAATAGTCTTAAAAAATGCAAATTTTGATGTGGAGAGGACTTACTATCAGCCTGTTGTTTCACACACACCTCATTCAGCTTCATAACTAATCTTTTCTTGAATTCAGTGCAATGATGCAAACACTTCTTGTGGGGCATGATTCCACAGCTCTTACAGAAGTCATTAAGGGCTTCTGGGGAAACATTTTTAGAGTAAAGGCTGCAAGGTCAAGCCCAAGATGACTACTTTACTTTGAGAATGAGAAACACTCTAAGATGTAAACACATAATGTACACTTTAAAATATCCAGAGGTAGTTATTGCTGCTGTGTGAGAAGGAAATAATGCATTATTAAAAACATTGTGATCTTAACTAAAGCAACACCACCTAGGTCCTTGGCTTTATTTGAACCTACTTTACTTTATACTTTATTTTACATGATTACTGCAGAAACAAGTAAACAAACAAAAAAGACTAAGGCCATTCAGGCAACATTCTTTTTGTTATTTTTATTGGTGTTGTTTTCAACGAACAATAAAACTTCAAGACTTTTTTTTTTATTCAATATGTAAATGTAGCAGTTAACTCATGCCAGGAAGAAAAAATACATAACAAATACATAAAAATGATTAAAATACATAAGAATGTTTTATTAAGTTAAGTATGTTGACAGGATAAATTTGTATTCCAAAGTCAGTCACCTTAATGTTTATTTTCCAGATCAAAATGTTTATTTATCTTTTAAATATACTGTGTATGTACATGTCCTAAAAATTAGGAATATAAGCATCTTTGTTTATTTATATTATCATATTATTGAATTCTGAATGGGTTCCAGTAAACAACGGAAATTGCTCTTTAAATTATTGTCCTAAAGAACTGTTCAGCATCATGTGGGCCAAAAATCAAATAGTTGTTTTCAGCTGACATTCTCCAGTGTTCAAATAGGCAAAACTACATAACCATTTCCTGCAGATCAGTTATGTCATTATTTGGGAGGGTGGTGAGTGTGTCATGATACTGAACTATTTAAAATCAGTTAACCAACAGATGCCAAAATGAAACTATTTTATGGATAACAAACTATTGGGAAAAAAAATTACCAGGAAAACACTTTTTGAGAGTTAGACCTTAGTTGCATCAATAACTTTGTAAGAAAACTTTTCTCCCTTTTTCACCACCCAATGACTGAAATTAGCCAAAAATTGAAGGCTTTAAATTAAAGGCTGAGACTACTTGATTATAGTTGGAACCTCTTGAATTTAGGCAGAAATTCTATGTGTCAATTGGAAGAATGTAATTAAATTTCTTTTGGGGTTCAAGGTTTGTTTTCTTCTTGTCTAGTTGCCTTTTTTTTTTCCTTTTTGTTTTTGTTTGTGTAAAATTCGCAGGTCTGAGCACCTAAGCTCAGACCTTAAAGATTCAATTCACAAATAATACACATGTGAATAACAAAGATATTAGAACATTTTCCTTATTCCTAGAAATCCCTTCATGCCCTCTTCCTGTCCTTCCCAGCCACTATGGGCAACCATGGTTTCAATTTTTGCTAAAGTTTTTATTGCTTTTGAACTTCATGTAAATAAAATCAAGGAGTATGCATTCATTTGTGTCTGCTTTTTTAATGTTTTCTTTTCTTTTTTTAAAGTTTTCTTCTTGTTGCATATATCATTGATTTTGGGTCTGTCTTCTTTCTAATACAGCATTTAAAGACATAAATTCCCTCTATGGCCTGCATTATGAACATTTCCATATTTTTATTCACATTCAGCAGAAATATTTTCCAGTTTTACTTTTCTTTGTGAACTATATGTCATTTAGAAGTGGGCTGCTTAATTTCTAAGTATTGGGAGGTTTCCTATTATAGCTATTGAGTTCTAATTTAATTTCATTATGGTCATAGAAAATCCTCTGTAAAGTTCAAATTTTTCAAAGGTTCTTGAAGACTTATTTTATGCCCTAGGAGAACATTTATGTTAACAAATATCCCACGTACATTTAAAAATATTGGGGATTCCCTGGTGGCGCAGTGGTTGGGAGTCCGCCTGCCGATGTGGGAGACGTGGGTTCGTGCCCTGGTCTGGGAAGATCCCACATGCCACAGAGCAGTTGGGCCCGTGAGCCATGGCCGCTGGGCCTGCGTGTCCGGAGCCTGTGCTCTGCAACGGGAGAGGCCACAACAGTGAGAGGCCCGTGTACCGCAAAAAAACAAACAACAACAACAACAAAAATATTGTATACACTGTAGATTTTGCGGGTAATATCACATAAACCTTAATTAAGTTACCTCAGTTAATCATGTTGTTCAAGTCTGTATCTTTAGAGATTTTAGTCTCTTTGTTCTATCAATTATGATAGAGGATGTTGAAAATTTCAGCAATGATATTTTGACTTGTCTAATTTTACCTTTAGCTATGCCAGTTTTTGCAACATATGTTTTGGCATTTACAATTTTTCTATCTTCCTAATAAATTATCCATTTATCTTATGAATAGTCACTCCTTTTTTCTGGTAATGTCCCTTTTCTGATATCCAATTTATCTAATATTAACATAGCTACACTAGCTTTTCTATGTTTAATATTTGTATATATGCCTTTTACCTTCCTTTTTTATTCAACCTATCTATGCCTTTATAAGTGGACCACATATAGATAAGCCTTCCTTTTACAAGTGGTCTGACTCTATCTCTTTCTATTGTAGTATTTACTCCATTTTTATTTAATGTAATTATTAATGTGATTTTACTTAGATCTACCATTTTGCTATTTATTTATCACTTGTCCTATCTTTCAATTGTTCCTTAACTGTTTTACTGCCCTCTTTTTGTATCACTTTAGTATTTTTTAGTATTTCATTTTATCTCCACTATTGTCTTATCAGCTCTTCAATTTATTTTTCAGTCATTACTCTAGAGATTGAAATGTGAAATCTTAACATCTTACAATTTAACTAGAGTTAATATTTACCCTTTATATTAAAATTTAAAATCTTAAAACTACAATTAGACTTAGCCCTATTCTTTTTGCACTTTGTCGCATAATTTATTAATATATACATTATAAATCTTCACAATACAATGTTATCATTTTTTTAATATTCAAATAACTTTTAAGGAATTAGGACAAGAAAAAAGAAAATCTTTTATATTTACCATCTACCATTTTGGGGTGATTTTTAGTCTTTCTTATAAATCTAAATTCTGTTTGTTTACATTGCCCTGTAGCCTGAAGAACTTCCCTTAGCATATCTTACAGCACAGTAAACTTAACTCAGCTTTTATCTATCTGAAAATATTTTTATTTCACCCTCATGTGCAAAGACTATTTTTCTGGACAAGTAATTTTAAGTTAACAATTTTTCAATGATAGATGATCTTAGAGACATACTAATCATTTGTTCATACACATGTTCCATCTACATTTGTATGAATTTGAGCCCTGGAAATGTCTATAATTATTAGCTCATTACAGCTTGTCTTCATTCAAGTAAGCATTGTCATAATGTCATTGACTTCTATATTCATAAAAATCTTAATGGAGAAATTGTTTTGCATCCTCTATAAAAGCTCTACCAAATATATTTTTTATCAATGTTCCTCACATTAAGATTCATAATCCTACTAGAATTTAGAAATAGAACAAAAGTTTATCTAACTGGGAATATAGGTTTCCTTTAATTAAGATAATTATATGAACCATTATATTCTCCTTTTTACCTTGAGAGCCTAAACAAATCTTAAGGAGCAGTCTGAGTAACTGAAATAGCATAGATACAGAACATTAAAGAAAATTGCTTTTCTGTATGTGATAATGTTCTTTTATTTTAATTTCATTTTTTAAAGTAACCAGGGTATAGCTATTTTACAAATTATTATCTTGCATCTGGCAGAAATAACATAAATCAAAAATTTATATATATAAAAACATATAGGGCGGTTGCGGTTGTGTGTCTTACTGCTTCTCTCTTGCCCTAGAGGATCTCCTCTTTTTCTCCCTTTCTGCCGTCCCAGCAAGCTGCAAACCCTCTGAAAAAAATACCTCTGCACCTCTATCTATTGCGGAGGTTGGCGTCTTCAGCGGAGTCTCCTGTTGCTGGTCTCTGTTTACAATGGCCAGGAGATGGAGGCAACCTAAGTGTCCATCATCAGATGAATGGATAAAGGTCAAATAAAAGGGAATCAATATCAGTGCTGAACTAAACTACTTATATTGGACAGCTACCATCTTCAAATTCAGAGCAGGCTACACTACAAATTCAGAGCAGGCCCTCCCCTCTGCCTGAGTGAGCCAGAGCCCCCGAATCAGCGGTTCCTTTAAACCCGTCCTGACTGAGTGAAGAACGGACGCCCTCCGGCGACCTACGCGCAGAGGCAGGGCCAGGTCCAAGGCTGAGACCCGGGAGCTGTGAGAGCAGAGACAGGGAAATCTCTCTATGCAGCCTCGGAGGCAGCGGATTAAAGCTCCACGGTCCATTTGATGTGCCCTGCGTCTGTGGAGTGCATGAATGGACAGCGAATCATCCCAAATTGAGGAAGTGGACTTTGAGGACAAGATTTAAGACTTTCCCCCCTTTTCCTCTTTTTACAATGAATTATTCCAAATTAAGAGGGTGGACTTAGAGAGCAAGATTTCAGACTTCTCGCCCTTTTCCTCTTTTTACAACGAATTATCCCAAATTGAGGAGGTGGACTTGGAGAGCAAGATTTTTGATTTTTCCCCCTGCTCTCTTTTTGTGAATGTGTATGTGTAATCTTCTGTGTAAGATTCTCTCTGTATAGCTTTGCTTCCACCATATGTCCCAGGGTTCTATTGGTCCTTTTTTTTTTTTCAATAATTACTTTCTAATTTTAATAACGCTACTATATTTCATACTTTATTCTATTTTACTTTACCTGCTCTTTCTTTTTTTCCTACCTTCCCTTCCTCCCTCCCTCCCTCTGCTCCTCCTTTCCTTCTTTCTTTTACTTTCCTCCCTCCCGCCCTCCCACCCTTCTTCTTTCCACTTTCTTTTTCTTTCCTCCCTCCCTCCCTCCTGTCTTTCTTTCTTTCTTTCCTTCCTCCCTCCCTCCCTCCCTTCTTCCATTCACTCTTCCTTTTGCTTTCCTTCCTCCCTCCCTCACTCCTTTCTTTCCTTCTTTCTTTCCATCCTTCCTCCCTCCCTCCCTCCTTTCTTTCTTTCTTCCTTCCTTCCTTCCTTTCTTCCCTTCTTCCTTTCTTTCCCTCTCTCTTTCTTTCTTCTACTAATTCTTTCTTTCTACTTTTTCTCCCTGTTATTCTGAGCCGGGTGGATGAAAGGCTCTTGGTGCTGCAGCCAGGAGTCAGTGCTGTGCCTCTGAAGTGGGAGAGCCAACTTCAGGACACGGGTCCACAAGAGACCTCCCAGCTCCACATAATATCAAGAAGCGAAAATCTCCCAGAGATCTCCATCTCAACACAAGCACCCAGCTTCAGTCAACGACCAGCAAGCTACAGTGCTGGTCACCCTATGCCAAGCAACTAGCAAGGCAGGAACACAACCCCACCCATTAGCAGAGAGGCTACCTAAAAACATAATAAGGTCATAGGCACCCCAAAACACACCACCAGACGTGGACCTGTCCACCAGAAAGACAAGATCGAGCCTCAACCACCAGAACACAGGCATTAGTCCCCCTCACCAGGAAGCCTACACAACCTACTGAAACAACCTTAGCCACTGGGGTCAGACACAAAAACCAATGGGATCTACGAATCTGCAGCCTGCAAAAAGGAGACCCCAAACACAGTAACATAAGCAAAATGAGAAGACAGAAAAAACACACAGCAGGTGAAGGAGCAAGATAAAAACCTACCAGACCTAACAAATGAAGAGGTAATAGGCAGTCTACCTGAAAAAGAATTCAGAATAATGATAGTAAAGCTGATCCAAGATTCTATTTCCAAGATCCATAATCTTGGAAATAGAATAGACAAAATGCAAGAAACAGTTAACAAGGACCTAGAAGAACTAAAGATGAATCAAGCATCGATTAAAAACACAATAAATGAAATGAAAAATACTCTAGATGGGATCAATAGCAGAATAACTGAGGCAGAAAAACGGATAAGTGAGGTGGAAGATAAAATAGTGGAAATAACTGATGCAGAGCAAACTAAAGAAAAAAGAATGAAAAGAACAGAGGACAGTCTCAGAGACCTCTGGGACAACATTAAACGCACCAACATTCGAATTATAGGGGTTCCAGAAGAAGAAGAGAAAAAGAAAGGGACTGAGAAAATATTTGAAGAGATTATAGTTGAAAACTTCCCTAATATGGGAAAGGAAATAGTTAATCAAGTCCAGGAGGCACAGAGAGTCCCATACAGAATAAATCCAAGGAGAAATATGCCAAGGCAAATATTAATCAAACTGTCAAAAATTAAACACAAAGAAATCATATTAAAAGCAGCAATGCAAAAACAACAAATAACACACAAGGGAATCCCCATCAGGTTAACAGCTGATCTCTCAGCAGAAACTCTACAAGCCAGAAGGGAGTGTCAGGACATAATTAAAGTGATGAAGGAGAGAAACCTGCAACCAAGATTACTCTACCCAGCAAGGATCTCATTCAGATTTGATGGAGAAATTAAAACCTTTACAGACAAGCAAAAGCTGAGAGAGTTCAGCACCACCAAACCAGCTTTACAACAAATGCTAAAGGAACTTCTCTAGGCAAGAAACACAACAGAAGGAATATACCTACAATAATGAATCCAAAGCAATTAAGGAAATGGGAATAGGAACATACATATCAATAATTACCTTAAATGTAAATGGACTAAATGCTCCCACCAAAAGACACAGAGTGGCTGAATGGATACAAAAACAAGACCCATATATATGCTGTCTACAAGAGACCCACTTCAGACCTAGAGACACATACAGATTGAAAGTAAGGGGATGGAAAAAGATATTCCATGCAAATGGAAATCAAAAGAAAGCTGGAGTAGCAATTCTTATATCAGACAAAATAGACTTTAAAATAAAGACTATTAGAAGAGACAAAGAAGGACACTACATAACGATAAAGGGATCGATCCAAGAAGAAGATATAACAATTGTAAATATTTATGCACCCAACCTAGGAGCACCTCAATACATAAGGCAAATACTAACAGCCATAAAAGGGGAAATCAACAGTAACACAATCATAGTAGGGGACTTTAACACCCCACTTTCACCAATGGACAGATCATCCAAAATGAAAATAAATAAGGAAACACAAGCTTTAAATGATACATTAAACAAGATGGACTTAGTTGATATTTATAGGACATTCCACCCAAAAACAACAGAATACACATTTTTCTCAAGTGCTCATGGAACATTCTCCAGGATAGATCATATCTTGGGTCACAAATCAAGCCTTGGTAAATTTAAGAAAATTGAAATTGTATCAAGTATCTTTTCCGACCACAATGCTATGAGACTAGACATCAATTACAGGAAAAGATCTGTAAAAAATACAAACACATGGAGGCTAAACAATACACTACTCAATAACGAAGTGATCACTGAAGAAATCAAAGAGGAAATTAAAAAATACCTAGAAACAAATGACAATGGAGACACGACGACCCAAAACCTATGGGACGCAGCAAAAGCAGTTCTAAGGGGGAAGTTTATAGCAATGCAATCCCACCTTAAGAAACAGGAAACATTTCGAGTAAACAACCTGACCCTGCACCTAAAGCAATTAGAGAAAGAAGAACAAAAAAACCCCAAAGCTAGCAGAAGGAAAGAAATCATAAAGATCAGATCAGAAATAAATGAAAAAGAAATGAAGGAAACAATAGCAAAGATCAACCAAACTAAAAGCTGGTTCTTTGAGAAGATAAACAAAATTGACAAACCATTAGCCAGACTCATCAAGAAAAGAAGGGAGAAGACTCAAATCAATAGAATTAGAAATGAAAAAGGAGAAGTAACAACTGACATTGCAGAAATACAAAAGATCATGAGAGATTACTATAAGCAACTCTATGCCAATAAAATGGACAACCTGGAAGAAATGGACAAATTCTTAGAAATGCACAACCTGCCAAGACTGACTCAGGAAGAAATAGAAAATATGAATAGACCAATCACAAGCACTGAAAATGAAACTGTGATTAAAAATCTTCCATCAAACAAAAGCCCAGGACCAGATGGCTTCACAGGTGAATTCTATCAAACATTTAGAGAAGAGCTAACACCCATCCTTCTCAAACTCTTCCAAACAATATCAGAGGAAGGAACACTCCCAAACTCATTCTACGAGGCCACCATCACCTTGATACCAAAACCAGGCAAGGATGTCACAAAGAAAGAAAACTACAGGCCAATATCACTGATGAACATAGATGCAAAAATCCTCAACAAAATACTAGCAAACAGAATCCAACAGCATATTAAAAGGATCATACACCATGATCAAGTGGGGTTTATTCCAGGAATGCAAGGATTCTTCAATATACGCAAATCAATCAATGTGATACACCATATTGACAAGTTGAAGGAGAAAAACCATATGATCATCTCAATAGATGCAGAGAAAGCTTTCGACAAAATTCAACACCCATTTATGATAAAAACCCTGCAGAAAGTAGGCATAGAGGGAACTTTCCTCAACATAATAAAGGCCATATCTGACAAACCCACAGCCAACATTGTCCTCAATGGTGAAAAACTGAAACCATTTCCACTAAGGTCAGGAACAAGACAAGGCTGCCCACTCTCACCACTCTTATTCAACATAGTTTTGGAAGTTTTAGCCACAGCAATCAGAGAAGAAAAGGAAATAAAAGGAATCCAAATTGGAAAAGAAGAAGTAAAGCTGTCACTGTTTGCAGATGACATGATACTATACATAGAGAATCCTAAAGATGCTACCAGAAAACTACTAGAGCTAATCAATGAATTTGGTAAAGTAGCAGGATACAAAATTAATGTACAGAAATCTCTGGCATTCCTGTACACTAATGATGAAAAATCTGAAAATGAAATCAAGAAAACACTCCCATTTACCATTGCAACAAAAAGAATAAAATATCTAGGAATAAACCTACGTAGGGAGACAAAAGACCTGTATGCAGAAAATTATAAGACACTGATGAAAGAAATTAAAGATGATACAAATAGATGGAGAGATATACCATGCTCCTGGATTGGAAGAATCAATATTGTGAAAATGACTCTACTACCCAAAGCAATCTACAGATTCAATGCAATCCCTATCAAACTACCACTGGCATTTTTCACAGAACTAGAACAAAAAATTTCACAATTTGTTTGGAAAAACAAAAGACCCCGAATAGCCAAAGCAATCTTGAGAACGAAAAACGGAGCTGGAGGAATCAGGCTCCCTGACTTCAGACTATACTACAAAGCTACAGTAATTAAGACAGTGTGGTACTGGCATAAAAACAGAAAGATAGATCAGTGGATCAGGATAGAAAACCCCGAGATAAACCCACGCACATATGGCCAACTTATCTTTGATAAAGGAGGCAGGAATGTACAGTGGAGAAACGACAGCCTCTTCAATAAGTGGTGCTTTAAAAACTGGACAGGGACATGTAAAAGTTTGAGATTAGATCATTCCCTAACACCATACACAAAAATAAGCTCAAAATGGATTAAAGACTTAAATGTAAGGCCAGAAACTATCAAACTCTTAGAGAAAAACATAAGTAGAGCACTCTATGACATAAATCAGAGCAAGATCCTTTTGGACCCACCTCCTAGAGAAATGGAAATAAAAACAAAGATAAACAAATGGGACCTAATGAAACTTCAAAGCTTTTGCACAGCAAAGGAAACCATAAACAAGACCAAAAGACAACCCTCAGAATGGGAGAAAATATTTGCAAATGAAGCAACTGACAAAGGATTAATCTCCAAAATTTATAAACAGCTCATGCAGCTCAATATCAAAAAAACAAACAACCCAATCCAAAAATGGGCAGAAGACTTAAATAGGCATTTCTCCAAAGAAGATATACAGACTGCCAACAAACACATGAAAGAATGCTCAACATCATTAATCATTAGAGAAATGCAAATCAAAACTTCAATGAGATATCATCTCACACCAGTCAGAATGGCCATCATCAAGAAATCTAGAAATAATAAATGCTGGAGAGGGTGTGGAGAAAAGGGAACACTCTTGCACTGCTGGTGGGAATGTGAATTGGTACAGCCACTATGGAGAACGGTATGGAGGTTCCTTAAAAAACTAAAAATAGAACTACCATATGACCCAGCAATCCCACTACTAGGCATATACCCTGAGAAAACCATAATTCAAAAAGAGACATGTACCAAAATGTTCATTGCAGCTCTATTCACAATAGCCCAGAGCTGGAAACAACCTAAGTGTCCATCATCGGATGAATGGATAAAGAAGATGTGGCACATATATACAATGGAATATTACTCAGCCATAAAAAGAAACGAAACTGAGCTATTTGTAATGAGGTGGATGGACCTAGAGTCTGTCATACAGAGTGAAGTAAGTCAGAAAGAGAAAGACAAATACCGTATGCTAACACATATATACGGAATTAAAAAAAAAAAAAAGGTCATGAAGAACCTAAGGGTAAAACGGGAATAAAGACACAGACCTACTTGAGAATGGACTTGAGGATATGGGGAGGGGGAAGGGTAAGCTGTGACAAAGTGAAAGAGAGGCATGGACATATATACACTACCAAACGTAAGGTAGATAGATAGTGGGAAGCAGCCGCAGAGCACAGGGAGATCAGCTTGGTGCTTTGTGATCGCCTGGAGGGGTGGGATGGGGAGGGTGGGAGGGAGGGAGATGCATGAGGGAAGGGATGTGGGAACAGATGTATATGTATGACTGATTCACTTTGTTATAAAGCAGAAACTAATAAAAAAATAAAATAAAATAAATAAAATTGGCAAAAAAAAAAAGAAAAGCAAAGTTTCAACAGAAAATATGAAACAAAGGCAAGAATTGGCAACAAAACTTTTATTTGAAAATATTTTAAGAATAACTTAATATGGTAAACAAAAAGAATATCAGTGGAATTAAAATATCTATTTAAAAAAGCTAAAAAGAAAAAAAGAAAGTTCTGCTTTAACAGCGAAAAATATATTGTTTAGAATTATAAGAAGTTTGAAGAAATACATATAAGATGTATCAGATAACATACTATGAAGGAATTTTAAATTACTTTACCTAAGTAGGCAGTTGAAAAGAATACCAATTCAACTGACTTTAATAAATATTAACTATGTGCTCTGACATATGGTTGGTAAATGCATTAAGAAAATCTTGTGGGAATTAAGCATCTCAGTATTAAATTTAACCAACTCTTTTCAGGACAATGAAAATAATCATTTCAAACTAAAAATTAAAAAGATATTATATTTTTACTGCATTGCTAACATTTCTTAACTCAAACATAATTCATCAGAAGTTTCAGATCATAGAAACCATATGATCCATTTAAATCACTGCACTTAAAAATGTTTTATGTGTTAAACAGGAAAATAAAGGTAAAAACCCCACAGTGTTTTATTTAAAGAATGTCATGGAGGATTATGGTTTTAAAGTAGTTTAATAAATGGTTGAAACTCTTGAAAAAAAAACATATATATATATATATACACACACACACACACACACACACACACATATATTCAGTTCTTTTGTATTGGCATGGATGTCTTATCAAGCTTCAACCTTCCCCTTCCCCCCAACACACACAGTCAGTAGGGCTTCTGAAGGAACATGTCTTGTCTAGAGCTATGGCAATGTCACAACTAAAGGAATCATCAGTACAGACAGAGAATAGAATAACTCTATTATAAGTTTGAGAATTGGAGTACAACACAGCAAACTAATGATGGGAGCATTGAAATAAGGTCTGGTGGACAAATAGGAGATGCATCTATAAAAAACTAAGGAAAACACCATGCTTATCTCCACCTGGCTTCTGTATGTTCTTTCTGACATGTTTAGAATCTGGCTCCATTAAGGAAAAGTTGAAGGAATATAAATAGAAAAAAAAAAAGAAGAAGAAAACCACAGATATGAAAAAGAGGTTTTAAAATTGGGGCTTATTTTAAAACATATTTGACAAATAGAGTGAAAATGATACACTGTTTGTTCATCTTTAAACTTTCCCTTTTCCTTTACTTATTGACATTTATTTACTGGATACTTAACATAAGGAAGGCATTTAAACTGGAGTGAATTAAACATAGACCTAATTTTAAAGAGATTTCATTTTCATTCAGTAGAGGAAGTTAAATAAGTTCATAAATATCTAGAGCCCAAGGTAAATGTGATCTATAAGACATATATAGAAAACCAAAAGAGATGTGTAAAAAATCATGGGAGATGTATAGAAAATATGCTAAGAAAGATGAATAAAGAATGAAATTGTTCCTAGGGAAGACTTTGTGGATGGTTCATAGGTATCCTTGATTTTGAAGAAGATACAGGAGATAGAAAGTCAAAGCCATAGGTGAGGATAAAGCATTAATGTTCTACATATTCATTCTTCTGTTTTATTTTGAAATAATAGCAATGAGGTGAAGGTTTGGTGGTGGTCTTAGTGGTGGTGGTACACAATGATTGTAGATCCCACTATACAGAGAACATAGCACAATGTGTCCTCAGGTATATAGTTAATATTTTAGGAATAACAGTCATTACATGGGTTGCCCTTAAATTTTTAAATTATAACTATATTTTATGTAATTAGAATATAAAACATTATAACTAATTTCCCTGTTGACTCAAGTGGCACAAATACCATTTTGCCTTCCCCCATAAGGTAGCAAACATTTCCTTCATCTCACTGTATGCTGTGATCCTCCACCAGATTTGCCATGGTAGTGGTTGGAAAAGGATTTAATCCTGTCATGGGACAATTTGCACTATTTAGGGAAAGAACTCAGTAACTTGGTGTTATGTGAAAGGCCTGCTGACGAGCAACTCCCTTGAAGCTCATCCTGTAATCATAAGATGAATGACATGCTCATTTATTTCTTTTGAAATACTTATTAGTTGTATCAGTAGGATTTTCCCAGGAGCAAATAGCTGACCATTTCTTGCTGCAGTTTAATAGAAGTTCTTGGCCTCAGGGATCACTCGAACTGGGGATTCCACTTGAACAGGTACGTGACACAGCCAAGGAAGAGAGCAAATGTCAACTCTGCCTTAGCCTGCCCAGGGCTCTGTGGTTGACCTCTCAATAAAGGAGGAAAACTGTTTGAAACAGCGGTGGTGCCTCACTGACACAGTGACCAACCAAAGTCCTTAGAGGAAAGAAGATATTGGGAAAGGTGTTTAAACTCTGCCTGAATTGTTTAACGACTCAGTCAGTTTCTCTGGGAAGTTATGGACACATATGATCCTTGTGGAAGCCTAAGACTTTCTGCTTTAAAAACAAATGTAAAAATGAAACCTGAAGCTTTTTAATCTTCGGGAATTCTAACATGTCACATTTATTATGAATCTGTGAATGTCATTTAAAAAAATCAGAACTTTGCAACTTGCAATGGGTGCTGAATCATCCTTCGGAAACATGCGTCACGTTATACCTTTTCCTTTAACTATTCATTTTGTGGTACAACACTTACTGTCTCAGGCTCAGCTGCTTTGCTGTACCTGACTCATATAACTCAAAGATTATAAGTTTTATGAAAGCAAGGATTTTATCTAGCTCATCTTTGCCTCACTAGTGTCTAACATAATGCTTGGTTTGATAGTCAATACTCAGTAAATATAAAGTGTTTAATACAATTACTCACCATATACTTATTTATGCTCATTGGTTTAGATATTTCACAATGGTTGAAAATTTTCCCAAATGAAATGTCCTGCTAGCAACACTAACAAGACAACTCTAATTCTCTATTTCATCTAATTCATCTAGAGTGGTGATCCAAGTGGAAAACTTCAGAATCATCTTTTCAGAATCATCAGTCATCAAATCACTGGTATTTGAAAATTTTACTTCTTCAACAAATGTTCCGTGGCTTCTTACAGCTATACAACATGGATTACACTAAAATGCATAAGTATGGTCCTTCAGCCTGCAACGAGTTGTTCTGATACAGAATAAGGACTTCATAATGAAGAGCTCACATTTATTGTGCAATTATTCAAGTTGGTCTTTTAAACACTATAAGTAACTTATCTCGTTTAATTAATAACAAAATTAGGGAGAAGCTATATGAGCAAACTGAGTCACAAGGAACTTAATTGCTCAATATTATTCAACAAATTATGGATTCCAAGTAGACCTAGAGCATGAACTCTGAATGACTACTGTGGTGGTGGTTGTTTTGACATTGCATATTCACTGAGTTTTTACTGCTGCTGCCTCTCCCGTTGCGGAGCACAGGCTCCGGACGTGCAGGCTCAGCAGCCATGGCTCATGGTCCCAGCGGCTCTGCAGCATGTGGGATCTTCCCGGACCAGGGCATGAACCCGTGTCCCCTGCATCGGCAGGCGGACTCTCCACCATTGTGCCAACAGGGAAGCCCAAGAGTAAAGTTTTTATTGGGGCAAGTTGAAAACATATTCATGTGACAAATATGGACTCTGTTGGACTCTATCATATACTTTATAAAATTTGCTACCCTTTCCCCCCAAATTAACCCTCCTGATCATTGTGCCTCGATTGTTGTTGGCGTGAATATATGAGACTTAGAATATGGATGCTTTATTCCCATCATGTGCAATGACTGAGAATGAAGCCAACTCTGAGAGTCTCGAACTGTGAAATGGGTCTTGGTGATATCACTTGTACCCGCTATTAAGTGGTAGCTAACACCAGCTATTACTAGATATTTTGTTCAAGGAGTCAATAATTTCTTTTACTTCTAATACTATCTTGTGGGCTTATTTTTGATACTTCAAAAATAAAGGAATCATATGTGATGCATGGATAGTTTCATGGCACTCTTTTTTGTGTGATTTAACCATTTCCATGGGCTGAAACAGTTGGTGAGTGAAGAGACCTAGTTTATGTCTCTGTATGTCTATTTTCTCTAATCTTGACTACAGATACATTTAGGAACAAAAAATAAGACAATTGAAGGCAAATCTGGCCTTCATGCAGGAATACAACTTTAGCTTTTTCATCATTGGGAACTCCCTGCTCTCATTAATACAATCAAAAGACTCAGGCATTTTTAAACATCATATTAACAGTAAAAATGCTTCAACTCAACATTCATTCAAAGGATCTTGTAAAAATGGGGTGTGTGTGTGTGTGTGTGTGTGTGTGTTTACTATAAGGTGAAAAATTGTTTATATCTTAATCTTATGTCACATATTTTGCTGCTAGAATTCTAGGATGGGTTCTTTGGTGTCACTTTAATAGGTATGAATGATGTGTTTTATTGTACTACATTGACTTAAACTGAATATTAGGAAGTGCTTAATCAATGCCTTGATGTCTGTTGAAAACACAGCATATGAAACAAACCAAATAATTTTCTAGAAAATAGTTTATTTGTAAGTAGCAATGCAGTCATATTACTGGTGCACATGTACTAGTGTGTTTTAGTCTAATAGTTCCATTAGGTCACTTTTTATAGACACTTTTCACTGGTAATTTTATACTGCTGAACTTTGCTCATGAACAAATAAAACATCTATGTTTCTGTAAAATTGCAATGCTTATTTATTTATTTAATAATTCAATAAATATTCATTGCACCTTTTCAATATTCCAGGTACTCTGCAAAGTGCTGGGGAAACAGTGATGAAGAAGACAGTTATAATTCTTGCTTTCAAAGAGTTTTATTTTAGCTGGAGATCTGAAGGCTTTAAATAGCATATAATTATAGTATGTAAGCTCTATGAGGCCTGGAACTCTTGCTCACTGTTGTATGTAGAACAGAATAAGCACTCCACAAGTATTTGTTGAGTGATTCAATTTTTTAAAAATGAGTGTAATATAAGGTCCTATGGAACTATATAACAGAGGGTTTTAACTTAGGGTAGGAGTCAAGGAGTTCCCTCTGTTCAAGTAAAAAAGCAGAGCTATAGTAATTAACTTTAGAGCAAAAAAAAAAAATCTGAGGATAGTAACCAGGGTTAGGTATAGACTAGTAATGGAAGAAAGCAGTCAATACTCATCCCAGATGACCTAAGGTAACAGAGCAAGAGTTGACAGGACACTTGATCAAGTGGATAAAAGGGATTTAGTGGGAATAGAATGAGAAGCTCCCAAGCCTATGGAGAAGATTATGATTATAGAGGTTCAAGTGTCTATCATTTACAGTAATGCTTGATTAGAGGCTTGTCTCTAGGTTCCAGCTAAAGAACACTGATAAATTATAATGGAGACTTTCACCCCAATACATTTTGAAATACCTTACTAATTGCTTCCTTAACTCTATTCTCGCCCTGCTTTAATCCATCCTACCTATGCTTGCAAAAGCCTCCTTACTGGGCCAAGTAGCAAGGAAACATTGTGGGAGAAATTATTCAAAGCACAATAAGTGATGATAACCCCAAAGTCCCCAATTCTTTTCTATTGTGAGGGAGTATGATGATCCATATTAATCATCTCTAGATTCCTATAAAAATTCCTAAGCAAAAATGGTAATGGATGAAGGCTGACCATTGCTAGCACCCCATAATCCCTTTTGGCAACAAAGTGGAAAGGAGGGAAGAGTTATTTGACTTATAATTTGGGGAATAAGTTTGGCTTTTAGATTTTTGTATGTAAGGCAGTATTCAGTGCACAGGTACTTTCACGTTGTAGTGTTTCTTGAGGAAAAATACCTGATCTCCTATTCTTAACACTAATTTGATCATTCAAGTTACTTTTGTTTTGGTGAACACAACTGCTTGAGAAGATGTTGTGTACGTTGATTTTATAAATTCTCTTGAAGGAAAGGAGAGAGCAGTCAATTGGAATTTTCTAAGAACTATACCCTTGAAAAAGTTGATACCTGGACACCTCACCACTTCCTTCATGACGTCAAAGAGTTACAGGTCTATTTCCTGGAATTAAATAAGATGGCTGAAGAAGACAAAATAGCCAGAGATTCTCTTCAAAAGCTAGGGAAACTTACTAGAGCTTTCCGGTTTCAAATCCCAACGCTTCCCCCCTACCCCACCCAGTCACATCTTAAAATTAACATTTTCAGTTAGATTTTGTTTGTACTTCTCAAGTTTGCTCATTCTTCATTACATGCAGAAGAAAACTGGCAGAGTCACATATTAGTAGGAACGGGGCTCAATCAAAGTTCAGGTCTTACTGAGAGAGTTTGGATCAGCTCAACTTTAATGACTAAGTGCAGCCTTCTTCATTTTCTCTTGCATCAGCATTTAAACAGGGATCTGTAAAATCCTAATTACTGACTAGAGTAACTTTATCTGCATTTATCCTCTGTTAACAGATATTACTTTTGCTTATTTCAGGAGCCCTGCCAGAAAATACCTACTGAATGCTCAATTATCCACCTCCCCACAGCAACACATTATTTTAATATAAACTTTTCACTGTAGTCAGCAACTATTGTGTATTTTCTTTAAATTGAGTTGTCATATCTTATTATAAAATATAAAAGGAAATGACTGGAACTCTTAGGGTTAGGCAGAATCATTTTACTGTGGTTTGGCTTCTATTTGCAGCATATTTTCAATCCAGCAAGCCTTAACATGACCATGGGAAAATAAAAGAATCTATGAAATAAACAAAATAGTTAAAATGAGAAATATGCACTGTACATCAATTGAGCTAAGCCATTTTAAAAAAATTAAATGCAGATCCTCCTTAGTGCTAACCTACTGTGCTATGCAAGAAATGTAAATATGTCCTTAATATGAAGATTAATATCTAGGTTAAATCAGTTTCAGGTTTCCTGCCTGATAACAAATCTCATTTACATTCTGAATACCAAATGGGGTTCAGCCAAAAATGTTTGCAAGCTAAGAAGCTATTTTTTTTTTAGTTCAATCTTAACATAAGAGTGACAATCTTTAAAGGTTCTCATTGATTGTGGTTTATTATTCAATTATCTAAATGCTGAGCTCAAGAGTAAATGGGAATTCCTCATTACAATCTCACTATGAAATCAAGAAATGTAGACTAAATATGTCAAAATATCTCTCCTACAGTATCTTCTGAGACTCCTGGTGTTATAATATTGGTTATCAAAATATCAGGCTAGATAATTAAAACAAGGATTTAAAATATAGGACCATTTCTAGTCCCTGAAAAGTGATAAATTATAGTCTATTATCTGCTTTCCCACAATGCAGGTAATAGCTTATTTTAAAAGAAGGTGAAAGAATGCTAATGGATTATTAATCATCATGTTTCTTGTTTCCTTTTAATAATGTTAACTTTCAGCATAATTCACCATCACAAATATAACTTCCGTTGACCAACATAACATGTAAACGTTTGATTACATTTAAATCTTTATTTCAATCATTTATATGTTTGAAAGGTCGATTCCATACAGTTTCCCTCAATAATTAGGCTAAAAATCTTATGTTTCACAAGAACCTGCTGATGATAATAATAATCACCCAGACAAACTACAACATTTTTATTTGCTACTATTGTCACTTATGTAAAAGCATTTTGGAAAGAGCCAAATCCACCTCCACCTAGCAGCTAAATGTTTGAGTTCAGAGAAATTGCTTAAAAAGTACCTGGGTAAAACAAGTGAGATGCATAGACAGAGTGTGAAAAACAATTATCATACTTTTGTTTACATTTTGAGAATCATAATGTACAGGAACATGATTTTTTCTGCTTTTGACAGGGCTCTAACTTGGAAACACTGATTTTTTTAAAATTAAATGATACAGGATTGTTAGTTTATATATTTGTTGAAAGTTGGGTCAATAGACTATTCTTCAGTGTTTGCCAAGGGTTACTTCTCTGGTAAAGGTATGTAATATGATCTTGATTCATTAAAAAAAAAAAAGTCACAATACTTTGTTTATTTAAGCTTTGACTATCTGGGAAGCTCTCCAGACCTCTACTAGTGATCTCAGATCAACTGTGGTTCTAGAATGAATTTCAACATTAAGCTAAGTGGAACTCCCTTCCCTCTAACCCCTTAATCAGTAAGGACACGTATGTTTTATTAAAGTATACAGTACTAAATAAAGATACTCTCAGAAAATGCATGTAGTTCAGCTATCTATTGCTGCATATCAGACTTCCCCAAAACTTAATGGTTTAAACAGCAGCCATTTTATCAGCTGACAATGCTGAGGAGTTAAGTGTTTTGACAGAGTTTACTGGGTGGATCTTGTGCACCACATGGCATCAACTAAGGATCTCCCATATGGTTTCATTCAGAGCACAGATTTAAAGCCTGGCAAATGTGGTAAAAATTTCAGCCACTCTACCTCTGTACCTTTTGGCAAACCATATAACTTCTCTAAATTTCATCTCATTCATCCATAAAATAATAGTAATATCATCTACTCTGTAGAGAAAGGATCGTATGGCTTATTTTGGCGAGATTGTCAAGCACTGATGAGCCAAAGTTATCTCTTGCTAGAGACACTGTTTTAAAAGAAAAAATTCCACTCCCTTTGGCATATTCCTACCTCAGACCCCTGGATGTTCCTCTTCTACTCCAAATGCAGTAGTGGAATCAACTAGTTAGAACAGGGCTCCAAAGGAACCTTTCTCTCCTGCTTCCTTATAATTGGTGTTTAAATGGACCCAGGGACTCCCCTGGGGTCTGTTTATCTCCCTCTCCTTGCCAGCTTACCTAAGTGTGTGGATCCAAGGTTTATTTTTAGATGGAAGTTTGAAGCTCCATGAAGCTCCTAGGCCATAAGCATCAGCTTGGCTTTTATTCAACCTTTGCTTACATTCTCAGAAACTTGTGTAACTCTTACTAAAGTCATTTCTCTATTCTGTTTTCTATTTTTGAAAAAAGAAATGTATTTTAATTTCATACTTGCAGTAGAATTCCGCTAGGAAAGAGAGGTGATTCAGGTATCCCTAGATCTCCGGTTCTGACCCCTAGTAATAACCCCCAAATAACAGTGTTTTGAGACTCAGAGAGTACTTAATCAACTTTAGTTGCCTTCTTTTATAAGTTAACTTTTAGATATTCATTCTATGAAAGATAAAATTTGTAAAATTATGGATGAGATATAACTTTGGAATTAAATATACAAATTCCATTCTCATGCAATTTTTACAAGTTTAGTAGGTATCTAAAATAGTAATAAAGATGTGGCTGATTTCAGGTTGTAGAAATAGCTAGAAACAACACAGGCTTAATGTTACACAGTGAATTTTTAAATTTCAATAAAATTCTTATTGATGAATTTAAACACTTATTGAGCCCTAATATGTACCACACTACGGTGTGTATGGGGGAGGGAGATGACAAAGTTTACATTTAATGAGTTTATCATCTAATAGGTGGGTTGGAGGCCTGGACGGATGGTGAGTTATGGCATAGACAGGTACATGGTTACCCCAAATACAATGATTTCTGTGGTAGTGGTTAGTAGGTGGTGGTATGCAAGCACTAAGGAGTATCTGACTGCAGATGGGGTGCCCACAAGGACTTAAAGGAGTATCTTTCTGGTTTCCCTTACTCTAGCCTGAGCCCCCAGGAACACTATCCTCAACACACACAATCCCTCCATATGAAACTAGCACAAATAGTCTCAAATCTATCATCGGTTTCACATACTAAAGATCTTTCTTGACAATCCCCTGTCCCAAGTGGCCTAAATAATAAAATCAAAGATCTTTACTATGGTCTAAGATCCCTTTATAACCTGATCTTTGTTCACCTCCTAGTTTCATTTAATGTGTTCCTCCCTATCCTTGATATTCCCATAGTATCAACTGCTTATATATTCCTCATGACATCGCATATGTTGTTTGTTCTATATGAGATCCCGTTATCACCATTGGTTGGTTGGGAAACTTAGACTGATATTTCTGTCTATCCACATATTTTACCCTCTAGATAGTCTGTTCTTACCAGTTATTTTCCATTCCAAGCTACTACTATCACATAGATAAAGGCACTGCCTGCTCTAATTATCTCTGGGGTATATGGGAATTCTCTCTACCTTCCCTTCAGTTTTGCTGGGAACCTAAAGCTGCTCTAAAAATAGTCTTTAAAAAACTGAACTAATTTTTCATCTCAGTTAATAAAATTCTGCCTGGTTCTTAATTTTTCTTATAAACCTTCATAAAAGTTGTGCTCTCAATTTTGTTCTTGCTGTTCTGCCATTCATTATCATTCATGTTGTTCATAGTGTTTATTATTATTGTAAGTAAAGGGACTGATCTGCCTGGGTGGCTTAAAAAATTCAGTTATTTCTTTCGAATCTTTTTCACATATATTATTGCCAGTTACTATTCCATTAACTTCAGGGAGGCAGAAGCTCAAGCTCATAAACCATGGTATTAAAATCTAAATTTCAATTGTGCTAATTTAAGAGGCTGTTTAAATTATGTGTTGAAATTTTTTTGTAAAACTTCATACAGTTCGTGCAATTTTTCAAACTGACATTCTAGAACTTCTGGTGAAAGGTAGAAATGAGGATTTGGAGAGTATTCACTGACATTTCAAACTCTTTAGGAATATGAAATTACCAATATGAAAGCTTAGGCACGTAATTTTGATGTTCAACCCAAAATAGAATGATTGATTTTTATATGTAAATTGTATCTTTTGAGCTCAGTTGAAATCCACACTTTTGTATTCCAGGGAAACTTCTCAGAAACTTAATTTGCAGAAAAAGATGCTTTCCTTTGAAGGAAACATTTTTTATAGAGACCTCTTCACTGAAATGTAACTGAGTGAAACATGAGGCTTTGACCATTTGCAGCTGTGACCTGAAAATATCATTTTGGTGGTGGTATTTATGGCAAAGCTTTTTTAAATTAAAAATTAGCATAAAGCACACCCCAATATTTTGTGAGTAAAAAACAAACAAAAAAATTGCATGGAGGTGATACAGGGTTTTTTCTTGTAATAGGAGATTTGATAAAATGCCTGGCCGGTTCCATTTGTATAAATGGTCTGGAATGGTTTATGTTCTCACATCAGTTCAGTCATTTAAATGCCGGAGTCTAGTTCTTATAGTTGAGCCTGTATGAATCTGGAATCAGGCAACTAATCATTTGTATTGCCCTGAGCTGCAATAGTGGGAACAGCAGCATATAAACCAGATGATACAGCTTCATTTACAATTACAAAAGCAAGGACTTTCACAGAACAGAAAGCAGTTTTACTGTAACAATTCTATTTTCTAGATTCCATCTTCTTTATTTGAGAAATATGCAAAAGCATTGAAAATGTTTTTTTTTTTCTTTTTTGTGTATACTAATTTTTGAGTTGTTTTATATAGACACTAGAAAAGGGAAGAGAATATTTAATTATTTTAAGTGTATTTTAATTTTTATTTTATAACTATTGTGAGGACAAATCATTTACTTTGAGTTATAAAATAATGATCCAAAATATTTGTCCACAATACTACTGGCTGCTATAGCACCATCACTCTTTTATTTTTTCATATTACAAGATGACATTCACAGCAAATCCTATTAAGTTACAAGATATGACCATAATAGTATGATAATGTTATAGATAAAATGATTTCTGATTATACTGTCTTTTGTATGTTTGAAATGATGCAAACTTTCTATAGCAAGATAATGAATCTTTATACAGAGTAAAAACTGTATGCTGTGTTAGTAAAGCAGATAGAAAAAAGTCATAACAATCTTTTTCTTCACATCGACATAATTTCAGTGGTGCATATTTTTTAGGTTAATGACGACTGGATGATGACATCCCTAATAAATTTGAAATAAAAGGCAATAGAGTTTACTGTGTGACAGAGTTCCTTTGGAGAGAGAAAACAGTATAATATGTTGGTTTTGGATTTTTATTTTTTAACATAGACAAAAGGTTCTTAAATGTAGCTGTAAAGTAAGTGTCTTAGAAAGTTGACTCTTAGTCAGATTTTGACATCTGTTAACTGGTTTTATAGAACAGTTTTTAAAGCTGGCTTCAGAGATCATTATGTAACTATATACAAGAACCAATAATGTTAGCCTGCCATAACAACAAGTCACTGTGGTTCGATTTCAAATACTGCTGTGCATTTAATAGCTTCCTGAATGCATTGTGTTTTTGTCTCAACAATATGATTACATTTGGGGGCACAAATTAGCAGATTAGTATTGACAGTTCTTGTGTTCGATTAAAAAAATTGTATATCTTGCTCTACATTTTCAAGTAGAATTTTTCTTTTCCCTGGATAAGTATCACATTCTTAGAACAATAATGAGAAAATGGTTTTATCATAGGGTCCAATTCTCATGATATTTGGTTTATCATTATGTCTTCTCTCTTTCCTTCAATCTTGAATGTCAGCCTGTACTCTCAAATGAAAGTATTTCTGATTTGAGATTTCCAAACTGAATATAAAAAACAACCATTGAAATTAAATAAAAATAAATACCTTTGGTATTTCAAAATTCATTTTGATGTTATATTTATTTTTTCTTATGGGCAAGTAGCAAGGAATAGTATTTTTCCTCGCCAGTAAAGATGCATTCCATTGTGATATGAAATGATGTATTTCACCCCAAAATGTAGCTCCAGACATAAACCTGATTATGTTCTTTTTTTATGGATCTAGTATCTTAGCTTTATGGAAGATGTTCATCCAACTTTGGTTATGATTTGTGTTCACCAAACCCCAGGCTCACACATACAGAAAGTAGCTGATAAGTCACATTATGCAATTGGAAAGTAAAATTCAATTTTATCCATGTGAAAAGCCCTCAAGCAATATTTGCTGGGTGAGAAAAATACAGACAGCAATTTTTTTTATACTGTTTGGGTGGTGCATCTGAATATCATAATACATTCTAATCTGCTACATACATTACAAATCCAGCCATAAGAACACACTTAAGATTTCCAAAGTTAACCTCTGAAGGGAACACTAAGGCCAAATACTCCTTAGATTTTCATTTCACTACCTTAGCAAAAATGTCCTGGGGGAATGGAAAGGCCCCAGCTCATTTTGCATTTCCAATTGTCATACATAAACACATAAAATCGGATATGGATGATTTGATCCATGGTGCATATGGATTACAAATAAATAGGAAAGCCTTAATTCTTCCAGGTCCTGTTCACTTTTAAAATGTCTTCTCTATTACACTGATAGGTGATTTTACCTTCTCTTAACCATGCAAAAGCTATACTGTTTCAAAGCTGCAGATTAGTGATGGTGGCAGCTTATTTCTTTTGGTTATCCACAGCACCATCTCAGTGTCTTGAGGCATAAAAGAATATTATCTGTGTGACAGTTATGGCTGGAGCCATCTATACTGTTCATGGTATCAGCACTCAGAGTGCTCTGAATAGAAATCATTCTATTTAAGACATTTTCTGTAGTTTCATTAAAACTTAAAATCACAAAGTGCTGGGAGTTACGACTAAGGTTATAAAAAATTTTGTGAGCCTCTTATGTGGAAAAGCATATAAGTGGTTGTTGGTTTTGTTTTGTTTTGTTTTTCCTTTTTTCTTTTCTTTTTTTTTTTTTGATGGTGCTTATACGTGTACATTTGCTAATCTTTGTAGAGGCACTGACCATAGCAAAGAAACCTATAAATCTGCTTTGTTTCTTTACTTAATTTTCATGACAGATAACGTGTCACTCTGATTGCATGGAATCATCAGGAGTGTCTTCAATTACTGCATACAGCCTCTGATTATAATACCTTCCTTCATTCTGAGTCTGGGGGAGGATGTACAGAAAAGAGGCGGGGTGAATGGTGGGAGAGTAAATGCACAGCTAGTTCTGTACCACAAATGTCAGGTTACAGAGAAAGTGTATATATTCACAGAAGATAATTTTTAAGCTGGAGTTGTGATTGCAATAATGGCTCATTCATATCTGCATTTCATTTAAATGCACTGTTTTGACTCACTGAACATTTGTCAAAGACAGTACAGCTAAACTTTCTCACATGACCACTGAGGTAATGACAGCATTACATTACCAGGAAACTGCATAGCTTGCTGATACTTCCATTTTCCACAGCAGCTTATGAAATAATCAAAATGTGTGTATGAAATGGTGGCCTGCTTTGACTTTATTTTAATACAGATGGACTTATGCCAAGAGAAGAAGAGTCTTGGACCCTCGACACAAGAGACAATGACTTTGCATAAAGCTGAATTTTACTAGCATAGAAGATGGATATATGAGTATTAGACTTTTCATAGCTATAGGAAGGATAATCTTTCAATCAGATTAATGAGAAAATATATTGCATGGGCCCTACAGCACTTTTTGCTTTCCAGGCTAATGCGTGATTTAAATCCCCAAAGTACATTTTCAGCATTACAATATCCTTTGATAATAATGTCACTGGCACAAAGACAGATAAAAATAAAACAGCCCCCCTTGATTTCCTATTTTAGATTTGAAGTATATTTTCTGTTCTTTGCTGGCAATGAAGTGAATTCTATTGAGAAGAGTCACATTTAATAAGACAAAGAGAATTTTCTAATTATGCTAACTGTCAAGATGGAAACCTATGGGATTGCAACTGCAATTGAAGAAACGGAGGAAGCAATTGCATATAGTCCTGTTTACTTTGGTGTATGATTACTACTTGCACGTAGATATTGCTAAATATAAATCAAGCAAACACGCAGAAGCATGTTTTGAGGTAAACACCAAAAGGCAGGTTTCAGAATGGATTCTACCATTCCCATTGCAATTTCAGTCACCAGTTTTCTGAGATTTTCTAATTCATCTATTGAAAGCAACATAAACCACTGGAAATGTTTAACAAAGGACAAAATTGCATGCTGTGTTACATAACCAGCTAATGTGAAAACTTATAAAGCCAAGCATACTTATGTAATAAATACATACATATATATATATATACATATATATATATATATGTATATATATATATATACACACACATAATTGTGCATAATATCTAGTAGAAGGGAGTGACTTTCAGGAAAAATACATACTAGGGAAAATAAATACAATGACTCTAGAATACATCTATACATTTTGTTATTTTTACCTAATTTGTATTACAACTGTGCAGACATTAAAGAAAATCTCACTATTATTCAAATGTTTTCCTGGAAGTTACCACATGCCATTCTGTGTAAGCCTCTGGGAACAGTTCGTTGTGCCCCATCAAACATTACTTTTTTTTTTCAGCATTGCAATTGTTGAAGCACTATGGCATATTAAACAAGGAAAATAAATATTGTGCTTTCAATAATTTCCTCTTATGCTATGTATACACAAAGTTGCACACAATCAATAATTATAAATACTAGCATATGCTAAAAAATAATTCCACTAGGTCTCAGATGATAATAATTATGATAAATAGGAATTCACCAATAACACATTTTCAGATATGCAATAAAAAGAGTAAAAATAGTTAGCAAAATACATAACAGCAGAAAACTTATGATTAGGGATTTAGTTTTAATTAATCTTTAATTTCCAAGAGAATAAATGATAGACTCTATTAAGTTCTACAAATACATTGCCAAGGTATTCAAATGTTCTTAGTTTTGCATAAATTTCAGATAGGTTTTTCTAACTACCTAAGCCATATTTTTGGTTTTGCAATCCATTTTGTGACCATGCAGAGAAAATGGATATTCTCAAAGCAGCAAAGCATTAATTTAAAAATTAAACACTTCATATGATTAAAAAAATAAGTTATTAGATACTTTCAAAGGAAATCCATCAATTATTACAACACTATTGCCCTATTTTTTTAAAATAAGAAAGCCATTATAATTAGAATATGACTTAAAGATTACTTTATGGATCAAAGATTTGAATAAACAAAATTAAGAATGCTTCTTTCTATATCCACTATTTCACAATCTAATACCCACATGTTATAGGCTGAATTGTGTTGTCCCCAAATACATATGTTGAAGTCCTAAGCCCTAATATCTCAGATATTTTACTCTGTGTTTGGAGATAGGATCTTTAAGGAGGTAATAAAATGAGATCATTAGGTTGAGCCCTAATCCAATATGACTGATGTCCTTATAATAAGAAGAGATTAGGATGAAGAAATGTACATAAGGAAGACCATATGAAGACACAGAGAGGAAATGACCTTCTATAAGCTGAGGAAAAGAAACCAACTTTGCTAACACTTTGATCTTGGACATCTAGCTTCAAGGATTGTGAAAAAATAAATTTCTGTGTTTAAGCCATTCAATCCATAATACTTTGTTATGGCAGCCCTAGGAACTAATATACAATATAAAAACATGAAACCTTGAGATAAGGAAGGTTCAAACCTCTTTCTAAATGTTAACACATCTATCTCTGAATTTTTAAATAATGGGTTGATAATAGGATTTTGTATCAGGCTACTTACATGGCCTGATTCTAAGTTTTGTCTTCCAGTTCACAAGAACCAAATTCTCAGCAAGTTTATGGAATCAAGTATACAAAAACTGAGTCAGATTAGGAAATTATATGTATGGCCCAAATCCTATAAGTATTTTTGTACCCAATGATTTATATATGTTATTCTGATAAAGTCATTTACAATGTGATTAATTAGTTGTTAATAAATATTCATTTCATGTTGTGCTAAACAAATGCAACTTTCTCTACGTATGTGCAATGACAGGGTTTGGTGAATTAATATAATTTTGTTCAGCTATACTTTGATAGCTAATACAAATTAAGAAAGTAATTTGAACTAACACTATGCCACAATCTGAGTTGCTAAATAATAGTTAACACTAAAAGTAACAATAGCTATCATATATTAAGTTCTAATTTCTTCTAGGCACTGAACTAAGCATAAACACATATTGTTTCTTTTAATTCTCACAGCCTTATGATCTAGATATATTTATCTGCATTTAAAAAAAAAACCTGAGACTTTGTGAAATTTAGTCATTTGCCTAAAATATACAACCTGGATTCAAATCTGAGATGGTATAGTCTTAGAGTTGGGCTCTGAAACAGAGTCTTTCAGTGATAAAATTAAAATGATGAACCATCAATTACTTTTACAGTTCTCTATGTTGAACAAATTTAGAAATAATCCTCTTCCTTCCAAATTCATTAACTTCAATTAAGTTTAAAATGGTAGGTAAGGTTAAAGAGCAATATTGTACCAAATCCACTTCAGGTTTTTAAAATTTGAAGAAGATAAGCAGTAACTATTCAACCAGAAGATAAGAAAATAATTTACTGTAGATTTTATTAACTAGTAGTTTAGAAAGATGAACTCTATTATGGAAGCTGGAAAGTAAAAATACTTTGTCAGACTCCCTTACAGCTATACATTGTCTTACAGTTAGACATGTGCAATGAACTGTAAACAGAAGTCACATGGTGGCCCTTATGGGAAAACTTTTTAAAAGTAAAAACATACCTTCGAGTCTTTCAAAATTTGCTTCCATAATTGAGGGAATCAAGAAAAAAGGAAATAAGACTTTCTTCAATTAATCTATAAAATTATTAAGCTTTATAACTACTCCATTGAAAATAAATGTCATGTATAGTTCCTTAGTAAAGGAACAACTGTTTCTGTGTTTGCCTTCAGGAAGAAAGAGGTGGGGGAACTGTGGGCCATTTGAAAGTGTTCTTGTTAGGAAGAGTCATACAGCACTCAGAGATTTGCAGAGTAGGCAAAAGTAACAAATCAAGTCAATTTTTTGGAGCCTGATGAAAACAAAATTGTAGCAGCACAGAGGAAGTAAACTTTGATCTAAGAAATGAAAATAATAATTATTCATGAAAATTTTTGATGCCTCATAGAACATAAATATATGCTGGAATGACAGGTGAATGAATTATGAGGCTTTCTTGAAAGATTTGAAATCTAATCCTTGGCTAATTTGTATTTGCACTTATAACAGAAATAATTTGCTTTAACTTATAAGTTTTTCATCTCCCAAATCTGATAAATGGTATAATCTATGAAGGACATGTAATTCCTTTAAAAGAAACATTATTGTTGGTATAGCTAATGAAATTATGATAAGTTAAAATTACAGAATTGAGATTTTTTCAGACTAAGAATATGATTCAAAATTGATTTCATCTGGTCTATAAAGAAAATTTCTTGTTAATTCTAAACAATGAAATCCCTGAAAAAAATTAGGAAACCTTTCTTTATAAAATCTACCTTTTAGCAACTAAAAAGAAAAAAATAATTTGTAAATTTTGGTAAAAAATATCTGTTTCCACTCATGAAGTATACTTTTTTTGTAATTTGCTCTCCCTTGGCTAATTAGGAAGGAAAAAAATTGAGGCAGACCTTACTTTAATGCTCATATTCTGACTAGAGGCAATTTCCCAAGCAGGGGCAGAGAGGGTTGAACAAAACAGGATTTGAAGTTTCACTGAGTTAAGGAAGCAAAGTTTACTATTTTGGGAGGCAGAGGTTTCTAGAATTTATAGGGCAGAGTGACAGAGAGTAGGGAACAAAGCAGAGAAAGAGCTTTACTGTGTTTCTGTCTGAACCCCATCTGTCATCCATAAAGTGAAATTTCATGAGAGAGGCAATGACCAACTATAGGGAAAGAACAATTAGTAGTAATCTATAAGCTTAGTAATTTAATTAGTAATCTATAAGCTTAGTAAAATCTCAGAGAGATCTGAGAGTAATTCCAGTTTTCCTACTAACCAAAGTGGAGAGAAATTATATATATATATATATATATATATATATATATATATATATGGCTTTCAGTAGAGATTAAGAAAGGTCAAGCTTTAGAAGTCAAATGAAACTAGCTGTAGACTGTAGGCAATTTAGACTCACCTTATAAAAGTTCAGAATAAGCCAGAAGAAACTCACCTTGTTATGCAAAGGAGTTTAACTACCTGTAAGAATAAAGTATGTTCTTTAAAGAAATATAACATAATCCAGTACTCTACATTATAAAATGTACAATATCCAGCATCCATTCAAAATTTACTGAATGCAATGAGGCAGAAAAACATAAAACATATCCAGAATAAGCTGTCATTAGAAACAAACAGAAAAATAACAGATGATAGAATTAGGAGACAGAAACTATTAAACAGCTGTTATAAATATTATAAATATGTTCCAAGATTTAAAGACAAACATGGACATAATGAAGAGAGGGATGTAAGGTATAAAAGAGAATCAAATGGAATTCTGGAGATAAAAATATCTGGAAATAAAGTATTCTAGAAGTAAAAATTTCACATTTTGAATCAACATCAGATGAAATACATTAAAAGAAAAATAAGTGAACTTGAAAGCACAGTAATAAAAACTATAAAAAATGTAGCATAGAGAGAAAAGAATAGTCTAATATACATGTAATTAGAGTTCCAGAAAGAGATTGAGTTATATAAATTTCATAATTATAAATACACAGATCCAAGATGTTCAAGTAATCTGAAATGGAATAAACACAATGAAAACTACTTGTTGAAAGCAAGTGAAAAAACGTCTTTAAAACAAGCAGAAAAAGAAGGCATATACACAGGAAATAAGATCAGAAGTTCACAGAGTTATTTTCAGAAACTGCAAACAAAAACCAATGAAATATCATCTCTAAAGAGCTGAAAGAAAATCTGGTAATTTAGAATTCTATAACTAGCAAGAACATCTATCAAAAACAATTATGAAATAAAGAACTATGAATAAGGATGACAAAATCTGTTGTCAGTAGGTGTAGACTATAAGAAATGTTAAAGGAAATACTTCAGGTTGAGGGGAAAATGACACTAGACAGAAACTAGAATCTACCCAAATATTGATGAATGTCAAAAATTGTAAATGTAATGGAAGGGGATAAGGATAAAGAATGGAAGGGAGATGGAAAGATACTGTTGTAAAACAGTTGACCCTTGAACGGCCCTGGTTAGAACTGCATGGGTTCATCTATAGGAGGATTTTTTTCAATAAATATATACTACAATAATACACAGTTGGTGTTTGGTTGAATCCTTGAATCTGGAACCACAAATATGTAGGGCAGAGTGTAAAGCTATACCCAGTTTTTCAACTGTGAGGTGTTGGCACCCTAACCTCCACATAGTTCAAAAGTGAACTGTAATTCTACATTAAACATGAAGTCATGTAGTATTATTTGAAACTCAGTTGTGATAAATTAAAGAAGTCTCTTGCAATCCATTGAGTAACCACAAAAAACCCCCAGAGATATAGCTAATAATCCAAAAGCAGTCATTAAATAAAACCACTAAACAAAAATTTAATAAATTCAGAAGAAGTTTAATTAGAGGAAAAGAAGAATAAGCAACACATGGGGTAAATCAAAACCAAATTTATTTCACAAACCTAAATAAAGGGAAAGACATCCCATGTTCATGGATTAGAAAATTTAACATCGTCAAGATGACAATACAACCCAAAGTGATCTATAGGTGCAATGCAATCCCTATAAAATTCTAATGCTGCATTTTTGTAGAAATGGAAAAGCTGATCCTCAAATTCATACAGGATTTCAAGGGTTCCCAAACAGCCAAAAAAATATAGAAAAAGAATAAAACTGGAGGAGTCACACTGCCCACTTTCAAAACTTACTACAAAACTACAGTAATCAAAGCAGTGTGGATGAACATGTAGATCAGTGGAACAGGCATAAGATTTCAGAAATAAAACCATACATATATGGTCAACTGATTTTTAACAAGGGTGTCAGGAAAATTGAATGGGGAAAAGAAATTCTCTTCAACAAATAATATGCAGATAACTGCAAATTCACATGCAAAAATAAATAAAATTGGACCCTTAACTCTCACTGTATACAAAAATTAACTCAAAATGCTTCAACAAACTAAATATAAGAGCTAAAACCATAAAAGTCTTAAATGAAAACAGGGGTAGATCTCAATAACCTTGGATCTGGCAAAGAATCATTCTTAGATATGAAATCAAAAACATGAACAACAAAAGGAAAAATAGATAAGTTGGATTTCATCAAAATTAAAAACTTTTGTACATTCAAGACCATTGTCAAGAAGGTGAATAAACAACATACATAATGGCAAAAAATATTTGCAAATTATCTATTTGATAAGAATCTCATATCCAGAATATACAAAGAATACTAAAAATTCAATACAAAGACAACTTAATTTAAAAAATGGGCAGGGTTGAATAAACAGTTCTCCAAAGAAGATACACTAAAGACCAAAAAGCACATGAAAAGATGCTCAACGTCCTTAGTCATTAGGGAAATTCAAATAAAACCTCAAAGTGATACTACTTTATACCTACTAGGATAGTTACTTTTTAAAAGGGGGTTGGGGAACAAGTGTTGGAAAGGATGTGGAGAAATTGAAATCTTTGTATATTGCTGACAGGAAGGTAAAACTGTTTGGTCACAGTGAAAAACTGGTGGTCCCTCAAAAAGTTAAGCATAGAATTACCATGTGAGCCTACAGCAGTTCTACTCATAGGTATACACATACCTCAAAGAATGGAAAGTAGGTACTAAAACAAGTAAGTGTACGTGTATATTTGTAGCAGCACTATTCATGATAGCCATAAGGTGTAAACAGCTCAATGGCAATGAATGAATGAATTGTAGTATATGCATACAATGCATTGGTAATATTATTACAATATAAAAAGGAACGAATTATAGATCTATGCTACAAAGTAGATGATATAAAAAACATTATGCCAAGTCAAAGGAGCCAGACACAAAAGGCACAGAGTGTATAGTTCCATTAGTTTGAACTATTCAGAATAGGTAAATCCATAGAAACATAACACAGATTTGTGGTGGACCAGAGCTGAGGACTGGGGTGTCAGGATGGGGAGCAATTGCTTAATGGGTATGAGATTTCTTTTTGAGGTGATTAAAATGTTTTGGAACTAGATAAAGGTAGTTGTTTATAACATTGTATATTACTAATTTCCTCTGAATTGTTCACTTTAAATAATTAATTTTGTGTTATGTGAAAAAATCACATTATAAGACAATTTTTTAAAAAGAGCATGTAGCATGAAGATAGATTTGAAAAATAGAACCACATTAATGATGGCATTAATTCAAATAGTCTAAATCAAAATGTTAAATAGCAGCTATTGTCAGACTAGATTAAAAAGCAAGACCCCACAGTATATGGGACATAAAAAATTTACTTTAGATACAAAGACATGGATAGGTTAAAAATAAAGTATCCGATGTAAACAAAAATCATAAGATTAAGTAGCTTTATTAATATCAGGTAAAGTAGCCTTCAGAACAAGAAATATTACTAAGAATAAAGACGGTTATTTCAAAACGATAAAGGATCTATTTAACAACCTGATGTAATAATCCTAAATGTGTATGCATCTAATTAGAGAGTTTCAAAATATTGGAAGCAAATAGTAAATAGACAAATTCATAATTATAATTAGAGTTTTCAACACCTCTCTCAATAATTGCTAGGAAAGTTAGACAGAAAATACTAAGGATAAGGAAAACTGGAAAAACATTATTAACCCACTTTCCTAAATATTAAATAGAGGTCAACTTGCTGAAAATGATGGAATACACATTCTTTTTAGCTCACATAAAGCATTCAATAGCATAGATCACATTCTGGAACATGAAACCAGCCTCAATAAGTTTAATAAGAATGAAATCATATGGAATTGTAATCTGACAACCATGGAATTAAACTAAAAATCAATAACAAAGACTTTTGTGAAAATCTCCAAATACTTAGGAATTAAACAAATAAATTTTAAATAACCAGTAGAACCAAGAAAAAATTTAAAAGACCATTAGAAAATATTTTGGATTATTGAAAATTAAAACATGACACATCCAAATTTGTAGAATGAAGGTAAAGCATTGTGTAGAGGAAAATTTATAGCCTTAAGTGCTTATATTTCCAAAGAAGATAGGTCTAAGATCAATGATCTGAGTCTCCACCTTAAAAATATGGAAAAGCAAGAGGAAGTTAAACCTTAAGTAAGTTAAAAGGTATAGTATATCTAAGATAGAATTATATACAATAGAGACAAATTAAACTCAAAGATGATTATTTGAAAAGATTAACAAATTTTAAGATTATATTTAGACTAATTAATAAGAAAGTAGAGAAGGCACAAATTACAAGTATCAAATATAGAAGGGGCATTAGTGTAGATCATACTGTCATTAGGAAGATAATAAGGGAATGTTTTGAATATCTTGCATTCAATAAATTTGACAACTTATACAAAATGGACATTTTTTCAATGTCCCAAAGTACCAAAATTACTAAAATAAATTAAAAACAAAAAGCAATAGATCTAAATAAATAAAAGACATTAAAAACTATTCACAAAATTACAAATAATATATTTTTAAAGGTTAACTTGAAAAAACTAGAAGAAATATAAATGTAAAAGAAAATAAATTGTCAAAATATTTAATACCCAATGCTCACAGGGCTTAATAGGTTAAGTCCTCATTAATTGGTGGGAGTAAAAGTTAGCACAATAATTTTGTAAAGCAATTTGTTCATTAAATGTATTGAGAGCCTTAAATATTCACACTCTGAAATGTATTTTACATCTCCATATAAAAGATGGTAATAATAAATAACATAATAGCAATTTTTGCACATTTTCTCCAAAAATCTCTTTATTCTGAAGGAAATTTTGGAAAAATGTCCTGCACCATCAGTGAATTATCTCTGACTCAAGGAATCCATCAATTTAATATCAATTATTAAGCTTAGCCTAGTAGAAAGATTGCAACTGATATCCACCTAAGGTGACTATATCAAATATATATATGAAGTACTCTTTCCAGAAGAAAAATCTAATATATTTAATTGTCAGTGTCACCAAAATGTAAAACAAAATGGCAAATATCTTCAAACCAAGAAGAAAATATTACAATTGACTTATTCAGAGACATAAGATTTGACATTTTGATCTTATTCATAAGCCAAATTATATCTGGATAAATTTCTACATAACATCTCCTAATTTCTTCTTTTTATAAGAATACCTAAGGAAGTTTCACTACTGTAGATATACAAAAATGCCTTATGTCTCTGATTATTAAGAACAGGGAAAAAAATCCCTTTTGATTCTTGAACTTTTGAAATTTTTCATGCATAATTTTGATTAGTTATGAAAATTCATCATAAATGTTCAGATCAGTTGGGTAAATATTCAACAGTGTGATTGCTGTACCCTATGTTAAAATTATATTTACCTTTATAATAAACTGTCAAACTCTCTTCCAACATGACTGTACCATTTGACATTCCCACCAACAATCCCCCACCTATGATTCTGCCTCTTCACCAGCAATTGATACTGTCAGTGTTTTGGGGAGCTTAGTCATTCTAATAGGTGTTCAGTGGTAACTTGTTTAATTTTCAATTCTCTAAAGAAAATGCATGTTGTGTAGCTTTGTATGTGCTTATTTGCTATTTGCATATCTTCTTTGTTAAAGTGTCTATCCAGATTTTTTGCCCATTTTTTAAATGGGTTGTTTTTCTTATTGTTGTTTTAAATGTTCTTTCTAGATCTTGGATTCAAGTCATCTATCACTCCTGTGATTTGCAAATATTTTCTCCCAGTCTGTGGCCTGTCTTTGTTTTCTAACAGTGTCTTTCACAAAGCAGAAGATTTAATTTTAATAAAGGCCAACATCATTTTTTTCTTTCATAAATCATGATTTGGGTGTTGTATTTTGCAGTTTCATTACCAAAACTAAGGTCATCTAGATGTTTTCCAATACTTTCTTCTAGAAGTTTAATAGACAACTATTTCATCTGTGAATAAAGAAAATTTTATTTGTTCTTTTCCAGTCAATATATATTTCCTTTTCTTTTCTTTTCTTTTCTTTTCTTTTCTTTTCTTTTTTCTTTTCTTTTTTTTTTCTTTTCTTTTTTTTTTCTTTTCTTTTCTTTATTTTGCTTTGCTTTGCTTTGCTTTGCTTATTTCACTAACTAGGACTTCCAGTACAACGTCAAATAAGAGTAGTAAAAGAGGACATCCATGCCTGTTCCCAATTTAGGGGAAGGTGTCCCACTACCTAATGGTAATGAATGTAAGGTAATGTAAGGTAATGGTCCATCATCATTAACTATATTGTTAGCTGCAGGTTTTTTGTAGACATTCTTTATTAAGTTAAGGAAGTTCCTATTATTCCAAGTTTGCTGAGAGTTTTTATTATGAATGTGTGTTGGATTGTGGAATGTTTTGTCAATTGATATAATTATATGATTTTTTTCTTTTTTCTTTTTTTTAAATTTTTATTTATTTATTTATGGCTGTGTTGGGTCTTCATTTCTGTGCGAGGGCTTTCTCTAGCTGCGGCAAGTGGGGGCCACTCCTCATTGTGGTGCGCGGGCCTCTCATTATCGCGGCCTCTCTTGCTGCGGAGCACAGGCTCCAGACGCACAGGCTCAGTAATTGTGGCTCACGGGGCTAGCTGCTCCGCGGCATGTGGGATCTTCCCAGACCAGGGCTCGAACCCATGTCCCCTGCATTGGCAGGCAGACTCTCAACCACTGCACCACCAGGGAAGCCCTGATTTTTTTAATTTAGCTTGTTGATGTGTTGGATTATATCAATTGATTGTCAAATGTTGAACCAGCCTTGAATACTTAGAACAAACCCTATTAGTCATGGTGTATAGTTCTTTTTATGCATTGTTGAATTTTGGCCTAGCTTTTTCATTGGATATTCAATAATGAGAGATAGGAGATCTTTGGGACTGAGACCCCAAATAATTATTGTGTAATAGTGTCTTCCACCTTTAGTTTATAAAGATTGCCATGTGACATACTGAGTTGTTGTTCCTTTGAAAGTTCAAGAGGAAAGTTAGACAACCTTTAAATTAATACATAAATATTAGGGATAGCTGAAGAAGAATTATGTACATGAGAAGGGTTGACAAAAGGTGACTGGAGATAGTAGCAATGGGAAAATTGTTAATCACAAGGATTCAGATGATAAAAAAATAAAGAGCCCATGGTGAGCAGATAAAAGAATGAGAGCCAAGTTTTGAGGAAAAGTGTATCTGACTGGACTGGGAAACATTATTCCAACTCATTGATTAAAACCAGCATGCCAAGCTCTCAATTTCTTCTCTTAAGACTCACTTAGGCCTTCTCACTTTTATTCTTTACAGAAATGTTCATTTAAGAAAGAGAATTATTTTTTATTATTCATAAAAATATAAAAATGCTTTTTATTTTATAAAATTTATTTGGTTAGAGGAACTGCTTATGCAGTTCTTGATTGACATTTCTTTTCAGTTGTCTTTCCTCACAGGAGGTGAAGGCTTATTTAAGAAAAGATGAGATGACACAAATAGAGCTATTCTAGCTTATTTTTCCCATCTCATCATTCCATGAAAATTTAGAGAAGAGTCATATTATGGTTCTTTCTTTTGCCAAGTTTTGATAAGGGTCATGATGATAATCAAGAAGATGATGATCCTCATCTTCTCACTTCCCATAGCCATCAATACATCATGTACTATCACAATTTGTAAACTGTGGCCTAATGCTTCACTTGAATTTATGCTTGAAAAATAAAATACTTTGTTTCCTGTTTTAACTCTGACATGTAAAGAACTTAAAAACTTTCACTCTGTCCTTATAGCAAGAAAAAACTGAACTAACTGAAAATACAAATTTTTTAACACCCATAAGAGAACTGAGGTTGTAGGGGAAAACATTACCCCACTTGAAAATAGGCCAATTCAGAATCATAACCAAGATATGCTTGCCTAGAGCAAAAGCCACCACTGGAAACATAAGCTACTAGGAGCAATGATAACAGTAATTTTGATGAATTGCTAGAAATTGAGTATAGACTATCATGAGAGTCATAAACTCCTTGGACCTGTAGTTCTAAGGGGTTACTGCTCAAGAACCATACTATTCAGGAACAAGGGTATCACTCTGAATATCCAAGACAAATCTCTTTGTGTCTCTGTCAGCGAGAGGTGAAGAGTAATCATTGCAAGATAAGCCAGCACATTATCAGTAATAAATGCCTAAACCTAGAATACAAGACTTTGCCAGAGACTTATCCAAACTAGAGAAACATCATTCATTCCACTCCAGCCCTCTTTTGTTTTCTGTCTAATCTATGGAAAACAAAAGACTATAACAATGAAGACACACTTATGCAGTCACAGCCCAGAGACAAAAAGACCTCTAAATTATGATTTAATCCAAAGATTGTACAAAGCTTCCCCTCTTCCACATATAACCACCACGAAACAGGGTGACAGTATGTTACCAGTGGATTACATCTGAAAGAACTTCAAAATGTAAACTGTCTTTGAAGAAGAGTACTTAGATAAGAAAAGATGTGAAGACAAAAAGGACACTAGATGAACTGAAGCCTTTGGCACCTACAGCAACAGTAAATACTAAATGCAGCCCAACACTTAATCTGAATGAAATAAATCCTCACACTAATAGTCAATTTAACCCAGCTTCTAATACCCAATACAAAATTTCCAGCTTCCAAGAAAAAGGTTCAAGGCATGCAAAATATAAGAAACAAAATCTAAAGAGAAAAAGTAATACTGTACCCAGACCCAGATATGACACAGATGATAGAATTGTCAGAGTTTAAAATAACTATGATTAATATACTGAAGTTTCTAAGGAAAAAAGTAGACAACACGTTAGAACAGATTGGTAATGAAAGCAGAAAGCTAGAAATTCTAAGAAAAGGAAATATTTAAAATCAAAACACTGTAACAAACATGAGGGATGTCTTTGATGGGCTCATCTGTAGACTATGCACAAATAAAGTCATTGACCTTGAAAATGAATCAGTGGAAACATCAGAAACTGAGATGTAATGAGAAAAAAAAAATGAACAGAATAGACTACCCAAGAACAAAAGAACTACTTCAAAAAGTGTAACATATATGTAATCAGAAGAAATAAGAATGGAGCAAAAGAAATATTTGAAGTAGTAATAACAGAAAACTTTCCAAAATTAACATCAGACATCCAGGCACAAATCCAGGAAGCTTAGAGATAATCTAGCAGTATAAATACCAAAACTATTACACAAAACATATCATATTCAAACTGCAGAAAACCAAAGACAAAGGAAACATCTTGAAAGAAGCCAGAGGGAAAGAAATACACATTTTCTATACAGGAACAAGGATAAGAATTTCAGTAAATTTCTTGCCAATAACCATACAAGAAAATAACAGAGTAAACTAAAATATTTTAATTATTAAAAGAAACAATGTAAAATTCTATATCCAGAAAAAATATTCTAAAAAGTGAAAGAAAAATAAAGACATTCTCTGACAATCAAAAACTGAAAGAATTCATCACCACCATACTGTTCTTGCAAAAATGTTAAAAGAAGTTTTTCAGGCAGAAGTAAAATGATATAGTTCAAAAACTCAGGTATACATAAATAAAGGAAGAGCTATTTATATAATACTCCATTCTATCAATAGAACAGAAGACTGCACATTCTTCTCAAGCTCAAATGAAGCATTCACCAAGATAGACTGTATTCTGCAGCATAAGATACTTTTAAACAAATTTAAAAGCAGAGAAATCATACAAAATATGTTTTCAATTCATAACGAAATTAAACTAGACATCAATAACAAAAGGATAGTTTAGAAATCCTCAAATATTTGGAGTAATCTACATACTTCTAAATAACACATGGCTCAAAGAACAAGTCTCAAGAGAAATTAAAATATTTCAACCTAAATGAAAATACATGTCAAGTTATGTGCATGCAGCAAAAGCAAAGCTTTGAGGAGGAATTTATATTATTAAGTGCATACCTTAGAAGAGAAGAAAGATTAAAAATTATAACCTAAGCTTCCCTACTAAGATACTAGAGAAAGAAGGCTAATCCAAACCTAAAGCAATGTGAAGAAAATAAATAATAAAAATGAAAGTAGAAATGAAATATGGAATACAGAAAAAGATAACAGAAAATCAGTGAAACCAAGACCTGGTTCTTTAAAAAAAAAAAAAAAAAAAGGATAAAATCAATAAACCTCTAGACAGGCTAAGAAAAATAGAGAAGACACAAGTTACCAAAATCAGAAATGAAAGAGAATTCATCACTACTGATCTACTCATCCCCAAAACATTACAAGGATAAAAAATAATTCTATAAAAATCACATACTAAAAATAAAAATAATTGCTGGTGAGAATGTAGAACAACATTCATTACTAGTGGAAGTTAAAAATGGCACAACCATTTTGGAAGATAGTTTGGCAATGTATTAACAGTAAAAAGAAATGATGTATCAAGCCACAAAAAAAACATGGCTGAATATTAAATACACACTGCTAAGTTGAATAAGCCAGTGTACAAAGTGTACATATTGTATGATACCCTGCCAAAGGCAAAACTACAGAGATTCTAAAAAGATCAGTGGTTGCTAGGACATTAGGGAAAAGAAAAAGTGTTGATGAGATGATGCACAAATGATTTTTTAGGGTGGCAAAACTACTTTTCTTACGACACGGTAATGATGAATATGTGACATTATGCATGTGTCAAAAACCTTAGAAACTTCCAGAACAAAGAGTGAACCTTAATATATGCAAGTTTTTAAATGTCATTTAGGATGTTGGGAGCTCCCAAGAATGAATGAGGGTGTGAGAAACAATTTAAATGTATTATAAATATGAGGAAAACTTCACCAAAGGGGATTCAGGAAAAAATGGCTGGCCAAAGTTAATTTGCAAATCAGTGGAAACTATAAGACTAAAGGCAAAAACACCTATATTAAGCACTGTGGTCTTAGTTGATGAAGTTGTTTCCCATAGGAGTGTGTGTTAACTACTCTGTTACTGCTATATATGAATATCAGAATTGAACAATAATTGAATTTATGTTAATGCTGGGAGTCAGATTATTCACTCTTGGATTGAGAGGTTACCTACAAACAAATGCTGGGGGCTAGAATGATCCATGTTTAATGGATTAGAATTATACCCATCAGTATGGACTCATGTTTTGCTTAATATAGATACAGATGGTTACATATAGAAACATTTATTGATATGTTAATATACATGAGTTGATATATACACATATATCTCCTTGCATTGTCAGCTGAGACTGGCTAGAAACAACAGCTCTAGATAATAATAACACATCTAATAATGAGCTTACCTAGTGCCCAGATATTGTTTTCTATTACTATTCTCCACTGAAAGGAACCAAGTCTCCTTAGAGAAATTCTAAATGGGGCAGGAAATATGCAAGATGAGCCTGGAGCATTTGTAGTGTCAGAAACACACACACATACACTAATGGGAATATGTCAAAGTGATACAGGAGCCAACTGAAAGAGCTCTCAATGGCCAAAACTGAAACAATTTGAACAAAATAAATGAAATAGTATTGGATTATAACCTTAAGTATAAAATACCTATCTCTGAGTCTACACTTACATAAACAAGTAATGGAATAAATAAAAGAGAGAGAATGAGCAAAACTCACTTGCAGTTTTCCAAATAAATTATGTGCATACTCTGCTCCAAAGGAGATGGGGCATAAATCTCCACTCTGTTAAGTGTCGGCTAGGCATAGTGCTTTCCTTCCAAAGAGAAGAGTATGAAAAGGGAGAAAAGACAGTAACTTTACAATGCAGAAACCTGACAATACCTCAGCCAGGTAATCAAGATTAATATCCTTAGTGACATCAAGTCAATAGTATGTACCGTGCTATAATAGTAAGTGCATTGAAGTGATGGAAATGATACTTTACCTCTGTGGTTTCCTTCCAGGAACACGTAACCTTAGCCTAAGTATGAGGAAAATATCAGACAAAACCCAATGAAGACATTCAAAAAATTACCTTACCAATACTCCTCAAAATTGTCAATGTTATCAAAAACAAGGAAAGTCTGAGAAATTATCATAGGTAAGAGTTGCCTAAGGAGACATAATGTGGTGAACACAATGTGGTGTCCTGAGTGGGATCTTAGAATAGAAAAGGGAAGTAGGTAAAAAAACAAGGAAATCTGAATTAAGGGCTTTTGTTATAATAATGTATCTATACTGGTTCATTCATTGTAACAAATGTATTCTAACAATGTTAGATGGTAATAATAGGGGCAAAGAGGTATGAGGAGTATGGCAAATCTCTCTTTTATAATCTTTCTGTAAATGTAAAGTGTTTGTAAATTAAAGGCTTTATTTTTAAAATATACTTGATTTCACACTTTCCTTGAATCACTGCAGTAACAGTTATCTCTTTTTTAACATATCTGACATAGTCCAGACAAACATAAGTTAAGGAAAATATCCAATTTTTGCTGGAAGTCAATTTTTTAATTTTTATTTTATGTCAGAGTATAGTTGATTTACAATGTTTTGTTAGTGGAAGTCAGTTCTTCATGATTCTCTATTTCTACACATTTTGTGAACAGGAGAACTGATTTCCCTTTATTCCAGACTATCTTTTTAAGGATATTTGTATAATGAACAGGTTTTGGAGACAGAGATAATGTCTGCCTTCTAAGGAAAATGTGGGCAAGCACTTTTGTTTTGCCGAAATTCAGGATTCATTTGTAATGCAACTTACTATGCATGCAGGCTTTAATCTGGGTCCATTAACATTGCCTAGTGTGATTTCAAGCAAGGGGAATTGACACAGATATTCTGATGTTCCTGTTGCTTGCTGGACCATGAGTAATAATGTTTTTTCTCTGACCCAGCGATCTCATGTCTTCTGTCAGCCTCCCTGAAACTATGGCAGTTTAACTTACCAGCTTTCAAGTAGGACAAAATCTTAAATCCTTCACAGTTCTTGATAATATTCACATTTAAACATGAATATTGATTAGTTTTCACTTATGAGTAAGTTAAACTCTATAATATGTATGGGCTTTGTCTTTATTTACTCTGGAATTTTCTGCTAAATATGAACTTTCTTCCTTTTCCCTACTGCTTTCCATTTTATTTGACTTTTTATTCTTAATACTAATAACCAAATTTATTAATCCTCCTCAATGAACTATTTCATATATGCATTTCCCCCATATAATCACCACAATAAACAGAAGTGGCCTGATCCTCTTATGCACCAATTTAAATATTTTTAAAATGTCTTTTTGGTTGATAAATAGCCATTGTTCTAAAACTTTCCCCCCCAACCTATTCCCATTGTTCCTGATACCCTAGTACCTTCCTAAGATACCTACACCTCCCTTTGAGGAAGAAATTAAAGGACTAATATTTGTTCTAGCCCAGGGTTAGGAAATGGCTAGAAGAGCTACAGCCTCCTCAAATTGTTCAAAAGTGATAGTTAAAATTTTTAATATTATATCTGATAATATACACATTGTATTAACAATGAATCTGAGGATCAGAAAGGATGGTAACTTATCCAAAGTTCCATAGCACATAAATTCTGAGGCCAGGATTTAAATACAGAACTGGTTGAAGACCCTTTCTGGTCTTCTATGTTCCTTTGCTTCTGTTTTTCTAAGCAGGTATGCTCTTATTTTTTTTTAGTCTTTTAAATGGGGGACACTTATTTGCCTTACTCTACTCATATCTGTATCTATATCTGTATCTCTAATTGCATGACTCAAAATTCCCATTAGGAAGAAGTCCTAGGTGATAGCACAATAGTCTATAGGCTTAATATCTGATAAGTAGCAAAAGATCCTATGATGTGATGTGAAAAAATGCAGGGCCTGACGTCCTTCACATATCAAAAAACTTATATGTCATCTACTGTGGGTTATAGTGCTTTTCCCAACTTAATTGGCTCCAGGAAACAAATACGTGGGCAAAATTACAATGCCACTGAGACTTGATGCATAATCAAGACCTAGTAAAAATTACAGCCCATTTGAAGAGCAATATAATTGCTACTAACTTGAAAAATTTAGTGGTTAAAGTATTTTAGAAGCATACTTGTACAAACTTCCTTTTCTCAAAGCACTAGAATATCTTGAAAGATATTTCCTTTGAAATTATTATGTTTTTTTTTCCAATTTCCAAGGCTCTAATGAGATTTTGCATAGGTTAGCCACAAACAGCATTTGGTAGAAAAGGCTTCTGATAACCTCTTCTGCATCCAGATATACTCATATAAATCTATGAAAAGCAAATGACAGAACTGAATGTTGTGTTCTCTTTCTAGTCATAGAGGGTTGGAGGGTAAAAGCCTGGAGATACAAAAAGGCAAAATTAAATTCTAGATATAAAAGTCCAAGACATCTATTTTAAAATAGACATTAAGGTATTAAAAGAGACTATTTAATCTTTGAATTTACAAAACAACCCAACAACAATTAACAATTTTATTGCGATTGGAAAAGAAGAGAGTAGGAAACAAGTATCCTTTGTAAATTCCTTTAAAAATTACATTCCTAATAAACTTGATACAATTAACTCTATTACCAAATAATCAGAAATATGTTTATAAGTTAAAAAATAGTAACAATTTTTAATAACTATTTTATTGTGGGGTAATACATTTGTTTTTATAATAATCAACAGAAATGCTAACTTTTCAAATATGTGAGGAACTTTGTGTCACCAATGTGTATTTAAGAGAGTAAAATATAGACCTCTCTACAGACTCAACTAATTGGTTTAATGCTTTGAAGAGCCAGTCACAAGGAAAACAGTTGGTAGCAGGACCTTTTCAACATAGATTATTATATGAAATAAGTAATTTAAGCCTGCACAGACTCAGTTACCAGCTGGTCAATATGGGACAGCATCTTCAGAGGCATAATAAGGATGGTGCTCTAGTTTACAATCAACAGCTACACTCCAACCTAACCTTTACCACCAGTGTCAATAGACTTCAGAGGCTCTCTATTTTCCTTCAAAATCCTTAAATTGGTTTGTATAATTTGTCCAAATACATTTATTTTGTTTTAGCAAAAGAGAAAGCAAAGATGATGTTAATATAAAATGAATTTTTTTTCAAAAAAGACTCATTGTATTATTTTTAATGGATATATTTTTTCAAAACCTTTTACCATAGTTAATTGGATTCATAATTTAGCTAGGTATGTAGATAGAAAAACAGTGGTTAGTTATTTGCTGATTTTTAAGAAGAAAAGTCAGTTTTTTTTCATTAATAGTATTAAGATTTTATAAAATTGCCATGGATGTTATTAAAATGCTATTGATTTGCTAAAGTGTGACTAATTCAGGTTGCTTTCAGGATGTCTACCTATGGTTAAACATAAAGTATTCCATACCATTACTTCTGCCTAGTGGGTAAAATATGATAAATAATGTGTAAGCCTGCAAAGGACCATTACTGTGGATTTGGGTCTTCATCGCTACTCGAGCAATGCCTTGTAATTTTTAATGTGCACCTGAACAGCTGATTTAGGAGATCTGGGATGGGACCTATGATTCTCCATTATTAACAAGCTCAAGATGAAAATAATGCTGCAAATCCACGTGTCATGGTGTGGGTAGAAAAGTACTAGAGAAAACATCTGAGAAACTTTGGCTTTCATGTGATACTCCAAACCCAGTAGGTCTATTTTTGAACAAAAGTAAGTGATTATGCATCTCTTGTGATACCAGTTCACTTTTCTGCTTGATGAGATTCTAGTTTCTAGGAGGGCATTGTCACAAATATTGTAAATGTACATATGGGTACGAAAATCATCACTCGTAGTACCTAAAATTAAATAAAGGCTTAAGATATGTTTAATATTTATTTCTATATGTATATATTTGTTAAAAGTCATAAGTTCATACTGATGCCTCCAACAACAAAGTGTTCATTCTCATCTTCTCCCTTTTCTTATTGCTAACTTCCTTTTCCAAAAAAGAAAAACCTGCTTTTTACTAATCAAATACTTTCACTAATTTGCTCAGTCCTAGAATTCACACAAAGTAATTTCAGTATTGCTAACCCGTACTACCATGACAAACACTTATTAACTAGTACAATAATTATTTATAATTCTATTTGTCTTAAGTCTTCAGTTATTTTGTCAAAGTGCTATGTTCCAAATTTACTTAGGTTAGTTCTTCCTGAGTACTCACTCTTCTCACCTTTGTAGTATAGGTGATATTCACTTGAAACATAGGTTTATTTTTTTCAGTTTATATTCTGTATTAGTGGGTTTTTTTTACTTTCAAATTCTCAAATTTTGGTTGATGTATGTATCTACTTTTTAACTGTGTGAAACATTGACATGGTTCTAAAAGTCAGAACTTCATAAAAATATATACTCAGCAAAGTGTCATTTTCCCCATCATTTTTAGTCCATTCCCATCCCTCCGTCTTTTCTACCCTATTCTTACCTCTTCTTGTAGAGAAGCAATCTCAGTCATGTTTGCTTATATTTCCTGTTTCTCTTTTGTATAAATGAGCAGAATCTATGTCCTAGAACAATTTATTAAAAATACTATCTTTAAGATGACTATTTTATCGTTTACTAAATTTCCACAGTACTTGTTCTAGTTCTGAATGTTCTATTCTACTCCACTGATATGTTTGTCTAGCCATGTACCAGTTTTAATTATAGAGACTTTATAGTATACTTACTATTTGATAGGGGGGATCAGCTTTCTCATGATCTTTTATGGAAAGCTAGCATATTGTAGATATTATTTTGCAATTTCCTTCCTTCATTTAACAATATACCCGAGAAAACACTTTTTATATATTCATAAAATATATAAAATCTTTGTCATTTTTTTCAGCTTAATAGTATTCACACAATTTAAACAACTGCTTTATTTTATATGAGCATTTTGTTTGTTTGAAACATATTGAAACTACAAACAATACAGTCAATAACCTTGGCATGTGCATTTCATATTTTTGGAGATATATCTTCAGGATAAACTACTGGAAGTAGAACTATTTTGCCAAAATGTAAGCACTCAATAGTTTTGTTAGATATTTCCAATTTCCCCTCTTACCCTCAGCAATAAATGAAGAGTATCTGTCCCCCTACAGACTCCCCAATAGACAATATAAGTGAGATACAGTATATGAATGTAGTTTCAATTTGCATTTCTTTAATTATAAGTGAGGACGAACATTTTTTCATAGGCTTAAAAGAATAAATATCCATGGACTATTTGTTCCTTTTTTGCCCACTTTTCTATTGGGTTTTTGGACTTTTTTCCTCTTATGTCTTAACAACTTGAGGAATACATTGAAAATTCAAGGAATTTCCAAGTCCATCTGGCTTTTACTTTCTGCTATGCCTGTTGGGTCTTCACTACCCATGTGTGTAGGCCCTCTCTAAAACGGAAGAGAACTTCTAGAGAGCAATCAGTGTTCTAAAGGCTTGGCTAGGAACTGGCGTGCACATCTTCCACACATTATATTGGTCAAAGCAAGTTACAGTTTCAACCAAAATTCAAAATGTTGGTAGTGAAGAAGTATCCTTCACCCCATGACTAGAGCATATTTCTGTTGCATAGTAAGTGAAGTAAGGTCAAGGGCAGAGAACTGAACCATCTTCTGCAAGTAATCTAAAACAAGCATTCTGAAAGCGATGTGATGAGAGAGAATAACAGATTGGGTGATTCTAACTTATACTGGGGAATAACTCAAGACATTTTCAAGAAAGAACCTTTGAAATGAGACATAAAGTTTGAATAAGAACCAAAATAATTAAGAGAATAGCAGGACCCAGGCACAAGGACCCAAGACAGTAATGATTATAGTGCTAAGAATCTGATAGGCCTAATTATAATAGAACTTACCAAAAGCCAGCTTGCACACTAATCACTCGACAATTTCCTGTAACATAAACCTCATAACAATCTTATGAGAAAGGGATGATAACCTTCTATTTATGAATGGTTAAAAGTGTTCTTGCTCAAGGTTACAAGCTTGACCTCATATAGAACTGGGATTTTAAATCAAGTCCTCTGTTCACTAAACCCCATATGAATCCCTCTCCATGAGGAAATATTATTTCAGGCAATAGTTCCTCCAGAGACTATGAACAGTTCAAACACGTCTTGCAAACTGTGTGAATAATTTTTTTAAAAAGCAACTTAGATAAATGTTCACAGTAAATGTTGTCCCAGGTGCAAAATTATATTGAAAAATCTTCCTCAATTAGTTCTCTATTTAGAGGAAGAATCCATAGGACTTCGTCTGTTATATTTTTCTACCTGTAGCTCTCGACACTGACTAAATATTTTAATCATTTAGGGAGGAATTTTCAATAATCTTGATGGAAGAGGCAAAAGTGAAACAAATTAAATCAGAAATTCTAGGATTGGATCACAGGAACAAGTATTGATTTTTAAAGCTCCCAGCGATTCTAAATGGACATTCACAGTTGAGACTCTGACCTAGAATGAAAAAAACTCATTGGGAAAATAACACTGATGAACCTCCAAAAACAAAACATTAACCTGAATTTATCATTTATAATATGCCATTCCCCAGGGAATAACTTTAGTCTTTGTTGTTCCCTTGAAAGCTATCATAATCACTTATTTATGCATTCTTTTATTCACCTTATTCATATTTATTGATCTCATACTTAATTAAAAAATACTTTTTGTATTATTGCAGTAGTTTTTATTCTGTTTGAAAATAATTGTTGAGAAACTGGTACATAAAAGACAATATAGTAGCCATCGTGAACGATACAATAAGGAACAATTCTCTAAAAAACCTATTGCATAGAAAATACATACATGAAGATAATACAAAATTTTTAAGAACTAGAACTATATAAAAAATTGGTGTAAAATGCCATGAGAATTGAAACCCGAGAAATATAACTTCTGATTTAGGATATCAGGGAAGAATTTTTGGAGGAGATGACTTTTAATCAAGGCCATCAAGAATGGATAAACTTGCTGACACTATGTGGATTAAAATAATCACATTTTAAATAGATTCTTATTTACAATAGGAAAGTAACTGCCATTTTGAATTGTACAGACAGCCAGAAATGTCCATGCTTCTCAGCTTTCTGTAATGGAAGGATACAATAGTGACTCAGAAAAATCAATTGCTTTGGAAACTCTATTGATAGCACCAGAAATTTTAAGGTATTAACTGAGATTAATTAGTTCTTTCTTCCAACATGGACTATCATTTGTACTTTAGTACAGTGTTACTATATCAGATCTTTTTCTATTAGACCAATAGAGGAAAATATTTTATAATTAATAAAAGTCTAAATTTTTGAAAACAATTCTTTAATTCATTTTCAATTGCTCAGCATATATAAACTATCAAAGTACTTTATTGCATATTCTTACGGATGATTGCTTTAATAAAAAGATTACTTTTGCAATTACTATGTTAATTATTTTCATGTAATTCTAAAGCAATGAAGAAAACGGTGTTTGGAAATTGATTGCTATTTTGAATGAGCATCTACCCTGATCTGGTTTGCACTTTTAATTAGTTTAGAAAATTATCTCTTATTCTTTTGTCATGGTTTGTGAAAAGGTTATCTCAATGGCTTTAAATACATTTGGTTTATTAGGTATTTTAAAACATGTTAGAAATAAATAATTGCTGGGTAGTTTTTAGTGATCATGGGGTTTACTTTCTCAACTATCCCAGCCCTAAAATAAATTATATAACTACCAAGAATAGTGTTTTAGAGAGGAACTGACTATATAGCATAAATTTAATTATCTACGAAGTGATATAAGAATTAAGGAAAGGCTTCCTGAGAAAGAGCAGCCCATTCTCCGTGTTGGACAGTTGATGTTCTTATAAAGAGTTTCCTGAGGGCTTTCAATATGTGTAATTTTACAAATAAACTCCGAAATAGACTCTTAGTGAGTTATAGGTGTACGTTCTAATTTATTCATTTAACAAATATCTAATAATCATCTACTCTATGCAGGAGACTTTATTAGATTATGTTTATCATTTGGAAGAAGTTAATTTGAGATTAATAATATTTTTTTACAAAAGTAAAATTAAGTCATGTGATTATTCATGATTAAATAATACTAATATGTATAAATTTGGGCCAGTAAGCAATAAAATAGTTCTTGGCATAAGTTGATTATTGATTATAATACTTTGAATGAAGATAAAACACTATTTCACTAGTTTATGTAGAATCAGCATAACATTATATTTTAACATTAAATTTGCATTCAATAAAATTACATTAATTTTATCCAAATCACAACTTTGAAAGATAAGAAATTGACCTGGCTTGGTAAACTAAGGTAATAAATGAAACATGGTTTGAGACTTAACTGTTTTTAGAATGGCTACAGTTTCTCAAGAAGGTCTAATAATCTTTTCAATCAAAATCCTATTGTCACAGATTTTTTTTCCTCTTTCCAAAGAAAAGAGTCCATCCCTAATAAACATCTCTTACAGAAACCAGAATGCCATCTACTGGTAGCCTCCAAAATTCTGTAAACTTTTAAACAAAACAATTTATACTTAATCAATTTAAATTAAGATATATATATTTGATAAAGAAACACCTAGATTTTGAAATAACATCTATATTAATATGCTCACATATTTAAAAATTGAGGTATTATCTAAATGCACATTATGTTTTATTATCTTAATAGGAAAATGCTTCCATAGAATAATATAAATGATATAAGTTCCAAATGGCTAATATCCCAATGTTCTTACTAACTTTCAGGGGTAAAACTCCCTTAAATAAAAAAGGTATTCAGAGTTCAAAAATATTGTTTAATATTTCTAGATATCATTAGGTCACCAATTTATTTCTTAACTTACTATTTAGTTACAAAGAATGTTGATAGAAATTGTACACCGCATAGATATGAGAGTTTTATTGAAAGATGATTTTGTGATTAAAGGCTGCAGGAAAAGCACAATGAAATTTTATAGTTAGTTATGTAATTAATTGACTTAATAAGCCTTTTGAGGAAAAGCTTTAAAAATATATTGTTACCAAATATAATCATTATTTTTAAATAGTTAAAAATATTAACTATTAAACTATTAAATATTAAATTTATACCTATAATATCATATGTACATACATATGTGTATATATATATTCCAGATATTTATATATGTATATATGTAATATATATTCCAGATGTCTCATTCAATTGATTCTAAAATAAAACAAAGTAATGAACATGGAAAATCAACTTTTGATTTTAAAGCGTCAACAAGTTCTTTAAAAAAAAAAATCCATGCATCATTTTAATGGTTTACTGTAAGCATTTCCTTATCCTTTCATTGTTCTTTCATGTATAATTTTACACACTTATAAGATTTAATTCTAAGAGAAGAATTCACACAAAGATTATGAAAGCTTTGAGAATGGATGCATATCACAATCTACCTTGTAAAGCAACCAATTCCCCTACATTTTGTAGGGGTCTTGTTTCCTCAATCTATCAGTAGGAGGCTTTATGGGGGAAGCCTAAAGGCCGCCATGCCATCCTATGAATGTTCATAATTCATACATAAGAATGTATTTCATGGAATCTTGAAATCTTGTCATGTCTTTTTTAGTTAAGGTATGAGAAGAATACTTAAAAGGTAAATCCTATCCATCTAGAAAGTCATTTTTAAAAGGCCATTATAAAAGAAGTTCTTAGAACTCTGGCTCCAGCAAAGATATAAAGGTTAAAAATTGCCTAGGAAGTCCTATTCTATGATTATCTTATTTTAAATGCAGATTGTCAGCAATTTTGAACCATGCATGTTCATGATAAAGTTTAGAGAAATGAAAAGATATGATAGAAGGAAGAAGAGCACAAAATGTTAAATAAACCAGCTTTAAAATTGTTATCATTCTTATACAAGGCAAAGAAGATAGTATTAATTTATTTTCCAATTGCTCATATATATTAATATTTGGTATACTGTTTTTTACTTAAACATAATAATTCACAGAAAAAGCATTCTGTAGTGACATACTCAGATTTTGAATGATCCATATAAAACTATTCCTTACAAAGGAGTTTTGTAATCTACTTTCAAAAATGCAAGAGATGTTACACATTAATTCATAAAGAAATTTGAAATTAATTTATGCCTATACACAGATGTATGTATTATCTCATTGTTTAAATAAAAAATTTAGAAAGTAACTGGACCATCTTGCCCTTGTAAAAGTGCACTAGTTTAGACCGCAGAAAAAAATTTTAAATGAATTAAAATATTATATATCATCTGCTCTTCTTTCTGTCCTGAAAAAATTTTCAGGTAGCCAACTGTTCTGAAATAAATTTCCCTGCAGTTGCTATAGTGATGATAATAAAGTTCCTGTTTCTATTTGTGTGATAGAGGTTCCTAGCAGAACACTTGAAAAGGTAAGCTAATCAAAATGAAGACACTGTTAGTTCTCATCTTCAAGGCAGCCTCCTTGAATTTAGTTCACAATTACAGGACTCAACCATTGTCGACAATTCTATTATATGTATATTATCGTAATCCTTCTCAATGTCACCCTAAAAACTATACAGCAGAGATGAGCCCTCTTTTTTTATTATAAGTTAGTCATTGGACAGAAGATATTTAAGTTAATTTTAAATGTTTTGTGAGAAAATCAATGATTGAAACAAATGTACAGCTCCATTAGCTATTTTTGTCCATTAAAAAGCTTTATTTTTCTAACAATATAATGATTGTATGTTATGTATTTATTTTTTATATATTTATTTACAATGTAATACATATGTAATATGTAATACAATGTAATACATATATATGTATGTATTTCGCTTCAATGGTACACATTGTTCAAGTTTTATTTTATCTCAGTGTTGATGCAAACTAAAGAGCTTAAGAGTTACTTGTCAAACTGGATGCATCATCAAAGGCATGTCATAGCTAAAGCAGTATTGCTTAAATATATATTATACCACGTTGATGTAGAAAAGTAATAGTATTTACTTTAAAACTTTTGGGAAATTTAGATAGATATAAAAATTGTTCGTTCAGAGAGAAATTATGCAAAGCAGCTCATACACGTATAGAAATCATTTCATGTCATTTTGATAAAGAAGCAGAAATGTTTATTCTGACTGTCAAAATTCAAATGGTTAGTTAAAAATAACCATCACAGTTCAAGGAAGTATTTTATTGAAATACTTACCACACTTTACAATCATCGTTATATTATAAAGATGCATAGCAAATGTGTGCTAGTAGAACCTGTGGGTATTTTACTTCATTAGCATGCTTATTCTTTTATATTTTCATTAGCTCCTAAAAGCAATCTTTTTGGTTATAAATAAGCTATGTTATCAATGGTGTATACTAGTTTTCTATTGCTGTGTGACAAATTATCTCAAATTTAGTATCTAAAACAACGGTGGTACATTAATGAGTCCAGGCACAGCGTGACAGGCTTACAATTTCCGGTCCTGGTCAGAATTCACCCTTTCTGAGTCTGAAATCAAGTTGTCAGGCAAACTGAGTTCTCCTCTGGAAACTCTCAGATAGGGTCACTTTAAAATATATTCAGGTTATTGGGAAAATTCAGTATTGTGTACTTGTGTACTTGTGTACTTTTAGTACTAAAGTATGTGTTTCAGTCCCTTGAAAATTCAGTCCCTTGTGTACTTGTAGTACTAAAGTATGTGTTTCCTTGGAGGCTATTAGTTGGGGGTCCAATCAGCTCTGCCGGTAGAAGCTGCCTGCATTCCTTGTCTCATGCCTTTCCCCCTACCTTCAAAGCCAGCAAAAGAGAATCTTTCTCATGTAGAATCCCTCTCATTCTCTGACTATCTGAGTTGAGGAAAATCCCAGTACTTTTAACGGGCTCCACTGATTAGGTCAGGCTCACCTTAAATAATCTCCCTTTGTTAAAGTCTACTGCGGCATATAAATTAACCTAATTTGGGGAGTAAAGCACATTATATCCATGATCCTAGGGATTATGGAGGGTGTATATACCAGAGGGTGGATATTGTTGGGGCTCACCTTAGACTTCTTCTACCATGTGATAAAATTGCACTTGGTTATTTCATGCAACAGGTGTCATTCATATATATATATATATATATATATATATATATATATATATATATGACTCAAGATAGATTGCATGTAATACAGTACTAAGAAATTTATTTAAAAAATAATTGTAATTTTTTTTCCAAGATAGAAGGTAAGTGTACAGTTACAGGGAATTATGAGCTTTCATACAGTATTATGTAGATGGTACAAGGTTATTGAAGCCCTCCTTTCTTTCTCAAAATTGCCAATAATAGAAGACCACAATCATAATCCAAGATCAAATGACACTGAAAGGTAACTTAAGTAGTTTATAGAAGCACTTTGGTCAAAAATCTAACTCACCTCAGTTTTCCTATCATTTTTTTCTTTACTAGGATACATTTGGGCAAGCTATAAAAATACAGACATGCAAAAAAGAGATGAATATGAAAGTCATTTTTTTATTACTAAATTGGGATAAGTTATGTGTATCAGTGTTTCAGTTTGGGAATTACACAACAAGAATTTGATTTCATGCTCTACCACTTATTAACTTTGTGATCTTGAACAAGCTAATACACCCCTTGATCTTCAATATTGTTACCTGTAAAATGGAAATAATAATTGTATGTAATACAACTGTTGTGAAGAAAATTGGGATAGAGCATATAGCCTAATTCTTCCATAAAACCAAGTAATCAATAAATTGCAGTTGTTGTTATTAGTATTATTATTATTGTTTTTATTGATATTACTTATGAAGGATTTATGTAAGATGTTCAAGGAATAACAAAAATTACTAATATATTTATTATTATATAAATATAGTATAGAAATGATAATCGATGCAATATAGAGAGAATTTTAATTTATCCTCACAACATTTTATGATATAGATATTATTATTTCCATTGTGCAGATAAGAAAACCTATTATGTTTGTTGTAAGATGTGCACAAAACCCAGCACTGGTTGGTAGCAGAGTGAAGATTCCAACTAAGTCCTATGCTTGCAGTCATCCCTCTCTGCTACACACCTTTCCTAAAAGTCACAGGAGCCCATTCACTTCAATTACCTAATCTGACCTTATAAACAATGGCTACTTACCACCTGGTATTCAGCGAAACTGATTCTCAATAAACCAGAAAACTGATTACTATCTAAACATCTATACATATATATTTATGAAAGTTCAAATAACCCTAATATCAGAGAACATCTAAACTGAGACAATGATACCATTTACACAAAAGTCTTATTAGATCTACTGGTAGTTTCAAACCATGTTACAAGCACAGTCTAAGTCATCTTAGTAAAAGAAGCAGTTGTGTGCAAATTTCTCATTATGAAGTTAATAATTTATTTGACTATGGGAAGTTTAAACCAGAAGTTTATATTTAAAATGGGTATTTTCCTAAACAAAATATGTTTATAGGCCAGAGATGTGAAGCCACAACCTGACCAATGACATGTGGGTCATGAGTAAACATATGATCTGCCACAGTGACTCAATTAACCATCCATCAATGTAATTGCATAATACATCAGAAGAGCTAGACTCCACCATTGAGGGTCAGCATCCCATATTAAATTTAACAGGAAAAAGCATCACTATGCTATAGTTTATTTGGCTATAACATAGAAAAAAATTTAAAATGATACACTGGATATTGTATTTATATTTTTTGTTCTCTGGAAGAAATTTTTGAAAAACAGTTTTGGGCTGCTATTAAGAAATGATTCTTCTTATGATAAGCAGGTGTAGGTGAAAAGCACAACTTACAAGACAAGCATAGCACTTTAATCAATTCTAATCATGTTAATGTTGAAATAAGAAAAAAGAAGGTATATAATTTACACATTATGTAAATTATATACAAAGTTAACGCATTATAAACTTCTAAGAAGAGCCATTGCTGAACTGATTTATGCAATTTCTAGACATTGAATCTTTCTGGAATGCTACACATGACAAAATAATGACAATACTCTATAAGTAATTTTAAAAATGTGTGTGTGAGGATTAACCTAGATTGGAAGTATGATAGTGAAAGAGTTTGAAATTATGAGCAAATAAACATTGTGCCAGGTTTATATTTCATAATTAAGATGTACTTATTAAATTAGGAAATGCCAGGTTCCTATCTGACATCCTTCTCCTTCATTAAGGTTCACATCCTGAGGAATGATTCCACATCATTAACCTTATGTGAATTTACCCACAAGCCTTAGCATAAAGAGGGAAAAAAAAAACTGGAGAGGAATTAAAGGAGATATTTTAGTCAATCAATACATACTTGCTATTTGCATTTTATGCAATTTGCATTACATTTGGAGAGAAGAAGAACTCATTGGCCAGAGCCCTGTTCCTACATAATTATTGATATGGAAAAGTATTCTATGCCACTAGATTTATTTTCTACTTTTCCAGGATTTGACCTTCCTCTGGTATGATTAAGTTTTTCCTGACCTACAGTTGTTTGATATAAAATCTTACTTGATTTCAGGGTTTGTTTATTTTTTTTTCTGGAATTGGCCCACTATTTTAGAATAAAATATAATATAATAGTATTTAACACAAGAAGAAGGAAATATTAAGTATATTAATCTTCTAAGAAAACAAAAATTGTATGAGGTTAACTGATTATCAGTTATGGTAGGTAATAGTTAAAAAAAAAAAAAAAAGAAGAAGAAGAAGGAGGGACCAAGTAGAAGAAATGAACAATATTCAAAAATCAGCTCCGTGCTTTGTGACCACCTAGAGGGATGGGATAGGGAGTGTGGGAGGGAGACACAAGAGGGAAGGGATATGAGGATATATGTATACATATAGCTGATTCACTTTGTTATACAGCAGAAACTAACACAACATTGTAAAGCAATTATACGCCAATAAAGATGTGAAAGAAAGAAAGAAAGAAAGAAAGAAAGAAAGAAAGAAAGAAAGAAAGAAAGAAAGAGGGGAAGGGAGAAAGAGAGAGAGAGAGAAAGAAAGGAAGAAAGAAAGAAAGACAGAAAAAGAGAAAGAAAGAAAGAAGGAAAGAAAGAAGGAAAAAAAGAAAGAAGGAAAGAAAGAAAGAAAAAAAAGTTTTTGCTACAGAAACTAAACTGCTATGGCTATCAGCACTGATGAGGATGGTGAAATTGTCTGAAAAAGAAACCAGGCACTACAATGAAAAGATATTCTCTATTACTAAAATTAACTTGAAAAGCTAACATCAACACAGACACTATTTACCCAGTTGGACCCAAGTAAGAACTATTTCCTATTTGGGAATTGTCAATTCTCCCCATCCTTTAGATTTTCATTATCAAAAAGCCTCTATAGACTACTGATAATTCTTTAGTGTTAAGTGTATGCTCTTTACCACTCTTCCAGATATAGAGATTTAATCTAAGAATAAAGTCCTTCAGGACTTGGATGCTCCTGTGGAAACAAACACCTTCTGCCACAACTTCACTGTTTCAACAGAAAGTCATGAGGGCTGCTGAGATTATTCTTGCCCATCAAAATCTCTGCCACATTATGTATATCCTACCATCCAAGAAAACTACCTATGATATTCTCCTCACACAAAAGATAGCCAGCAGTTTCAGTGCCAATGCCAAAGCCATTCAAAGATGTTTAACTGGCAGATTTCCACTTGAAAATTGTAAACTGAAACTTACTTACTTTTACCAATATGGATGGGCTTACAGGCAAACTTAGTTCATGTCATTGCACTTAAGAAATTAAATTCTTATAAAGTAGTTCTGTCTGATGTCACTTCATACTTTCATCCACTAAAAAAATAATAAAGAAAAACAAAAAGGAAAAAGAAAAGAAAAGAAAAAAGGCAAAGAATTGACTAGAGTTTCCATAATAAAAAGAAAATCTCTTTGTTGTAATAAAATCCTTCATACTTCATTTTGAACAGATGATCCCACTTTTTTTTGAGTGAATGTATGAAGGTCATATTAGTTTAATTTTTGAAATTCTTTTATGCTACCTCCAAGCATATTTATCCCTTCACCCAATTTTTACTCCTTTCTTTCTTGCTTTAGGGGCCAATGGTTTTTAACATGATTCATGTTGTTCTTCTTGGTATTTGGAGGCAAGTGGGATCAGAATCACCAGAACTATTATAGAATTCCACAAAATCACCATGAGAAGACTGAAGTTTCAGGCCTCAATCAAGTTACTGTGTAGGAATTCTGCTACTTTTATGTTCAATATCATTAGTCATTAGAAAAATGCAAATTAAATCCAAAATGAGTTACCTAATACACTGGCTACAAAGTTAAAATTAAAACTGACAATTCCAGGTGCTGACAAGGACATGGCACATCTTGAGTTGTCATATGTTGTTGGTGAAAATGCAAAATGATGCAATCAATCTGGAAAACAGTTTGATAGTTTTATATTCGTACAATAATCTGCCTGTGCATGTATAGAGCAGCTTTATTTCTAATAGCAGAACACTGGAAACAACCCAAATGTCTCTCAAGTGAGGAAGGGAAAAATAAAGTGTGGTTCATTCACATAAGGGAATATTACTCAGCAATCAAAAGGAGTTGACTATTGAAACTTGTAACAATGTGAGTGAATCACAAATGCAATAAGGTAGCTGAAACAAGTCATAGAAAGCTTAAAATTCAACCATTCTTCTTATATGACATTCTAGAAATGACAAAATTATAAGAATGGAGAACAGATTATTGGTTTCCAGGGGTTAAGAGAGAAAGGAGGGCTTAAATACAAGGATTAGCACATGGGAGACTGATGGAACTATAATGTATCTTAACTGTGGTAGCAGTTATGAGTATATGCATTTATCAAAACTCACAGAACCATTGACCCAACAGTATGAATTTTAATGTATGTAAGTTTTTAAATTTGAATAATTAGTAAATTGTAATTTTGAACAACTAATAGGCTCTGCAGTGGGAAAAGTATGACTTTTTTCTCTGGAAGAGTAGAACACTTGGGCTTAGATACTAGAACATGTTGATTGATGAAAATTCTTAGAAGTAGCAATTCTTAGGGGACAAGAGCTTGGTCAGAGAGAGTACAAAATGAGCCTGGAACATCTTGTTGTGACAAAAATTTTTAAAGTGCTAAAAGAATTATGACACATGCCAAAAAGACACAGAAGTCACATTGAAGGTGTTCCCACTTACAAAATATGGTATAATTTGAACATTAAAATATATTAACAATATTAATGGAGTATAACCCATCAAATAAAATAAAAATCCATAGGGTCATACTGGTGTATATATATAAACACAGATAAAGAGAGAAAGAGAGAGGGAGAGGAAATTTTTTACTTACAATAGGACGCTAACTAATATATTTAGTACGAATTATGGAATTAGAATTAGAAAATAAATATTTGGCAACTGTCACAGATGCCAAGACTGGTGGGTTTAAGTATTTTTTATGAATGGAATATTTACATAGTTTCAAAGAACCCTACCACAAAATAGTTATTAATTACAAAGAGGTAAATGGAGAAACTATGTAGATACCACATTAATCAAATGATTAAAATTAACATGACACTTAATGTAACAAATCAAAATCGAGTACTACCTGATAAAATGCAATAAAAGGAACACAGTAACCTCTATGATGTTCTTTCCAAAGTGCCTAATGTTAATTTAATCATGAGGAAACATGAGACAAACCCAAATTGAGGGACATTATGCAAAATAATTGGTCTATAATATTTAAACATGTCAAGATTATACAAGTCAGGGAAAGACTGACTATTCCAGATTGGAAAAGCTTGAAAAGACATGACAACTAAAATCAATATGTGATCCTGGATTAGATTCTTCTGGATTAGATTCAAGAAAATCTTGAAATAACTGGGAAAAAAAGAATGTGTCCCTATATTGGTACAGTAATCTGCCAATATTTATTTCTCAATGTTGAAAATTATATTGTGGTTATGTAGGAGAATGTCTTTGTGGGAATTCCCCACTTAACCACTTGGGGGAAATAAAATGTCACATCAGCAACTTACTTTAAATAAGTTAAAAAAAGGTAGTTTTACTAATTCTGTAAAAAGTATGAGCTTTCAAGACAGCCTTTTGTGATACTGGTTGTGTCAATCTATGGGACTTTGATAAACTATGTGAAATGTCTTTCAGGATTGTCTTTGATGAGGAGAACAAGAAAAGCATTTTTGTTTTGTTTTTTAACATCTTTATTGGAGTATAATTGCTTTACAGTGGTGTGTTTGTTTCTGCTGTATAACAAAGTGAATCAGCTCTATGTATACATATATCCCCATATCCCCTCTCTCTTGTGTCTCCCTCCTATCCTCCCTATCCCAGCCCTCTAGGTGGTCACAAAGCACTGAGCTGATCTCCCTGTGTTATGTGGCTGCTTCCCACTAACTATCTATTTTATATTTGGTAGTATATAAAGCCCATGCCACTCTCTCACTTCATCCCAGCTTACCCTTCCCCCTTCCCATATCCTCAAGTCCATTCTTTACATCAGCATCTTTATTCCTGTCCTGCCCCTAGGTTCTTCAAAATCTTTTTTTTTTTTTTAGATTCCATATATATGTGTTAGCATACGGTATTTGTTTTACTCTTTCTGACTTACTTCACTCTGTATGACAGACTCTAGGTCCATCCACCTCACTACAAATAACTCAATTTTGTTTCTTTTTATGGCTGAGTAACAGTCCATTGTATATATGTACCACATCTTCTTTATCAATTCATCTGTCGATGGACACATAGGTTGCTTCCATGTTCTGGCTGTTGTAAATAGAGCTGCAATGAACATTGTGGTACATGACTCTTTTTGAATTATGGTTTTCTCTGGGTATATGCCCAGTAGTGGGATTGCTGGGTCGTATTGAGTTTCTATTTTTAGATTTTTAAGAAACCTCCATAGTGTTCTCCATAGTGGCTCTATTAATTTACATTCCCACAAACAGTGCAACAGGGTTCCCTTTTCTCCACACCCTCTCCAGCAATTATTGTTTGTATATTTTTTTAATGTTGGTCATTCTGACCGGTGTGAGGTGATACCTCATTTCAGTTTTGATTTGCAATTCTCTAATGACTAGTGATGTTGAGCATTCTTCCATGTGTTTGTTGACAATCTGTATATCTTCTTTGTAGAAATGTTTATTTAGGTCTTCTGCCCATTTTTGTATTGGGTTGTTTCTTTTTCTGACATTGAGCTGCATGGGCTGCTTGTATATTTTGGAGATTAATCCTTTGTCACCTGCTTCATTTGCAAATATTTTCTCCCATTCTGAGGGTAGTCTTTCGTCTTGTTTATGGTTTCCTTTGCTGTGCAAAAGCTTTGAAGTTTCATTAGGTCCCATTTGCTTATTTTTGTTTTTATTTTGATTTCTCAAGGAAGTGGGTCAAAAAGGATCTTGCTATGACATATGTCACAGAGTGTTCTGCCTATATTTTCCTCTAAGAGTTTTATAGTGTCTGGCCTTACATTTAGGTATCTAATCCATTTTGAGTTTATTTTTGTGTATGGTGTTAGGGATTGTTCTAATTTCATTCTTTTACATGTAGCTGTCCAGTTTTCCCAGCACCACATATTGAAGAGGTTGTCTTTTCTCCATTGTATATTTTTGCCTACTTTATAAAAGACAAAGTGACTATATATGCATGGGTTTATCTCTAGGCTTTCTATCCTGTTCCATTTATCTATATTTCTGGTTTTGTGCCAGTACCATATTGTCTTGATTACTTTAGCTTTGTAGAATAGTCTGAAGTCAGGAAACGTGATTCCTCCAGCCCCATTTTTCTTAAGATTGCTTTTGCTATGCGGGATCTTTTGTGTTTCCATACAAATTGTGCAATTTTTTGTTCCAGTTCTGTGAAAAATGCCAATGGTAGTTTGATAGGGATTGCATTGAATCTGTAGATTGCTTTGTGTAGTATAGTTATTTTCAAAATGTTTACTCCTCCAATCCAAGAGCATGGTATATCCATCTGTTTGTATCATCTTTAATTTCTTTCATCAGTGTCTTATAGTTTTCTGCATACAGGTCTTTTACTCCTTAAGTAGATTTATGCCTAGGTATTTTATACTTTTTGTTGCAATGGTAAATGGAGTGTTTCCTTAATTTCTCTTCAGATTTTTCATCATTATTGTATAGGAATGCAAGAGATTTCTGTGCATTAATTTTGTATCCTGATACTTTACCAAATTCATTGATTAGCTCTAGTAGTTTTCTGGTAGCATCTTTAGGATTCCCTGTGTCATCTGCCGACAGTGACAGCTTTTCTTCTTTTCCTATTTGGATTCCTCTTACTTCTTTTTCTTCTCTGATAAATCTTCCAAAACTATGTTGAATAATAGTGGTGAGAGTGGGCAACCCTGTCTTGTTCCTGACCTTAGTGGAAATGGTTTCAGTTTTCCACCATTGAGAATGATGTTGGCTGTGGGTTTCTCATATATGGCCTTTATTATGCTGAGGAAGTTCCCTCTATGCCTACTTTTTGGATGGTTTTTACAATACATTGGTGTTGAATTTTGTCAAAAGCTTTTTCTGCATCTATTTAGATGCTCATGTGTTTTTTTCTCCTTCAAATTATTAATATGGTCTATCACATTGATTGATTTGCATATAGTGAAGAACCCTTGAATTCCTGCAATAAACCCTGCTTGATCATGGTGTATGATCCTTTTAATATGCTGATGGATTCTGTTTGCTAGTATTTTGTAGGATTTTTGCATCTATGTTCATCAGTGATATAGGTCTGTCATTTTCTCTTTTTTTTGTGACACCTTTTTCTGGTTTTGGTATCAGTGTGATGGAGGCCTCGTAGAATGAGTTTGGGAGTGTTCCTCCTTCTGCTATATTTTGGAAGAGTTTGAGAAGGATAGGTGTTAGCTCTTCTCTAAATATTTGATAGAATTCACCTGTGAAGCCATCTGGTCCCGGGCTTTTGTTTGTTGGAACATTTTAGCCACAGTTTCAATTTCAGTGCTTGTGATTGGTCTGTATATTTTCTACTTCCTCCTGGTTCAGTCTCGGAAGGTTGTGCTTTTTTAAGAATGTGTCCAGTTCTTCCAGGTTGTCCATTTTATTGGCATAGAATTGCTCCTAGTAATCTCTCATGATGCTTTGTATTTCTGCAGTGTCAGTTGTTACTTCTCCTTTTTCATTTCTAATTCTATTGATTTGAGTCCTCTCCCTCTTTTTCTTGATGAGTCTGGCTAATGGTTTATCAATTTTGTTTATCTTCTGAAAGAACCAGGTTTTAGTTTTATTGATCTTTGCTATTTTTTCCTTCATTTCTTTTTCATTTATTTCTCGTCTGATCTTTATGGTTTCTTTCCTTCTGCTAACTTTGGGTTTTTTTTGTTGTTGTTGTTGTTGTTGTTGTTCTTTCTCTAAATGCTTTAGGTGTAAGGTTAGCTTGTTTATTTGAGATGTTTCTTGTTTCTTGAGGTAGGATTGTTTTGTTATAAATGTCCCTCTTAGAACTGATTTTGTTGCTTCCATAGGTTTTAGGTCATTGTGTATTCATTGTCTTATGTTTCTAGGTATTTTTTTTTTTTGGTTTCCTGTTTGATTTCTCCAGTGATCTCTTGGTTATTTAGTAGTGTATTGTTTAACTTCCATCTCTTTGTATTTTTTACAGTTTTTTTCCCTGTAATTGATACCTAGGGCCATAGCATTGTGTTCGGAAAAGATACTTGATATGATTTCAATGTTCTTAAATTTACAAAGGTTTGATTTGTCACCCAGGATATGACCTATCTTGGAGAATGTTCCATGAGCACTTGAAAAGGTAGTGTATTCTGTTGTTTTTGGATGGAATGTCCTATAAATATCAACTAAGTCCATCTTGTTTAATGTATTATTTAAAGCTTGTGTTTCCTTATTCATTTTCATTTTTCATGATCTGTCCATTGGTGAAAGTGGGATGTTAAAGTCCCCTACTATGATTGTGTTACTGTTGATTTCTCCTTTTATGGCTGTTAGCATTAGCCTTAGCCTTATGTATTGAGGTACTCCTATGTTAGGTGCATAAATATTTACAACTGTTATATCTTCTTCTTTGATTGATATCTTGATCATTATGTAGGGTCCTTCTTTGTCTCTTATAATAGTCTTTGTGTGATATGAGAATTGCTACTCCTGCTTTCTTTTGATTTCCATTTGCATAGAATATCTTTTTCCATCCCACACTGTATGTTTCCCTAAGTCTGAAGTGGGTCTCTTGTAGACAGCATATATATGGGTCTTGTTTTTGTATCCATTCAGCCAGTCTATGTCTTTTGGTTGGAGCTTTTAATCCACTTACGTTTAAGGTAATTATCAATATGTATGTGCCTATTACCATTTTCTTAGTTGTTTTGGGTTTGTTGTTGTACGTCCTTTTCTTCTCTTGTGTTTACTGCCTAGAGAAGTTCCTTTATCATTGGTAGAAAAGCTTGTTTTGTGATGCTGAATTGTCTAAGCTTTTGCTTGTCTGTAGTGGTTTTAATTTCTCCATCACATATGAATGAGATCCTTGCCGGGTAGTGTAACCTTGGTTGTAGGTTTTTCCCTTTCATCACTTTAAATATGTCCTGCCACACCCTTCTGGCTTGCAGAGTTTCTGCTGAAAGATCAGCTGTTAACCTTATGGTGATTCTCTTTTATGTTTTTTTGTTACTTTTCCCTTGCTGCTTTTAATATTTTTTCTTTGTATTTAAGTTTTTATAGTTTGATTAATCTGTCTTGGCATGTTTCTACTTGGATTCCTCTAGGGGACTCTCTGTGCTTCCTGGACTTGACTATTTTCTTTCCCCTATTAGGGAATTTTCATCTATAATCTCTTCCAGTATTTTCTCAGACCTTTTGTTTTTCTCTTCTTCTTTTGGGACCCCTCTAATTTGAACGTTTTTGTGTTTAATATTTTCCCAGATGTCTCAGACTGTCCTCATTTCTTTTCATTCTTTTTTCTTTTTTTTTTTTTTTTTTTTTTTCCTTTTTGCGGTATGCGGGCCTCTCACTGTTGTGGCCTCTCCCGTTGCGGAGCACAGGCTCCGGATGCGCAGGCCCGGCGGCCACGGCTCACGGGCCCAGCCGCTCCGCGGCATATGGGATCCTCCCAGACCGGGGCACGAACCCGTATCCCCTGCATCGGCAGGCGGACTCTCAACCACTGCGCCACCAGGGAGGCCCCATTCTTTTTTCTTTATTCTGCTCTGCAGTAGTTATTTCCACTATTTCATCTTCCAGGTCACTTATCCATTCTTCTGCCTCAGGTATTCTGCTATTGAGCCCTTCTAGAGAATATTATTTTTATTTATTGTGTTGTTCATCACTGTTTATTTTGCTCTTTAGTTCTTCTATGTCCTTTTTAAACCTTTCTTGTGTGTTCTCCATTCTATTTCCAATATTTTGGATCTTCTTTACTATCATTATTCTGAATTCTTTTCCAGGTAGACTGCCTATTTCATCTTCACTTTTTGGTCTTGTGGGTTTTTGCCTTGCCCCTTCATCTGCTGTGTATTTCTCTGTCTTCTCATTTTGCTTAACTTACTGTGTTTGGGGTCTCCTTTCACAGGTTTCAGGTTCATAGTTCCTGTTGTTTTTGGCGTCTGCCCCAGTGGGTTAGGTTCGTTCAGTAGGCTGTGTTAGCTTCTTGGTGGAGGGAACTGGTGCCTGTGTTCTGGTGGATGAGGCTGGATCTTGTCTTTCTGGTGGGCAGGTCCATGTCCGGTGGTGTGTTTTGGGGTGTCTGTGAACTTATTATGATTTTAGGCAGCATCTCTGTTAATTGGTGGCATTGTGTTCCTATCTTGCAAATTGTTTGTTATGGGGTGTCCAGCACTGGAGCTTGCTGGTAGTTGAGTGGAGCTGGGTCTTAGCATTGAGATGGAGATCTCTGGGAGAGCTTTTACCATGTGCTATTACATGGGGCCAGGAGGTCTCTGGTGGTCCAGTAGCCTGAACTTGATTCTCCCACTTAATAGGATCAGGCCTGACACCTGGCCAGAGCACCAAGACACTGTCAGCCACAGAGCTGCTAGTGTTGGAGGTTCTCCTGCAGAGGTGGTGAGTGTCTGTGGTTCACTGTAGGGACCAGGACACTAGCAGCAGAAATTCTGTGAAGTACTCCTTGGCATGAGCCCTCCCAGAGTCCACCATTAGCCCCACTAAAGAGCCTGCAGTCTCCAGTGCTGGGTCACCTCAGACCAAAATCTATATTTTTCTACTAGCAGCCATCTTTTATTGTTTATGGTTTAACTAATGAGTATTAACTCTCATATTTCCATGTTGTACAATACATGCATATGAATAGAATGGGTTCCTTTCCATTTGACAGTATAAAATCAAACAGAGAATTCTTAGGAAAGGAGTTAAAGGTGTGTATCATGGGCTTGAAGTGAAGTGATATCAAGTTGGACGTTACATAAAGATGTCCTGAACTGGTTTCCATAGAGGTGCCTGGAAATAATCAGGTGAGATAGAGTATCAGAAGTGGTATGAAAGAAGTAATCACCCTGGCACCATTCAGATTGCTCATGCCTTTTATTATAGCTGACTACTATCCTACTATATGGAGCCTAATGTTTGTGAGTGAAGGGTGGTATAATGTCAGTTCATCACAGGGTCAGTTCAGATTTGGCCAAATACAATCTCTGGAAAAAGTAATGTAGAACCATTAGTGCAAAAGCTACAGTGGCCAGAGCTACTGGAGATATTTTTAGAATACTTATTCTTAAATACAGAAGGTTATATTCTTCCTCTGGAACAAAGTTTATACTTTAGCTCTACTACTGAGGCTTGCCACATAGCATCCTTATGCAACAGAGATACTACTAACACCATCGGATTGACTTGACCATATAGCCCCTGTGGCAGGGAAGACAGCCACTTACCCTAGGGTCTATTTGAAACTGACTGCTTTCTGTATCCAAGGACAGTATAAATTACATTCAAAATTCTCAGAATTCCACCAAACACTGAAACTCCTTATGATAGTTGTGAATTGCTAAAGAATTTGAGGGGAAAAAAAAAAAAAAAAAGGAAGATGATTTCCCAGGATGGATACTTCATATCTTAAAACTCCTAAAATGTTCAGGAGTTTTTTCTTAAGGTTTAATATTCCACCCTCTCGCACATACCTTGTGGTTTACTAGGGCATCAAGCTTCTTTCCTGATCCTTACTCACCATGTTCAATTGAAATAATATCAATACTGTGAACCAATATGACATCATGGCATCTGCAGAATGTCAAGATAATTCTGTTTATCAGAGTCTTTGCAGAACTGGTCACTACATTAATGGATGAAATAAAACACAGATAAGTCCAACAGGTTCTGAAGCGATGCATAAATGGTGTCCAAAATAAGCCAGTAGCAAATAACAAAATCTGGAGAACAGAGCATATGAGTTTTTTATTGCTGTCATAAAAAATTAAGGCAAAACTTAGTGACTTAAAACAAGCCCTGTTTATTGCCTCACAACCTCTTTGCTTAGGGCCCAGTTTTGCTCCCATGAAGTGGTCTTACACAGCTTCAGATCAGTCATCTTGGCCCTTGGATCTACCCTCAAAATTTTCTTTCTTTTCATAAAAAATGGCTCATATTTGAAACTGAGTAGCCTTCTTAACTTTCTTCCTTCTCATAGAATAGTTTTTTTTTTTCTTTTTTAACTGTCAGCACTTTTAATCCAAGTTGGTAGTTGTTCACCCAATACAATTCTCCTGAAACATTGTGATTTAGGGCGCTGTGGATAGCACCTTTAAGATTCTAAGAAGGCTCTTCATCTAGCTTTCTGAGGCACAGCTTTAAATCTTTCTGAGGTTTCAAAAAGTGTCCTTCACTTTCACCCTAGGCTAAATGTTTACTATGAGGCTGTGTGTTACGAGCAGCACCCAAAATATGATCTTTATCTGACTTAGTTTCTAATTTTCAGAGTCTTCTGCCAGGAAACCCTAAGGATAGGAAACAATTTTCTTTTTTAACAGAGCAAGTCATAACTCCTTTATATTTCCTCTAATTTTGATAGGAAACTAAATATATCCAGTTGGTATTTCCCATATTTTTTCTAGAAATCTTATCAGAGCTACTGATACTTTTTTCATGTTACTGCAGGTGACATTCTCACTAATTGTTTTGTAGTACAAAGTTTGAATCCTCTTTACTTCAGCTTCTAATACCAATTTCCTTTATGCTCTCAGGCCTTCACCTGCCACCTGACCCCAAAGCATGTGCCATGTAGTCTACTATTTTGTTATGAAAGCACCCGACTTCTGGGTACCAGTTTCTGTTGCAGTTATCTGTTGCTATATAAGAAACCACCTTAAAAGCTAATGGCTTAAAACAATAAGTATTTATTGTTCATGATTCTGAAATATTGACTGAGCTTGATTGGAACAGCTTGCCAGTGTTCTCCACTCTATCTTCTAGGGCTGGATGCCCATGAGGACTTCTTCTCTCACATATCTGGTGTCTCAGCTGGGATAGTTAGAACAACTGGAGCCAGGCTGAGCATCTTTCTCTCTCTCTCTCCATAAGGGTTTTTCATGGCTTCCTTAAGGTTTGGCAATTGGGTTCCAAAAAGAAGTACTCCAAGAAGGCAGGTGCTAATGTGCAAGGGCTTACTGAGCTTCCAATTTCATTATGCTTCTAATGTCCCAGTGTCCAAAGCTAATCACATTTAGTTGCATGGTCAAGTTTGGAATCAGTGGGAGAGAAGAACACACAAAGGTGTTAATTCCAGGAGGTTCTAGGTTCATTAATCCCATCAAAGTAACTGTCTGCAACCAGTTTATTAAATAACTTCCCTAGCTTCAGTCTCACTCTGTCTCCTGCCTAATCCATTCTCAAGGCTGCCTCTAGCATGTATACTTCGACTTTATGAAATAAAGATCTTATACAAACCATATTATTTGAAGAGCATATTACAGATTTAAGAGTTGTGTAAGTATATATTCTCATTAAAATATCAGTTTTAAGCTTCAGATAAATTAGATAATTTTATCATATTTGAATACATAGGATTTGAAATAAGTTCTTTCTATTACATGACGACACATTTTTCTATTCATAGTAACAACTAATGAGCAGAGTGCTTACTGTGTGCCACTGTGGTAGGTGATTTATATACATCATATGGGATGAAGAAAATGAAGCTTATAGATATGAAGCAAAGTCCAGCAGATACCCATGTGCAGGAGCTGGCATGCAAATCTAGGTATCTTTGTTTCTAGAGCACGAAATAGTAACCACTTAAACAATACTGTATGTTTTACTTCTTTTTGCTAATTCCTTCTCAAACACTTTCAAATAATCCCCTTATCTTACAGAAAAAAAATCCAAATGTATGGTCTCCCATAATAATAAATCTCCACTTTGCTGTCTTTCATCCTTCACTAGACACACAGGCACTTCCTTGCTGTACCATTGCTCATGTTTATTTGTGTTTGAAATGGATTTTCTTCACCCAGAATGGGGAAATTCTACTTGTTTCTAACATCTCAATTCAAATGGCACCAGTTTCTTAATAATTTTCCTCAACAACCCATATTTTACCCTCTTCTCTTACAGCTAAAGTGAAGATATATTCTGGTTTGTTTGAAGCAGCCCTTGTTATAGCCTGATGTTTCAATGTAAGTATTAATAGCTCAGTTTTCACCATCAAGAGTACTATGGTTTTGAGATGATACCTACCCACAGTTAATCAAGCCTTCTTCTGAACCCAGAGAGTAGAGTATTAATGTTTTAAAGGCATAGTTATACCATATATGTTGTTTCTATTACAATGTGAACATTTGAAATACACTTTTTATTCGTATCTCCATCTCCAAGGCCTGTTACAATGTCAGAGCCAAAAACGATTCTTCAATAAATGAAAGGTAAGAATATTCAGAATAATTAAAACTCCATATTCCAGCAGAACTGATAATGATGATTCCCATACAACTGACAGCTGTATATTTGAAGCCAACCAATTCACCAAAAACAAATCATTGAATGCCAAATATTAGTGTGAATTGGTCTTTCACTTAATTGGACATTTATCAATTTTCTTTTAGGCAACTTGGCATCCTATGAATTGATTCGTGGTAAATTTACTAATGCTTTCTGTTTAATGGCCTTAGAAGAGTCCACCTGTATAATTGAAGCACTTGCTTCTGCGTAGTTTGCTTTGTAGGGAGAGCAAATTAAGCTGCATAAGATTGACCTCTTTACAGTTATTTTTGTCAGTATGGCAAACAATAATTATTTTTTATTTTCTTCAGTCTTTTAGATGTCAAAATTTTGGTCAGCCTAATGAATCCTATCTTTAAAAATGAAAGAAAAAGTAAGTATTTTATCTTAAGGCTAAAACCATTTTGAAAGTCATCCAGGATTTAGAGAAAACCTAAAAGGTATGAGAGCAGCATGTTTTGCTCCTAGTCCCCGCCCCCTTCCTATTCAAAGCACTTTTTTTCTTGTGTTAATTCAAGGGAAAAGAGACTGGGCATCAAGTCTACCTCCCTAGTATGTACTACATACTGGGAATGTGATACATGTATTTATTAATTTTAACCAAATTCTACCACAACAAAACAATTTAGAGGCCCCATGGATTCTATTATAATGGGGTTTTACTTGTATTTGATTGAAAGAAAGGATCCTCTACAGAAATAAGTTATTTAAAAAACATCCACAAAGACCTGAATCACAATGTTTTTCTCTGAAGGAGCACATTATTTACCATAGTTTTGGACAGAGACTAATTAACCCACATTTTGGATGGTACCACTGCTGGTTTCTGACAAAGTGCTCTGCATCCCACCACTCACAGAATTGTCTTCCTAGAAAACCCCTGTGAAACTTTCCAAGCAGGAATCCACGTGAATTTCTTGGAAATAGATCAGACTTTTCATTATGCTTCTGATGTTTATAGGGTGGTTATTTTTCACATATTATATTTCAATAATATAGTTTATTTAAAATCAAAAATTTGTTTACACAATTTTATCTTACCCATTTACCTTTCTTCCCAAAATGTGTTTTAATATAGATGGTAAATACAGCATGATTACTTTATATAGTCATAACATCAACTGAAATAGGATCTAATATTAAGCAATAATCACCAGAAAGTCTTCTCATTATGATTGTTTTTAACATTGGATAGGTTTGCCTAAGGCAAAGCCAGGAGCTTCATTTATTTCAAAGAGATCAAAACAAGGAAATATTCACGTTTTGCATCAAATATGCAATCAAGGTCTATGAGAGGTGGAGAGGAGATTCATATTCACATGGTACATTCTAACCTTTGAGACTTCCTGGTGACCACAGAGACACAGTCATACCAGCTATTCTGCGAGTCTAACTACCAGCCCAGACTGAGGAGTCAACAATTGCACACATCTTTGTAATAACATCAGATTTCTATGTGACAAGACATTTGCTATTATGTGTTATTTTTTTAATTGCAAAGCTGATGAGTTTAAGTCAACATATTTCTTTCCTGCTCCTTCTGCTTGTCAGCTGTAGCTGGATTGATAAAATGCAAATGAACAAATCATTAACGAGTACTGGTTATGAATCTCTCAGGCAGTTCAGGACCCTATCAAATCCTGCACCTATTACTTTGTGTGATTGATGTACTATTGTAAGTGATTGTTCCTGATCTTATTAAATCTTATTGATTTTTTTCCCAGTTTCTATTTTATGCAGGGCCAGGCTTGGACTATTATGAATGTTGCTGAACACTGTTAATCAAGCTTACACAGCTATTTTGATGGCAAACAATTAGAACTCTGCAGCTCTACCTTGCAATTAGCTTCAGGGACATGGACCTCAGCACCATAATAATGAAAGAGACCTCCTTCAAGCACGGGAATGAGATTTACAATTATGACCCCAAATAACCTCTGAAAATAACCAATCTGCAAATTTAGATGTGTTTATCAATAATTTCTCCCTTTTATGAAAATGAATTTGAGAAATTTTCTCAACAATAATACTTCCTGGTGCAGTCATTCTTCTCTCTTTAGGATATCACTAACAAAACTTAAACAGTTTTTATTATATAAATTGCTGTTATAAATACTTCATATGATAACTAACATACAAATTAAAAACTTTCAATTAATTCCTTAAATAGGTGCATAATATTCATACTTTCCAAATATACCACATCTTAAATGAAATATAGACCATACGTATTGTTCATTTTTTAATTGATTTATTCTTCAAAATTTTATTAAACAGCTACTATCTGAATTGAACTGTAGTAGAATCTATGAATTTTACAAAGATAATTGAACATTATTTCCTGCTCTAGATTGTTCTTACCTAATATTATGAATGTGTAAATTAATATTGTTGGAGTAGCCATGTCAACGTAATTCCATTAAAAAATCTATCTGAGAGAATCTCATGGATATATTCTATTCCAAACTTTCTCTACATTCCTTAAGTATAAATTCTCTTTTATGCCTTATTCATAGCAAAGCACATCATTTCCTGCTTTATTTAGAATATAGTACCTGGTGAGATTTTTCTCATCTAACCATATCTTTTCCCTTTTGTCACTTAAGAAGAGATACATGTCTTTACCTATTTCCTCGCAACGATTTTATTCCCATACCCTCTTCCCTTCTTATTTGCTTCATTGCATTAGTTTGTCTCTTGTTTATAATCATTCACTTTTCACAAACTCTTATTTGTAAAGGAACAAGTTACTCCCTAGAACAAAGCAACTAAATAACTAACCATCTCAATCTATATTTGGTCTGATATTATGTAACTCTACAATTTGTTTCACCTTTCTGCCAAAATTCTGCAGCCAATATTTGATAACTGTGATCTCTACTGTAAGGAATATGGCATTTTGAAGAACAGCTCTGTTGGCAAAGGCTAAAAATAAACCATTAAACATCCAAGATGTACAATAGCAAGAAAAGTGTTAAGACAGACCTCACCCATCCTGGAGCCTCACTATATGTCAGGCATAGGGTGAGGTTGATACAGGGTCTGAGCTATGATAAGAGTCAGGGATATTAGTTCCCTGCAGTCACTAACACCTGGCCCATTACAGTTTGGCCTGCATGACTCGCGATTAAACAAGTAGCCATTCTGATTTTAACTGCTTTATTTCTCTTAGTGGTATGTTGCAATGAGAAGTATAAAGAGCAAAATAGTAGTTATAGGGTCAGAAAGTAGTGGATTTGGAATCTTGTCAAAAACTACTAATGAGCTATGTAACAGTATTTTACCTAAATCTTCCAAAGCCTCAGTTTCCTTTTCTGATATTTAGAACTCACTATGGGCCATTGTCAAGGATTAGAAATAATGTGTGTTGTATTGCACAGGACCATAAAATTTTAAATTGCCTACTTCACTTAGGCCATCTATCCAGAGAATATGTCTCCTCCAGCCAACTTTGAAAGAAATAAGCCTCATAACTTCCTACCCACCTACCTACTTCCAATGTTAATTAGACCAAGGGAGACATGTGACCCAAGCCTGAGCCAGAGAGGAATCTTAAAATCCTCTCCTTCCCCTGACTCCTCCCTCATTTGAACTAACACAGGAAAAGTTTATCAGCACTTGAGAGTAGCCCTTCTGCTCTATAAAATCTAAGTCAGGGTCTTCACCAGTGCAAGACAAAGCTAAATACAAGTTAAAATTATAGAAAAGCATATGCACAGCCTGTCAATACACAGCAGAGAATAGTGCAGACGTGTTTATAAAAACAGGTTAAGATACCCAAAGGTGGAAAGTAATGAAGAGAAAGAGAGAAAGAGAGAGAGACAGACAGAGAGATAGATTAATTTAGCATAAAATCACATCCAAGTGAGCACAATAGTCCTAGGTCTTGATGTTCTCTAGTTCTCATGAAACCTGGCAGTGTTATTATTATTATTATTATTATTATTATTATTATTATTATTATTATTATTTTCTGTACGTGGACCTCTCACTGTTGTGGCCTCTCCCGTTGCGGAGCACAGGCTACGGATGCACAGGCTCAGCCGCTCCGTGGCATGTGGGATCTTCCTGGACAGGGGCACGAACCCGTGTCCCCTGCATCGGCAGGCGGACTCTCAACCACTGTGCCACCAGGGAAGCCCTGGCTGTGTTTTAATGGCATGAGACCTTATAATCTTAACCCTCCCTTATATTTATTTATTTATTTTTTGTTTGCACTAATCTTAGTGAATCTTTGTCAAATAAATTGCAACGTCTGTTATTTATTTATTCAAAGGGGATTTATGATGACCTATTCTAGGCTCCAGAGGGCAAAAGTGAAAAAAATTACATAAAAATCCTGCCCTTTGCAGTTTTCATTGCACTTCTTCTTTTACAATATTCCTCTCTCAAAACCTTGGGGTAATTTGTGTCCCTTACAGTTTTAAATTTCTCATCCAACTCATCAGTAAATTGGGAATTCTTACTTGTAGAAATTGCCTATTCCTTCCGCTGACTCAGCCTTTGGTCAGACTCTCGTGGCAGCATATATTCCTCTTGATACAGGTCTCTTTATCTTTTGTTTCACACCACTCCAGACTGTCCTACAAATTTCCAGTCTTTGAATATGTGATTTCTTTGTTTAAAAAAAATTGATGACTAAGTGTTCTTACCACAATCAAATAAAATTTAAAATAAATTGATGACTTTTCACTTGTCCATAAGTCTAAACTCCTTAGCCATATATTAAAAGCTCACTAACATCAACCAATTTTTCCAACTAGATTTCCTACCAACTTCTAAGTCAATTTCTCTGCATTATTAATATCATATATAATTTCATACTTGTATTTCTGTTTTGTGCCTATATTTTATTTCTTTCCCAGAATAAAGTATTTTTTTCTTTAAATTTTAACTTCTGGAAATCTTTTTAGACTCTGCAATAATACTTTCAAGTTTGAATCCTAGCTTCCTCATTTTTTCAGCTACATAAAATTGAAGAAGGTATTTAAACAACCTGTGTCTCAGTTGCCTTACCTATATAAAAGAGCACTTACCACATAAGGCTGTTTTATTTTCTTTTTTTTAGGAATGTGGTAGACAGTCTCTAAGATGGACTCTAGTGATCCTTGGCTTTTTGGTTTTCATAGCCTTGTGTAATGCCAGCTCTTTGATTATGGGCTGAACTTCTCGACTTGCTTCTAATGTACAAAATATGGCAGAAGCAATGATGTCACCTCTGAGATTAAGTTACAGATGAGTGTGGCTTTCACCTTGGGTACTCTCTCTAGTTCTCCATTGGATTATTAACCTTGGAGAAAGCCAGCTGCCATGTCACAAGGTAGTTCTGTGGAGAGGCCCATCTGAGCAAACTTGGAAGCAGATCTTCTGAGGCCTGCCAACAACCAAGTAAGGTTAGAAGTGTGTTCTTCAGCCCCCAGTGAGCCTTGAACTTATTGCAGCACTGACCCAGTGACAGCCTGACTACAACCTGATGAGATACCTGGAAGCAGAGGACCCAGATAAGCTGTACCTAGACTCCTGACCCACAGAAACTGTGAGATAATAAACATTTGTAGTTTTAAGCTGCTAGTTTGGGGCATAATTTGTTATCCATCAATTAATGACTAGAAGAAGAATTAAATGAGATAATTTATGTAAAGAGCTTAGTAATACCAAGAGAATGTTAACTGCTAGTTGTGTTACTAATACTCTGGACCACATTCATCTCACTCTCTTCTGAATTTTCATGGGTAAATATATTGCAATCCATAGCAATTCTATGGTTATAATTTGGTACCCTACATTGTTAAAAAAATTATATATATAATTCATAATATATATATTATATATTTACATATATACACGTTTATATGTTTGTATATGTATGTCTGCATATCTATATCCATATCTATATGTACATCATATATTTTATATATAGATAGATAGATATTGATATATGTATGTCTTTGTGGTCAAGACTCTTGGCTTTATCTTTCCCAAGCACTGTGTTAAGCCTAACACAAAATGTGAATTTATTGCATGAAGAATAAATTGATGCCAGATAGAATGACACACTTTGATCCATTAGGCTTGCTTTAAGAAAACTCTGCAAGCTGCAGAACTGGTATTTCTGGAATCCATTTAGGGGTGACTGTGAACTGGGTCAAAGGGAATTAAAAAGATGGAATTACCTGGTTTCATTTGAGTGAGCTGCGAAAATAGAGACAGCATAGTCTTGGTTTCCATAGTCAGCAGCATATATCCTTTTATTTAATATTGGACAAAATATAGATAATTAAGATCAATTTATATTATCAAAAATCCTTTCAAATCCTAGTAAATACTAAACCCATATACCACTAATCTTGAAAGCTTTTATTGTGTAGGAAGAAATTTGAATTGTTTTCTGTATGCTTTAAATATTATCAAACAGCTAGATTATTTGTTTATGTGCCATTTTTCATTACATCCATTAGTTTAAATATTACATGGTTGCACAAATTAAACTGATACAGACATTCAGTTAGAAACCTGGAGGCAAGTTTCTGACCCAAAAAGCACACAGATCTGGTAGACTGGCAGATCTGTGCTCAAATCCAGGTTCAGTCACTCACTGAATTTGTGCCTTTGAGCAAATTATATAAATTTTCTTAATCTTGTTTCTTATTGTCTAAAATTGGGGTAATGATATTTGCCTTGTAGAATTATTTTGGTGATTAAATTGGGTTATAAAATATCTACTACATAGAAATTACTTATCCCTTGTTCCTACTATTTTTCATACATATTCATAGAAACAGTTCATAATTTAAAAAACATAAATCAACTCATTAGAAAATATCCAAGTTTAAAAATAATACCTGATATCCCACTAATTTTTGTTGACTCTTCTATTGTGGCTAGCCTTGAATGAAACAGTGTCACAAAGCTAGGAACAAGAATAGCATCCAAGCTGCCCAAAGGACTATGAATATGTTCTTTGCTCACCATACTTCTATGTCTCAGAACAGTCAAATTATCCAAAGGAATTTTACAAGAGAAACTATTTTCATCATTTCTGAGGAAATGAGACGTTGCTTAGATTTTCTTCCTTGAAGTTAAATTTTCCTACATCCTAAGTATATGCATAACAACTATCATGTATTTTTATTTCCTTGTCTTTAAATTGTCCCTCAGAATAACTTGGAGATGAACTGAACAACATAAATTAAGTGATAATATAAACATCTTAGGCTGAATAATACTAAAACAACAACAACAATAGTAATCTTAAATAAAGTGGTTTCTGTATAAATTTATACTAGTATTTTGAAATGGAGATTTAAAAAATCGTCTAAAGAGTTGATTCAAAAGAAACCTTTTTTTCTGCCATTTTTGAAATCACTCCTTTGCAACTGACCTCAATTTTCTAACATTCCTCTCCTTCCTTGTAATTTCCTGACAAGACCATAACCCTAGATAAAAGCTAAACCCAAATATTCACTTACTCCATGCCTGTCATAAGGCTGCTAACTAGGTAAAGGAAAAAAAAATCTTCAAATGCTGAGTAGCCTTAATCCATGACCATAAATCTCAAATAAGCATGCAATCGAAACGGACCATCTCATCACTCGTACTGAATATATTAATACTTGCTTGAATAAAAATGACTATTTCATACCAGCTTTTCTATTCAATCTTTCAAAATGCTTCCCAACCTTCCAATGGCTCACCTATAACTCATAATACCATCACCATATATACATGAGCATACACACCCAGACAGAGGGCCACACAAACTCGTAGCTGATATTTGCTTTGAAAATACCTTCATCTTCTTCCCATCAAACATATCTACTTTCTAACCAATTTGCTTCAGTTACAATGAGTTAAGTGCACCTACTCTTGTCTAAAGTCAAATCCTTGCCTTGGGTCTGGATCTCAGTCTGGATACTTTGCACTTGCAATCAAAATTTATCTCGAGTTAATAAAGTTCTTTTTTTTTCCTACATTTTGTCTATTAGCATGCAAACATACTCTAGTATCTTCCATCCTAAAGATTCCACTTTTGTCTCATATCCCATATTTTGACTCTCATTCACACAAAAAATTTTCAAAGTATCTATATTCCTTCTTCTCCAAGGCTTATACCATTTTCTTTCCTCAACCTGTCCAATAAAGTGTCAGTGTTCACTTTTTCAATGAAATAGGTCTCATCAAAGTCATACAAGGACCCTGTATGCTGCAAAATCTAATACTTATTTTTTCTGTTCTCAGCTTGCTCCAATTCTTAGTAACTTTCAACATAATTTACCAATCCCTTTTTTTAAACATTCTCTAGGATTTTAAGACAATCACTTTCCTTGTTTTCCTCCTGTAATCAAACTGCTCTTTTTCAACTCCTCAGCTACTGTCCTCCTTATTTAAACTGTATGTCTTAGTGGGCTCCAGGATTTCATTGTAGGCCCTTTATTTTCTCTATATTGAATCTCTGCCATGCCATGACTTTAAGCAATCCAGACCTGATCTCTTTATGTATGACACTCTAGACACTTTTATAAATATTCTGACAAGTATAAACAGTATAGTGAGGGTGTAATCATGAAAGAGTTTTTTTTCCAATTTTTGCCTTCAATGATGATATGTTAAATAACCCATAAAAATATTTATGTCAGTAAACATACCTTCCCAGTCATATTCAGTTATTATACTAATTCAGCCAAACTCCAATAGTTGCTCACTGCATTCTGAACAAAATGAAAACTTCTCACCATCACCTAAAAGACTTTAATGAGACAGCTCTTACTTAGCTTTTTGATTCCATATCGCCCTACTACAGTCCCACAAGTCTCCTTTGCGTTGTTTGAAAACACAAACCAGTTTTTACTTAGAGTCATAATACTTGCTACTGTCTGTCCCTGGAGCAGTCTATACCCATATCTTGTCACAGTAGCTCTCACATTTTTTGTTTGTTTGTTTTATAATTTAGATCTTGGCTCAGCTCAGATATTTTCACCCTGTGAAAACTTCCTTGACCACCCAATCTACATTAGCTTCCACCATCTCCATTCTTTTTAATATCATATAGCTTAAATTCTCTTCAGAACATTTGTCACTATCTGAAATTAGCTTCTTCATTATTTGTTTAATTGATTGCCGCTGTTATTCCCAATAGTATACCAGCTCCATGAAAAGGAGAATCTTGTTTGTTTGGCACAGATAATGGTATACATCCACAAGTTCTATTTTTTTTTTCTTCTTGGACACATAGACTGTATTTCCTGCCTCCCTGGAAGCTAGATGCGGCCATATGGTTAGTGGCAGCCAATGGAATGTAGACGGAAGTTTTCCGCAATGCTTTCATGCCTAGCTTTTAAACCATCCCGAGGCCCTTGATAATCTCTCTTCATCAACCAGACTGTTTGAACAATCTAGTGACAGACATTGAGAAACCACCAGCAGGCAAGAGGCATGATCTCTGCATCAACAGAGATCCAAAACTTCTAAATCCAAAAACTCCTTTGGACTGCAGTATGGGTCAAAACAGCTTCTAATGCATTAAGTCACTAAAATTTTAGGGTTGTTGATTATAGCAATTTGCCTACTTTGGCTACTATATCTGTCTTCTCCATTGCAATATTTACAGTACCCTTTAACATTAGTGCACAAAATGTATTGAGTGAATGGATGAATAAATGATTAAATGTTTAGTAATTTATATTTGCAAATTCGAGTAGCTTTAAAAGCATTTCCATGTATAATATATTTAACTGAGAAATTTTCAAGCATAAACTTTTAGATGAACTCTAGTAGCAGCATAGGACTAGTTAAAAAGGCTTAAATAGGGGCTTCCCTGGTGGTGCAGTGGTTGAGAGTCCGCCTGCCAATGCAGGGGACACGGGTTCATGCCCCAGTCCGGGAAGGTCCCACATGCCGTGGAGCGGCTGGGCCTGTGAGCCGTGGCTGCTGAGCCTGTGCGTCCAGAGCCTGTGCTCCGCAACGGGAGAGACCACAACAGTGAGAGGCCCGCATACCGCAAAAAAAAAAAAAAAAAAAAAAAAAAAAGGCTTAAATAAAGGGAAGATTTAGGTAGGGTTATTAGACCGGTTTGAAAACCAACCACATATCCTTCAACTCAGACAAACTGTAGGAATGTTGTCCAAGAGAAACTAAGTGGGAGATACTTGACTCTCCTTTTCTTATTTGGCAAAAAATAAATTTCTTTGAATAGCAAAATACAAAAATTGTTATAATTATAAAAAATATGCCACTGATAGTCAGATGTTTTCTTTAAGTCTTGTTCCAAATGAAAATCAATATATTTCTTTATTTGAAGGTTGATAGTTAAAGAGTAAAATTTAGATAGTCTTCTAGAGTTATAAAAAATCACAGAAGCCAATGCTTTACTAAGCTGGCAATTGTAACTGGAAGATTTAACTCAATTTCCCAAAATCATAGTGACAGAAATTTGATCTGAAACTAGGACCCCCAGGTCCTCTAATACTTAGTCACTTTTTCATTTCTTGCCACTGTTGATTTTGAAAATTTGTTTTTTGCATGTGACTACTTTTGCCTTTTTCCTTAGATTACTTGATCACACTGAAAGAATCCTCTACTTATCAATATTCTGAAACATGCCACAATTGTTTTCAGCTAACTTATAAATTATTGAAAAAAAAACTTCAATGCTTTGTTCACTAGGTATAAAAGAACACCTAGATACAAATAATAAATACAAAATCTAAAATAGTTATACACTTAAAAACTATCTCAGGAATAAAGTTAACATTCCCTCTTTTCTCCTATTATCCCTCTTATCATGTCACCTGGATATTTTGATTATATCTCAACATTATCATTCATTTTATCTCCACCATAGTTACAATTCTAATTAGGTATTCTTATTATCTTTTGCTTGAGCTATTTCTGTAATATCCTGAAATTAACATAGTCATAAGAGGTGAAGTTTCCTCATTGTTTAAAATGGACCCCGTCATGCATATCTCCCATAGCTTCCTAGAGCTTTGGAAAATTGTTGTATTAATTCATTCAGTTAATTAGCAAAACTTTATTGAGCTCCTATCCCTGAACAAGGCACTATAGGTGTGGAGATCAACTCACTATTCAGCCAAGAGACATATATTAATATAGCTTTATAAGTGCTAGAAACATAACTCATAGACATATGAGTTCACAACCATAAGAACAAGAACAAAAACAAAGACTTTCTAAAAGTATTGAAGAAATTTCATTGAAGAGGTGACAATTTAAGTGTATCTCAAAGAACAAGTAGACATCGATCAAATTAAAAAATGGTTGAAAACACCTGAACTAAAAGTTTCAATATTAAAAGTTCAAAATTGCCAGTAGTATGAAAAATTATAAGTTTAGAACATTGGGAATGTAATTTAATTGGGGAAGGGAAGGTGATGTGGTCCAACATCTGACATCACATATATGGCCAGAAGGTTCTTTATTTTCTGGCTGACTAAACTGGTGCCTTTATCTTTCTACATACCTCATGAGCCTCCTTCCCAGATCTACCTTCTTGATCAAAGAAGGTTAGAGAATGCTGGAGGAAAAGTAATAGGAGGCAAGTCTGGAAAAAAGGGGAAACCAGATAGTGAAGGCTTACATTTCTCTTTCTGAGATAATTTAAGTTTTATTCTTCAGGCAATAAGAAAGCAACAAAAGTTTTAAATAATCAGGTTTATGGAGAGTGAGGTCAACTAGTGCTGAAACTAAGGACAAACTGGAGACTGATGTAAGGAAGGATTTTTAAATCTCGTTGCATGATGAAGACCTAGACTAAGGCAATGGAAAAGAAAGGATGAAAAGAAGCAAAATTCAAGAGTGATCCCTGAGGCCAGGGAAGATGTAGAATTACAGACTTTGTCAACTGAATGAGGAAGCAGAATCTAAGATAACATCAAGTTTTATAGGATGATTAGCTGTGTATTAATAGAGACAACATATTTATAAAATAGTAATTCAAGCAGTGAAAGAAAGTGAGTTACTTGAAGACTGGGAAAAGGAGGTGGATAATAGGATACATTTTTAGAAATTCATAACCCTACAACTAAGAGTGACTTTAGTTATTCTTGGGATTGGCCTGTTAATGTTAACATAGAAAATGTATCTCTTATATTGGCACTTCAGTTAAGCTTATTGTATGTTTGCCTCAAACATAGAATGATAAACCCCATAAAGTAGTGTAAAATAAAACTTTTTAAAAGCTGAAAGGGGCCCTGATGCTTTATATGTTCCATGGGCCATAGACTTTTCAATCATTTTTAGAATAGCAGTTGTTCATCAAGTAACAGTTTGTGTAAGGAATTACTGAGAATACTTTTAAAATAGGATACATCTCAGGCTTAATGTGAGATAAACTACATGATTTTTATTAAGCAAGATAAAGAAAACCATGAGGAAACCTACTTTTTTCATTTACAAATACTCTTTATACATTATCAGAACTGTTAGTAAATAATACAGTATGTTAGAATACTACTACTACTACTACTAGAATACTACCAAGTAACTACTGAATTTTAGTGAACCATCAGTGATAAACATTACTTTGTAACTGTCCTCTGTTAGGAGGGTAAATTTTATTTATTTGGACTAAATAACTTCAAGCTCAGTATAACCTTGGGGCTTGAAGCTATTTTTAAGTAATATCTTAAATGACTCTATCAGCTATATTTAGTTTATTCTGACTCAAGTTTGCTTGAGTTTGACAGATATCAAAAATAGATATTTCTACCTTCTTTTTCTCCTTTATGTCAAGTTAACAAAAAAGCTATCAGAGTTTCAGATATCTTGCTTATTTTAAAAGTGTTCTCAATAATTCCTTACACGAATTGTTACTTGATGAAAAACCACTATTCTAAAAATGACTCAAAAGTCTATGGCCCACAGAACTTATAAAATACCAGGGCCCCTTTCAGCTTTTTAAAAGTTTTTTTTTTTTTTTTACGCTACTTTATGGGGTTTATCATTTTATGTTTGAGGCAAATATACAATAGGCCAAGCTGAAGTCTCAATATGAGATAAATTTTCTATGTTAACATTAATAGGCCAATCCCAAGAACAACCAAAGTCACTCTTAGTTGTAGGCTTATGAATTTCTTTTAGCTACTACTTTGCACCACAGAGTGAGGGGGTTACATAGGTAATGCCTAAAAACCGCAACTGTAAGCAGAATGTTGCTTCTGAGCCAGGATCTGCTGGTAACTTGTGTCTGTTTGCTAAAATTAGCCCTAATCTAGCTCTGAATTTCCTTTCCTCCAATTGCTCAACAACATAGTCATGTACTCTACACAGAACCCCATATTAGCAGCTTTAAGTATATAACATATATATATATATATATATATATATATATATATATATATATATATATATATATATATATATATATAAATCATACTAAAAAAGAGAAACCAGAAAAGCCATGGAGACATGACACCTATTCTTGAGAAGTTTAATATCTACTTGGAGAGAGAGAGAAAGAGAGAGAGAAAGAGCCCCCAGAGGTTGTAGTTATAAACAAAAAAGTGATAAAATTTGACCAAAAGAAAATGCTTAAAGAGGACAGAGTAACCAGTTTTCTTAGTAAAAATTAAGAAAACCATGGAAAAATGTCAAAGGTGAGATATTTTTAGTAACATGTATTAATTTTACCTAACTAAAACTTCATTCTTTCTCTTTTGCAGCCAATGTAGAAAATATTAGAAAATTTAAATAGGAATATGTAAAAGTCAGCTATAATATAACCCTACTAACTGGAGATAATAAACATGTTCCTGTTTTTCTTTGCACCTCTTGCTCCTCTGATTATGTAATTTTATAGATGTACCATCTCCGTCTCTGAGTGGATGTTGTGTTATGTCTCCCAGATATCCCTTCAGCCTGGAGGCATTCACTCCCCATCTGCTGGGAGTGTGAGTGTTGGAGCTGTTGGCTCTCAGCTGAGTGGTTCTCTGAGAATCACAATCAAATGAAAAGATCCTTATGAAATTGGTTGAATCCCTTGTTCCAACTATGTTATAGATCAACAGCTTCTTCAGCTCAGTCCTGCTTTTCTTAGTCCCCTAAATGTGTTGGTCACAATGACAGTCTTCACAAGACTTCCTGTTAACAAATGTCTATCTCAAAGTCTACTTCCCCAAAAAACTCACTTAAAACACTATTAGAATGAATTTTAATCCATTTTCTTCCACTTGAAAATATTTATTATCACTCAGCTTATGAATTGAAAACTAGTGTAAAATATTTTCAGGGACTTCATAGTCTTTTATTCTATGAACCTATCATATTTTACTTAACCATTCCTGTTATTAAATATTGAAGACAAGGAATTCAGGGTTTAAGATACAGAAAAGCTGTGGGAAAGGACGTATCTGACTTGATGGCTGGGAGGTAAAATATGCAAGTGTAGGGAAGGAATACATGTTTCACCTGACAAGAGCAGAGATTGTAAAGAGCAAGGATGGTAAGGTAGGAAATACAACTGACAATGGACCTCTGAAAGCAAAAATAAAATAGCTAGATTTAAAATAATGAAAGGAAAGAAAATTATTTGATGAAAAAAAAAAAAAAAAAGTAGAGCACTGGAGGAAAGTTATTCCAGAGGTTGTAAGGGAATCAAGTGCACTGGAGAAACCCTAGGGGTAAGGAAGTGACTGGGTCTCTAGCACCGTCATGCAGATGAGAGACCTTGGATTCCTGGAATAAAGTGTTGGCTGTTAAGTTGGAAAGGGAGGCTCAAGAAACATAATAGACCAGAAAAGAAGTGTCAAAGCTTAGTAATGGATTAGATCTAATGAGGAAAATAGAAAGTAAAAGTGAAAATGATTATAAGAAATTTACCCTGGGGGACTAGGACAAAGGCAAAGCTTTTAAAATTAGGAATGGGTGACTGTTGGTAGCAGAAGATGATTAACTTACCCTCTGATAGGTTAAATTCTTCGTGTAAGGAGTTCCAAGAGAATATAATGTATGGGCAACTTGAATTACATAATGCAGAAAGAAGGAGGTTATATATATAATGTATAATATACATATTTATTTACTTATATATAAATATTTATAATATATATATATTATCTGTATAAAATGTGCAAAAAAAAGAAAAAAAGGTTTTACTTGTAGCAAAACAGAAAACAAAGCAGTGTTACAGCAACTAGTACACATAAGTATGCAAGGCACTGAAGTTTTCTCAAAGACGCAATTAGCATATTAATAGTTAGAAGTCTTATCTACGTAAAAAAATTGCATATATATATACATATATATATACATATATATATACATACATATATATTCACAAATATTTTCTCCAAGAATATTATAATTATAAACTTCCCCAATAACTTTGAAAACTTGAAAATGTAGGATATGAAATTTTTAGGTCAATAACAGATTTCATATTTGTAGAGAAATAAGTACTTTATTTAATCAATACTAAGTTTAATTTCTCAACAAAAGCATAGACTAATTCTTATAACTGGACCAGGTTTTCCACATTCAGATATATTCTTATGGTATATTTGACATTAAATATAAGAAGATTAGAATAATTTGATGAATAAAAAATAATAAAAACCCTTTTGGAAAATTAGCTTGGAATCTTAAATTTGCAGTATAATCAGTTTAAGGATTACTCATCTTTTGAACTGAACCATTGTGAAAATGGTGCACAAGTGCACCAGTGCATTGATAATTTAGTAGTACAATCCACTTTTCACTGATTTTCTCTTCAACTTGCTCATGAAATACATTCATTTCTTATTTTCACACAAAATCTTCAAGTTACTTCTGGGAACTCTCGGGGAACACAGAGAGCTGTTGGTTATAACTTTAAGTTCTGGCCTTCCTGGCTGATGTTGCTTGCCTTAGAAGCCAATTGAGAGCCCCTTGGTTCTTCCCTTGCTTCTAAGCCCCACTGACATAAGGATGACATTTGTGGTAAAGGTGCAATATTACAATGTTCAAAAGCCACAAATAAGATGCTAAAGTGGTACCAGTTTTTCTGAAGCCTCAGTGAGTCTAAGGAACTTTACTTACAGAAACAGAAGGGACACTTTCCTGGGCTGCCTCACATTTTGTCACTTTACCTCTTGTCACTTTGCTTTTGCCCATAAAATAACACCTCATAAAAAATGTCCTTTTCTCCTGCATTCTCCTGCAACTCTGTTCCCCAAGGTCCTGACACAAGTTTAAGATCTCTGACACAACGACCATGCTATTATTCCCATTTCCTTTCATCTCTATTGCATGTGCCTCTTAGCTCTCTTTCCCTCAACATCCTTAATAAAAATTATTCAGAGAAGTGATGTCAGCAACATGGATAAAGAAAACATGCCTAGTTGTATCCCCCTTTCATCAACAGCAATTTGACAACCATCCATGGACACAGGTGCCTTTGTGGAAGCTGTGGAAATCAGCATTATACACCAAGGGACCCAGGAGGAGTCTTGTCCACTCACATGTTTGATAATAGGTATACAGATCTCCCAGCTATGGACCCTGTGGTAGCCTGTGAACTGGCTCCAGTCCCTCTCAGCCATGGTCCAGGAGCCTATGAAGAACATTGCCTTACACAATCACTCATGGGTGAGAGAACTGTTGTGAAAATCTAGGTTTCCAGGGGAGGAATTCCAACACACCACTGGAGCAAAAAAATACAAGTTTGGACACATTGAACAGAGTAAGAGGAAGAGTTTGACCTTACCTATGAAAACCCTCCCACAAGATGACACATCTGAGGGTCAAGAGAGATCTTCTCGGCCCGAGATTTCTTCCGCAGGGGAAGGTGAGAAGATGTGAGTGAGTTCACACGTTCCCCAGCTGTGTGGGACATTGCAAAAGAGGCTCATTTGAGCTGCATGGACAGGAAAAGGCTGAGGGAGTGGCAGATAAGAATCTCGAGGAAATTAAAGGGGTGTGGATCCTACTAATTACTTTGCAGACTCCATGAAGAAGCTCAGTGATGAGCTGCTGGGAACACCTTGCCAAGAATTTCCCCAACTGGCCCAAGGGCATCCCCAGTATTCCCTGTGTCTCACCCACAAACACGCCACCCTGTGGCTGGCTCTGTCCATGTTCCTGATGGTGAAGAGAGTGAGCTTTGGCAGATGGCCAGTAAGCACTTGCATAAAGCTGGCCCAACTTGCAGGCCAGGGAGAGACCACAAGCAAAAGCAAAAGGAAGGTTGTCAGTACCTGGTCTGGTGTGTTGTAGGACTGGGAGAAAGCATACAAACTTAAGAATTCTGCCACAATGGGAAGCAAGAAGCTTGGAACAGGCATATCCATAGAAGATCTGAGAAAGCCTCAGAATCTGTAGCAGGGCTGACAGAAGTTACTTCTCTTTTAAAAGCAGATAGTAAATTATGAAGGAGGTGACTATTACTACAAAGGCAAAGACAGCTACACACTGTCTTCAGTGTGTAGAATTCAAGAAACATGAAAAATCAAGGAAATGTGACACCATCAAAGGATCACAAAAATCTGCCAGGAACTGACTCCAAAGGCATGGAGATCTGTGATTTGCCTGATAAATAATTCAAAACAGCTGTTTAAAGGAAGCTCAATGAGTTATGAGAAAACAAAGAAAGATAATTCAATTAAATTAGAATAACAATACATGAACAAAATGAGAAGTTAGACAAAGAGGCAGACATCATAAAAAAGGAATCAAACAGAAATTCTGGAGATGAATTATACAATGAGTGAAATGATTATGCAATACAGAGCATCCCTGGGGTGCAAGGATGGTTCACCATACACAAATCAATCAATGTGATATACAACATTAATAGAATAAATAAAATAGATAAAAATCATATATTCATCTCAATAAGCACAGAAAATGCACTTGCAAAGTAGAGAATTATTTTCATGACAAAAACTCTCAACAAACAGAGGAAATGAATCTCAACATAATAAAGGCCATATATGACAAGCTCACAGCTAACCGCATACTCAGTGGTGAAAGGTTGAAAGCTTTTTGTCTAAGATTAGGAACAAGACAAGGGGGCCTACTTTCCCCATTCCTATTCAACATAACAGAGGAAGTCCTAGCCAGAGCAATTAGGAAAGAAAAAGAAACAAAAGACATCCAAATCCGAAAGAAAGAAGAAAAATTCTCTGTTTGCTGATGATATGATCTTATATAGAGAAAATCATAGAGACTCCACAGAAAAGAAGAAAAAAAATCTGTTAAATCAATGGGGCTTCCCTGGTGGCGCAGTGGTTGAGAGTCCGCCTGCCGATGCAGGGGACGTGGGTTCATGCCCCGGTCTGGGAAGATCCCACATACCACGGAGCGGCTGGGCCCGTGAGCCATGGCTGCTGAGCCTGCACGTCCGGAGCCTGTGCTCCGCAACGGGAGAGGCCACAACAGTGAAAGGCCCGTGTACCGAAAAAAAAAAAATAATAATAATAATCAATGAATTCAGTAAAGTTGTAGGATACTAAATCAACATACAAAAATTAGTTGAATTCCTATACACTAACAACAAAATACAGATCTTCCTTGACTTGTGATGAGGTTACACTTTGATAAACCATCATAAGTTGAAAATATCAGAAGTTGAAAGTGCATTTAATATGCCTAACCTACCAAACATCATGCTTAGCCTACCCCACCTTAAACATGCTCAGAATGCATTAGCCTAAGTTGGGCAAAATCATCTAACATAAAGCCTATTTTGTAATAAGATGTTAAATATCTCATGTAACTTATTGAATACTGTACTGAAAATGAGACCAAAAAAAGTTGTATGGGTACAGAATGGCTGTACGTGTATCAGGTGTTTACCTCCCATGTCTGGATGGGAGCTGTGGCTTGCTGTTGCTGCCCAGCATCACAAGAGAATACTATACCACACATTGCTAGCCTGAGAAAAGATCAAAATTCAAATTTGAAGAATGGTTTCTACTGAATGCATATTGCTTTCATGCCATTATAAAGTTGAAAAATTATAACTCTAACCATTGTAAGTCTGTACCTGAAAAGAAAGTTCCTAAGAAATTAAATCTTAAATGTTCTCACCACAAAAAAGAAGAAATTGTAATTATATGAGGTGATGGAAGTATTAACTAACCCTACTTGGGGACCATTTCACAATATTTAAGTGTATCAAATCATCACAATTTACACCTTAAACTTACACAATGTTATATGTCAATTATATCTCAAGAAAGCTAGAAAGATAGATAGACAGACAGACAGATAAACAGACAGATAGATAGACAGATAGGTAGATTAAATGATTCTTTGACTTCTACTGGCCCTCTACCAGACATTTCTTGCCATATATTCCAACAGTGGCAACATCTGCAGTTGGGATCCTGGTTGCTTTTGTTTGGGTGAACATATAAGAGGCAACACCCAAACTTTGGAAATAGGAAAATTCAAACATATGGATCAGATACATACTAGCTAGTAATGAATTGATTGCTGGTATTTAAGATATTGACATGTAAAGGCATGGTGCTATGATATGATTATTATAGAAAGTAGGAACTTTTGCAAAACAAACATGCTGTGACAACATTTATTTTTGGCACTTCTTTATGATTTTCTTTCTTTCTTTAGCATTCTGGTTTTTCACCTCTTCTCCAAAGGCTTGAAACTCACAAAACTCCTGGGGAGCTTCTGAATCTATTCTGCCTCTATCGCTACAACTCCAGGGGCATCTCATATGCAGAACCTATGCTAGTTGTTTGCTTCAACACTTGTTTCTATTCTTACTGTCCTTGGAATCCTAGTCTCTTCTAAAACTAGGTGCAGTTTAATGGCTTAATTAATGATTGTTGAATGAATGAATGAAAGGCTACAGTGTAATGTCAGAACTTATGTTATTCATCTCAGATAAAGGAATCTGTTTGCACTTTAATACAGGTTTGCAAAGAATGGAGTATGTGATACCTGGGAAATTCAGGGGCCCAAGTGTTGGGTGCAGGAGGTTTCTTTGAATGTGATATTTATGACAATCTTCCTCTATATTATTCATAATGCTAGTCCTCAGACTAATCATTGAAGCCTACATGTCAATTATTTGTGCTATGAACAAAAAGCCAGATGATCCAAGATGCTCAGAAAGAAAGGGAATAGAGAAAGAATGGAAGAGCTCTTCTCTTCATACCCTTTCTCCCCATTCTCTGATGTACATATTTCTGTACATATTCTCTGATGTACATATTACATGATGTAAATAATCTGTTTGCCAAAATTTCCATTTGGAGCTAGTAATCAGGAAACTATAATTCCAAGAATGGAGGACAAGACATAAGGTGACCTAAACTTATCTTTATCTGATGCTAGAGGCCATTGGGGAACAATAATATTAAGTGGCCTTTCAAACATGGAGACTGAAATCTCCAGGACAGAGGACTTGCTGACTCTTGAGGAAACAAATCTGTGGAGTAAAAAGACCTGCTCTATGAGTAAGAAGCTCACTGCTTAGTAGGAGAGCTAGAGAAGAAAGCAGATAATGATAATACTTAGAAAAAGAAGGAAGAGAGGACTAAACAAAATCTTAACAGTCACCTGCTTGTCAAAGGGTCTAAGTAAAATTAAAATGTAAATATCTGTATTTTCAAAATAAAGCAACTCAAATGTAACCAAGGGCATATTTTTTTTAAATCAATACTTTTATTTAAATATTAAGTAAAAATTATTCACAGGATAACTTTAACAGGTTCTCCTCATTTATTTTAAAATAAATTGATGTAGAAATATTCAATAAATTCACAATTTCGAGACTTTTTATTCTGAGAAGCAATAATAAACTAGACATTTCAAATGTTACTCTGTATACTATGGATTACCTAATAAATAATTGTTGACTTATTATGACTTATCAGACATAAATCTGATTATGACTAGATGGTTAACAATAAAATGTTTTAAAGATTTGATTATGTAAAATATAGTAATAATAATATTTCTTTTTCCTCCTTTAAAAAAATCTGTGAATTACTATCATAAATAGCTTTTGTTTTTCAAAACTATTGAGGCACAATAAGTGTTCTTTCACTTACTTTCCAACAAATTTTGATAATGCACATATATGAGTAAATGAAAAAAATGTGTAGCTTTCATAAAGTAAAGGAAAACACCAAATGTCCAACTTTTACAAGATGGACCATAGTACTTAAAGTAGTACAAAAGAATAAACAAAATCCACACTACGTAATATGTGTAAGTGACTTGTAATCTACTTCATTTTTTATCAATATCTATGGTACCTTAATTAATTATATACTTATTTTTATATTGAGGATTTAATTTATCTCAAAGTACATTTCTTAAAATTATTATACCTTGAATTCAAAGTATCCCTTCTGGTATAAATAAGTGCTTGTATTTAACATAGATAAAGCTAGCTTTCGTATTCATCAACCTGATATTCATTTAGAAATATCAGAGAAGCAACTTGAAATGTGCAAAAGAAACCCCTATTTTCACTGTAATAAATAATAGCCACAAAAAGAAAACTAGCTACTATTTTTTAAGCCTTTATCTGCACTATGCCCAGCATCTTATGTGCATTATTTTATATAATTCTTGCAAGAGTACTATGAGAAACACATGTTAATGGTCAATGTTATAAATAATGTAATTGATTTGTGGGAAGATTAGAGGTATCATGGGAACTAGGTGCAGCTAATTCCAAATTTAGTGCGTCTAACTCCTGCATATGGGCCCGCTGTGCAAGACTACCTCCCTATTTGAGTAGCTCTTCTTTCACTTGTATCTTAAAACTCCTACCACCTTTCCATAGACACCCAGTACTAGACAGGCAGCGCATAAGATTTAACCTAGGGGCTTCCCTGGTGGCGCAGTGTCTGAGAGTCTGCCTGCCGATGCAGGGGACACGGGTTCGTGCCCCGGTCCAGGAAGATCCCACATGCCGCGGAGCAGCTGGGCGCTTGAGCCATGGCCCTTGAGCTTGCGCGTCCAGAGCCTGTGCTCTGCAACGGGAGAGGCCACAACAGTGAGAGGCCCGCGTACCAAAACAAACAAACAAACAAAAAAGATTTAACCTAATATGTTTGTTTTACAGTATAAAATAAAATTTGTACAACCACATAAGGAAAACTTTAGTCATATTATTCTTCCTTACATCCTTGTTTATTTCTTCTCCAATGCACAGCATAGCACTTTCCTTTAGTAAGGAGAGACAGCATTTATGCTGTGTGCAAGTAGGACGCTTTTTGATTTTCTTCCTCATAAGGAAGGAATATCATAAAATATGTTGAGCTGATAGGTCTGAATAAATGGCCTATTCTATAACTGAAATACAGCTTATTTGTATAGGTAGGGTTACCTTCAAATTTGAGAGAGGTAAAAATGTATGTTGAGAGTATGGGAATAAGAGTAGAAAGAAAAATGGAAAAAGGCTTCCTCTAACTTGCTTCTCCCTGTTTGCACCTGTATCTATTATTTTTCAATAATTATCATTATAAGTGATTTGGTGACAACAGTAGCAACCTGTCTCACTGAAATCTTTGGAATTCAGGACAGAAAACTTCAATTTATTAAACTAAGCACTTCTGCATTTCCCATAATGGGTGCTAACTCTCTATCAGTGGTGTAGCCTCACCAACTGTGCCATGTAGGAGATGTCATTAGTGCTGGAGACATTTTTCCAAAATATATATTGCAGTTTTGTTTTCAAAAGGATTTTGTGTGGTGATTTTTTCATTTTCTCTGCATGAATAGCAATTTCTTGTAGAATGAGAGAGTAATATTTCAATAGTTTTGATGATTCTATATAAACTGACCCAAGTGGAATATGAATATATATAAACATATATATAAATACACACACACACACACACACACATATATATATATATATATATGAAAAGTTGGCATTATGTGAAATAAAACCCAATCATGAGTGATTTGGTTTATAATACTAAATAGTCTATGACTTAGAATGATTTTCAACCCAGCTTGCAGGGCACAATGAATTGAGGGGAGTTAGCGTGATGCTTTAAAAAAAAAAAAAGTCTTCTAATTCTTTCTTTCAGGAGGAGACATGACATTTTGGTAAATTAGAAAGTAGAGGGTGATGGTGACTTTCAGAAGATGTAAAACGCTTCACTTGGTACTAATGTACATAAAGCAGTTAGTTACTTGTCATGATGGGTGTTCCCTAAGGCTGTGCACTTTCTCCATTAGTATTTATGTCTACATGCCATTACACATTGGGTAGCACTAAATAGATGAGATACGATCAGAGAATTACTCAAGTCATGTGCCATGAAGGAAAGAGACATTAGCAAACATTATTAGCATACAGGTGGAGCTGGATCACTTAGTTTCCAGTGAGATATTTATTTTTAAATGCTTGCTGAGAGTGCAACATTTAAAACTGATTAATTAACCCTTAGAGAAGAAGTTATTTCTTTATTGATTGGTAAATATTTTTGGCAAGTGAACATGACCATGACAGTTTTGTTAAAGGTCATCTCTCCCTACCCTTTGCTGAATATCCTGCCTTCCTCAGCTGGAAAATTCAAAGGTCTCTTCTATTTGGAAAATATTACTAATGTATTAAGAGAAACTTAATTAAAGGATCTTAAATATAAAGCCAATCATATCCTGTCACATCTTAGGCTTAGGGTATATATCTGAAAGGAAAGCAAGATTATGTTATTTGCCCCTAAATATAATTTTCCTCTTCCTCTCCCTCTCCCCCATCTCTCTCTCTTTCTCCACCCTAAGATCTTGAATACTCATATCTCTTAAAAGATAATCTAGTTTCAACTTGGTTCTTTTCAAATATATGTTCTATTTAAAAAGCTATTAACTTTTGATTCATCAGATTTTACAGTGAAATTATTAAAGCATAATCTGCCACATTCACTACAGTTGCAGAAAATATTTTTGAGTGTCTCATATATTCAAAGTATAAAAAGTTATCAGAGAGTCTGCCCTTTCAGCTAGTTCCCATAGGGTTCAAATTTTGTTTAGAATGTGCCACACTATATGCTGTTTACATCTATGTAGGTCTCTCTCTCATAAGTATTCACGATGCATTTTCAGGCCAAGTAGATTAAATCTGTGTATATAACACTGAAACACTGAAATGCTGAAGCTTTTAATCAGCGTTATCACTGATATTTCTTTCAAAAATTTGAAAATAATCTTAGTTATCATTCCTCTAAAAATCAGGGCTCTTTTCCAAATAAGTTATTATGTTCCATTATGGGAAAAGAGATGAAAGAACTGGTCAATAGTCTTAGAAATATTAGACTTATCTACACAAATATATGTTTAAAATATAAAAATAAAATATTTTTATATTAATACTGATTGGCAATATTTCTACTTAAGTAAATTCATTATTTCATTATACTTGGAAATTCCAAATATTATGCATAGAATGTAACTTAAGTGTAAAGTAATTAATTTGAAATTTTTAGACACACAGAAGTTCTAAATTTTAAAGAATTCCTCATATCACCATTCACCTAGTATAATTTTTGGGTCTGTACATATTTACCTGATGTTTGGTAATCAAAAATTGTCCATGTCTTAAAACATACAACATTTCTCTAAATCATGTGTTCTGAGCCTTGGAAATTAACTAGCATGGCAGCTAATTAAGAATCACTTCTACCTATTACATTACTATGGCCACTTGGATGGTAAGACATGGATTTAAAAAATTTTTGGATTATTAAATATAAATATATAACTCAAAATAGGAGAGAAAGATGTTGCTGCATGTCCATTGGTGTATAAATTCCTCTTCTCTGCCTTTATCCCTGTGCAAATTATATAGAGTTGAGGCATTCAGTACACAGAGAAAACACACAACGTCCTTGAAAGATATTTTCTATTATGAATCTAGGGCAGGGAGAATTTAGCCTTGAATATGTACTCAAGGAAAAATCTAGAGAGAATAAAAAAGACTGAATAGTCTGAAAATATTTCTAGATCAACATTCCTCAAAATAACTCAGAGACAAAAATTCTTGCCAGAGAGATTTAAAATACTGCAAATGATGAGCCACTCAGGATAGAATCTAAGGGTTGCCAGCCTTCCTGCCAACTATAAAATCCTACACACTCTTGTTTTATTGCTGCTTTCTAAATAATAATTATACGAATGTGCTTCTAAACACCATACCAGCCTTAGGAAAAATCTTATAAATTAGCTAATGTAACTGACTTGATTGAATAGTGAATCACTACCATCTGCAATATATTGTTGTTGATTTTTTTCCTAAGTAATTCAGTCATTGCAACCATAATATTGAATACAGCTATCAATTTCTGGGTCAAATATGAAAATCCAAAGCCATCTTCTTTCTAAATATTCAGATGATAAGCAAGTCATTTTCCAAGTAAACATAAAACAACCTATCCCAACCTTTGTGAAAAGCTGCCAACCCTTTCTTTCATCTATGGCATCACACTAGAATAAGAGTAAATACTAATATCTTTAAAATAAAAATCAAGCCTCACTGCAGGGTTATAAAAATAGAATCATCTGAGTTATGTTTTAGGTTTTTACCTGGTTTTGTTACAATGGAGGAGAGAAATGAGTTGGGAAATTAACAAACATTCCACTTAACAGATGTTTACGGAGCAATTACTGGGTGAAAAATGCACCATTAGACAGGACTGACCACATCATTTGTGGGGCTCAGTGTAAAATGAAAATTTAGGAACGCTTGTTCAACATTTAATAATTTCAAGATGGAGACAGCAGAGCATTAAACCAAGGCATGGGGCACTTCTAAAAGTGTGGCCCTGAGTAACTGCACAGGTCATATGCTCAAGAAACTGGCCTTGCTGCCAGACAGTATGAAGCACTAGGTTGAATATGACTTTTCTACCCTGAGAAGAAATGGGCAAGGGCCTGTGTACTGTGGTGTACTGTGCTCACCTGGAAGCTAAAGTGAATGATGGCTTTTAACTTGGGGAATCAGGAAATGTTTATAAAAGAATTAGAGGGGCTTCCCTGGTGGTGCAGTGGTTGGGAGTCCGCCTGCCGATGCAGGGGACACGGGTTCGTGCCCCGGTCCGGGAAGATCCCACATGCCGCGGGGCGGCTGGGCCTGTGGGCCGTGGCCGCTAGGCCTGCACGTCCGGAGCCTGTGTTCCACAGCAGGAGAGGCCACAACAGTGAGAGGCCCGCGTACCGCAAAAAAAAAAAAGAATTAGAACAGGATCCGGAAAGATGTGTTGAGTTTATCATGATGAAAATGGGGAAATGAAACTACTTCAGACAAGAACATATAACTGAGTTTAAACTTGGGGAAAGAAAAGAACAAGGTGTGCTGGATATAGTGTGTAGATTGAGCTCTTGTAGACAAGAGAGATGAAGTTAAAATTATAGGTGGGGATCAAAACAAAGAATTACATGAATGTTAGTGTAGTGAGTTTGAATTTCACCTTGTAAGCAAATGGAAGACTTTGAGTAACACGATAGCAAGCAGGCTGCAAGGTGAAATGGGAGTAGACAGTGAGGAGAGATACTAGAGTCCAATGTCTGATTACTAAGTCAGTTATACTAGTTTTCAGAGCTTGGATTAGAGAGACAGCAACAGAAGTAGAAAACACGGTATGGTCATGAAAAGCACTGCAAATGAAATATTGGTGTACATGGGAGGCAGTGGAGAAAGATTATTTAAATGACCATGACTTTCAATCAACTCAGCAAGAAAGAAAAAAAAGCAAGATTTTTGGACATTTCAGAAATCATTCCCTGAAAAAGTAAATGAGTCTATTAATAGACTTGGAAGTAGGAAGTGTGCAGTGCAATAAGAATAGAGATGCAGACATAGAGAAAGGACATGTGGACACAGGTGGGGAAGGGCAGGGTGGGACGAATTGGGAGATTAAGATTGACATATATACACTACCATGTGTAAGATAGATAGCTAATGGGAACCTGATGTATAGCACAGGGAACTTATCTTGGTGCTCTGTGATGACCTAGATGGGTAGAATGGGGTTGGGGGCTGAGAGGGAGGGCCAAGAGGGAGAGGATATATGTATACATATAGCTGATTTACTTCATTGTACTGTAGAAACAAATAATGTTGTAAAGCAACTATACCCCAATTTAAAAAAAAATTATCATTTTAAGCCACTAAAAAAAAAAGAAGGGATTATTTGACCATAAATTTAAGGATATTGATTTTTTGTAAAAAATGAAGATAACCATAAAATTAAAGCATGGACAGTTCCATCTATAAGTAGGTAACACTTAAGAAAATACATTTTTAGGTTACTGTTTCTGTATCAGGACATTCAAGGATCATGCATGTGTATCATATTGTCTGGGTTGAACATATTCTCAGCAAATTTAGCAACGTTTGATTCTGTGTTAAGAGGTATATGAAAACAACAGTAATCCAGTCATCTTTTTTTGAATTCCTGAACTCCTTCAAACTAACAAACATGTATAGATCACTTTCAAAGTACCAGGTACAGTAGAAAACATGCGGCAGAGGAGGGGTGGGAAGGGACATGAACAAGAAAAGATGTACTCTGGTGTCCCATAGTTCTACAGGGAAACAGAAGATGATAAACATTCTGATTGCAGGTTGAGGCACCCAAAGGAAAGAGGAAATAAGTCTTTCTGAGTGGAAAGAAATCAGGTTCACAATCATGACGCTTGTACAGAATCTTTAAAGGGACAATTTTACCAGTCTTGAATGTATATTTCACTGTCTGTATACATTAAAATGTTAATGGAATTTGTAACAAACTGTTTCATTACAACTCTTCTGAAGACAAATATAATGAAATCGAATACTTGAGTAATAATAAAATATTTTTCGTTTAAATATTTTATACCTTTTGGCCAATTAAAAATAGACCAAGTGGTGTCTCAAAATTAAGAATGTAGTGGACTCAGGGCTTTAAAAGCATAGTCCTTGTAGCTTTTTCTGATTTTTTTCCATTACATAATCGTAAATATATCTTTTTCTTAAGCCCCAAATCTCTGTTAGATATACATTTATAACATGCTCTAACTTTGCAAAATTGAGCCATGTGTATTTTAGGACAAATATTGGGGGAAGCTATGTTCAATACCAATGTCTATACCATTTAAACAATGGAAGCATCAGGTAAGTAACAACATTTGGACAGCAAGTCAATATGACTATGAAAGGTCTCCAATAATGAGCAAATTCAGACCAATACACGGTTTGAGTATTTGGCCTTCTTATTGACAAAGGTTGCTTTCAATCACACTGTATCTATTACCATATCAATCATCACTCTAAATGAATACAATGTTATCATTGGCAAAGACATCACTTAAGCTGAGAAAGTAAAGATTCTAAACAACAAAATAATGAAAGGTAGGTTGCTAACAGCAGGAAAATGAAAATATACCTTAAGGATCTATTCATAGGAAAGTAAAAAAATTAGGGACCGACAGAAAAAAAAAAAGGCTTATTTGCTCACAAAGACCTTGAAACAGAGTACACTTAATATCACACCTTTACTTATTAAAGTTAATGCAGCAGGGTATTTTCTTTCGTATACAAATTAATATATGGAATTGAACTGATAAAATGATTTACATGCAGGCTTAAAATATTGGCAGCTTTATAGAGTGAAATGTCACTATTTCGTTGTACCTTCAAGTTTTACATTTCCTCCTTTGAATCCCTGTCAGCCTTCATGAACAATGGAGAGTTTAATCAATGCTTGAGGTAGCAATAGCACACCATTGAATATTTTTCTTGCTAATAATCTAAATGATGTTTAGTAAACATCATAAAGTAAAATGACAGACACATACATCCTAATTATCATATTACAAATTAGATAGGGTTCCGTGTTTTAAAAAATGCTGTGCATTTAAAAGAAACTTGCATTTCCACTACATAAGCTCTTTTATAGTTACCGGTTTAGGCTAAGTCATTTAGTTTACAACAAGAGGTTCAAAGATCAGGAAATTCAACATATGGAGTTATCACAATTGAAGCCATGTTTTCTTAATTCTGTGATGCAAAGCTCTTGTAAAGTCAGACTCTGTGTGTGTGTGTGTGTTTTAATGTTTTTCAAAGATTTGGATTCAGTTTGCAATGTTATTCCAGTGTAAAGAAACATCCTATTAAGATTCACTTTGATTCAGATAAGTGAAGGAAAGGGTTGTTTCTCAACATAAAGAGATTTCTATTTAGGTTAATTTGTTATAAACCAAAACAATATTCAGGAAACAAAAGAGGGGGAAAGATGGCATAAAATGACAAAGGAAATCAAGAGCAAAATTTCAAGAAGATTCAGGGGAATGAAGGGACCATGTGGAAGAGCATGACACATTTGGCCAGTAAGGAAAATCATACAAATGATTGTGAGAAATGGCTGGACAGTTTTATGGTGAGGGTAGGAAGAAACTGCAAAATGTGGAAGCATAAAGGTCACAGAGAAGGGAAATGGGAGGAAAGAGGCTTATAGCAATCTACCTTTATTAGGCCAATGATTACTACTCACCTAGAAATTGCTTCTCAGGTCTATAAAATATCTGAGCTTTTAAGTAAAAAAGGAAATACTGTTGCTACTTATGAATGTTTTAAATGACCAGGATGCATGGTTTTGAGAAAATATTTTAACTGGAAAATGAATCTTCTTTTGATTTCCAAATAATTCCTGTAGATTAACTTTTTTTGTTTTTTTTTTGCTGTTATAAACACATTTAAAGTCAAGTTTAAAATCTCTATATGAGAAAAAATAACAAAGATTAGTAAGCAATTTTTTTTTCAAATAAAATTTAATACATTATTTTCACATAATACAAAGCAGGTAAACATATCTTCAATAGGCAAAGGAAGATAGGACAATTATCCAATATATATTTTATTTGCAACCTTAGTGACATGTTAAAACTAAATTTTTTTCTCTTATAACTCATTGTATTAGAAGCATATCTCTCACAATTAACACATGTCAGCAATTTCATTCTCTTTCTTATTGGCATATATACCTCATCATACATCTTATGTTCTCCTCACATATCTAGGCCATTGCCTCCTTGAATTGAATTATACAAGGTAGACTAACTTTTGACATTAGGTCCTAAAACGACATTGCTATTTATACCTTCATTTTTGCTTCAAATTCTGAACATTTTACCCTCAATTGTAACTATATTTGCAAATATATTTCTTTTCATATATTTCATAGACTAAATATTTTGCATAGAAAATTATCATATTACTCCTCTAACCAATGGAAATAGCATTAAACACTGGTCTGGTCCCTTTATTAAATCACAGTTTGTATCTAGCAAATCTTAATGCCAATGAAAACTTTTTATTATTTCATGAAGCATATTGCCACGGGACTTATGAAAGCTTTATAAAACCAGACTATCATATTTAATATCTCCTTTTAGGACTAATTTATTTAACAGAAAAACTAGGAAAAATTGGAAAATAAAAAACCTGCAGTGAGACACATTTTGCAATCCTAACACTGAAGTTGGGATGATCAGATTATCTGGGCATAACACAGACAGATTCTTATCTGATCACAATCTAGAAATAGGAAGCAGGAGACACTGAGAGGAGTTTCTAATCAGTGTGAAGAAAGAGATTGCATGTAGAGCTATTTTATTTTCCCCAATATAAAATAAAGAATTCATGAGAGAGAAATTAGTTTAAGGAAGACATGTTGCTTAAATGTACGGGGGAAAAAAAGAAAAAACTAAAAATGAGCAAAAAGATAAAAATATCTAGCAAGAAGAAAAGCATTCTTTCTAAGGGATTCAGAAAGAAACTCTAAGACGGGCACATTGTAAAATCCTGATCCATCCAAGCTACAGGCAGTGAAAAGGGGTGAGAGACAGAGAACAACTGAAAGCATTTAAGTAGCTCTTACACCTGGATCTTGGAAATATTGCCTAGTCATTAACAAAAAGCAAAAAGTAAAATAATAATAGTAGAAATAAAATAATTACTACACGATAATAATTCAAGCAGGATTTTAGAGACCCAAACGTTACCGTTTGCAAATTTATTTTCTCATGTATCAGAGTTGAAATATCTCAGAAGACTACTGGTTCTAGCCAAAGGCCTCAAACTGTTATAGTTTTTGTGTCTTTATCTCATAGAAGAAATATACGAGTACTAGGGAGTTTCAAAAAATAATTATAGCAACAAAAATAGCTGCTAAATATATAGCCAGGGGCTTCCCAGGTGGCACGGTGGTTGAGAGTCCGCCTGCCGATGCAGGGGACTCGGGTTCGTGCCCCGACCCGGGAAGATCCCACATGACATGGACCGGCTAGGCCCATGAGCCATGGCAGCTGAGCCTGCACATCCGGAGCCTGTGCTCCGCAACGCGAGAGGCCACAACAGTGAGAGGCCTGCGTACCGCAAAAAAAAAAAAAAATAATAATAATAATAATAATAATTATATATATATATATATAGCTAATGTTTATATCCTTAAGGCAATAATAACTAATGCATATACCTATGTAAACACATATTTTTATTTACTGCCATTCAGTTTGGGTATTCAAGGGAGAAATATTACCATATAATTGCTTTATTCAGTTTTTGCCTATCCCAGTTTCTGTTATTTACAAATTTTTGTCAAGATGCTGTGCAACTCTGCTCTTTAGGGGAATTAAGGTAAACCAGTTTGTTGGGGGGGTGTAATATGGTGACTGTAGTTTAATGAGAGCTAGTTGTCATTTGAATAATTTTTCCTAGTTTATTCGAGTTTATATAATTCCGGTTTTGTCTGAGGTAACAGCTTGTGATTACCACCCATCCAAGCTATGATAAAATAGGAATCTTTAGCACCCTATGAGGATACAGCGCAAGTGCTTATCTCTAGTTTATCTGTGCACCCCAGAAGTGTTTATCGAAGTACTTCTGCAAGGCAGTTTACGTAGCTTGTTCGTAAACTTCACAAGAATCTTGCAAGTAAATGATTATGCACATTTCACTGATGAGGAAATTTATGCTTAGTGAGGCAAGTGACTTGTTATTGGTCACAAGCCCAGTGAGTGCTCACTGGCTTGTACAACTTTAGAGCCCAAATTATCTCTACCAGGCTCCGCAACCTCAAATAGGCACTATCGATCATCTTCTGAAGATGATTCCAGATATGATGATGCCATCTTATTGTAATACAAGTTTGAGCCTAATGCCTATGGAAACAGGCATATAAAAAGAAAATATTAGAGGACTGATTAGAAGTCCATGGATTACTGTACAACATTAGAGTTGCAACTTAAAGGTTTATATGAAGATAAAGAAACTTGAAATGACCAAAATATTTTTTTGGGATGAGTTATACAGAGTTACTGATATCACAGAATATCTCATTGTAAATAATAATTTAAAAATATATACACACATATATATATACAACATATATATGTATGTATATGTATATGGTATATGTAAAACATATTTTATACATATATATATATACATTTTTTTCATCCATTCCTTAAAATCATATACATTTTTTCCTCTTCAAGATAGGATTTTTGTTGTGGTTGCATTGTGGTTGAGAAAAAAATGCCCATGGTCATATGACTAATATGATGCAAGAAAAAGAACTTAGAGCTCTTACTTTTCAAACCTTATACAAGTTGCTATATTCCTAAAAGATGAGAGATCTTCAAACAACCTCTTAACATCTGGTAACTTTCCTTTACATATATATAAAACTAAGATAATACCTGGATCTAGAGATAACTGTGAAGACTGTATGTGTGCAATAAGGAGTGCACAGTGAGGAGTAGGTTTCCTTTGCTTCTACTTATTACATCATAGACTACTTTGTTAGGCAGTGATTATTTTTTCTCTGTATGGTGCAGTTCATCAAAGGGGATTTGTTCACATTACCAGTTTATGTTCTACCATATTGTGTTCTACCAAATTGGCAGATAAAAAATTACTTTCTGAACTTCTGGTACTGGACTATCCAAGGTATCAATTCTGAAACAAAGCAGAGAGAGAGAAACCATTTGGGGGGATAGAGAGAAGAAAGCTAAAAGAATGAGGACCATTCTTTGCTAAAATCATGGTGAATGCCTGAAGTTAAAGCAGTCTGGAGAAGCCTCCTTTTCCACGAGAGAACCAGCACACAAATCAGTGGAAAATCCTACCCAGGAAGTAAAATCACCTACACAATTCAGTCACAATTTTTGTTTCTTTGATGATTTGTTTTTATGTTTACTTACATGCTTAAATTTTTAGCTCCAAAGGAAAAGAAAATGGGAACTCATAGTATTTCTTTAATTAGTTCAAGATTATATTGAGAGTTTGTGATGTACTAGGCACCATGCAAGATATTAGGGATGTTGGCACATACCACCTAGTAATTTCATGGAGAATCTAGGAATAATTATGAAGGAAAAAATTCCAAACCAGGGGAAACATTTATTTAAAGATGAATTGATTCTTTAATTTTAGATACAGCTAGTTTTTTTTTTATTGTTTGTGTTTAAAAATTATATGTAAATGCCATGTTTAGAATAAGGTTTATAGTTTATATATTGTTTTCTAAATATCAGTTCTTAAAACTCAGTTTTTAAACTCTACCACTTTCTCAAATCATATGCATAGATTTTAGAAACATGATTTCTATTAAAGCCAATGGAAATAGTGTTGCTTCAAACTCCAACCAGTGCTTTGAAAAATTACCTCTACTAAGTATTACAAGTCTTTCCAGCTGTTGATATTAATATTTACCAAAAGTTGAATTTGGAAAATGTCCACAGATGTAAACAATTTTATCAGAATTTTCTTTTTCCTTCTTTGTGCATAAACAACCATGTTGAATCATCTGAAGAGTGTGTTCAAGGAAATTACATGTTTTCATAGGTTAAAAATTGTTCTTTGTAACAACTTAACAATTTTCCTGCAAACAAGAAAAATATATACATAAAAACGCAGCAAATACTAATTTTATATAATCTAAAGATAAAAATATATCAGAAATATTTTTTTAAATGTATTACACTTGAAAAACTTTTCCTAAAATTTTATGGAATTTCTACGTATGGAAAAATAAACACAAGTTATACAATATTCATGTGAAAATACTTGAACCTATTTTGAAGGCAAAATCTGAGCAATCAGTCTCTTGTTTACATAAGACTAATGTTTTTCACAAATGAAATTAAGGTAATAAGTTAACATTAAATAATTTCTTATAATGACTGTGGTTATGAAGAATGACAAATGTTTTATTGTGCAAGTTAAATAATTAATGGTATGCTACTAATCCAAGGTGTCTGTTTTGCTCATTTCCATTTCCTCCTCTAACAAAGTGGCACCTTCCAAGCAAACAGTGGATCTAGTTGTATAATTTATTAATAGTAATTTAATAATAATAATAACAATTTCAACATTTTGTATTTGTGTAGCACATTACCATTTACAAGGCATTTTCTTTTACTCTCAGTTTGTCATTCAATCTTTTTAAGAACAACAAATTACCTATGGCTGCAGTCAGGTAATGCTCTGTGACAGATTCCACTGCAAACAGTAATGCCTAGAATGACACAACCTGGAAGCCATCCTTCCAGATCCAGCCCCCACTTCCCTGCCTTACCCAACTCTCTATTTGCTCCCATGGCTTCCGCTACTTCCACTACAGTAGTCCATAGTAATACATAATTATGAATGTGTGGTTAGGTATCTGTCTTCCCAACCACACTGTATGTTTCTTGAGTCTGGGCTCTTTATTTTTTCCCTGAGTATCCTGTGTATCCTAAGCACATAGTAGGTTTGAAAGTTTTTGATATGATGAGCTTAATGAATCTTTAATTTTCAGGTCAGGAAACAAAGGCTAAAGGGGACAAAAGTCTTGTTTCCTGTACCAATTGTTAGTCATTTAGCTCTAGATGGAGTTGGGCTCTGCTTTGCAATATAAAATTAATTTAATGTGGGAATTGACTTGTTAGGAATTTAACGAGTTCAACTAATGTAATGAAAGAAAGCAGAAATGAATGAATGCATAAATTCTACTAAATAATTATTGTGTTTTCTGATATCCAACAATTTTTCAGTCTTCAGCTTTACACTTAGCCTAAATCATCAACCCAGGTCATTTGTATGATGTGGCATAGTGTAAGCTCTGAGATCAACTTCTTTGGGGTCACAACTTGGCTCTGACATTAACTGTTGGATCTTGGACAAATTACTTAAGTTCTATGTGTCCCAGTTTTCTCATTTGTGAAATATGAAAAGTAATATTATCTTCTTCCTCAGAATATTGTTAGTGGTTCCTTGAGTTAATACAGGAAAAAATTATGCAACCTAGTACTTGGCAAAAAGAAAAATTTCAATAAATGTTATCTATTATTATTACTATTTTATATTTATTTTTATCAGTGTCTGAACAGTTCAAATGGCCCTGGACTTGAACTACCTCTGACTTTTCCAATTAGCTGTTGCTAAATATCCTCTGAAATGTAGCCAGCTCTAATACTCACCCTAGAGAAATTCAATACAGTTGTTCTTCGTGGCAAGATTTTCTATTCAGAACATTTTTTTTGTGTGTGAAATTGAAGTACAGATTCATTTCAATCAAAATTTCAGCAAGTTATGTGTCCATTAATGAAGTAGAGGTGAAGGTGGAGAATTTTGCGTCATCATAGGTGAATTGTTTATACCAATGTTTCAAACTTACTTTAGTAAGATTCCATTTAGTTTAATTTGAACTGTCTCTTTTAAAGCACATATTGATGTTTTAAAATAGTACTCAGCTTTTCTCCTTGCCTTGAAACTATTAGCTTAACTGAAAAGTAGGTGATGAACAAGGTCACCCTGAATCTATAGGCAAACTGTACTTTGAAATAAGAAAAAAAGTCTGCATTTCCAAAGTTGTTACTAATAGCTCACTTTATAGCCGTAGTTCTATTTTCTTGTATCTTTTACTTTAATTTAGTCAAGAACATCTCATTATAAAATATATCAATAAATGTAAATTCTTTAACTTTTTTTTTTTTGCTTTTATTAGTTGGAAACAACCTGCAACATTATTTAACTCGATTTTGTCTTTAAATTGAATGAGTGGTAAGTGGTTCAAGGTTATGAAAAGGTTCTTGGACTAAACATTGTATCTTTGCCACAAGTCTGTGTTGTATTTTGGAAGATATTAAGGGAGGCCTTGAACAACTTAAATAGCCTAAACAAAAGCTTTAAAATAGAACAATTCATCTAGCTGTTTTGATTTATGCCTACATTGCATAAACTAACTGGGTTGTCTAAAATACCTGCTTGACTATCTGGCTTTCTAACTTATCTAATTATTTGACTTTACATAAGCCATCTTAAATGGTGTTGGTCACCTGAGGACATAAGAGAAATTATTTTAGAGAGAGTAAATAAAATACAAGTCAGGGATTTCATCCAACGGAGTTTGTTGTAATCATAGGATGATGAATTAAGTGTACAGGGCCCTTTAATGATGAAGGGAATAGAGCAAGTCATTGTCTTTTTTAGTATGATGAATATTTATTCAGAACTGTCAGGAATAGTTACTACATACTATGTCATGTTCATTAAACATGTTATACATCAGTCCATCAGGGAGAGAATCAAAAGATCTGCTAGAGAAAAATATGCTTCACAAGCAACAGAGGTCATCATTAATTCAAAAACAGAATACACCATTCAAAACAATATTTTTTTCCTGCTCCTCTCCCAGCCCCCAACCTTCAAAATTCAGTAAGATGGCATCAAATACAAAGTGTAGCATGAATAAAATCCATGATGTTCCCTTGATACATATTGGAAAATCGGAACAGGATGGTTACATGCTGATAGTTGAAGCCTTTAGTACACAAGATTATAAAAAAGAAAAAAATATATATTTATATAGCATTTATGGCTAGAAAGTAAATCTTGAATGCTTATATTCTGAGCATTATATACTCAAAATTTGCTTGTTTAACCAGGTATGATCTGTACATATTGAAAAAGTCATCTCCTCTGCTTTCAATTTTATCTTTAACTCCTAAAAGAAAAATAGAAAATGACTATGAAACATTGAAAAGAAACCTAGCTAGGGTTTGGGTTTTTTGTTTTTTGTTTGTTTTGTTTTTTGATGTCAGAATAGGATTCCTTGGGGAGGAGAAAGGATATAATCCCTGGGGAACATAGTTAACCATTCTAGGGACTTTTGGTGTTAAGAGTGTTGCATCTGTGAAGAGCTATGTAATACAAAGGAGTATTAGTAACATCTTCACTGCTTCTTTCCCAAGGGTTAACCAATATTTGTTGATTATTTTCCCTTTTCTGACAAGAATCACTACAGTGGGGAAAGTTAGAAGATTTGGATTTATTTAGGGTATCCACCAGTCATAAGAACATAGACAATTTTTACTAAAGATCACTTTTTGTGATCTGAAAATGGGGACAATAATATTTTTCTTACTCTCAAAAATCAATTTCTTAGAGGGTATAGTGATATAATACATGTAAATTATTTTTTGTTTTAAATCTGTAATATGTGTCCAAAATCTTCTAGAAAAATTGATTCTTAAATAAAGGAGGTCATCATTAATTCAAAAGAGAATATTCCATTGGAAACAATAGACGTTTTTTCTGCTTTCCAACCACTACTCTGTTTTTTTTTTTTCTTACTTCCCATGGTATCACTCTCCCTAATCTTCTTTGTACTAAAAAGAAAAAAAATTATTTTTGTTTGAATAAATGTATGATGTAACTGCTTGCTAGGATGGAAATAAAAATTGCTGGAATAAAAATTGTTTAGGAAACTGACTTGAAAATTACAAGTAATTACCATATTTGAGCAGGAAGAAATAGAGATTCCTTTTATATATAATTAATTTAATATATAAAGTTTTTAATGTATATAAAAAATGAAGACCAAGTGTAAAACAAAACACAACAAAAAACCTAAAAAGGTAGTATTTTTAGAGTGATCTCTCCTACAATGCTGTTATATAGCATTTCTATAATGATATAGAATATTTATGGTCAATGGACACAAGGATATAGTATAAATCCAAGAAGAAGATTCCAAAATGTCAAAAGAATTTCTAAATATTTTTATGTCTTGTATTTGAGAACATGTCATTATAATTCTATAAACATAGGCAATCCATTTATGGCTTATAGAAATCTACCTAGATTATTTTCTTAATAGTAACTGATTTTCTAGCCCTGCCAGGTGATAGTCTCCTGCACTTAGTTAGCTGAATTGGAAATAGGAGTTAGCCAAAATAGAGATGCTATGCATTTAACATTGGTTCATTATTGAAAGAAAAATAAAAAGAAACCCATAGAGTTCCATAGAGTTCCAAGAAAAGTTACCTCTATTTTTGCATTGGAGTTTGTCTAAAATGAGTCCTATTTTCCAGCTTTATCAATTTGCTATTTAATTGATCATTGTTATTATTTTCCCAGTTGTACATTTAGAAATTCTTGACATCACCTTGACTTTCCTTCAGTTCCTCAGTTCCTGTTATTTCTCCTTTCACACATCTTTGAGATTTGCTTGCCCCCCCTTTCCTCATGCCACCAGCTAATCTAGGTCCTTATTGCTTCATAGCTGGATCACCAAGATAGCCTCATAACTGATCCCTCTGATAAGTTTCTCTCTCTTCCAATCAATCTTGCATACTTTCAACAGACTAATTTTGTAAGGGCCCAATTTCATCATTTTTACTTCCTACGTCAAAAATTGAAAAGGGCTTCCTCTTGTCTACCACATTGAATCCAAATTCTTCGACCTGCCTTTCACTGTGCTTTATTATCTCTTTCTTCCACTTACAAACTTACAGTCTTGTGCCAGAAAACCTGTCAAAAATGTCTCCTCTTTGCTTTTCCAAATCCAGTGCTTAGTCTGTAAATTTTTCGTGTATCCCTACTCCTAAACTGCATCAAACTGGAAGGTTTTCTTTGCTTCTTTTATTTCCAAATTCCAGCCATTTTTAAAGCCCAATCATTTCACACATTTACTGGAAACCATTATTTTATATTGATCTCTTATTCCTTTATTTGAAGCACTTATTTTCAGTTTCAATATATACAGTATTTTATGCATTAATAATTAAATTTCATTTATAAAACTAAACACTCAGCCAGACAACACTATGTTTATTGTTGTATAAACATAATCTTATTTAATATTCACCACAATCCTAGGAGGTAGAGATTCATAATGCCTATAGATTAACACCTCAAGGTTCCAGAAACAATGAATGACCCAGAAGATCCTCTATTCTCCTCACAAATAAATATTTTATTATGCCTAATTTATGGTTGCCATGTTACGCAAATACAAATATAGTAATAAAAATAATTAAATTTGAATTTCAATTAAAAAATCAAATATTTTTGTATAAGTATGTCCCATGCAATATTTGAGACATATTCATAACAGAATATTATTCATTGTTTACCTGAAATTCAAAATTAACTGGCTTCCTACATTTCATTTGACAACTTTAGCCTAAATCTGACATGGATCCCAAAGACTTTTCATACCAAATAGTATCTTTCCCATAGATTTTAGGAATATGGACAATAACAATGCTCCTCTTCCCCCAGGCTCAGCTTATACTTTTAGTGAAAGTAGAACTAGAAGTGTGCACTCTGAGCTTTCTCCTAGATTGCTCCAAACACATGGTTATTAGACATAAAAAACAAACAAAAAAAAAGTAATATTCAAAGCAAGATCTTTGTACCAAAATAGAATTAATATACTAAGCTGTGAGTAGGGCTTAAGCCACATGTTCCTAGATCCTTGGTCAAGAAGCAGAATGAGAAGCCCAGGTGACCAGCTCATGAAGGACAAGGGAGAATAATGATCTGAGCATGAGACAGAGTCAGGAGCTGAGTGCAGTATTTGAAACTAGGTTTGAGGTTGGCTTTTTCACTCATGAAAAGTGGTTGAAAAGAAGCCATTGCCAAACACTTCCTTAGGTTATGTCTTGTGTGGTATTGATGCTTAGGGAGATGAGGTACATTTCTTACTTCAATTTCTTCATTTAAAAATTAAGGGAGGACTTCCCTGGTGGTGCAGTGGTTAAGAATCTGCCTGCCAATGCAGGGGACACGGGTTCAATCCTTGGTCCAGAAAGATCCTACATGCCACAGAGCAACTAAGCCTGTAGGCCACAACTGATCCTGCACTCTAGAGCCCGCAAGACACAACTTCTGAGCCTATGTGCCACAACTATTGAAGCCCACGTGCCTAGAGCCTGTACTCCACAACAAGAGAAGCCACTACAATGAGAAGCCCATTCACCACAACGAAGAGTAGCCCCCGCTTGCTGTAACTAGAGGAAGTCTGTGTGCAGCAATGAAGACCCAATGCAGCCAAAAATTAATTAATTAATTAATTTTTAAAATTAGGGGAAATAATACATATGTAACACATTTATTCTGAGGATCAGATGAATACTTTTTCAAATGAATCAATCAATAAATTAGAACATTCCTAAACAGCACCTATAATCAGCCTGAGACTGTGATTACAACTTTATAAACATGGTCTCATTATTACACCAAGATGGCAAAATTAAGTTATTCACTCTGTTTTTAAAAGCAGAACCTGGGCTTCCCTGGTGGCGCAGTGGTTGGGAGTCCACCTGCCGATGCAGGGAACACAGGTTCGTGCCCCAGTCCGGGAAGATCCCATATGCCGCGGAGAGGCTGGGCCCATGAGCCATGGCCACTGGACCTGCACGTCTGGAGCCTGTGCTTCACAATCGGAGAGGTCACAACAGTGAGAGGCCCGTGTACTGCAAAAAAAAAAAAAAAAAAAAAAAAAAAAAAAAAATGCAGAGCCTGAAAATCAGATAAATTAAGTGTTTTATTCCATGTACCTATACTAAGATAATGTTTGGGCCAGAATTTGAACCCAAGTCTGACCAACAGTCCCTGGTACCATGTGTGCTGCGATGAGTAGTGTAATTTATTGTAAGTAGGAAACAAAGTGCAGAAGGAAGAGATTAAGTTCAGAAAGTCAGTAGATGATTGGAAGGACTGAAAATAAGCAACTTCACCAAAACCTATCATTCGAATTTTCAGACTCTAAGCATGATCTGTCAGAAAAGATGTGTTTAATCATTAGTGTAAATGAGTTCATGTCTATTGGTTTGTAACTTGGCTCCCATACTTGCAAGGAGACTGAAGAAAGAGGCAGACCACTCCAGATTGGTATGTGGCAGTTTTGATAAGCAAGAGAACATACAAGGTTTGTCTTGAGTGGCTGCAAGGTGAGCAGATCTCTGCACCTGCCTGCCAGAATCTTAAAAGTTTACATACAGGCCTTAAATGGGTTTAGGCACATACACAGCCCAGATGGTCTCAGCACACATTCCTCTCTCAAAGCTGTGTCCTTGAAATGGTTGCTACTGTGGGAATGGTGAGCAGACTGTACATTCCAAGGACAGGGGAGGAGGTGAGGGACCACTAATTGCCGAGATCCAGCTCTTGGATCATATCCTTTCAATGACCTCTTCCAACAATGCCCTATACTTTCTAATCACTTTATCCAGGGTAATGTTAGCCTTAAAGCAGATGTTAAACACATGTGTCTTGGTCAATCTATGGATAGTAAGAATATCACCCTCAAGAGAACATTCCCATCTGGCTGAATAAAACAATTGGATATAAGAGAGTAATGACCACTTGTCTGTAGAGTTTAGGCACTTCCACGCTGTAATATCTGTGGAACTCACCTGGTACCTGCAGTTCTGAGGAAAAATGTATTAGTGAGTGTACTCTACTGACTACAGCAAATAACCCAGAGAAAAAAATCTCAGTGTACTAACATGATAGACAGTTATATTTTGCTGTTATCACTATCCAAAGTAGGTGGGAAAAATGGAAGGACAGAGGAAGGAAACGAGGCAGCTTACTCAGCATAGTCATTCGTGGACGAAGTCTCATCCATATGGTACCAACAGACTCCCCTTCAATCTCAGAATTTTTTGTTGGATTATTTACCTGGTGACCCAGTGAACAAAGACCCAGCATGGAAAATAGTGCAAGATTTTATGTAGAGGATAAGCCAGAAGTGACATACGTTACTTCTACCCATATTCCATGTTTCAGAATAACATTCAGAGTCAGAGGCTCACTGCAGAAAAGGCTGGCCAATGCAGTCAATCTGTGAGCTTGGGAGGAAAGAGAAATGCATTTGGTGAAATAAGGGCATTGTTTCCTCCACCATAAACCTATAGAATATGAAATGGGGTGCAGCTGTAGGGCAGCCAAAATCAGCAATAATCACAATTTGAAGTAGGAAGGGTTTATCATTGGCAACCTCAGACTGTGCTTTCAATTCTCATTTACTTTATCACCAGTGGTGGCTTCTTTTCCCTCTAGGGATATCAAGGGATCTTATGCTCTATTTCTGGAGGCTTCATTGAAACCTGTTCTTATAGCCTTAATACATTCAGAGGCATAAGTGATTGATATGCTCTTCAAATGTAATACATTCATGACCTGATTATCTATGATGGTAACTTCTACTTGTGTAGTGTTTTATAACAAACTCTCTCATACATTATATCACTGTATCTTTCAATATATGCTATTATTTCTAATTTCATAGACGTTCAATCAGACACAAGTAATAGGCTTGCCCATCATTGGCCAGTTTGTAAATCAAAGAGAAAATAAAATACAAGTTTCTTTGTTTGTTGTAAATCAAAGCTAAGCATTATTTGCACTTTGAAAATAGAACTGTAATAAAAGAAAATGGCTTTAAAATGCCCAGATGATGTCTTTGCAATTATAATACAGATATATTCAGCTATTTAGTCTAGGTGTATGTTTACTCTTGTGCACACATTACCTACTCTAAATGCGCCTACTATGTCTTCTTAGGCACGCAGATTTCCACATCCCTGCAGGGGCTGGGTTTGATTAGTTGGTGACATGCCAAACATAGTTTTTTCTGGATGTTGAAAATTAGAAGGTACCTCTTGTTCCTGCTGAGCCTTCAAAAACATTTCAATTAAATAAACATGCCATTCTCATTATTATGAATTCCATATTTGAAGATCCATCTACCCATCAAAATTTATTTGTAACCTCCAAATCAATACTTGTAGTCCTTTTGGGGATCATCTGTGCACATTCACAGAGCAGCAAAAAGCTGGAGTTGTCCTAGATGCATATTCCCAGCTGAGGTTGAACAAAGCAATGCTCTGAGTTCTTGTTTTAGCTTTCACATTGCCAACAAGTGTTCTTTGTTCGGTCTATTCAGTACAACCTTTTTCTCATTTTTTTGCTTTTTCTTAGTGCTTTCACTTTTTGAAATGGCCTCCAAGTTTAGTGTTGACATGCTGTCTAGTGTTCCTAAGTACAAGGTAGTGATGTCTCTTATGAGAAAATGTATGCATTAGATAAGTTTTGTTCAGGCATGAGTTATAGTTCTGTTGGTTATGAGTTCAATGTTAATGAATCAAAATACGTATTAAATAAGATGTCTTTAATCAGAAAAGAAGGTTATGTATTAATTGGTTGATAAAAATGTGACCAGGGGCTTTCAGGAATCTAACCCTGTATTTCTCCTTGGAGCAATGGCTCAGTATTTGCTAATTCAGTGTTCATGGCGATTTTGTAAAACATAACTACTGCAAATCATGAGAATCAACTGTACATGGCTGTGTCAGCCACAATCAGTATAGTCCCAAACCCTTTGAGCAAAGAACACACATCCTTTAAAAAATGTATACACGTGTCTTTTGTAATAATATTATAATATCAACAACAAAATTTTGATATTTCTTGTATAAAAACTAAATATCATACTATACCTTTATCTACTTTATGATACAAACTAAAGGCCTTGGTGGTTATAAGCAGACCAGAGGATATCTGACTTTTAAGAGAGAGAGGGGGACAAATGATATTTGATAGACCAGGTGTGTTACTTTTAAAAGAAACATATAAAGCAGACATTATGTCCATTTCTTTTCTCCCATTAGAACTTGTAATACATCATGAGGAAAGTACAGATTCCAGCATTCTCTGCCAGCAGTTCAGACTTCACTTTCCTGAAATCACTACCAGAGACATGAGAAGGAATGGAGGATAAAGATTCTAGGGCAAGGAATAATTTTAATAATCTAGTGGACAAAGGTAAGTCCTGAAAATGATCTATTTCTGTTTCTTTTCCTCTAGAAATGGAACCTCAATGTGCTCTTCACTGAAACACACACAGTGATAGTGCAATGCAGTCCACATCTAAAATACCTGTAGATGAATTTGCTTTGGAGTAAAAATAGGCTAAAAAAGAGAAAAAAAATAAATAAACACAAGGTGGTCAATCATAGAAAATCAGATATGTCTGTCCTAGATTTTCCCTGGCTCAATTGCCCCCACTAACATAATAGTGAGATTCTTCCTCTACCCTCTTTGGTATATTTGGTAAATGCAATAAAATAATATCCACACACACAAAGGGCCTTTTTTTATTGCTGCCATTGTTTCGGTTGCCTAAATCCCTATTCTTACTGACCTTTTTTGTTTCTTATTGGTCAAGATAACTGAGAATTTCTATTTAATAGGGAAGCTATCCACCAATAAATCAATCAATCCGTCTCTCTATCTTCCCCTCTTCCCACGCAATACATATTTAACTACAAGGTCACCATACAATGCCAATGTTTATTAAATTATTTTATTTTCCCTATATACTAGGAAATGGGGATTACTTTTTTTTAATGAGTATGTGTATTTCTATTTTGACAATGTGCTGTAGTTTAGTGGCTTTTTTAGGGTATTTAGAATTTTGTATTATTATACCATCTGTGACAATTGTGATTGTAATATGTTTTTTACATACTTAAACACTTGAAATATTGCTTGGATAAATTTTATGAACATTTTAAATTTTGGTGCATGTTGAAAACTACACTCTAGGAAGGGCATATCAATTTGCACATCCTCCAACAGAATATGTAGGTGTTATTTTCCCAAACCCTCTCCAACTCTGTATTTCAACCTTTCTTTTCTATTCTTGTCAAATATTTAGTCCAAAACCCAAAACACTATAATGCAACAAAAGAAAAGAAAAAAAAAAGAAAAATCACAGAATATAACATTGTAATTTACTTTTATATTATTTTTACTAGATTGACCATTTTCCTATATCTATTAGACATTTGTACTTGATTGAATTACCTATTATTACCTCTTTTACCCATTTATCTCTTAAGGTACCTGTTATCTTCTTTTTTTTTTTTTTTTTTTAATTTATTTTATTTTATTTTTTTGCTTTATAACAGATTTAATCAGTTATACATATACATATGTTTCCATATCCCCTCCCTTTTGCGTCTCCCTCCCACCCTCCCTATCCCACCCCTCCAGGCGGTCACAAAGTACCGAGCTGATCTCCCTGTGCTATGCGGCTGCTTCCCACTAGCTATCTACCTCACGTTTGGTAGTGTATATATGTCCATGCCGCTCTTTCACTTTGTCACAGCTTACCCTTCCCCCTCCCCATATCCTCAAGTCCATTCTCTAGTAGGTCTGTGTCTTTATTCCTGTCTTACCCCTCTGTTCTTCATGACATTTTTTTTTCCTAAATTCCATATATATGTGTTAGCATACAGTATTTGTCTTTCTCTTTCTGACTTACTTCACTCTGTATGACAGACTCTAGGTCTATCCACCTCATTACAAATAGCTCAATTTCATTTCTTTTTATGGCTGAGTAATATTCCATTGTATATATGTGCCACATCTTCTTTATCCATTCATCCGATGATGGACACTTAGGTTGTTTCCATCTCCGGGCTATTGTAAATAGGGCTGCTATGAACATTTTGGTACATGTCTCTTTTTGAATTATGGTTTTCTCAGGGTATATGCCCAGTAGTGGGATTGCTGGGTCATATGGTAGTTCTATTTGTAGTTTTTTAAGGAACCTCCATACTGTTCTCCTTAGCGGCTGTACCAATTCACATTCCCACCAGCAGTGCAAGAGTGTTCCCTTTTTTCCACACCCTCTCCAGCATTTATTGTTTCTAGATTTTTTGATGATGGCCATTCTGACTGGTGTGAGATGATATCTCAGTGTAGTTTTGATTTGCATTTCTCTAATGAGTAAAGATGTTGAGCATCCTTTCATGTGTTTGTTGGCAGTCTGTATATCTTCTGTGGAGAAATGTCTTTTTAGGTCTTCTGCCCATTTTTGGATTGGGTTGTTTGTTTTTTTGTTATTGAGCTGCATGAGCTGCTTATAAATTTTGGAGATTAATCCTTTGTCAGTTGCTTCATTTGCAAATATTTTCTCCCATTCTGAGGGTTGTCTTTTGGTCTTGTTTATGGTTTCCTTTGCTGTGCAAAAGCTTTTAAGTTTCATTAGGTCCCATGTGTTTATTTTTGTCTTTATTTCCATTTCTCTAGGAGGTGGGTCAAAAAGGATCTTGCTGTGATTTATGTCATAGAGTGTTCTGCCTATGTTTTCCTCTAAGAGTTTGATAGTGTCTGGCCTTACATTTAGGTCTTTAATCCATTTTGAGCTTATTTTTGTGTATGGTGTTAGGGAGTGATCTAATCTCATACTTTTACATGTCCCTATCCAGTTTTCCCAGCACCACTTATTGAAGAGACTGTCCTTTCTCCACTGTACATTCCTGCCTCCTTTATCAAAGATAAGGTGACCATATGTCCGTGGGTTTAACTCTGGGCTTTCTATCCTGTTCCATTGATCTATCTTTCTGTTTTTGTGCCAGTACCATACTGTCTTGATTACTGTAGCTTTGTAGTATAGTCTGAAGTCAGGGAGCCTGATTCCTCCAGCTCCATTTTTCGTTCTCAAGATTGCTTTGGCTATTCGGGGTCTTTTGTGTTTCCATACAAATTGTGAAATTTTTTGTTCTAGTTCTGTGAAAAATGCCAGTGGTAGTTTGATAGGGATTGCATTGAACCTGTAGATTGCTTTGGGTAGTAGAGTCATTTTCACAATGTTGATTCTTCCAATCCAAGAACATGGTACATCTCTCCATCTATTTGTATCATCTTTAATTTCTTTCATCAGTGTCTTATAATTTTCTGCATACAGGTCTTTTGTCTCCTTAGGTAGGTTTATTCCTAGATATTTTATTCTTTTTGTTGCAATGGTAAATGGGAGTGTTTCCTTGATTTCACTTTCAGATTTTTCATCATCAGTATATAGGAATGCCAGAGATTTCTGTGCATTAATTTTGTATCCTGCAACTTTACCAAATTCATTGATTAACTCTAGTAGTTTTCTGGTAGCATCTTTTGGATTCTCTATGTATAGTATCATGTCATCTGCAAACAGTGACAGCTTTACTTCTTCTTTTCCAATTTGGATTCCTTTTATTTCCTTTTCTTCTCTGATTGCTGTGGCTAAAACTTCCAAAACTAGGTTGAATAAGAGTGGTGAAAGTGGGCAACCTTGTCTTGTTCCTGATCTTAGTGGAAATGGTTTCAGTTTTTCACCATTGAGGATGATGCTGGCTGTGGGTTTGTCATATATGGCCTTTATTATGTTGAGGAAAGTTCCCTCTATGCCTACTTTCTGCAGGGTTTTTATCATAAATGGGTGTTGAATTTTGTCGAAAGCTTTCTCTGCATCTATTGAGATGATCATATGGTTTCTCTCCTTCAATTTGTTAATATGGTGTATCACGTTGATTGATTTGCGTATATTGAAGAATCCTTGCATTCCTGGAATAAACCCCACTTGATCATGGTGTATGATCCTTTTAATGTGCTGTTGGATTCTGTTTGCTAGTATTTTGTTGAGGATTTTTGCATCTATGTTCATCAGTGATATTGGCCTGTAGTTTTCTTTCTTTGTGACATCCTTGCCTGGTTTTGGTATCAAGGTGATGGTGGCCTCGTAGAATGAGTTTGGGAGTGTTCCTCCCTCTGCTATATTTTGGAAGAGTTTCAGAAGGATAGGTGTTAGCTCTTCTCGAAATGCTTGATAGAATTCGCCTGTGAAGCCATCTGGTCCTGGGCTTTTGTTTGTTGGAAGATTTTTTATCACAGTTTCAATTTCAGTGCTTGTGATTGGTCTGTTCATATTTTCTATTTCTTCCTGATTCAGTCTTGGCAGGTTGTGCATTTCTAAGAATTTGTCCATTTCTTCCAGGTTGTCCATTTTATTGGCATAGAGTTGCTTATAGTAATCTCTCATGATCTTTTGTATTTCTGTAGTGTCAGTTGTTACTTCTCCTTTTTCATTTCTAATTCTATTGATTTGAGTCTTCTCCCTTTTTTTCTTGATGAGTCTGGCTAATGGTTTATCAATTTTGTTTATCTTCTCAAAGAACCAGCTTTTAATTTTATTGATCTTTGCTATCGTTTCCTTCATTTCTTTTTCATTTATTTCTGACCTGATTTTTATGATTTCTTTCCTTCTGCTAACTTTGGGATGTTTTTGTTCTTCTTTCTCTAATTGCTTTAGGTGCAAGGTTAGGTTGTTTATTTGAGATGTTTCCTGTTTCTTAAGGTGGGATTGTATTGCTATAAACTTCCCTCTTAGAACTGCTTTTGCTGCATCCCATAGGTTTTGGGTCGTCGTGTCTCCATTGTCATTTGTTTCTAGGTATTTTTTAATTTCCTCTTAGATTTCTTCAGTGATCACTTCGTTATGAAGTAGTGTATTGTTTAGCCTCCATGTGTTTGTATTTTTTACAGCTCTTTTCCTGTAATTGATATCTAGTCTCATAGCATTGTGGTCGGAAAAGATACTTGATACAATTTCAATTTTCTTAAATTTACCAAGGCTTGATTTGTGACCCAAGATATGATCTATCCTGGAGAATGTTCCATGAGCACTTGAGAAAAATGTGTATTCTGTTGTTTTTGGATGGAATGTCCTATAAATATCAATTAAGTCCATCTTGTTTAATGTATCATTTAAAGCTTGTGTTTCCTTATTTATTTTCATTTTGGAAGATTTGTCCATTGGTGAAAGTGGGGTGTTAAAGTCCCCTACTATGAGTGTGTTACTGTCGATTTCTCCTTTTATGGCTGTTAGTATTTGCCTTATGTATTGAGGTGCTCCTATGTTTGGTGCATAAATATTTACAATTGTTATATCTTCTTCTTGGATCAATCCCTTGATCATTAGGTAGTGTCCTTCTTTGTCTCTTCTAGTAGTCCTTATTTTAAAGTCTATTTTGTCTGATATGAGAATTGCTACTCCAGCTTTCTTTTGGTTTCCATTTGCATGGAATATCTTTTTCCATCCCCTTACTTTCAGTCTGTATGTGTCTCTAGGTCTGAAGTGGGTCTCTTGTAGACAGCATATAGATGGGTCTTGTTTTTGTATCCATTCAGCCACTCTGTGTCTTTTGGTGGGAGCATTTAGTCCATTTACATTTAAGGTAATTATCGATATGTATGTTCCTATTCCCATTTTCTTAATTGTTTTGGGTTCATTATTGTAGGTCTTTTACTTCTGTTGTGTTTCTTGCCTAGAGAAGTTCCTTTAGCATTTGTTGTAAAGCTGGTTTGGTGGTGCTGAACTCTCTCAGCTTTTGCTTGTCTGTGAACGTTTTAATTTCTCCATCAAATCTGAATGAGATCCTTGCTGGGTAGAGTAATCTTGGTTGCAGGTTTTTCTCCTTCATCACTTTAATTATGTCCTGCCACTCCCTCCTGGCATGTAGAGTTTCTGCTGAGAGATCAGCTGTTATCCTGATGGGGATTCCCTTGTGTGTTATTTGTTGTTTTTGCCTTGCTGCTTTTAATATGATTTCTTTGTGTTTAATTTTTGACAGTTTGATTAATATGTGTCTTGGCGTATTTCTCCTTGGATTTATTCTGTATGGGACTCTCTGTGCCTCCTGGACTTGATTAACTATTTCCTTTCCCATATTAGGGAAGTTTTCAACTATAATCTCTTCAAATATTTTCTCAGTCCCTTTCTTTTTCTCTTCTTCTTCTGGAACCCCTATAATTCGAATGTTGGTGCGTTTAATGTTGTCCCAGAGGTCTCTGAGACTGTCCTCTGTTCTTTTCATTCTTTTTTCTTTATTTTGCTCTGCAGCAGTTATTTCCACTATTTTATCTTCCACCTCACTTATCCGTTCTTCTGCCTCAGTTATTCTGCTATTGATCCCATCTAGAGTATTTTTTATTTCATGTATTGTGTTTTTAATCGATGCTTGATTCATCTTTAGTTCTTCTAGGTCCTTGTTAACTGTTTCTTGCATTTTGTCTATTCTATTTCCAAGATTTTGGATCTGGGAAATAGAATCTTGGATCATCTTTACCATCATTATTCTGAATTCTTTTTCAGGTAGACTGCCTATTACCTCTTCATTTGTTAGGTCTGGTGGGTTTTTATCTTGCTCCTTCTCCTGCTGTGTGTTTTTCTGTCTTCTCATTTTGCTTATGTTACTGTGTTTGGGGTCTCCTTTTTGCAGGCTGCAGGTTCGTAGTTCCTGTTGTTTTTGGTGTCTGTCCCCAGTGGCTAAGGTTGGTTTAGTGGGTTATGTAGGCTTCCTGGTGGAGGGGACTAGTGCCTGTGTTCTGGTGGATGAGGCTGGATCTTGTCTTTCTGGTGGGCAGGTCCACGTCTGGTGGTGTGTTTTGGGGTGTCTGTGGACTTTTCATGATTTTAGGCCTCCTCTCTGCTAATGGGTGGGGTTGTGTTCCTGTCTTGCTAGTTGTTTGGCTCAGGGTGTCCAGCACTGTAGCCTGCTGGTCGTTGAGTGAAGCTGGGTGCTGGTGTTGAGATGGAGATCTCTGGAAGATTTTCACCGTTTGATATTATGTGGAGCTGGGAGGTCTCTTGTGGACCAGTGTCCTGAAGTTGGCTCTCCCACCTCAGAGGCACAGCACTGACTCCGGGCTCCTCAATTTGGGATGATGTGTTGTCTATTCATGTATTCCGCAGATGCAGGGTACATCAAGTTGATTGTGGAGCTTTAATCCGCTGCTTCTGAGGCTGCTGGGAGAGGTTTCCCTTTCTCTTCTTTGTTCTCACAGCTCCTGGGTCTCAGCTTTGGATTTGGCCCCGCCTCTGCGTGTAGGTCGCCGGAGGGCGTCTGTTCTTCGCTCAGATAGGACAGGGTTAAAGGAGCAGCCTCTTCGGGGACTCTGGCTCACTCAGGCCGGGAGGGAGGGAGGGGCACGGAGTGCGGGGCAAGCCTGAAGCGGCAGAGGTCGGCGTGACGTTGCACCAGCCCGAGGCGCGCCGTGCGTTCTCCCAGGGAAGCCGCCCCTGGATCCCGGGACCCCGGCAGTGGCGGGCTGCACAGGCTCCCGGAAGGGCGGTGTGGGCAGTGACCTGCGCTCACACACAGGCTTCTTGGCGGCGGCAGCAGCAGCCCCAGCGTCCCACGCCTGTCACTGGGCTCCGCGCTTTCAGTCGCGACTCGCGCCTGTCCGTGGAGCCCCTTTAAGCAGCGCTCTTAATCCCCTCTCCTCGCGCACCAGGAAACCAAGAGGGAAGAAAAAGTCTCTTGCCTCTTCGGCAGCTCCAGAGTTTTCCCGGACTCCCTCCCGGCTAGCTGTGGCACATTAGCCCCCTTCAGGCTGAGTTCTCGCCGCCAGCCCCAGTCCTCTCCCTGCGCTCTGACCGAAGCCCGAGCCTCAGCTTCCAGCGCTGCGCGCCCCGGCGGGCGAGCAGACAAGCCTCTCGGGCTGGTGAGTGCCGCTCGGCACCGATCCTCTGTGTGCGGATCTCTCCGCTTTGCCCTACCCAGGTATGTGGGGAGTTTCTTGCCTTTTGGGAGGTCTGGGGTCTTCTGCCAGCGTTCAGTAGGTGTTCTGTAGGTGTTGTTCCACGTGTAGCTGTATTTCTGGTGTATCCGTGGGGAGGAAGGTGATCTCCGCGTCTTACTCTTCCGCCATCTTACCCGGAAGTCCGGTACCTGTTATCTTCTAATTCATTTGTGAACACTTTTTAAAAATGTATAACAACACTTTGTCTTTCATATGTGAGTATGTTAGTGAATACTTCTCAATTGCAACTAAAATGAAACATAACTCAAAATAGCTTATGCAAAACATGGAATATAGTGGTCCATATAACTGACAAGTTTAGAGTGATTCTCAGATATGTCTGTATCTTGGCAACCAGAGATGTGATAGGGACACCGTTTATCCATCTCCTGCCTCTAGTTGGCACCCTGATGCACACTCTCCCCATGCAGTCCCAGGAGATTTCATGGTCACAACAGCCTTAAGTTTACATTTCTTCCAGCTTAATTATTCTAGGAGAAAGAGCACTTTTTTTCTTTTCCTGATAGCTCCAGCATCATTTTTGGAAATCACTCCCAAATGGCTAGATCTGCCCATTCTTGGAGTTGGGGGTAAGGAGTGATGATGTCTGCATTCCCTAAAAAACTAAGACTGACAATGGGGTAGGAATTTTTTTTAAAGAAAATCAGGATGCTATTTACAAAAAAAATAACAAATTCTAAGTTGGCGATAATAACTTATGCTTTCTACATGGTGATATATTTTTTCCCAGATCATCATTTGTCTATGTATTATTTGTATTATTTATATAATTTTTAAAATTATGTATTCATAATTTATGTAATTATGTATTCAAATCTATTAGTTTTACTTTATGAGTTCTGCCTTTGGTGTCATGCTTAGAATATACTTCCCTTCCCTAATACTGTGAGACATTCTCCCAGAATTTCTTATTTATTTTTTTAATCTAAAAGCTTGATTGAAATAGAATTTATTTTTTTGTTAGGTATGGACTATTTTTCCCCACATTGATATCCAGTTGTCTCAGTATCTTTCATTCAACCATCCACCTTTACCCACTTATTTGAAAACATCTTTATGACATATTAAATTCCCATGAACATTTTAGTAAATTTCTGGAGGCCAGCAAAAGATCTTTTTAAAATTTCTTTGCCACAGTATTTTTGAAATAAATTTTATTTTTATTCATCCATTCATTTCTTTATTATAATTAAAATAAAATAAATTATAATGACATAAAATAAAATTAACCTTTTTTTGGTATACAGTCTATGAGATTTAGATATGGATACATTCTGATAATCACAACCAAAGACAGGATACGGAAAACCTCGACATCACACAAAATATCTTCATGCTGCCCTTTGTTTAATTTGCATTTCCCTAGTTACTAATGGCATTGAGCTTCTTTTCCTGTACTCATTTGCCATCATATATCTTTTTTGGTTAGGAGTCTGTTGAAATATTATATCTATTTTTTTAAAAAATTGATTGTTTCATTATTGTTGCTTTTAATTTTTAAAAATTTTCAAGATATGAGTTCTCTGTCTAATTTGCAGTTGGAAGATATGCTCTCTCAGTCTGTGACTTGTCTGTTGCAGAGCAAAAGTTTTTAATGAAATGTAATTTATCAATCTTTTCATTTATAGATTGTGTTTTTTATGCCATACCATAAAGATTTTCTGCCATGGCTTTTTTCTCTAAAAACTTATACATTTACATTTCACATTTAAAATTTACATTTATATTATGATCAATTTTGAGTTTAAATTCTGTACACAGTGTGAGGTGTAAGTCCAGGTTCATTTTTTTGTATAGAAAAAAAATGTTTTCTTGTTCCAGCATCATTTTTAAAAGAGTTTCTCCATTGAATTGTCTTTACAATATGATAGAATGCCTTCCTTCGTCCTTTATCCATAAAAATGTATTGCCTATTCTTTACTGTTATTTGTTCCAAGTGTTATTTGGAATTACTCAGTTCTCATCTTAATCTTAGAAAATTTAGAGTTCTGACTAGAATTACAGAAAAGTACACAGATTAACTGAGATAATTTATATTCTTACAATAGAATTTTTATTTTTATTTTTTTTTCCTTAAATTTTTTCTTTAATTAATTAATTAATTTTTTTTTTTTTTTTTTTTTTTGGCCACACTGCAAGGCATGCAGGATCTTAGCTTCCAGACCAGGGATCAAACCAATGCCCTTTGCAGTGGAAGCTAGGAGTCCTAACCACTGGACTCCCAGGGATTTCCCTTCCTGTGATAGAAATTTTATATAGGTTAGTCTTACGTCACTCAAAATGTGATAGTTTTCTTTATGTAGATTCTCAAAATGTTCTTAGTATCAGCAATTTTATATTTGTGTTGATATTGTGAATGTAATATATACCTATTATATTTGCTAAACAATTATTTCTATTGTGTGGGAAGGTAGATTTTGTATTTATATATATACATATATATATATATTTAATCATCTTTATTGGAGTATAATTTCTTTACAATGCTGTGTTAGTTTCTGCCTTATAACACAGTGAATCAGTTATACATATACATATGTCCCCATATATCTTCCCTCTTGCATCTCCCTCCCTCCCACCCTCCCGATTCCACCCCTCTAGGTGGTCACAAAGAACCTATCTGATCTCCCTGTGTTATGCGGCTGCCTCCCACTAGCTATCTATTTTATGTTTGGTAGTGTATATATGTCCATGCCACTCTCTCGCTTTGTCCCAGCTTACCCTTCCCCCTCCTCGTATCCTCAGGTCCATTCTCTAGTAGGTCTCTGTGTTTTTTTTCCCATCTTGCCCCTAGGTTCTTCATAACCTTTTTTTTTTTTTTTTTTAGATTCCTTATATACGTGTTATCATATGGTATTTGTTTCTCCCTTTCTGACTTACTTCACTTGGTATGACAGACAGACTCTAGGTCCATCCACCTCACTACAAATAACTCAATTTCATTTCTTTTTATGGTTGAGTAACATTCCTTTGTACATATGTGCCAAACCTTCTTTATCCATTCATCTGTTGATGGACATGTAAGTTGCTTCCATCTCCTGGCTATTGTAGATAGAGCTGCAATGAATATTTTGGTACATGACTCTTTTTGAATTATGGTTTCCTCGGGGTATATGTCCAGTAGTGGGATTGCTGGGTTGTATGGTAGTTCTATTTTTAGTTTTCTAAGGAACCTCCATACTGTTCTTCATAGCAGCTGTATCAATTTACATTCCCACCAACAGTGAAAGAGGGTTCCCTTTTCTCCACACCCTCTCCAGCATTTACTGTTTGTAGATTTTTTGATGATGGCCATTGTAATTGGTGAGAGATGATATCTCATTGTAGTTTTGATTTGCATTTCTCTAATGATTTATGATGTTGAGCATTCTTTCATGTGTCTATTTAGATCTTCTGCCCATTTTTGGATTGGGTTGTTTGTTTTATTGATATTGAGCTGTGAGAGCTTCTTGTAAATTTTGTAATTAATCCTTTGTCTGTTGCTTCATCTGCAAATATTGTCTCTCATTCTGAGGGTTGTCTTTACATCTTATTTATGGTTTCCTTTGCTGTGCAAATGCTTTTAAGTTTCATTAGGTCGCATTTCCTTATTTTTGTTTTTATTTCCATTTCTCTAGGAGGTGAGTCAAAAAGGGTCTTGCTCTGATTTATATTATGGAGTGTTCTGCCTATGTTTTCCTCTAAGAGTTTTATAGTGTCGGGCCTTACATTTAGTTGTTTAATCCATTTTGAGTTTATTTTTGTGTATCGTGTTAGGGAGTGTTCTAATTTCATTCTTTTACATGTGGCTGTCCAGTTTTCCTAGCACCAGTTATTGAGGATGCTGTCTTTTCTCCACTGCATTCTCTTCCCTCGTTTATCAAAGATAAGGTGACCATATGTGCGTGGGTTTATCACTGTGCTTTCTATTCTGTTACATTGATCTATATTTCTGTTTTTGTGCCAGTACTATACTGTCTTGATTACCATAGCTTTGTAGTACAGTCTGAAATCAGGGAGCCTGATTCCTCCAGCTCCGTTTTTCTTTCTCAAGATAGCTTTGGCTATTTGGGGTCTTTTTTGTTTCCATACAAATTGTGAAATTTTTTGTTCTAGTTCTGTGAAAAATGCCAGTGGTAGTTTGATAGGGATTGCATTGAATCAGTAGATTGCATTGGGTAGTATAGACATTTTCACAGTGTTGATTCTTCCAAGCCAAGAAGATGGTATATCTCTCCCTCTATTTGCATCATTTTTAACTTCTTTCATCAGTGTCTTATAATTTTCTTCATAAAGGTCTTTTGTCTCCTTAGGTAGGTTTATTCCTAGATGCATTATTATATTTGTTGCAATGGTAAATGGGAGTGTTTTCTTGATTTCACTTTCAGATTTTTCATTTTTACTGTATGCAAGAGATTTCTGTGCATTAATTTTGTATCCTGCTACTTTACCAAATTCATTGATTAGCTCTAGTAGTTTTCTGGTAGCATGTTTAAGATCCTCTATGTATACTATCATGTCATCTGCAAACAGTGGCAGCTTTACTTCTTTTTCTCCCATTTGGATTCCTTTTATTTCTTTTTCTTCTCTGATTGCTGTGGCTAAAACTTCCAAAATAATGTTGAGTAAAAGTGGTGAGAGTGGGCAACCTTGTCTTGTTCCTGATCTTAGTGGAAATGATTGTTTTTCACCACTGAGGAATATGTTGGCTGTGGGTTTGTCATATGGCCTTTATTATGTTGAGGAAAGTTCACTCTATGCCTACTTTCTGCAGGGTTTTTATCATAAATAGGTGTTGAATTTTGTCCAAAGCTTTCCCTGCATTTATTGAGATTATCATATGGGTTTTCTCCTTCAATTTGTTAATATGGTCTACCACGTTGATTGATTTGTGTATATTAAAGAATACTTGCATTCCTGGGATAAACCCCACTTGATCATGGTGTATGATCCTTTTAATGTGCTGTTGGATACTGTTTGCTAGTGTTTTGTTGAGGATTTTTGCATCTATGTTCATCAGTGATATTAGCCTGTAGTTTACTTTCTTGTGACATATTTGTCTGGTTTGGTATCAGGGTGATGGTGGCCTCATAGAATGAGTTTGGAAGTTTTCCTCCCTCTGTTATATTTTGTAAGGGTTTGAGGAGGATAGGTGTTAGCTCTTCTCTAAATGTTTGATAGAATTCGCCTTTGAAGCCCTCTGGTCCTGGGCTTTTGATTGTTGAAAGATTTTTAATCACAGTTTCAATTTCAGTGCTTGTGATTGGTCTGTTCATATTTTCTATTTCTTCCTGGTTTAACATCGGAAGGATGTGCTCTTCTAAGAATTTGTCCATTTCTTCCAGGTTGTCCATTTTATTGGCATAGAGTTGCTTGTAGTAATCTCTCATGATCCTTTGTATTTCAGCAGTGCCAGTTGTTACTTCTGCTTTTTCATTTCTAATTCTATTGATTTGAGTCTTCTTCCCTTCTTTCTTCATGAGTCTGGCTAATGGTTTATCCATTTTGTTTATCTTCTCAAAGAACCAGCTTTTAGTTTTATTGATCTTTGCTATTGTTTCCTTCATTTCTTATTCATTTTTTTCTGATCTGATCTTTATGATTTCTTTCCTTCTCTAAATTTTGGGTTTTTTGTTTGTTTGTTTTTCTTTCTCTATTTGCTTTAGGTGTAAGTTTAGCTTGTTTATTTGAGATGTTTCTTGTTTCTTGAGGTAGGATTGTATTGCTATAAACTTCCCTCTTAGAACTGCTTTTGCTGCATCCCATAGGTTTTGGGTCATCATGTTTTCATTGTCATTTGTTTCTAGGATTTTTTGATTTCCTCTTTGATTTCTTCAGTGGTCTCTTGATTATTAAGTAGAGTATTGTTTAGCCTCTATGGGTTTGTATCTTTTACAGATTTTTTCCTGTAATTGATATCTAGTCTCATAACGTTGTAGTCGGAAAAGATACTTAATATGATTTCAATTTTCTTAAATTTACCAAGACTTGATTTGTGACCCAAGATATGATCTATCCTGGAGAATGTTCCGTGAACACTTGAGAAGAATGTGTATTCTGTTGTTTTTGGATGGAATGTCCTATAAATATCAATTAAGTCCATCCTGTTTAATATATCATTTAAAGCTTGTGTTTCCTTATTTATTTTCATTTTGGATGATCTTTCCATTGGTGAAAGTGGGGTGTTAAAGTTCCCTACTATGATTGTGTTACTGTTGATTTCCACTTTTATGGCTGTTAGTATTTGCCTTATATATTAAGGTGCTCCTATTTTGGGTGCATAAATGTTAACAATTTTTCTATCTTCTTCTTGGATTGATCCCTTGAACAATAGTATTTATTTTAAAGTCTATTTTGTCTGATATGAGAATTGGTACTCCAGCTTTCTTTTGGTTTCCATTTGCATAGAATATCTTTTTCCATCACCTCACTTTCTGTCTGTATGTTTCCCTACGTCTGAAGTGGGTGTGTTGTAGACAGCTTATATAGGGGTCTTGCTTTTGTATCCATTCAGCCAGTCTATGTCTTTTGGTTGGAGCACTTAATCCATTTATGTTTAAGGTAATTATCAATATGTATGTTTCTATTACCATTTTCTTAATTGTTTTGTGTTTGTTATTGCAGGTCTTTTCCTTCTCTTGTGTTTCCTGCCTGGAGAAGTTCCTTTAGCATTTGTTGTAATGCTGGTTTGGTGGTGCTGAATTCTCTTAGCTTTTGTTTTTCTTTAAAGGTTTTAATTTCTCTGTCAAATCTGAATGAGTTCCTTGCTGGGTAGATTAATCTTGGTTGTAAATTTTTCTCCTTCATCACTTTAAATATGTCCTGCCAGTCCCTTCTGGCTTGTAGAGTTTCTGATGAAAAATCAGCTGTTAACTTTATGGGGATTCCCTTCTGTGTTTTTTGTTGCTTTTCCCTTGCTGCCTTTAATATATCTTCTTTGTATTTAATTTTTGATATTTTGATTAATATCTGTGTTGGCATGTTTCTCCTTGGATTTATGCTGTATGGGACTCTCTGTGCTTCCTTCACTTGACTAAATATTTCCTTTCCCATATTAGTGAAGTTTTCAACTATAATCTCTTCAGATATTTTCCCATTCTCTTTCTTCTTCTCTTCTTCTTCTGGGACCCCTATAATTCAAATGTTGGTGCATATAATGTTGTCCCAGAGGTCTCTGAGACTGTCCTCAATTCTTTTCATTCTTTTTTTTCTTTATTCTGCTCTGCTGTAGTTATTTCCACTATTCCATCTTCCAAGTCACTTATCCGTTCTTGTGTCTCAGTTATTCTGCTATTGATCCCTTCTAGAGAAATTTTAATTTCATTTATTGTGTTCTTCATCACTGTTTTGGTCTTTAGTTCTTCTATGTCCTTGTTAAATGTTTCTTGTATTTTCTCCATTCTATTTCCAAGATTTTGGATCATCTTTACTATTACTTACTATTATTCTGAATTCTTTTTTTAGGTAGACTGCCTATTTCCTCAACATTTGTTAGGTCTGGTGGGCTTTTGCCTCACTCCTTCATCTGCAGTGTGTTCCTCTGTCTTCTCATTTTGCTTCACTTACTGTGTTTGGGGTCTACTTTTTGCAGGCAGCAGGTTCGTAGTTCCCATTGTTTTTGGTGTCTGTCCCCAGTGGCTAAAGTTGGTTCAGTGGTTGTGTAGGCTTCCTGGTGGAGGGGACTAGTGCCTGTGTTCTGATGCATGAAGCTGGATCTTGTCTTCCTGGTGGGCAGGTCCATGTCTGGTGGTGTGTTTTGGGGTGTCTGTGACCTTATTATGATTTTAGGCAGCTCTCTGCTAATGGGTGGGGTTGTGTTCCTGTCTTGCTAGTTGTTTGGCATAGGGTGTCCAGCAATGTAGCTTCCTGGTTGTTGAGTGGAGCTGGGTCTTGGCACTGAGATGGAGATCTCTGGGAGATTTTCGCCATTTGATATTACATGGAGTTGGGATGTCACTGGTGGACCAGTGTCCAGAACTTGGCTCTCCCACCTCAGAGGCACAGCCCTGATGCCTGTCTGGAGCACAAAGAGCCTGTCATCCACATGGCTCTGGATAAAAGGGAGAAAAAAAGAAAGAGACAAAGAAAAATATAAAATAAAATAAATGTAATTAATTTAAAAATAATTATTAAAAAAATAATAGTAATTGAAAAGAAAGAAAGAAGAGAAAAAACAAACCAAAAAACAAAACCACCAATGATAACAAGTGCTGAAAACTGTACAAAACAAACAAACAAACAAAAAATGGATAGAGAGTATCCTAGGACAAAGGATAAAAGCAAAGCTGTAAAGACAATATCACACACAGAAGCTTACACATACACACTCACAAAAAGAGAAAAAGGGAAAATATATATATATATATATATATATATATATATATATATATATATATATATTGTTGCTCGCAAAGTCAACCTCCTCAATTTGGGATGATCCGTTGTCTCTTCACTTATTCCACAGATGCAAGTACCTCAAGTTGATTGTGGAGATTTAATTCCCTGCTTCTGAGGCTGCTATGAGAGATTTCCCTTTCTCTTCTTTATTCGCACAGATCCTGGGGTTCAGCTTTGGATTTGGCCCCACCTGTGTGTAGGTCACCTGAGGGCATCTCTTCTTTGCTCAGACAGGACGGGGTTAAAGGAGCCGCTGATTCGGGGGCTCTGGCTCACTCAGGCCGGGGGGAGGGAGGGGTACCCATGCAGGGTGAGCCTGTGGCGGCAGAGGCCCGCATGACGTTGCCCCAGCCTGAGGCGTCCTGCCTTCTCCCTGGGAAGTTGTCCCTGGATCACGGGACCCTGGCTGTGGTGGCCTGCACAGGCTCGTGGGAAGGGAGGTGTGGAGAGTGACCTGTGCTTGCACACAAGGTTCTTGGTGGCAGCAGCAGCAGGCTTAGCATCTCATGCCCATCTCTGGGGTCCACGCTGATAGCCACAGCTTGTGCCCGTCTCTGGAGCTCCTTTAAGTGGTGCTCTTAATCCCCTGTCCTCGTGCACCAGGAAACAAAGAGGCAAGAAAAAGCCTCTTGCATCTTCAGCAGGTCCAGACATTTTCCCGGACTCCCTCCCGGCTAGCTGTGGTGCACAAACCCCTTCAGGCTGTGTTCACGCCACCAATCCCAGTCCTCTCCCTGCGATCCGACCTCCGAAGCCCAAGCCTCAGCTTCCAGCCCCGCCTGCCCTGGCGGGTGAGCAGACAAGCCTCTCAGGCTGATGAGTGCTGGTCGGCCCCGATCCTCTGTGCGGGAATCTCTCCGCTTTGCCCTCTGCACCCCTGTGGTTGCGCTGTCCTCCGCGGCTCTGAAGCTTCCCCCCTCCACCACCACCCTGTCTCTGCCTGCGAAGGGGCTTCTTAGTGTGTGGAAACCTTTCCCCCTTCACAGCTCCCTCCCACTGGTGCAGGTCCCATCCCTATTCTTTTGTCTCTGTTTTTTTCTTTTTTCTTTTGCCTTACCGAGGTACGTGGGAAGTTTCTTGCCTTTTGGGAGGTCTGAGGTCTTCTGCCAGTGTTCAGTAGGTGTTCTGTAGGAGTTGTTCCACATGTAGATGTATTTCTGATGTATTTGTGGGGAGGAAGGTGATCTCCACGTCTTACTCTTCCACCATCTTGAAGCTAACCTATATTTTTAATCTATCTACTTTTCAGAGATTATTATATCCAAATAATTTTCTATTTATTTTGTAACACTTTCCTGATGTCCATTATATGCAAATAAAATTTATTAATCTCTTCTTTTTCAATGCTTATATTTATCAATTTTTATTCTGAATGCAATGACTAGATATTCCAGAATACTGATACTAAGCATCCTTAACTAGGTTTGATTTTAAGTGAGCATGCCAAATTTCATGTTAATGTTTATTGCACCGTTGAATTCAAATAGATAACCTTTATTATTTTAAAGAATAACCTTCTATTCATGACTTAAGAAATGTGTGGGTTTTAAATTTCTTTTTAATCAGGAATTCACATTGCATATTATAGGAAGCCTTCTACATACAGATATAAAGTGATGCTTTCAGTAGTACTCTACAGTTGTATTTTGAGTTATAGATATTTGGTGGTTGTTTTGGGACGTTACTATAATTCAAAGCAGTCTTTCTAGGAGAAAATACTTTGAATTCCAAACAACTAATTGATAATTAATTAAAGAATACCTACATGTACTTTTAAAGCATAAGCACTTCAAAGGATTTTGACCTGCTTTATCTCTCTTCATGAATCTTTTATAATTATTTGTCATATTTTTCTGATATTATGATAAACATAATACTAGAATTGATACTATGGCATGTATGCAGCTCTGCTTATATAACCACTAGCAGCTCTAAGATCTTTTTAATATTTTCTTTAACTCCCACGTCTTTACCCAAGGAATCTAGTCTATTGACTTCCTGGACTCTATTCTTTTCAGCTAAAACCCATTACAATTTCAAAACTTCACCTTAGACACTAAATCAGTTATCTGCCCTTTTTATTTCTCCCAGTATCTCCTCTTTTCTCCTCTAATAATACTGTTCATGTATAATGGTTTAACTACTAAAATCTACTGCCTCTCCTTCATCTTGTTCTTTTCCTTTTTTCCTCATAATACATAAGGGTAAAGATCTAAGATCAATACTACATTAGCTTAACCTGAACAAATTGAGTCTTGGAAAGCTAATCTCAGACTGGATTTCTACCAGTCAGACAGCTTGCCAATAGGTGTTCAATGCTACCCTGAATCTAACTGAGTGGATATTAAACCTCAACCAAGAAAAGCCTGGAAGAGATTTTCAAACCGTATGTCTTAATCATTTCAACAGACATTGTGCTCACAGTATATCATTGTGGCCAGTTTGGTAAATATAAATAGCTAATATTTATTCAACATTTATATTATGGGATCATTCCAACCATTTATATATATTTATTCATACTATTCCCATAACAGGACCTCAAGGCAGGTACTATTAAAAATTCTTACCTTACAGCAGAGATAACTGGGGTACTGAGAGGTTTACATAACCAATAAATGTTACAGGAAATTTAGAACCCAGATTATTTCATTCTAGAAACTCTGAGTATAACCATTAGATTAGTGGTCATCTGGTGAATTGAAAGATCTTGAATTTAATCTTGTGAAGTTAGAGTCCTAGTGATGTCTAGAGTTAAATTGTATGAAATTGGAGTTGCCAGTAAACTCTATAAAGTCATATACAGGACCACTGGAGAATCCTCACAGGTTCTTAGAACTGCCAAAAATTGCAGCCCAATTTCCAGATTATACTTCAGCCTTAACCATTGAGAATGCTACATCTGAAAGGTAACATGAATTACCCAATCAAAAAAGAGAGAGAGAGAGAGAGAGAGAGAGAGAGAGAGAGAGAAAGTTATTTCCCAAAACAATGCTGAGGAAAACAGCATTGAGTAGTTGGGGATGAAAGTGGATGCCTAAATTACTCAGAGCTCTTAATATTCTTTCTCAAACCAAAATACTTGGAAGATGATCAGCCATGTGTCTGACTCTCAAGCTGAGGTACAGGCTTTGAAACAATAACCCATTTATCAAAATCACACTCAACAATCAAAGATTTGGTGCCTTCATAGGACATCAGGTGAAACAAAATGATGTTGATATTTCTGAGTGTCTACTATATGCACACACTCTCCTTGGGACTTCAGTAATTTTTTAAAAATATTTTCCTTCCAATATGGTTGGTGAATTTGATTTTGGTAAATTGGCTGCTACTGTTTCAAAGCATTCTCTAATCTAATTGGGGAACTTTTGTATTCCTTTCTCAGGTTCAGAGTCAAATCCACATTTCAATCCATTAACATGGAGGTATCAAAACCTTCATTTTAAGGATGAGGAATGCAAGACTCCTCAGGTTTCATAGTTACTGAGTGGCAGAACCAAGCTGTAAACCTGTTTCTTTTGATTCAAAGCAAAACAAAAATAAACCTGAGATTCCCTGTTATCCAAGCCAGCATGGTGACATTTGAACCTGGCTTTTATCTGTATCCAGCATGGTCTCTTCTCCAAGCTCAGTTCTCTCAACTGATGTTCATATGAAATAATTTTAGAACTTTGTCACAAGCCTGGCTATCTCCTTCTAAAAATCTGTTAAGACTGTTTAGAGATAGACACCAATAACTGACCACTCTTTTCTGACCAGGAGAGAATTATACCTCACACCTTAGCCTCCCTTTCCACAAATTGGTATATGGCATTTACTTATCTATTTTACAGAGTTGATGTGAATTTCAATGAAATCACATGGCAAACCATTTTTAATTATATATTGCTATACTTTTGTACTATATTTAATATTATTAGAATGGGAATATTTGAAGCTCAATATTTTTCAGAAATTATCTATAGTCATAAGACTTTCTCTTAAAAGACATAATATGCTTTCCATTGATATACATTTTACATACTTCAAAAGATCTCTAAGTATTTTCTAAGTATTAGCTTAATGTTTCATATGGTGCACAGACTGAATGTATTTTGTACTATCTCTAATTTGCAAATTGAAAAAGACATGAAGTAGGAACCATTTGGTAAATTAATGAAACATTTAACAATTATACAAATTCTGTGACTCCAAATCAGTACATTAAGGCTTTTGATTCACTTAATCTTTAATTCATGTGTAGTCCATTGATGCAAATGTTCTTGCTATAACATTTCTATTGAATCAAACATGTGCTCCATTAAAGACTCCATGTGACCTTAGGGCCTCATCTGACTTAACCCAAATGATATTAATGATGGAACACATTCTCATTTACTATAAATTTTTAGAGGCCTTTCATACCATTGCTTAGGAAAATGATTGTTACTGGTGGCAATTTTTAGTACAAAGAAAAGTTGTGTGGTATTTATTTGTCTATCAAATTTACCTGATTAGCATGGAGACAATTTCTGTGATTTATTTTATTTTTAAACTATAAAATGCATGATAAATATATAGAAAAAGAATAATATAAATTAAAACTAGCAAGGAAATAATTCATTATTACTAAAAGTTCATGTTGATCTATATATTTCCAGACATTTTTATGTATGTATATATTTTATGCAATTATGTTTTATAGTATGCTCTCTTACTTAATATATTGTAAACATTTCCGAAATCAATAAATACTTTTCTTCAAAATAATCTTACTAATCTCTAGTATTTCAGCATATACATGAAACACAATTTTCTCAATCACTCTTTATAGAAAGGCCTTTCTATTACTTCTAATTTTATTTGTTAAGTGATGCAACAATAACTGGATTTGTGCTTAAAATTTATCCTAATATTTCACAGTTTCCTAGGGATAGATTACTAAAAATGGAATTGCAGTCTTTAAGGGTTAGATATATATTGCCAAAGTGATTCATAGAATGGTTCTATGGAGTCTATGAATTGACTTTCCACAATCTCCTTATTTCAAGACAACCCTGGCTGTAGTCATTTTTAAGTTAAATCTTTCTCAGTTTACTAAATGATAAATGGTATCTTCTTGAAAATTGCACGTCTTTCCAAGTCAGTACATTTATTAATGTGTTTATTGGCTATTTTCATGTCTTTTCCTGCACAGTTCTTATTCATGTTCATTTTTTTATGCTAAGTGAAATTTTCAAATTTTGGTCTTATTTTAAGTGTTTTTTAAAAATAATTTAAGAGTAATTGTCTTCTCTGTGTTTGGATTTTTTAATCTATTTTTAAATTTATAATTTTTCCATATGAAAACTTAATATGTTTTGAAGGTAGGCTGGGTATGAAAGTAAACATTAGATTAATAGGAGCAAAGCATACAAATTTATATAAGTTTTACATGACACAGGAAATGAGGCCCAAAGTAGTGGCAAAATCTAAATACTTTTTTAGTAGGTTGAACAAAGAGAGGCAATTATAGAAAAGGAACTAAAATGTATGGGGAGGATAAAGAAAGGTAAGAATTATTTTCACAAGGTCTGTTTGTACAGAATTCTCTCGGCTTTGACTTCCCATTGGAGAATGATTCTTTTCTCCTGGTACAGGAAGGACAACTTTCACATGGGAATTTTTATCTCCTGTTTTAGAAGAAAAGGGGATATTAAAATGCCCTGCTTGAATTTGCTGTTTTTTGTTTGTTTGTTTTTTTAAGTGCCCTTAGCTCAAAAGAATCCTTATGTCAAAGTGGCATATTTTGGAGTGTCATCTTCTACAACCTTAAGAAATAAAGTTTTTCTTTCCTTTTCCACATGGAAATATATTTAAAATGTATGCAATCAAATTGATGTTTATTTGTTATTTCTGCCTTTGTTGTAACTTTTTAACATCTTTTCTCACTATAAAATTATATACATATATATTACTTATATATAATTTTAGTGCTATTATTCTGTTTAACAAGTTCAATCTCTTAGGAATTTGTTTTGATTTATGTTTCTCAAAATCAAAATAACTCTCTGGTCATTTTTATCCAAAATGTTTATGCAGTAATTCATCCTTTTCTCCTGATTTGAACTATAACATTTATCATATTTTTGTGTTTATCTAGATCTATTTCTGAGGTTTGTCTCTTGACCCATTTATATTGTCTGTTACATCAATACCACATCATTTTAAGTAAGTAACATATTTTAATATCTAGTAGGATAATTTTTTATCACTGTACTTTTGTAAAATAAAATCATTTTGTCAAGTTCTAAAGAAAATTCTACTTGCATTTCATAGTGATTGTATTAAATTTATATATTAATCCTGAGAGAATGGGCATCAATATAATATTGAGTCTTCCAAACAAGGATATGGAATTCAATCTTCATTTATTCTTTAACCTTTCATGGCTCTCAGTAAAGTGTTTAAAGTCCTAACCACAAGTAAGTTTCTTAGTTGTGATCAATGTACGATGGTTATATAAAATGTTAACATTAAAGGAAGCTGGATGAAGGACATATATCAGAATTCCATACTATATTTGCAAATTTTCTGTAACTCTAAAATAATTCCAAAATAAAAGTGTATTAAAACCATTGGATTTTGGCTGTTTCTGTTTATATCCATTTAATGAATGTTTTAGACATACATTTCACTAGGCCACAGGTGAATTTCATGATGATGGAAGCTAATGAACCACCCTCCAACCACATAATTACTCATTGTTTCCAGAAACTTGAATGTCAACCAGAAAACCTCAGTAGGAAGCAGAAAATCACTTAGCCAAAGAGGTTTCTTGGAATTCTTTCTTTCCTTCTTCTTTGTCCTCCCCCCGCTCAGAAACTTATCCAGATCTGTGCATGTTCAGGATGTGGAAAGGGTGGGGAGATTTCTGTCTCGCCAATGCACAGTGGTCATTGTGCAAACACCACACCCAGGTGCAATTAAAAGACATAGAGGCACAGGCCTTAGTCAAGTCTACTCAGTAAATAATTCTCAGAAGCCACCATCACAAGCTAGCAGGCCCAGGCACACTGAGTTGGATCCACAAGCTCAATTAGGTACTACACACTGTCCTTGATCACCCTTTGTCTAGACCATGATACTGTAATATAGTTGTAAATGGGACAGGCATTATACACTAATTCTGACACTGAGTACCTATATTTTGTGTGTAAGTTACTCAACATATCTATGCCACAGTTACTTCATCAGTGAAATCGGGTTGCTCTTTCACATCTCTGTGCCTTTGTCCCATATGCATTTGTACCTTAATTTTGCCAAACTGTATATTGGTTTATTCAAATATATGATAAGAGGTGATAATGACAAGCCATTGGTTTGTTGCATTATGTGTAGGAGATGGGCCACAGAGATGCCTCTTTCATCTGGGAGCAGTAGACTCATATACATGCTGAAGACTCTAATATGCCAGGGTCAGTAATCTGTGGTCCCTGTTCTATGGCAGGATGTTCTCTGGGCCATAAATAACTCTACAAATTCACATCCTTTAATTACCAATCCAATCCTGAACAATTCATTTTACTTCTATTAGGGTTATAGTCTTTGGTCAATAGAAAATCTTATTTATAATTCTCCTTGCCACTAAATAATCTTATTATTAGTAGACTCTAAGCTATTATATAATTGTTGGCCTAATAGCATCATGTGGATATCTGACCTACTACAAAATGAAACTACTATTTCTTTCTATCTAGCCTTAATAGGTAGCAGTCATTATTGTAATTTTTGAAATCATAGGTAAATATACTCTTGTCTTTGAAATTCGTATTACCTGTCTAGAGGACAGTTTTTCACCTTTAAAGATTCAATTTCTTTCCCTCCTGATCTCCACCCTGGTCTGCCCTCATTATAACTGATGACCCTCTCCTCTTTGCCACATCTGGGCCCTCTATGGAGCAATATTAGGGAACCTTTAACACAAATTACAATTATTGGTTTATCTGTTTATTTCCACTAGATAATGAAACACACTGAATGCAGTATGTTTAGTCCTGGAACATAGTAAACATCAAATAAATGTCAATAGAATGAATTGATTAATGAACCATATTTATTTGGTTATTAGGCACGATTCATGGGGAAATACTAAAATATAAAATATATAATTAAAAAAATATTTCCAATTCTAGAATCATTGTAGAAGTTAATTCAAAGTTGGAAATTTTCTACTTACAAAAATCAGATAATAAGAATATCTTTAATAATTATGGTAACAGTTAAAGAAACTGAAATGAAAGTGTTCAGTTTTTTCACTTTTACTGTTTTAGTTTGTAGCATTATAATTTGAATATACTCTGAACTGTGGCTTTTTTGTCCTCATTTTCAGTTAGATGTATTAGATTTTAAGCTGAGAGTTACTAACAACAACCAAAGACAAAACTTGAAATTGAGAAGCATTAAATCAAAGGTACCATATATATGTTTTCTTTGAAACTTATGAGAACTTTTTGTGATAGTATTTAAAAAAAAGCCTATGATAAAGTAATTTATTCCATAAAGGTGTACCTTGTTTTGGCACTCACAATGCTTTAAAAAGAAAAAGAATATAATACATGATCACATTTTGCACTGGAGCTAAATTTATGTGGGAATCAAAGGAAAGATCCCCAAGAAACATTTAGTTCCTCTGTACAAATACCAAGTTACCTAGATACTGGCATACAGGACAGAAATAACTGTGTATTTACCCTGTAATTATATGATACTTAACCTTACAATTAAAGGAACAACAGTTGCCACATACACAAAGTGCACTTACAGGAAGTAAGAGCACTATAAAATAAAGCAATTACTGAAATAAACTATATAATTAAAAATCTCTTAAGGCAGCAACAAGGCTTGCCCAGCTAATTCCAAATGTACAAGGACAGTTACTCCAGATGCATTATCCTGTAGTTTACAAAGAATAGAAAATGTATCTTTTTCAGAAGCATGTTCTCTGGAAAAGAACACAAACAAGCTAAAACCTTTTAATTTGTTCCCAGAGCTGGTACGCCCACCCTGTTTGGGAAGAGATTGAAGTTAGAAGAGAATTCTGAACACTAACGTCCAAATGCATTTTTTATAATAAGTGATGATTCAAAGCAGACCTATCCATTGGCATTGAGAGAAACAATGTCTCTCTTTAAAGGCCTATCCCAATAAGTACTATGTCACTTTTCCAGAGAAAACCCAAAAGTAGCTGGACAGATATTTCTCTGAGAGGCACAGATGTTTGACCCTGTCTATGCTTTTTCCCAAATATGTATGCAAGAATTGAGTAAGAACCAGAGAAGAACTTGTATGTGGCTCTCGCCAACTTTCACTACAGTTTCTCCAGAAATATCTTATATTTCTACCCTTACTTTTGTTTACTTTTTTACAACTACTTTTTAAAAATATATATATTTTCTTGAAGTATATTTTACATGAATTGAAACAGAGGTTTTTGTTTGTTTGTTTGTTTGTTTGTTTTTGTCTATACTTCATGGCATACAGGATCTTAGTTTCCCCACCAGGGATCTAACCCATGCCTCCTGCAGTGGAAACACAGAGTCGTAACCACTGGACAGCTAGGGAATTTTCTTTTATGACTACTTTTAATTGCACCCTCTTTTGTGGGGAATAAGACCTTATAAAGCCTTACTGATTAATCTCATACCACAAATAATGCACAGGGAGTATCAAGAATGACTCCGGGTTTCTGACTTATGCAACTGAGTGGATGGAAGGGCCATTCACTGAGACAGAAACTACTGGTTATTGTGGAATATGGTGAGCTTAATTTTGAATTTTGGATTTGTTGGATTGAAGTTATTTTAGAACTCACAAAAGATATTTTAATGTATACACATGGGGAATTCCCTGTCGGTTCAGTTGTTGGGACTCCATGCTTTCACTGCCAAGGGCCTGGGTTGGATCCCTGGTCAGGGAACTAAGATCCCATAAACCTCACAGCGAGGCCAGAAAAAAAAAAAAAAAACAAATCTCCAAAGAGAGATCAAGGATACAGAGGGTAATTTAAGTCATGAGTATGGGTAACCTTTTCCTAAAGAGAGAGTGCATTGTGATAAAAGGACAGGTGTAAGACTGAAGTTGTGCAACACTAACAATGAAAGAAGGGATGAGATAGCAATAGAGGCTAAACAAGAAAAGATCAGTATGGCAGGAAGAAACACACAGGAGAGTACAGGGCCAATATGCTAAGGAAAGACAGTTTTTCCAATAAGCCAGAGTCAACAATGTCAAATGCTCCTGAGGCACAAAGGGATATAAGAACAGAAAAATACCCTTTGGGTTTAGTATCATTGATGACCGAAAGGGGGGTCACCAATGATGGTGGGGCTTTACAGTATTTATGTGAATCTGAGGCAGATGCCCAATGTAGAAGGAGGGCTCATCCAGGCATACATCCCATTTTCCACTTCTGACCCGTGTAACTGGAAAAGTCATAGTAAGGAGTTGGGGGAAGATCTAGAGGGATTCCTGAATTGGATTAGCAGAATCATTTAGACTTATGACCCCACCTGGCCTGACATCCAGAGCCTCCTCAGTGTACTCCTAACAGGGGAAGAAAAGGCTTTGACCTTTTCAAAAGTTGGAGAGGAAGCGGACAGTGAGAACAGAAATGATGCAGGTCATGCTATTTTCAGACCAGGGAATCAAGTGGTCCAAGACAACGAACCCAACTGGGACTACCAAAACAATAGAGAAGAGGATGGAAGACAGATGCTGGTACATTATAAAAATACGATCCTAGGGCTTCCCTGGTGGGGCAGTGGTTGAGAGTCTGCCTGCCGGTGCAGGGGACACGGGTTCGTGCCCCGGTCCAGGAAGATCCCACATGCCGCGGAGTGGCTGGGCCCATGAGCCATGGCTGCTGAGCCTGTGAGTCCAGAGCCTGTGCTCCACAACGGCAGAGGCCACAACACTGAGAGGCCCACGTACCATAAAAACAAACAAACAAACAAACAAAACAAAACAAAAAAACGATCCTAAGGGAATCCAGGTAGCAGGAAAGAAACATTTCAATTGGAATAAAATAAAGGAAATCAATTAGGAGCCAACAGAAAACACTTCAGCATTCCTAGAGCACCTCAGGGAATGCCTCTCAATGTCTACTACTACTGACCTTGAGTCATTGGAAGAAAATACAATCCTGAGGTCATATTTCATTTCCCAAAGTGTCCCTGACATTAGGCATAAACTTCAGAAACTGGAACTAGAACCAGATATCCCTAACCTCGTGACTGGTCGAGGTTGCCTACTGGGTGTTTAATAGCCAAGATGAAGAGGAGGAGAAGTCAGAGGATAAAAAGACCCAGAGGCAAGCCCACCTTCTTGCTGTTGTCCTCCAATATCAACCAGTCTGCATGGGAATCTGGACTAACTGTCCATGGAGTTAGTGGACATCTTATAAGTTTTGGTATGTTCTATTTCCATTTTTGTTTGTTTCAATTTTTTTTTTAAATTTGCCTTTGATTTCATCTTTGACTCATTGGTTGTTCAGGAGTGTGTTGCTTAGTTTCCACATTTGTATATTTCCAGCTTTCTTCCTGTCATAGATTTCTAATTTCGTACCATTGTGCTCTGAAAAGATACTTGGTATAATTTCTGTCTACTTAAATGTGCTAAGAGTTGTTTTGTGACCTATCATATTATCTATCCTGGAGAATGTTCTGTATGGACTTCAAAAGAATGTGTATTCTGCTGCTGTTGGGTGGAATGCTCTGTATATGTCTTTCAGGTACATTTGGTATGAGGTACAGTTCAAGTCTCTTGTTATTCTTACAATTTTTTTTTTCTTTCCCAGAGGAAGTATATTGCATTCTGCATTTAAAAAATATTTTTTATATTGTGGTTTTGACATTGTTTGTGGCTGGAACATCTGTGGTTTTACCATCCCTGGGTGAGGTCTTACATTAATTTCTTATTTAAGCTTCCTTCACAGTGCAGGTAGAGATAATTTGGCCTGCAACAAAACTAACATGATTATATTTTTTCTCACTAGATTTACCTTACTTTTTTCAAGGCCATCATCCAAAGATTTTCCTAATTCTCCTTGTCACAGAATGGGTCACTTTAAGAGATTTCCAACATCATGCAGGGATAATAGTTCCAGCTTCTTTTACTTGTATAACCCCAAGGTCATTTTTTATCATATGGACATTAAAACCCCAGTCTCTGATCTCTAAGATCTCAGTCTGGGTCTAATCAGCTGCTGTGATTTTGGCTATTCCTCTCAGCATTCCAGTTTTGAGAATCCTGTTTGCTTTAGACAAATGGTAATACTCTTGCTGTTTCATATTTTTAAAATATATTTCTTAGTGATTAGAGTATGAATCCAGAGTTAGATTTCTGGATTTAGAGTCACTTTTGCAACTTTCAAATAGGGTGAATTCGGTAAAACAACCTATGACTGTTTATCCATCTATGATTCAATTGTTTAACTCACCACATTATTCAACTTCATTTGAAAATATTGGGTTGGCCAAAAAGTTTGTTTTGTAACATCATATGGAAAAACCTGAATGAACTTTTTGGCCAGACCAATATATTACAGACTGAGAAGATGCTAGAGATCTGAGTTCTGAAAACAGAGACTTGCTGGTTGCCTTATAACTGATTTCTGTCAAATGGAATATGAGAAGAAATAATATGGGCCAGATTTGGAAGTGGAACTCTCTCATACATAAATCTCCGAGGTCTCATTCCATTTCACAAATATTTTAAAGACCATGTGTTTAAAATTTATGCACCATAAAAAAGGAAGGAACTTCAGTCCTTGAATCACTGCTTGGAGAAGAAATATGTGATCATCAATAAATTGTGACATGAGGAAGAAACACACTTTATAATATTAAGCCAGAGGCTTGGGTATTGTTTTTTATTCAACTGCCAGTTTTGCTATCTTGCTTAAAACAGAAATTGATACTCTGTAGTTGATACTGAATAGTTTGTTACAGAAGCTGCCATAACAGAAACCAAAAACAAGACGCCTTTGATATACCAAATGATAGCCAGAGAGGAAACTGATACTGGGGTCAGAAAATTGGTAATCAATAATATTCAGTGACAAGCATTTGGAAAAATGTTGCCCATGATAATCTGAAAGATAGCATCGTGAGATATAATTGAAATGACTCAAAATTGTAGTATGTAACTGTCTAAATTTGGCTGTGTTTGGCAAGATATTGCAAAACCAAAATGATTTTAGGTGAAAATTGCCAAGATTAACAGTAAGACTTTTTGATGATGGCCATCCTGACTGGTGTGAGGTAATACCTCATTGTAGCTTTGATTTGCATTTCTCTAATGATTAGTGATGTTGAGCATCCTTTCTTTCATGTGTTTGTTGGCTGTCTGTATATCTTCTATGGAGAAATGTCTATTTAGGTCTTCTGCCCATTTTTGGACTGGGTTGTTTGTTTTTTTGATATTGAGCTGCATGAGCTGCTTGTAAATTTTGGAGATTAGTCCTTTGTTAGTTGCATGGACTAATATATACTACCAAATGTAAAATAGATAGCTAGTGGGAAGCAGCCACATAGCACAAGGAGATCTGCTCGGTGCTTTGTGACCGTGTAGAGGGGTGGGATAGGGAGGGTGGGAGGGAGACACAAGAGGGAGGAGATATGGGAATATATGTATATGTATAGCTGATTCACTTTGTTATAAAGTTGATTCACTTTGTTATATTCACTTTGTTATATAGCTGATTCACTTTGTTTGAGATATGGGAATATATGTATATGTATAGCTGATTCACTTTGTTATAAAGCTGATTTACTTTGTTATAAAGCTATATGTATAGCTGATTCACTTTGTTATATACATATATAAATATATGTATATGTATAGCTGATTCACTTTGTTATAATTGCTTTACACACCATTGTAAAGCAATTATAATCCAATAAAGATGTTAAAGCAAACAAACAAACAAACAAAAACCAGTCAGATTGAGAAGGACAATGATAGTCTTGAAATATAGGACCTTAATATTTTTTGAAAAGTCTACTGCTTCTGTATCCCAATTAGTAAAAGATAAAACTGAGAAAGCTTTGAATATAAATTTCCACTAAGACTCAAGTTTGCAGCATAGTTCAGATTAAGAGGTGTAGTCTATTCTCTCAAGCTTGATAGCCTTAAATAACCTCTTAGAGGGTAAATTCTGAAGTGAAGGAACAAAATAACAAAAGAATTTTCCAAGACACCAAAATAGGGTTAATCAAGGAACTATCCCTACCAACAGGGTTAGAAGCCTTCACAGTGTCTGCCCAGCAAGATTTCAAAATTGCTTTAGACAAGTGTCTATTGTGTGTTTGTGTGTATTTCATTCCCTCTTTTCTCAATAAGATTTATTATTATGGTTATCCCAACCCTGCTACACTATTTTGTACTAGGTATGTGTGTGTTTGAGTGTTAGAAGGTATTAGCAGAAAAGATACTTTATCTCTTTAATTAGAATAACTGGACCAGAAGCCACACCCAGAAACAGACTGAACATCATTTAGAGGTAGTAGACATTGAGCTAAGTGCAAGGTCTGGATGGGACCTGTCTCCTTAAGGGAAAAACAGAGAAGAGTGATACGTAATGATCAGAAGAGCAGATATTAGTAAAGACTGAATCTATGCTCATCATTTTTTTGTTCTTACTTGGCACATTCATTTCTCAGTCACTTTGGAGTTGGGCTGAGACTGAGCTACAGCCAAGAAAATGTGGGTGAAAGTGATGTATGTCATTTCCATCCATAACCCGTGAAAATCTCCCATTTACAGTTTTCCATATTCTCTTTCCACCCCCAGTGACTTGAGGCCACATGTTGAAGATGACTATATTCCAAATGGAAGAAGCCACCCTATGATATGGGGTAGAACCAATTGGATTTTAATAGATTATGACATGAGTGGTAAATAAATACTATTATGTTAAACCACTGTGATTTTGGGACTGTGGCTTATTTTACACTTATTAATACACAACCTCAAATGTTATTGACAAGATTAAATTAACACATGTAAAGTATTTGGAAGCATGTCTAGAATATAGTAAACACATTACAAATGTCAGCTATTTTTATAACACACTGTTCAACATGTATATGTGTTTAGATGGAGTGGTTTTCTCTGTCAGCTAAATGCACCATATTGTGAGACTTCAGGTGGTGGGGGTGGGAGACTCTAGGGAGGTTTTTCTTTCTTTAAAAACAGAGATTAAATAATAAATTACTTAACCACTGCTATTAACACATAAATTGTTTCATTATAATTCATTTTTGTGGACTGGTTATTGGAGTAAATATTGGATTAGTTATGCCTTCCCCCTGCCCCTGTGGCTTAAGAAGAAAAAAATTATTTATGCAATTAGTGCATATTAGTGTCAAGTGTAACAATTTCACAAATAAGAACTCCACAATACTAGGATCTCTATATTTATGTGTATCTATATATCTGTAGATATATGTAGTTAGATATAATGGTATAGATATGTCATAATCTATAGAAATCTTAGAGGTAAAAAGAAACTTAAAATATGAAAGTCTGGAGTCAAACAAATATGTCTCTCTTCTGGAATCTCTGAAATCCATGTAGTAACAGATTGGTTTCTTTCCTCTTGATATGAAACATAAGTGATCTAAACCAGAATTACTGTTTTTCACCATAATAGTGAATGGAAAAGACCAAAACCTTTTTCTTTTGTCATGTTTGCTTGTCAGTGGTATTGCTGATAAATACGTAGTGTGTTTTCTTGTGACTTAGCTCATTTTCCATTTCATATACAGAAGTTCCTAATCACAGCAATTAAAAGGAGACTCTCTTTCACCCCAATCTGTATACCTTTTCTTTCTTTCTTTTTTTTGTCTCATTACATTAACTAGTACTTCCAGTACAATGGTGCAAAGGATTGGTAAGAGGGGATGTCTTTGACTCATTCCTGATATTAGTGAGAAAACTTCTAGTTTCTCACCATTAAGCATGACATTCACTGTAGGTTTTTTGTAGGTAATCTTTATCAACTTAAGGTAGTTCCCCTCTATTTCTAGTTTACTGAGAGTTTTTAATCATGAATGGGTATTGGAATTGTCAAATGCTCTTTATCCATCTATTGATATGATCACATGATTTTTACTTTTTAGCTTGTGATAGATTACATTCACTGATTTTTAAATGTCAAATCAGCCTTGCATACCTGTGTTAAATCCCACTGGTCATGGTGTATAATTTTCCATATGCATTGTTAGATTTGATTTGCTCAAATTTTGTTGAGGATTTTTGCTTGCATGTTCCTGAGAGATATTGATCTATAGTTTTCTTTTCTCGTAAAGTCTTTTTCTGGTTTTGCTATTAGGGTAATGTTGTCCTCATAAAATGATTTAGTAAGTATTTCACCTGCTTCCATCCTCTGAGGTGATTATAGAGAATTGTTATTATTTCTTCCTTAAATGTTTGGTAGAATTTACTAGTGAATCAATCTGGGCCTGGTGTTGTCTGTTTTCAAATTTTATTAATTATTGATGTAATTTATTCAATAGTTATAGGTCCATTCAGATCACCAATTTCTTCTTGTTTGAGTTTTGGCAAATTGTGTCTGTCGAGGAATTGTGTCTGTTAATTTTAGGGTATCAAATCTGTGGGCTTAGCTTTGTCATAATAATCCTTTATTATCCTTTTAATGTTCATGGAATCTGTAGTGATGTCCCCCTCTTTCATTTTTGATATTAGTAATTTTCTTACTCTCTTTATCTTAGCCTGACAAGAGGCTGTTTTTTTTTGGCTGTGCCACGCGGCATGAGGGATCATATTTCCCCCACCAGGGATCAAACCCATGCCACCTGCAGTGAAAGCATGGAGTCTTAATCACTGGACTGCCAGGGAAGTCCCAAGAGGCCTTTTTTTAAAAATTGATCTTTTCAAAGAACCAGCTTTTGGTTTCACTAATTTTATCTGTTGTTTCAAATTTTATTGATTTCTACTTGAATTCTTACAATTCCTTTTTCTTTCTGCTTACTTTGGATTTAATTTGCTCTCTTTTTCTAGTTTCTTAAGGTGGAAACTTACATTATTGATTTCAGATCTTTCTTCTTTTCTAATATATGCATTTAATTCTTCAAATTTCCCTCTAAGTCCTGTTTTCAGTGTATGCCACACATTTTGATAAATTGTTTATTTCATTTTCATTTTATTAATATATTTTTAATAACTCGATATTTCTTTTTTGCTTTATTTGATTTTTAGAAGTGTGTCATTTAATCTTCATCTGCTTTGAGATTTTTCAGTTATCTTTCTGTTATTGATTTATATTTTAATTCCATTATGATGAGAGAGCACATATTGTATGATTTCTATTCTTCTAAATTTGTTAAGCTATGTTTTATGGCCCAGAATGTGGTATATCTTGGTAAAGGATTCAAGTGAGCTTGAGAAGAATGTGTATTCTTCCCTTATTGGATGAAGTAGTGTATAGATGTCAATTATATCAATTTGATTGATAGTGTTGATGAATTCAACTATGTCCTTACTGATTTTCTGTCTTATAGAGATTTTCTGCCTGTTGGATCTGTCCTTTTCTGAATGAAGGGTGTTGAAGTATTCAACTGTGATAATGGATTCATTTATTTCTCCTTAAATTTCTATCAGTTTTTGACTCATATAGCTTGACTCTCTGTTGTTAATATATTGATTTTTTTTTAAATAAAATATCTGTCTTCTGGACAAGACTGCACTCTCCTGAGGGTATTTTCTCACTATTATATGTTCGATGCCCAGTACTGTAAGTAGCACAAAGTATATACTCATTAATTCATTTTCAAATGAATTAATGAAAAAGTGTTTTCTATCTACTAATTATATTTTCAGAAATGAGTTGCCATGGAAAAAAAATAAGATTTGAAAACCTTCTGACTGTGAATTGTCTTCATTGACAACTGGTCTCACTTAGGAGTGACTTCTAATTTAGGCTGCCCTCAGGTAGGGAGCATATAACAGTTAGCATTCGAAAATCAGTAGTTAAGACTGACTGAGTACTTAATATTTTTCTGGTTAGACTGTTTTGTTTCCATTGTCATGTTATTCTCTCAACAGTCATATAAAATACATGATATTGTTATACTTATTTAATAGATGATTAACTGAGGCTTAGAAAGGTTAAGCAAATTTTTCAAGGTTAAACAGCTATTAAATGAAGATCTTGAGTATTGAATAAGGTGTTTAACTCCCAAAGCACTGCTCTGGACCACTAAAACAAGGATATTGGAAATTAGGTCTGTTCTGGTAATTCTATGTTTGCTTTTAGGAGATTGGTCAACATGTATGAATAATTCAGACAGTTAATAATCAAAAAATTTTCCTATCCTTGGGGAACGCTGGCCTCCTTGACAATAAAAAATAGCTGGGATAAAACCTTTTGTGATGGGAGAATAGTTCTCTGATTTAGCTGTTCCACAAGTTTGGATTTCTAGTACATATTGGGTAGTCTTAAAGTGAGACACTTAGGCACTTGAGTTGGAATTACCTGGATTATCTAGGCAAAATGTGTGTTGAGCTCTTGGAGGCTTAATTACTAGAGCAATTGCACAACCCTCCACTTCAGTTAGGCTCTTTAGGCACAGTGACCAAGTAATTGCAGTGGTTTTGTCAAATTGTGCTTTCTCAGTTTACTGTTACTTCCTTTAAATTGAAGCTCCACTATTGCCATCCTTTATTTTCTAAGATGATAAGGGTTATGGTCAGTATGTCTAAGTTGCTTTAAACACCAATAAACACCTAATAGCTTTCTCTTCTCCATAAATACAGGAGAAATAATTTATTAATAAAATCAAAACAATAAAAATGTTTCATTATAATATAGATGTCTAATGAAAAAAACAAGAAATACTAAGACATAAGTATATAGAATTTCTAATCATGAGATAAAATACTGAACATTTTTAAGAATCACTGAAGTATCCAACCAAATATATACAAGTATAATTATACAATCAACATATATTAATATTATACTATCAACATATATATAATTATACAATCAACATATACTTTAAACATATATTATTGTTTAAAGTTTTTGTATTGACATTATAATGGCCATTAAACAGTGTAGCAGAACAAAATGCATCAGAAAATAATAATAAGATACACTGAATATCTAAGTAATCAAGAGGAAATTTTAAAAAATAAGTATGACCACCAACAAAAAGGTTAATATATGAGTAAAATTATCAGTATATTTAGTCCCTTTTTTCTTTTAATTGTGACTTGTGCAGTCCTCCTCAGACTACATCTTTGATATCACATAGGTTTTCAGATGTCAGTGAAAGCACTACTTGGTTTGTGTCACATACTGTGACTAAATTTGAAAGAAATTATGCTCAGTCTGAGAAAGAGACCTTAGCTGTAGTGACTGGAGTAATGAAATTGCCCAAATAAATTCTTGGAAGAGAAATTACCTTGACAACTGCCCATAAGTTCTTATTTGAAATCTTAAAACCCTAGATTGGGTAGCATCGGGAGCAGCTGCCAGAGTGCTGTGATGAACTTTAATACTGTCATACATTCAATATAAATATTTTCTGGAATACCCTAATGCAGATGTCTTTCCAAGGCTGCCCTGAGAAATATTATCACTGAGTCTACTCTAAAACACTTTTAAAACCTCTTCTCTTTAAATATTACAAATGAAACAGTAGAGTATATTTCCAAGGAAATAATATTTAAACAATTCTTACTATAAATGTGGTTAGAGTTTTGTTCTTATTATGTTGTAATAAAAGCACTTAATCATTTACAATACATAAATATGATTACTTATTAATTGTTTTAAAAATCACTAACTACCAACTTTGTGCTAATTGATGTGTATAATCTTCCATGAGATTAAAATATAATTATTTAAAAATGATTTACCATGTCAAAATCTAATTTCTCTATTCTCTTTATTTTGTCTAATTATATGTAAAAATATGTGTTCTGGTCAGAAGTCCTAGGCTGGTTTCCTGGTACCACTCTTTGACTTGGACAACTAAACACCACTCAGAAGTTCCTCATTCATAAAGTATAAATATATGGAAATTAAATTTAATGAAAGGATTGAATTAGAAAAGATAAAAATTGTGTTTTTTTGTTACATTGGAAAATATAATTATCTGTAGTTTAATTTTCCTATCCCAGTGTGAGGTAAGTCTTCACCAAAAGATATTTTTTTCTTCCTGTTTATTTTTTCTTTTAGAATTATAGATGAAAGTCTGCAAAAGCTCACTAATATTATCAGTTGGTACAAAAAATGTTGTTATATATTTATCCCAGAAAAAAAAAAGACACAAAATTCAATTTCATTATGAGTACCTGATAGGGTGATTGAAGGGTCAGTGATAAAGGAAAATATTCTGTCATATTTTTTAAACTTGAAACATGCTGACAAGTTCTGCTTCTTGGCTTGATTCATTTTCCAGTCACTTTTTATTTAAAAATTATTCAGCTATTAAGGTTGAAATTATTGTTGTAGATATGCCCTTAGAATAGAGTTTGGTTTCTGAGTAGAAGTAAAGGAGTTTAAAATCTCAAAGATATGAAGCCAAAGACAAAATCAAAGTGAAAGTGTTTCATTTGTTTGCAACATCAGTAATGTTTCATGTTGCTGAAAACTGACTTTCTGTTTCGGAGTAAGCAACAACCTCATCACTATGCAAGAAAAGCCTTCTACACTGACTTCTGGTTTGTTTGAATAATATAAACTGCAATCCTTTTCCTGCTGGTCTGTCTCCCAGTTCACCCAGTTCTCTGCAGAGTTATGTACTTGACCCATGGTCATTACTTGAAGCAAGGTGGTTTGAATGTGTCCACTTCACACCTAAGTGCACCTTCTTCCTTCTACTTATCTTTTTTTAACTCTTCTCCAATCTTTCCTCCAGTGGTTGTGGTTCAGAATTCTGATGAGATAATCTATGGTGCACTTGCTGAAATAAAAGTCATCATACCTCACTGAAAATTCTTTGAATAACAGATAATCAAGTTTATCACGTTTTTAAGAGATATAATATTAAAATGAGCAAGAATCATTTGGAAATGGGACCTATATCAGTAATAGAAAAATGAATCTTTCATTCTTCCTCTAGTTTAATTGGTACCCTTAAAAGATAAGCTAAAAACCTGATATATTTTCTGTGGCACAAAGTTGTTTTTTGGAAGAACACGTATTCCTTAACAAAAGCTTTTCTGAAAAAAATATAGACAGATTCGTGCTTGTTTCAAGTACATTAAATATTTATTCTTATTTTAAAATTCTCCAAAGACTATTCTCTCCCTGAGTGTACCACTCTTAATTTTATAAACATTTAGTAAGTAAATCATCTAATCAAGTAATCACTTACAAATTACATATTAAACAGATAGACTAAATGCATAGTTGAACTAAATATTTTCCTTTTATATCCATTTGTAAAATTAGTTAAAATTCTTATGATTGTCACTATGATACCAGAGAAAAGAATACATTTTATTGTAAATGATGCTGAAATATTTAACTCTAAAGCCTTTATTCTTAAGGCTTTTAATTATAGCTAACCACATCAGATTATTAATCACAGGCAATAATCATTTCAAGTATTTGTGTATATTATGGGACTCAAAGAGTTTCAGTTTGTTAATGATTGAATTTAATCTACCAAATCTATTTTCAGAATACAATTATTTGGCAATTCAGCAAGAGATCATATAGATAAATTTAGTCACCTAAACCATCAACCCCTATACATCTTATACGGTTCATTGGAAGATGGCTAAAAAATAAAATGATGTCAAGAAGGGTATGACATAGTGAACTCATGACTTAAATCACTTTGGCTCTCTTGTATCTATGTGATAGGTATTGAACTTGGTGAAGCTGCCTACTGAAGAATGACTAAGATTCAACAAATTTAGTTATAATGTAAACGTAATAAATACTATTTCATAAAATGTTATAGTAATTCCAGTTTACTTATTAATGTAAAAAAGCATAGGAAAAATGTCTCAAATACAGAATTTTAGTAAAATTAAGTGCACAGAGCTATTAAAATGTTATTTAATATGTAAAGTATTATGAGTCATGGTTGTATATGTAGCATACAAATATCTTTTATACAGATAAAATAATGAAAAACTCAGTATCATAATCTGATTTTTAATTTTCCATTGTCTACTTGAAGCTTACTTTTAATAATCATTGCATAATAACTACTTATAGCTTATAGAAAAACATAGTTTTTTTAAAAAATAAATAAGAAGATGTAAAACTGTATCTATCTACCAAATAAAAAACACACAGCTCATACATCACACAGCCACGTTGCTCTGATGATGAGTTGTATTCAAAACAGCAATTCACAAATCTATGTTCTTGTAAAAACTTTTTGTGGTATAATGATGTTACACTTGACCTAAAAACTTATTTCAAAGAAATATTAAGGTTTTAATATATACGTTAAAATATCTATTTATATTTTATATATGGAATTTAAAAAGTATTAGAACATTTAACAAGGTAATTTGGAATTTGATTAAAATATTTTGTATATTTAATGTATAATTAGAGAGGTTGAGAAACAGTAGTTGCCTCAAGTCTACTTCATTTCCCTAATCTTTGTGTTTTTAATTTCTCATTTTCTCGGTTGATTGTTTTAGGAGGAAACTTCAAAGATTGAGCTGACATCTTTGAAGCATCATCTGGGAAAGTGAATCTGAATCGCCTTCCCACAAAACCCTGAATGTAGGATCTCACAAGACTCAAAAAGAAAATGACCCAGCCTCTGCTCCTTGCACAATAAGGGTCAGGCCCAGTTTTGCATTTACAATATAGCTACCTTTGTAATTCTTCTGCATGCTATGTCACATTAGTTATTATAATAAGTTCAATGATGGTGAGCTTGCAATTTAGAATCTAAGTAAAACATTTTAACATTTGTCAATCTGAAAATCACATCTCATGAAAATCTGTACTCAGTTATAAAAAAGTTGCTTTTTACTACGTGCCAGCCCATTTTTCTTATGAAGAATGATCTTTTAAGTAGACAAAGAGAAAATCATTTAAAATACACAAGGAAACAAACTGGCACTTCTTAAGTTCAAGAAGTAAAGGAATGAGTCCTTGGTCCAATATTAATTTCTTGAATAAATTTCATTGCAGGCTGTCTTGACATAAGCATCCACATTCCACTGACCTTTATTCTGTAGTCTAGAGAGACTGGGACCACACAGAATTGGTGCCATATAGCTAACTGTACTTAAACTTTGTGTCTGATCAACTTAAGTGTATTGGATTTGAAAACAGTTAGTCAATTGTTTCTAGTCCCTAGGTGGTGGTTTATGGTAATGTCTGCATCAATACTAACAAAAGCCATACCACAGTACAAAGTACATCAAGGAAATGAAAGACAAGGCTGCCTGTTGTCAGTTCTGTCTACAATAAAGGCAGGATTCAGAGCTGGGGCAGAGATCATTAGAGAAACACAAAAATGAGTGAACCACAGAAATCGTAGGGCTGATGTTTCACATCAAAGGTTTGGGGACTGGCTAATGGGCAAGGTTGCACGTAGGCCACAAGACATATACCCTGGACTCATTTGGCCATACAGAAAGGTCACCAAAAAGAAGGGGAGAGATTTATAAGATAGCATGAAGCAGCCTTCCAGAGAAACTATATAAAGAGAAGGAAGAAATAAACCAGGTTTAACAGTGCTGTGTAAACTACATCCACTTCAAATGGTATTTTTGGTGAACAGATCTATTAATATTTTTATTTTAAACATCAAAATCCCTAATATTGAGAAATAGAATATGATACTTTATATTTGCTAGAATATTTATTATTGTTTCCATAAGACAAATATAATGCATAAAGTATAAATTCACTGAAATTTAAATACTTTGAACCTTACTGCATATAAATAAAATGGTCCAGAATATTTTCTTAATTTCCAAAAAATCATATGCCTGGAGAACAGCTGGTATATATGTAAGCAGATGTGTATAAATAGAACAATAATGATAACAGAATTGATTTTGGTATTTTTCTCACTTTGTCTGAATCAGCTTATCATGTATAATTTTAAAAGCACAATTAAAGGAAGTAAATGCTACAATAATATGACATAGTCATACAATAGTATCTATTAATGTAAGAATGTAGTTATCCTTTATTTGAAGCCTACCCTCCAGATACCTGCTGTGCAGCTAGATGCTAGAATGTCAAAGAAAAATAAGTGAAAGCATATCTCATCATGGGGTAAATTGCCTGTTGAAAAGAAATGTACTTAGTTTCTCATCTGAATGCTGCTTTCAGTTAAAAAAAATAGGAGGGATTGTTATCAAGGTAAAGACAAATCTTTCCTGACCCAAAAGAGAGAGAAGAAAGAGAGAAAGAGAGGAAGAAAGAAAGAAAAAAAAATGTTCATTTGAACAAAAACAGCAATCCAGAAAAAAAAAAAAAAAAAGAAGAAGAAGAGGCCAGTGTTGATTTCCATTGTGATTTAGGGCTATTTTTAAGCTCTTAGTATCAATTATTACAATGTAAAATCTACTTCAAATTGAAAAGATGTACAAAATCACTGATTTCTATTATGAAAAGAAAAATATCTATTGTAAAGTTGTATGTGATTCTTATAATAATATTTAATCACTATACCTGATAGTTATGTGCAATATATGTCAAACTATACCTTATTATTTAAATGACACACATTAGTCATACTTCAAATGGATAGGCATCCCCTTGAGTCCCGTAGATAAGGATTTAGTGTATAAAGACATGGATTTATACAGGTAAAGCATTCCACAAAGACATTTGCATTGAAGCAATTATCTAACACTTTATAAATAATATTGGATCCTTTCACTTGAAATACATTTGCCTTTTCTTTTTCCTAGTATTCATGAAATGGCACATATTTTAAAGTGAGGAAATAATGATCATTTCTATAGATTAAAACTCAAAAGTTATGCTTAATATTTAGTATAAATATTAATGTAATATGAATAGAAGATTAGTAACAAATTACCATAGAAGGAAAAAAAATTAAGTAATGTCAATTCTTAAATAATTATTATCAAATTCCCTTCGTCTGCATTTTATGCTGCAAAGCACTAATTCCCTTGAGAGGTCTACAACTAATGCACTCAACAATTTTTTCATTAATTTACAAATAAGATATTTTTTATAATTTACTAATTTTCAACTTACCTTTAAATAATATATTTCTAAAAGCTCACAAATTTGGAACTGTGGGCACAGAAACATTTATCCTTTTTTTAAATAAACACTCCACTTATTAGTAGCTTATGCCCCATGTTGTTTAGAGGTAAACATAAAAATATTAATTTTTCCATAGAACAGCTTTTATACTATGTTCACAAGTTCTGTGGCATTATATTTTTATATTCCATTGTTATCATTTAAAATAGTTTCACAAAGAGAAAAAGATAACACTTTTCTGAAACAAGTGATTAATGTCTGATTACAGTAATGAGATATAATTTGAAGCTACCACATAAAGTTTCATTAGACAATATATATATATATATATATATATATATATATCCCAGAAAACATATATAACAAATAAATAAACAAAACCCAGTCCATTCAAAATAACAGAATGTGTTTGGCCAGATATTTTAAAAATCCAAGGACGTTTGAACGTTAGCTGTCATTGTGGTCCAGTTCACTGTTTATTTCTTTGGTATGCATCTCCTGACCTGTATATAAAATTCATAGTTTCAAAAGTGACATGTGCAAGCCTTGGACAACTGGGGAAAAGGCATATTTCCTGACCTTGTAACCATAGCAACCACTTGCTGATTGGTAGCAGGCAGGCTTTCCATCCTTTACCACTGAAGGCAAGTATGTGAGGTTGTTGGCTTTGTTTGTGACTCTGGCTTTATTTATATGCAAACAGGAATACCAGACTTGAAATCACTGTTGTCTGCTAAGCATACTATCATAGAACTGGAAAAAAAAAGCGCCTTAATTTCATAGCTTTATAATAATGTTATAATTACAATGAAAGCAGAACACATTTTCTACTGAAGCTGTGTGTAGAAGCTGAACTTAGGATCTTGTTCTTCTATTTGGCTTTGCACTATCAATCGTATACCCCAAAGCAGAAAAAAATATGTATATATAGCAATATGTAACTTGTAAATTATTTCCACAAATTAATATAATGCTTTATTTGATGATAATATTTATGTGTAAAGAAAAGAATAAACTTTTAAATTATGTTAATAACAAAGTCTATTTCCATAAACTACCTTACATAGTAATTAGGCAAGCATTTGTGTATTGTTTGCATCTCTGAGAGTATAAGCCATTTAGAACTCCCTTCTGGAATGAACTAACACAAACTTCTTTGGCTGCCTTTGCATTATATGCAGGATATTTGTCTTTGGAGAGTAGAGATCTTCCTATTCATTTTCTTTTCCCCAACTTATTCCACTTTCTTCTCATAACCAGCTTCTGACCCTCCTGTGATATAAATGAAAAATGGAATTTTGTAAAATTCACTTTGTTGAATAATCTCTTCATGGGATTCAGGGGGATGAACCAGGCACACACTGAATCCACCCTAACCCTCCAGTTGGATCTCTTCTCCCATGTCAAAGTTATGTGTCATGAAAGAGAAGTCATATGAAAATTCGTCTTAGCAAATCCTTGCTTGAGGACAGTATAATGAAAGGATACTAAGTGAGACTTGAACATTATATTAAAATAAATATATAATATATATGTGGCATTTTCTAAAAATCAAATACTCTAATTTTATATAAGGATATTATACAGTTTGTATTTGCTAATAAACTTTGTTACACTGAAATAAATTCCATGATTTATAAAACTAACATTTTCCTGAAATAATCTATTAATTAACATGGGTACACTCACATAGTTTTTTACTAAAATGTTCTACATTTGTTTCTGATGTGAGTATATTTTCACAGATACATACGAGTTTAAATCATATTATGCAATAAAATAAACATACAATAAAATATTTCTGATAAAATTAGATATTTTAGATAAAATAATAAGTGGAATGTATTATCAATAAAATATACACACAAATGATTTTTACTTATAAGCCTGGCTTTAAGTGTGAAATTTATATTTTGCCATAATATTAAAATAAACAAAAATTCAAAATAAAATTAATTTTTAAAAACCGTTACGCTAGTGGTTTTATTAAAGTAGTAAATAAGTACTGACTTTGAGCCTAAAAAATGCTCTGTAACTTACATAATACATATTAAAATAAGATTTAAGAATTCACTATACGTGTTCATAGTCTCTCTGGGACCTACTTAACAATTCTTCTATATAGAACTGTCACCCTTACTTGCTTTTTTTTTCTTATGAAAAGGTCATTTTCTGAGTTATTTGTATTTTTAAAATGTTCTTCAAAGTCACAGAATGATTTTTTTTGTTTAATAAGAGATAGTGAAATTACTACTAATAATTTTATACCAAAACGCTCTAATTTTTTTCATAATATTTGACAGATGTGCTTGCCTTTAAAATTTTTCCACTTTACCTTCATTTTATCATATTTCTATATGGTGTAAGAGAAAGCAATATGGTTGCCTTAACATAAACATTAAAAATATAGAGTTTTGTACTAGCTCTTGACTAAGGCTGGGAAAGGATTTTTTATTTTTTTGTACATAATGGTAGTATTCAGACATAATCTGATTTTAGTATATCCCTGTAAAGTTCTTTCCCTGCCCTGATGTACTGTATAAAACATTTCTTAACTCATTAATGTCAAGTATAAATTAGTTTTATATTGGAATTTTAACAGTCTAGCCTCCATGGGCAGCATAAAAATGAGACCATTGTCAGAAATGTTAGGCTGTTAGGCTGCATGAAAATTTAAAACGGGTATCATTTATCATCAAAGAAAACACAAGATGTATTAAACTTCTGGGTATCCATACCACAGTCCCCAGTGCCACAAATTATTTTGGTTCATCTATACTTTAAAAATATCAACAATTTTTGTTGAACACATGCAGAGCAATTTCAATGATCATATTTTAATGTGCTCTCTGGATTTACCAAATCAGAGTATGACTAACAGTCAATGTTCAAATGTCTAGGATACATTTTTTCATATATATGCTCTGAATATCTGAACAGGCATGTTGTATTGTATTAATATCATAATTCAAAGGGAGATTTATTAACCCTCCAGTATTCCCATCATTGCTAAAAGCTGCAAATTCTAGGTGGCAGAACCTAGACAGTAATATCAAATTTTAATAACAATTCCTCTTCTTCAGTCAGGGCTATTCTGGAGAAAAGCATAAATTGGTGTGACTGACCGTTGGTTGTTAGAGAAGCAATCTGACTTCTCCACACCCTTATTTCAGTGTATCTGCTCTGTCCCTCAGCTGTATTAATGATAGCATGAAAGGTCACATGATAAACGAGTGACAAAAATATCAACACATATTAGCCTGTAGCTTTGTTATCAGTGTATGACAGAGATGACAGAAAATTGTATTTTTCCCCTGAATAATTTTGCGTTACATTTTGCTGGCTAGGCAGAGTGAATTAGGGAGAAATTCCTGCCTCTCACTGTTTGTCTCCTTTTCTGACATACTTGAAGTAATAATATACATTAGTAATAGGACTGTGCCCAGAGAAGGGATAAAAACTCAAGATCTGACAGTCTCCATTCTATAAACTGCTATCTTAGTTTTTTCCTAGCAAAAACAAATTTTCTTTAAAATATGCATAGAATCAAGCATTAATAATATTATTGATAATAGGCTATGGTAGAATACAGACTCAGCAAGTGCACAGGACAATTAAAAACAAAAAACAAAACAAAACAAAAAACTAAAAAGCAACCTGAAGGCTTCAAGACATTATATTTCAAAACGTACCATTTTATATTTAGAGAGAAGCATGTCTACTAATTAAATAAAGGCAATCTCAATAATGTCTGATGTATCTTGTTGGGATGTGGACCCAGTAATTACAAATTAGAAGCAGAATTTATACCTGCTGATTTACCGACTTTCAGGGATTGTAAACCCTGGGGAGATGAGGTTTGCATTTTTTGAGAAGAGATTATAGAAATTGGTGAGGACTTAATGTCCTGCAGAGCTAGGGTATAGTCTCCAGGGGTAAGTTAAGTCCTGTCTTGTCTGAGTTACCCTTTCCTGAGTGAATGACAACATTGCCAACTAAGTCCTATGTTTCTCTTAAAAAGCATCTGTACTGTATTAGTCACAAATTCTGGAATATTAATATAATTAGTTTTGGGGGAATTTGGGGAAAGCTATTCAATGCATGAAATTATGAAATATTTACACAGGTACATTCAACTTTAAATTTTTAACTTCAAACTTATAGAGATGAGGTTTTTTGATATTATAATTACAGAATACATTTGAAAGAAAAGTATTCTTTTACCACGGGCCTCTCACTGTTGTGGCCTCTCCCATTGCGGAGCACAGGCTCCGGACACGCAGGCTTAGCGGCCATGGCTCACAGGCCCAGCCGCTCCACGGCATGTGGGATCTTCCCGGACTGGGGCATGAACCCGTGTCCCCTGCATCGGCAGGCGGACTCTCAACCACTGTGCCACCAGGGAAGCCCAAAAGAAAAGTATTCTTATGTTAGTAAATATGAACCAGGCTCTGTACAAAATGTGAGTGATACAGGAGTGAATAAGACTGAGTACTTGACCTCAAGGAGCTTAAAATCTAATGAGGGAGACAAAGTAAATTGTTATTATAATGTAGTGATAAATTGTATGTCTGTGAGAGAGGATACATACTAACAAATACAATAGAAACCTTACCTGCCTAGTCCTGTCTCACAGCTTCAGAGGAAACAGATTTAAGGACACAGCAGCTGATATTCAGAGCCCAGTGATCCCCTAATATTTCAGGGGAAATGAATTTTGTCTTAAATATATCTATTTTTAATATGACAAGTTCATATTCAATTCCATTGGAAATGGATTATCTTAGAAAATGACCTAGAAAATTTCTTTGAAACAATTTTGACCTTTTGAAAACAAAATAACAACCAAAATGGGAAAAGCTAAAATGAAACCCAAAAATAACTTAAGCTTTGGAATTCATGTATCCTTCTAGCACTTCCAGTGTTCTAAATAGAAGCATTTATTAAAACTGGAGAAACACATGAATAAAATCCTTAGCCTTGAGGAAACAGAATCTAGGAGAGTTGACAGTTAGGCAAACATACAATATTTATGTCTCTCCTATTTTTTCCTAATGAACCATGCTAACATAGAAGAGTTTGATCACAAACAGGTAGGTTTGGGCTTCCCTGGTGGCACAGTGGTTGAGAGTCCGCCTGCCGATGCAGGGAACACGGGTTCGTGCCCCGGTCTGGGAAGATCGCACATGCCGCGGAGCGGCTGGGCCCGTGAGCCATGGCCGCTGAGCCTGCGCGTCCGGAGCCTGTGTTCCACAATGGGGGAGGCCACAACAGTGAGAGGTCTGCGTACCGCAAAACAAACAAACAAACAAACAAACAAACAAAAAAAAACGGGCAGGTTTGAAAGAGGTGAAATTTCCCCAGATATCGAAGGAGGAGGTAGAAGTTAGTCATTCAGAAAAAAAGTGTGGGGTGAGGATCTGGGCAAGAAGCTACCCTACAAAGAAGATAGGTATGAAAATGCTTATCATGTTTGGGAAAATGGTATTTAATTCTACATGCAGATATGGTACACGGGTAAAAATTAAACTAGATGAGACTAGAATAGTAGTTTATCATTTACCGTGGTTTATGCTACAAATAACAGAAAAACCACCAACAGTGGCTAAAACCATTAAGAAAAAAAGTTTATTATTTGCTCAACCTGCAGTCCAGAGTTAGTTCAGGGTTTTTCTGATGTCATCAAGAATCCAAGAGCTTCCCATCATTCCCCTCCAGAATGAAAGTGCTGATATTCTTCTTTGGGCTTGTCACCTTGTGGTCAAACAGTGGCCACTGCAGCTTCAGACATTGTGTCCTTATAACGACCAAAGTAGAAAGGTCAGTAAGGGAGTGAAAGTGGATCTCTTTATAAACATCTCTCTTCATCATGGAGAAAATTCCTGTCCAGTTGACTCTCACGGTTTCTTTGTTCAAAACTGAATCAAATGATCACATCTATCTGCAGTGGAAGAAGGAAAATGATGTATCTGCCTCTTTCATAGAATTAAGAGGGCAAGAGATAAAAGAGTTAGAGATGGCTGTTAGGATCGCAGAAACCCACGTCTGCCCCAGTGGGTCTGCTTGCGAAGGTTCATATGTACCATGGTAAGAATGAAATTCACTGAGGCTGTGAGATTCAGTAGAAAGAACACAATCTTAGAGAGAGAGATTTGAGTTAAATTCTCACTGTTATTAGCATAAAAGTAATGTATGTAAACTATGTGGTGCTGTACATTAATTAGATGGCTACAGTGTGTTTTTCTCATTTGTTTCTTTTTTAATTCCGTAGACAATGGGGAGCCATTGAAGCTTGTTAAGCAAGTTAAAATGATCAAACCCGTTGACTCTGAAAAGAGACTAAAGACTAGATGCTATTGTAATAATTCCAGACATGCAGAGAGCCTGGTCAGAGACTGTAGTGATGATGATAGGAACAAAAGTAAGCAATATTTTAGAGAGAAACAAAAATCAACAAAATACACTGAGTGATTTATTGATGTATTCTGTATTATGGAGTTAAGAAGAGGGATATGTCAAGAATGAGAATATTTCTTAGTGCATACAGGGTCATCAACCAAGATAGAAAGTGGAGGTTTTAGTTGGGGTACTATGGTAAATTCACTTAATGCTGAGTTTGAGATAGCAGCCTAACCTTCCAAAGGAGTTTATCTAATTGAAAGTTGGAGCTATTGTTAGAGCTATTGGACTAGAAAGAGCTATGGAATTTGTCAGCATATATATAGTCATGAAAGCCATATGATTTTATGAGAAAGCTTATAGAGCAGAGTCTCTTAATTAGGGACATCCTATATACGTTTAGGGGGGAATTCCTGAATCACTTAAAATCTCACTTAAAATTTGGTGTGTGCTTATTTTTCTCTAAGAAAAAGTGTTATAGCTCATTGGAATCTCAAAGATGTCTGTGAACAAAATAAGTCTGAGAAACACAGAAGACAGGTGGAAAGAAAGGAGGATGGGAAAGGGAACTGGCAGTATTTAAAGAATAGACAGAGGAAGATTAATATGGGAAGGAGAATTATAGGAAACAGAGAAATAAAGTTGAATTGCAGAAGCTCAGGGAGGAAGGAATTTCAAGAAGTTGCCACAGAGAAATAAAATGGAACTAAAAGTTGTTTTTTTTTTTTTTTTTTTTTTTTTTCCAATTTGGGAACTAAGACATCATTTTGACCTCTGAATGAACAGTTTTTCTACAATGGTGTGAGCAAAAGTCAAGATGTAGTGAGCTGAGATGTGAAAGGGAGAGGCAGAGAAGAGAGAAAGAAAAATTGAGAATCAGAATTAATGTGATTTAGACTGAAACTATAACATTGCCCAAAACATAGTTTAATATAATTTTATTAGTTATTTTACATAAACTAAATATTATTTATAAGGCAATTTACTCATGTAAAACTTATTATGTTTAATTATTTTAGAGTCCATTCTTCCTTCATTTAACATTGCCAAAGATAACTATTTTCTTATGTCACACTAAACAATTACATACTTTGTTTCTCAGTTTTGTAGCCCTATGTCCACTGATAACATAAATTAAGTTTTAAAATACAAATGACTATTTTAAATCATTGGAAGTAGATACCTCAAGGCCTGTTTACCCCGTAGATAATGTCTCAACTATTTCTTAATTTCCCAATTGCTTAGCAATAATCACTGAAAAATAATTAGATCTTAATTATCCATTTAGAGAATACATATTTCTCTGAAAAATTATGGAGCATTTATGGACATACAGAGAGTAATTTTATGTAGAAGTTTTTTTTTTAATCCCAATCCATTTAGCAGTGTAGACAGATTGCCTTAAAGAATTTCTTTTTTTCTGATTATATCAAATTAGATCTTTTAAAATTACTAGTCCAATAATTTTCTCTACCTTTACTCTTCCTATCCATTATTTATGTAATATAATTGAAGTACATGGTATGTTATAATTTACAATCTAAATTGTATTAAAGCCACGGCTAAATCATGTATTTAAATTCTTATCCAATAATACTGAATACTAATTCCTTGAGTTTTCCATGGGGATAAGAGGTTAAATTTCAATGAATGGGCAATTCATAATGACTATGCTTCAGATCTGATCTCTGAGGAATTTCTCAGTTCCTGATTGGAGTTCACACATCACTTATGGTAGAAATAAATGTGATTGCAGACTGCCTTCTAAATATTAGACAGTGCTAGCTTTTAAGGATACTACTTGATACACCAACATGCAAGTAATACACACACATACATATATATTTAATATTTAAGTATGTTTATGCATGTGTGTAAATGAGTGTATGTGCATTGTAGAGGAAGAAAATGGTGTAATTGGGAAAGAGTTTTTAAGTTATTTGATAGAAAACTCTGCAAGTTTTTTAAACTGAAGCATTATTTTTCAATAATTACTATTAATTCAACAGTGCTAATACAGGTAATGGTAACATTTATTGCAGTTTCTCCCCTTGCAGGCACTACACTGAGACATTCAAATATTATATTAGGAGTATTCAAGTTCTCCCCAACAACAGAGACCAAAGTAACAATTATTTAGTCAAAATAGATGTTTTTCTCTCTCACATGGCTCACATGAGATACATGAGCAAGTGTCTTACATTCTTGATATTCAGAGTGTAGTCCTTGGGCCAGCTACAGAAGCATTTTCTGGGAGCTTGTTGAAAATGCAGTGTCTCAGGTCCAACCAAGATGTTCTGAATTAAAAACAGAATTTCCACAAGATATCCAGGTGACTTGTATGCATACCAAAGTTTGAGAAGTAGATATCGTATCTCCACAGAGGCAGGAATCCAAGTTTCTTGTTGATTCTGTTCTCAAACCCGAGCTTACATTCTATGATCCAAGATCTGCATTCCCTGGAATCAAAAAGGGGAAGAAGAGGAGAGCACTGTATTTTCTATTGTGATAAGACCTGAAGCTTTATAATCACAACTGCAGATGTTTCATTGAATAGAATATAGTAGCACGCCTACATGCAACTGCAAAGGAGGAATTGCTTAGGCACCCATGTGCCTTGTTAAATCTGGGCACTTATTACTAAAGCAGGAAGGACAAGATGTGATATTTGGTAAGTCATTTATAGATGGTCATTCTTACCTCTATGTTACAAGGTCACACCCAGTCTGCTTGATTCCAAAATTCATACTATTCATCACCACATTCTGCTTATTACTTATACCAGATGTAGTTTATTGATATAATCAATAGGATTATGAAACTTCCCCTATAATAACCGGAATTTAAATTTACATTAAGAGGTTTGATAATCAAACAACAGTGAAGTTATGCTAATATATTGTTAAAGAAAAATTACCCCTGACATTTGTTAAAAATGGTAAGGCAGATTTTATTCAGGACCATTGTAATAGATATAGGCTCCACTGCAATAGAGTTTTACAGAGGGTTAGAGAGATTGGGCTTAAAGTCCAACACAGCATGGGCAAGTGGGAATTTATATCTAGTGAACAGGGTAGATATCAATGGATGGAAAATTACTAACAGGAAACATCCAGGCAAAAGGGGGACTCTGGCAGAAACTAACACACCATTGTAAAGCAATTATACTCCAATAAAGATGTAAAAAAAAAAGGGGGGGGCACTCTGGCTAAAACAATCTAACAGGATTCTTGCTGAAGGCAGACCAGAGGGGTCAGGCGTCAGTTGGGGAATTGTGGAGGATGAGGAACCTGATCAGATATCAAGGGCAATCGGACATTGAGGGTGGAGGGTTCTTGCTAAACTTACCAGGGTTCTTGATAAAACTGGACTTTGCAAGGGAATGCACACATGGGTCTAGGAGAAGATTCAGAAGCCAGATGAAAGTTTGGCTAAGTAAAGAATTTTTTTCAAATTGAGCCATTTTTAAAACAATTACTCATTTACTATTAATTATTGTTTGCTAAAAACAACACAAACTGAAGATCATGTACACTTGAAAATATGAAGCTAAAGGGGTGATGAAAGCTAATGGAGAGGACAACAGACCCATATTTTTATCCATGTGTCTGAACTGAAAATGTTGTTTATTTGACACTCCCTTAAAACAATTTGCAATATTAGTTTTTTGAAAAAGTTAAAAGGTTGCTTTGATTATAAACACACAAATATACACAGTTCTAGAGAAGCAGACTATAGTTAAAATTTACACTGAAGTTAGACATGTTTGCCATATATCTACCAGATGACTGAATTGGAGCACACTTCTTGACTTCTCAAAGTGTCTCCATCTGCAATTAAGGGTAATAATCTTGTCCCCAAACCTGTGCAAATTGAACATAATAATCTGCTAAACATGTTCAGGCATGTTCATGCAGAAGCTCACACATAGTGGCTACTCATTAAATGTTAACTTGTATTGAAAAACAAATGAATAAACAAAGAAAACAAAACTTCTCAGACATTAGCCATTTAAGTAGTGGTTTACCATTATAAAATATCATTGCAACTAATTTTTTTTCAGGACAACTTAAGTTTTGGTTGTCTTTCAACTTGATTTTTCATATCATATTTCTCTCAAAATGCTGAAAAGATAAGGAAAATAGTTTACATCCATTCTTATGTTAAAAATAGTCATTGTGTACCATTCACAAAAATTAACTGGAAATTGGTTAATGACTTACATGAAACAATAAAACTCCTAGAAGAAAACATAGGAAAAAAGCTTTTTAATAACGGTCTTGCCAATAATTTTTGGTTATGACAGCAAAAGCACAAGTCAGAAAAGGATATATAAACATGTGGGACTATGTCAAACTAAAAAGTTTCTACACAGCAAAGGAAACCATTAACAAAATGAAAAAGCAATCTATGGAATGGGAGAAAATATTTACAAAGCATACAGCTGAGAAGGATTTAATATCTGAAATATATAAATAACTCATAAAACTCAATAGCTAAAAACCCCAAAACTATCCAAAGAAAAATAGGCAAAGGATTGAATAGATATTTTTCAAAGAAGATATACAAATGGACAACAGGATTATGAAAAGATGCTCAACATCACTAATCATCAGGGAATGTGTATCAAAATCACAATGAGATATCCCCTGATACCAGTTCAGATGTCTATCAAAAGACAAGGGATAACAAGTACAGATGAGGATGTAGAGAAAAGGGAATTCTTGTACACTGTTGGTGGGAATGTAAATTAGTACAGACACTATGGAAAACAGTATGGAGGTTCCTCAAAAAATTAAAAATAGAACCATATGATGATCCTGCAATCCTCCTGTTTGGTATATATGCAAAGGAAGCAAAATCAATATCTTAAAGAGATATCTCCATTCCCAAGTTCACAGCAGCACTAATCACAATAGCCAAGATATGGAAACAATATCCTAAATATCCACTGATGGATGAGTGGATAAAAAAATGTAATACCTATATGTTTTTATATCTATAACTATACATATATACAATGAAATATTATCCAGCCATAAAGAAGGAAATTCTGCTATTCGCAATGACATGGATAACCCTGCAGTCAGTTTTGTTAAGTGAAATAGGCTAGACAGAGATAAATAAATACTCTATGGTATCACTTATATGTGAATTCCAAACAAAAAAAAAAAAAAAGGGAGTTGAACTCATAAAAACAGAATGGTGGTTGCCAGAGGTGGAAAGGGGAGAAATGGGAGCATATTGGTCAAAGGGTAAATACTGTCAGTTATAAGATGAATAAACTCTGAGGATCTAATGTACAGCATGGGGATTATAGTTAATAACAATGTATCACATATTTGAAATTTGCTAAAAGAGTAAATCTTATGCATCCCCCCTGCCAAAAAAGAAAAAAAAAAAGGTAACTATGTGAGATGATGGATAACTTAATTATTTTGATTGTGGTAGCCATTTCACAATGTGTGTGTGTGTGTGTGTGTGTGTATATATATACACATATATATACACAAAATGTATAATATATATATACCAAATCATCACATTGTACACTTTAAACATATAAATTTTATTTATCAATTATACTTCAATAACACTGGGGAAAAATAAGATTAGATGGTCAGGATAGCCATCACTAGGAAAAGAACTTTATAAATGTGAAACAAGGTATAGAAAAAGAACAATGTGTAATAATAATGATTGTCCATACATGGTAGAAATATATTTTTTGTTTATTTTTTGTTATTCTGTTTAAAATTGTTTTTAATTCTCTGTAGTGCATATACATTGTCTTTGTATTAGGAAGAAACAATAAACACTTTGATAAAAAAAATTGTTATTGTGTATTCTTTCCTTCAATTTGATCTTTAAATTGATCCTGGTTACTTTCTATATATCTTTTTCTGTAATAATCTTGGTCTATGGAATCTCATTTTGACATTGATAAAGTATAACTTTTCTATATCCAAAAATAAAGGGTTCTGCAGTGAAAACAAGAATACTATTCTTAATTTGTGAATTTACATATGGAATTCTCACTACTTCTGTTCACATGTCAAAAGAGAGCCTTATATTTAACAGGTTGCTTAAAAAGCACATTCCACATTAATAGCATAGTACCATTAGTGTCTAGTGTCTCAGATTTTGCATTTCATAGAAATGACTAAAATTAAAAATTCTTACAATTTATGAGTCTGTACTGAACTGCATCATTGGTTTAAAAACCTACTGTGAATAATATCATTAAATTCAGACTAAATAAGAGAGAAAGTGTAAAAAATCAAAATTGCAATTAATTTATTTATTCATATTTGTTTGTATAAATATCATCTATCATATTATTTATATATCTCTGTATTTTTAATAGTCAACTATCAAATTTAACACATTAATTGATGCTGCTTATAGTTTTAGGAACAAATGTGATAACTGTTTAAAATGAAGTTTTTTTAGGTAATTATTGGTCATTGTTACATATCGTTTTGCAAACAATGAGCTTGGGTTCTCATAAATTAATGTGAATTGCCATGATACATTTGTTTTTAGTAGTGGCCTTGCTTTATACACTATCTAATTTACATCAAGAATATGGAAGCTTGTATGTTAATAACAAAAACAAAACAAAAATCCTAAACTATACACTTTTGTAAAGAACTTTAATGAAATTTGGATGTTAATAGTTTTTCACTCACGTTTATAAGCCTGATATACCTGACATAGGTATAAATGGGCCCGTAAATGTTCAAAAACATCAGAAAAGAGAGGGTAGAGAATGTCATCATATATAATCTCTTCATATCTGTATTGTCAGATTTGGAGATTGCTAGGATATTTATGAGGTGAGTAAAAAGAAAAAATTAAAACAAAAGGCAGTAACATGTATTGCTTAAACTAATGTACACTTATTATCATGAAGCACAGCATTTGTTCAAATTATGGCATAATTAACTTTTCAAAAATTATTTCATGACCTGAAATAATGATAAGATACTGGTATGATAAAATAAATAGTAATAAAATGAACATTTATTGGGCATTTTCCATGTCGTCAGCATCATGCTAAGCTCGTTACATTAATGTTGAAGTTAATTTTCTATAGTAGAAACGAGAAGAAAACTAGTAAGTTTAACTGAATTGCCAGTGGTTGCCCCCCTAAGAGTGAGGGATTGACTGACACAGAGGCCTGGTCTTTGATTCTTAGCAATAACATTGTGGTATTCAGGAATTTTCCAGTGGCAGATGATAGGAACTCAATTCAAACATAGCTAATCAAATTAAAAAGTGAGATTTAAGGATTTACAGAACTAGGAAAGACAGGGTGCGATTCAGAGACTCATCAACCATCCTCAAGATGCTTTTTATTTTTCCTTTGTCCTCCTCTCAGTATTTCGCTCTGAATGTTGGCAGACTGAACTTTTTTCCATGGGGCCGTGAAGCCCACAGAAAATCCAAGTTTATATCAGCTGACAAGGCAAGAATTTCCTTCCCTAGAGTCATATTCTAAGAAGGCTTTAAAATATTCTCTAGGAAATATACTAGGAGCATTTTTAATTTGCTACCTTAACCCTTTGTCCACTCTGAGGCCAAAGGGGCGGGATTTTTCCCAAGAAAGTTATGTGGAGGGAGAAAGAGATAATTACGCCTCTAAAAAAAAGGGGTAAACTTCGTGGACAGGAGAAAGAGGATTAAAAAAGTAAGAGTCCAATTTTGTAAGATATGCATTTTTAAATGCACATTTTTTTTTAATTTGAGAATATGAATAAGAAATAGTAATATCTTAGGTATAATAAATTTGTTTTATTATATTTGTATTTCTCATATTTTAAAAATTGTCTTTGACAAACATGTTATCTCTATACCTTAAAGGAAAAGTTAATAAAAGAATAATATAAAAAGAAGTTTATTAACCATTAGTATTAATACTAATCTTTAATGATTAATATTTATGAAATGTTACCTTTTATTTCATGGTCATTGTATGAATATAAAAGCAATGACTACATCCAATAACAGTAACTGTTTTCTTAGATATTATTTTAAAACAATTTGGAGATTGTGAGATATTTCACATCAATTTCTGTTTTTTTTTAACATCTTTATTGGAGTATAATTGTTTACAATGTTGTGTTAGTTTCTGCTGTATAACACAGTGAATCAGCTCTATGTATACATGTATCCCTATATACCCTCCCTCTTACACCTCCCTCCTGCCCTCCCTATCCCACCCCACTGGGTGGTCACAAAGCACTGAGCTGATCTCCCTGTGCTATGTGGCTGCTTCCCACTAGCTATCTATTTTACATTTGGTAGTGTATATATGTCCAGGCCACTCTCTCACTTCATCCCAGCTTACTCTTCCCCCTCCCCATGTCCTCAAGGCCATTATCTATGTCTGCATCTCTATTCCTGTCCTGCCCCTAGGTTCTTCAGAAACATTTTTTTTAATTTTAGATTCCATATATATGTGTTAGCATACAGTATTTGTTTTTCTCTTTCTGACTTACTTCACTCTATATGACAGTCTCTAGGTCTATCGACCTCACTACAAGTAACTCAATGTTGCTTATTTTTATGGTTGAGTAATATTCCATTGTATAGATGTGTCACATCTTCTTTATCCATTCATCTGTCGATGGACACTTAGGTTGCTTCCATGCCCTGGCTATTGTAAATAGAACTGCAATGAACATTGTGGTACATGACTCTTTTTCAATTATGGTTTTCTCAGGGTATATGCCCAGTAGTGGGATTCCTGGGTCATATAGTAGTTCTGTTTTTAGTTTTTTAAGGAACCTCCATACTCTTCTCCATAGTGGCTGTATCAATTTACATTCCCACCAACAGTGCAAGAGGGTTTCCTTTTCTACACACCATCTCCATCATTTATTGTTTGTAGATTTTTTTGATGATGGCCATTCTGACCTGTGTGAGGTGAAACTTCATTGTAGTTTTGACTTGCATTTCTCTAATGATTAGTGATGTTGAGCATCCTTTCATGTGTTTGTTGACAATCTGTATATCTTCTTTGCAGAAATGTCTATTTAGGTCTTCTGCCCATTTGGGGATTGGGTTGTTTGTTTTTTTGATATTGAGCTGAATGAGCTGCTTGTAAATTTTGGAGATGAATCCTTTGTCAGTTGCTTCATTTGCAAATATTTTCTCCCATTCTGAGGGTTGTCTTTTTGTCTTGTTTATGGTTTCCTTTGCTGTGCAAAAACTTTTAAGTTTCATTAGGTCCCATTTGTTTATTTTTGTTTTTATTTCCATTTCTCTAGGAGGTGGGTCAAAAAGGATCTTGCTGTGATTTGCGTTATAGAGTGTTCTGCCTATATTTTCCTCTAAGAGTTTTACAGTGTGTGTCCTTATATTTAGTTCATTAATCCATTTTGAGTTTATTTTTGTGTATGGTGTTAAGGAGTGTTCTAATTTCATTCTTTTACATATACCTGCCCAGTTTCCCAGCATCACTTATTGAAGAGGCTCTCTTTTCTCCATTATATATTCTTGCCTCCTTTATCAAACATAAGGTGACCATATGTGCACGTGTTTATTGCTGGGCTTTCTATCTTGTTCCATTGATCTATATTTCTCTTTTTGTGCCAGTACCATACTGTCTTGAGTACTGTAGCTTTGTAGTATAGCCTGAAGTCAGGGAACCTGATTCCTCCAGCTCTGTTTTTCTTTCTCAAGATTTCTTTGACTATTCAGGGTCTTTTGGGTTTCCATATAAATTGTGAAATTTTTTGTTCTAGTTCTGTGCATAATGCCATTGGTAGTTTGATAGGGATTGCATTGAATCTGTAGATTGCTTTGGGTAGTAGAGTCATTTTCACAATGTTGATTCTTCCAATCCAAGAACATGGTATATCTCTCCATCTGTTTGTATCATCTTTAATTTATTTCATCAGTGCCTTACAGTTTTCCGCATACAGGGCTTTTTTCTCCTCAGGTAGGTTTATTCCTAGGTATTTTATTCTTTTCATTGCAGTGGTAAATGGGAGTGTTTCCTTATACTATCTTTCATATTTTTCATCATTAGTGTATAGGAATGCAAGAGATTTCTGTGCATTAATTTTGTATCCTGCTACTTTATCAAATGCATTGATTAGCTCTAGTATTTTTCTGGTAACGTCTATAGGATTCTCTATGTATAGTATCATGTTATCTGTAAACAGTGACAGTTTTACTTCCTCTTTTCCAATTTGGATTCCTTTTATTTATTTTTCTGCTCTGATTGCTGTGGCTAAAACTTCCAAAATTATGTTGTATAATAGTCATGAGAGTGGGCAGCCTTGTCCTGTTACTGATCTTAAGGGAAATTTTTTCAGTTTTTCACCATTGAGAATGATGTTGGCTGTGGGTTTGTCATATATGACCTTTATTATGCTGAGTTAAGTTCCTCTATGCCTACTTTCTGGAGAGGTTTTATCATGAATCGGTGTTGAATTTTGTCAAAAGCTTTTTCTGCATCTATTGAGATAATCATATGGTTTTTCCTCCTTCAGTTTGTTTATATGGTGTATCACATTGACTGATTTGTGTATATTAAAGAATCCTTGCATTACTGGAATAAATCCCACTTAATCATGGTGTATGATATTTTTAATGTGCTGTTGGATTCTGTTTGCTAGTATTTTGTTAAGGACTTTTGCATCTATATTCATCAGTGATATTGGCCTGTAGTTTTCTTTTTCTGTGACGTCTTTGGTTTTGGTATCAAGGTGATGGTGACCTCATAGAATGAATTTGGGAGTGTTCCTCCCTCTACTCTCTTTTGGAAGAGTTTGAGAAGGATAGGTGTTAGCTCTTTTCTAAATATTTGATAGAATTCTCCTAGGAAGCCATCCTCTCCTGGGCTTTTGTCTGTTGGAAGATTTTTAATCACTTTCAATTTCAGTGCTTGTGATTGGTCTGTTGATATTTTCTATTTCATCCTGGTTCAACCACGGAAGGTTGTGGTTTCCTAAGAATGTGTCCATTTCTTCCAGGTTGTCCATTTTATTGGCATATAGTTGCTTGTAGTAATCAGTCATGATCCTTTGTATTTCTGCAGAGCCAGTTGTTACTTCTGCTTTTTCATTTCTAATTCTATTGATTTGAGTCTTCTCCGTTTTTTCCTTGAGCCTGGCTAATGGTTTATCAATTTTGTTTATCTTCTCAAAGAACCCGCGTTTAGTTTTATTGATGTTTGCTATTGTTTCTTCATTTCTTTTTCATCTAGTTCTGATCTGATTTGTATGATTTCTTTCCTTCTGCTAACTTTGGGGTTTATTTGTTCTTCTTTCTCTAATTGCTTTAGGTGTAAGGCTAGGCAGTTTATATGAGATGTTTCTTGGTTTGAGGTAGGATTGTATTGCTATAAACTTCCCTCTTAGAGCAGGTTGTGCTGCATCACATAGGTTTTGGGTCATCGTGTTTTCATTGTTATTTGTTTCTAGGGTTTTTTTTGATTTCTCCTTGATTTCTCTAGTGATCTCTTGGTTATTTAGTTTTGTATTGTTTAGCCTCCATGTGTTTGTATTTTTTCCTGTAACTGATATCTAGTCTCATAGCATTGTGGTCAGAAAAGACACTTGATATGATTTCAATTTTCTTAAATTTACCAAGGTTTAATTTGTGACCAAAGATATGATCTATCCTGGAAAATGTTCAATGAGCACTTGAGAAGAAAGTGTATTCTGTTGGTTTTGGATGGAATGTCCTATAAATATCAATTACGTCCATCTTTTTTAATGTATCATTTAAAGCTTGTGTTTCCTTATGTATTTTGATTTTGGATGATCTGTCCGTTGGTGAAAGTGGGGTTTTAAGGTCCCGTACTATTATTGTGTTACTGTTGATTTCCCCTTTAATGCCTGTTAGCATTTGCCCTATGTATTGAGGTGGTCCTATGTTGGGTGCATGAATATTTACACTTGTTATATCTTCTTCTTGGACTGATCTCTTGATTATTACATAGGGTCCTTCTTTATCTCTTGTAATAGTGTTTATTTTAAAGTCTATTTTGTCTGATATGAGAATTACTACTCCAGCTTTCTTTTGATTTTCATTTGCATGGAATATCTTTTTCCATCCCCTAGCTTTCAATATGGTTGTATCCCTAGCTCTGAAGTGTGTCTCTTGTAGACAGCATATATATGGGTCTTGTTTTGGTATCCATTCAGTCAGTCTATGTCTTTTGGTTATGGCTTTTAATCCATTTACATTTAAGGTAATTATCAATATGTATGTTCCTATTCCCATTTTCTTAATTGTTTTGGGTTTGTTATTGTAGGTCTTTTCCTTCTCTTGTGTTTCCTGCTTAGAGAAGTTCCTTTAGCATTTGTTGTACAGCTGGTTTGGTGGACTGAATTCTTTTAGCCTTTTCTTGTCTGTAAAGATTTGAATTTCTCTGTCAAATCTGAATGAGATCCTTGCTGGGTAGAGTAATCTTGGTTATAGGTTTTTCCCTTTCTTCACTTTAAGTATGTCCTGTCACTCCCTTCTGGCTTGCAGACTTTCTGCTGAAATATCCTCTGTTAACCTTATGGGGATTCCCTTGTATATTATTTGTTGCTTTTCCCTTGCTACTTTTAATATTTTTTTCTTTGTATTTAATTTTTGATAGTTTGATTATTATGTGTCTTGGCATGTTTCTCCTTGGATTTATCCTGTGTGGACTCTCTGTGCTTCCTGGACTTGATTGACTATTTCCTTTCCCATATTAGGGAAATTTTCAACTATAATCTCTTCAACATTTTCTCAGTCCCTTTCTTTTTCTTTCCTTCTTCTGGGACCCCTATAAATCAAATGTTGGTGCATTTAATGTTGACCCAGATGTCTCTGAAACTATCCTCAATTCTTTTCTTTATTTTTTTTCTTTATTCTGCTCTGCAGTAGTTATTTCCAGTATTTTATCTTCCACACATTAACAGAGAGGCTGCCTAAAATCATAATAAGTTCACAAACACCACCATACATGGAGCTGAACACCAGAGAGACTATCCTCAATTATTTTCTATATTCTGCTCTGCAGTAGTTATTTCCACTATTTTATCTTCCAGGTCACTTATCAGTTCTTCTGCCTCAGTTATTCTGCTATTGATTGCTTCTAGAGAATTTTTAATTTCATTTATTGTGTTGTTCTTCATTGTTTGCTCTTTAGTTCTTCTAGTTCCTTGTTAAACATTTCTTGTATTTTCCACATTCTATTTCCAAGATTTAGTATCATCTTTACTATCATTACTGTGAATTATTTTTTCAGGTTGACTGCCTATTTCTTCTTCTATTTTTGGTCTGCTGGGTTTTTACTTTGCTCCTTCATCTGCTGTGTATTTCTCTGTCTTCTAATTTTGCTTAACTTACTGTGTTTAGGCTCTACTTTTCACAGGTTGCAGGTTCGTAGTTCCCGTTGTTTTTGGTGTCTGCCCTCAGTGTGTAAGGTGGGTTCAGTGGGTTGTTTAGGCTTCCTGGTGGAGGGACTCATGCCTCTGTTCTGGTGGATGAGGCTGCATCTTGTCTTTCTGGTGTTCAGCTCCATGTATGGTGGTGTTTGTGAACTTATGATTTTAGGCAGCCTCTCTGTTAATGTGTGGGGTTGTGTTCCTGTCTTGCTAGTTGTTTTGCAAAGGATGTCTAGCACTGTAGCTTGCTGGTCGTTGAGTGGAGCTGGGTCTTACCATTGAGATGGAGATCCCTGTGAGAGCTTTTACCATTTGCTATTATGTGGGGCCGGGAGGTCGGTGGTGGACCAATGTCCTGAACTTGGCTCTCCCACCTCAGAGGCTTGGGCTTAACACCCGGCCTGAGCACCAAGATCCTGTCAGCCACTAGGCTGCTAGTGCTGGAGGGTCTCCTGCAGAAGTGGGAGGTAGCTGTCACTCACCACAGGGACAAAGACAATGGGAGCAGAAGTTCTGCGAAGCACTCCTTGGCACAAGCCCTCCTGGAGTCTGCCATTAGCTCCACTCCATGTCAATTTCTTATCTTCTATTATAAGCTTTGCTCTCTACATTTATAAGAACTAAATATAGTTAATATTCAGGTACTTTTTAAATTCAATTGTCTCATGTTTTCAGATAACTTGTAACTAAGATTTTATTTGTGTGTGATTTAATGTAAGTCTTAATGTAAGTCTACTTTCCTATATGTTTCATGTTTGTCCTGTTATTTGTTCTGTTATTGCCTCCTTTCCTGACCTTTTTTTTAGTAGCTTATTACATCTTTTCTTCTGGATTTTTAGCTATACTTCTTTGTTATACTGTTTTCTTAGTGAATTAAAATATACTAACTTATATCACAGTCTATTTAGAATTAATATTTTGTTAAGTAACATGTAATCTACAAAACATAAGAGTTTAGGTCTATTTACTCCATCTTTTCTCAAGTTACTTCTACATGTTATAAGTCTCACAATGCATTAATATTTGTGCTGTTAACAGTCAATTGAATTTTTTTTTAGCTTCCTGAGCTGCATTTTTTCTTTTTAATTATTTTGAGTTTTTGAATTTTATTTTAGTTATTTTTTATACAGCAGATTTTTATTAGTTATCTATTTTATATGTATTAGTGTATGTAACAGTCAATTGAGTTTTAAGAAATATATTTTTAAAAGAAAAATTGTATTTTAGATCTATCTACATATTTTAAGTTTTTAATGATACTATTTCCTTCATGTAATTCTGAATTACTAACTGTTACCATTCTCCTTCAGCCTGAAGAACTTCCTTTATTCTTTCTTATATTGCACATATACTTCTAATAATTTTAATCAATACTTTGTTAGGTTTTTAATATATTTGTAATACATTTATAAAAATTTTATTGTATTTATAATATACAAAAAATAATATATTCACAATACTTATTTTATCTGCAAATTTTTAAAATATTTATAATATTTATTTAAAAATATTTGTCTGGTAATGCCAATATCTGATCTTCTGAGGGGTACTTCTAGTAACTGTTTTCATTATTTCTTGAATGATCTTGGTTATTCAATCTTGAATAATCTTATTTTTTAAATAATAATCTTAAATACGTGGGTTTTGTATTGCTGGTCATTCTAATAACTAGCAAAATTTAATTATATATTATGGGTGACAATACATTGTAGAGACTGTGGATTCTATTTGTTTCCTGTGAAGAGTGTTAAGATTTTCCTCAGTAGTCAATTAAATTACTGGGTATCTTCTTGACAGTTAGGGCAGGTCTATTTTGGCATTGTCCTTAGTGAAGAGGAATAGCTCTTAGTCTTGGACTTCATATTTATTCCTCTGACATGGTCATTCTGGGAGTTTAATGGAAAGTCTAAGGTTTTGACCAAGTTACTAACATGGAAGGACTTGCACTTCAAACTTCGGAAAAGCCTGAACAAACTTTTTGGCCAGGCCAATATTTCTACAGCCGATTGAATTTACTGAAATTTCTACTCTGCTCATTTTCTCTTCTAGCTATTGTTTTTTTTGTTGTTGTTGTTGTTGTTGTTGTGTTTGTGCAGTTTAGGAGTCAATTAAATATTAAATAGTAATCCATATGTAAATTCTGCAGATTCTTTTTCTGTGGTTACTTTTCTTGGATTTTATGACTCAATTTCCAGCAATTCTGATTTTCAAATTCTGATTCCTCAGCAGAGTAAGGTTGCCATTTTCTGTTTTAGCTCAATGCATGATGAAAGTTGTGAGAGATGAGAATGCCTTTAGGGGAGAAGATAGTTAAATGTGAATTTCCCCTAAAGCTCTTATTCCCTTTAAATGATAGTTCATCTCCAGTTTCTGTGTGACTTCAAAAAGTTAATGGATAGGGCCTCCCTGGTGGCGCAGTGGTTGAGAGTCCGCCTGCCGATGCAGGGGATACGGGTTCGTGCCCCAGTCTGGGAGGATCCCATATGCCGTGGAGCGGCTGGGCCCGTGAGCCATGGCCGCTGGGCCTGCGCATCCGGAGCCTGTGCTCCGCAACGGGAGAGGCCACAACAGTGAGAGGCCCGCATACCGCAAAAAAAAAAAAAAAAAAAAAAAAAGTTAATGGATAAATTTCAGCCAGGGTTAATATTTTTTATTGGAAGGAATGTTAGTCCAATGGGTGCACTGTGCCACTGCTGGAAACAGAGTATATGTTTCCTTTTTCAAATATTGTTATCCTCTAGCAAATTCACCAGTGGGTTATTTCAAACACTGTTGCTAGAATTACTTCTTATGTTGAGATGAAGAGTTTAAGGAAAATAAAAACTTTTTTTATATTAATTTTCATGGCAGATTGGAATAGAATATTAATCGATTTTTCTACTCTCCATCTAAGAACACCTTTACTATATCAGAGACATATGAGAAAAAATACTGTAAATAAATGTCAGATATTTAATTAAGATTATACTGTTTATTGGTATAGAATTATTTACTGCTGGAATAACTTAGTTGATATATTTCTTCAGGATTTCATTTCCAATCAATTTATTAACATTGTCTGAGCCTATAGATGAAATATATGGTATAGTAAAATGCATATGACCCTTGGAATCAGATTTACATAAAATTTAATCTCAAACTTACCTTTATAAACTCAATGACACTAAATATATATATATATATATATATATTTTTTTTTTTTTGTGGTACATGGGCCTTTCACTGTTGTGGCGTCTCCCATTGCAGAGCACAGGCTCCACACATGCAGGCTCAGCAGCCATGGCTCATGGGCCTTCCCAGACTGGGACACAAACCTGTGTTCCCTGCATTGGCAGGCAGACTATCAACCACTGGGCCACCAGGGAAGCCCGACACTAAATATTTTTAACCAACCTGAGCTTTGGTTTTCTTATCTATAAGTATAGAGATAATATCTACTTTATATTAAATAATAGTAATCTAAATGAGCTTTGTTAATATAAATGGATATTGACTTAATCATAATTATCATTTCTGTACCTTGATATACACATATATTCACATTTCTGGTCAACTGATGTTGCCAAAGTTGCCAAGACAATACATTGGAGAAAGCCACAAATGGCACAATGACTTGATCTCTACATGTAAAAAATGAATTTACATCCTTACCCCACAAAACACGCAAAAATGAATAAACAGTTTGTAATTGGAGATGAACTATCATTTAAAGGGAATAAGAGCTTTAGGGGAAATTCACATTTAACTATCTTCTCCCCTAAAGGCATTCTCATCTCTCACAACTTTCATCATGCATTGAGCTAAAACAGAAAGTGGCAACCTTACTCTGCTGAGGAATCAGAATTTGAAAATCAGAGTTGCTGGAAATTGAGTCATAAAATCCAAGAAAAGTAACCACAGAAAAAGAATCTGCAGAATTTACATATGGATTACTATTTAATATTTAAATACTGTTTTTAAATAATACAAATAAATACTCACCTAAATGTGAGCTCAAAAAACTACAAAATTCATAGAAGAAAACACTGGAGTAAATTTTTATGATCTTGGGTCAGGCAATAGCTTACTAGATGCGACATCAAAAGTGCAAACAACAACCACAAAATTTTAAAACATTCATGTGGCAAATGACACCATCAAGAAAGTAAAACACAATTCATAGAATGGGAGAAAATATTTGACAGTCATTTATCTGACAAGGGACTTCTTTCCATTATATATTTAAAAAGCCTTTCAACTCTACAATAAAATGACAGATAACCCAATTAAAGGATGAGCAAATGATTTGAAATCACATTTTTCAAAAGAAAGTATACAAATGACCAATAAACACATGAACAGATGTTTAACAACATTAGCTATCAAGAAATGCAAATCAAAACCACAGTGACATACCAGTTCACGCACACTAAGATAGATAAAGTAAAGGAGACAGACAATAACAAGTGTTGACAATGATGTGGAAAAAGTATAATCCTCATGCATTATTGGTAGGAAAATAAAATGTTGCTGCTGCTTTGGAAAACAATTTAGCAACTCTTCAAATCTTAAATATAGAGTTACCATGAGAACAGCAATTCTACTTCTAGGAATCAATATACACCCAAAAGAAATGAAAACACATGTCCATGCAAAAACATGTACATAAATGTTCATAGAAGCACTATTTATAATAGCCAAAATGTAGAAATAGCCCACATGTCCCTCAACTGGTGAACAGATGAACAATATGTTTATTGATATTGATACAGTGGAATATTATTCAATAATAAAAAGAATGAAGTACTGATACATACTACAGCATAGATGAACCTTGAAGGCACTGTGCTAAGTGACAGAAGACAGTCACAAAAATATATATATTGCATGATTCTACTTATGTAAAATATTCAAAACTGGAAAATCCATAGAGTGAGAAAAAAGATTAATGGTTGCCTAGACCTTGGGGACAGACAGGGTGGGGGGATGGGAAACTGGGAAGAGTAGGAATAGAAAAAAAATAGGAGTGTGTATGGAGTTTTTTTGGGGTAAAGAAAATCTTCTAAAATTAGATTGTGGGGAAATTTGTACAAGTCTGTGAATATGCTAAAAGCCACTGAACTGTATACTTAAAATGTGTGAATTTTAATGTATGTGAAATATATCTCAGTAAAGTTGTAAAGAAAAATTTACAAGCCAAGCCATACTAGTTGCTCCTTAGACTTTAATATGTTTGACAGTAATATAACCTAATTTTTTTTACTTGTTTGCTTTAATGTTGGCAAGATGATTTATTACCTAAAAATAATTTCTAATTTAAATGAAGCATAAACTTTATCATCTCTATCAAACTTGCATCTGATTTTATGTTTTATATCCTTCTTGTTCCTGTCCATAAACAAAGTTTAATTTAATTGTAATCATGGATTAGAACATCTCTTGCATCTTGTCTTCATTTCTTTATAAAGGATAATGACATTTTGGCTTTGTGACTAATTCGAGTGTCTTTCAAGTACAAATCATTAGTACTATTTGTGTATGCATATATTCAATAATGATTCCTCTCAAATAAAATTTTTCTCAAAAGTACTTGGACAAAAATATGTAGTATAGAATGCTGAAATGATTTAAAAACAAAAACAAAATGTAAAAACTACCATCTTGAAAAGATGAGTGTGGCAAGAGAGTAAAGCAGAACCAGAAAAAAAAAAAAATGATAAAAGAACCATTTCCACCTCCTCCTGACTGTCTTCCTTTTGGTGGAGATGAGCAAATTTAGGCTGGGCTTAGATGCCCTGTGCTATATAGGGCTCTTCTTATATCTGAAATCACATAATTATTCACAGAGCGCAAGACTGCTTTGCTCTGAGAACATTTCAATGGTAATATATTTCAGTATATTTTCAACTATTAAATCATAACCAAAAGAGTTTTGAATGTAAATTAGTGGTATACTATCTGACGCCATTAACAATGTTTCTTCTTTTGAATTGTCATGAAACTCTCTAAAAATATTTAATTAGATTAAAATAATTTTTAAAAGAACTATTAAAATTTCCAGCTAGTAACATTTTTTCTATATAGCTTTAACATATTGGGAACTAAGTAACTATATATCAAATGAATTTATCTAACCTGGATTATGAAAATGGAGAATTTAAAGATTCTTTGTGGATGAAGAATTGAATTTAATTATCAAGGTAAATTCTAAAAAATAAAATTGCTTGTTATAGATAAAAGGTGATATTTAATCCATAAAATATAAAAATTAAAAATAAATTTATAAGTTTTTTTGAAAGTGAGATTTGTAGTTATAAAATACTGAATTTAAGGCATATTTTCTAAAGTAGGTATAAACTACTACTGTCTTAGATCAATATATGACCTTCCTTTCCTCCATGCATAATAATAATAATATGGGAAATACACTCTAGACATTCACTGAACATCAGATGTGTTTTGGTATTTCAGGGTCGGATAGAAATCAGCTATTTGTAAGAAGTAAACGTTCACTAATTAATGGATGAACAATCTTCCTAAATCCAAGTGCAAAGTTTGCATGAACCCATCTCCTAGAAAAACCTATAAAGGATTACTTTCTATCAAATGTCTCAAATTATTAAAATGCTAACAAAGCCTCATATAACGTGCATTGATGATTATCTTTCCTCAGCATACATAATCCTGGAAAGAATAGAGTTTACCTTTCTATATAAGCATGATTCTTCATAAAACAGCTTGACAGTGATTTCCAATTTTGGAGTTATACACTACAATTTATAATCCAAATTTGTATTTTTTTCTTCTACATTATATTTTTTATTGTCAACATTTTAGTATTTTGATTGCTCATACATAATCACATTTATTATTTTACATGGAAATCATATTGTTCACCTAATTGTTTTAATCTTCTTGTAATATCCAAGTTTCTGCAGACAATCTTATAAACAATTCTGGACCTTCTAGGCACCCAGTCCTCACATTGGGTGACACTGGTGGGAACAAATGGAAGATGAATTTAAACCGTATTATCAAAAGCCCTGCATTTCTTCCTTAAGAACAATAGTGACACACTGTATAGAATTACATAGTTCTGACATTTAATTCTACAGTTTGGACTTACTTTTCCCAAGTATAATAATATGGGCTGTACAGTCAGGCATAGTAAGAATCAATGATTTACATGGTTAGTCAACTCTCAACCAGGATCGAATTCCCCACAATCTAGCTCCCAAGAGCCACTTCTAGCCAAATTCTCCCATTGATTTATGTTTTGTGTTCTTGTAGTAGATAGAGAATGGAAGACAAATACCATTTGATACGGGCATAGATCTATGCTTTAGCCACTCTCTATTACCAAACAAAGAATTTTGTTAGTGCTATCCTCATTGCACAGGGATTTCTGGGGAACTGGCCTGCCAAGCAATTCTAATTTGAAATCCAGATGGATGTGTTCTCGTTTCTTCAGAAACTTGTATGTTTAACCTCATAAATTTATCACTGAAACCCAGAAGATTTATGTTATAAGGGTCTCCTTTTCTTTCCCTTCTCTCAATTCTCATGGTTTCCTCCCATACAGTTTCTTTACCTCCTTATTCTACCAAGGCCAAGAAACAATGTGAGCTGAATCTGAAAAGTACTCGGAGATGCCATCCTGCTCCCAGTATCTACCATTTTTTACACCTTTGAAATAAACTTTCTTGGAAGACAGTATGCAGGCAGCCAAGACAAATCATGAATGTCTCATATAATAATTTAGTTTTTTCCTCATTGTCTTTTGTAGACCAATATATTTTTCTCAAACTAAAAATCATCTTTACCTATCCATATTCTATACTTGTTTCTGGGGTTTTTCCACCCATTTCAAGAGCCCATTGTAAACATGTGAAAGAAATATCAAAAAAACATTATAAACACCTAAAAATATTTTTAAGCCTTCACTTTTATTATTTCAAAAGTCTCTTAAAACTAAAGTTGAAAGAGATTTTTATCAAAATTTTAAAAATATTTTAAAATAAGGAAAAACAACTCCTTCAATTTTAAACTACAGAGTGAAACTTTGGATACAAGTATCATTTGTAAAATTTGAATGACACTTTTCAAACTCCAGACAATAAGAGAGGGTCCACAGTCAGTTAGAGACATACCAATACCCCGAAAAACCAAACATAGACTGTCTTAACCATAATTTTGCAGTGAGAAACATAAAACGAAAAGTTCTTTTTAAAATTTCAGTATAAAGGTAAGTTTTAAATTTTATATATTTGCATTCATTTAGAATTTATGGAGACTTCCCTGGTGGCGCAGTAGTTAAGAATCCACCTGCCAATGCAGGGGACAGGGGTTCAATCCCTGGCCCAGGAAGATCTCACATGCCACAGAGCACTAAGCCCGTGCACCACAACTACTGAAGCCCACACGCCTAGAGCCTGTGCTCCACAACAAGAGAAGCCACTCCAATTAGAAACCCCTGCACTGTAAGGAAGAATAGTCCCCATTCACTGCAACTAGAAAAAGCCTGCGTGCAGCAAAGAAGGCACAATGCAGCCCAAAATAAATAAATCAACAAATCTATTTTTTTTTTAAAAAGAATTTATGTATAAGGTGGTGTGCAGTGTGTACTTGGGTCCTCTAAAAGTTTTAACGTAGTACCAGAAGATAGAAAGAGGAGCTCGTGGTAAATGAACCTTATGAAGGTTCCTTTTATATTTATCAAAACAGTATTTGCTGAGCATCGAGTAAATGCAAGGTACTAATGACATAGCAAAGAATAAAGCACCTATGTTTCAAGGGACTCACCTCCTGTAAACACTGCAAAAGTTCTGAGAACTTGGAAATGCTGTCTTTATTCTGACTTCCCTTACCTGTGTCCAGCTCCACTGAACTTGAAATTTCCCTAACACACATGTTGCAGTGAGGGAGTTAAGAGTGGATCTGCATGATCAAGTAAAATTTCAGCAGTGCCATTTATCATGCCTCTAAGCATCCATAACTCAGAATATTCCAAAGAGATTGCTGTTGTATGCAATGGACTCAGAATTCAACACAAAAACTCAGCTCCTAACCATATAGTTTCAACAATCCTTGACTTTTCCCACTCATTGTGAGATATTTCAGCAGGCTTCTATATCCCTATATGTTCTTGCTTGGCAAAGAACCTTTTAAGAGGAAAATCTTTTATAATTTGATCTCAACGTGAATTGTTTAATCTTTAACCCCAAATATGACAAATAACTTTGATGAGCATTATCAAAAACAATATTAACAAGTATATGAATTAATTTTCTTGTTTAAAGACTAAGTACTAGAATCAATAGTAGATTTCACCTAATAATCTCAATGTAATAAAAAATATATATTATCTAAGCCAATGAAATATAAGGAAGTTTCAGCTAGGTTTTCTATATTATGACAAAAAAATTTAGAAGCAGTTTTAAAAGATAGATTCTTACACAGTATTCCTTGAATTTACAAAACGTACTTATAAAAAATTATTATTCAGTTTAGTCTGTTCTATTTTCCTGTAATTGGACCCCATCAAAGTTATATTAAAAAGTTATTTGTTTTTACTTTAGAACATTTATTCTAAAAACAATATAAGACATATGTTCAGAGAATTCTTTGATGCTATGAGGAATGATACCAGAAATAGGATATGTATAAATGTGAATCTACTTTTATGAAAAAGAAAAACTTTTATATGGTATATCTATGCTACTGTTGAATGTTAAAGATAGCAACTGTGGAGGATGGAGGGAAAAAATCAGATTTCATATTCAAATAATAAATCCACAGCACAGGTTGTTCTAGAAACTGTGAGGGGTTAAATGGTGCAGACTTTTCCTTGAGAATGTATAATCTAACAGAGTTACAGGATAAATACAGTTGTTTATATTAATGAAACCAGTTAAGTTATATAATTACCAGATGCCATAAAATCACAGAAACAAAAAGAGAAACTTAAAAATGTTATTTAAAAGACAAATCAACTAAGTCATTTTTATACCATAGGTCTTAAATACTCAGTGACAAAGATTAAGAATAAAGGGGAAATTGCATCCTAAATAAAGTACAGGTAGTGTACTGTCATATCTTCAAATGATAACTGAGTTTGGCAGAGAGTATGTACACAATGTCTATGTATAAATCAACAATGCAAGAAATAAACAATTGAATAAAGCAGATGGGTGGTTCAGTCAGTTGAGTGTTTGATTCTAGAACTGGATTTTCCTTTTAAGGTCCACTTATCTCTGAAAGTGTTACAATTTGGTTTAAAAAAGAAGTGGAAATATTTCAGAAAAGGGACTTGTTCACTTAAGAGAAACAGAATTTTAGAGCTAAACATCTCTAACTTTCATTTTGGGACATACTGCATAAGCACAGTGATGCCTAACAAACCCAGAAGCTTTGTTTACTCTGTGAACAGTTTCTAATAAGCACAATACAAAATAAAAATAGACATATTAAAACACACATGTGCACACACACATATACACACACAGGGAGGTGATTTTCCAAGGCCTCATTTCACAGTTATGGAAAAAAAAAAAAACTCTATAGTAAAAATTCACCATCAAGGATTTCATAGGAAGGTTTGAGAACTACTGCTTTAGATGCCTTCTTGGTCTCCTCCAGCTTTGAAGGATGTCTAACAGAAGATGACAGAGTAGGCAGAAACTGAACTTGCCTCTCCATGGGCACACCTAAATCACAACTATTCGCAGAACAGCCATCAATGAAAAAATCCAGAGCCTACCAGAAAAGATCTTCTATAGCTAAAGATATAGAAAAGAACCAAAATGAGATGAGTAGGAGGGGAGAAGTTGAGGTATAGTTAAGCCCCATACCTCCAGGTAGGCATCCCACAAAAGGGAGAATAATTATAATTACAGTGGTTCTCCCCAAGGAGCAAGGGGTCTGAGTCCCACATCAGAGGTCCTGTACCAGGAAGACAAGTACTCAGGATATTTGGCTTTGAAAGCCAGTGAGGCTTACTTTCAGGAGAGCATGAGGGCTGTGGGAAATAGAGACTCCACTCTTAAAGGCTGCACATAAAATCTCACATTCTCCAAGATCCAGAGCAAAAGCAGTAATTTGAAAGGAGCCTAGGTCAGACCCAGTTGCTAACCTTGGAGAGCCTCATGGAAAGGCAGGAGGCAATTGAAACTCACTCTTGGGACATGGACACTGGCAGCAGCCATTTTTGAGAGTTCAGTTCACCACAAGGACACTGTTTATGGTAGAAACATTTTGCAATCCTCTCTCAAACTCATTAGTGCTGGTTCCTGAACCTGCCCACAAGCCAGTTGATACCAGTCCTAGGATGTCCTAGGCCACGCAGCTAGCTGGATGGGGATATGACCACCCCCAACATCATGTCAACTGCCTCAGGACCCTTGAACCCCCAGCTGCCAAGTGCCGGATTGTTAAAATGCATTTGAAATTAAGAGATCAGCAACTTAAAACAATCATGTACATGATAGATAGATAGGTAGATAGCTATATATAAGTCTCATGTAAACAGAAACCAAAATCTGTAATACATACACACACACAAAAAAAAGAAAAAGGAATCCAAAAATAACATTAAAGTTAGTCAACAAAATAACAAGAGAACAAAAGAAGAAAGGAACAAAAAATACCTATGAAACCAACCCCCAAACAATTAACAAAATGTCAATAAGAACATACCTATCAATAATTATAAGTGTGAATAGACTAAATACTCCAATGAAAAGACATAGAGTGATTAGGAAACAGTAAACAAAATGAAAGACAACTGATGGACTGAGAGAAAATATTTGTAAATGATGCTACTGACAAGTGAGTAATATCCAAAATATTCAAATAGCTCATACAGCTTAATATCAAAAAGCAAACAACCCAATCAAAAACTGGGCAGAAGACCAAAATGGACATTCTCCAAAAAAGACATACAGATGGCCAACAGGCACATGAAAAGATGCTCAATATTTCTAATTATTAGAGAAGTGCAAATCTAAACTGCAATAATTTATCACTGCACACCAGTCAGAATGGCCATCATTAAAAAGTCTACAAATAATAAATGCTGGAGAGGGTGTCGAGAAAAGGGAACACTCATGCACCATTGGTTGGAATGTAAATTGGTGCAACCACTATGGAAAACAGTACGGAGGTTCCTCTAAAAATTAAAAATAGAACTACAATATGATCCAGCAATCCCACTTCTGGGTATTTATCCAAAGGAAACAAAAACACTAATTAGAAAAGTTATATGCACCCTGATGTTCATTGCACCATGGTGTTGCCAGAAAGGAGTGGGGTGGGGGGAGAAAAAATAGGTGAGGGAGATTAAGAGGTACAAACTTACAGTTGCAAAATAAATGAGTCAGAGGTATGAAATATACAGAGTGATGAATATAATCAATATGTATAATCAATAACTAGATAACATCTTTGCATGGTGATATATCATTATTAGCCTTATGGTGGTGATTATTTTGAAATGTATAGAAATATTGAATCCCTATGTTATGTACCAGGAACTAACATAGTGCTGTCAGTCAATTATCCTTCAAAAACAAACAAACTCATGGATAAAGAGACCAGATTTGTGGTTATCAGAGGCAGGAGGAGGGGATAGAAGGAACTAGAGGAAGGTAGCCAAAAGGTACAAACTTCCAGTTATAAGTGTAGCAAGTACTAGCAATATAATGTACTACGTGATGAAAATAATTAACACTGCTGCAAGTTACATGTGAAAGGTATTAAGAGAATAAATCTTAAATATTCCTATCACAAGGAAAAAAATATATCTACTTATTTCTGTTCTTTTAGTGTTGTATCTGTATGAGATGATAGATGTCCACCAAACGTCGTGGTAATCATTTCATGATATATGTATGTCAAATCATTATGCTATACCCCTTAAACTTACGCTGTGCTGTATGTAAATTATATCTCAATAAAACTGGGAAAAAAAGAGGAGAAAAAAAGGAAATTTAGTGAAAAATTGCAGCCTTCTGTCTGAGCATTCTATGGTCAAAAAATGTTTGAATAATTAAGTGAGTTGCCTACTATGAATGGTCCATATTGAAGAGGGAAAAGACCCTAAAGGATCAAAGAGCAAAATGCTGTAATATATGGGGGCAGATGGGGTGAGAAGTTAAAACAGAGAAGAATATTGCAAAAAAATTAGATTTGGAGAAGAATTACTAGGAAAGAGTACAAAACTGGATTTGGGGAACTGAGAAAAAATGTTTGGCAAAGCTGATTTTAATTTCATGAGTCTGTGAGACTAAGAGAATAATAGTCCTACTGCTATATTGTATTTTAACAACCTGGACACTTAATCTAGTCTAAGGACACCAAATTCAAGCAAAATAGATTTTGACAGTTTTCATTTGAAAGATGTAGAACAATTCCAAAAATTACTGCATGGCTTCAGCACTTACTGGTGTCAAAATAGTCCTAGTGAAATAATTGACTCTTTATTAAGAAAATGCCTTCCAAGTTTTTCCCAAACTCTTCTAATATTTCAAAGAGGGGCAGTAGACTTGCCCCTACCAAGAATCAAAGCTAGGAACATCTGTGTCATCCCCTAATTTTCCATTTATTCTTAATATCTGGTTAGTCACCAGGTCCTGTAAATTAATTTTTTCCAAAATATCTTTTGAATCTGGATATCCTTGCTGTTCCTACCACTCCCTCACTTTCAGCTCTCAACATTTTTTCATCTATGTTTATTCTTCAGTTCTGTCAGAAATTCCTACCTCCAAAACAGAATTTAAATCTGACTACTTTTCTATATCTTCATTAACACAAACCTGATTTAGGTACCACCACCTCTATCCTAAAACACAATAATTGCTTCCAGAATCATCTAGCTTCCAGGGTCTTCGTTTTTAATAAGAATCTGATTAGTCACTGCATGTCCCTAGCTTAAAGTCTTTTGATGGTTTCTGCTTGATTTACAGGTAGAATTCCTCAGTATGAACAACATTATACTAAACTGTCTTGCCCCACCTACATTTATAAATTCATCTAGAACCACTCTCCCCGTCCTTGACCCTTTGCTTCAGGTCCACTTAGGTATTCTTTTATTTCCCACCTACAAGTCCATCTCTTTCTGGTCACAGGGTTTCTGCATTTGCTGGTACCACTGACTTTAGGGCTTTCTTTTCAAATTTTGACAGAGCTGACTCCTTCGTCCTTCTGGTCTCAGTTCAAATGCCACTTCCCTCAGAGAAGACTCTGCTGACAACCTGCTCTAAGGTGGTGAAAACTTTTCCCCTCCCCAGATAGAAAGACTCTATTACATCTCCTTTTTTGTTATATTGTAGTTCATATACAAAATTTTCAAAACATTTGTTGGAGGAGGTCATTGAGAAGATGTGATGGCAGGCTAATCCCTGAGCTGGACCTGTGCATCTGGAGGCTTCTTTACTCCCTCCTCTGTCCTTGGAATGTACATTTCACCAACTATTCCCACACTAGGAGCCATTTCAAGGGTGCAGCCTTGAGACAGTAATGTGTTTGAAACCATCTGAACTGAATTCATGACTAACCCAGTTAAGGTCTCTACAAATGTTTAAAATTCTGATGGACAAGTCTGGAGATCTACTCATCTTGCAGCCACCCTAAACAAGCCTTGTAAGTAAGTTCCCTTGCTTATTAAAACTGCCACCTACTGATCTGGAGTGATCTGCCTTTTCAGTCTCTTCTCTTCCATGTATGAGGGCCAGTTTTGAAGTTCACCAGGGAACTCACAAGGTTGTGAACTCACAACATTTCATTATTATTGTTTCAAAGTAGTAAATGCACATAAATTTACATTTTAAATGACTTACAGTGAAAAGTAATGGTCTCCTGCTCCACTTGTATTCCCCAGTGCCAACCACTTTCAATTCTTATCTGTTTCTTTTGTTATTTGGTTTTGGTTCTTCATGTTTCTAAATAGTGTACTGATTCTATTATTCTTTGAAACTTTTTTTTTTGCTTTAGAATTTATCATTTGACTTCTTAAAATTGAAAATAAAAAGTTAGCTCTCTTACATTTACCAAAACCTTCTAACTCCTATCTTCATAGTTTTGATTTAATTGATCATTATGTTCATTTTATTATTGTTTTGTATATAGTATGCATAGTAGAGTCAGGTAGTGTATAATGATTATATTTAATTCTTATAATACTTTTTGTTTACCCTGGAGTTAATTGCTTCATCTTTCCACTTGCTTAATATTCTACGAACCTAACACTAATTTATCTACAGACTTCACCAGAAGTGTACATTCATCTTGATATGTGCAGATGAATTTTTCTGTTTTATTTCTCTGTGGTGATATTTCTAATTGTAACCAAGCAGGATCCTATGGGGTCTTCCCCAAACAGACCCTCCCCCATATCCTCTGCTATAGCTCCTCTCTGAAGTACCTAGATAATAATATTTGATGTACATTTCCTGATTTGTTTTATAGATGCTAAAACCCCCACCAAGTGGAAGAAATTAACTACTTGATGACCATGAGCATGTTGCCCCCAGACCTGCCGATGCCTAAGAATTGATAATGTTAATCCCTGTGACACCACCCTCTTACCTCACCATCAACAAATCAGAGAATTGTGCACAAGCTGATCATATACCCTGGGACAACCCTCCCTCAGATTGCCTTTAAAAATTCTTTGCTGAAACCTATCGGAGAGTTCAGGTTTTTTGAGCACCAACTGCCATGGACTCCTTGTTTGGTGCCCTGTAATAAATTCTGCATTTCTCTTCACTACAACCCAGTGTCAGTAGATTGACTTTACTGCATGCAGGTCCAAGTTTGGTTCAGTAAAATCTTGCCTCCTACTTTCCTTCTATCTGATCAGCATTTTTCATTTAGAAAATTCCTTGATGCCCCTCTTCCTAGAGAGATGACTTGCTTTCTTACAACTGAATCTTTCCACTAAAACATAAGTCCCAGGGGGATAGAGATTTTCTCTTGTTCACTAGTGCTTCATGAATGAACTGAACAGTACTTGGCACCTAGTAGCCAATCAATGAATATTTGTTCAACAAACTCTGAGATTCTTATTACTTAATCCTTCCTTGACACAAGGCTACTCTTCTTAACATTGCTCTGGTTCTTCATTGACTAGGGTTATGTTTATGCTCTTTAACCTGTCCTGCAAAGCTGAAACTCGCCTGTCAATATATCATAATTTTTCCATTCACTCTGGATGCCTCACTTCCACCACACTGCAATTCAGGTCATTCTTTCAGCACTTTTCTTTACATTTTTCAATGTTTTGCCCCTGTTCTATATATGGCAATCTACTGCTGTTTTTTCAGTATGATCACAGGAAAATATATTCTTCGAAAGTTTTCCAGATCTTTAACTAGAATTAATCATTTCTCCTCTATTCATGCCTTTTAACTTTGCTCTTCAAAGTGTGTGCCACAAAATATTAATGTTGGCATTACGTGGAAATTTGTTTCAAATGCAGAATCCTGGGACCCCAAACAGATGTATTGCCTCAGAATTTGCACTTTAGGAAAATTCTTAAGTGATTTATATGTCCACTAGATGTTGAGAAGCATATTTTAGAGAATATTTTTTGTTCACATAACACTTTGCTCCTCACTCCCCACCTTTAAACTAAACTGTGATGAACTTAAGGGAAAATACTTATGGATCCAAATGTCGCTAAATATTAGCCTATTTTTTCTGGCATATAGTAGTTGTTCAGTAAGTGTTTCTCACAGGAAGGAAGGGAGAAAAGAAGGAAGGAAGGAAGGAAGGAAGGAAGGAAGGAAGGAAGGAAGGAAGGAAGGAAGGAAGAAAACAGGAAGAAAGGAGCCACATCTTAAACTCAAGCTCAGGAGATTGTCTTGAGCCTAAAATTTACCCAGCAGTTGTGGAAAGATTGGAGGTATGCAGCTGCATGCAAAGGAATGCCAAAGGTTGTTGGCAGCCCACCAGAAGCTAGGAGGAGGCAAGAAAATATTCCTCTACTAGTTTAAGAGGGAGAATAGCCTTGCCAACGCCTGACTTAAGATAGCTATCCTCCAAAATTGTGAGATGATAACTTTTCATTGTTCTAAGTTGTTAGTCTGTGGTACTTTATTATGACAGCACGAGGAAACTAATACAAATTCTAAGGCCAATTTCTCATCTAAATGTAGTGGCTATGTGAGGTGATGAACAATCTCCTTGTTTTGATTATTTTTCCATGGGACTATTCCAATTCCAGGACTTTGGCATAAACTGTTGGAACTGTTACTTGATTCATTAAACACCAAGCCAAACAAAACTTTTGGTATTTTGGTACTTTTTAAATGTGACCAGCAGAGAGATTTATTGTCAATTAAGCAATATTACATATCATTTCACATTTTATTTTAAAATAGCCTTTTCTCATGGAGTTGTTTAACTGATGATATTTTGTTAGAACAAAGTTTTGTATGTCCAGATTTTAGCTGCTTGAAAATAAAAATTGAAACAGCCAACCAAAAAATAAATGGAGGCATGAAACCATTGTCTGTGGCCTGCTGTTAAGTCTAGAAATATCTTATTCTGTCAGTGTGATTTCATAGCAGGATGAAAAATGTCAAAAGTGAGGATGACAAATCAGTCTAGTGAGGAAAAATGACTCTTGGACAAGAGATGTCATTTGTCATGATTGCCATTTGACTGCACTTTCCCCTCTTCTCTCTTTTATATGAATGTAATTTTGCCATTATTTTTAAATTATCTTAACTGCACAATAGCTTGATCATGAAAACTGTATTTCCTTTCAAAGAGTTTTGTAAAATACTAGGAGTTTCAAAATTGATATTATATTTCTGTTATTTTTGTGTATTTCAAAGAAATTTTCAAAAATTTTAATGCTTCATTTATCAAATATTACTATTTTTCAGACCAAGTGGTCATTTTTCCCAAGATATAGATAACACCATAGCTTAAAAAAATTTTTTTTTTTCAAAACTGACACAGCTGAGTGCAGCTCTCTGAGCCACTGCATAATACGGGTGGTAATTAAGCCACAGCTTCAAGGTTGCATGGGCACAAAACAATTCAGCCTAATGAAGTATCGATCAGCTGCAGTCGAGGTAAAACAAGTTGACATTCATTTAAAGGTAGCAATGCGAATATACCACAATGCCACCAAAGAAATAAAGGGAACAAACAATGAGGCTGAATTTTAATCTTGCAAACACAATTAAGAATCTTATTTATAGCGTGGCTGCTATCACTTAAACTAAAGCTAATTGCATACTTACTGCCCTGACATAAGATACCTAAATCAGCAGAAATTATATATCCTTTGCATAACGGCAAAAAAGAAAAAGAAAAAAGTGCAGGAAGTTTAGTGCTTCAGTTAGAGACAACACTAGTACCTTAGAAAACTGTACTGATGAAAGTGTTGGCAATCAAGTTGCCCCCATAGTTGTTTTGGTGTTTGGTTTTAGTTCTGCATGCTTCTAAATAGTCTGCTAATTCTACTTTTTCTTGAATATTTTTGCCTTAGAGGTTATCAATTGACTTCATAAATCAGAAAATAAAAAGTTACTATTTTTCATATGCCAAATTTCATATTTCACACTAATATTCAATGGAATATAATTTACATTTATTTAACTGTAAATTAAATATAATATAATTTACATCAAACATTTATTGAACTGGCTTTACTTTTCCAGAAACAAATTTAGTGGCTACTGTGTTAACAACCACATAAAAGACCAGTGTTTCTCAACATTAAATCTCCCTTTCAAATATGTACTAAATTTAAGTAAACAAGAACACCTTTCTCATGGTACATTTTTCAGCTGTCACTAATATAAAATATTGCAAAGATTTATTGTGTCTATTATTTTTGATCAACCAGATTTTTTTGATATGAGTCTAAACACTGTATTCAGAATATAATGCCATTATATTTATAAAATAAAATATTTGGCTATTAATAACAGTTAATAATGATTTGCAATTTAAGAAATAAATTTTAAAGATCTGATTAAACGTTAGGAAATATTATATTAAGTACTTAATTTTAATAATGAAATATCCTTAGAAATGACATGTTTTCTACTTAACAATCTTGGCATATAACAGGCATTTAAAATTCTATCATAGATATATTATTGTTTTAATATTTTCTTTAAAATTTTATGTTTACCTTAATTTAAACAAATCAGAATCTGAAATATGTTGCTCAATACTCTCAAGGACATTACACAAAACTACTTCCTAATTTAGTGTCTGAAAAGTTCATCTTGTGACAAACGGTGTCTTTGACTTACCATGTTAGCGGAGGCAACTTACTTCAGTGAAGGAGCCAGATTTATCTTTTTCAAGAAGACACACTTATCACAAATTCTGCCTAGAGTAGCCATTTAATCAAAGCCTTCACATAGGAATTAGAATTCAAAATGTATTGTTGTTAAGCAATGGATTCAAAGCTAAGGCATTCTACAGATTTCATGTGTCATATTTTCTCATGAAAATTACTCTCAAACTAAGGAGACAGTGATAATGTGTCTAATGACATTACAAATCTCAAGCAGATGGACATTTCCTTTAAAATACTGATAAGCATATGTTAGGATTCACAGAAATTGCCCTACTTGTTATAGGAAAAATGTATTATCTTTGTTATTTATTTTGATTCAATAATAATTGTTTAGGGCTCCAAATATGAGATTCATATATTTCAGGTTTATCACATTTGATTTGAATTTTGCTTTTCTCTTCAGCTGTTTCTAAATCAACAAACTTATTTATAATAAAGTATTTTATCACAGAGCTATAACTATATAGTTTATACAAACAATAGTTGAGCATTATGTAAAAACAATGCTGTGATTTCTATCACTATATGAACTAATTGCTACATACAGAGCAAATCAAACTTAATTTCATAATTAAATGGTTTTCTGTAAACTTCCATCACACCCTCCTGGATTATTGATAATAGGATAACAAACAAACATTGCAATGACATCATGTATTTCTATAACTATGAAAACAATACAAATAACAGATGGTTCTCAAGAACATATTTCTAAGTTTGTTGTTAATCTTTTTATTTCTCCTATTATGTTACATACAGTCTTTTTTTGCTTATTAGGTACTTGATAAATATTTGTTAATTTGAATTTTTTATTTAAGGTGTCTAATAACCAGCTATGTCACTTAATTCTAAACTCAAAAGCTTAAAAGCAACTATAAAAAGTCTTTAAAAGTAATTATATTTAGTGTGATGCAATAACATGTTGCATGGTAGTAGTTATTTACCTAATAACTATAGTGATTTACTTAATCTTATTTCTCCTGGAAAATTATATATATATATATATATATATATATATATATATATATATATATATATATATATATTTTGCAATCAGACCCTTGGTCATATTAAATACTATAATGCATAATTCCTGAGGTTGATAACACAATAGGAACATGATTAATAGGAACACAAAATAAGAATATGATTTTTATGGCTAGCTGATCAAAAGAAAACAGCAGAACAAGTGCTATTTTGTGAATATGTGTGTGTGTGTGTTTGTATGCTAACATATAGATGGAGATGAAAGCAGATGAAAATATCTAGGTATACGAGTTTGCATTGGGTAACAATATCTATCCTATATACATTAATTTCACTTCATTCTTTGTCCCACAACTCTCCTAACCTTATATTAACAACATGTGGTATTGGTAATTCTAGGCTCTAGAAAAATGCTAGGGATGAATTTTCATAAATATACAAGGCTCGTACTCTATTGATGGACCAGTACTGATGTGGGGTATTGGATTCTCATAAAATCATTTTATATTAAAAATATAGTCCACATTAATAAATTAATATAAGAGGAAATAATATACTTAGCCACATGTGGTTTCTTAATAGTTTAGGAGAAATTTACAGCACTTTTTTTGTATAAGTGATACTGTTTACAAATATAGTGTATCAGATTCATTGCTTTTCAATTGTTCATAAATGACAATTCTCATTTGAATAACTTCATTTTGTGTAAATAATTGTTTTGTATGCATATTCATGGGCTGGTATAAGTTATTCATTTTTTGAAAATTGAATATTCCTTCTTGTGAGTTTGTTCAAAAGTGTGCTGTGAAAACTTCATCGTTTTTCTTTCTCTTGAGTGAATATTGAGTGAGAAATGGCAACAGTCAAATGATCATGGAACATCAAAGAGGTGGGCAAACTCTGAGATAAAAAGGAGATAGAATGGAGAGGAAATTACCTTATGCAATTTTACTTAAATATTAATGCATAATTTTCTAACTTTTCCAAAAGTACAAGCTGGAGATATAAAGGTGTGGAAATGTAAAAAATGCTATATAAATTTTTATAATTGTAATCATTTAGGCAGTCTTATCAATACTTTTTTTATTGCTGGGTCTCATTCAATGTTTTCTGTAGGAGTATGAAGATAATCTGATTTCATTATTATGAAAATTGCACATGGCAAAAAATAAAAGTATTAAAGGAAGTTCGATGAAAAACTCCCACTTCCCATTCAGGTTCCATGTCCCTGTCCACATTTTAAAATTTCTTTTGCATTTTTCCAGATACTTTCCATGCACATGGATGTAAAAGTCAATTCTCTTTTAATTTTTTCCCACAGAAATAAAAATATATGGTTTCCCTATTTTGTATTATCCTTTTGTTTCACTTAACAATACCATATTTCATCCAATCTAAGACATCATCTATTAAAAGATGCACCATTATTTTAAGTTCCAAGAGAAAAGAAAAATATTACCAGTTAAACCATAATGTGATGGTTTTTTACCATTTAGAATTTAAACACAGTATATGTGTTCTTTTACTTTTAATTAGATGTATATTTTATAGACTATTTTGTGCATGTATCAAAAAGGAAAATTCAAATAAAAAAGATTGGCTAAGATATCCTATAATTTCATATTCAAAAACCACGCACTTGAAGTTACTTTTTAAATTTGTAGTCACCAAAGTCGTATTTTTTTCTCACAATATTAGTGTTTGTTCTTTCAAGCCTTTGATTTAGCAATTCTTAAAAGAAGCCATAAAATACATAGGAGCCATCTGGATGTCTTCTTTGAAGAAATGTCTGTTTAGGTCTTCTTCTCATTTATTACTTGGGTTGTTTGTTTTTCTGATATTGAGTTGTATTACCTGTTTGTATATTTTGGATATTAACCTCTTGTCGGTCGCAATGTTTGCAAATATTTTCTCACATTCTGTAGGTCGTCTTTTCATTGGTTGATGCTTTCCTTTACTGTGCAAAAGATTTTAAGTTTGATTAGGCTCCATTTGTTTATATATTTTTATTTATTTTGCCTTGGGAAACTAATCTAAGAAAATATTGCTATTATTTATTCAGGGATGGTTTTGCCTATGTTCTCTTCTAGGAGTTTTATGGTGGCACATCTTATATTTACCTCTTTAAACTATTTGGAGTTTATTTTTGTATATTGTGCAAAGGAGTGTTTTAATTTCATTGGTTTACATGTAGCTGACCAGCTTTCACTCCCAGGCAGTTGACCGTTACTCCACAGTTTGAGCCTGGTGTTTTGTTGTGCAGGCAACGAAATTGCATCAAAACTCCCCCTGGAAAATAGGATTTTGACATTATCTAAATTTCAGTAATGTTAGTATATGCAAAGATGAATCTTAAAATTGATGAAGTATGGTAAATCTTGTAAATTTGCCCATTTCAGTACACACATTTTAACTTCTTTTACATTTTTGATGGTGGACTAATTGTGCATTTGTAAATTTTGTATAATTGTATAATATTGCATCTGTTTATGTAGGCAGACCCTTACTACCAGATTTTTGGTTTCTCCCAATTCATTTGTTTCTCTTTGTTTTATTTAAATCTTCTTTTTTTTTTTCTGTTTGGTTGATTTTCCTTAACAATGTTGGAAAGAATATCCATATTTATACAACTTTGTGCACATGTGTCCTGTGAATAAAAATCCTAGAAGTGAAAATAATCAAAGGAAATGTACATATAAATTTTGAAATAATTTTTAAACAAATTCTGTCCATCAAGGATTAATGTTCTGTACATTAGAGTGCCTTGATCTCTATATTCACACTAATATTATGCATTTTCAGCCTTTTAAAATTTAAAGGATCTGAAAGGTGTTCTATGTAAATAGTGAGTGGTACCCCTTGGAGTTGTCTAACCCTGCAGTTCTGAGTTAAATTTATTTATATTTTCTATGTTATGTTACAGGAATTATATGTTGCTTACAGGAGCCTTCAACTGTCCAATACTATTCTTAAAAATCAAGTGCATTTTTTAATACTTTGATGTTTCAGATTTTTTCGAGTGGAAGATAATCTTTATCCTAATGTAGATATGTGGAGAGAAAGATTTTTTCTCTACTTCTTTCTTAGGCTTTTTATGAAACACTACAATGACACTTAAGACAAATTTGTGAGAGGATATATTTTTAAAATCAATCCATAGAATCATAGTACATTAACTTTGGCACACACCTGAGAAGTATCTAACTATCCCCTTTCATCCTGCATGTGAGAAAACTGGGGTGCAGAAAAGTTAAATGACTTTTTCTTTTATGTCAATAAATTGGAGATCCAGGACTTGAATCTATGTCTTTGAGTTCAGAGTTTTGCCACCATAACATTTATATCTCAAAGTCTGAAAAAAGTAGATACTCAAAAGACCACAAAATAGAAGGACTTTACAAAGGTCATGTTTGGGCTTCCCTGGTGGTGCAGTGGTTGAGAGTCTGCCTGCCGTTGCAGGGGACAAGGGTTCGTGCCCTGGTCCGTGAAGATCCCACATGCCGTGGAGTGGATGGGCCCGTGAGCCATGGCCACTGAGCCTGCACGTCCAGAGCCTGTGCTCCACAAGGGGAGAGGCCACAACAGTGAGAGGCCCACGTACCGCAAAAAAGGAAAAAAAAAAAAAATATATATATATATATATATATATATGTATATCTTTAAAAAAATAAATAAAATGCATGCATGTTCTGGAGGTTTCCAAGTTTTAATAATAAACTAGGACTTATAAAACTCAGCAAAACTCATACTCATGGGGCTATTTATTACAGTGAAGAAATACATATTAAAATCAGCAAGAGGAAAAAGCACATAGGACAGGGACCAGAAGAAACTAAGCACAGTCCTTCCAGTTGTCCTCTCTCAGTGGAATTGTGGGTGGTGAGGAGGGTGGTAGTCAGGAGGTCAGCTGAACTGGGAAAGGAAGAAAGCTGAGTTGCCACGTGTCCTAGTAGCCAATAAAAGCAATAAGCCAAAAATGGAACAGTTAGGCATTCAGTTACTTACTATGATACAAGCAAGTCTAAAGCCAGAGAAAGCACTGACTCCCGATATTCCATTTTCCCCCAGGGAATGGGTACTGGTTTAGGGTCAGGAGAATCATTGCAGACATTGGAATCTTCTCATTTCTGAGGGATCCCTGCACAAAATTTTATGGATTTTGAGATTGGTGGGATGAGGAAAGGGAGGGGTAGAGTGGAGAAAGTACTAGGTACTGAGAAAGAGCAAGGAAGAGTATATTCACAGTTTCCCTCTCCTCCCCTAGTAAGAAGTTCTTGGCAGACGCACCTGAAGAGGACCTCAGTTGAAGACCTTAGATGGAGAACTGGAAATCAAGGCACCAGGGCTAGGAATGTAAATATATGAAAAAGCATGACATGCCAGAAGGACCTGAGTCCTTGATTGCAACCCCCTTTGGACACAGGCATGCATTGCCTGTGTGCACCAAGTCTGGCGTGGGGAGGGCAACTTTCCCCTGCTAGGTAAAGCCTTTGTGATTACCTATGGTCAGGCCTGAAAAATCACACACAGGTTTTTAACCAGAAGCCAGACTCCTCACTTACTTTTCCTAGCAATATACGGGGAATATTGTCCACTGAAGCCTTAAGATAGAGATTTTATTGGGGGTTGGTCATGTTGACAGATCTCACATGTCACATTGGCTATTCCTAGTCTGTAGTCCTTCCAGAAGTCAAGCTGATACTATAAGACCTAAGAGCCCCAACAAAAATCACTTTAGCATAGACTGACATGGCCCAAGTTTCCCACTTAAACAGGTACCCTTATCAAGCAGGACACTCCAAGGGCTTTGAGGTAACCTCCCCAGAGCTGGGGGCAAAGGCTAGAACTTTCACTTGCACTAGGTGTTATATAAAAGCATGAGGTAAAGATAAAATTTAATAATGAATTACATTCAAAAAAATATGTGATAGGGCATAAGAGATAGAAGGAAAGTAAAAATAAGAGTATATAGCTGTAGCCTCCTTTCTTGACTTCATCTGTGCTGCTACCATATTGGTGTTACTTTATTTTGAAGCGGAGCAGCATTTGCCACCCTAAAATGTGTCTCTTTAGCATAAGAATTATTTTAGGCTGTTTATTTTTAAGAAACAGTAGATACAGCAAAGCTCGGAAAACTAACTAGAAGTTTTCCTTTTATAAGATACAGTTACATTTATAAAAGAAATCTCCGTTTGTAAGGGGGTATCTTTCTCTCTCTACCAGGAAGGGAAGGCTAGCTAAATCTCTAGAAACTTATCAGTGGAGAAGGCAAGGACCTAAATCTGCATAAGAAACTTACCTTTGTTCACTGTGCTCTTCCTGATAGGCTGTCATAACTGGCTCCCTCAACCCCCCCAAATCTTCTTTTGTATTTAGCTGGAGACGGTATTTAAGATGGCAGTTTGGGCCATTTGGAGAGTTACTCAGTTTTCCTGTCATCTCCCATGTATACCAGAGGTATACATATTATTATTAAATTTTTGTTTATTTTTCTCCTGTTAACCTGTAATTTATTACCGAGGTAGGGGGATGCATAGGGTTGCCGCAGACAAGAGCATAGAAGGGTAGAGGGAAAATTATTTTTTCTACCTTACAGTTTCCATCACAGTGTTGTCAAGTACCTCTGCTTCATTCAGCATCTATTTTTTTTCTATCTGCAGTGTTCTATAGTTCTGTTTTGTAAATGTAGGTAATATTCGATCTTACCAAAAAACTCTCAAAGTTCAAAATGATCATAGACTATGATTTTTAATAAACTCTGTTTAATTGGTGATAATGAGATATCAAAGAAGGTCCATAAGGGAGAGCCCACGTGCCCTTTGGATTGGAGAAAATATTGTATTCTAAGGTGTCACAAAGTCCTATGTTGTCTCTGAGACTCTAAAAGAGCACAGCTTCAGGAACGCAGGTGCTGGTCTTGTTAACTCTGCTTAGAGAGAGAGATGGTTTCCTATTTGTCTCTAGTGTCTTTCAATGGAAAAAAACTGATTCAGGGAAGTAAATGACTTGCCAAACTTCACACATTGACAGAGCTAGGATTCCACTGAAGGTCTGCAGCCTCTGCATTAGGAAGGTCATTGGTTTATTATTATTATTACTTTTCCTCTTCATATGTTTAATTTGAACTGGTGTCAGTTGGATAAATATGCTGGTCTAGGCATGTTTTGTCCCTGGCTCTGCGTCCCCTGAAGAATGAATGAAAACTGTGCAATTTCTTGAAGTGAGACCTGTGTTGTCCACCCTGAGGAGGTCTTATAACCATAGTAGCTATATGGATGGGGGGTTCTCAAGGAACTCTTCCTTTACAATATTTTATCCTCTTTCCCCTTAAAATGGAAGAGAAAGCAACATAAAAGAGAAAGAAGATAAAATCTAAAGAACAGAGATTCCTGTGTTCATAAGCAGATGGATCAATTCAACTTAAATGATGAGCATTTTAAATCAATTTGTAAATCTTGTAAAACGAATCTCTAAAACCACTTGATTAAATTGGCCCTGTATATTATCTGGCACATAGTATTCAACTAAAATATGTTTGTTGAATGTAAGTGAATCGTCCAGTTAACTTAGTCAACATATTTAAATGTTTGCATACTGAGGCATGGTCTTAATCACCACATGGGATGGTAATCCACAAACCTGGAAAGGCTCACACTTGTAAGAATAATACAAACTCAAATAGTGTAACAAAGTATGATTATCTTTTTGTAATTTGAAGAAAATATTATTTTTAAATAATCAAAATGTTTATAGGACCCTATAACATGTTGTCTTTTGTTTCTAGAAGAAATCAGATTTACCATTATAAGGAAGAAAAAAAGGATATGGTGTTGCAAAACCATGATAAATGTATTCTATTCCATTTGCATTTAACAGACCAACTGACTGTCATTAGCATTAGGTTAAACTATTTATTGAACTTATTCAAGATAAATTGCATCAATATAATTTATTATTTAAGAACAAATGGGAATAATCTGTATCAGTGAAGATAACATCATGCTTCATACTATTTTTGACAATGGTAGGTTTAAGGAAATGTTAAACTACTTGGTTTATAATTTATAAAATACAAAAATGTAACTGTAAATATTTTAACATCTTTAGGAAAGAAGAACTAAAATGTGTGACAACCATCCCAAGGGGAGGAGGGTGCATGTCCCAAAGACATTTCAAGAGAAAAATCTGCCTGGGAAGCCTCCTAGAGAGGATTGAATTAATCGGACTATCTCCCTGTGGGTCCTTTGATAGCCGTGTTGTAAATGAGGAAAGTCATTTACATCTAAACAGATTCTTCAATAAATAACTTACACCACGGAGTAATATAGCTTAGTTTTTTCAGCCTAGCTTCTGTGACTAAGCAGTTAGTTCTTCAGAACTTAAAATGAAACAATGTTTAGAGTCAAACTACTTAAATGTGTAAGCTTCCCATTTTCTCAGTTTCACTGGATTTATTTTACCATTGGTGAAATCTGCATTAATAATAGTATTCTATTGTACTGTCATCATGAAGGATGCTACTGAGACTTTCACTGACATCTTTTCTGTGACTGTTTTGACATCATCCTAGATAGTGTTTTCTCATCATCTTGACATCATAGCATAGCTTCTCCAGAACTGTGGCGATATTGTTTTGCATTGTTTTAACATCTCAATCTGGTCTGTGTAGATTTGTATTGACCTCATTTTGCCATCAATTTGACATTGTAATTTGGCCTCCATGGAAACACCGAAACCATTTTGTCATTATAATTTGTCATTATAATGTGGTGTCCATGAGCTTATCAAAATTGTTTTCATATAGCAATTTGACATCACAGCACAATCTCTATTGGCTCTCCCTCAGAACGTTATGACGAATGTAAATTGCATTCAAATGAGTGGGGATAGAATTGTGATAAGCATGGGAAAAAAATATCCATTGTATGTGTTCAGAAGATATTTTTCAATCTTAAGTATGAGCATAACTTAAGGTTTTTTTTTTTCATTTTAAAATCAAGAAATACTATGGGGGTAGGTGGCTTTTTATGATATGTATTAAAATTTATGCAGTTTAAATCTCTAAACTCATTAAAAAAAATCCCTCATTTTCTCAGGGCAAATTTTCTTCTGGTGACAACAACCAGAATGGGCAGCTATCTTTGTTAATTTCTTTCAGTTCTCTACAAAGAGTTACTGACATTAAAATCTTTGCTCTGACATAGTAATAAATAAAGAACACTCTCTAAATTAATTTCTCAATTTTCCTGCCTAAATGTCTTACTAGTTTTGAGAGTTTTAAACTACAGTTTAATTATTCCCTAAAAATAGACTTTGGCATTATCTTCTATGATAAGATATCTTCTTTTCAGCGTTCTTTGGTAACCAATACTTATGCAAGCTACTCATATTGTATTAGAGAGAAATGGGGCGTTTATTGGAACAGAGAACCAAAACACAGAAAGAGAATGGGTGGAGTTGGCCTTAAGGGTGCTAATAACCAAGGAATTGGATGTTCTCAGGCTCTATCTAGTTCTCACATCACTTATCTCTATAATTTCATGGTCTCTTATTCCAGTCCAAGTAAATGTGGAAGGAGGAAAAGAAGTGGCTGCTAACAGTATTGGTCTTGAATCTGTAGACTCTATGACCAGAGAAGAAGGAAATAAAAAAGTCTTCCTCAACCACCTGTGTCTGAAATAACTCAGTGAAGAAACCTCTGATCCAGTCTTTGTTACTTGATAATTTCTAGGATAATCACTGTGAATTGGGATACAAGATCAGACAGACCTAATTTGGGTGACCTGTCACTCCCATAAGTAAGGTTATAGGACCAATATGCAGAACATCCATCAGAACTGAACAGAACAGAACAGAACTGAATATGAAAAAGCATATTTCTGCATAAGAAAATAGGTAGAAATAAGGACAAATTTTCAAGACAGAATTACGTTCTACTGATTCACATGCCGCTCTGAACTTTTTCCTAGTGTTTTCTACTCCATCTTTAATGTGATCAATTGGTCATGCTCTATGATTCCGTTGTTAATACATTTCAATGCACCTCATTATAATCTTTTTCAGTTATCAGTAACTTAGATCTAGTTCTCAGTGGTGCTCTAACCAACTCTTATGTTTCACATCCTAGACATGAACCTATTAAGATGGCCACCATCTACTCAAAGATAAACTTCATTTGGGGAAGAATCTGATGCTCTCTCGATATGAAATCTTTTGGACTATTTTATTTCTCATGTTCGTTTGAATTATGAATTTTAATATGGAACAGTATAATTAAACCTTACAACTGATATTAAACTGTCCTAGAATAACTTTAAATACTTTCTTATTTTATCCCACAACATTCTTATAAAGAATGTCTCACATTATTCATTTTATATATGAGTAGGTTAATGTCCAGGGAGATTAAGTAGTTTGTTCAAAGGCTCACAACAAGTTTCTTAGTGTCTAGGTCTCCTGATTCTTAGTACAACATTCTTTGCATTATATGGCACTGCAAATGTTGAATTATTAAAATTCATCTTTAGTCTTGCATTCATCTGCATTTCCACAAATCTCTTAAGATACTCCATTTCAAGCTTATATTGTTAAAAAAAATGATCTTAAGTATGACTTAAATCATACACTTACCTTGTTAACACACTTCAAAGTTCAATTTTTTTTTCTTAACAAAAGCAAGCCCCAAATGAGTAGGTTCTAGTCAAAGGTATCAAATGTAAAAGAACAATAGAACTTCATGAAGATGGCAGAGGAATAAGGCTACTCACTACATCCTGACTGTTGAATCTAAGCCCTAAAATCAATATATATATATATTCAAAAGCCACTCAGGTCCAACTGATTGTTTCCATGTGAGAATGCATAATCACTGTGGTGGCCAAATAAGTCAGATTCTTCAAGGGAAGTGATAAATTCATATATTCATGTAAAATCTTTAGATCTTTAAATTTTGGCAACCAATTTAAAATTATCAAAAATGTTGTTCAGGCCCCTGGTACATCCAGATGTCCTAGGCTGAATTAGAAACACATATAAAGAAAGCTGAAACCTTTACATAACATGAAAATTCTGAAAAGGAGTGTATTTTAAAGATTGCTGTGAGAACTCTGTCAGTCACAAGGTTCATGGAGTTCAGAGTAAGGGCTGAACCAACCTATCATCAATTAAGCAAAGGTGTACTTTTCCTTGCTTAGGCTGACAATTCTCTAATCTAAAAACAATGGCTGGGGAACTAATTGAAACATTCACAGCTCAAATTGCTAAGTAAACGAGTAGATTGTTTGCTAGGAGACTTTAGTTTTCCAAGTGACAGAACCTGAGCTTTAAGTAAGAATCTAGGCTCAAATAAGGACATCCCATGAAATTATCACGCCTAATGGTAACCATTTGCCCAGAGGAACGTGTAGGAAAATTCACCATCCTGAAATGTGTCTCTTTGGCCATAAGGATTAATTTAGGCTGATTATTTTTAAGAAATAGAAGTCTCGGACTTCCCTGGTGGCACAGTGGTTGAGAGTCCGCCTGCTGATCCAGGGGACACGGGTTCATGCCCCGGTCCAGGAGGATCCCACATGCCACGGAGCAGCTGTGCCCGTGAGCCATGGCCACGAGCCTGTGCATCCGGAGCCTGTGTTCCACAACGGGAGAGGCCACAACAGTGAGAGGCCCGCGTACCGTAAAAAAAAAAAAAAAAAAAAAAAAAAAAAAAAAAAAAAAGAAGTCTCAGGAGGTTTTCCTTTTTACTTCTCTCTTAACTACCCAAAAGAATTTATATAGAGGGCCTGTTCCCAGAATAGAGCTATCACCAGAGATACCTGCAAAACATATGGGCTAGGTGTGGTGAGGAAAGCTCAAAAGTGCCTAGAAATCGGTCCACTCTGTTTCATCATCTCTACATGGTCCAGCAAACATTTGTTTAGCAAACATTTGCTTTTCCATCTCCATGTGGGTTGTCTTCCTCCCTTTTTAAGCCTCAAAACATTGCCCCCAGTATCCTTTTTTTTTTTTTTTTTTTTTTTTTTTAGCTGAAGATGATATTTAAGGTGAGGGTTTCAACCATTTTGGTGAGTTACTCAGCTTTCCTGGGTCTCTCCCATGTATACATGGTACTAAACTTATTTAAAAATTTTTATCCTGTTAATCTGTCTCATGTCAATTTAATTCTTAGACAAGCCAGAAGAACTTAGAAGGGTAAAGGAAAATTTCTTCTTACCCCAAAAAGTGCCCTTTGATGACTAAGGTAAATGTACTATACTTTAATCAAACAGAGGAAATGGCTACCTCAATGCTATTCCAGAAATCCAAAGTATGTTCTATACCTCCTCTTTACCTCTTCCATCTTCTAGTACAGGGAGCTTTTAACAACAACCTTCTCCAACAGGAGAAAATTATTATAGACAGTAATAACATAAAATCATTAATTAAAGCTTTTTAGTTGAGATAATCTCAGAATAGTGGTCGAGACTTTGAGATTCAATTCCTCCTTTCCTTTTCTAAAATAAATTTATTTTTTTAAATTAATTAGTTTAATTTTGGCTGTGTTGGGTCTTCGTTGCTGCACGCGGACTTTCTCTAGTTGCGGCGAGCAGGGGGCTACTCTTCTTTGTGGTACACGGGCTTCTCATTGCGGTGGCTTCTCTTGTTGTGGAGCACAGACTTGGTGTGTGGGCTTCAGTGGTTGTGGCTCGTGGTTTTTACATTACAGGCTCAGTAGTTGTGGCGCAAGGACTTAGTTGCTCCACGGCATGTGGGATTTTCCCAGACCAGGGCTCGAACACGTGTCCCCTGCATTTGCAGGCAGATTCTTAACCACTGTGTCACCAGGGAAGTCCCAGTGTCTCCTTTCTATAAACAAATATTTTTAACACCTGTCATAAAATAAAATTCATAGACGATGTCACATATCTTCAAAATAACATTTAAAAATAAACAATGCAATGTCCTAATTGAAACAAAGCAAAAGTAAAGCAAATAATTTATAATATACAATAGAATAATATATGTTAAAATACGTTAAACGTTGGCTAAAGCAACCCTCAAAATTTCCAAAATGACCCACAAGGCAGTACTACAGGCGATAAGAACCAATTTCATTGATCTGAATCTGAGGTATACACAATCTGCCTAGTAAGTGTTTTCCACAGAATACAGTGAGTTCCTTAGTGTAACTGTCTAATGAGATGCTTAGAGTAGGTTAAGGATTGCACATTCTAATTTATTTTAGAGATGCTGCCATTTCACATTACTATATTTGATAGTCTGAGAAGTCCTGCAAATATAAAACTCTTTTAATTCTGTTTGTCTTAGTTCTCCTCAAATTTATTGATCATAGAAAATCTTTTTGTAACTGAGCAGGACTCTATGGGACTTTCCTGAGACAGACCCCTCCCCCATATCCTCTGCTGTAGTGTCTCTCTGAAATACCTAGGCAATAGTATCTTATGCATATTTCCTGAGTTTTTCAGATGCTAAACACCACCACCAAGGGACGTCCCTGGTGGCGCAGTGGTTAAGAATCCACCTGCCAATGCAGGGGACACAGGCTCAAGCCCTGGTTGAGGAAGATCCCACATGCTGCAGAGCAACTAAGCCTCTGTGCCACAAATACTGAGCCTGTGTTCTAGAGCCCGTGAGCCACAACTATTGAAGCCCAAGTGCCACAACTACTGAAGCCTGTGCCCCTACAGCCAGTGCTCCACAACAAGAGAAGCCACCGCAATGAGAAGCTCACGCACAGCAAAGAAGAGTAACCCCCGCTCGCCGCAACTAGAGAAAGCCCGTGTGCAGCAGCGAAGACCCAATGTAGCCAAAAGTTAATAAATAAAATTTTAAAAAAAGACAGAAAAGTTGTATGTGGTTAAAAATAAAAAAAACACCACCAAAAGGAAAAAAAATAACTACTTGAGGATAATGAACATGTAGCTTCCAAACCTTCTGGTGCCTTAAGGATTGATCACCGTCAACCAATCAGAGAATTGTGCACAAGCTGATCACATACCCTGGGACGCCCCTCCCTCACCTGGATAAGATGCTTTGCTGAAACCCTGAAGGGAATTTGGGGTTTTGGGGGGCATGAACCACCTATTCTCCTTGCTTAGTCCTGCAATAAACTTTTCTCTGTCCCAAACTCCGACATTTCAGTTTGTTTGGCTTTACTGTGTGTCAGGTATATGAGGGTATATGAACTTGGGTTCAGTAATATTTTTCCCAATAAACTTAATTATGTATTTCTCCTGTTTTGCTTCTCAATATGGGATATTCAGGATAACAGTTTTTGGGAATTCCCTGTTGGTCCAGTGGTTAGGACTCCATGCTTTCACTGCGCAGGGTGCAGGTTCAATCCCTGGTCAAGGAAGTAAGATCCCACAAGCAGTGTGGTGCAGCCAAATTAAAAAAAGAAAAAAAAAAAGATAACACTCTTCTAAGGGAAAGGAACCATGGTTTTATTAAAGTGGATTATGAATAGATGCCTACTTTAAGCAGTTACAGGATTGTGAATCACCTAAGAGGCTGTGTTTTAAATTTCTGGGTACCCTTTTTAATCCTCATCTTTTCTGGATGGATTATAATGATTCAATTAATAATTCATGGTATCTCTAATTATATATCTGTACTGCTTATAAGTTATTATTTTTCATATACTACTTATATATTTAAGCAGTGCTTTGCTAAACACAGGCCCTGTGTCCGATGGGTGGAGAATAGTCAGATGAGTATGATAAATTTCTTACCCACAAATAACTTATTGTCTTCAAAATATTGCAAGATCCTTTGGGGTTTTCCACAGTATTCAGCAAATATTAGACACAGTGAATCAATACTGATTCATTGATTTTTATATTCAAAAAAGCTATTCGGGAATGTATAACATAGAGGCATAATTGGATTTAAAAAGATATGTTCTACTTGAAGGAAGTGATCACTTTAATATCATTGTCATTACTACCATCATTTTCATCATTTTCATCTTCAATGTTTCTCTGTAAATGGCACCACACAAGGTGTCATACAAAATTTTTCATAAACAGCCATTTTCTTAGAGCAAAAGCCACAGGTGAGAAATTGTTCCTCTTCATCTTTGTTATCATCATCATCTCCTTCATCATAAAATAGAACAGTGAATTGGTATTTTTTAGCCCTGGCAGTTCTAATTTTTTTATAAATATATGTAGGTAAGAAGGCAGAATTATCAGCAACATCAATGTCTAACATTCAATAAATACTTACCATATTTCAGTCACTGTGCTTTATTTTGTGAATTATGTCAAGTAACCATCACAACAACTCTGTGAGCTAACAGTAAAGACAAAAAAATCAGGGTGATGTTAAATAATTTCCTCAAGGTCATTTGTTAGGGTCAAGGCTTGATCATAGGGCTTTTGACTCCAGAGCCAAAGCTCTTAAGTTCAGAAAGAGTAAATAAAGAAGTAGGGTCACTGTCTCCCCAACTTTCACACATGAACTCGTAAAACTGTGTAGTTGCAATAGGACTTAGTTATACAAACTCTGAATTGTTTCAAGAAGAAATTTTCAAACATAGTGACTTGACTTTGCTCTGCAGGTCTAAGACTCAGTTCCTTACAGGAAAATGTGTTTATATCTGCTTTGGTAAGGAGAAACATTTACATCTAGATTTTTCCCAGCATCCCTATAATAGTCTCTACCTCTCAGCCAGCTTAATTTCTTAACCTGGTTTGGAGGCTGAAGTAAAGAAAGTAAACCTAGGTATTCTGATCTTTCCTCAGTCTACTTTCACATCTGCCCTCCTCTTACCCTCAAATGGATAAAGACTGATTTGTAGTATGGTTACTTTTAAACACCAAAATTTACATTTACAAAAAAAAAAAAACTCAGAAAATACATGAAGAAAGCAGGTATTTATTGATTAATAAATTCAACCTTGAAAGAGTAAATGAACTGGAGTTATTTTGCTATGAACTTATTTATGAAAATTAACAACAGCAACAGAAATTTAACAGCAAGACCTTCAAGGTCATCCACCATCTGAACAGTTTCGTATGAGGGACTGCTTCACAAAGAGAAGTATTTTCATCACTGTCAAAAAACAGCTACCATAACTACTAAAGGAAAAAAAAAAGCAACAAAATTTTAAAAGACATTGGGTAAAGGTAGAGAAACAATTGCCCATAAACTGATCTTTAGATTACTCTGCAATACCTAATTTCACTTACAAGTAAAATTTTAATATCCCATATACATCCCCATTCTTCATTGTCACTTTTATATGAGATTTTACTGTCTTATAGACAAAAATGAGTGCAACAGAAACAAACTCCCCAGGCTACATGTATTCATACATGATTATTACAACTTCAAGTGTTTAATTCACATACAGGATGATATGCTTTAGCAGTTAGCATCTATACATTTATATCATTTTTCTAGAATCTACATACAAATTGTCACAATGTGCACACTCACAGGACATGTAGCATTTTAGGAAATTATTTGGACTAAAAAAGCACCTGTATTTCTGGCTTTAAATTATATACACTATTTCTCCCACCACACCACATGTTTGCATTTTCCCATGTGATATTAAAATGAGACTGTTCCACATTAAATTTCATCTGTAGCATTCCCAGTCACGGCTATATTCTATTAAGATTTCCCTGTAGCTTTATCCCGACTCTGCTCTGTCTACTGTTTTCAAAGCAAGGTATGGTCAGGTTTACTCCTGTTTCAAGGTCATTTATACAGAAGCTAAATGAGATCTGCCCTAGTACAGAACTCAGGGGAACTATGTATGTTACCCTTCTTTTTCTACTGTCTTCTATTCACAGTTGTAGGGAAGTGTGTGTGTGTGTGTGTGTGTGTGTGTGTGTTTTACTATCTCTTTTGAACTTTATTCTCAAACACAATTTGCTCAGTCTATTGATACAGTTTATGGACATGAAGAAATAGCTATTATAGGAAAACAGCATTCTTATATTCATTATAAAGGGAACAAATGTATCTACAGTAATACATGTTAAAAATCAAGTTTGGGAAGAACTTATTGAAAATCATAAAAATAAAAACCGATAGTAAAACTGTGACTGTATGAACATCTTTACATGCAGTTTCAAGTTTTAAAGAGTCATCCAAAATTTACCACCCTTTTTAAAATTTTTTTTGTAGAATTCAGCCCTCCACTTTGAAAGTTTCATATACATATGATTTACTAACTTTTGAATTGAACATTTTATGTATCTGTCAGGAGTATTTTTAATTATATGTATTGTTTTTATAAAAGTAATGGTGTTAAGTTTTGTAATATCTCAATAGATTTATTTTAAGGGCACTAGAAATTATTATCACATTTAGCCTTTAAAATACTGCGCTGTGAGATTAATCATTTCAAATTTGTTATATTTTAGTGGTTGGATTGTAAATCAGGAATGTCAATTTTTATGTATTCTTCTTAATGTTAGAATATTTAATAGAAAGCACTTTTTAACATTAGAAAATTGTAGCATTATGTATCACTTATTTCTGGGATCTCCACCAGGCAACCATAAATAATTCTGAGAATTTAGTTTTTCTATAGATATTTGTTCCCTGGAATGTTGCTATAAACAAAAGACATTATAGAGGTTTTTTTTTCTATAGTGTTTGCGTAGGGAGTCAAACATGGAGTGTCTTCCCTTAGAAATATCAGCTTTGACTCTTCATACTCACACATTTGAAACACACACTCACTCCTGCATGTAAAAGACCACATAGAGAGGCTCTGAGAGAACGGAGAGAAGAAAAAGGGCCCAGGTGAACTCAACCTCCCAGTGGCCTTTGCCAAAACATGGCCATCTTGGTCCCTTAGTCCAGTCATCAACTGAATACCCTCAAGTGATCCAAATTGATGCTACATGAAATAGAACACTCTCCCAGCCTAGCTCTGTCAAATCATTAATGGCCCAGATTATGAGCATATTAAAATGATTGACATTGTTTTAAGCCACTAAACTTTGGGTTGGTTTCTTAAGCATCAATAGATAACTGGAAAACTACCTTTCAGACTGTATTAAAATACTGATTATATAAAATATAATTTCTATATGTTTACAAATAATATTTTCCTTAAAAAATATATTATTTATTCAGTAAAAAACAAAAGAGAACTTTAGCTCCTTTTTCTGTGTTCTCATAAGATTTTGTATGTCTTCCATCACAGAGTTTTGTTCTGTTTTGTTTTTTTAAAACACTGTATTTCAGTTATGGGTTTATGTGTCTTGTTTCTTTCTTGGAGGACAGCCAAGAAACACAAAATACATGTATAAAACAATAGTTTTGAAGACACTAAACATTAAACAATAAGGATCATTGAAAGACAGGAGAAAAATGAAGTGACTCCAGGATTTCCCCTCCACAAGTTGTGGAGTTGAGAGTCAGGTCAAGCATCTGGCATTCACAGGAGAAAGTACTGGAGAAGAGAGAGAGGTAGAGAATTCTGTATATCCATAGAAGGTCCAGCTAGAGTATTCAGCTGAGTAATGATCATATGAGAGAGTTAACTGAGGCCAGGGAAAAAAAAAAAACTTGAAAGGGTTAAAAGTAACAGGGTGCAGCCCTCCCATAGGTCTGAATAGTAACTTGTTTATCAACCAGACTAGAAAGGGGTACTGGGTAGAATTCACATGTCTTGCTTAATAGTAGAGAATAACTAGCCATCAACTAAGCACTTCTCCAGTACCACATCTTAAAAGCAAGATGTGAAATGATCAAACCATTTCTACGTTACATAACCACATCTGAGAACAAAACTCAAGAGCCCTTATAGAAATACAAGACTATCCAGCACCCAACTAGGTAAAATTCACAAAGTCTGAGACATCCAATAATTTTTTTTTATTGCTTGCAAAGAAACAAGAAAATACAACTATAATGAGAACAAGTCATCAATCAAAATGAAACTTAAATTGACACAGATGTTAGAATTAGCAGAGGATATTAAAATAATTATAATGAATTCCACATGCTCAAAATATGAAGTAGAGATATGCAACTTCTATATTTTTAAAAAGACTTAAATCAAACTTCTTGACATGAAAACTATAACATGGGAGATAAAAATATGCTCGATAGAACTGACAGAAGATTAGATAGAAGAAATTACACTTTCATAATTAATTGCTTCACATATCTACTGACAAATAGTTGGGGGAAAACTTAATAGAACATGTGTTTAGAGTTAATAGGAAAGAGTAAGGAAGAGAAATAATATTTTTCTGTAGTTGCACAGTAACCTAGGCAGCTTGCACACACCTTATTTTATTCTCACAATATAATAATCCTCACAACAATAACAATCTCATTTGATTCTCATAGTAACATTATCCTTATTTTCAAAATGAGAAAAAAATAAGCTCAGAGAACTTCAGGAACTTGTGGAATATTACAGTGCTTGAGATGGTAAAAGCCAATGTTTGATTCCATGTCTGTCTGTGGGTTTCATACCAGACTTCCTTTGGTTTATTTCTTTGACCTCTTGAACATCAGTTTCCTGGAACAAAATGCTGGTTCTATTTTCCACCATCCTATCCACATTACAATTGGTGGGAAAGAGGAAAATAGGAAGAGGAGACACTTACCTTCCTGTGTAGGGCATTCCCACCAACACTGCACAAGTGTTCCCTTTCCTCCACATCTTCACCAACATGTTATGTTATTTCTTATTTTTTTATAATAACTATTCTAACAGGTGTGAGGTGATAGCTCATTGTGGTTTTAATTTTCATTTCCCTGATAACTAGTAATATTGAGAATCTTTTCATGTACCTGTGGGCCATTTGTATTTCTCTTTAGAAAAAATGTCTATCCAGAGTTTCTGCCAAATGTTAAATTGGATTGTTTGGGTTTTTATTGCTATTGAGCTGTGTGAGCTCTTTATATATTTTTATTATTACCCCATTAACAGATATATGATTTGCATTTTCTCCCATTCAGTAGGTTGCCTTTTCATTTTGTTGATGGTTTTCTCTGTTGTGCAGAACCTTTCTAGGTTGATACAATTCCACTTACTTATATTTTCTTCTGTTGCCCTGGTTTTTGATGTCAAATGATCAAATATTTTACTTTCATTTTTTTCTTTTCCCCTGTCTTTTTTTTGGATTATTAAAATAATTATGCACTGGTCCTTGTATTATTTATATGTAATTATGTGATATTATATGTAATATCACTTTCTGGTTTTCTTCATTTTTTTCTTGCTTTCTCATGTTTTCATCTGCTCACATTCTTTCAGTTTCAATGAAAAACTTAAGTGATTTCTTTGTTTTTCCTGTTTTCATTTGTTTGTCTTAATATAGGCCTGCCAGCAATAACTTCACTCAGTTTTTATTTATCTGAAACTATCTTTATTTCAATATCATTTTGGAAGAATACATGTTTCTGAATATAGAAATCTAGATTGTCATTTATTTACTTCAGTAGTTTACATTTGACTCTCTCTGGTTTCCATATTTTCTGTGAAGGATTAGATGAAATGAAAATGATATGTCTGGGGGACCTTCAAGATGGTGGAGAAGTAAGACATGGAGATCACCTTCCTTCCCACAAATACATCAAAAATACAACTACGTGTGGAACAACTCCTGCAGAACACCTACTGAACACTGGCAGAAGACCTCAGACATCCCAAAAGGCAAGAAACTCTCCACGTACATGGGTAGGGCAAAAGAAAAAACAGAGACAAAAGAATAGGGATGGGACCTGCACCTCTGAGAGGAAGCTGTGAAGGAGGAAAAGTTTCCTCACACGAAGAAGCCACTTCACCTGCGGGGAAGGGGGGTGGGGGAGAGCAGCTTTGGAGCCACGGAGGAGAGCGTAGCAACAGAGGTGCACAGGGCAAAGTGGAGAGATTCCCGCTCAGAGGATTGGTGCCGACCAGCAATCAGCAGCCTGAGTGGCCTGTCTGCTCACCAGCCGGGATGGGTGGGGTCTGGGAGCTGAGGCTCCGGTTTCGGTCAGATCCCAGGGAGAGGACTGGGGTTGGCTGCCTGAACACAGCCTGAAGGAGGCTAGTGAACCACAGCTAACCTGGAGGGAGTCCAGGAAAAAGTCTAGAACCACCTAAGAGGCAAGAGACGATTGTTTCGGGGTGTGAGAGGAGAGGGGATTCAGAGCACCACCTAAACAAGCTCCAGAGATGGGCATGAGCCACAGCTATCAGTGCGGACACCAGAGACAGGCATGAAAAGCTAAGGCTGCTGCTGCAGCCACCAAGAAGCCTGTGTGCAAACACAGGTCACTATCCATACCTCCCCCACAAGGAGCCTGTGCAGTCCACCACTGCCAAGGAACCGTGATCCAGGGACAACTTCCCTGGGAGAACACAAGGCATGCCTCAGGCTGTTGCAATGTCATGCTGGCCACTGCTGCCTCACCCCTCATTCTGTACCCCTCCCTCCCCACAGCCTGAGTGAGCCAGAGCTCCCTAATCAGCTGCTCCTTTAACCCTGTCATATCAGGGCAGTGAACAGACACACTCAGGTGACCTACACATAGAGGAGGGGCCAAACCCACAGCCTGGAGCTGTGCAAACAAATAAGAGTAAGGGAAATTTCTCTGTGCAGCCTCAGGAGCAGCAGATTAAATCTTCACAATCAACTTAATGTAGCCTGCATCTGTAGAATACCTGAACAGACAATGAATCATCCCAAAATTGAGGCGATGGACTTTGGGATCAACTGTAGACTTGGGGTTTGTTTTCTGTATCTAATTTCTTTCTGGTTTTATGTTTATCTTAGTTTAATATTTAGAGCTTATTATCATTGGTAGTTTTGTTTAATGATTTGGTTGCTCTCTTCCTTTTTTAAAAAAAAAATTTCTTTTTCTTTTTCTCTTTTGTGAGTGTGTATGTGTATGTTTCCTTGTGTGATTTTACCTGTATACATTTGCTTTTACCATTTGTCCTGAGTTCTGTCTGTCTGTGTTTCTGTTTGTTTGTTTGTTTTTGTTTTTTTATTATAGCTTTAGGTGCTTGTTATCATTGCTGGGTTTTTTATTAGTTTCGTTGCTCTCTTCTTTCTTTTTTTTTTATTACTTTTAAATTTTTTATTTTTAATATTTTTTTTTCAAATTTTATTTTAATAACTTCATTTATTTTATTTATTTATATTTTTTCTTTCTTTCTTTTTTTTTAATCTACCTTTTCTTCTGAGCCGCGTGGCTGACAGGGTCTTGGTGCTCTGGCCAGGTGTCAGGCCTGAGTCTGTTAGGTGGGAGAGCCAACTACAGGACATTGGTCCACCAGAGACCTCCTGACCCATCATAATATCAAATGGCAGAAGCACTCCCAGAGATCTCCATCTCAACACTAAGACATAGCTCCACTCAAAGACCAGCAAGCTACAGTGCTGGACAACCCATGCCAAAAAACTAGCAAGACAGGGACACAACCTCACCCATTAGAGACAGGCTGCCTAAAATCATAATAAGTTTAGAGGCACCCAAAATCACACCACCAGACGTGGTCCTGCCAACCAGAAAGACAAGATCCAGCCTCATCCACCAGAACACAGGAACCAGTCCTCTCCACCAGGAAGCTTACACAACCCACTGAACACACCTTACCCACTGGAGGCAGACACCAAAAACAACATGAACTAAAAACATGTAGCCTGCAAAAAGGAGACCTCAAACGCAGTAAGTTAAGCAAAATAGGAAGACAGAGAAATACACATCACATAAAGGAGCAAGGTAAGAACCCAAGGTAAGAGGAAATAGGCAGTCTACCTGAAAAATAATGCAGAATAATGATAGGAAAGATGATACAAAATCTTGGAACTACAATGGAGAAAATACAAGAAACATTTAACAAAGATGTAGAAGAACTAAAGAGCAAACAAACAATGAATAACAACACAAAAATGAAATTAAAAATTCTCTAGAAGGAATCAATAGCAGAATAACTGAGGCAGAAGAACGGATACGTGACCTGGAAGATAAAATAGTGGAAATAACTCCCACACAGCAGAATAACGAAAAAAAAAAATGAAAAGAATTAAGGACAGGCTCAGAGACTTCTGTGTCAACTTTAAATGTACCAACAATTGAATTATAGAGGTCCCAGAAGGAGAGAAAAAGAAACAGACTGAGAAAATGTTTAAGAGATTATAGTTGAAAATTTCCCTAATATGGGAAAGAAAATAGTCACTTAAGTCCAGGAAACGCAGAGTCCCACACAGGATAAATCCAAGGAGAAACATGCCAAGACGCATATTAATCAAACTTTCAAAAATTAAATACAAAGAAAAACTATTAAAAGCAGCAAGGGAAAAGCAACAAATAATATACAAGGGAATCCCCATAAAGTTAACAGCTGATTTCTCAGCAGAAACTTTGCAAGCCAGAAGGGTGTGGCAGGACATTTTTAAAGTGATGAAAGGGAAAAACTTAAAACCAAGATTACTCTACCCAGCAAGGATCTCAGATTCAATGGAGAAATTAAAACACTTACAGACAAAATTAAAACCCTTACAGACAAGCAAAGGTTAAGACAATTCAAAAGTTAAGACACACCAAACCAGCTTTACAACAAATGCTAAAAGAAATTCTCTAAGCAGGAAACACAAGAGAAGGAAAAGCCCTAAATTAACAAACCCAAAACAAATAAGAAAACGTTAATAGGAATATGCATATCGATAATTACCTTAAATGTAAATGGAATAAGTGCTCCAAACAAAAGACACAGACTCGCTGAATGGATACAAAAACAAGACCAATATATATGCTGTTTATAAGAGACCCACTTCAGACCTAAGGACACATACAGACTGAAAGTGAGGGCATGGAAAAAGATATTCCATGAAAACGGAAATCAAAAGAAAGCTGGAGTAGCAATTCTCATATCAGACAAAATAGACTTTAAAATAAAGTCTATTACAAGAGACAAAGAAAGACACTACATAATGATCAAGGAATCAATCCAAGAAGAAGGTATAACAATTGTAAATATTTATGCACCCAACATAGGAGCACCTCAGTACATAAAGCAAATGTTAACAGCCATAAAAGGGGTAATCAACAGTAACACAATCATAGTAGGGGACTTTCACACCCCACTTTCACCAATGGACAGATCTCCCAAAATCAAAATAAGTAAGGAAACACAGCTTTAAATGATGCATTAAACAAGATGGACTTAATTGATATTTATAGGACATTCCATCCAAAAATAAAAAAACAAAATACCCTTTCTTCTCAAGTACTCATAGAACTTCTCCAGGACAGTTCATATCTTGTGGCACAAATCAAGCCTTGGTAAATTTAAGAAAATTGAAATTGTATCAAGTATCTTTTCTACCCCAATGCTATGAAACTACATATCAATTACAGGACAAAATCTGTAAAAAATACAAACACATGGAGGCTAAAGAATAAGTGACTAAATAACCAAAAGATCACTTAAGAAATCAAAGAGGAAATCAAAAAATACCTAGAAACAAATGAAAATGAAAACACAACAACCCAAATATTATGGGATACAGCAAAAACAGTTCTAGGAGGGAAGTTTATAGCAATACAGTCCTACCTCAAGAAACAATAAACAGCACAAATAAACAACCTAACATTACACCTAAAGCAATAAGAGAAAGAAGGACAAAAAATTCCCAAAGTTAGCAGAAGGAAAGACATCATAAATATCAGATCAGAAATAAATGAAAAAGAAATGAAGGAAAGGATAGCAAAGATCAATAAACCTAAAAGCTGGTTCTTTGAGAAGATTAAAAAAATTGTTAAAACATTAGCCATATTCATCAAGAAAAAAGGGCGAAGACTCAGATCAATAGAATTAGAAATGAAAAAGCAGAAGTAACAACTGACACTGCAGAAATACAAAGGATCATGTGAAATTACTACAAGCAGCTATATGCCAGTAAAATGGACAACCTGGAAGAAATGGACAAATTCTTAGAATAGTACAACCTTCTGAGGTTGAACCAGGAAGAAATAGAAAATATAAACAGACAAATCCCTGAAGCATTGAAATTGAAACTGTGATTAAAGATCTTCCAACAAACAAAAGCCTAGAACCAGATGGCCTCACAGGCAAATTCTATCAAATATTTAGAGAAGAGCTAACACCTATCCTTCTCAAACTTTTCCAAAACATAACAGAGGGAGGAACACTCCCAAACTCATTTGACGAGACCACCATCACCCTGCTACCAAAACCAGACAAAGATGTCACAAAAGAAGAAAACTACAGGCCAATATCATGGATGAATGTAGATGCAAAAACCCTCAACAAAATAACAGCAAACAGAGTCCAACAGAAAATTAAAAGCATCATACACCATGATCAAGTGTGGTTTATTCCAGTAAGATAAGGATTCTTCTATATATGAAAATCAATCAATATTATAAAACATATTAACAAATTGAAGGAGAGAAACCATATGATCATCTCAAGAGATGCAGAAAAAGCTTTTGACAAAATTCAACCCATTTATGATAAAAGCCCTCCAGAAATAAGGCATAGAGGCAGATTACCTCAACATAATAAAGACCATATATGACAAACCCACAGTCAATCTTGTTCTCAATGGTGAAACACTGAAACCATTTCCACTAAGATCAGGAAAAAGACAAGGTTCCCCACTCTTACCACTATTATTCAAGATAATTTTGGAAGTTTCAGCCACAGCAATCAGAGAAGAAAAAGAAATAAAAGGAATCCAAATTGGAAAAGAAGAATAAAACTGTCACTGTTTGCAGATGACCTGCTACTATACATACAGAATCCTAAAGATGCTACCAGAAAACAGTTAGAGCTAATCAATGAATTTGGTAAAGTAACAGGATACAAAATTAATGCACAGAAATCTCTTGCATTCCTAAGCACTAATAATGAAAAATCTGAAAGAGAATTTAAGGAAACACTCCCAGTTACCATGGCAACAAAAAGAATAAAATACCTAGGAACAAACCTACCTAAGGAGACAAAAGACCTGTATGCAGAAAACTACAAGACCCTAATGAAAGAAATTAAAGATGATTCAAATAGATGGAGAGATATACCATGTTCTTGGATTAGAAGAATCAACATTGTGAAAATGGCTATACTACCCAAAGCAATCTACAGGTTCAATGCAATCTCTATCAAACTACCAATGGCATTTTTCACAGAACTAGAATGAAATATTTCACAATTTGTAGGGAAACACAAAAGATCCTGAATAACCAAAGCACTCTTGAGAAGGAAAAATGGAGCTGGAGGAATCAGGCTCCCTTACTTCAGACTATACTACAAAGCTACAGTATTGAAGACAGTATGTTACCTGCACAAAAACAGAGATATAGATTAATGGAACAGCATAGAAAGCCCAGAGATAAACCCACACACATATGGTCACCTTATCTTTGATAAAAGAGGCAAGAATATACAATGCAGAAAAGACAGCCTCTTCAATAAGTGGTGCTGTGAAAACTGGACAGCTACATGGAAAAGAATGAAATTAGAACATTTCCTCACACCATACAAAAAAAAATAAACTCAAATTGGTTTAAAGACCTAAATGTAAGGGCAGATACTATAAAACTCTTAGAGGAAAACATAGGAAGAACACTCTATGACATAAATCACAGCAATTTCGTTTTTGACCCTCTTCCTAGAGAAATGGAAATAAAAACAAAAATAAACACATGGGACCTAATGAAACTTAAAAGCTTTTTGCACAGCCAAGGAAACCTTAAAGAAGCCAAAAAGACAACCCTGAGAATGGGAGGAAATATTTGCAAATGAAGCAACTAACAAAGCATTAATTTCCAAATTATACATGTAGCTTATGCAACTCAATAACAATAAAACAAACAACCCAATCCAAAAATGGGCAGAAGTCCTAAGTAGACATTTATCCAAAGAAGATATACAGATTGCCAGCAAACACATGAAAGGATGCTCAACATCACTAATCATTAGAGAAATGCAAATGAAAACTACAATTTGGTATCACCTCACACTGGTCAGAATTGGCATCATCAAAAAACCTACAAAAAATAAATGCTGGAGAGGGTGTGGAGAAAAGAGAACCCTCTTGCACTGCTGGTGGGAATGTAAATTGATACAGCCACTATGGAGAACAGCATGGAGGTCCCCCCAAAACTAAAAATAGTACTACCATATGACCCAGCAATCCCACTACTGGTCATATACCCTGAGAAGCCTATAATTCAAGAAGATACATGTACCACAATATTCACTGTAGCACTATTTACAATAGCCAGGACATGGAAGCAATCTAAGTGTCCATGGACAGATGAATGGATAAAGAAGAAGTGGCACATCTATACAATGCAATATTACTCAGCCATAAAAAGAAGCAAAATTGAGTTAATGTTATTGAGGTCGATAGACCTAGAGACTGTCATACAGAGTGAAGTAAGTCAGAAAGAGAAAAACAAATACTGTATGCTAACACATATATATGGAAGCTAAAAGAAAAAAAAGAAGGTTTTGAAGCACCTAGGTGCAGGACAGGAATAAAGACACAGATGTGAAGAATGGAGTTGAAGATACAGGGAGGGGGATGGGTAAGCTGGGATGAAGTGAGAGAATGGCATGGACATATATACACTACCAAATGTAAAATAGATAGCTAGTGGGAAGCAGCCTCATAGCACAGGGAGATCAGCTCGGTGCTTTGTGACCAGCTAAAGGGGTGGGATAGTGAGCAGATGAAGGAGATGCAAGAGGGTGGGGATGTAGGGTTATATGTATACATATAGCTGATTCACTTTGTTATACAGCAGAAAGTAACACACCATTGTAAAACAATTATACTCCAATAAAGATGTTAAAAAGAAATGATTTGCCCTTTTTTTTCCTTCTCTAGCTCTTTTAATGTTTATTTTTCTTTTTGGTTTTTTACTAGTTTGACTATAATGGTCCTAGATTGTATTCCTTTGTGCTTATTCTTCTTGGGCTTTTCTGAACTTCTTAAACTATGAGTTGAGTTTTTTAAGCTGTTTTAGAAATTTCTTGGATTTTATCTGCTTCATTCATGTTTTCCTTCCTTTCTGAGACTCCAAATAATATTTTGGATATTTAGACTCTATTCCACAAGTTCCCTATCATTTGTTTTTTCCCATTATTTTTTCTGTCTATGCTTCAAAATTAATTTTCTGTTGATATGTATTACAGTTCACTAATCTTGTTTTGTTTTCATACAGTCTACTGATAAACCCAACAAATAGTCTTAATTTCAGTTATTGTATATTTCAGTTCATGAATTTAAATTTATTTTTTAATATTTATTCTCATTCTATTTTGCAATTCTCCATGTTTTTATCTATCTTTTCTACCTTTACCTATAGTTTTTTTTAAACATAATCATAATTTAAAGTCATTTAAATAACTACAGTAGTGATAACTACAGCATCTGGGTCACCTACTGTTATGCTTTAATGTCTATTTTACACCCTTGTTTATCAGTTCAATTTTCCTGTTTTTTTTAATGTCTCATAACAGTAAATTTAGTGACAGATATTTTGTATTAAAATAAAATGTTCATTGGCTGCAAGTAATTTAGCTCCCACCAGAAAGAGTTGGCCCATTCCTCTGTTAGGCAGAAAAAAAATATTGGCCAGAAATTTAATCAATACATGGATTGAACTGGATCAAATCTCGGCTCCAGTTTTGGTTTATTGCAGATGACTTTGTGTTTGCCCTATTCCTAGGACATGTCCCTCCATGTCTTTCAGTGAACATCTAGTATATTCCCTTCTCAATCCCGAGAGACTAAGAGAAATGCACTTTAGTTTCCAGAAATTTTTGATTCAGTACTTTGGCTTGCTTTCTAACTCATGCTTCTTCAGAACTTAGGATTTCTTTAAGACAGCAGTATGTATGATGTTCCTTGAGTCCCCAATTATTTGTTTTCTTCCAGCTGTGTATAATCATTAAAACCTCTTCTGGTTTCTCCTCAATATTGGTCCTCTATCTAAACCTGTCAAAGGATATTAGTCTTTGTGTAGCTTGAATTAGCAGATTTCCCCAGGGACAGCTGAAGATCCTTAGTTTACTCTGAGAGTTTCTCTGTTCTCTTTCTCTCCAGAATTGTGCTCCTTTTGTCCTTTGTGCCTCCACAACTCTCTGGCAACCATAATATAAGGTGGTTGTCATATACCACTTTTTCTTATTTTTATTTATGACAGGATTGCCATGCCATGGATAACACATTTTACTTGATAGTTAAAGCTCTTTCCTGTTTTAAAATACCAAATATTCAGTGTCCCCATAGCTGTAATGTTAATCTTAAAGTAACTCAATAATAATGAGAAAGAAAAGAACACTCAAATGTTAAAATGTTTTTTTAGCTAAATAGTACTACACATAAAATTTTCCCTGTCTCAAATTATAAAGTTTGAATGTCCACTGGTTTGGGCAAAATAATCAGTTTCAAGCAGCACTATCTCTATCCTCCAGGTCTAACTTAAATGTGAATACCATTTCTGCTTACTGCCTTAAGACTAAGTTGTCTTTTTGGAAGAATCTTGTATTCAGCAGAACTAATAACACTTTCATTTAGTTTGCACATTATCTCCACTATAAAACTGCCGAGCTTCTGTGAGTCAATATTCAGCATGTCTGTTTGCAGCTACAGAGCCTGCAAGACTCAATCCATATAATCTGTCTCCTAATTTATCTCCTTTGTACATAAAGTGAGACCATTTCACAATCAAATATTTTGATCTACTCATCTTCTCTTTTACCTTTCCACTAAAGCAGAGGAATGAAGCATAAAGCATTTCCATCATTGTGCATCTAAAAAATCCCAAGTAAGTCAAGCCGTGTGTGAGATGGGTTTTGAAAAAAAATTAAATTTTCCTCAAAAAATATCTTGTGGTACAGCAACCTATATAGCTGGAAGATTCACGAGCAACTCTAAGCCCAATATAAAGCTGGAAGATAATGAAAATAAACAAATAATAAAAATGATTTAAATATTTCTTCCCCAAACAAGTATGAAACCAAGGTGAATGTTGCACAGCATAAGGTAGGGATAAATGAATCGTATATTCAATTTCCTAAGAATAAGATAAAATGACATTTAAAGTATTTTAAAATGGCACATTGTGCATTTACTTTGAAGATATTATTCCAAAGTTCTAATAATAGAGCATAATCCATTTCATTTAGACTTCAGTTAAATATGTTTTTGATGTAATAATACATTAACATAATATTCTAATATTTTAGATTATGACTTCAGGTCATGACTAATTAATCTATGAGGTTTTATTAGACTTTTAAAACCTAGAAATAGTTGGTAAAAAGAAAAATGATGTTTTAATGACTATTTTAAAGCAGTTTAGTCTTTAAAAAGAAATCTGGCTCTAAAAGTTCAAAATTAAAATTAAAGTATGATTTAATGTTCAACTTCTTTCATTTGCTTGGACTGAGAATTGATAGGGGCAGCTAAATAAGTGGGTGCAAAATGGTTCATTTATACAGCACCACATTTTTATACTGATATTTTTCTTTATTTTGGGAGTCATGAAAAGGTGAAGGAGATTTTAATTTTTCTGGATGATAGAATATTGACAACTCTACCTACAAAGATTTTTTCATATTTCCTATACTAAATGAATATTGATAATATTGAGCTATATGAATTAAGAATCATGAACAGGGGTTACAAGTTTTTCTAGAATCAGTTAATTTGATGCAAAATATGAGTATATTTGAAGGCAAAGTGTGCATCTTCAACTTTTCAAAATGAATGACTACAATGAATAGACCTAGATACAGTGTATTCTCCCTTGAGAATAAAAACATATATCACACACTGTGCAAAAAGATGTCAGGATCCTTTAGCTCACCCCTTAATAGAAATGAGCCATCAAAAATTGCAAGGAAGGATCATTTGTGACTTTCAAGGATAATGCCAAAATCTTGATTGGAATTTATTCACTTATTCATTCTTTCAAAAATCAAGTGGTAATTCATGAAATTTTCCAGCTTGGATTTTTATACTAACCCATTTTTTACTGATTAGTATTAAATTAAGTCAAGACAGACTTTAAAAACTATTTTGAATTATGTACCTACTAATGTGACAACTTAGAGGTCGACAAACTACAGCCCAACAGTAAAACCCAGCCTCCCTATTTTTCTATACCTCATAATCTAAGAATGGTTTTTACATTTTAAATGGTTGAAGACAAATTTTAGAAGAATTAGATTTTTTGACATATGAAAATTAGATTAATATCAAAATTCAAAGTCTATCTCTAAAATTTATTGGAACAGAGTTAAATCAGAAATTGTGAAGAGTCTGAGAATTTACCCTAATTATTGATTACATGTTAAAGTGATAATACTATTTTGCTTCTATTGAGTTAAATAAAATAGATTATGAAAATTAATTTCATCTCTGTCTTTTAATAGGGCTATTTGAAAATTTAAAATTATATATGTGTCACATATTTTTATTGGACAGTGCTGTTTTAATGAATGGTCTCACTAATGATCTACCAGAGAGGCAAGAGTTCTATGTCTCTTTTAATAGGATTAACTGATCAATACAACAGAATAATTTTCAGATCTTATAAGGGATTGGAGTTACTTATACCAACAGTAACAGAGAGTATGACAAAATGATAAATGATGATATCAGGAAAATGAGGTCCATCAATTTGAAACCCTCAGTCCCCAATTTCCCAATTTCATTTTCCTTAAGAATTAACAACATTGCAAGATTCGATGGTTTTGGAAAAGATATTCATCTTTAGATAAGTAGAGCCCTTAAATAGCTCACATCTGGCAATCACCCCAAATATCCATTATACTGTTACTATTTTCTAAGCTGCAGAGTACTTTTTTTCACAGAAAATTTTACTTCAAAATTCAAATCTTTATAGAAACAGAATTATTCTGGTTAAATTTTGTTGTGCATCCTAAATCCCTGTTTACCCATCCCAGCCTTACAATACCATGAGAGAACCATGTAGCTTGGCTTGAAGATAAAAATGTGAAGACACAGTGAAGGCAGAGTATGAGTATGCTAAAGTTCTTCCAGTAGTGTTTTACTGTACTAAAATCAATGGCTATATTTTTAATCTGAAACCCAAAATTCAGTACTGAATCTTTTTGAGACTAGTTCTCAAATATATATGAATGTGTGACCTTGAAAATAAATATTATGATTTATGATTCTTCATAAATAAAAATGTACTTCCTAACCTTAAAAAAAATCCACGCATAACTTTTAGTTAATTTGAACCATGTGAAACTGCCAACTAAGAAAATGATAAACAGTTCAACATGATAGATTGAAAAGATATTGATAATAGGTATAACAGCTACTTCTGTTGAATTTCTACAAACAGTATCCCTTCCATTCTTTTAAAAATTATACCCCAGATTAAAACCAACATCAGAGATACTTAGTAGAAAAATAACTATATGTCAGGAAAGCTGGTTCTAAATTGTCTGAGAAAATCCTTCAATTATGCAGAAGAAAGGATCAAGTTGGTTAGTTGATGATCTTCTGAGGAGCACCTGATAGGTTTCATTGAGGATTTTCTATTGTGGATCAAATTCTTGCTACAGCCAGTTTATATAGCCTAAGGAATTAGCTATTGAGGAAAGGTAATTTAAAGTCAGCTTCTCCTTTCATGTTTTGAAATCAAATCTCAAATTATCAGCTGACTTATTGACTGTAGGAGATATATTATATATATATATATATATATATATATATATATATATATATATATATATATATATATATATATATATACTGTTATATACATATGCCAAACTATCCCTTCAACAATTAGGAGGGATATTGTTTTAATATTATTTGCAAGCCCAATAAACAAGCACATGTGTTTGAAAAATACTGTAATTCTTACTTTGGACTCTACAATCAATTTCTCACACCCTGGTAGTTCCAATTGTTACAGGATGAAATTCCTAGTGAGAAAATTAAAACAGTTCTCATCTATTTCTCTATTCTTCATGGAGATAATATTTTGAGAATATATAGGAGCATTGGAGTTTAGTGATAAGAAACTTGGGATATTAATTCATCCAACATCTATTGAGCACATCTTAATTGGACAGGATATTGGGAATAAAGAGATTATTTAAATCCTAGTCTATTTCCTATAAGAATTCACTATTCAGTTGGGAAGGAACGCCAGTGAATAGTACTTAGTTGATAGTTTAAGTCATGGGTATGTTTTTTTTAGTTACCATCCACATTCTTATGAAATTAGAAAAACACACCTTCTTTGTTTTGCAATGGAGATCATAAATGTTATCTTGTCTGTTTCTCATTTGTATAAGAAGCTGATTGCAGCTAAGAATGCAAGGATGTGGGGCGAATTATTTCAGTAGTAATATAGATGATACAGTACTGGGATGAGTTTGTTTTTTGTTTTTTGTTTTTTTTTTTTTTTTGACCACACTAACGACATCCTACTTCCCCGACCAGTGATCAAACTCGTGGCCCCTAGAGCGGAAGGGTGGAGCCCTAACCACTGGACCACCAGAGAATTCCCTGGGATGTGTTTTAAGAGACAGGCTGCTACAGTGTACCCTAATGTTCTTCAGCTACACATATTTGTATGGTTATGATTGTCTTTTGTTTTGATGATTATATAGCCAGAAGGTAAATCATCCTAATTAAGAATCCAAAAGTCTAATACTGGGAAAAATATTATATGTTTTGTAACCAACCTATAAAATCCTCTATTTTTAAATATTCGTATAAGAGTGGTGGTGGGAATAGTAAAATACAAACAACAATATTGTTGGGAGAAATAAAAGTGAGTGAAAGCATTTTTTTAATGAATTTTGCAGGTCAATGATCTAGTTTATTGATAAAGATTTAGAAAACTACTGATGGCAACAAAAATGCCATTAACACCTTGATCTGAAGACAAGTGAGCTTGTGCTTGGATAGTTTCTTTATTCCATGTGTACCAAGACCTCTGGAATGCCAGATTCTGAGTGCTCACGATTTTACAACAAATGAATAAATGTTTCTGCCCTAGTTATTTCTTAGGTTCTTCATCTGAAATAGCTAGATTATCTTTGTTGAAATTGAACAGCGTTATCACCCCGTTCCATTTAATAGTTTTAAGCAAAAGGGGACAAAACAATTTTGGGGAAAATAACTAATCTTTCACTACAGTCATAAATGGAACAAAACCAAGTCATTTTAAGGCTGCTGGCATTCAAAGTTAAATCTTGTCAGAAACCCAAACAAACTGACTTTTTTTTATATTTAGAAATCCTTCTGAAGAATTGAATCTGACCTTCTTCTGATCAACTTTCTATCATGTTGAAATCCATAATTGCCAAGTGTCTTCTGTATTTGGGGACCAGTACAAAAAAAAGGTTACTATGAAAAATTCTGGGAATATAAGAGGGTAAAAATGTTGTAGAGTCTGTGATCTCACAAGCAAAATGATGTAACTTAATGTGCAGAGTTGAAAGTTGAAATTTTAAAGTTGTTTCTGTTTTGAGACAGACCCTGAGATAATTCGAATATCAGAAAATACTTTACAAAGTCTCTATGGTCATTGACTTTAACCAGAAGAATAGAGAAAAATTTTTAAAATATAAAACTATACACCTGCTGGATAATGGGTATAAATTTTATATTGTAAGTCAGTCAGCTTTCTAAGGTTTATGGACATTTCTTTATTGCTTTCAGGAGATAATATCAGTTGTTTGCTGGATTATTGGCAATTTAGGATTTGAAACATTTTACTTTAAAAGTTAAGTAAACCAATTATCTCTGGTTAGTTTACTTTTACTCTAGTGACCCTAGATATGGATGAGATGCCATTTTAATGTTTTACAGTTTTGATGCCAGTTTATATGTCACCTTCTTAAGATCATCCTTAACTCCCCTTATACAGACGTTATTGCTACTTTAATTCCACAAATCCTTTTTAAAATATTGCTGTGTGGCACCTTTCCAAGAACCAAGGATATAAACATGAGAAACTCATAGTTGTCTACTCTCCCACAGGAAAGTACTTGTATTTATTTAGCACTCAAATTATTCCGTCTGTGTTTCCCATTAGTTTCTAATGAAAGTCTCCTGTTTTATTCATCTGATTCTCTCCAGGACCCAGGTGAATGCCCACCTCATAGATATATTTGATGAATGGAATTGTTGAAGTATATCCTTTTTTATAAAAATTTAATATCTTCTGCCTATTAAAGAGGATCACTTTCTATTTTTCATGACTAAAATGGTTTTCTAACATGAGAGATTCAATGTAATCAGTATAGGAGAGAAGAGTACAAAGGAAAAATAGGGGATTTGTAAATTCCATTGTAAAGTAAACCATGGCTGTCTCTTCACCTTATATCCCCACACCTTGGCATGGAATCTGGCTCAAAGTGGATTCTAACAACGTTTTTATTGATAAATTGATTAAGAAAGTGGGACAATTATGGGTGAAGTCGGTACTCCATCCACTACTTGGTGTATGATTTGGCATCTATTGTTTAATCTCTGTCTCTGTTTCACTCTCTGGAAAATAGATTTACTTAATATTCACAAAAGATTGGGTGTGAAGATTACCTGTGGGAAATGATAACAACAATGCTTTGTAAACAGTAAATCACTAAACAATTACATTTATATTAATTATAATCTTAAAATATAAAAACACACTTTTTTTTTTTTTGTATTGCCTGGATAAAGAGAAAAACCAAACAAAACAAATGATCCTGATTTCTTTGGCACATGTTTTAATGATGTGATAAGATATTTAGAATTTCTTTCCTGCCATTTCTTCTGTACTATTATTGGTTTTGGTGAATCTCTGCCATTCAAATTACAGTTTTGAATACTGATAAATTTACCTAGTAATTCATATGGTAATTAACATTTTTGTTCACAAGAATTTCCACTTTTAAGTCAGCCTAGGAGATAGTAAACCTGAAAATATTTCTGGTATATTTTTCTTAACCAGGGAATCTATCTTAGTAGGAGCTTCAATAGTTTTAAAAATACAAATGCTTAAGTTTTATCCTATACATCAAATTACATGTTTTCATGTACCTGAGCTCTCTTTGCTAAATAGAGTCATGAATATTCATAGAGATAATTATAAATTTAACATCATAAAAGTTTCCAATATTTAATTCTATTCACTTTCACTGTCATAAGTATGAGGAAGCCCTCAACATTTACCAAATAAAATTTGTTATCAAAATTATTAATTATTTTTGAGTGCCTAATAAGTCTTATAACTTGAGCTATAATAAGAAAATTATAAAGGTCTCATTTTTGTGTGCATTGTCTATTTGTAGTAAAAGTGAGACTAGTGAAAAGGCAGGAGACTTTCTAATGCCCACAGGGATATTTCCCTATATGAAGACACCTTAAAACTTTCTGATACTTTAAGGGAATAGAAATATTTTTTTTAATTATTCATGGATTACTAACAAAATAAAACAACTTTAACTGCTTGTATTCTAGCAAATATGTTTTGCTCTTCTAGTACCAGATGTTAGTGAAGAACATTAGGTTAGTATACAAAAATAAGAAAATTATAGTATAATAATAAAAAATTTGGCAAGGTTAGTAAAGTAATAGGTGACCATTTTGAAAAGTACAACAAGAATTCAAATGTATATGCTCTATTTTTTTTAATATATCTATACAATGAGGTTTATTATTTGGCAATAAACAGGAATGAATTATTGGTACATGTTACAACATGGGTGAACCTTTAAACTATTATGCAAAGTGAAAGAAATTAGTCATGAAAGATCATATATTGCATTATTCTCTTTATATGGAAAGTCAAAAATAGACAAATCTATAGAGACAGAAATTAGATTAGTTATTGCTCATGCCAGAAACTCCCTATATCTTCATCATGGTAGTGATTCCATGACTGTATATGTTTGTCAAAACTTAAAAAACTTAATACTACAAAAGGTAAATTTTATACTATGTAAATTATCCTTAGTAAACCTGAGATTTTTTTTAACATCTTTATAAGAGTATAATTGCTTTACAATGCTGTGTTAGTTTCTGCTTTATAACAAAGTGAATCAGTTATATGTATACATATGTTCCCATATGTCTTCCCTCTTGGGTCTCCCTCCCTCCTACCCTCCTTATCCCACCCCTCTAGGTGGTCACAAAGCACCGAGCTGATCTCCCTGTGCTATGCGGCTGCTTCCCACTAGCTATCTATTTTAAGTTTGGTAGTGTATATATGTCAATGCCACTCTATCACTTTGTCACAGCTTACCCTTCCACCTCCCCATATCCTCAAGTCCATTCTGTAGTAGGTCTGTGTCTTTATTCCCATCTTACCACCAGGTTTTTCATCACCTTTTTTTTCTTAGATTCCATATATATGTGTTAGCATACGGTATTTGTTTTTCTCTTTCTGACTTACTTCACTCTGTATGACATACTCTAGGTCCATCCAAGTCCCTACAAATAATTCAATTTCATTTCTTTTTATGGCTGAGTAATATTCCATTGCATATATGTGCCACATCTTCTTTAGCCATTCATCTATTAATGGACAATTAGGTTGCTTCCATGTCCTGTCTATTGTAAATACAACTGCAATGAACATTTTGCTACATGACTCTTTTTGAATTATGGTTTTCTCAGGGTATATGCCCAGTAGTGGGATTGTTGAGTCGTATGGTAGTTCTATCTGTAGATTTTCAGGAACCTCCATACTGTTCTCCATAGTGGCTGAATCAATTTACATTCCCACCAACAGTGCAAGAGTGTTCCTTTTTCTCCACACCCTCTCCAGCATTTACTATTTCTAGATTTTCTGATGATGGCCATTCTGACTGGTATGAGGTGATACCTCATTGTAGTTTTGATTTGCATTTCCCTAATGATTAATGATGTTGAGCATTCTTTCCTGTGTTTGTTGGCAATCTGTATATCTTCTTTGGAGAAATGTCTATTTAGGTCTTCTGCCCAGTTTTGGATTGGGTTGTTTGTTTTTTTGTTATTGAGCTGCATGTGCTGCTTATAAATTTTGGAGATTAATCTTTTGTCAGTTGCTTCATTTGCAAATATTTTCTCCCATTCTGAAGGTTGTCTTTTGGTCTCATTTATGGTTCCCTTTGTTGTGAAAAAGCTTTTAAGTTTCATTAGATTCCATTTGTTTATTTTTGTTTTTATTTCCATTACTCAAGGAAGTGGGTCAAAAAGGATCTTGCTGTGATTTTTGTCACAGAGTGGTCTGCCTATGTTTTCCTCTAAGATTTTGATAGTGTCTGGCCTTACATTTAGGTCTTTAATCCATTTTGGGTTTATTTTTGTGTATGGTTTTATGGAGCATTCCAATTTCATACTTTTACATGTACCTGTACAGTTTTCCCAGCACCGCTTATTGAAGATTCTGTCTTTTCTCCACTGTATATATCTGCCTCCTTTATCAAAGATAAGGTGACCATATGTGTGTTGGTTTTCTCTGGGTTTTCTATCCTGTTCCATTGATCTACATTTCTGTATTTGGGCCAGTACTATACTGTCTTGATTACTGTGGCTTTGTAGTATAGTCTGAAGTCAGGGAGCCTGATTTCTCCAGCTCCATTTTTCCTTCTCAAGATTGCTTTGACTATTCCAGGTCTTTTGTGTTTCCATAAAATTGTGAAATTTTTTGTTCTAGTTCTGTGAAAAATGCCAGTGATAGTTTGATCGTGATTGCACTGAATCTGTAGATTGCTTTGGGTAGTAGAGTCATTTTCACAATGTTGATTCTTTCAATCCAAGAACAAGAACATGGTATATCTCTCAATCTATCTGTATAATGTTTAATTTCTTTCATCAGAGTCTTATAATTTTCTACATACAGGTCTTTTGTCTCCTTAGGTAGGTTTATTCCTCAATATTTTGTTCTTTTTGTTGCAACGGTAAATGGGATAGTTTTCTTAATTTCACTTTCAGATTTTTCATCATTAGTGTACAGGAATGCCGGAGATTTCTGTGCATTAATTTTGTATCCTGCTACTTTACCAAATCCATTGATTAGCTTTACTAGTTTTCTGGTAGCATCTGTTTGATCCTCTATGTATAGTATCATGTCATCTGCAAACAGTGACAGCTTTAATTCTTTTCCAATTTGGATTCCTTTTATTTCTTTTTCTTCTTTGATTGCTGAGGCTAAAAGTTCCAAAACTGTGTTGAAAAATAATGGTGAGAGTGGGCAACCTTGCCTTGTTCCTGATCTTAGTGGAAATGGTTTCAGTTTTTCACCATTGAGGATGATTTTGGCTGTGGCTTTGTCATATATGGCCTTTATTATGTTGAGGAAAGTTCACTCTATGCCTACTTTCTGCAGGGTTTTTATCATAAATGGTGTTTAATTTTGTCAAAAGCTTTCTCTGCATCTATTGAAATGATCATATGGTTTTTATACTTCAATTTGTTAATATGGTGTATCACATTGATTGGTTTGCGTATATTGAAGAATCCTTGCATTCCTGGAATAAACCTCCTTGATCATGGTGTATGATCCTTTTAATGTGCTGTTGGATTCTGTTTGCTAGTATTTTGTTGAGGATTTTTGCATCTATGTTCATCAGTGATATTGGCCTGTAGTTTTATTTTTTTGTGTGTGACATATTTGTCTGGTTTTAGTATCAGGGTGATTGTGGCCTTGTAGAATGAGTTTGGGAGCGTTCCTCCCTCTGTTATATTTTGGAAGAGTTTGAGAAGGATAGGTGTTAACTCTTCTCCAAATGTTTGATAGAATTCACTTGTGAAGCCATCTGATCCTGGGCTTTTGTTTGTTGGACGATTTTTAATCACAGTTTCAATTTCAGTGCTTGTGATTGGTTTGTTCATATTTTCTATTTCTTCCTGGTTCAACATTGGAAGGTTGTGCAATTCTAAGAATTTGTCCATTTCTTCCAGGTTGTCCATTTTATTGGCATAGAGTTTCTTGTAGTAATCTCTCATGATCGTCTGTATTTCTGCAGTGTCAGTTGTTACTTCTCCTTTTTCATTTCTAATTCTATTGATTTGAGTCTTCTCCCTTTTTTCTTGATGAGTCTGGCTAATGGTTTATCAATTTTGTTTATCTTCTCAAAGAACCAGCTTTTAGTTTTATTGATCTTTGCTATAATCCTTCATTTTTTTTTTTCATTTATTCCTGATCTGATATTTATGAATTCTTTCCTTCTGCTAACTTTGGGTTTTTTTGTTCTTCTTTCTCTACTTGTTTTAGGTGCAAGGTTAGGTTGTTTATTTGAGATGTTCCCTGTTTCTTAAGGTAGGATTGTGTTGCTATAGAACTCTTGGAACTGCTTTTGCTGCCTCCCATAGGTTGTGGGTCATCATGTCTCCATTGTCATTTGTTTCTAGGGATTTTTTGATTTCTTCTTTGATATTTTTTTTTTTTTTTTTTTTTTTTGCGGTACGCGGGTCTCTCACTGTCGTGGCCTCTCCCGTTGCGGAGCACAGACTCCGTACGTGCAGGCTCAGTGGCCATGGCTCACGGGCCCAGCCGCTCCGCAGCATGTGGGATCTTCCCGGACCGGGGCATGAACCCGTGTCCCCTGCATCGGCAGGCGGACTCTCAACCTCTGCGCCACCAGGGAAGCCCTCTTCTTTGCTTTCTTCAGTGATCACTTTGTTATTAAGTAGTGTATTGTTTAGCCTCCATGTGTTTGTATTTTTTACAGATCTTTTGCTGTGATTGATATCTAGTCTCATAACATTGTGGTTGGAAAAGATACTTGATAAGATTTCAATTTTCTTTTTTTTTATTAGTTTCTGCTTTATAACAAAGTGAATCAGTCATACATATACATCTGTTCCCACATCCCTTCCCTCATGCATCTCCCTCCCTCCCACCCTCCCCATTTCACCCCTCCAGGAGGTCACAAAGCACCGAGCTGATCTCCCTGTGCTCTGCGGCTGCTTCCCTCTATCTATCTACCTTACGTTTGGTAGTGTATATATGCCCATGCCTCTCTTTCGCTTTGTCACAGCTTACCCTTCCCCCTCCCCATATCCTCAAGTCCATTCTCAAGTAGGTCTGTGTCTTTATTCCCGTTTTACCCCTAGGTTCTTCATGACCTTTTTTTTTTTTTAAATTCCGTATATATGTGTTAGCATACGGTATTTGTCTTTCTCTTTCTGACTTACTTCACTCTGTATGACAGACTCTAGGTCTATCCAACTCATTACAAATAGCTCAGTTTCGTTTCTTTTTATGGCTGAGTAATATTCCATTGTATATATGTGCCACATCTTCTTTATCCATTCATCCGATGATGGACACTTAGGTTGTTTCCAGCTCTGGGCTATTGTGAATAGAGCTGCAATGAACATTTTGGTACATGTCTCTTTTTGAATTATGGTTTTCTCAGGATATATGCCCAGTAGTGGGATTGCTGGGTCATATGGTAGTTCTATTTTTAGTTTTTTAAGGAACCTCCATACTGTTCTCCATAGTGGCTGTACCAATTCACATTCCCACCAGCAGTGCAAGAGTGTTCCCTTTTCTCCACACCCTCTCCAGCATTTATTGTTTCTAGATTTCTTGATGATGGCCATTCTGACTGGTGTGAGATGATATCTCATTATAGTTTTGATTTGCATTTCTCTAATGATTAATGATGTTGAGCATTCTTTCATGTGTTTGTTGGCAGTCTGTATATTTTCTTTGGAGAAATGCCTATTTAAGTCTTCTGCCCATTTTTGGATTGGGTTGTTTGTTTTTTTCCTATTGAGCTGCATGAGCTGTTTATAAATTTTGGAGATTAATCCTTTGTCAGTTGCTTCATTTGCAAATATTTTCTCCCATTCTGAGGGTTGTCTTTTGGTCTTGTTTATGGTTTCCTTTGCTGTGCAAAAGCTTTGAAGTTTCATTAGGTCCCATTTGTTTATCTTTGTTTTTATTTCCATTTCTCTAGGAGGTGGGTCAAAAAGGATCTTGCTGTGATTTATGTCATAGAGTGTTCTGCCTATGTTTTCCTCTAAGAGTTTGATAGTTTCTGGCCTTACATTTAGGTCTTTAATCCATTTTGAGCTTATTTTTGTGTATGGTGTTAGGGGATGATCTAATCTCAAACTTTTACATGTCCCTGTCCAGTTTTCACAGCACCACTTATTGAAGAGGCTGTCCTTTCTCCACTGTATATTCCTGCCTCCTTTATCAAAGATAAGTTGGCCATATGTGCGTGGGTTTATCTCTGGGCTTTCTATCCTGATCCACTGATCTATCTTTCTGTTTTTATGCCAGTACCACACTGTCTTGATTACTGTAGCTTTGTAGTATAGTCTGAAGTCAGGGAGCCTGATTCCTCCAGCTCTGTTTTTCGTTCTCTAGATTGCTTTGGCTATTCGGGGTCTTTTGTTTTTCCAAACAAATTTTGAAATTTTTTGTTCTAGTTCTGTGAAAAATGCCAGTGGTAGTTTGATAGGGATTGCATTGAATCTGTAGATTGCTTTGGGTAGTAGAGTCATTTTCACAATATTGATTCTTCCAATCCAGGAGCATGGTATATCTCTCCATCTATTTGTATCATCTTTAATTTCTTTCATCAGTGTCTTATAATTTTCTGCATACAGTTCTTTTGTCTCCTTAGTTAGGTTTATTCCTAGATATTTTATTCTTTTTGTTGCAATGGTAAATGGGAGTGTTTTCTTGATTTCATTTTCAGATTTTTCATCATTAGTGTACAGGAATGCCAGAGATTTCTGTGCATTAATTTTGTATCCTGCTACTTTACCAAATTCATTGATTAGCTCTAGTAGTTTTTCAGTAGCATCTTTAGGATTCTCTATGTATAGTATCATGTCATCTGCAAACAGTGACAGCTTTACTTCTTCTTTTCCAATTTGGATTCCTTTTATTTCCTTTTCTTCTCTGATTGCTGTGGCTAAAACTTCCAAAACTAGGTTGAATAAGAGTGGTGAGAGTGGTCAGCCTTGTCTTGTTCCTGATCTTAGTGGAAATGGTTTCAGTTTTTCACCATTGAGGACGATGTTGGCTGTGGATTTGTCATATATGGCCTTGATTATGTTGAGGAAAGTTCCCTCTATGCCTACTTTCTGCAGGGTTTTTATCATAAATGGGTGTTGAATTTTGTCAAAAGCTTTCTCTGCATCTATTGAGATGATCATATGGTTTTTATCCTTCAATTTGTTAATATGGTGTATCACATTGATTGATTTGTGTATATTGAAGAATCCTTGCATTCCTGGAATAAACCCCACTTGATCATGGTGTATGATCCTTTTAATGTGCTGTTGGATTCTGTTTGCTAGTATTTTGTTGAGGATTTTTGCATCTATGTTCATCAGTGATATTGGCCTGTAGTTTTCTTTCTTTGTGACATCCTTGCCTGGTTTCGGTATCAAGGTGATGGTGGTCTCGTAGAATGAGTTTGGGAGTGTTCCTTCCTCTGATATTGTTTGGAAGAGTTTGAGAAGGATGGGTGTTAGCTCTTCTCTAAATGTTTGCTAGAATTCACCTGTGAAGCCATCTGGTCCTGGGCTTTTGTTTGATGGAAGATTTTTAATCACAGTTTCAATTTCAGTGCTTGTGATTGGTCTATTCATATTTTCTATTTCTTCCTGAGTCAGTCTTGGCAGGTTGTGCATTTCTAAGAATTTGTCCATTTCTTCCAGGTTGTCCATTTTATTGGCATAGAGTTGCTTATAGTAATCTCTCATGATCTTTTGTATTTCTGTAGTGTCAGTTGTTACTTCTTTTTCATTTCTAATTCTATTGATTTGAGTCTTCTCCCTTCTTTTCTTGATGAGTCTGGCTAATGGTTTGTCAATTTTGTTTATCTTCTCAAAGAACCAGCTTTTAGTTTGGTTGATCTTTGCTATCGTTTCCTTCATTTCTTTTTCATTTATTTCTGATCTGATCTTTATGATTTCTTTCCTTCTGCTAACTTTGGGGGGTTTTTGTTCTTCTTTCTCTAATTGCTTTAGGTGCAGGGTCAGGTTGTTTATCCGAGATGTTTCCTGTTTCTTAAGGTGGGATTGTATTCCTATAAACTTCCCCCTTAGAACTGCTTTTGCTGCGTCCCATAGGTTTTGGGTCGTCGTGTCTCCATTGTCATTTGTTTCTAGGTATTTTTTGATTTCCTCTTTGATTTCTTCAGTGATCACTTCGTTATTGAGTAGTGTATTGTTTAGCCTCCATGTGTTTGTATTTTTTACAGCTCTTTTCCTGTAATTGATGTCTAGTCTCATAGCATTGTGGTTGGAAAAGATACTTGATACAATTTCAATTTTCTTAAATTTACCAAGGCTTGATTTGTGACCCAAGATATGATCTATCCTGGAGAATGTTCCATGAGCACTTGAGAAATATGTGTATTCTGTTGTTTTTAGATGGAATGTCCTATAAATATCAACTAAGTCCATCTTGTTTAATGTTTCATTTAAAGCTTGTGTTTCCTTATTTATTTTCATTTTGGATGATCTGTCCATTGGTGAAAGTGGGGTGTTAAAGTCCCCTACTATGATTGTGTTACTGTTTATTTCCCCTTTGATGGCTGTTAGTATTTGTCTTATGTATTGTGGTGATCCTTCGTTGGGTGCATAAATATTTACAATTGTTATATCTTCTTCTTGGATCGATCCCTTGATCATTATGTAGTGTCCTTCTTTGTCTCTTATAATAATCTTTATTTTAAAGTCTATTTTGTCTGATATGAGAACTGGTATTCCACCTTGCTTTTGGTTTCCATTTGCATAGAATATCTTTTTCCATGCCCTCACTTTCAGTCTGTATGTGTCCCTATGTCTGAATGGTTCTCTTGTAGACAGCATATATACGGGTGTTGTTTTTGTATCCATTCAGTTAGTCTGTGTCTTTTGGTGGGAGCATTTAATCCATTTATATTTAAGGTAATTATCAATATGTATGTTCCTATTACCATTTTCTTAATTGTTTTGAGTTTGTTATTGTAGGTCTTTTCCTTCTCTTATGTTTCTTGCCTAGAGAAGTTCCTTTAGCATTTGTTGTAAAGGTGGTTTGGTGGTGCTGAACTCCCTCAGCTTTTGCTTGTCTGTAAAGATTTTCATTTCTCCATCAAATCTGAATGAGATCCTTGCTGGGTAGAGTAATCTTGGTTGCAGGTTTTTCTCCTTCATCACTTTAAATATGTCCTGTCACTGCCTTCTGGCTTTCAGAGTTTCTGCTGAAAGAACAGCTTTTAACCTTATGGGGATTCCCTTGCATGTTATTTGTTGTTTTTCCCTTGCTGCTTTTAATATGTTTTCTTTGTATTTAATTTTTCACAGTTTGATTAATATTTGTCTTGACATATTTCTCCTTGGATTTGTCCTGTGTGGGACTCTCTGTGCTTCCTGGACTTTATTAACTATTTCCTTTCCCATATTAGGGAAGTTTTCAACTATAATCTGTTCAATATTTTCTCAGTCCCTTTCTTTTTCTCTTCTTCTTCAGGAACCCCTATAATTCAAATGTTGGTGTGTTTAATGTTGTCCCAGATGTCTCTGAGACTGTCCTCAGTTCTTTTCATTATTTTTTCTTTATTCTGCTGTGCAGTAGTTATTTCCACTATTTTATCTTCCACGTCACTTATCCATTCTTCTGCCTCAGTTATTCTGCTATTGATCCCTTCCAGAGTATTTTTAATATCATTTATTGTGTTGTTCATCATCGCTTGTTTTCTCTTTAGTTCTTCTAAGTCCTTGTTAAATGTTTCTTCCATTTTCTCTATTCTATTTCCAAGATTTTGGATCAACTTTACTATCATTATTGTGAATTATTTTTCAGGTTAGACTGCCTATTTCCTCTTCATTTGTTAAGTGTGTTGGGTTTTTACCTTGGTCCTTCATCTGCTATGTGTTTCTGTGTCTTCTCATTTTGCTTCACTTACTGTGTTTAGGGTCTCCCTTTTCTCAGACTGAAGGTTCATAGTTCCTGTTGTTTTTGGTGTCTGTCCCAGTGGCTAAGGTTGGTTCAGTGGGTTTTGTAGGCTTCCGGGTGGAGGGGACTGTTGCCTGTGTTCTGGTGGATGAGGCTGGATCTTGTCTCTCTGGTGGGCAGGTCCATGTCTGGTGGTGTGTTTTCGGGTGTGTGTGGACTTATTATGATTTTAAGCAGCCTCTCTGCTAATGGATGGGGCTGTGTTCCTATCTTGCTAGTTTTTTTGACATAGGGTGCCCAGCACTGTAGCTTGCTGGTCATTGAGTGAAGCTGGGTCTTAGTGTTGAGTTGGAGATCTCTGGGAGATTTTTGCAGTTTGATATTACATGGAGCTGGGATGTCACTGGTGGGCCAATGTCCAGAACTTGGCTCTCCCACCTCAGAGGCACAGCCCTCATGCCTGACTGGAGCACCAAGAGCCTGTCATCCACACGGCTCAGAATAAAAGGGAGAAAAAATGAAAGAAAGAAAAAAGGAATAAGAAAGAAAGAAAGAGAGAGAGAAAGAAAGGAAGGAAGGAAGGGGATAAAATAAAATAAAGTAAGATAAAATAAAGTTATTAAAGTAAAAACATAATTGTTAAGAAAAAATTTTAAAAAGTAAAAAAAAAAAAAAAAAAGAAAAGAAAATTGGACGGACAGAACCCTAGAACAAATTGCAAAAGCAAAGCTATACAGACAAAATCTCACACAGAAGCATACATATACACACTCACAAAAAGAGGAAAAGTCAAAAAAATATCTTTCTCCCAAAGTCCACCTCCTCAATTTGTGATGATTCGTTATCTATTCAGGTATTCCACAGATGTAGGGTACATCAAGTTGATTGTGGAGATTTAATCTGCTGTTCCTGAGGCTGCTGGGAGAGATTTCCCTTTCTCTTCTTTGTTCTCACAGCTCCAGCTCTCGGGGTTCAGCTTTGGATTTGGCCCCACCTCTGCGTGTAGGTCACCTGAGGACATCTGTTCTTTGCTCAGACAGGACGGGGTTAAAGGAGCAGCTGGCTCGGGGGCTCTGGCTCACTCAGGCCCGGAAGAGGGAGGGTACAGAGTGCGGGGCGAGCCTGCAGTGGCAGAGGCCAGAGGGACGTTGCACCAGCCTCAGTCTCGCCCTGCTTTCTCCCGGGGAAGTTGTCCCTGGGTCACAGGACCCTGGCCGTGGTGGGCTGCACAGGCTCCTGGGATGGGAGGTGTGGATAGTGACCTGTGCTCACACACAGGCTTCTTGGTGGTGGCAGCAGCAGCCTTAGCATCTCAGGCCCATCTCTGGAGTCCGTGCTGATAGCCGCAGCTCGCGCCCGTCTCTGGAGCTCCTTTAAGCAGCGCTCTTAATCCCTTTCCTCACGCACCAGGAAACAAAGAGGTAAGAAAAAGTCTCTTGCCTCTTTGGCAAGTCCAGCTTTTCCCGGCTAGCCTTGGTGCACTAGCTCCCTGCAGGCTGTGTTTACGCCACCAACCTCAGTCCTCTCCCTGCGCTCCGACCGAAGCCCAAGCCTCAACTCCCAGCCCCCATCTGCCCCGGTGGGGGAGCAGACAAGCCTCTCGGCCTGGTGAGTGCGTGTCTGCACCGATCCTCTGTGTGGGAATCTCTCCGCTTTACCCTCCGCACCCCTGTTGCTGTGTTCTCCTACGCAGCTCCGAAGCTTCCCCCCTCCACCACCCGCAGTCTCTGCCCACGAAGGGCCTTCCTGGTGTGTGGAAACCTTTCCTCCTTCACGGCTCCCTCCCACTGATGCAGGGCCCATCCCCATCCTTTTGTCTCTGTTTTTTCTTTTTTCTTTTGCCCTACCCAGGCAAAAGTTTGTTGGGGAGTTTGGGGAGTTTGTTGCCTTTTGGGAGGTCTGAGGTCTTCTGCCAGCATTCAGTAGGTGTTCTGTAGGAGTTGTTCCACATGTAGATGTATTTGTGATGTATTTGTGAGGAGGAAGGTGATCTCCACATCTTACTCTTCCGCCTTCTTCTCAAATCTCCCATATGCTCTATTTTATGTTTTAAATATGTATTGATTTTATTGGCACAAATCTTAACAGTCCTAGTGTGTTTTAAATAAATTGTACATGGGCTCCTGCCTTACTGATATTTATCAAATAACTTATTTAAATCATAGGTAAGGAGAAAAAAGAAAATATTATATTTATTAAAAGTCTAATAAGTTAAATTCTTCACCACCTTTTTTCATGTAAACTTATAATTAGTACACATGCTAATAAAACTCATGAATACATTATTTGGATTGGACTGTTCTTTCACCTCATCTCAACCCTTTCTTTATTTACAACCTATTCCCAATACCAAATATTCATTGAAATGCAGTGTGACCATGGTGAATTATTTTTGCCCACTTATGGGAGAAAAATAAATAGTCTGTGCAAAACTTTAAAAAGTAAATAAATAAATAAAACCCAACTTTATAGCTACTGTTATTTGAATCTGCCACTGAACTCTTTAAAGAACTTGAAATTAATTAGATTTGCTTATGATTCAGTTACGAGCTTCAGAGACTTAGCTAATATATACTTCTCTCCAAAAATTTACTTTACTAAAACTTGTACCTCATCCTAATTTAACAAAGTCTTTTTCTTTCCTTCTTCCTTAGAGGGCATGTAAAAATTATCTGTTCAATTGACATTACCAGAATTAGAGGAAAGTGAAGCATAGCAGTCAGACTATCAGAAAGTACCCGTCTTTACTCATTCTTATGGAAGGTATCAAAAAAAAAAAAAAGAATGGTACTGCAAGGACAGATAAGGCAAAATGGGACTGAGACATCTGGAACCAGAAATGATAGATAATAAAAGATAATAAAAATGTAATCTTCCTTTACTTCATTGCAACTTTCTTTTCCAAAGTATCTGTTGTGGTGCCCATGTCTTGGAATAAGGTTATGAACAGTGTTCAATGGTCAAATGAAAAAAAAAAAAATGTTGTATAATATCCCTGTGAAAATGAATAAAGGAAAACCTCATTCAAAATGGAGTTGGAAAATCCTGAAAGGGGAGCACTCATGCATGTACTACTCCTCCCAGTTGTTTTATATACCCCAGCAGGAAGAAAGATTTTCTCCTTTCTCAGCAACAACCCAGCTGCTTTTCTGGAATAAACTTGATTTTGCTGGCTAAACTGCTTACGTTTTTGTTTTAAAGATTGACGATCCCCTTGTTATAGTTTCATAATACATACCCACATCATGAAGACCCTGAGAAGTAGTGCCGTCAAGAAATATATTTTTCTTTGTTTAGGTAGGGGATTCCAAAATTTATTTAAGACTAGAATATTTCTCCTTCCAACTCACCCACTAAACTATGCACCTAACACAGCTCTGTAAGACTAGAAAAACTGATTTTCCTCTGAGCTTGGCTCACACCTCTCATACTTTACACCGCTGGGTTGGGTGTTGCATCACTGCTAGCTTCTAGCATGCCCCAGGTCTTGAATGTACACTTCCTAAAAGAAAAAAAAAACTGTTCACAGTGAATCAGTATTGAATACATGAAAAAGAGGTTCAGCTCAAAGCAGAAAAGTTTTCAAGTTGGAAATCCTTGCCGACTGTAAGATATAAGTTGACTATCATTGTCAGAACATTCTAAGTGTAAAATTAGAAAATAAAAATAATACTTCTAAAAATAAAAGTATATAAAAATCACAAACTTACAAGTCAGAATTTAAGTAACAGTTTTATAGGTTTTTATTTGAATTACCCTATTTTAAAACTAATATTGATTTTCTACTTAAATATTGGTATTTTTAATTGATGATTTTGTTATTGTTTTTGAAAATAACTCAGCCAAGGCTTATCAAGCTCTGATGACAAAGCTCTTTCAGAGGACAAGATAGTCGCTTCTTGAATGACAGCATACAGAAAATGAACATTGGCCTGGGCGTTAAGAGATGTGGATTCCAGTCTTGCTTTGCTACTGAAAACTTAAGTGACCTAAGGTAAATCAGTTAACTTTTTCTGGCATTTAATATCCTCACTTGAAAAATGAAAATGCTAAATAACCAGAGTTGTTGCTTTTGTCTGTAATATCTTATGATTCCAAATGTAAAAAAAAAATCATATTCTGAAGCATATTTTAAGTAATACATGGAACTTCCACACTAGGAATGTAAATTGTCAAAGTGTGAAATTCCAATGTGGCTTGAATTTATAACTAACAAAAATTAACATGTGTTAAAAATGCTTTACAGCTTATGCAAAAATTTTTCAAACCTCACATCAACTCGTACAACAGCCCTCTGTTTATGATATTACTATCCCCATTTTATGGACAAGGAAACAATAGTGCAAACAAGTTAAATTTCTTGTTTCTTGGTCACAGAGGGAGAAAACTCTGAGCTAAAGCTCAGATTTAAGCATCTTATTCCAAAGCCAATGGCTTTTCCACACTGCTAAAGGAGTTTTTCATTAGTGCATGCAATTATTCAGTTGTGTCAAATAACACTGTGATAATTGTTTCTTGCTTACCTTTCTAATTATTTTTAAATGGAAGCAGTTGCATTTAGCAGGAAACGTGTTAATCTCTCTCTCTCTTTTCCAAAGAGTAAACTGTACCTTAAAAGCCTTCCTGAGGTTTCTTGCTCAAGGTGGAGGCTTCGTTTTTTTGTTTGTTTGTTTTTTTAATATATCTTTATTGGAGTATAACTGCTTCACAATACTGTGCTAGCCTCTGTCGCACAACAAAGTGAATCAGCCATATGCATACATACATCCCCATATCCCCTCCCTCTTGTGCCTCCCTCCCACTCTCCCTACCCCACCTCTCTAGGTCTTCGTAAAGCATCGAGCTGATCTCCCTATGCTATGCTGATGTCTCCCACTAGCTATTTTACATTTGGTAGTGTATATATGTCCATGCTACTCTCACTTTGCCTCAGCTTCCCCCTCCCCCGCCATGTCCTCAAGTCCATTCTCTATGTTTAGGTCTTTATTCCTGCCCTTCCAGTAGGTTCATCAGTACCATCTTTTTTTTTTTTTTTTTTTTTTTTAGATTCCATATATATGCATTAGTGTACGGTATTTGTTTTTCTCTTTCTGACTTACTTCACTCTGTATGACATACTCTAGGTCCATCCACCTCACTACAAATAACTCAATTTTACTTCTTTTTATGTCTGAGTAATATTCCATTGTATATATGTGCCACATTTTCTTTACCCATTCATCTGTCCATGGATGCTTCTTTTGTTCTCCACAACTGATACAATCTTGATCTACCAAATTCCACTGCTGTAAATGTGTTAAGCACACTGAAAAGCTAGAAGAGTGCTACATTATTATCTTTGATTGCTGTCATGGTATTAGTACTTATCTAATTATAATTATATGGCAAATTAAACCGCTTTTCTTTATAGTAGTCATTTTTATGTGGTAAAAAAATTCACTCAGCACTGTGTCTTGTTTGAGTATAAACTGTTAAGATCATCTACAAAATGTAGTTGAGAAACCTATGACTTTTACCAGCTACTAAGGGTTCAGTGATACACAATCAGTGCACATCTGCTATGAATGTCAACCCAGTACACTCAGTTCTTCACTTGAGTTCTCCTTGGGTACCAATAGAGTGCATTTAAATAGCCACTAATGAGTACCAGTGCATCCCCTGAGACTGGATTTGTGCATACATACAGGACAAAGTAACCATTACATAAATATTTCAGTTACTGGAAACACTTCAGTATTATTTAATCCACAATTTCAATACATTACTTACATGGCACCCTCATGAAGTATGCAAGTGCTTTTATCTCCACAGGCAAACCAATGTAATTAAGATAATTCTAAGTGAATTAAATGAAATGAGGTTGCAAGGGGAAGTCAACAAAACATTTGCCAAGATTGGAATTAAGGATATTTGATACCTATTTTTAAGCTCAAAATGTGGTTTCATAGACTATGCAGCATCCATGAATATTATTCAGTTAGAAGACAATCAGAAGGCATAATCTGTTTTATAGGATCATCAACCTCATCTTTACAGAAGACTGTTGTGTAGTAGCATCAATATACTGAATAGATGAACAGGATACTACTTGTATTTCAGATAATTTATTTTGGGATTTATCCAAATATGTTTGTGAACATATGTGTGTAGGATTAAATAAAGAGTCTTACTTTTAAAGATAAGGAATTAAGCCTCTATTAAAATGAAAGAAAGATTATTTCACAATAAATTTTTACAAAAATGTTCCTGACTAGTTTCCTTATATAAAATTATTTTCATGTTATCATCATAATCCTGTTAAAAGAGCAAATTTGAAAGCCATCTGGCTATTGGTGGTGAGCATTTTAGAGCACAGCATTTCCATAATATATATAAATGTATTTTGTTTATACTGACTCTATTATGAAATGAAAGACTACTGTGGGGTGTGAAATTTAAACACTTTCATAGCATTATTTAGCATCTATAATTTCACCCAGTTATTAAGTCTTATTACATTTGTTCAAAACAACAAATGGAATGATGAGAAGGCGCTAAAGATGCAGACACACTACATATAAAGAATAAGCTGAAGTGAAGCGCAAACACAAAAATCCATGTTGGCATTTAATTTGGAGAAATGAGTCCATGAAATATTCTCAATTAAGTACATCTGAACTTGGAAGCCTAGAATGAAACAGGTATGAACTTGGCTGTAACGAAGATTCACAACAGCATATTTTAGTCCTTTCAAAACAAGTATATAGGGACATCCCTGGTGGTCCAGTGGGTAAGACTCTGTGCTCCCAATTCAGGGGGCCTGGGCTTGATCCCTGGTCAGGGAACTAGATCCCATATGCATACCACAACTAAAGATCTCACGTGACACAACTAAGACCCAGCACAGCCTAAATAAATAAATTAATTAAATATTAAAAAAAAAAGTACATACAAGTCTTTGAAAAGAGTATATTTTGATTACAAAGGCACACAGGGAATAATGATTTCGAAAATATTATCAACCAAAAAAAGTCTTTCTATATTTCCAGTTATTTTGTTCTGTTCTAAGTAATATTTCCACTGCTTCTATCAGTGCTCAAGTGAGTTAAATGTTATTGTCAAGAAATGTGTGCTCAATTTCTACCCTTAGAGATTCAAGAGCTAGTGATTTCTATATGGTACCAGACAACTCTGAATGGCTCTGCTAAAGATTCTGAACCCATGCTGAGAATAAATGCCAAAAATCTCAAAGTTGACACAAGCAAAAGGTGCAGAAGTAGTAAAACAAACAAGCTCAATTTTTTCAAACTCTCATCCAAATAAGAGTGAGGGCAGTGACTTCTCAATCAGATCTCAGTCTTGACAAAGGAGTCATTGGTTTCTTAGACTAAGCAGAAAGAAGAAAACGGTTAAAGAAAAAGATCATACTCATTAGGCTGTCAGGATATTTGTGGTGAAAAGATAGTTGCTTGAAAAGAAGTGATAGATTGTGAAGATGAACATCTTTCTAAGCACCGCTCAAATTGTCCCTGGTCCTAGCACATTATTTTACCTGTCTTAGGCCACGGGGACGTGCTGTAAAAGCAGACTCTATTTCTCCAAGGAATGGAACTGCTTTTTAATTATTTCTGGCTCTACAGAAGCACAAATCATAGAAGCTAATTTTTTTATTTGATCAAGTGGCTTAAAAAATGGTGATTAAAATATAACGATCTTCCAAACATATAGGTAAAAATATATAGTTATTCCAGAATTAAAACAGTATAAAGATAAACACTTTCCTCTCCTCTTACCCCTCCACATCTTCCCCACTGTGTTTTACTTTTGATCAAAATGGCTAAAGAGCAAACGTTTTAAAAAAAGAAAAAAAAATGCTCCCAAATATATAGCTAAAAATATAAAGATATCCAGGATTTCAATAAAAGAGGAAAAAGATAAACTCCCTCTGCAACACTATATAAACTTCTTTTCCCATGTAATTTACATTGATTCAAAATGGCTAAAGAACAGATGAATTAAAAACAAACAATAAAAGATATAAAGGTATTCCAGGATTAAAATGAAAAAGTGTAAAGATAAACCCTCTTACTCTTCCCCCAACACCCTATTTCTCTCCATGGGCTTTCTGTGTTCATATCCATGACGTTTTGAATTAATTCTTTCCCCTGAGGGATGGATTACCTTATCTAGTCTGGGCATTTCAGTAGCTGACAATGAACCCACAAATTAATCTGAATATAGAAACTAATTACAATAAAACCTGCTCAGTGTTCTCACTTAAAACATTTCCTCTCTCTAAATGTTAATCTTTAAAAGACAAGGCAATTGGAACAGAGGCAATGTTTCCCATTTAAGGAACTTTATTCTTCCTATAACGACATGTGTTATTTCCAGTGAAAGAGTCAGTGAAGTGATGTTATGCTTGAAGGTTATCGGTGCACTGTTTGGGTAATTGTACCCACATGGTCTAAAAGGTCAAAATGGCTAAAAGTTTTAAAGAGAATTTGAGGAAAACTGTAGAGAGAAAGTGGTTGACATAATAGCAGGAAAGTCATTAAATTGAAAAGAAGTAATTGAAGTCACCTATCCTCCTGGGTGTCTCTTCACATTCTCCTGCAAACGGAGAAGTGTGTATATGGTTGATAATCCATTAGGAGTGCATATAAATATTTTGAGAGAAATACATATATATCTCCTCAAAATAGCATGAAAAATTATTGAATCCTTAGAATGATGTTGATTTTTCAAAAGACGCTAAACAATGTTACCAAACTTTTTATAGCATTAGAAAAATATTCTCTATGTTTATTATGACTCTCACATTTTTATTTCCAAGACCCTGTAATGCTTAGATGGTCATGGCCTAAGGAATATCAAGCTGTCAGCAGTAAAAAGTGATTTGCTTTTTTCCTGCAGAATCCCAGAATATAAAATTTACAGGAAATTTACAGTAGCCTTCTCCAATCCTCTCATTACATAGATAAAAAAATAATTGAAAGTACAACGGATGAATTTTTCTATCCAAAGATCCTATGACTGGGACCTAAATTCTTTATCTCCAAACCCATTCTTCTTCCCACCATGTCTCAGGATCTCACATAGTCTGATATACACACAAGAAGTGCAGATCATTACATCCAGGTGGGAGTGGATTTGTCTTTACTCCCATGGAATGCTTGGCCTGAAGATGGGTCCAGGGATAGGCCCTGCTTCAGCTCTAAGCCTGGCAAGGAAAAAAATAGTCAGGGAGGAAATGCCTAGAGACTCCTACCCAGCTACTCTTAAACTGCTCTCCTAAACCTGAGGGCAAAATAGAAATCACTATTTTAATTAATTTAAACAGTTGCAGGAGATTGTGTGCATTAAAGCTCTGTTACATCATGTGCATCTTTGTTAGTAGTAGATAAAAGCAGCTCAATTTTTTTTTCAATTCACAAATACTATCTAGAAAATTTAATAACTAACACAATATTCTGAAATCGGCCTTCTGTTGCCACTAGTCAAGGACAGCTCTTGCTGAAATTTCAAGTACGCTGTTCCCATGACCTCTTTTTTTTTTTTTTTTTTCGCGGTATGCTTGCCTCTCACCGTTGTGGCCTCTCCCGTTGCAGAGCACAGGCTCCGGACACACAGGCTCAGCAGCCATGGCTCACGGGCCCAGCCACTCCGCGGCATGTGGGATCCTCCCAGATCGGGGCACGAACCCGTGTCCCCTGCATCGGCAGACAGATTCTCAACCACTGCGCCACCTGGGAAGCCCCTCTACTGCACTTTTGACAGCTCAGGTCTCTTCTCTCACACCTTCATCTGCATCTCCCATTGGAAAGAATCCGAGCTCTGCCCTCAGAATAATTCTCTTCCCACCTTGTGATCATTCTTGGCATTGTTGTATATTTCCATGGTTTCAGCAAGGACCTATGTTGATTATTTCTAGGCATCCATTATTGTTTCTGATTTTAGACTCCTGAATCTATGACTTCAACACTTACCATTGTTTGATCTTTACTTCCAAGTGTCCATTCAGACTTTGGAAATCTCTCTCTACTCTGGTGATTCCTCAGTCTTTCAAATTCACATCCCAAATAACATTTGATATGTTTCCTCTGAGGCTTGTTCATCTTCCTGAATTTCCTTCCATATTAAATTGCTTTATCCTCCAATGGTTACCTAAACCAGGTAATTCAGTCATTCTTGGCTAAACCTACTTCCTTAATCTTTTACATGCAATTGGTCCTTTAGTCCTGCCAACAAACCTATCTCTGGGATCTACGTATATTTACATATACTTCTAAATATAAGATTCTTAGGGGAAAATAAAACTCTCAAAGAATATATGCAGGGGAGGCAGCTTCCTTGTCAGAGAAATGGTGGAAATAATAATACAAAATATATAGACAAATCCCTGACACACTTAAATAATTTAATAGTCATAATTAATTTTGACAATGTTAGAATCAATTTTTCTGCATTACTGGAAGTAGTATTTATAAGCCAACACTGCATAAGTCTGGTCTGCTCTGGTTAATGTTCTCCATTAGCTGAATATTCACTTATGAGGCTCATAGATTTTAGTATAGGTTGATGTTGTTTATATTACTAATGTAGTATATACATAAATAGGGTGTTGAGTACATCAACTTAGACCTTAACTACCTAAAGGAGAAAGAAGTATTGAAAATTAAATCTATATTCTTGTTTTAGTTTGTCTAGTCTATGAATACCACATTTTACTTAAAATTCTTCTTTCATGAAAAATAACTCTCATTCTTTGACTCATTCTAAAAGGACAAAGACAAAAGCCAAAATGCTACTGTAGATAATTTTTATTAGAAAATTTCATCCAAGATTTAAGCTTGAAAAAGTTTAAAATCTCTAATAAAGACTGGAATTCAAACTTCTAAACATTTCACTAAATGTTAAGCCCTTAAGGTTTCTCACTCTCATCTCAGAGCTCCCTCATAATGGCCCTAGTAATTCATGTCAGAGAGGGTGGGTTGAGAGGCTTGTCATGGTTCTGCAGCGTCACTCTTCAATTTACTCACATGCTCACAGTACAGTAAGGAATAAAGTCTTGCAGGTGACCACATTTGACCCAGAAAGCCAGTTCAAGAAACAAGTTTTTAACAGAAAAATGTTTCTGGTTACATATCTCTAGTCATAGATACTATATATTAAGTACAATTATCCCATGCCAAAATTGAAATAACTGTGAGTCTTAACATAGTACATGCCAGCTTCTAGTAATGCTAAAATTGAAACTTAAAGTATAATTATCTTAGTCATTTAAAGATAAAGATCCATTAAAATATGCATTTTAGAACATATTGCTTGATGTTTAACCACCTTCATCAAAAGTCTCCAGAAATATTACAAATCCCTATTTCTTCTCAAAGCTCCTCCTCCAACCCTTATTTAGTTAGGACAGCATTATATCACTCTCTTTGTACCTCAAGTAATATAGTTTTTGTTGAACTTCACCATATTTTATTAATATACTTTACATCTAGTTTTGACCTTTCCCTGTGACTTTCAGCTTATGAAAGAACTTAAGGCAGCAATCGGAGTGAGAGCTTGAGAGGAGTTATTTTCTAGATCTCTCTTTGCTATTTGGAGGTCATTTGGAGGCATTCTATATAATCACATGTATAAAAATGCATGCTGTTAGGACAGTGGTATTAAGAAGGAATGGAGTGAAATATTTTTTTTAAAAAAAGGAAGTAGAATACTATAAAATTTGAAGGTTCTCTAACTAAAGCAACTACCCTCATAGACTGTAGGAATGGCTTAACAAGCAAACATTGACCTGAGGTGTCTGAAGTTTCAGATGTTAACCCAACGTGATGCTGAATTCTGGAGTGCACTGAAGAGGTTCTCATTTTCCTGTGAAGAAATAAGAAAGAGGCTTTTTTGTGTGTGTTTGAACAACTTTGCTCATTAGGGAAGAGTAAATGAAATCCACATATATGAAATGATTTCACTCAGTGCTCCCTTTGTTTTCTAGTGTGGATTTTTTGTCAACTATTGTCACATGTAGGTCATCAGGATACCATTTAGAATGAAAAAAATTGAATACGTCTTACAGAGTTAATTATCAACTAAGTAAGATGTCAATTAGAAGATCATGTCTTAAAAACTACAAGATAAACACATTTTAGTTACTATTTTTGTTATTTTCTACATGGTCTTATTTATGTAAACAAAGGAAAAAGATGGCCAATATCATTTTACTCATGCAATATATATGGTCAAGAACTTAAAATGGGACAAGTCATAGAGAGGATGAATTTTCTTACTGAAACGACAAATAAAAATCAGAGTTATGAGTATTGATTTCTACTAGATTATTCTCAGTTAACAGAGAAATCTTTAACACATTTTTTTTGTTTGTTTGTTTGCTATTAGTATTTTAGGATTGAGAATTTCCAAGCACATGTAAGTATTTTAGGGGAAATTTCTAAAAAAAAAAAAAATCTCCAAAATGTTTCCCCCGAAAATGTTTCACTTTCATCCTTTTCTATTTTTCATTTTTCCAAATGCAACACCCCAAGTTTTGGGCTGCACCCCGAAGGCCTACAAGACCTGTGCTTGCCCAGCTTCAAGACCAAAGAAGGAGCCCGGAGACAATGACAGAGACATCAATACCTTAATGGATGGGGGAGTTTACACGTCTGAAGCAAGGTCCTGGAGCAACACCCTACTGTGTGCAGTGGACAGCGAGCAGGACATGGTGGCGGTCTTCACCTGGTGGGGAGAGGGTAAGGGGAGACTACCAGTTATAGGGGAATTGACATCAGGTGGGCTCATTAGCTACCAGGGAAACCAGTAGAGGGGCATGCCCCAACTCACCATCCCTTTGATAAGAACAATCACTAGCTGGGGCTTGGGGCAAGTAGTAGGAAGGTCAGTCATGTGCTTAAGGTATAGGTAAAGCAGGCACTCATTGGTAAGGGGATGTACAGAGAGCAAGAGAACAGCCATCTTGAGTGGCCTGACTATACACCAAGATAAGTGATAAGATTTAGATAATGAATATTGTTATTTCCTTAGATTAAATCTAGGAATTAGAATTTTTGAGTCCAAATATAAGGAAAAATTGGAATTTTACTATATATTACAATATATGCATACTCCAGCAGCATGTTTTTCTTTATTCTTGCCTTTGCAACAAACCAAATTTCTTACTTTGTTTTCTTTATTTTTACCAATTTACTAATTGAAAGTGGTTTCTCATTGACACAGTCAGGAACTCTGGTATCATGGGTCATATCTTGTCTGTGACTTTTTTTGAATAAAATTTTATTGCAATACAGACAGACCCATCCATTTTTGTCTTATCCCTGGCTGCTTTCCTGATACAATGGCAGAGTTGAGTGTTAGGACAGAGATTTTATGGTACACAAAGCCTAACATCTTTACTATCAAGACCTTTACAGAAACATGATTTGGTAACCCCTCATGTAAATGAAAGTTTGTTTTATTTTCTGAAAGTAGAATGATTTCATCTATTTTCACTTATTCCATTGTTCATTTATAAAAACTGTATATTAAGGCAGTTATTTGCCTTTTAAAAGGCAAATAAATTATTATTGATGAAGATTTTGTCATATATTTGTTTTAAGACAATATGTATACTCAATCTACCATTGCTTTATTGAGTTATTAAATTTGTCATATTAATTTCTGGATATTTTCCCTTTGGTACCATCAGTTTGACTCTATGTACTTACTATAATGTATGTTTTCATTATAAGGAGGTAATTGCAATACACTTTAATATTTGCATCTATATTTAGAAATTTTCTTGGGTTTTCATTTATTGTTTTAAATAATAATTTTATGTATTAAAGTTTGCCCATTCTAAAAATTGTACATTTTTTTTTCTAATTTATTAATTTCAGAGATTAATTTTAGGGAAAATAGCTCCTAATTTTTCATGTTTTCAGGTCTTTGTGAGAATTATTTAAGGCAATGCATTAAATGCACCATCAAGTCCCTGATACAGAGTAGGTTCTAAATAAATATTAGTCATTACATATGAGATATATATACTTATATATCATCATGATAGATGTTAATTAAATTAAGACAATATAGTCAGATTAATCTGATTAATCTGTCTTTTTCTATATTTATTAACAGTGACTTTGGGCAAATGACTAGTACTCTCTAAGTCTTAGTTGTTTTCATCTAGAAAGTAAGGAAAATAAATACCTACCATGTGACTCATTATGAAGACTAAATACAATAATGCTATTTTTAACATCATGAAGTGTTATAAATTATGCAAATATTATTTATACTTTTTACTGCATATACTTTGTTATACTTAATATTTTTGTACTTAACTATTTTATCTTATTTTTTGATTAGTTTTAACCTTACCAGAAGTCTGGAAATTAACAAAAGACTTGTATAAGGAACATTTATTCAAGAAAACTGGCTATATCATGGTAAGGACAGTGAGCTTAGTGGTATTTTAACTTGTCCTATTCCCATCACCCTAACCCAAATTTTTAGTAACCTTGAAAACCAATGGCCTTACAAGCCACTGGAGAGAACAGAATAACTTGGAGCTCACCCCAACACTGCATTTCCAGAAAACCACCACAGTTTGACCTGTCTAGCAGCTCACTGAAAACCTCCATTTTCAGGACGCATTTTATTTCATTGAACTCAGATCTCTATCTGTGAGAATAGCCATTTCTGTATATAATTGTTCAAAAAAATCAGAGAAAATCGTTTAACAGCAAAATTGCCTGAGGCAGTGATACAAGTTAGGGTTAACAAGAGGCTAACCAAAAAACTTACAATGAAAAACTGGGGAATAAAATGTCCAAGGTGGGCTTTGAAAAAGTCAAAAATATTTCTGGGAATCTAGAAGACCACATGCATATGTTCAAGCATGGAACAAGATTCTGAGTTTCCCTTTGATTGGAGAAACTTAGCTCATGTTTCTAACTTTCAGTAAAACTACCTTGACTGTTTTAGGGTAAGCCAATCAGAGCCCACATTTTTTAGCTAGGTTTAAAGTTAATCCAGACATATACAATGGAAGAGGTGTGGTTTGGATGCCTATTTAAATCACTAATAAGTTGCAAGCCATGAAAAAAAAAAATGACCCCATAGAATAATTCACACAGAGAACTTAGAAGTCTATGTATGGACTTCAAACAATTTTAAAAAGTACAAGATCTAAGGATGTAAAGTAAGATGAGTATAAATTTAGTTTTATCTCTCCATTCCTCTCTCTGAATATTTTACACATAATTAATTCTCTTCTGTATTTCACTTTTTCAAAATTTATCTAGCAGCTTAAATTTGCTCTATGAAACACTAACACTTGATTAGACTTTATATGCTTCTCGTTTGCTTCATACACATAAGGCTTCCTGTTCATCTGCTCAAAAACATATTTTTCTCTGGAGAATAAAATCTATACCTGGCAAGTGTGATTCACAGCACAGCAAAACATTGGCCACTTCCTGAAGCTTAATAAATACTTGTTGCTTTGAGCTATGGCACCCAGCTAAAGGAAATACATAGATTTACAGAGTAAGAGAAAGGTAGATTCCCCACTAGATTTTACACACTGTTTTTCTCTTTTTATATGTAACAGTGCAAATTTTGCAAAATTACGAAGTCACCTAGTTTGCTCTTAGAGACAGTGTTCTATATTTTTCAAAATTTATTTCAAGAGTTCTTAAAATCGGGCTTCCCTCGTGGTGCAGTGGTTGAGAGTCTGCCTGCCGATGCGGGAGACGCGGGTTCGTGCCCCGGTCCGTGAAGATCACACCTGCCGCAGAGCGGCTGAGTCCGTGAGCCATGGCCACTGAGCCTGCACGTCCGGAGCCTGTGCTCCACAACGGGAGAGGCCACAACAGTGAGAGGCCCGCGTACCACAAAAGAAAAAAAAAAGAGTTCTTAAAATCAGTGACTGGAAGAAGTGAGAATAAAGAATATACCCTAATTTCTACTTTGTGTATGTAAAACCATTTGAAGTGAGGCAATGCTTAAATATCTGTGTGTGTACATACATACATATACATTACACACACATTACTATATGCTGGATATGCTACCATATGGTCTTTTATTTTCATCTATAGAAACATGTCTAAATCATGAATCTAATAAGTAGCAGAGTCTAAACTGGAACACAGACTTACTCTACTGTATGATCACGTATATGTCATTTTGCTTACTCTCACCGCCGGGACCCATGAGTCCTACTCATTTATTTGCCAGATGAGGAAAATGAGGACCGCAGGTCACATCAGGTGTGATCTTACATCTAGGTTTCCTTATACCTAACTCATATATCTTTGGATTTGTCCAAACCTCTTCACAAATATTTTTGAGTTATGAAATGTTTTAGAATCTTTTAGCGAAAATTAGCCTATGACTTAATCAAGACCTAACAGTATAATGATTACATAAACTTTGAAGATGATGTTTTTGTAAACTCAAAGTGAAAATTATTTGGCAAAAAGAATGCTGGATAAAAGACAATGGAAACCTTCAAAGGTTTGGTACATTCTATTGCATTCTATAATTCTGTTATGGGACAAACATTTACCATTTTAAGGACTATAATTAAATGCATGTACTTTGGTTAAATATGTCACACTGTCAAATGCAGACTCCACTTAAGCTTTTTTACTCCAGAAGAGACATCCATGCCCTATAGTATTTTCAATAGAATTACCGACTATAGTTTGTTCACACCCCAAATATGAGTCTTTTCAAGTTAATGGATAAATTTGCTCATCTCTTTCTTTATTATAAGGCAAAGATAAATAAGTCTTTTTCACTCAATCTGCTGAGGTAACTTGTGCCCATGCTGAAAGGTGATCTGTTCTAATCAACTTCACGAAGTCTGATGGAATTACACTGAACATATCTCATACCTGACACAACTACAGAATGATACAGTTCAGGACAAACATTGGTGACCTGAATAATACATGACAGACAGATGACCGGGTGAGAAAAGTAATTTTTCACCTACACCACTTGAGTTTCTTTATTAAAGGCTGAGACGTGTTTGATGGAAAGAAGGCTGCTTTGCCAGCTAAAAGCTGGTGTGTTTTATTAATAGCTCGGTCAGTATTCCCCTGCCATTTTCCTATTTGAAACATGTTATTTTGGCAGTAAAATACAATAGACATCTACTCTGCCTGAAAACTCGACATTTCAAAGACATTTCATAAGAATGTGAAATTGCTGGTAATCAGATATTACTACTTAATATACTTATATGGTCAGGAATATTAAGTTTACTGAATAGAAATATCAAATTTTAAATTGGGGGATAGATTATTTGTGAGTTGCTGGTTCACGGTTATTTATGTTTCCATTTTGCAACACAATTTATACAAAGAAAATGCATGAGAAAAAGTGGAGTCTATCATTGATAATAATCTTATACATTTCTAATGCATTATTTTAAGCAAAAAGGAAATGTAATTACTTTAGAGGGGATTCTTTGACAAATACCCTGGCATTATTACTAAATTGTATAATTTAAAAGAAAGGTATGATTTAGTGAAATGCTGAATCTTATTACTAAAAAATGCAGTTTTATCACTTTAAAGAAAGTAAATAAAACCGTTTAATTCCAAAAACTGGTCTTGATAGACATATTTAAATGAAGAAATTTGTCATTTATAACTACAATATTTATCTCGCAGCATGTAGTAAATATACATAGTCTTTCTAAATAGCTTTTTTGGTCAAATTGATGAATGGTATGTCTCCCTTGTAATTATTAATTTATACAGGTATCTATAAAATACTTATTATGTTCTAAGCCTTCTTTTAGGATCTGAGGCACAGCAGCAAATAAAGGATTAAAATGTGCTTCAGTGGGATATACATTTTAGTGGGAGAAGACAAATAATAATCAAACAAGTAAATTTTATATTGTGCCAGTTGGAGATAAGTCCTATGAAGAATAATAAAGCAGAGGAGGAGGAGGATTGAGGTTGTCACAATAGAGAATAGGGCGGTCAGGGAAGGTCTTAGAGATAAGACGATATTTAAACATGAAAATTAAACTAATCATGAGATACGTGTAGAAAGAATATTTTAGACATAGATAACAGCAAACAAGTGGGCTCCATGACATATATCGTTGGAGTTGGGGTGGAGTTGGTAGGAGGTGAGGTCAAAGAGGTATGGGAAGTGGCAGGAATTGGGGAAGAAAAGTAAACTAGATCATAGAAACCCATCTAGACCACGTTAAGGATTTTTGCTTTAATTCTGTCTAATGTGGAAAGCCACTGTAGGATCTTGAGCAATGAGAGACATGGTCTGACTCTGTTCTAACAAATTTAGGATGATACATTCAGAATGCACAGCACTGGATGAAACATGAAAGTGGTAGACCAATTAGAAAATTATTTCAGTAATCCAGAAGAGTGATGGCAGTGCTTGGAACTGAGTGGTGAAAAAAGTGGTGTATAATGTGGTTAGATTTTGGATACATTTAAAAGGTTAAACCATTAGGATTTGTTGCTGGTTTAAATACGGTGAATGTGAGTCAGAGAAGTCAAAGATGAGTTCTAGGTTTTGGTCCTAAACACCTGAATGGATGGAGTTATTAAATTGAAGAAAATTAAGGGAAGAGCAAATTTAGGGAAGATAGAAAATCAGGAATTAGACTGCTATATTGTTTTCCTAGGACTGCTGTGACAAAGTAACACAAATTGGGTGGCTTAAACCAAAGAAGTTTATTTTCTCACAGCTCTGGAGGCTAGAAGTCTGAAATGAAGGTGTCAGCTGGACCATGCCCTCTCCAAAGCCTCTGTGGGATCCTTCTTTACCTCCTCCAGCTTCAAGTATTCCTTGTTTGTGGAAGCATAAGCCCAACCTCTGTCTCCTGGCACATGGCATTCTCCCTGTAACCCTGTGACTTCACATGGTAATCTTCTTATAAGGAAACCAGTCATATGCATTAGGGGTCCACCCTATCTCTAACTTAACTAATTTTATCTGCAACAATCTTATTTCCAAATAAGATGACATTCTGAGGCTTGCAAATATATTCCATCTTTTGTATTTTTTAATCACCATTAAAAAATGTGTATGTAGTCTCATATAGTATATACATAAATACTTTGGGACTTCCCTGGTGGCACAGTGGTTAAGAACCCGCCTGCCAATGCAGGGGACATGGGTTTGATCCCTGGTCCGGGAAGATCCCACATGCTGTGGAGCAACTAAGCCTGCGAGCCACAACTACTGGAGCCCGCGTGCCACAACTACTGAAGCCCGCATGCCTAGAGCCCGTGCTCCACAACAAAAAATGCCAACTTAACCAGAAGCCCATGCACCGCAACGAAGAGTAGCCCCTGCTCACCACAACTAGAGAAAGCCCACTCGCAGCAACAAAGACCCAAGACAGCCAAAAATAAATAAATTTATTTAAAAAAAATAATAAATAAGTACTTTAATGAACAACTCTTTACACAAAATTTTTTTCTGGTATTTGGGAGTTATGGAAAAGGTATAACAAAAGAGAAAAAAACTTATGCAAAAATTTATGAATATTTTTGTAGGTTTGCCAAAAAATTATGGGCCAATTCATAGAAACTTTTGCAAAGGTTTTGAATTCCACTTTTATCATATTCATGTCTGCATAAAATTTTGTGATTGGGGATTACAACTCAGTATTTATAATAAAATTGCATTTTGTATTTTTACATATTAGTACAACTAAGCTTCTTTTTTTTTTTTTTAGCCATGCCATGCAGCTTGTGGGATCTTAGTCCCCAAACCAGGGATTGAATCCACGGCCATGGCAGTGAGAGTACCGGGTCCTAACCACTGGATTGCCAGGGAACTCCCAGCAGTTTTAGAGTACTTTTTATATTTGTGGTTTCTCCATCCACATCTTTAATACTGATATATATTTGTCTTAACTATATACCATTGTGGTATTATTTTTTGCACAATTTGTTGGATTGCACTGTCATAACATTACATTTTCACTCAAATTAATAATCACAGTAAATTACACATTCCTCTTCATGTTTTTTCTTTTAGAAAAACTTGAAATACATTTCTTCCCACCTAGACTTTAAGTAATCGATTTTTATTCAAAAATTATATAAATTAATAAATTGGTGGTAATTTCTCAATTAATTCCAGATATCACATTAATATTCTAAAGCATATTTTAGATCCATGTCTATGTAGTTGTACCTATTGATGGTTGTATAAGGCATTGTCATGAAATGAATAATTTATATAAAATAAGTAAACTAACTCATAAGGCCAATTTATAACCAATTCAATCTCTTCCATTGAAGTTTTCTTTATTGAAAAATAACTTAGTATTTTTTTATACATTCTATACACACCTCAGAAGGTAGTATCATCTATATTTCCCATATTTAGAATTTTATTTTAATTGATTAGAACCTTCTTTATTTTTAACTTATAACTATGTATTAAAATATTATAATACTTCCAGTTTCCTATCAGTTTTTTCTAGAACTTAATATTTAGTTTTTATTGTTATTTTTGACACGTAAATGTTTAGTACTTGTAACAAAGAAAGCTAGTGTTCACTAATATCACTAATATCATTTTTTTTTGCCTTTTCTCCCTAAGACAGTGCTTAGCTGTACTTATCCTGTCTTGCTTTCGGTGAGGCCATATGATGAGGCTCTGGCCAATGGAATATGTAAGGAAATTATTAATGCCATTTAGGACTGATCTCTAAACTTCCTCTTGCAATTCTTCACAGTTTCTCTTCACTTGTGCATTGTTCATATTCTGAAATTTCAGTGGAGAATAACAAGGCTCTAGAAAATAATAGACCAACTAAATTGTAGAGTATTTCCTAGAATGGAATAAAGAACTCCCAGAACCTGCACTGAAGTGCAACATTAAAGACATTTATTGCATTAAACCATTTAAATGGTTTGTTATAGGAGGTGAATTATCATGTATAATATAGGACACTCCTTTTCTCACTGCAATTGAATATTTTAGGAAGATTAAAAAAAAGATTCCCTTTGTTCTGTTTAATGCCTTATATTTTAAATTTTCTATTATTTCTGCACTATTAATTTATTTGCTTTCAACCATCTTGCAACAAAAAACATTTGAGACAATTAATATTGCTATTTTTGCTCTTTTGAAGAAAATCTGACTCATGAAATTTTTCTCATGCTTTCATTTTTAATTTCTTTAGGTCTCTAATATGTTTCCTTTAAAAGTTACTTATTTCTACCTGGATACTTACAAAAGTTTTTTTTTCTTTATTTTTGGAATCTTAGTCATTCTTTTTCAAGAACAATCTGTGTAGATTTCCTTTCAGTATTTTTTCCCAGATAATAATGAGCCTTTGGGTAAATGGCCTTAATACTTTAAAAATTAATATGTTTTTTTATTATTTCTTCTTTTATATTTGTTTTTTCCTTCTTTGAGAGGAGTCATTATTTCTAGGTTAGACTTCCATAATTATCCTCTATCTATGTGATTTTCCTCCTTATAATTTTCTGTGCTCTGTGAATACTTATTGTCTATCTTTTCTACAGATGATTCACTGTGTTTTATAGTTAAGCGTACAATATATTGGTATTTTACTTATTTTATTTAATTGCACCTTCTTTTCACATTCTATGTTGTTCTTTTAAATAGTCCTCTCTTGCTTAATACATACATTTTACTGCTTGATTTATTTAAAAATTAAAGCACATATCTTCTTTAAATTATTTTTCATGAATAAATTTGTATCAAAGGATACTCTCCATTGAGTCCTGATGATATTCTTTTCCTTTCCATTTATCCATGCATGAAAGGAAAGCTTTTAAGGTTTAGATTGGAGAACCAACAGGACTGGGGATTGACTTCAGATTGTTCACAAGTCTATCATACTCTGCTCAAGATGTGTTAGAATATGTCTCTGTGAAATGTGAAACTGGAGGACAGGTTGAGAGAAGTTTGCAGAGGAAAAGCTGACCTGCACAATGCTTATCAAATTTACAACTTACATCAGCTCTTTCAAAGTCCTTCATGATATGTAATTCCATTTCAGTCTCCCAGGCAATTGAAAGTGGTGTATTTAGTCCAACCATAAGGAATATTTCCTTTCTCTAAGGTAGTGTTAAACGTAGCAAGAAAAAAAAGAGGAGAGTGGACACATTTTCACTGTTGGCGAGTTTCTCAAAACTTCATTATAAAAGGGCAAAAGAAAAGTGCATATAGAAACTTCATAATTTAGTACTGATTTAGAATCTCTCTATTCCATAACTAAAAATCACTTCCCTATTTGACTTAGCTCCATGTTAGTTCTTTGTAACTGGAGACATCTCAGACTTAGCTGGGATCCATTCACATATGTGTGGTGAACTGGTGGTCAGATTCATTTTTCAGAGTTAATTTACATGAGGAAGTTTGGACAAATAAAGGAGGAGCAGTGAGCATGTGTAATCTGAGGGACAATATGACCTTGTAAGATCAACCAGGGATGACAGAACAGGTTCTCCTGGTCTGTGCTGGGGAATCTAATGGCTGAGCCTTATCAAGAGAGAGACTTCAGGCAGAATTTAAGAAGAGATTTTAGGATATCAGGGAAAATAAGCAGTGATGCTTTCAATCTTAAATGAAAAGTGCAAATCAGAGCAGGAAGAGGAGTAATCTCTTCACTACTGTGGGAAGTATGTTAGAAGAGTCTTGTGAGAATAATCTTCCATTGTCTCCTTCTTGGCCTTTGTGCTGTTACCATACATTTTATTTCTCAATAGGTTGAAAATCCCAAACTTCATTATTATGATGATTATTGGTTTTAAATGGTAGATTTTCTTTAAAAAATATTTAAAAAGAAGAAGCCTTTTATATTTACTCATATATATACCATTCCAATGCTCTTCATTTCTTTGTTTAGATCCATAGTGTATCTTTTATGTCTTGAAATATCACACTCAATTTCTTCTCTACTTTCCTGAACATATGGAATATGGTTATAATTGTTTTATCTCTCTTTCTACTAATTATATAACTTTTATCATTTTTCACTCTGTTGTTAGCAATTCAAATTTTCTTTATTGTAGGTTGTATTTCTCTGTTTCTTTACATCTCTCGTAATTTTTGATTGGGTACCAAGCATTTTTATCTTGTATTATTGAGTGCTGGATATTTTTGTATTTCTATAAATATTCTTGAGCCCTGTACTGAGATGCAGTTAAATTGTTTGAAACACTTTGATCCATTTTTGCTTTGCTTTTAAATTTTGATATGCACGACCAGATCAGTCTTTAGTCTAAGACTAACTTTGTTCCACTACTGAGACAATATCTTTCTTCACACTCTACCTGATGTCCTGTGAATTACTAGGTTTTCTACTTTGGCTGGTGACAATATAAATTCCGTGCCTTTAAAGAATTATGGGAATTCTTTACTTTGTTGCTTTAGTTTGTTTATTTGTTTCCCAGCCTTGGGTAGTTTTCTCACATGTATGCACTCACTCGTACTCAGCTGAAGGCTTGAGGGTGATCCCCTACTGATCTCTCAAGTTCTTTCTATGTGCAATCCTCTCCTCTAAGATAATCTGTCCTGGGAATTCTAGATGCTATGGCCTCCCTGGACTCCCAACTCTATCTCCTTAATTTAAGAAAATGGCTGAACTCCATCTTGGTGTCCCTCTAACACTGTGTCCTGGAATTTCTCTCTAGGAAGTAAGCTGGGACAACTTGGGGGCTTGTCTCAATTGTTAATCCTGTTTCAGTTGTCACTATCCCATGTTGTCCAGTGTTCAATGTCTGCAAGCCATTGTTTTAGATATTTTGTCTGCTTTCCAATTTTTTCATTCAGGAAGGTATTTCTGGTCTCTATTACTCTATGTTACCTAGAAGCAGAATTCTCTCTCTCTCTCCTTATATATATATTTCCCTTATTAATGTGAAAAGTTGTCTTTACCATATTCTGTTGTTTAATTTCTGAACTCTTGTCTATGGATTGCAGTGCCAGAATTACATGAATTTTGTGAATATCATGATATCTATTTGTTAGGCTTTACTTTATATCATTTGCAATCATGTGATCTTTTTTCTTTTTTATAATTTTATAGTTTATTCTTCCACATAAATTTTACAGTCTTTGCCAGAGACCTTTAGAAATTTTGTTTGTTTTTCCATTAATCTATAACATTTAGTATATAGATTGATTTTGAGACACTTGACATCTTTATGCTATTTTTCTTCCTTTTTCATAATATGGTGTTTCTTCCAAAAAAAGGGCATATCTTTATTATACTCTATTATGTCTTTCTAGACTTACCTCTCAATAGAAAGTTGCAGTTTTCTTCACATAGTTCCTCAACATTTATGATGAGGTTTTACGTATTTTATTTATTGCTATTTTATTTGTCTATTTTATTCAATGATATATTTTAATTAGTCAGAATTTGTATATAGAAAGGTTTTGTTTTTGACACTTAAAATTTTAAATGACTGCATGATCTATTATCTAATGGTTTCTAATGGTTTCTTTGTTGATTCCCTTGGATTTATAAATTATGCTGCTTTTAAGTTCTCCTTTCTAGCATATAAAACTTATAGTTTATTCTCATGTCCACTGCATTAATTAGCCCTTCAAAATGATATTAAAATATATCATAGATAGTATGATAATGTATGAAAAAATCTGTTTTTTGATTTTCTTGGAAATTCTGCTATTTCACCATTACACATGATGCTGAAATTTGTTTTCTGATATATATTTGGTTATTTTCACATTAATAAGATATTCACCCACTCCTATATATTTAGGGGAAAAAGAGATCTTACTAAAGGCCTATTTTTCAAAGCTACAATATCAACTAGAAAAGGCAGTAGGTAAGGAATAAATATATTTTTAATTATTTTTAGCTATAAATCTTTTTGCACAATGAAATTTACACTGAAGCTATATATTTAAAAATGTAAAAGTTTATTTGCTTTACAGAGAGGGGAAAAAAAAAGACACGCTTAACCAAGATTTAAGACTCCATCTCTCACTTGTTTTGCTGTCTCTGGGACATATTTGTACACCTTGGGATCTCTCTATGCACACTGAAACCTGACAGTGATGATCAAACCTAACTATGCACAAGCATCTCTGGAGAATGTCTTTGTAATGCAGAGTCCCAAGACTGACTTCCTTGAGATTCTGATTCTGCAACTCTGGGGAAGAGAATGAGACTACATGTTTAAAACGTTCTCCAGGGAATATTGTGATTGAGCTTCATCTGAGTCATTGCTCTGGGCCATATGAGGTCTATTCTGTATTATATGTTAAGCCTTGTTGAATTATGCTATCCTGTGAACATTAAGAATGTTGACATATGGAATTCCCTGGCAGTCCAGTGGTTAAGACTCGTGCTTTCAGTGTCATGGGCCCGGGTTTGATCCCTGGTCGGGGAACTAAGTTCACACACACACACAAAAATATTGACATAAATATAAGTGTACCATCCTAATGTTTTGAATGCAAACTATGTAAAAAGTGAAATAAAATCATCTATATAGAGGTGGTCTACTATGCAATTTCTTTTTCTTACCATATGAAGATAAAATTGATGTATAATTTGGTCAGTGCTAATTTTTGGCCAGGGTCTCTGGGAAAGCTTTGGAAAATTACTCTAAAAGAATTTAGATTGTTTTATAAATCTTGACTCATTGTGTTCTAGAGAATTATGATCCATTGTGGGTAAGCACATATATATTTTATTAAAGAGAGAACCAACAGTAATGACACTATTATTCAAATGCATTGTAATGCTAAAAGTATTCATATTGCCCAAATTTTAGCCCAGACTGTATATATGAATGACTGATTTATTTTGCCACAGGGAACAAAGGAACATTTTTTTACTTTACTATGGACTGTAAGAAGCCCTGTAACTAAGTCGCATAAAATGTTGCTGGAAACTAATGTAATTAAGAGTCATTAGTGGAACTTTTCTTTCTATGTAACTTTACAAGATAGAAAAGAATTGGAAGGAACATATCTATTGAAAGTTTTATTTAAAATAATAAAAATACAGTTTGAAATACATGGAAAGACTCAAATAATTTACTCACAGTCACTCAACAAGGAAGAGAGGCCAGAACAAAGAAGATTGGATTAAAAATATATCAAAATGAAATATCAGTAAATCTTTTCAATTTCCAGTGGTTGAACACACTAGAGCTTGTCAAAAGCTTTACTTTTTATAAGAACTTCTATACACTAATGCCTTTTTTCCATATTTCAACACGTTTTTGTTGCTGAAAATTATAGTAATATCCAAATTCAGCTATTCCACTGTTAATGGCATCAAGAATTGGCATGATGAAATCCAGGCTCTCTTTTTCTCTTGCAAGATGTGATAACTAAACTTCCTGCTACATACAGAAGCATACTTTTCTTATTTTTTATGACAAATATATTTTCTAGTAAACGTGGATTATTTTTATGTAGATGTTTTACTCCGCCAATCAACAAATACTTAATGAGTGTCTAAAATATGCCTGGTATGAGTCTAGGACTTTTCTTCTAGGAGCTCTTATTGAAGAGGATCACACATGTTTTTCTGTTGTACTTTGTATCTCATGAGAGGACATATCAATTGTATAGATACCAATAGATGTAGAAAAGAGAGGCAAAAACCTTACATATTTATTACTAGTTTCTTAGTTCCTATGTATCTTTATATATGTTTTCACAGAAGATATTTTCCAAGTAAAGTTATTAGGGTAATTTAAATAATCCAAAATTAATTTTCAAGATATATTCTGGATGAGTGTTTTAGTTTTCAGATAGTTATACATTTTATAAAATGAAAACTAGACACAATTTCCATAGTCATCCAAAAAGGAGAGATGGATTTTAGGTTAACTATATCTGGTAGTTTAGGAGTTTAGGAAAATTCAGGAGCTTTCAAGCAACAAACCAAAGTAAGGGATGTTAAAATAACAAAGCTTTGATCATAAGAACACCTTGAATTTTCAATGGTAATAACACATAAACTCTATCTATTTAGAGAAAATATTTACTGAGAGACATGGTAAAATTCAGCAAACCCCAAGAAATAAAGCAGTTTGGGTGATAATCCTCATGAAAATCACTGCCTTGATTCATTGATTTATGACTCAATTATTTTGCATGATACATGTTTTTTAAAAAGCATATTTAAATGACTTACACTGTACATCAAAACAGATCAGGACTCAGCATTCTGTTAAAACCACAATCATATGGAATACACCTGCTTTAACCATCAGTTTATTTAAAGTCTTGGAGGAAGTACTTCACAATTTCTAAATTATCACATATTCCAATATGATGTCTGTTTTGATTTCAATGTGTTACTTAAAGTTTGGTATTAAATTTAGAAAGTAAAATATTTGCACTTAGAGACTAAAATTCTCAGCTGGCTAAGTGTCCACCTATACATATCCTGTGAAAAATATATTTGAGGCAATATTTTGTAACCTTTTATGTCTGGCTTTCTTACTCTGGTATTTTCCTGCAATTCACAATCCTGACCTTAAATTGTGCGAATGTAGACATAGAGTATACATTAGTTATTTAGCACAAAAGTGATGACATAGCAGAGTCGAGCCCATTAGAAAGAAAAATATTTGCTGAAGAGAGATGCAGATTTAAGTGATATTGTAAATTTTTCCTAGTTACAGCAAAGTTGTGTGTTTTTATTTTATCTGGGGCATTTAGTTTCAACCAAAATAAGGAAAAGTGATATATACAAAAGTAAATAATTGATAATAACAACAACATTATCTACGAGCCTTAAAATTGTTGATGGCAAAATAGCTCAAATGATTCTTAATGCCTTTCAGGCACATCTGAATCAAATAAGGTAATTATTCTTTAAAATGCTTACACAAAGTCTGATTTGCATGCTAGTAATTGCTATGCCTTGTGGCCTCTAGCAATTGACACAGCAATGATTTTAATTATTGTAATTTCATCAGTATAAATACTTCAAAGTTATGCAAATACTCTCATAATCCACATAGACAGCTCAGAGTATTTGATTTACTAGCCTTCTAAGTTTCTTTGTCTATGCAGTTTACTCTCAGATGTGACTCTGCATTGCAATAGAAGCCTTTCACTCACATCAAAGCTCTAAATCATAACAAGATGAGCTAATTTTACAAAGACTGACACTTCAAACATTAAGTTGCAAATACAATTATAAGATGAAATATAAAAAGGACTTTGCTTGGATATCATGAAACACAGATACCTGCAGCTAATCATGTCTAATATTTTCTCTGACATAAGAAAGATACAACTCGAACAAATGCCTTTGAATGAAGTAGAACGGAAAAGATCCTCCCTGTTACCTGATTAATTTAAATGCTACAATAGTAAAATATCACTGTTATGCAATAAATTATAATCAGTATTACAGTCACTCAGACCCTCAGCCAGTAAGGGTACTGAACTACAAATAAGGCTTCCATGATGATAAGTCGACCCACAGTTAGTAAATCTTAGACCCTGACTCTTGAATTATCAGGGAGTGGAAACTCTTACAGTTGAATATACCTATCAGTTGGGAAACTGTGTTTTCTCAGAAATACTATTATTGTGGAAACTTACCCTATTATAGTCTTGGCTAAAACGAAAGATATTTTGCAGAAACAAAGCACATAAGGTAATGTTTAAGAATATTTTAAAACTCACCAGCACTCTTACTTTATATATACACATTAAAAAAAACTTATTGGTAAATATGATTTTAAATGTTTCAGAGTTGAAGACTTTTTATTCTTATACTAAAACATATATATGCAGCTTATTTGGCACTAATTGTTACTTTTTACAATGTATTCACATCATCAGAAATGCATTAGTTTGCAAGTAGAAGAGAAAGAGCAAAAGGTGATGACAAGATAAATTTTCAACAGAGAATCGTGAAAAGTGAAGTGAAAGCACCCTCAGCTATTTGCCATAGATGGACAAGGGAAAACTTTATTCTCCTCAAGAAACTCCTCTGTGTCAGATTCTCTACTAACTCGTCTGTGTCAGATTCTCTACTGTCAGTTAACACATCTTCCCACCAGATTAAATGGAAAGAGAAGGTGACACTTATTTGTTCCTCTTAGAAAATTCTGCTTGGTGAATTGATATGTTAGACAAAATATGATTCCCAATCCATCATGTCCTTTTATAATCTCCTCTCCTTGACCGTGGGTAGAATTGTGACTTACCTGTAGGCAAGAGAATATGGTAAAATTGGTAGGGCAATTGCTGTCTTGATTAGGTTACGTTATATGGCAAAGGTTTGGAGATAGTCACTTTGTAATTGTGTTACATTACATACAGCTCTGTCTTAGCAGATCAGAGTAAGAAATCCTCCTGCCAGCCCTGAAGAAGTGAGCTACCATGTAGTGAGAGGAGCTGAGAAAGGGCAGCATGGCAAAGGAATGGAGGTAGTCTGGGGGGGGCTAAGAGTAACCCTCTGCTGACAGTCAGCAAGAGAACAGGGACCTCAGTCCTACAACTGGAAGGAACTTATCTTTGCCAACAACCACATCAAGTTGAAAATGTGGACAAAGAATGTCACCTGTCATTTCAGTAAACAAAGGATGTAGTGGCCATCAAGCCATCAGACACTGCAGCTGTCCCCTATGATGCACTTTGGGGGGAATTCAGGTTGGGGAAAAACAAGAGTTTAGGATTGACATATACACACTGGTATATTTGAAATAAAATGCCTTTCCATGAAAAATATAAGCAAATAAACATGTTAAAAAATAAATTTCTTACAGCTGAAATAATAATAATAAACAGGAATAATTTCAGTGGACCCAGACTTTTGCATCTTCCCATACATAGGAACACTTAAATCATTAACTTGAGATGTCTGATTTGTGTGATTAACAGTAATCATTTGATGTCCGAATACATGTTGATGTTTTTCAGCAAAAACTCCTATATATCCTGGCTCTTCCTTTACCTCTTTGTAACAGTCCCTCAGAACTATCTGAGAGGCTGCATCCTTAAGTCCTTACTGAGGCTTAAGTCCTCTGTAAGTCCACTGAATAAAACATAATTCTCAACGTTTAGGTTACACATTTTTCTTCAGTTGGTGCAAGACAAACGCAGGTCCAGAAGGAAAAACAACCCAGCTGACACTTTGACTGCAGTGTGGAGATCTATGGAGACCCTGAGCTGAGGACCCAGATTAGTCCTACTGCTTAGCCTCCTGATCCACAGAAACTGTGAGAAAATGAATTCATATCATTTTACACTACTAAGTTTATGGTAATTTTTCCATAGCAATAGAAACAAATATAATTGATATCACTGAAATGTGACAGGTTGGATTTTGAGCAATGTATGTGTGTACATGTGTGTACATGCATGTGTTTGTGTGAGATATTCTGATCATTTTGTATCTATCTCAGTCTGCATCTGGTCTCAGTGGTCACTTGGAGGTAGATCACTGTACATGAATCCAAGTCACTGATGTGATCACAGATTCCCTGATGCAAAAATAAGTATTAGAGTAGTGGATTTAGAGAGAACATTACCTGGAAGTTCTGCTGGTGATATACTGTAACTTATTTTTCTCTTTTTTTTCCTTTTTAACTGAGTAACAGTTGTAAAATAGGTTTCCTAACTATAAAACAGCATGGTACTAAAGAAGTTATCTAGAAATTATGTTGTTTAGTGCAGAAAGAAAAAAATACACACTCAGACAGATGTAGAGCAAGTTAAAATGCAAGACTCGTGAGAATTCCCTGGTAGTCCAGCAGTTAGGACTCCCTGCTTTCAGTGCTGAGGGCCAGGTTCAATCCCTGGTTGGGGAACTAAGATCCTGCAAGCCATATGACACAGTCGAACAAAAGAGCAAGAGCAGTGCTTTTAGTTCCTGAGATAATAACTTTGGACATGTTATTAAAACTCTCTGACACTGTCTTCCTTGTCCATAAATTGGGATTACTTAGACTTGGATTATAGGTCTGCTGTAAGAATGAGAAATAATGTAAGTATGGTGGCTGGCAAATTATAGCTGTTATGATAATGGTGACAGAAAATATGAATGATTTTTTTATTCAAAGTCATTAAGGCAGGTACATACTATACAAACTTATATCAATGGTTTTAAATTTTGGTGGAACAAAGCAATGAATTATGAATAAATATAGTGGGCCTAAGTATTCCAGTTTCAAATTTTTTCTAGCCATGTGACCTTGAGAATGTCCAAAAACTTCTGGAAGCCCTTATCTCATCTATAAATAGGAGGAACAATATCTGCTTTACTTACTTCACAGAGTTTATGTGAATCTCAAAGAAGATGATATATGTGAAAATTTATTACAATTCTATACGAATACAATACATTAGAATTATTTTATAGAAGTACATATTTACATATATTGAGAAATCGAACAAGTATTTCATGAGAATTTAGCAGTAAATTTATTAAAACAATGTCTTGGTTCAGTTATCTATTTACATGAACATAAATTTTGCTTTCAAAAATATCTAAGGAAAAAACTCAAAAATTTGGCACTTGATAAAAAGAGCTGTCAATGTCATATGTTTCAACCTCACAAGTTGCAGCTCATACCTAGAAAAATATTGCAAATTCATCTTGAACAAGGTGCAGAAAAAATAAAGACTTTAAAGGCAACAGGAACACCAGAAAACAGACAGCAGCATGAATGGCTAAATACATTCCATGCAACTAACAATGAAACACAGAAAGATAACATCACTAAGCCACCTTGCACTGTTGTCAAGTGACAGGAGTGACATAACAATGGAATCACATGTAAGAAATTGAAAGCACTAAAAATACAGAATTAATTTTGTACTACCTCCTAGCAAGGTTATGATTTCTCCAAGGTCTTCTCAGACAAGCTTTCATTTACTGGACACACATCAAACGTCTACTCGTTAGCATTGGAAATATATCTGTCACAGAAAATTCTAGCTACCCACACGAATCACTTCCAAGCCTAGAATCTTTCTTTTGCCATGTATTTTATGTTATATAAACATTTATGTTCTTTACAAATATACTACCTACCTCCTTTAATCCACCTTGTCTGTATATTCTGAAAAATAGTCATTTTTTTTTATTTGGAAGAGGGGAGATTGGATCACAGCCAGGAAGAAGTGGCAAGGAAGGAAAAAAAAAGATATTAGAGGAACTAAAGGCAAGGACACAGATAATAGAAAATGAGAGGAAATAAAAAGAAGGGGAAATAGAGAATGAGGAAAATGGCCAAAGATGAAAAATGCCTAGAAAAACATGGCAGAGTTGATAAAGAGTTAACAAACAAAGCAGCTATGGGAATATTAAATTAGCTAATTTAAGAAGAAGAACTAGATCTTGAGATTTCATAAATAAAATAAAGAGAATTAATATAGAGACAAAGGGGCAAGATATCAATCTTAGAATAATAAAATCTCTGCACTGGAAATGTATTTGGAAAGGACCAATGCTCAAATAATATATGAGAGATTGGTGTCTACTGTACAACTGAAAGTGTAGATTAAGGAGAGAATACTTTTTCCTGTCTAGAAAAGAAACAAGTACTGTTTTCTAAATAATCAGCAAGCAACCATGACATCGTGTTGGCAAATGGCACTTGAAAAGTTAGAACACAAGAAGTTAAATGTCATTTTTTGGGTCCCTCTGGATATCAGATTACATGTAAATTTAATAACACTCTTTCAGCTCCTAATAATAATAAGACCTGACATTTGCATAGAACTTCATACTTAAAAATACAAAGATGAAAGGAAGGAACCAATATTTATTATCTACTGTACACTAAACATTGTCCATATTCTACCTGGATATCCCTTGTTTATGATATAAGAAAACTAGTTCAGATGGTAGAATAATGTCCCCAAAGTCACATAGGTTGCAACAAAATGGAGCCAGAAATTGAACTTGGACATCTATTTTACTCTTTCATGCCAGAGAAAGAAGATGGGAGGGGAAAAAGTAGAAATAAGGGAGGGAGAAAAAAACAGTAATAAAGTAATTTGCAGCTTTTAGTGCCAATTGCTGGGCAGCAGCTATGCTCATTACTGTACATCACTTCTGGGAATTTGGCCAGGATTAATTTTATATTTACAAAGAGGAGGAAATTCTGATTGAAAAAAGTAAAGCAACTTGTCCAAGTTTGTGCATTTAGTAAGGGGGCTACATCCACTTTGACTCTGGAAACGGGACTCAGTTTTCATAAATGCTGTGTCACGTAGTTGAAGGAGAAACCAGAGTTTATATAGGAGATCTGCCACATCCTAGTTGGGTGACTAAGGGTACATCATCTATCTTCTCTGTCTTAGCTGCTTTCTTATCTATGTCGGACGACACATGCCTCACTTACAAGGTATTGCAAGAATTGCATCTACTATAAAGTATCTTGAACATAGACATTCACAGTAAGGAATTGCTATACTCAGGTGGATGTTAACTAGACTAGAATATGCTCAATTGACAACCAGAGTGTGTGAGATCAACTATGTGTTAGAAGACTTATTTTTACCTATTTGGTGTTGCCAATAAATAGGAATAACAAAATGAGTCAAGTGCTCTAACTAAAAGAGAAATTTAAAAAATATCATCATCATCATCATGGTTAATTGAAAAACACTTTATTAACTATACATTATGTTGTAAATTTTAGTTAATATTATCAGGGAGATCAGATTTCCTCTTGTACTCAATGAAGACAATAAATAGAGATAGTTCAGATATATTATGACCATTTTAAAACAGGAGTGAAAATAAAAACATAGAAAAACCAATAAGAGACTAGTAGGGAGAAAATTATATAACCACATTAATCAATGTAAAGTAAACATAGTAATGCAATTTCTATACTAACACTGCTTTGGAGAGATGGAAACATTAGCCATTTTAGTTGGTAAACAATCCCAGAGTTTTTTGTTTTTTGTGTTTTTTTCTTGATGTATAAAATTCTTATATAAAGTTTATCCATACATTCATTCCTGAAATTCTGCCTTAACTTTTCTTCAACAATATAAAAACACACTGAGATTTGCTTTGGAAATGTTTTTTAAAAATATATTTTAATAGAAAAAAAGACTGCATCTTAATATCCTTCCAGAATGAGAAAGGTAATTACATAAGATACTTTCTGGCTTCATTTGAGCCAGATAAAATTAAATGAAAAACTTAAGTTTTCCTACTGATCAGAGCCTGTAGTTTTCTCAAGTATATTAATGAATTCACTTTAATTCCTATGATGACTGTTCCAAAAGGCAGCAACAAACCCTAAATAATGATTGGCAGTGAGACCTCTCTGTTTAGGTTTCCATACTGTTGTGGGCAAGATCAGGGACCTTTAATGAAGGCTGACCTTGACACGTCTAGAGATAAGAGTTGTTTGGCACCATAGTTTGACATCTCTCACAACCTTTCACAACCTAGTTCTTCCGCAGTTTGAAAGGTAAGTTCTGATATATGGAGACATGTCAGGTAAAGGTGTCAAATCAGAATATAATCCTGATTTGTGTATGTTTACAACTTTTGCCCTTTGCAACTCTTCAAAATGCAAAAAAAAAAAAAATCATAATGTTGTAGCAATTGAAGTGCTTTGCATATTATCATATGCAGATCATAATAGAAATGAATTTGCATTTTTATAATCTGCCTTTAGAATGACTATTTATAATCATGTCTGAAAAACTTAAAGCATATTAAAACAATAAAATTTGCAAATTTTGCACCATTAATTGATTTGCACCATGGCATTAAGCAATACTGGGAGACAATCAGAAGTCATTAGCATCCATTGACTTGTTAATCAGTTAAACCTACTTGATGCATTGTTGTTGAGTAGACAAGGTACCTTTATAGTGCTTAAGCAAAACACACTTTTAAAAAATGTATAACCTCTTTCAAAAATTAAATATAGAACCTAGCAAAAATCATGTAAAAGGAACTTGTGACAATTAAATGTACATATATTTGTAATTAAGCTATCTGGTAAAGACTAAATTATTGATCATAATACTTAATTTTTTTTAAAAAATGAAGATTAAGAGCTAGCAATGAATGTTTGCTAAATAAGATGTCATCTAATCCACATAACAAATTCAAAGATAGGTGATATTTATATTTCCATTTAACAAATAATAAAATTGAGGAACGGAATGTGTAAATAGCATGCCTAAATTCACTCAGCTAGAAAGTGCAAGAGCTAGGCAACTAACTCAGGTAGTCTGACTACAAGCTTTTAACCCCTCTGCTGTGCTGCAGGAAGGTACAAATCGTAGTGCAGTAATTCAGCTTCACCCGTGGTGCTCCAAGAAAAACTGGGAAAAGGAGGTAAACGTATGCTAGATACCAAATTAGGAACCATTCTAATGGTGTGTTTGATTTTCATTCTGGTAAATTTTAGTGTCACAGTATTAAAACTTATCCTTAACCGAAGTTTTTAGGGGTTTTTTCCCAGGCAAAGGAAAATTTCTTCAATTATTTAATTTTTCATATCTCATATATTTTCTGACCCCCAAAGTGATTTTAGAATGTTACTAATTTGAATCAATGTTTCCTTGCTTATCTGAATCTTATTTTCTAATATATAAAATAAATTATTTTATTAACTTCACAGTTTTGAGGAATAAACTAAATGATATACAGAAAAAAGTAGGTATTATATAGTGATAATGTGTAATATATAGTGATAAATTTGTTGAATGTGCATATTACACAGTTTTGTTTTACAATATTAAATACCCATAATTTAGAAACAAACTAAATAGTATCCTATCCAAAGTACAGCTCTGCATCATGTTCTAGCCAATAGTTTATGGAATATTAGGGACAAATGAAATGCCACTGATTGTCATATTACTTTCCATAGTTGAGAAATTGAGTAATTTCCTCACAAAAGAGGAGTGAAAATCCAAAGGTTCTGAAATCCTTCGATAAAGCATAGATTCTTTGACAAAAATAATAAGGCAGCTCCTTATTATTATTAGTGCTGGAAGAGTCTTAAAAATGTACTGAAGTCAATTGCATTTTACTTGCTTGAGAAACCAAACTTGACCTTACTCTGTGCAGTACAGACTTCCAAATGATTGTGTTCTGAAAAACATTCCTTGCCATTATACTCATTTTGTATATGCAATAGTAGTTTAATATTTTTAAAAAACTAATATTAACATTTTAAAATCAACTGTTGAGAAGGAAATACTGTGTAAAACATAGATCATTCCCTTTTGACACCAACTTTCTTTGTGTATATCATGCAACAGTTTTGCTACTCCTGAAAACTAGAATTTAATAGCTGAGAAAATGTTTAATGTTTACCAAAAACACACACACATAAAGCAAATAGAAAGCATATGTGTATTCTTTACAACAGCATGTGTGTATGTCTAATAAACAATCCTGTAATTTGTAGCTTTCTGTTCATTGAGGGCTCTAGTCATCCAACACTCTGAGGCAGTGAATGGCTCCAAGGATGAGTGATGAGATCAAATACCTTTCCCATCTAGATCATAGCCTTTTTGCCTGGTCCATGTCACAAGTGACTAGGAGTCATCGTTACCAGTTGATGGGTGTTTAACTGTCAATGAGAAATGTGTCCTGGCATCGGTCCAATTCCTAACAGCTCAGTGTTCAATGTAACAGAAATCACTATAGTGTGCTCGCTTCTTTATCTACAAAGCATATTGCTCTGTGGATTCAGACAAAACAAAAAGCTCAGTCAGCCCTGAGGAAGTCTATACAGAATGGAGATAAAGAACACTTCCCCAAAATTATATACCCTCAAAACCTCCCTCATTAAAATAATAAATTTAGAAGAAGAAGAGGAGGAAGAAGAAGAAAAAGCAGCAGCAGCTATTCATGGAACAAATGGTTTATTAGATACCTAGCACGTGTTAGGTGATGTGGACACTTAAATGATAGAATACTGCTGCTTCAGTTTCAAAGTCTACGGAGAGTGGCAGAGAATTAAATAAACGATTTTGCTTATGGGAGATAAATGCTGTAGAAGAGAGATGACAGAGGCCCTATGAGAGCACAGAGAGGAAAGTTCTCCTCTTTATCTAAAGAAACTAAAAAAGGCAATCTTGAAGAGGTGATCTTTGACTTGATTCTGGAAGATACTGTAAAATAAGAACGGGTCAGAGAGCATCCAGAAAGAAGGTTGCACAAAAATCTGAAATTTATTAGAGGCAAAAGGGAATTCCAAAGAATATAGAGATAGAGAAGATTGAGAGTAGCTACTACCTTTTAGACTGAGGAAAGAATTTAAGGAAGAAAGAAACATAGAGGAGGGTTTCCTCCAAGACTCAGAGTCACTCTTCAAAGGACAGGGAGTTGTTGCTGCCCACAAGATGGGAGAGAGGGTGGCTAGGATACCACGGTACAGAGCTGACTAGCAGGAAACCACCTTCTGGAGTGCCAGCCATGCCTGCTGGAGAAGGAACACCACTGGGACAAACCTGTGGCAACCTTGCCATAGAAGCCTGGAAGTAGCCTGCAAAAATAGCACTCAGAACCAGCAATAGACCTGCGCCTGATAATGACCTTGCAGTGTCCCTCCAGCACCCTCTGTTCATAATGCCTCACAGTGCAGCAGCTGACCAGTGAGAAATGTTTACAGGGTTCAAGGCCAGTATCACGAAGCAGTTGGAAGAAAAGTGGATTTGACTCTAAAGGGCAATCAATTAATAACTGGCAAAGTGGTCATTGGGAAATGAGGCTGTAAATGGCAAATAGGGGACCTCATTATCAAGGTCTTTATAAATCATGCCAGGTGTCATGGGCAGGATCCTGTGCATCCAGGAGCAAAGAAAAGTTCCTGTGCAAAACAATCATGAAGGGTGCTTATTAAAAATATGGATTCTAGGCAGCATCCTTGGGAATTCTACTCTGTTAGGAGGCAAGAATGCCAGTTTTTAGCCTCCATCTCTGGGGATTCTGATACAGATCATCTTTCTTAGACCCCTTTAATAAGAAAGAGTGGTGTAGGGCTTCCCTGGTGGCGCAGCGGTTGGGAGTCCGCCTGCTGATTCAGGGGACACGGGTTCGTGCCCCGGTCCGGGAAGATCCCACATGCCGTGGAGCGGCTGGGCCCGTGAGCCATGGCCGCTGAGCCTGCGCGTCTGGAGCCTGTGCTCCGCAACGGGAGAGGCCACAGCAGTGAGAGGCCCGTGTACCGCAAAAAAGAAAAAAAAAAAAAAGAGTGGTGTAGATTATGAAGAATTCTTGAAAGATTTGAAGCAGAGGAATGCCATCCATGTATTTGTGTTTCAGGAAGAGTTTCCAACTGGAGATAGATGGTAATTTACAAGTATTAAAGGTACAACTGTTTGATTTTTCACTTTGTATGGATACCTTGTATGGATATGAAGTTATTCTGACTTGATATGCAGATAATTTGGTGGGTATATAATCAGTTTAAAAAATATTAGACTTTAAATAACAGAAAACTAACTAAAATGCCAAAACGGTATCAAACAACACAAATATCAAATAACACCTTTGTAACAGTCTGGCTTTTTGGCACCATTGGTAATATCAAGGCTACTTAACAATGTACAGTATTTTGTGCAAAGTGGATACTCAGTTAATGTTACTGAGTGATTGTCTTGCAGGCATTTCTAACTGACAGATGTATTACTGCAAACTAAAGCAGTAAGACTTCTTTGCATTTAGCCGAATAGGATAACTGGGACTCAGCCATGAGCAGTGTAAAGTACAAAATAATTTTCAAGATATTTGAAGCCTCTATTTTGTTTCTAGGGAATTGAACATGTTTTCATTTGAATGAGTGTAGGAAAGTTCCTACACATTTTCATGTTAGAGTCCACATACAAAAGTAGATTTCCTGACTATATTGTGTGTATGCCAAAATCACTAAAATTTGTAACCATATAAGAAAAACTAGATAAAACTTATGATGTACAGTTCAAATTCAAGATCAAATATTGATTACAAAGAATCAATAAATCCTACGTAAAATACTTAGACTAGTGCCTGACACAAAGTAGGTGAACAGTATATTTAATCCCATGGAATCAAGGAAGAGTAATAATGGCTCTCATCTTGAAAATTTAGGAGTTTCAAGTTGCTATGGAAATGGCATAAACCTGGGATTCACACAGTCCCTATCATTTTTTTTTTAGCTGACCATGAGCCGTTTTACTTAACTTTCTGCACCTCATGCTTTTTTTTTATACATATGTGCATACATACATGTTTATAACTGAGAACTTACTACGTTAATATGTGTCAGACACTGTGCCAATCAGTGTATTTAATCTCACTTAATTATCTCATTTATTCTTTGAAATAAATCTTTAGCATACAGGTGAGGAAAGTAAGCCTCAGCCAAGTGAACTACAATGTTTACTGTCACAGGACTCATAAATGTGAGCACTGAGGCTCAAATCCAATCATGCTTTCACTGTTGGGAATTTGGGGCAACATCACTAAATTCACTCCGCTCCGCCCCTGCCCATGGGTCTACCAGGGGAGTACAGGCAGACGTATGAAAAGTAGAAAAGACTCACATTTCAGCTTTGATTTCACAAAGTACAGGCAACCTTGTTAAAACTGTTTGTATGTACTGAGTGACTTGGTAAGTCCTGGCAAATACAAATCTAGTTTTCATTGAATTTATTCTTTATCCAAAAAATAAATATGTCCAGAATGTATATAAACATATACATATATGCATATATATTATTGTATGTGTATATTTGTGTGTATGTGTATCTCTTCTATATATCAGCTATCTAAAATATGCCCTACATGCACACACAGAGAATATAAATGTGTAACAGTTATACTTCTCTCCTTTATAAAACCATGAACTCCTGTAGGGACCACATCTCATCTCTGGAACATAACACCTGGAAATGAACTCAAAATATCTGTTCTCAAAAATATCTGTTGAATTAAGTATTTGAAAAGAGCCAAGTACATATGCATTTTTCTTACCTTCTAAATAAATCAACAAAATTGTGCTTAACAAGTACTAATTTTATTTGTATAATTCATGTTGGTCTAGAATAGGTAATATCTTGATTACAGAAAGACTGTTGACAAGACTTCCCATGAGAGTTTATTTGAGATTAAGTAGTGAGTGGGTTCTTAATACTATTAGGTAGAATTGAAGCTAGTTGATCATTCATTCAAAACCAGTTTTAATTAATGGCTTTGTGTCAACATAAATCAATATTTCTGTACCTTGCTGAAGGGTTTTTAAGTGTTCAACACATTTAAAACATTTTTGCACCATTTTAATATAGCAAATGATAAAGAAAAATTTTAAAACACCTAAAAATCTCATCAATGCTGAAGGTAAGATTTCTTCTAGTTTTTTCTATGAATATGTTCTAAATAACAAAGATAATATTCTACAAACAATTCTGTATTCTGAATTTGTAGTTTTGGTGTACTTACAGGAAATATTTGTCAAGTATAACATTTTTGTTTAATAATGTATATGTCAGCTTCAACATAAAATGATATTTGGACTTTACAGTTTCAGGAAAAGTCAGGCTCAACAACTTATTTGACACAACAGTTTCTAGACAGAACATCTTGCAAAGAACAAGTCTGAATTGTATGCCAGGTTTGAATGAATCCAAAATGCTTTGCTTTGCTTATATATGTGAAGCAACAGGGAATAGGAGGGGACATCTTCTGTGAAATGGTGTATTCTGTGCTGGATCTGTTCCCCCATCTTTTGAAGTATTTCAGTGTTTAACCTTGATTTTACCCTAAAGGTGTATTCCTGACTTATTGCTTATCTTATTTTGCTTAGGTATACTTTTGTACCATACTATCTAAACAAAATAATAATGAATTTCTTTTCTCTCATGTGAACCATATAATATGTCATACTACTCTGTAATACGGAAATATCACTTATAGACTGTTTATTTAGTGAGACTGAGGCTGGAAAAGTCATTATGCCAGAAAAATAATTGGTCTTCAAAAATTGAATGAGACATTTCAAGAGACTTTCTGGTGAAAATCATCTGTTAAACAATTATTACATGAAGTTCTTAATTAAAATTATCTAATATTTTTATGATTTTGCATTATTAGAAACCTTGGACTTATAACTTTTCAATTATGCTTTTATGAAATTATATTATCAAGAAAGATTGTTAACTTTTAAGTATTTAGACATATGATTCTTGGCTTCCTTGTTATGTATTTATTTATTTTTATTTATTTATTTTTTTCAGTATGTGGGCCTCTCACTGTTGTGGCCTCTCCCGTTGCAGAGCACAGGCTCCAGGCGCGCAGGCTCAGCACGAGCCCAGCCACTCCGCGGCATGTGGGATCTTCCTGGACCAGGGCACGAACCCGCATCCCCTGCATCGGTAGGCAGACTCTCAACCACTGCGCCACCAGGGGAGCCCTTGGCTTCCTTTTTGTACGCTTGCCTTCGGATCCAAAATGTTTGACATGGTGGTGAGAAAAACTCATTTTTCTCTGAAACATTTTTCTTTTATTTCTTCTTTTTATATTCTTTACTGGATCAAATACACTTTATCTGGAATGTTGTGCTTTCTTTTAAAGATTTTCTTATGAAATTTTGAAATTTGCCTTTAATCCATTCTTGCAACATGTAAAGAATTTATAAAAATAAATTTTACATGAAAAAATCATGACCTAAATGGAATTATCTCATTAAAAATTAAATAATGTACCTAAAATTGCTTTTTGTGGTTTTGAATGCAAATATAAAAAACAATACTATAAAGATTAGGATAATTATATAATCAAATCTGTATTTCCTTATATTATTATTTTCATTCGAAAAAACATCTATTGGCTAAGCTACATATACTATTTCAGGGTGGAGTCAAGATGGTGGACTAGGAGGATGCAGAATTCACGTCTCTGCAAACCTAGGACACCTACGAGGTACCAGTGGGGGACCACAGACACCTAAGGGGACGGGAGGAACCCCTAGTGACTGGGTAGGACGTGGGGCATGGTGGGGGGGGAGTGAAGGGGGAGGAGAAATGGAGGCTGGATGGGACTGGTGTCCCTGAGGGGTGGCTGTGTGAAGGGAAGGGATCCCATGCCTGAAGGGGGAAATTGGGGGACCATTGGGAGGGCAGAGGACTAAAAGCGAGAATGACCAGGCTTCCCCCACCCACTTGGACCCCTGGAAGCCTGCTGAGATCCTGAGCCTGCTCCTCTGCCCACCGAGGCCCCCTCCAGCTGTGCAGGTCTTGAGGGAGTGGGAGGGAGGGAAGGGGGAGCAAAAAAGTAAAGGTCAGACCTAAGGACTGGCACCCCTGAGGGGTGGTTATAGGAAGGGAGTTCCTATACCCAGCAGGACCCACCCACAGTTAGGGGTCCAGCAGCAATGGGAGAGACCATGGAGAAGACAGTAGGCGGGGGGCACAGAGGAACAGAAGGGAACACGGCCAGTGCTTTCCCTGTCAACTTAGGCACTGGGGAGCCTGTTGGGCTCCCGGGCCTAATCTTCTGCCCTCGGAGCCTCCCTCCTGCCGTGCAGAGCCCAAGCCCTGCCCCTACATTCCCACCCAGGCCCCCACCTCTACACTCAGAGACCCCTTCTGAGACCTCGTCCAACACACTAGGCCTAAACACCACCCACACATCCTCACCAGGGCCTTACCTCCAAACTTCAGAACTCCGCACTCCAGAGGCCCCCCTTTGTAAGTACTGCCTCGCCCCGCAGGTCCTAAGCAGAGGCCCTGCCCCATGCTTGAATATCGTGCCACCTAGGCCCCACCCCCAAAGCCTCTTCCGGCTGTGTGGATCCTGAGACTAGGCCCTGTCCCATGCTCAAAAGTCACCCCCCAACCCGCCTAGGTGTCCTGCCTAGGCCACCATCACCCTGATACCAAAACCAGACAAATATGTCACAAAAAAGAAAACTACAGGCCAATATCACTGATGAACATAGATGCAAAAATCTGCAACAAAATACTAGAAAAAAGAATCCAACAGCACATTAAAAGGATCATACACCATGATCAAGTGGGGTTTATCCCAGGAATGCTAGGATTCTTCAACATACACAAATCAATCAATGTGATACACCATATAAACAAATTGAAGAATTAAAACCATATGATCATCTCAATAGATGCAGAAAAAGCTTTTGACATATTCAGCACCCATTTACGAAAAACTCTCCAGAAATTAGGAATAGAGGGAACCTACCTCCACATGATAAAGGCCATATCAGACAAACCCACAGCCAACATCGTTCTCAACAGTGAAACACTGAATCCATTTCCTCTAAGATCAGGAACAAGACAAAGTTGCTCACTCTCACCACTGTTATTCAACATGGTTTTGGAGGTTTTAGTCAGAGCAATCAGAGAAGAAAAGGAAATAAAAGAAATCCAAATCAGAAAAGAAGAAGTAAAACTGTCACTGTTTGCAGATGACCCGATACTATACATACAGAATCCTAAAGATGCTACCAGAAAACTAGTAGAGCTAATCAATGAATTTGGTAAAGTAGCAGGATATAAAATTAATGCAAAGAAACCTATTGCATTCCTACGCACTAATGATGAAAAATCTGAAAGAGAAATTAAGGAAACGCTCCCAATTACCACTGCAACAAAAAGAATAAAATACGTAGGAATAAACATACCTAAGGAGACAAAAGATCTGTATGCAGAAAACTATAAGACACTGATGAAAGAAATTAAAGATGATACAAACAGATGGAGAGATATACCATGTTCTTGGATTGGAATAATCAACATTGTGAAAATGACTATACTATCCAAAGCAATCTACAGATTCAATACAACCCTTATCAAACTACCAATGGCATTTTCACAGAACTAAAACTAACAATTTCACAAATTTTAGGGAAACACAAAAGACCCCAAGTAGCCAAAGCAATCTTGAGAAAGAAAAACGGACCTGGAGGAATCTGGCTCTCTGACTTCAAACTATACTACAAAGCTGCAGTAATGAAGACAGTAGAGTACTGGCACAAAAACAGAAATATAGATCAATGGTACAGGATAGAAAGTCCAGAGATATACCCATGCAAATATGGTCACCTAATTTATAACAAGGGAGGCAAGAACATACAACGGAGAAAAGACAGCCTCTTCAATAAATGGTGCTGGGAAAACTGGACAACTACATGTAAAAGAATGAAATTAGAACACTCCCTAACATCATACACAAAAATAGACTCAAAATGGATTAAAGACCTAAATGTAAGGCCAGACACTATAAAACTCTTAGAGGAAAACATAAGCAGAACACTCTATGACATAGACCACAGCAAGATCCTTTTTGGCCCACCTCATAGAGAAAGAGAAATTAAAAGAAACATAAACAAATGGGACCCAATGAAACTTAAAAGCTTTGCCCAGCAAAGGAAACCATAAACAAGGCAAAAAGACAACCCTCAGAATGGGAGAAAATATTTGCAAGTGAAGCAACTGACAAAGGATTAATCTGCAAAATATTCAAGCAGCTCATGCAGCTCAATATCAAAAAGACAAACAACCCAGCCCATAAACGGGCAGAAGACCTAAGTAGACATTTCTCTGAAGAAGATATACAGATTGCCAACAAATACACGAAAGGATTCTCAACATCACTAATCATTAGAGAAATGCAAGTCAAAACTACAATGAGGTATCACCTCACACCGGTCAGAATAGCCATCATCAAAATATCTACAAACAATAAATGCTGCAGAAGGTGTGGAGAAAAGGGAACCCTCTTGCACTGTTGGTGGGAATATAAATTGATACACCCACTATGGAGAACATTATGGAGGTTCCTTAAAAACAGAAAATAGAACTACCATATGACCCAGCAGTCCCACTACTGGGCATATACCCAGAGAAAAACATAATTCAAAAAATGTCATGTACCAGAATGTTCACTGTAGCACTATTTACAATAGCCAGGACATGGAAGCAACTTATGTTGCTTTGGACACGTAGCAACCTACGTGTCCATTGACAGATGAATGGTAAAGAAGATGTGGCACATATATACAATGGAATTATTACTCAGCCATAAAAAGAAACGAAATTAAGTTATTTGTAGTGAATTGGAAGTATCTAGAGACTGTCATACAGAGCGAAGTAAGTCTGGAAGAGAAAAACAAATACCATATGCTAACACATATATATGGAATCTTAAAAAAAAAATGGTTATGAACAGCCTAGCGGCAGGACAGGAATAAAGATGCAGATGTAGAGAATGGACTTGAGGACACGTGGATGGGGAAAGGTAGGCTGGGACGAAGTGAGAGAGTGGCATGGACTTATATATACTACCAAATGTAAAATAGATAGCTAGTGGGAAGCAGCTGCATCATACAGGGAGATCATCTTTGTTCTTTGTGGCCACCTAGAGGAGTGGGATACGGAGGGCGGGAGGGAGACACAAGAGAGAGGGAATATGGGGATATATGTATATATATATATAGCTTATTCACTTTGTTATACAGCAGAAACTAACACAACATTGTAAAGCAACTATATTCCAATAAAGTTGTTAAAAAAATTTTTAAGTAAAGTTATTTAGCTATTTCCCACTTATTTATTTTAATTTTCTTAATAATGTTTTTGTATATAAAATTTTTGTTGTTTTTTAAAATAATTGTACTTTTATAATGATAGTATGCATTCATACTTCTACTGATTTTATATTGACAGTTTATCAGATTTCTGATCCATATGTTCTGAAGGTGAATATTCAGCCATTCCAGTATAAATAATCACTCTAAATTACATACGTTGCACCTTGTTTATATTATTTATTGATACAGTTCTTAGCTGAGAACTGAGGTCAGATTATCCTTTGAAATTATCAACACTGTATTTCTGACAACCTCCAACCATTTGATCTTATCTTTTCACAAACTTCAAAAACGTATTAATACCAGGAAAACGAAACTGAAATGAACTTTCAGTGGTGTAACTCAGTGGAGAGGGCCTTACCTCTGAAGGCCAATTTTTGCGCTGCCTCTCACTCTAGAATCCTGACAATGAGAAAGTCACACTATTTGATTTTCTTGTTTTGTAAAGGAACATTGTCTTGTAAAACTTCTAAAAATCTTTCTAACTCTAAGCCTTATGAGGACAGATTTCTGTTTGTATTTTATCTGCAGTGCCCAGCATAGTGCCTGGCACATTGTATGTGCTCAATAAATCTGTGTTGATTGGCTACATATCAGATTATGTACATTTAAAGCATCAGACACATGGCCTTAAAACAAGGTAGTTTAAGTATTGACTAACCCAGTAGAAGAGGAAACCAAAAGAGTTGTTGGAATCATTCTAAAATTCTGCATTAGCAATTCTGGAAATATATTGTTTATTATTGGTAACTTTATAAATCAGATGTGAATTCTGTGGCTTTCAGATCACAAGTTATCTCATTAATTGTCTGCATTTTGATATCCTTTTATACTATTTTTCAGTTTTCTACAAGAAAATTGCATTCTGACTAAATTTGTTAATTGAAACTGATATTTATATTATACAGAAGCAAAACAAACTAAAAAAGTTATCACCTTCCCCTCCCCTCCTCCAAAATCTCTCTACTCCAGCTTCATTTTTCTGAATAACAGCCTAAATTTTGCATTTTGAGTTTCAAATGGAGAGCTGGCTTCAAGGATTTGTTTTAGCTGCTTAAAATCAATGATCCGCAATCACTTCACATTGGCTCAACTCAGCTCAGAAGTTCAATATTTGCATGACTTCTAAACTGATTATCACGACCAGAGGTATATATGCAACATTATGGAATTATTCAGACATTCAAAAATGTAAAGCACTCTGAAGAGGAAAGACAGAAAACTCTTCTGGAAACATGAACCACTTGAAGCACTTCAGTAATTTTCAATTGCTTTGCAATGTGCAAGCAAAGAAGCTCGATCACTTTCACACTGATGCACTTAAGCTCTCTGATAATTTTATACCCTAGCAGCCATTTTCTGAACACCATCATTTCCCCCACTGAAGTGTTTTTTAAAATATGTGAAGTGTTTCAATAATTTTAAATTATCTTCTACCGCAAAAGCTCAAACCCTGATCACCTCCAAATTTAACAGCTAAATAAAATTAAAAGTAGTCCACTATTTTTTAAAAAACCTATGTATTGTGATTTCAGTTGTTTTGTAAGTGGCTTCAATTTGTATTGGATAGACTACATGCAATGCAATTCAAGATACATGTAATAAAACCAATTGTATCAAAAGTCAATTAAAAATGCAAATGTTAGAATATGAGCCATCTTTCTGGTCTCAACTCTTGAATAAAATATGTGCACAAAACACATTTCAATGCTTTGATTTTTAAAATATCAACCAAAAATTGTTTACACAAAAAAATTAAATTCTGAAAACTAGTGTGTGAAATAGCAGAAAACAGTTCAATGGTGCTCACTGGAAAATAAAATGACCATATTTTGGTAATATAAAGAGATATAAATATAACATACATACCCTATGTAGAAAGTGGCAAATATGTGGTTAGACAAACCGATAGTTTCCAAATTGAGGAAACTTTAGATCCTTTGGAACAATATCCAGAAGGAGTATTTTAAACCAAATAATTCATAACTGCAGAAAACAATAAATTATTTGATATCTGGAGGATTTTTTTTACTATTAATATTCTTTTGATGTGTATTTTAAAATATCCATTTTCCCCTAATAGTTACAAGTGATATTTCCTCCCAATCCCATAATACTTGGATTAAAATTGATACTTACTTATGTTTTAAGTACTTCCTAGAACATTGCTAGGATTATGACAACACAGTATGAGGAGCAGGGAACTGGGGTGTTGAGGAAGAGAGGGAAAATGTAAAGTCCATATAGACCCTTGAAGATGGCTATTGTCTCCACAATGATAAGAATCAATAACAGTAAATACAGAACAAGGAGATACATTTAGTTATCACCTAATATAAAAGTTTCCTTTACAAATATGGAGATCGAGACCCCAAAATTTAAATGAATTACCCAGGGACTCACATTTTCACGACAAGCAAACAAAAAAACAGATTTCTTCTTTTGAGTCTCCCTTGTATATTCTATTCCCTAGTCACTAACTAATAACTTAGGATGCTACAGCATGAAACGAATGGACTCTTCCTTTGTTGACAATATGAATTAAATGGAAAATCATGAAATTTTGGTGCTAGAAGAAATGTTGCACTCCATCCAGTGTGCTTCAACCTTTCCATTTTATAGAGGAGACTGTGAGTCTTGCAGAGCTGAAGTGACTTGTAAGGCAGAGTTTTGACCATAAGCAGGGTCTCTGACCTGTTTTTTTTTTTTTTTTTGATGACTGTCATTATAGATGCACCTTGTACCAGTCTGTCCTCTTAGCAGCGTTTCTTTGTTGTATGTCACTGTGAATGAGAAGAGGAAAAACCATTCACAGGCACTTGGATGAGAAGCTTTTTTTTGGTAGAGAATGTATTTGAGAGGCCTTTTTACTGTGTACTTTAAATTATTTAACCAACTACAGTTTATTACAAAAGAAGAAAATGTAAAAACATTGCAAAATATCATTTTGAGATATACAGAATTATGATACAAATTTTTAAGTTAATGGCATTTGGGGAATAATATTAATAATATATCTGAGTTTGATGCCAGAAGGGATTTGGTGATTGGAAGTTTGAAGAAATAAAAATATTATTTAAAACTGATTAACAGGTACTGATTAAATTAGCATTGTAATTATACTGTCATTGTGACTTCCAGTACCTCTCTAATTTTATTTTTAGCCTTCCAAGAAAAGCTGCTTGCAGAGTCAAATTATGATCATGATATAATATGAATAAAGGTGAGAATTACAACATTCATTTTTCCACATGATTGACCAAAAGTTGAATTAGGATACTACTGCTTTCTACAGCTGTTATCCTTTACAAATCAGTTTCTGTAAGCAAAGCCCACTGGATCATTACCTATATAAGAGGTCATTTTAATTATTGAGAATTTTACCCTCAAGCCTCCAAAACCCTACCATGTAAAATTTTATTACATAAACCAATATGTACTTCTCTTTTGGGTACAGTAAAAGGCAAAACAGAGTAAGTGGTACAGGTCATAACAAGTTGGCAGCACATGAACCTCTGTGCTTATAGAGAAGTCTCAAGAGACTATTATGATGATGAGGTATTGGAGAAAGTCAAACTCCCAGTTTCACCAGGCACAGACATCAGGGAACTTTTGGGCACCCTAAGAAATGTATTCTATAACAGAAGCAATATGTGCTAAATAAATATAAGGAAGTCTAGACAAAGCTGTCTATTCTTGTCTCATCCAGATTGTCTGTAACTCTCTTAGAGTCAGCCTGTGAGTCATTCTTCTAGGGAAGAGTTCCCATTAATGCAACTGGTACAGTGCAGAAGCAGAAATAGAGCCTACATTCTCAGATATATGCTATTGTAGTCCCCAGTGATCTTTGGATACACATTCTGGGAGACACTCAAGAGTTTTATTGTACCGTGAATAGGTTACACAGTTTGCCTTTTTAAAATTTTTTCCTTTCTATTTTTTTTTCTTGACTGGGAAAATAACTTTATTTTGTTTGTGGAAGTGGATGAGGGTTCAGTCTCAGAACTTCTGGGACTGCTTCTTGGTGCTGGCAGCCTTAATGATCTTGAGCGGATTGAAGTGCACCATCTTGCTCAGGGGCAGGCACGAGCCCACTAGGACAATGTCATCAATCTGGACATCCTTGAAGCTGGGGGGAAGGTGCACAAATATGTTCTTGTGACGCTTCTTGAAGCAGTTCTACTTTCAGATGTAGTGGAGGCAGTCTTGGTGGATGATATTGGTCTGCTGCACCTTGGTCACCACACCTGACAGGATCCACCCTTAGACGGAGACATTACCAGTAAAAGAGCACTTCTTGTCAATGTATTTGGATAGAAGGGATGACCAGGTAGGTAGATTGAAGATGGCTAAATTGTTAGGTAGATAATAGGTACAATTATATAAAAATGAATTTCAAAATTAAATTTTACCTGAATTTATCTGAGAAAAATAAATTTAACTAACGCTAAATTCCTCTTCCTCCCTGAAATTCAAATAGGAATTCTTATCATTGTTAACCACTATAGAGATTATTTTCAAATGTCTCTTATTTCCTTTAAGTTTAAGATAAAATGGTTATGAAAAATATTAAATTTAGAGTCATTATTTTTAAAGTTAAATGTTTTAATTTTAGGTCCTACTGACCACCTGTTATGAAAGATGAGATGTGAGGAGGTTAGCACAATTATTTGACAATCTATTAGTCCTCCTTCCACCTTTTCCTTTATCTCAACTCATTTAATCCATCAAATTTATAACATTTTCAATCTCTTCTGAAGTTGGTTTTGCCTTGGTCTATTTAAAGATCCTTTCAAAAAAAGTTTTCTTCTGTTGTATTTATAAATATTTTTCAATTTTCTCTAATCTCCCAAACATCTAATTATATCTATCTATACTTAACTTTTCCATCTCTTTTATATACATATATTTTCTAAAATTATTTAAAATTTTCTATCTGTTTCATTTTGAGTAATTATCTCAGTTCTTTTCCTGCTGCTTCTTTTATGTTTTCAGGATTGTCCATAGTATTTTTTTTTCACTTAACATATAACTTTCATCTTTGCAGTATTTTCATTTTTCTTCAATTCTTTTGCTAAGCCCTATAAAGCCTCTTTTCAACTTACTTTATTGTCTTATGACATCATCTTTCAATCCATGTATCCTGTTTGTTTTTCTTTTTTTAAGGGAGATCATTATTTACACCTTTTTTTTTTTTTTTAGTTTTATTTATTTATTTATTTTTTAGCAGGGCTGTGCAGTTTATGGGATCTCAGTTCCCTGACCAGGGATTGAACCCAGGCCACAGCAGTGAAAGCACCAAATCATAACCACTAGACCACCAGGGAACTCTCAACATCACTTCTTTAAAACAATGAAGAACTTTTGTTTTCAGAACTCTTGATCCATTTCCTTAGGTGATTCTTCTTGTGTTCAACTTATCTTCCTTCTCTGCTTTAAGCTTGTGTTTCTTTTCTTTGATTTTACATTCTATTTATAAGTATATTACTGCTATATTAATAATTCTTATTGTGGTAAACAGAATGGTCGCCCATAAATGACCATCCCCTATGCTCTGAAGCCTATAAATGTGTTACATTACATGGTAAAAGGAATTTTGCAGATATAAGGTTACTGACATTAAAATAAGGATGTTATTATGAATTATGCATGTGAACCCAATGTAACCATATAAGTCCTTAAAAGCAGAGAACTTTCTTCAGCTTAGTCAGAGAGATGCAGCAGAAGTCTGAGAGATTTGAAATGTGAGAGGATCTCCATCTGCTACTGCTACAGTGGGGCAGATGGAAAGCATGAGAAAGAATACAGGCAACTTCCAGAAGTAAAGACCAGCCCCTGGCTCACAGCTAGCAAGGAAACAAGGACGACAGTCCTACAACTGCAAGGAACTGAATTCAGCCAACAACCTAAATTAGCTTGGAAGTAGATTTTTCCAATTATATACATTACAGAATGTATCTCTGCCAACATCTTGATTTCAACCTTGTGAGACCCTATTCAGAGAGCCTACCAAACACACCCAGAATTCTGACCTATAGAAATTATGAGATAATATTTTTTTGTTCTAGCAATACTTGGCTTCTAAGTTTATGGTCATTTATTATGACAGAGATGGAAAGCTAATATACTTATATATAGTTTTTCTGAAGAAGAGTACTGAGATGAACAGCTTACAGCTTCTAGCCATTTATTTTTTCTTGAACTTTCATTACACATGCAATTTCATTTACCCTGGCAGATGTATCTCCCCTCCATTCTGTCATGTAAGTGTTTATGAGAGCAAAGACTCTCCATCTTGCCATGGATCACTACCTTCTTGTTTCCTCATTTTTAGCCAATAAGTAGGTTGTAGACAGAAATAATATAAGGTTAACTTGTTTCCAACATTATCTTTATCTTCCTTTACTTTCTTCAAATTTAAACTGGTTCTTTGCTTTTTTGAAATGCCAGACCTCTAGACACTATCTTCTCTTAAGAGATCCTTGAGAAAGCCTTTCAAATTCAGAGAAATCTCTAAACTGCAGGAATTCTAAGAAGGCTATAGCCTTCTACATCAATCAAGAACAGACTTCACAGATAACTTCCTAATTACAGCTTCTGGTTCTGGCATTGTCTTGTTTTATTGTGGTATAGGTTTTCTTTTGTCTAATATTTACTATTTTTTCCTTCCCTTTTTAGGAGTAGTGATGAAAGGTAAAAGTACCTTCACTTTACAAACTTTAACCAGAGAACGTATGAATTTTCGTTTAGTGGTTCAATATGGGAAATGAAAAAGAGAAGCCCTAGTGCAAGAAGGAAGAATAAGCTCGAGAAAACAATATGAAAAATAGGAAGTACAAATCAAAAAGAATCAAATTTGAGTTTAACTTTTCTTATATTTTAGACTGAAATTTTCCCAAATTGAGAGATTTTCTTCCAGAGGTTAGCTCCAATAAAAATGATTATGACACACATACACAAATGTAAAAATAGTGAAAAATGCTATCAGAATCTGAGAAAAAGCATGAGTTAAACAACCTATTTGCTTGAAGAGAATAGAATTCTAATATTACTGCCAGAAATATTTTTTTAAGTTTTAATAAAATTGAATAAAACTTGATCACCTTCTAAGTATCAGGATACTATTTTCTGTTTTGAGGTTTATCAAGGAACAAAACAGAGTGTCTGATCCATGAGGGTAATGGTTCAGGGCTGTGAGGGAGACAATAAACAGATAAACAAATGCATGTCAATTGATGGTAAAGAAGAGAGGGAGAGATCCTATTTCATAGAATGTGTTCAGAGAATCCTTATCTAACAAGGTTATATTTAACAGACCTAAAGGAAGGAATAATACCAAGCAGGCAGAAGAACAAATGAAAGTCCTGAGATAATAGTGTCTTTCACGTGTTTAAGGACACAAGGAGTTCTATGTGGCTGAATCAATGGGGAGTGACAGGCAAACACGTGCTGGAGATGAACCCAGAAAGGTAGTGAATAGCCATATCATTAGATCCTTGTAGACAATTGTCAGGACTTTGTCTTTTACACTAGTGTGAGATGGGAAGCCATTGGAGGGTTTTAGGAAAAGGAATGCTGTGATTTGATTTCTGTTTTCAGGATCCTTTTGGCTCCTCTGTGGAGAGCAGACAGGAAGTGGACAGAGGCAGAAGTAGGAAACTGATTCAAGGTGGTCAGCCCAGGTAGGAGGAGATGGTGGCTTGTATTTGGGTTGTCACAGTGGTAAATGGGGCAGATTCTGGATATATCTTCAAGGTAAAACCAACACAATTAGGGTTGTGGCATGTAAGGAAAAGAAAGAAATCACAAATTATTCCAAGGTATTTGATGGCCATGTGGAGATGTCAAATCTTCCCATTCCCTAAAGGATGATGTGCATACTCTTTAGTATGACATTTAAGACTGCTCTGAATGTCACACTCCTAGGTCCTTTTCATCTTCATCACATATAAGAGCTTTATTATGCTCTGCAGAGTGCTTGATGAGAGGTGATCTGTAAAGGCTGAATGAATGAAGGATTAATTTAATAACTATTGACTAGAGAAATATTTTGTATACACACACATATATATAAATGCATGCAATATTATATACTATACATTGAGATATTTTCTTATTATAGCAGTATGAAATTTTATAGCATTTGATACAATTCATACACATGCATCACACAAAAAAGAAAATGTTGTGTGATGTGGCATAATTCAAATCCTCCCTGAAGCATGCCACACAGAAATAATGATAACAATATTCAATCCAGTAATACAAAATCAATAGATGTCATTGAATTGCCATCTGAAGGAAATTTAGAATGCCATTTTGTTGACTATTAATTAAACTGGCATGTCAAATTAAAACTAAAAATTTTTCTTTTGCTGGAAGAATTATTGATAATCCTCTTTTCTTGTAAAACACTGATTGAAGTTAAGATAATGGAGACATTAGCAAATAATCCCATCAGATATATTTTTAACAATGGGGTATGACTTTTCTTAAAAAAAAAATCTATTGTATAAATTCCATAAGTGAAGCATTTGCAAATTGTCTTTTAACTCTTATTGATCACAACTTTGGCATTCAAAGTCTAATTATACTAAAAACTGCCCATGTCTCTTGTGTACTGGAAAATCATTATCTGAAATTAATCAGTTCTTCAAACATACCATTCCTAATTATCATGTTGTTATTGAGATAGTATGCAATTTAAAATATATATGAGATAGTATGCATTTCAAAGACCTTATTTGTAGAAATCACTGTATTAATATGAAGGTAAATGCATAATATATATTTTTATCTCTTGTACCACAGCTATAAAAGACAAACCAAACACCACTCACTGTTTCTGACTAAACATTACATTTCAAGAATTAATAATAATTTTAAAAAGATCATAGCAGCTAACATTCTTGAATATTTAGTATGTGCCAGTAACTATTTTAAATATTCCATTTTAAAAAAAATATTTATGTAGCACTTACTAAGTTCAAGCTCTATTGCAAGCCCTTTGCAATTATTACCTCATTTAATCCTTACAGTCTTATAAAACAGCACTATTATCATAACCTCTATAGAAATAAAGGGAAATAAGTACAAGAGACCAGAACTGTCTGTAATCCCACTGTACATTAATGAATATTACATCAGTATTGTAATGTGGTAGCAGAATTCTAAGATGAACCCCGAGATTCCTGCCCTTAGCTATGGGCAGGACTTGTGAATGAGGTGGGATTTCACTGTCATGTTTGGGTTATGTTATGATGGTAAAGGTGAAGGAATTTCAGGGATGTAGTTAAAGTCTCTAATCCAGTTGCCTTTAAGTTCGTCAAAAAGGAGATTTTCCTGAGTGAGGCTGACCTAATCACGTGAGCCCTTTAAAACATAGTTCAACCCTTGCCTGAGTGAAGATTTCAAGTAACTGAGATGCTCACCTTTTGGCCTTGAACAAGCAAACTGCTGTGTTGTAGAGAAGAACACGTGGCAAGAAAATGTGGGTGGCTTCTAGGGGCCAACGGCCCTTGTCCTACAGTTGCTAAGAACTGTATTCTACCAACAACAGTAACTCGGAAGAGGACCCCCAAGCCTCAGATGAGAACTGCAGCCTTGGCTAAACACCTAGATTTCGGCCCAATTAGACCCTGAATGGAGAAGTTAGCCAAACCATCTGTGGTCTCTGCACCCATGGAAACTGGGATAAAAAACATATGTTGTTTTGAGCCACAAATTTATTATTCATCAAAGGAAAACTAATATATGAAGTGAACCCAGGTCTTGGATTTACCTAGTTATTAACTTATCATCCTTATTTGCATACTGGTTGGTTTCTTCCACACAATATTTTTACCAGTGGCAGTGAAGTGTAGGTTTGCCTAAATATCTCAATGACAGAACTGGCTTCACCAATATACTGCTCTAAAATATGTTTATACTACTTAGATCATTCAAGAAACTAAATGAATCCAGCAGTGTTCCTTAACTTTTGTGACTTTATAAAGAACACAACATACTAAATTGAGAATAGCTAAATATAGAGAATGGAATAGACTACGTAGAGTTTATAGATCACTTAAGCCAAATTCCAAATATAATAAACTACAAATAATAGGCAACAGGTCTCCTTTTTCCACAACACCATCTTGCCTCACAGGGAAGTTGATGAGTTTTTTTTTTTTTTTTTGGCTGCATTTGATCTTCGTTGCTGCGCACAGGCTTTCTCCAGTTGCAGCGAGCAGGGTCTACTCTTCATTGCGGTGTGTGAGCTTCTCATTGTGGTGGCTTCTCTTGTTGTGGATCATGGGTTCTAGGCATGTGGGCTTCAGTAGTTGCAGCATGCGGGCTCAGTAGTTGAGGCTCATGGGCCCTAGAGCACAGGCTCAGTAGTTGTGGTGCATAGGCTTTGTTGCTTCGTGGCATGTGGGATCTTCCTGGACCAGGGCTTGAACCCGTGTCCCCTGCACTGGCAGGCAGATTCTTAACCACAATGCTAGCAGGGAAGTCCCTCATACAAGGTCTTTCCAGCTCTTTTTTTACCATTTATTATTCATTTTTATTAATTTTATTCTTTGCCTTACATTATTCTTATTCTATAATATCTGTTGATACCAGAGTTTTTAAACACTAAGCACAAAATTATGTTTTTATTTTTTTTTATTTTTTAGTCTCTGTGTCTACACTAGCACAAAATCCACACTGAGTACAAGAGTTCTTGACAGCCTTTCTCTAGTTCCATGTTTATTCCAACTACCTATGTGCAGGCCCATGTATCCTGAAGCATAAGAACTTTGTTCTCCTTTACTGTTTTCTCTCGGAAATGTTAGAGCAAAATACAAAAGAATGTGTTGACTTGGTCCACTGCTTTTCATTCTGCTTTGTTTCACCTTTCATTTTGCTGTATACACAGGAGGGACTTTTGTTTAGTACCTGAGACATTTTCATGCATTTTCATATATTTTCAATATATTAAGGATTTAATCTCATTTCTACTTGCAGTCATCAATAGTTTTACCATTAATGTTATCCACCAATCCAGTTTCTTCCCAAATGGACCTCTTGGCTAAACCTAGAAAGGAAAAGTTTCTGTACTGGTGTGGGACCTTTGAATCTATCTAGTAATTAGCTATGCTTTGACTGGCATAGCTTTGCTACTATTATCTTCAAATATCGTTTAAATAAATATTTTATTATTATCAGGTTGTATATGTGTATGTCTGCTTTGTCCAAACAGATTGCTGGGTGTTTAACAGTTCATCAGTGAGAATTCCTTTTCTTTGAAACAAGGTGAAGATGTGTAACCATTTCTCTTTTCTTCCCTCCATATTTACACGTTTCATAATAATTACTGCTACACTAGAGAGACATTTAAAGTTTAATGCCTAATTGCAAGTACTGATGGTTGATTCGTGTTTATGTCTAGGATTCTGTGTAAGGACACTCCTTACTTTTCTATGTCCCTGATTCTTCACATGAGAATTTAAAGAGCTTTCTTCTCCTATTTTGACCTCTAACCCAGTGAGACTATAAAGATAAGAGCTATGTTTTCCTTCAAGATCTCTGAAGGGAAAAACACTCCACGGGGTCCTTTATGATACCCTCCAGTGTCTTTCAGTTGTTACAGGCAGGGACTAGGCTGAGTACAAAGCAAGGCTGAATCAAGAGTTCCTTGGCAGCCTGGGTCTTTTTTAAGACAGGAAGGGGAAGATGCTAGCAAGACGGTCTATTCTCATCTAAGACTTCTGCTTCTATCCCGAGAATACCATAATACTAGTGCTAAAAGCCAAGAAATCCTAGAAATCAAAGGTGATAAAAATGTCTGTTCTATTAAGTTAATGGGACAAAATTCTGAGCAAACTGAGATTATTTTCTGTGCTCAACTTAATGTGGTTAATTATTAAAGAGTCTGTGTTAATGAAATAGAAAACTCATTAATCCCATTAGATATAAAAATGGGAAATTTGGTACTTTAGGAATTTGTTTCCTGAACATAGATTACCTCCCTTACAAAGATAATACAGTAATTTATACTATCAATACACATCAAAGGGCTATATTAATTCACTGTCACCCTTTAATATAACCAAAGTCATAATATCATAGTAAGTATTACACAAAAATTTATAAAACATAATGATAGGCCTATTAATGACTTCACCACAACTTAAAAGAAAGTTGAACTCCTTGCATTATTAAATAAAACACACTATATTACCAGTTTGAAGTCTTTATAGTTAATTGAATAGAAGCATTTAAGGATTTAACATAATTAAAGGAATACTTAATAATCGACTCTGACCATCATCATAGCTCACACTGTTTACTACCTCTGAATTCTAACAATTTTATATTAATTTCCTAATGCCATCTTTACAAAGATCATACGACAATGACTACCATCAATACCATTTTACATATGAAGAAACTGAGGCTGGGAAATTAGTAGATTAACCAAAGCCACACACTTCAAAATTAGAGGTGGGGAAAGGTCTGAACTCATAAGTCCCCACGTGCTTACCCACCATATTGCAGTCATAAGGATAGATTTTTATGTAGGCAAGAGAACTATAAACATTTGTATTTTACATGGCATCCAAAGAAAATTATTCCTTAATTTAATATTTGAATTGAATTTTTAATATTTTATAACCATTTGCAATAAAAACAGTGCAATTTGTATTGTCTACAAAGATAATTAAGAATAAAGCTCTAAGTTAAAACTTACATTATAAGTCTAGGTGCTAGATCACCTAATTAAAAGACTCCAAGGGCCCATATAAAAACACAATAATTATCTAAAATATCAGTCAATTAGGAAATATTGGGGAATTTTTTTGGAAGGAGGCAGTTGCATCTATTATTTATGAGTTTTATGTTTGCAGAATAGAACCACTATCTAAATAATATTCATATTTATTTTGTCAAATGAATTACTATAATTAAATTTGTCATCTTTGACCATATTTTTCTAACTTCATTTTGTTGAATTGCCATAGTGGGAAACAAATTGTAGCAGTTAACATATGATGGTCCATTTTGCATATTTTTCTCATATAGTAATGAAAATGAAATTGAGAAGTCTGCTATACTCACCGTCATACCTTTAAATGGTACAGCAATAACCTCAATATGTAGGTTCCTTCCCAGAATTGTGGTTTCGGATACAGAGAATAGTGAGAAGGAAACACTTCCATGGCTAACATGAAAAAAAGAAAGTATTTTAACAGATTTAAGTTTCTGGTAATTTTCATGATCATTGTTACATGTTTAATCCCAGAAATGTTCAATTCTCATTTAAATATTGCTTCCCATCAATCACTAGTGCTTTCCTTCCTGGGTCATTGAAAACATAATAATTCATTGTGTCATTTGAAGGTGTGCTGTCCTACTTTCCCTAGCTAATTTCAAGAGAAGGATCATTCCATTGCTTTTTGTAATTGATTTGACGATAGATCTTTACTAGAGCCCCATGACATGATCTGAGGGTATTACAGGCAGCAAAGGCTCAATGTCATTACTAAAATGAAAATTCCACAAATCAATTAGTTCTCTTAACACAATTTTCTGTTTCTGTTGATTGTTGACTGTTCTAAGTCAATCAAGACAGAACTGGATAAGTTAGAATTTCAAATATGGAAAATATTATTTTAAAAAATCACTTCAGAGCTAGATACCTTATCTTTAGAGTCCATACATAATATATGCTATTTTAGCCCATATTTCAGATTCTGTTGATTTCCTTACCCACTTTCAAAGGAAGTAGACAAATGCTTGGAATAATATTTCTTATATTTTATAATAATCTTCACTCTTTTCATTTTAAATAGTCCTAATATAGTAAAGTTCCTATATTTTGAACATATTTCCCTGCATGAATTAATTTCACTTCATAACCTTAAAAACAATATTAGGGAAAACTAGTGAAATAATCAGATATTTTATCAGCCACAAACAAAATCAGTCTACATACTTAAACTGTAAGAAGTTACTAGCAATGATAAATTTAAATGCTATTTGTCTTGTTGGTTTAGTAAAAAAGACTGACATGTAGAGAAATTAGCAAATGCATTTATTTATTCTGGAAATGATAGAACTAGAGAGGATTCCAGGGATAAATTGGTCTAGTTCTTGATTTTCAAACAGATAATCCCAAGCATATATAGAAGATAGATGATGATAGATAGATAGATAGATAAATGATAGATGATAGACAGATACACTCAATAAAATAAATTTGTATTACTTTTTATAGCTCTTTTCTCCAGTATTGACCCTGTCATGGGTGATCTTTCTTATATTCATCCAAAACTTCTCTGTCAATTTTTAAAAAAATAAAACATGTAGAATAATGGCATACTTTTGATAGACTCTCTTTATTTGCTGAAGATAAACCAATTTTTATTCTTCTATCTTACAGACAGAACTACCTTAATTACCTTCTCCTGTCTTCATGAGATACATTTTCCATCTCTTAAAGTATTATTTTTATGCCTTTGTTTGTAATCTTTCCTAATTTTCCCAGTGTTCTTTTGAAAGACAAACTTCTAACCATCATGGTTCCTTTTTCATTTGTGGTCACTGCTTTCTGTTTAAGACATTCTTGACAAAAATGTTATACAAGTTTATGGAACCAGTGTTCTTGGTATTATGTCTTTCACAACAATGATAATAATATCTTCATCTATTTTATACCATTTTAATCTTCAATTTTTAATCTCATCATAATTTTCATTATGTCATAATTATGACAGCTTTAGAAGATATTGTGGGCAAACTATTAATCTGTTTTACACCTGAAGAAATGGATGTTAAATGAAGTTTAACCATATCAAAGCTAATGATACATATCTGACTATATTTATAGTTTTTGGAATTTTTCCTTAGAAGGTTTCGTTAAATTGATCATATATCTGCATATTAAAGTAAACACATAATTGAGAAGATGACCCTTTCAATCACTGGAATATTTCAAATTTATATGCATTCAGAGTCCTTAATTCTCAGAATCAGAAATGTTAACGTTTAGTGTAAGCTTAAATATTCATGTTACTGTTATCAGCAATAGTTAGCCTCCATTGTCTACTTCTATAAATTCTTATACTATTAGTATCTATTTGCTTTAATTCCCTATATATCTGTAAACATAGAATCCAGGTCTTTTTTGCTCTTCCTTCACATAAATATGTATATATACACAGAACTTACATAACATATACGTATATATGAACAAATGCATGTATAAACACATGTACCCTTATACAAAAATATATAAGCATGTACATATACACTTATATGTGTATCCAGGTAAAGGCACAGAACCCTGTCTGAGGTTTCCACTAGGAGAAGAGATGAAAATGTTAGTGTTCGCTAAGGCTTTAAATGATTTTAGTAGAGCTTAATTTGTATCTGGCTTAATAAAACCCAATGCTTTACAAATATTAGTTCATTTTTTTCCACAATCGCTCTATGAGAGAGAGTCTTATCCACACTTTGGATATCAGAAAACTGAGGCTCTCAGACAAAAAGCAAAATCATTCCAGAAATCACGACCACTAGTATAGAAACTCAATTGATTCAAAGGTAACTAGCTCTAAGACAAATAGTCTTAACAAATAGCTGCTTTGTTTGTCATTCATATGTCCATATGTACCTGATTGTTTTTCCAGAATGAAACACATTGATCATTTTTGTGTGAAAAAACTACTGTACACTAATCTGCAGTTACAAAACTCCAAGAATTGTCATCTGTAATAATGGTTTTGCAAACAACCATATGTTTTAGTTTCCAGACACTTCCTCAAGGATAAGAATTAGTTATTTTAATATATAAAAGCCAAGGTCAAGATACATTAGTGACTGGAATAGTTTTTATGGCACTAACAAGGTCAGATAATATTTTCAATGGCACTGTCTTTCTTATGAACAAATATTTCTCAAGGTTTTAGTACCACACAGGATAGATTTTTAATAAAACGTTGATCTTTGGCTGATACTTTTAATAGCATATTTCAGATCCTCTCTTTTCTCTCTATTTTTCCACATTCATAGCCTTAATTCAAGACCTCTCTCATTTTGATTCTTTATTTTGGAAATCTTTGATTCTAATACATTTGCACAGCAAGCCACTTCCAGTGCTTCTACTGTCAGGAGTTAGAAGCGATTTTGACAATATACGTTTACCCTTTTCCTCATTTCATGCTTCAGGTTGGAAATGCCCTCCCTGTCCAGTCGAACAAATAACTTTGATAGCACCAATCAATGATTGCCACTCTCCTCCATGCCACACTGTGCTTCTTGTGGTATCACATTAAATGTCTGAGAGGCTCTTCTTTCCAATATTTCAAATACTTCTTTTTTCTCGTGCAGTATTCACCTCCATACTCTTCAATTGTAAGACTTTATGTCTGGCATGCTCTCTTTTCTGGTGCTACTTCTACTTCTTATCTACAGTGCAGTAGTTCAATCTTTTCTCTTTAATTTCTGTAAATACTATATAGATTATCTAAAATAATATTAATACATGTATAATGCATGTATGTGCTATATATAATAAATATAAAACTGTATATATAACACATATGTATGCATATTATATATACTTATATATCTAAAACAAATATATTTTAAATCAATAGGAGAACAAAGTATATGTGTTTCCCATAACATTTGTCTTAGATATTAAACTTCATGGATAGGATAAAGTAATGTTAACAACCAAAATGGTTAAACCACAAAATCTCTGTTGTTTAATAAAATAGACACTTTTTTCTTCCTAATATAAGAGAGAGTCCAATGCTGGTCTTGCCAAAGAGGTGGCAATCACCTAAAACTCTTTTTTATCTAGTGTTTCTACCTGTAACAAGTTACTTCAAAAGTCATCAGTGTTCTCCATTCCAGTTTACCAGAATGGCCAAAGAGTCTAGAAGATCCAGTATGAGAAATTGTTCTAAAGAAGCAGGGAAATGGCACCCATCACTTCTGTTTGCTTTCTATTGGTTAGAAATCAGTCTCACTGACAACTAATCACAAGAGAGGCTGGAAAATGTATTTTATTTATGTAGTTTAATTTCTTCTCCAGGAAGGGAGAGACGGAATTGGTAAATAGCTAGTCAGTTCCTGCCAGAAAAAGTCTAATGACTTAACTTGCTCTGTATAGAACCTATATCTTTAACTGCTAGATAGAAAAATCTTCAGAATAAGAGAACAGGAGAAGTCCCCTGAAGTTCTGAATAAGGTGTTAGAAGTTTGCTGAGAAGATAGGAAATACAAAGCACAGTGAAACATCCTAGTGCAACTTTATATTGTAGCTTGATAAATGCCATTCGAGTCCTTTTATAGGAACCTCCTTCCCTTTTCAATTTAACCTCAGTTGCGTCAGTTGTGAATTGCCATAATAATGAATTACCAGTCTGAAAGCAGAGGAGTGGACCAAATGATCACTGTGTACATTTCTAATCTTAAAGCCTACACTTAATTGGAATAAAGATTAAATCTATAAGGCAAAAGAAATCTACCTCCACATTTCAGGAGAGTATACTTCGGAAAAAATTGTTCCTCAAGTTCTTTTTTCCCTCTAACATTAATGTCAGTTATTGAGATTTTTTTTCTACTAAGAAAGTAAAAAATATTTTCAATCCTATCTAAAGGTTTCCACAAATATACAATATATTTATTGTGAAAATACTGTGTTTAAAACATTGCCTCTAGACTTAAGTGAGAAGAGGAAAATATATTGCCCCAGTAAACACAGAATGGGTGTTTTAAGTTTTAATAGTGATTAAAAAGTGGACATGAATTACAGGTGCCAAATGTGTAGTGGTACACTGGCTTGGGCTAGGGTGACTCAATGAGAGGAGGAGAAAGGGAAGAAAGTGTGGAAACTAGCACATAAAGAACTTCTCTTATGTAACAAATGCTTTACATTGTACATTTTATAAACACAGAGACAGGTTTGAAGCTGTCAAAAAATACAAGGACACAGAGCTAAAAAGTAGTTCACCCTGAATTTGAAATGATGTCTGATTCCTAAGCCCATATTTTTTCTATTTAACAGGATGTGAGGATATTAGCATCTTACTTACCATCCTGTCTTTTAGTAAAATATATCTGTTCTTTTTTATTATAACCTATATATTTTGTAATCCCCTTCTGGTATCATACTTTTTACATCCCAAATGTCTAGCAAAGTATTATGTAGAGATTATGATCACAAATTCTTTTTTTTAAGATTAATTACATGATCTGTCATGGAAAAATATAAAAGAACTAAATTGCCATTCATACAATTTCCTATTAGAGATATGTCACTTTGTTCCTAACCCATAATAACCTTTATTTGGAGTTCCTCTTGTATGTACAGATCAAACTGAACAAGCTAAACAAAATAAATGCATAAATCAGAGCATAAGAACTTATCAGACTAAATCTTAGAAATGTATTCTCTTCAATAGAGGAAATACTGTCTCGTTTTTAAACATCAGTCAGCATTGGGACCTTTGTTAGCTCTTACGGTAATGCAATTCCAGGCATTTTAACATGTTAAAATATGCTGTAATGGCATTTTTCCAACTTAAATGTATTGTTTTTAAATAGAAGCCATTTCCCTCCATTATCAACATACATTATAAACTGTTGAGCACAAACTAAAATATGGCATTTGTAATTTTAAGTGAAACTATCTTTGCATAATTACTTGGTTGGCCATACAACGTGTGGAATACAAGTCTTTCCAAATACATAAATATTCATGATCTCTTTATTCTACTTAAAATGTAATCTGAATGCATGTTGCTGTTCTTTGTGTTGAGTTCTTTAAAAAATAGGTGTGTTTTGATATATGTATTTGAATTTTTAAAAGACAAAAAGAAAATCGTATTCTAAAATAAGTAACTATTCTGAATATTGGGGGGCTTTTTGTATATGCTGTACAGAAAACTTTAATGGCCAGACCAGACAGTATTATTGCATCTCATGATATATTCCATATTGAAATCATTTTCCAAGCTTCTGTTATACAAATTTTAATGGAACTATCTAAAAGAGTAAGAGTTTAGAAAATGCAAAAGTAAATTATGAGGGGCTATGTAAATATAATTAAAATCAAGCTCCAAGATATAAACTAATAAACATTCTTAAATTTGGAAGTAATATTAGAAATCATCTAGTCCTACCATCTGTCCAGTGCATCAATTCTCCCAATGGCATGGGGTCAGTAATCCCAGATTCCAGCTCCAGTGATGGGATGAGAAATAGTAATCCCAGGCTTAAGCAATTTCTAGCTACTGGAAAAGCACTGGTTTATGAGGATTTTTGTTTTTTGTTTTTGGTTTTTTTTACTTTTTGGTTTCGTTTTTTGTTTTTTATGCTCTAAGTTTCAGAACATTACTCCTTCAATTGAACCAACCTCTTTCCTATTGGAATTTTAATTTATAGGTTAGAAGTATTTGGCCTTTAGCCTCACCAAAAATACTGAAGATTTCTTTTGCATAATAAAGTCTCCAATGTGATGTAATCTCATCATCTATATTTTTTCTTTAAGTCTTTTAAAAAAACTATTTCTATATGAATGTGAAATATTGATAGTTTTCAAATTCTTATTATTATATAAACTCCTTTTGAGGGAAACAATTTGATCAATGCCCGGACATTAGCAGCAGTTCTCAGATAGAACACTCTATTTCAACTAAGAGTCCTAAAAGCAAGTAAGAAATATTAATTTCCTGTGTTTTAGACCATGCACTGCTGTTATGCCTGCTTAAGCTCATTCAGTTTTTTGTCAGCTATATTATACAAACAAATACTGGAGCTTCTAGTCAAGTAAATTTCATTAGACATTTTTAGTTCTTGGTCATTTAAGCAGATCTCCTCATCTTGCCTAGGCTTACATATGTTACAGATAGCTGCGTTTAAGCTGGTCTAGGCTGTCCTCAACTGAAACAGTTAAGCTCTGTTCCACGCGATCACTCATCCTCCAGTAATGTATCTCAGACTTGCTCTCACAACTGGAGCAAAGATCATAAGAAGAAAACAGGATACTTCAAAATGACAAAACATTTCATCTGCCTCGTTCTATTGATTAAATTGGGTCACAATGCAGATCAGACTCAGCGTGGAAAATAAACTCAATGGAAGGCTAGTCAGTCAGTGCAAAGGGTGTGAAAATAGGAAGGAAATTAATTGGGGCAATTCTTACAATCTACAGCACCCATTATGTTAGTTTTTTATGCTGTGTAACAAATTGCTGTAAATTGAGTGGCTTAAAACATCATCCATTTATTATCTCAGTTTCTGTTGGTCAGAAGGCTGGGCACATCTTAACTAGGTTCTCTTTTCAGAGTCTCACACATCTAAAATCAAGGTGTTGGATGGGATGCATTCTCAACTGAAGAATTGATTAGGGAAGGATGTGCATACAAACTCCTTTGGATTGTAGACATAATTCATTTTCTTGTGACCATATAATTTATAACAGCTTGTTTTTTCAAGGATATCAGGTGAGAGAGTCTCTGATATTTTGAATCTTTGACTTCAAGGATGTTCTAGTGGGTTTTTAAAGGGCTCACCTGATTAGACCAGTACCACCCATAATAATCTCCTTTTTAATTAATTAAAAATCAACTGATTAGGGACTGTAATTTCATCTGCAGAATCCCTCACTTTTGCTGTATAATGCTACACAATCATGGGAGTGATATCCCATCACTTTTGTTGCATTCCATAAAAGTGGGTCATAGATCCTGCCCATCCTCAAGAGGAAGGAATTATATGGGGTATGTGTCATTTGATGTCCTCTTAAAATTGTGCCTACCACACCACAGAGAATTATATACAGTTCTACTAATGAGTCATACTGTCTCATGCTTTACTCTACATCCTCTTCTTCAAATATTTAGAAAATAACTTGCTCTCTGGCTGATCTAGAAAATACATATTTGACTTTAAAGCATGTGAGAAGTAGTTCAGGAATCTCATTGGATGGTTCTTTCAGTAGGCTGGAATGAAATTCTTCTGAGCTTGGAGTTGTGAATACTTTAGAATAACAAATTCTCTCTTATACTTCTGATACATCTAGGGCCTCAAGTTCTTTCCATTAATATTTGTTTACCTTTTAAAAATCTCTGAAACATTCTCCTTGACAGAGTAGACAGAAAAAAAATTTGTGAGTTCAAAATTTCTACTGTTTTTTTTCTTTTTCTCCAGCTTAATACTGAGATATAATTGACATATAACTACTGTTTATTTGTGTGTGTGTGTGTGTGTGTGTGTGTAATCCAGGAAGATTATTCTGTTGCTCCCAAACTTGTGTCTGTGTCTTCCCTGTATGTCTTCATTCTCTAAATTACCAGTGAATTCCTTTTTATTGTTCTTTGTTGGTGGCCTTCTGGTATTTTTTTTAAATATTTATTTATCAAACAACCCATACATTGTTAGTATAGACATCGTGCAAGGTTAAAACATATTCAAACATCAAGATCCACATTCAGGGCTTCCCTGGTTGTGCAGTGGTTGAGAGTCTGCCTGCCAATGCAGGGGATGCGGGTTCGTGCCCCAGTCTGGGAGGGCCCCACGTGCCGTGGAGCGGCTGGGCCCGTGAGCCATGGCTGCTGGGCCCGCGTGCCTGGACTCTGTGCCCCACAGCAAGAGAGGCCATGGCAGTGAGTGGCCCGTGTAAGTTCTAGAGGCTGGAAGTCTAGGGTCAAGGTGCCAGCGTGGTTGGGCTCTGGTGAGAGCTCTCTTCTTGGCTTGCAGATGGTTGCTTTCTTGTTGTGTCCTCACATAGCAGAGAAAGAGAGAGAGAGAGAGAGAGAGAGAGAGAGAGAGAGAGAGAGAGAGAGACCTTCTGGTATTTTTTAAAAATCATATACTTCTTTAATGTTTGTCTTTAAGTTCATGCCCACTAGTCTATGTTGTGAACACACATTCAAAAATCTAAGCTGAAGATAAAAATCTGCTAAGAAGAAGCACTTGTTATTTTAACTATTCTCTAATCAAATCAAAATTTTCAAGATCATTTGAAACTAAATATGAGGACCAAGCAAACTGTTGATATATCTTCTTGCCTAACATACCAGTTATGGGACAGTATCTATCTTTCCTTGACATGCTTAAAAATTATCCTACAATACTGTAGAATACTCCTTTAACTCTTAGCAGTAATGTTTGTCTGGCTATAAAGTCTGAAATTGTATTTATTTTTCCATGTTATCAATCACTCCTATTTCATAGACCAGTTACTTCTGACTAACACTAGATGCATAATAGCAATTCTCATAATTGAGCTCTTTATATTTTAAAATTTTACAAAAAGTAGAAACTGTTATTTTACATTAATGAAATATTCAGCAGATATACCAATCGTTGAAGCTCCTATCTCTGCTATATCTTTCCTCTGTATCACTTTGGCAATTTGGATTAAAAGAAATGTCCTTTATTTTGCCCACCTGGCCGGGATATCTATAGCTTAAATTCACTTAGTAATCAAATGAATAGTTAAGAGAAAGGTAGCAAAAGTTAAAAATTCAAATTACTAGCTATTTACATTATTTGTGATTCAAGTTAAAAATGCAAATCAGTAATCACAGATCAAATGAATTTCCTACATGGTATATCTAATCAGTAACAAGTTACCAGTAACTACATATTTCTATGGAATTTGATCCAGTCTTCTTCCTTGAATCCAATCAGAGCTTTTAAGGTATTCAGATGATTTGTATTGTTAAGTATATTGGTTTATTTTTTTTATTTATTTATTTAGTTCTAATGTATATTCTAGCTTCCAACACAAGTTGTAGACATGTTAAATATTTATTTATTTATTCCTTCATGCATGCATGTATTATTCTACAAATATAGACTGCTGTCATATGCTATGCCACATTTGAGGTTACCATGGTTATAAAAATAAATGAATCTTGCACACATGGAACTTCCATGGTGAAGGGGATAAATAGAAAATAAGCAAAATAGATATATAAATTTTGTATTAAGATAGACATTGATAATCATTATAAAAAATAAAATAGAAAAGAGAGCTGGGTAGGACCACAGTGTTGGGGAATGTTTGCAAATTTTAGTAAGAAAAGTCTCCGTATTAGTTTACCTATGGTAGTATAAAATATTACCACAAGCTCGGTAGTATAAGACAACAAAAATTTTACCTCACAGTTTCCATGGGTCAGCACGTTTTAGTAGAGTCCTCTGCTCAGGATTTCACAGGCTGAAATCAAGGTATTGATTTGTCTCCTATACTCCCATTTGGAAGCTTGATGAGGAAAGGATTCACTTCCAAGTTCCCTCAGGTTTTTGACAGAATTAACTTCCTTGCGGCTGTAGGACTTAAGTTCCATTGTCTTGCTAACTGTTGGCTGAGGACGGATCACAACACACAAAGACCTCTTTCAGGTCCTTGCCCCATGGTCCCCTCCATAGTCCTTCTCACGCTTCCAATCCCTCTGACTCAGGAAGGGCCAAGTCCCTTTTAAGGCTCATCTGATTAGGTCAGGCCCACCTGGGTAATCTTCCTTTTGATTGGCTCAAAACTTACTGATTAATAACTTAATCACAGGAGTGATATCCCACCATATTTACACTCAAAGGCAGGAGATTATACAGGATGTGCACATCAGGGAAAGGGAGAAATTTGGGGGCAATCTTGAAAGAGATTTATTTATTTATTAAAATATTTAACTCCTTTTATTGGAGAGTATTACCGTTAGTTCACAGCAGACTGAGGATACAAAGTAGAGGAGAAAGACAGACAGAGAGGTGGTAGGTCTGACATGAGATATGTGACGGACACATGGCTGCTGTGAGAGCCATATGAGGGGATCTAAGCCAAAGAGGTGAGTTTTGCAAACCTTCCTGATAGAGGAGAACCTTGGGTCTAAAAAAAAGAGCAAGTGTTATCTAGGTGAAAAAATTAAAATAAAGGCAGAAATTTATCTATTGGCTTGATAATATGATTCTTCTTTATTCATACAGACATAGACAGCAATGGTTACCTTGCTTCAGGATTGCTATACATATACCTACATTATAGTGAAGAGGTATTTAATAAAAGTCAACAGGTTGGTCTCATGCTTCTATTTTATTTCTGTTAATTTATCCTTCTCAGGACAAGTTGATAGTTTTTCCAGCTTGCCTGTATGGCACCTCATCAGTACTATGGATTGTTTTTATGGCCCTTTGCAAAGGTAATAGCAGGGATTCCAAAACAGTGGAAGGTTAAAAAAGTAGATTCACGGATGTGTCTTGGAAAAGTAAAATATCAAATACTAGTTTTAAGAAAAATAAATTTTTCTTAAACAGCTGATTACAATCACTGGTCAGCCAAAATCTACTGGTGAAATTTGAAGGTACATCTAGATTAGCCTAGCTTTTCATTTACCACCAGGACTTGTGGAGTGTCTCAAAGTGGAAGAGGAGCAACCTGGTACCATGTCCATTCCCAGTTTTAACTTATGCTATAAGCATCCTCATAAGCCTAATAGGAAACTGGGAAAATCCAACACGTCATTATCTGGGAAAAATTAATGTCCCCTGTATTAGATTATTTGAATGCCGCTTTTTTATAATCATATGCCTGACTCTTGGCAGAGTTTTTGGAGGCAGGAAATCTTGAAAATCACCACTTAAAAGCACCATGCTCATGTCTTTAGAAAGGCTACATTCAAATGTGACTTGTGTTCTTTTTATTACATTATAGGGCCCTATTCTTCTGCCTCATACTTAAAATCTTGTAAGTTTTGTCCAGATAATAAATACTTTTCATTACAGATTCAGATTAATGCTTCATAAAAAAACATAAGGCAATCCAAAATATCAACTATGTAGTATAGGTCAATTCTGTGCTGCTGTAAAGTCTATCATTATATTGGAATCCATTTCCCTATACTTAATAGTTCTAGGGGTCAGTAGTAGCAATCAGTCAGATACTAACTTATTTTTTCTCTTTTAAAACCTTGAATATTCTTTTCCATCCCTCACTCCTGCTATGTTCTAAGCCAGCCTCTCTTCAACACTAAAATATTGCCCACATAAAATGATATCTTAGTTCTGTTTAAATTCTCAAGAATACTTTTTCCTTACACTGACTCTGTAAAATGTTCACACAGAGCAGACATGCCTACTGTTCCAAGGAATCATTCAAAAAACTAGCAGACTGTAAACTGAATGGACTCATCTCAGAAGGATGAAGGACAGAGCTGGCCTGCTGGGATTTGAAGTGTTGGTTCCAGGGAGTCTAGATATTTCAAACCAGACGCTTACACAACCCATTTCTCTCTGGCCTTATGACTGAATGCACTAATTCATTTACCATTCAAAGTGTCCTTCTATAATTTATGCCACATACTGACATGTATTTAACTCTCTAAAATGCCTTGAATATAATTTGTTTGAAAGACATTATACACAGTAAACCATAATGCATTTTTAAGAGGCATCTTGGAATAAAAATAAATATAAATTGAAAAAAATGCTTATTAATAAGCATTTGTATGGCACTTCATATTTACAGATGGTTTTACAGTCATTTTTTATTAGTTTAATGTGCCAAGTCTCTTTGGGCTCAAAGTGCTACTTAAGTACATCTCCGGACTTTATCCCCCTGGGGTCTAGACTTGTGGGGTCACATGTTGTAAAGACAGTCTTTCTGGAAAAGTTGTATCCTAAAGCTATTAAAGAAATTTTAATGTGATGAATGAGAGTCCATCCAAGACACAGTTTTCACTGAAATGCCTGGTTCTGAGGAAATAAGGAGAATAAATATGTATAGCTAGTAATAGCTTTAGATGCTAAGCTCTGTCTTATGTTAACATAAGGGTCGTGGTAGCCCACCTGGCTTCTTGCCCATATTTGTAGGACTAGATCTTACAGAATAGCATCCATGGGATCTATGAAGAATTTCCTGTGGTCCAAGTACAAAAGCACACCTAAACAGCTGTGCATTGCTTTCCATGTCAGGCTACTCCTGGAAGTTGCCTCTGTTCCACAAGTGTTCCAGATTCAAGACTGATGGCCTATATTTTCTGGCCTTGTGGTCCAACTAATGTCACTCCTCCTTCTGAAGACTGTCAATTGCCAGTAAACTCTGCAGAAAAAAAATGTTTACGGTTTCAGGAAAGTTTATTAAATAGAACCTGAGGGCATATGGTAACACAGGAGTGCAGGGTAAATGATAATGTCTCAATCAGATATGTATATGCCAAGATTTCAATATTTACATATCATCTATATTCTGATATCCATTGCTGACAATATTGTTGATATATTTGACATTATTTCAATGGTAAATCTGAGAAGTTTTCAAATATATTTTGGTTGAGGAAACTTCTCTAGGAAATTTTCAAAGAAAGTCAATATCATCAAGTAATATACACTGACATGTGATCTTAATTTGTTCAATTTATCTTTTTATATTCTTACAATCGAATTTTAAAATTTAAGCAAGAACAAACATATTGATTTTGTGATGAGTGAAAAAAATAAAACCTTCAAAAATTATTTGTTTCAGGATTGCATTTTACTTTTGTAATTTTTTTTTGAGGATCAAATTGTACCCGATTATCTCTCTGTAAACCTTGAAACTATACATAAAGTGTAAAAAAAATATATCTGGTGTTAACTGTAGGGAAATAAGCAAAGCGAAGGCAGACAAATTGAGGGATGGAAGTTTGCGAAACCTTCGTAAAGAAACCTTTAAGAAAAAACTGACTCACCTGCCCCTAGTTTCATCAGAACCATTTTTTTTTTTTAGATTCCATATATATGTGTTATCATAAAGATGCAGATGGGGCCTCCCTCGTGGCGCAGTGGTTGAGAGTCCGCCTGCCGATGCAGGGGATACGGGTTCGTGCCCCGGTCCGGGAGGATCCCATATGCCGCGGAGCGGCTGGGCCCGTGAGCCATGGCCGCTGAGCCTGCGCATCCGGAGCCTGTGCTCCGCAACGGGAGAGGCCACAACAGTGAGAGGCCCGCATACCGCAAAAAAAAAAAAAAAAAAAAAAAGATGCAGGTGTACAGAATGGACTTGAGGTCATGGGGAGGAGGAAGGGTAAGCTGGGACGAAGTGAGAGAGTAGCACTGACATATATACACTACCAAACATAAAATAGATAGCTAGTGGGAAGCAGCCGCATAGCGCAGGGAGAACAGCTCGGTGCTTTGCGACCACCTACAGGGGTGGGATAGGGAGGGTGGGAGGGAGATGCAAGAGGAAGGGATATGGTGATATATGTATATGTATAGCTGATTCACTTTGTTATACAGCAGAAACTAACACACCATTGTAAAGCAATTATACTCTAATAAAGATGTTAAAAAAAAGATGATCCTGAAAAAAGAAATTCTACATTCTTTAATATATTGAACTCTAATAAATAAATCTCTTTTATCTTAAATTTGGCTAGTTGTGTGATCCTGAATATTTGTTACATACTATTTAGACTATTACAACTATGGCAAGGAATGGAAAGAATTAGTGTTAACTGAGGAAAGAGGCTCTCTTTATACGCTGTTCAATGTAGTTCATCCTTGCAACCCTGATACAAGGTAGGTAGCAATCATCCCCATGTTATAGACAACCTGAGACCAGGACAGTTAAATTGTATCATTACAAATGGGTAGTGGAGTCAGTGAAGTGGAACTTAGCTTTGTCTGATTCCAAATTTGTGATCTTTCTGCAATGGTTGCTGCCTTCCTTAATTTGGAGTTTTTCTCAGGCTGCAAGATCTCCTACATTCCATCATTTTTAGAGAGCCTACTCAAAAGCATTAATACAAATATTGAGAGAGAGAGAGCGAGAGAACTAATTCCAGGGGCTTCAGAACAAAAGATGCTGATTCCTTTAATCTGGGAAGGAATCCATAAATATGTGTTCTAATAAGCAAGTGCTTTAAAAAACACACTACATTTAATTTAAATGTAATTTAAATTTTAAATTACATTTAAATTTAAAATTTACATTAAAAGGAGCGTCTAATGAAGGTGGTGGGATAACTTTCAGAAGTCTTGAGAGTCTTATTTTTCCATTTTTTTCTGTAGTAATTGGTACATGTTTTGGTTACTATAGCTGTGTAACAAATTGTTCAAAAACACAGTGGCTTAAAACAAAACAAAAACTTATTACCTGTCATGATGTCCATGAGTTAGCAATTCAGGAGAGGTTCAGCTGGTTGGTTCTAGTTTGAGGATGCCTATGCAGTCACTGTCAAATGATGACTGTGATTGGGGTCCTCATGTCTTTCCTCACATGACTGGCACCTAGTCTGGGAAGGCACAAATAGATGGAGCTCGTCCTGCAACTCTCTATATCTTTGTTGTTTCTTCACATGATCTCTCTAAGATGGCATCTGTAGGGTGGCCAGATTTTCATGGCATTCAATTTTCCAAAGGTTTATGTCTGAAGAAACAGAGTAGGCCAAAAGCTGAATCATTTTTATGAAAAAACCTAGAAATCTCTAGCTTCATGGTATCACTTCTTTTCACTGGAGCAGTCACAATCCTCTGCCCAGATTCCAGGGGAGGAAGCATAGACCTCATCACTCAAGTGTCATTGATAAACCTAGTTACTATGATATGTAGGAGATAATAAAATTACTGAATTATTTTATCTAAGGCGTTATATTTTGAGTTACAAATAAGTTGAGATGAATGAATGAACAGTAGCTTTTTAATAGATTATTAAGGCAAAGTAAAGCTACATAAGACAAGGGCCCAAACTTTCTGATTTTATGCCTCATGAAATATAATCATGACTTGTAGCCCTTCCCTATGCACTGCTTTTGTTGACAGACCACCTGGATCCATGGAAGACCCAGTATGACAAAGTTTATGCTCTTCATCAGTGAAATGTAGATATGCTGAAGGCCTGCTTTCAAAGTTTTGCACATACATACTCTATAATTCAAAGCTTGATGTTATAAATACCCCCAATGGTACAATTATCATGTCTTCATAAATTAAGGAAATAATCTTGTTCTCAATTCAAAAAGATAATAGGAACATGCCTCGGCAACCCTTAAGTACAATATGTGTGTATGATATATTTAGATTTACCAGGCTGGATCCCAAATGATTTAAATAAAGAGTCTGAAGAGACAATTTACAGTGGTGTGGGTAGAGTTAAGGGAATTAGGTAGGATGGTGAAGCTCTGAAGAGGAGCAAGAACATGCAGCCATTATTACTCCAAGCCTGAAGATGTAGGAGAGGAAATGATGTCAATGGAACCTGGAGAGAAATGGAGCCATAAGATTAAGGTCACCAGACAGGGGCTGTAGCTGTAAAAGGTGGTAGCCACTGCTTATAACATCAAGGAAGAGAAGGAAGGAAGGAAAGAAGGAAGGGAGGAAGGAATTGAGTCTCTCTCAAGTCTCTCTCCTCCCACCTTCTACTCTCCTGCTGCTGCCTTACATTAGCCAAACCCAGTAAAAATCCAGAGAACAAGAGAACACAAATGAGAAATTTGTAGATATAAGCCTCCTGGAGCACAGAGTAGGGAAGAGAAGAGCAGTGAATGGTCCCAAAAGACAAATGGAGAATAATCAGCCCTGACCAACTGAGATTCAATAATAGTGGACATATTTTAGGTCAACTTTTAATGGCAACTTCCATACGTGCCTGGGAAAGTAATCTAACAAAGATAACAGCCAATGACAAGATGTTTCTCATAGCTTTTAATCCAGCTAAGATTTTTCTTCACCGTTCTTTCTTTTTCTGATAACAATTAGAGGTAAATTTTGTATTATGCTTGAACTGGCCAACACCCAGGGCAATACAATGATAATTATATGTCTCCCTAGAAACTACAAATAACTTCACCAAAGAAATTGGAAAAATTTGCCTAGGTCCAGTATTATAAAGCTGATTTCCCTTTTTTAATGTAAACTAGACCATATATCAGGCTATAGAAAACTGATGGTTTGTACTGAGATTCTGATATGAGCTATGGAAAGCTATTGCAAGCTGAACTTTATATTTATTAATGCCAGTATCATTCCTGTTGAAGTCAACCTCTATTTTTTTAAAAAGTGAGAGCTGTTTTCTAAAGTTTTGTTTCTATAAAACCCATTATAAAAAATCTTCATATATATGAGGCAAGGGGGGATGGGTCAAATGGTAAGATGGGATCCTAATTTTTGGTCATGCAAAAGCTAAATAGTAAATCCATGCAGTTCAATGAGTAGCACCACAAAAATTTAGAGACCAGCACAAGAAAATGTATGTTCTGAAAGCTTATATCAAATTATAAGATAATATCCAAAAGTTTGCAAATTAATAATTATTTTTAATATAATGATGGATCAAAGGATAATTTGGACCAAAATAGATGTAATTATAATCTTTTTGTTGACTGTTTCTGAAACATGTGTGCCCTCTGGCTTTGGTGATATTAGTGTAGTCTAATCCAGATTTATTTGTGATCTCTTCATAAACTTTGTAGACAAGGCCCATACTTAAAATAGAAAATATAATAAAATCAGAAAGTAAAAAAACAACAATAAAGAAACAAATCTTGCCAAGAAGTTTATTCTTATCTAATTCTGATGGAAATATAATAACTTAGTTTTTGACTTTGAAAATAATTTTATCAAATTAGTGGGACTTGTTTTACAAAACATGTAAAATGCAGTTTGATTGTTACATATGATTCTCTTTAATTAAGAATTCTTCAAATCATGATGGCATGGCTGTATATTTTATTTATGTAGATATCCATACATTATTATGTATTTGCATACAGAAAACTGATATATAACTGGCACGTACACATACACACACATACCAAATAGGATATAGCATTACTGTAGTCTTTACATTGTCCTACTGGTCAACTTAATGTCACTGTGAGTCCTTTAGCAGGATTGATTGATGGCCTGGGTGGGGGAGAAGCATCTATACTCTTCTAGAACAAGTCCTAAGAGGACAGCTACTACAACTTCTAACACTTTATTATTGGTTAATTTGGGGCTTCTTTCACTCAGATGACATAGTTAGAAGGATGTCACTGCGCAAATCAATACCTAGTGCCTTGCCATTGATGTGCCCGCTACCTTAAAAAACAGCTGTGTCTACAACCATCTCCTGAGTAGTCAGGATACTAATTATTGAAAGCATGCTATACTTGGAAAGTGACTCTCCAAGAAAATTCTGACCTCTTCATGTAAAACTCGGACAGCTTGCTGCACACTCAGCAGGAGCTTGCGTGGGTTGTTTTCCTGACAGCCTTGACTTTGTCTTTTTGCTGCAAAGGGTACGCAAAAGATTCCATTCATAGTGAAATTAAAATTCACATGTAATGTACTTTTAAACAATAAGAATAGATGATGAATTTATTAAAAGTAGATGATGCCTGCAATTTTGATGTTTTCTAATTATAGTTATGTTAATTTTGCCCACAAAAGCTTCTACTTATTTTCTGTAATTGACTTTTATAGAAAAAAATTTTATACATACTTAAGGAGGTATCTGAAAAAAATATATTGTAACTTTCCTAAAATTTTTCTCTAAAGAGCTCTTTAAAGGATCTGTCACTCATTTTCCTAATTCATAAGAACTCAATCCATCAAATGCAACAACGTGGTCTAAGACTGATCAGATGATTCTGTTCATAGCTACCTATCTTAAGACTGTATTTTTGCTTTGTTACATTCTCTTAAGTTTGATGTAAACTAAAATAAATATATTACTATATATTCATGAAATATCAAATATAAGTTGCATAGAAAGGAATGGGGAGGAAGCAAGAAACATAATTAGTTCCAGCCCACAGAAATTTTGTGGGAGTCAATTATAAGCTGTTGAAAGGATTGCATCTTTCAAAGTCATGCAAAAATAATCAAGTGTAGGATAGAAAATATAAAAGATTATTAAATATCAATTAAATATCATTTAAATATCAATTAAATTGGGTTTTGATTTGTCTTTCACTTCATCTTTTTTTTCAATTTAAGAAAGTATACTATATGATTTCCAAGTGACTATTATGCTAACATTTTATATACTTCCCTTTTGGACAAGGATTCTAGCTGTCAAGATTCTCACATTAATATGTGTTAAAAAATTGTAATATATAATCTTAATGGCCTATCTATTCTTGGTATGTTTCCGATTGATTTATAAATTATTGTGGTATAATTTACATAAAATTAAATACACAGATATGAAGTGTTTAGATGATTTTGAACAATTTCATATACCCAGGTGACTGTCACTCAAAACCAGGTATATAACACTTCCACTGGCCCAGAAACTTTCCTTATACTTATTTCCAGTCAATACCCTCACCCCTGAAGGCAATCACTTTCTGATTCCTATCACCACATATTAACTTTGTCTGTTCTTGGACTTCACATAAATAGAATCATAGACTATATAGTACTTGTGTGCCTACTTTCCTTTGTTAAATATATATTTGAAGCATTCTCAGGGTTTTGTGTATTTTTTTTCAACTCTTGTTATTACTGATTAGTATTTCATTATTTGAATAAACTACAATTTGTTAATTTATCCACTTGATGGATATTTGGCTGTTTTCAGGTTTTTGGCTACTATGAATGATAATATTTTAAGCATTCTTGTACAAATCTTTTTATGTACATTTATTTTTTTGGACCGCACCCTTGCCCTCAGTAGTGAAAGCTCAGAGTCCTAACTACTGGACCACCAGGGAATTCCCTCTTTATGGATATTTTGAGTATCTATGTAGGAGAGAAACTTTCCTTTCACGTGCTTTCCCTCACTCTTTCTCTTTTTTCGGATTCATTTTGATCAAGTTAATCAATTGTATTAGTCTTTTCAAAGAACCTACTTTTGGATTTGCTGATTTTCACTATTGTTTTCTGTTTCCTGTATTGTTTATTTCTACTTTTATTCTTATTGTTTTCTTTTTTCTAAGTACTTTTGGGCTTAGTTTGCTCTTCTTTTCCTAACTGTTTTTTTAAAATAAATTTATTTATTTGTTTGTTTGTTTGTTTGTTTGTTTGTTTTTGGCTGTGTTGGGTCTTCATTGCTGCCCATGGGCTTTCTCTGGTTGCTGCAAGCAGGGGCTACCCTTCATTGTGATGCATGGGCTTCTCATTGTGGTGGCTTCTCTCATTGTGGAGCACAGGTTCTAGGTGCACAGGCTTCAGTAGCTGTAGCATGTCGGCTCAGTAGTTGTGGCTCAAGGGCTCTAGAGCACAGGATCAGTAGTTGTGGAGCACGGGCTTATTTGCTCCACGGCATGTGAGATCTTCCCGAACCTGGGATCGAACCCAGGTCCCCTGAATTGGCAGTCAGATTCTTAACCACTGCACCACCAGGCAAGTCCCTCCTAACTTCTTAACATGGAAAATTAGGTCATAGATTTTACACTTTTCTTCTTTATTAATGGAGGTATTTAAAGCCATACATTTTCTTCCAAGTACTGCTATAGCTGAATTTTAACATGTTGTGTTTTATATTATCAATCAGTTAGAAATGTTTTCTATTTCCTTCATAATTTCTTCTTTGAATCTTATATGTAAGATTCTAAGATCCACTTAGAATTATTTTTTGTAAGGTAAGTTTAGAGAATCCTTTCTTTATATGTAGATATCCACTTTGTTGAAAAGACTAGTCTTTCCCACATTAAATTACTTTGGCATATTTGTCAAAAACCAATTGACTATATAGGTGTGAGTCAGTTTCTGCACTCTGTTCCATTGATCAATATGTCATCCTTATAGCTGTGGTACTACTGATTTTATTACTTTAACTTGAGTAACTTGATACCTTACTGTAACTTGATACCTAGTAATGAAAGTCCTTCATCTTTGTCCTTTTTAAAAATCGTTTTGTCTATTCTAGTTATTTTGCATTTCCATGTTTTTCAAGCAGCTTAATTTCTGAAAAGGTTGCTTTTATTCTTTGAATGAGAGAAAATACTGTGTGAAGAAAATAACTCGAGCAAATTTTTCCGTCTTATAAAGCTAGAAAAAAATATATTTTATGAATGGATTTTGCTAAAGGGGCAAAGAATACTCCCTCCCTGCAGTTTTGTCTACTTCTTCACACTACATAACTATAATTTCATTTAAATAAATGTAATTTATTTTTTAAACTATTAATGTTTTTATTTAGTTTATTCATATAATCTATAATTTATAGTTATATACAATACATGAAAATTAATGTGATTTTATAAGTCAGGGAACAAATCACAATATTTTTCCATGAAATAAAATGGTGATAGCCTTTTCATCTTAACACTTTTCTGTATGTTCTATTTTCTTATAAAGAATTAGGGTTACTAAAGAGGGTTAGGTATATTATGTTGCCCATGCATGAGGATCTTTTTCTGAATTTTCTATTTTGTTCATTCATCTGTCTTTCTACATACATAATAGCAACAAAATGCTTTAATCACATTACATTTTAAACGGTTTTAAATATCTCATAGCTAGTTCCTCCAACACCCTCAATTCTCTTCTTTTTCAAAATTTCCCTTTCTATTTTCATTTATTTATTTCAAATATATATATATATATATATATATATATATACATACACATATATACATAAACACAAACACACAGAAGTATGCATGATGTGTAAATATATTTTTATTGCAATGATATTAAATTTATATATTACATTGGGAAAATTAACAGTTTTCCAACATTTAGGTGTATTATACATTTTAAAAAGTATGCCTTTCTATTTATTGCCATACTTCTTTATATTCTTTAACAGAATTTTAAAAGTTTCTTTATATGCACACTGAATGGTTCTTGTTACATTTTTTCTAGGCATTTTTACCCTTTCTGTATTAATTTTAAAAAGAATTCATTCCTTTGAATTTTTTTCTAGCTCATTGTTTCACTAAAAAGTAGCTTTCCTTAAAGCAGAGACTGCTCAGTCTTGTTCATGTAGTATTTCCAGATCCTAGCAGAGTATACATTTCCTATTTTTTTGTATATGGTCATACGTATAGATTTTGACTTGATGTTGTATTTGTTTCATAGTTTTATGAAGTGTAGTGTTCCACTCCACATTTTCCACAACTTTGCCACTGATATTTAATGATGTAGCAAGGAAAGTAAGATAAAGATATTTGAACATTATTAACAAAACCCCCAAGATGCAGACTTTTAATAAGGGCTTTAATCTTTGCTTAGGATATGAATATCATGCTATCATTTGAGCAAACTTTATTGACAACCAAAAATTATTATATACTAGATGTTCATCGTCCCATGAGAGATTGAGATGCTTCTTTTGAGAGGGAATCAGAGCTGAGTAGACTAAAGGGCAAGGCTAGAATTAACCAACCTGTCCATGAAAGCTAATTCTAATAAAAGCAACAAGTCCTTCCTGAGTACAAAATACTAAGTCAATTTAAATGTGATTCAAGAGCCATAACAAGCTATTTTGGCCATAGCTTACAGTCCTAATTCATCAAGTACTACTCTTAATCATGTTTATCAGTAGACTAAATGACAGTAGTAACAAGGAAGCAGAGGAGAGTGGGAATTTTGTAAGTCTGCATTCCGAGAAGTTACAAGTAACAAAGTGAGTCTTTGAGTGGAATCTTTTTTCTACCATTCCTACTCATTAAGCTTTAGTATTTAGATTAAGCAGCATTTAAGTATTTCAAGATCATTTAAGTTTACCTCTACTTGAATGAGTAAATTTTGTACTAAAACATGATGTGTAAAGCGTCCAATAAAAGCTACTGAGTGTTTGTGGGAAATAAAATTAAAGAACAAACAGCAGAATTTTCCATGTGCTTTTCAAGGGACCCGTGATGGAAATTTCCCAAAATTTTTGGTGAAAAACTCGAGTCAATAAAATATTTTTGAGATAATTCTGCTAACATATCTAAAGTTATGTTTATTTATGATATACATTTATTGCCATACAGCATTTATTGCCACCTAAATGTATAGATTTGATATAAAATGTGCTCAAAAAATTTTAAAGTATAATGAATGAGGTAAGAAAGGAATACAAATTTAAATAATTTTATTTAATTTATTTAAAAATGGGATAAAAAATTGCTGCCAAATTGAAGAGTGTGGCATGTTTTAGATATTTAGATAATGTTTTAGATATTTACTTTGAAAATATATTCCTCACTATTTTGCAACAAACATAATTATTGCTTTAGGCAAGAGTCATCAATGGCTGCTAAATCTATTGCATGAAAATTTGAGGAGGAACATGATATTTACATAGCCTCAAAATATTTCTCATAGATTATCCATTAACTACAAAAAAAGGGTGATTTTATAGTGGATATATCTGGTGAACAACTATTTATTAAGATTTAATATCACCATATTGGACAAAGCAACAGTATGTGTCTCCTGATATGATTTATCAAGCAACAGGCATCACTTATGTAGTATTTCTGCCAAAAATGAATAATTTGACCCTAATTATGATGAAATATTGGCCAAAACCAAAGTGAAGGGCAATCACAAAATACTGGCTGAACTTTTAAAAGAAAAAGGCTGAGGATCTGTTCCAAAGGAAAAGAGATTAAATGTAATCCACAATCCTACATAAGGGGCAAATTGCCACAAAAGATATTATTAGGAAAATTTTCATAAACTGAATATTGAGTATATAGTAAATAATACTATACGCTATATAGTGTTAGATTGTATCAACGTTACAGTTCTTGAATTTGATAATTGCACTCTGGTTATCTGAGAGATTATCCCTGTTCTTAGAAAATACATGCTGAATATTTAGAGGTAAAGGTTCACAATGCCTGCAAGCAACTCTCAAGAAAAAAAGAAAACCTGTATATGCATATATAGAGAAGAAGTGGTAAAGCACATCTCACAAAATGGTAAAAATCAGTAAATTTGGGTCAAGGTTAAATGGGCTTTTTTGTACTCTACTTAAAACTCTTATATAATTTTGATATTATTTAAAATCAAGTTAAAATACACAATGTTTTTCTATTGGCATCATCCAGTAAATATAGTGAACTTCTTCATTAAAGAATATAACTCTATATATTCAAAAGTGTTTTTGTTAATTTCTGTTTCTTTCTTTCTTTTTTTTTTTTTTTTTTTTGGCTGAGCGGCATGTGGACCTTAGTTTCCTGACCAGGGATCAAACCCACACCCCTGCATTAGAAGAGCAGTCTTAACCACTGGACCACAAGGGAAGTCCCTCTATTTCTTTATGAACAAATTTTTCAGAACTTTTTGGATCATCATTGCTTAATACTTAACGTGTGTCTTATCAGGATTTCTGACTAGGGAGAGAAGCGTTAGCACTACCATTTACTTCTGGTCTGATTTTACTAACAATATTAAAATAATCTTTAATCTATATTTTTTTGCAAGATTTCTTTTTCCTTTTTGCAAGGTCAATTTAGTTAAAACTAAGTAGTAAAAGCTAATCTCCATTTACTCTGAGATATGCAAAGTTTAATTTATCAAGATATACACAAACACAGAGGTGCAGACATCACTACCAACATATTTGACAAAGTTGGCCTGAATTCCAGTGTTACAGCTGTTTGGATCCCCTCATATAGCCATTTCCCTCTATAACATGACCAAACTGGTAGAAGGCTCAACCAAAAAAAAAGTTGTTCTTCCATTGGCTGCATATTTATACAATGAACTCATCACCCTACTCAGCTACTTTTAAGTAACGCTTCCATTATGTTAAAGTTTGAAATCCCCCATCCTTGGGTATTTTGCTATACTGAGGAAAAAAGCCTTGAATCTGACACCTGAATACTGAAGAAGAGTTAGTCAGGCAAAGGGGGAGGATTAGGTAGAGCCTCAAGCAGATGACAGAACCACAGGGAATGCCTACATATTGGGATGGGGGTGGATGAAAAAAAAAAAAAGAATCAGTTAAGGAGCCATGTAGAGGGTGGATACAGAGGTAGTAGTTTGCATTCTGAAATTCTTTGAAATCTAAAGGAGATCGTATCAAGATCAGGAATGCAAGATCAATCAATCAGGCCAAAGTGCTAAAAAGAGGTCAAGGAGGAGAAGGTTGTGAAGGAAAGGTTATATTGTGTCATGATGAACACATTTACAACTTTTAAGAGATTTATTTTTATTTAGTGTTTGAGCTGAGGCCAGATTACAAATGCTACTTATAGGTAGAAAAGGAGTAAATATAAATTACTCTTTGAAAATTGTTGATGGTTAAAGGAAGTTAAGAGTTAAGTTATAGCTTGAAGAATTAAAATGTTTGTTAGAAGCATCTTTTCTTTTTAGTATGTAAAAGACCTAACCATACTCTAAGCATTGTACAAATAGGTAGAGCAAAGAGAATGCAAAACTGAAACAAGTCTGGGTAATTGAGAGACTGAAGAAAAGGAAAGATGGTCTTCAAAATGAGAAGATCCTTGGTTTTTAATTCTACATGAGGACACAGCAAGAATATAGTCATCTGTAACCAGAAAGAGAGACCTCACCAGACCCAGAAGTGACCAACATATTGATCTTGAAATTCTCAGCCTCCAGAATTGTGAGAAAAAAATTCTGTTTTTGGGCTTCCCTGGTGGCGCAGTGGTTGGGAGTCCGCCTTCCGATGCAGGGGACACGGGTTTGTGCCCTGGTCCGGGAAGATCCCACATGCCACAGAGTGGCTGGGCCCATGAGCCATGGCCGCTGAGCCTGTGCGTCCGGAGCCTATGCTCCGCAACGGAAGAGGCCACAACAGTGAGAGGCCTGCGTACCGCAAAAAAAAAAAAAAAAAAAAAAAAAAAAAAATTCTGTTGTTGATAAGCCACCTAGTTTATGGTGTTTTGTTATAGCAGCCTAAGCTAAGAAACTACCACACAGAGACATGTATTTATAATAACTTGGATGTTCTCATTCAAATACCCCTAGAATGTTTGAATCTCCACCTATTAGAAGAGCTAGACTAAGATATTACTTTTTCCTGTTTTAGGTATAGACTAATAAGACTAACAGATATTTTCAGATTAGCTTAACTAGTTAGATCATGGTTCTCAGCTAGTAGAGCACAGTGGTTTTCTGGAGTCCACCTGCCTCTGTTCATACCTAAGTTCTGTCTGTTACTACTTATGTGAACTAAACCTCACAGTTCTTCAGTTTCTCCATTTGTAAGTTTAAAATGCTGATAGTGTTTATCTCCTAGGGATATTGTGACAATGACATCAAGTATTCATGTAAACCATTTTAGAAGTATAAACTACTATTATTATTACCAGTTATAGTTACTCTGTTCTCTGACCCAAATCACAACTCTAAATTTTGACACAAATATCAAATTTGTGCCCTTGATTTCAGGGAGTCTAAAGGGGCCAAGATCGTAACTACTAACTAAAAATTATAACAGGAGAAATGAAACAAATGTTTCTTTGAAATAATCATGAGTCCAAAATCAGTTTCTTCCTAAAAGAGGCTTAGAGAGGTTCATTGACTCACCTATGGACATAAAACAAGTAAGTAGTAAAAGGGAAATTAGAATTTTAAGTGACATGACCCCCTAGTTCAGTGTTTTTTAAACAATACTGCCATGTAAATAGCAAGATATTTCATGTGTGTATTACTTTAGAATTTACAAAATGACCTAACACATGATCTCATGATTTTCACAACAAATCTATGAAATGAGTGTGCCAGGGTTTCTTGCTAATATATAAATATTTTGAAAGTTCAGAAACGGAGACTCCCAGGACCCACCCATGTTACCAAAGCTAGTAAGTGGCAGATCCAATTAAAACTATACACATGTGCACAGACACACACACACACTACTATGGTTTGAGTGTTTGCATTACCCCAAACTCATATGCCGAAATCCTGGTGGTCCAGTGGTTAAGACTGTGCACTTCCACTGCAGGGGACACGGGTTTGATCTCTGGTCAGGGAACTAAGTTCTCGCATGCTGCTGGCTTGGTCAAAAAAAAAAAAAAATCCTAATGCTCAAGGTAATGATATGAGGAGGTAGGGAGGGACGTTGGGAGATGATTGGGTCCTGAGAATGGAGCCCTCCTGAATGAGATTAATGCCTCTGTAAAAGAGTCCCTTACCTCTTACCATGTGAGGGTTCAAGGAGAAGTCTGCAACCCAGAAGAAAGTTCTCACCAGACCCTCCGGGCATTCTGATCTCAGACTTCCAGCTTCCAGAATTGTAAGAAATAAATTCCTATTGTTTATAAGCTACACAGTCTATGGCATTTTATTACAGCAGCCTGAACAAAGGCACACACACACAAACAGACAAACATAATTAATAAAAATTCTCAGTCATATGATTCCAAATACACAGGCTTTTGCATTTACAGCATGGCCTTAATTGCTGTACAATGCTTGAGACTCAAGAATTAAATTCTGTAATTAGCAAACATGCATGAATCATGAAGAGCTGAATTAAAAAGAAAAAAGAAAGAAAAGAAAAGAAAAAAGTGCTGAAATGTAGAATTCAATGGAATTTCAAGTAATAACAGCTTAGGCCTGCAAGCTGTCACTTCACATCTGAAACAATGATTCCCACTGTTTTTCTGGTTGACACAATTTATTAAAACCTCTCAACATACACAAAATAAAATTATGATAAGCCCCCAAATCCTACATAGAAAGTCTAACATGAGATATTTAAGTCATAATTTACCTTAGAGAGTCAGGAAAAAGAAACCTGAGAAAAAATGAGAAAAGTTCAAAAAAGTCATTTCAACATCCCAGTAGAGTTAAAGATCATTTTCAAGTATCCCGTTCAGATGTTTTTGTAATTGTGTGGATTCTACAGTGCTACACATTCTACCAGTTCTCAAGTGGCTGTACCCAGAAGGTGGTGACTGTTTCTAACTGGCTGCTTGCTTGCTTTTATTTTCATTTCCTGTGCAAGAGTGAAATTGCCATTTGGGGACAGTTAAATCTACTTCAAGCATAAGAATCATTTGTCCCAGGTGGAGGCAGCTTCGATGAATAGCTTTTCATTTCTTCTTATTCATCCTGACTTTACAATTGTGATGCTTAGCATGATAGGATTTCATTTGGCTTCCCCTCTGCATCACACAGCTTTCTTTTTACCAGGTCACTGTGGCCGAAATTTGGAGCATCGTGGTTCAGATGGCATTTGGCAGGGATTGTCATCTGTAGACTGGATGTGTCTCTGCCTAGGGTGCTTCTTGATTATTTGTTTGTTGCTAAATATGTATTGTAGCTCCCAGGTGGGGAAAAAACAAAACAAAACAGTGTCAGTACAGCACTGATATAAGGCAAAGCTTGTGTCTTTTATTTTACTAGCAAGACAAAATAAAGAAAAAAAATTGGATCAATTTCTTGATAGTGATTTCATAGTTTTTGTTTCCAGTCAAGAAATGCCTCTTTATCTAATGGCTGAGCATCTGATACAAATTATATCTAAGCAATGCATTATGGTATAAATGTATATATTTGGTTTTTCCAGAGCTATGGGTTTTCATTTAATATAAGCAGTGAAACAAATGCAAACACTCGTTGAAAAACTAACAAGGTTAAAAAGACGTACACATGCCAGATGAGATAATTCAGAGGGCAGAAAAAATAAGTAGAGGTAATTTTCTTTTGAACAGACAACTTTTATTAAGATCACAATTTAAATGACTGTCACAGATATAAATTTGTTAGAATGCATAGCTTGTAACTACAGACCAGAGGCTTTCATCTTTGAAGAGTTGGATTTAACACTTTTAAATCTGAAAAGATTTCTACAAAACGGGTGACATTTAAAACAATTCTTCAAGGAGAAGCAAATATTCTCCAAAAAGTAACTTTTAGTGGACAGGGAAAGAAAATTTCAAGATATGAATACAGATTCTACAAAAGCATGGAAATATAACAAGGCATATTGAACTTTTTTTAAATTGATTATTTTGCTATTTGTTTTTGTGATGTGGAAAAAGCACTTAAAGACGATGATGCTAAAAAATATAGTTGCAGTCATATTTTAAGGGTCCAAGTTTAAGATATTAATGAATTTGGAAATTTTTCTGTGATCACTGAGTTAAGATGTTTTTATTTGTTGCTTTGTTTTTAAGCAGAAGAATTTGTTCAACACTATAATTTACAAAATTATCTTTGGATTAGGGGAAGTTGTGGTGAACATACCTGTTTGAGTCTACTGCAATGATCCATACAACACATGCCAAAGAACTGAATGAAAACAGTGGAAGATATATTGTACACCTGTAACATATAATATCGTACATCATCTAGACATCAATTAAAAAAAAGAAAAGTAATTTAAAAAATTAAAACAAAAACAAAATAATACAGTGGAAGCAGAGATGGTTGTGGAGAAAATGTAAGACATTTAGAAGGTAAAGCTGATGAAACTTGGTGACTGACATGAAATGGAATATAAGAAAGTAGAATATCAGAATGAATATAAGAAAGAAATATGTTTCAAGCTTATGAAATTAAAAAAATTACCTTTAACAAGATCTGTAGAATACAGGAGGGATAGGATGAACACATTTGGGAGGAAAGCAATTTTCATTTTGGAAATATGGACATGGAATAATCTTGCTGAAAGCTGGATTGTAGGATAGGAGCACAGTAACAAAGAGGGCTGGAAATACAGACTTGGCAGTCACTGTGCTATAAATGATCGTTTATATGCTAGAATTGTAAGTAGTAATTGCCCAGGGAGATTGGACCGAGTGGGAAGGGAAGCAGTCATAGGATGGAAATGTGGATGACAGCAGTGTGTACACGGCTATTAGAGAAAGAGGAAGGGAACACTTCAGGCTGACGAGAAGGAAGAAGAAACTTGTGTCAAGGAGAGAGTGGTCGTACTTTAGTGCTTTCAGAGGTAAAGTAAATAAGTCTTCCTTCTTAAAACATTTTTCCCTGAAATGTTACTTTCCTTTGATTCTTTTATGATTATGCATTTCTTAATATCCTTCACAGTTTTATTTACTTTTATTTCCTTTTGTCAAAATTTTTTTTCCAGATCCTCTTTTCTCTTTACTCTAAGTTTGGACATACCCCACTGCCACAGCTTTGACTACCATTGTGTATTAGCTATTCGTAAATATAAATATTTTTATTCATTCAAAAACCCCTGGGCTTCCCTGGTGGCGCAGTGGTTGAGAGTCCGCCTGCCGATGCCGGGGACACGGGTTCGTGGACCTGTTCGGGAAGATCCCACATGCCGCGGAGCGGCTGGGCCCGTGAGCCATGGCCGCTGAGCCTGCGCGTCCAGAGCCTGTGCTCTGCAACAGGAGAAGCCACAACACTGAGAGGCCCACATACCACAAAAAAAAAAAAAAAACCTTAATGATTACTGCTCCAGAAACTAATCATGAAAAAAATAAAACAATATCATTTATCCTTCTTTAATAGAGTTTAACATATGGAGAGAGTAATAGGTACATAATCAAATAGATTGAAGTGTGATTAACTGTGAAATGATCTTATTGGCATTTTTACCTGTCACTCAGGTAGTTGTATGGGAAGGGGATTTGGCAGATGGTCTAGAGGTAATGGCTCCTGGTAGAAATTTGTCTCAGTAATCCTAAAAAGAAAGAATTAGGGCCTAGACTAGTAATATCAACATGGAGAAGAGTCAAGCATGACTCACAAGTTTGTGTTTGTATGTGTGTTTTGTGTTGCTGTAGTTCAAGTTGTTGACATCTGGGTTGATAGTAATGGCAGTCATTGACATGGTCATTTCCTTGGAAATGGGAACAGGTTTGGCTGGAAGAATAGAAATGATGACATCAGTTTTAGAAATGCTGGGTTTGACATTTTTTTTAGACATCTCTGGCGGGGCAACAAATAGGTAATTGAAAATGTAGGTCTGAGACTCAGGAGATACTTACAGGAAGTCACTCCTTTGGGCATGGATGGGAATCTTTTTGGCAGATCATGAACTGAGGCCAAAAAGCTAAAAACTGCTGTATTTGCAAGACACAGGCACAATTGCAACCTCTCTCCTGCGCTGCAGACTCAAGAAGACATTATGTATACAAGTACCCACATACATTTCCAATTCAATATCTTAAACTACTTGTCCTCTTTGAAAATTTATTTCATGTATTGTGTTCTATTGTGGCCTATTAACATTGCTTTCATTTTCAGTTATGAATTTCTGAAACCTTGAAAATGTTTTTGCTCTGTCCACTAGGGAATCTCTTAGTTACTAGATCTTATTGATTCAATGCCTAGAATGTTTTTCTTGTTCATCCATATTTTCTATTCTAAGCATGCAAAATTTCTTGTCTGGTTTAGTCTTAGTCTCTCTACCAATATACCTTCCAAGATACTCACACATTTACCTTTCCAAAATAGAGGATGAATAGCATTGGGTACCCACCTATTCAACACCTTAAAATGATGTCTCTTTACCACCATTTTTGGTGTCTCTTTATCAAAATAATACAGTCCTGTAGCCTCAGGGTCCAAATCCTATGTTTTATGTCTCAAATTATCTTCCCAGACATATCTCACAATACATTCCACTAGGAATTATCAACTCTAGTCTACACCAACTGCCTCTCCAATCATCTTCTCCATTCTCCATCTTCTGTGACTTTGCTTGTATTGTTTTCTCAACCTGGTATACTCTTCCTCTGGTGTTTAACCTAGCTAAACATTCCCCATGTTTTCATCCCTGGCTTAAATGTGATTTCAATTAGATCTTCCCCAATGTTTTTGTCAGAAGTAATTGTTCCTTCTACTTTATTCTCATAGTCCCTCTCTTTTTGCACTTATTAAATCTGCATCATAGTATACATAGTTCATTATACGTGTCTATCCTGCTGTCTAATACCCTTATCTTTTATCATTCCCATTAGGAACACAACAAATAGAGTAAAGCTACTCAAGAAAAATTATTTTCATGGTTTAAAGTAACCTGGTTTAATCCTATATCAAGAAATTGAGTTAACTTCCATTACAGTGGTAACAGCTACAGTTAGGGGAAAAACCTCTGAATCCCATGTATTTTCAAGGAGTAACAGGCATCTTTAAAATTGCTTAGCTGTCTCTATATTTAGACAAGCAAGACTATGTTAGAGATCATTTAAGAGATCTAATAACTTGTGTTTTTTCGATCAAATATTAAATATATCTTTGTTCAATGTTCCAGAATAATCTGTGGGTTAAAAGTTATGACTTAAAAAGTTGGTTAAAATTTAGAGGTAGGGAGGCCAGAAGAGTCCTTGGCCCTCAGGAAACCAAATTTCTCTTGAGGTATATAGCTGACAAGTCATAATAAATTAAGAAGAGCTTTTGCTTATCTCAGATCTCACCTGACACTAGCCTCTGCATCTAAATCCTTGGATGAAGAAGTCTTTGGGGAAATTGGGTTACTTCTACACCAATAATCTCCAATTGCAGGTTGAGTTATTTCCTGTCCTACCATATCTAACCAAAATTTATCCCAGATACATACAGTGGTTTGTGGAAGGGTCTCAGTGTCCTAGTTTTAAAGAGAACGTATATGTATCTTTTCCAACCAAGGAAATGAAATGTTTTGATGTTTGAGGTTATCTAGATCCCAAGTTCTTAAAGCAAAAGGCTGTTTATTTGGGGGACATGGAATCAACCTTTGTTCTCTTTTGCAGACATCATTCTTGGAATTGGACACTTCGTACAATCAGAGCTCACAAGCTTGTTATACCTGAAATAAGGAAGACAAAGGAAATGTTAGACAGTGCTCCTCCCAGGACAAAATATAAATACCTGGGTACAAGTAACACTAGACCACAGTGATTCATGGTTCTGGGAGAAATAATAGAAAAATAGTTTGGGGTCTGGATAAGTGTCCCCAGAATAATCATGAGACACAAAATAGAAGTGCCCCATCATCACGAGCTGTCATAGAAGAAGAAAGCATGTCTCTGATCCCCAACTTGGTGGCCTCCGTAGGTGGGACACAGTCCCAGATTGTTTTAGTTCCTTGTTCAGACTGAGGGCAGAAATCGAAAATCCTCAGTAATTGGAAAGTTCCTTCCAATTCCTTATTCTAATCCCCTGACCTTAATGTTTATCCAACAAATCCCTTCCTCCTCTTGTTACTTGTCTCACTCAGGACTTTTGGGATTTCTTTGTCTTTGGTTCATCCATACTCACTTGACACATGTCCCCTGAGCCACATAATATTTTCTTAGTATAGGACCTTCCACATTTGCCTACAAAATGTTTGTTATAACATCGTTGTTTAATAATCCATTAAATCTGTCTAACATGTCTTACAACTAAAACACCTTAAGATTCTAACTAATAATAAGACACAATTTCAGAGCATAAATGATATAAATATTGAGATGCATCAGAAGGGTAAACATCATCGAAGATTTTTCTTTATACCCTTACTTTCTGATAGTTAATGAATCTCAACTCATACATATGCATTTAAAAGTTTCATAGTAGGGAAAGTGAGGAGTGAAAACCCAAATATCAATTAACTGGTGTATCCAGGATATTAAATTTGTGTTTTCACACATGGTCTTTATTTAATGCCCCAGTGCACTATTAGGTTATTGGCAAAGAAACTGAGACTCAGAGAAGTAGCTTCCCCAGCATCACAAAGCCAGTATTTAAACCCAAATCTATGGCACTCCCTAGCAGTCATCGTCCAGTATATTCTGTAATCTAAGAGAACTTAATACAGAAAAATGGATACACAAGTAATGGAAATGCTCAGGATCCAAACCAACACCTCAAAACAGCTACCTCTGAGAATACCTTTCCCTTAAAGCTAACTCCACCCTAAAGTTGGAGGAGAACTGAAACAGCTTAATCAGTGCCTAAGGTACAGAGTCTCCAGTAGAATATAAGACCATAGTGGAAGAGGTGGACTGGCTGAACCAGGGAACATGAAGGAAATGCAGGTATTGTTACAGACTGCTTGAAGGAAAAGAAGAATAAAAAGGGGAGAAATACTTTTACTTTTCCCTTCTTTCCAGTTTTCTTTAAGTGCCTCCCACTGATTAATTTTACTCAGAAATGAGAGCATCAAGGAATCTGGGAAATGCAGTTCTCTGTGATGAAGGTTCAGAAGAGAGGAAGGCCAGGAAATTGATTTGGGACAAAAAGGCAAATGCCAGCACAGATTCCATGACACTACACAGCACACTAACTTGGGAAGTATTAACAAAGACATACAGGTGAGAGAAAGAATGAAGTATATATTCTGGAGTAAAAAGCAGTACAATTTGGTTGTTGCATTTGGAACTAGTGGAAAAATTAATCTGGCAAAACAGGCTAAGGTGAAACATAGGGAAATATGATGGCCAGAATAAGTAATTTAATATTTTTAACATCTTTATTGGAGTAAAATTGCTTTACAATAGTGTGTTAGTTACTTCTGTATAACAAAGTGAATCATCTATACATATACATATGTCCCCATATCTCCTCCCTCTTGCCTCTCCCTCCCACCCTCCCTATCCCACTCCTCTAGGTGGACACAAAGCACCAAACTGATCTCCCTGTGCTATGTGACTGCTTCCCACTAGCTATCTATTTTACATTTGCTAGTGTATATATGTCCATGCCACACTCTCACTTCATCCCAGCTTACCCTTCCCCCTCCCTGTGTCCTCAATTCCATTCTCTAAGTCTGTGTCTTTATTCCTGTACTGCCCCTAGGTTTTTGTTTTTTTGTTTGTTTTTTTGTTTTTTTTTAAGATTCCATATAGATGTGTTAGCATACACTGTTTGCTTATCTCTTTCTGATTTACTTCACTTTGTATAAGTCTCTAGGTCCATACACATCACTACAAATAACTCAATTTCATTTCTTTTTATGGCTGAGTAATATGCCACTGTATATATTTTGCTACATCTTCTCTACATATTTATCTGTCGATGGATACTTAGGTTGCTTCCATGCCTGGGCTATTGTAAATAGAGTTGCAGTGAACATTGTGGTACATGACTCTTTCTGAATTCTGGTTTTCTCAGGGTATATGCCTAGTAATGGGATTTCTGGGTCATATGGTAGATCTATTTTTAGTTTTTTGAGGAACCTCCAAATGTTCTCCATAGTGGCTGTAGCAATTTACGTTCCCACCAACAGTGCAAGAGGGTTCCCTTTTCTCCACACCCTCTCCAGCATTTATTGTTTGTAAATTTTTTGATGATGGCCATTCTTGACGTGGCCATTCAGCCACATGGCTCAGAAGAAAAGGCCACACATTTTTGATGTGGCCATTCAGCCACACGGGTCAGAAGAAAAGGGAGGGAAAATAGAAAGAAAAAGAAAGAAAGAAAGAAAGAAAGAAAGAAAAAGAGAAAGAGAGAGAGAAAGAAAGAAAGAAAAGAAAGAAAGAAAGAAAAGAAAGGAAGAAAGAAAGAAAGAAAGAAAAAAGAAAGAAGAGAGCAACCAAACAAAAAAGCAAATCCACCCATGATAACAAGCACTAAAAACTATACTAAAAAAAAAGAAAAAAAGGACAGTCAGAACCCTAAGAAAAATGGCAAAGACAAAGCTATACAGAAAAAGTCACACAAAGAAGCATATAGGGGCTTCTTTGGTGGCGCAGTGCTTGAGAGTCCGCCTGCCAATGCAGGGGACACGGGTTCGTGCCCCAATCCGGGAGGATCCCACATGCCGTGGAGTGGCTGGGCCCGTGAGCCATGGCCGCTGAGCCTGTGCTCCGCAAGGGGAGAGGACACAACAGTGAGAGGCCCACATACCGCAAAACAAAACAAAACAAACAAAAAAAAAGCATATACGTACACACTCACAAAAAGAGTAAAAGGAAAAAAAATATATATATATAAAGGAAGAGAGCAACCATATCAATTAACAAATATACCAATGATAATAAGCTGTAAATACTAAACTAAGATAAACATAAACCCAGAAACAAATTAGATGCAGAAAACAAACCCCAAGTCTACAGTTGCTCCTAAAGTCCACCTCCTTAATTTGGGGATGATTCATTGTCTATTCAGATATTCCAGAGATGCAAGGTACATCAGGTTGGTTGTGGAGATTTAATCCGCTGCTCTTGAGGCTGCTGGGAGAAATTTATCTTTCTCTTCTTTGTTCACACAGCTCCTGGGGTTCAGCTTTGGATTTGGCCCTGCCTCTGCGGGTAGGTTGTCTGAGGGCGTCTGTTCTTCACTCAGAGAGGATGGGGTTAAAGGAGAGACTGATTAAGGGACTCTGACTCACTCAGCCTGGGGGAAGGGAGGGGTACGGAATGCGGGGTGAGCCTGTGGCGACAGAGGCCAGTGTGACATTGCAACAGCCTGAGGCGTGCCCTGTGTTCTCCTGGGAAGTTGTCCCTGGATCACAGGGCCCTGGCAGTGGCGGGCTGCACAGGCTCCTGGGAGGGGAGGTGTGGGTGGTGACCTGCGCTCGCACACAGGCTTCTTGGTCGCAGTAGCAACACCCTTAGTGTTTCATGCCCGTCTCTGGAGCTCGTTTAGGTGGTGCTTTGAATCTCCTCTCCTCACGCACCATGAAACAATGGCCTCTTGCCTCTTCGGCAGGTCCAGAGTTTTTCCCGGACTCCCTCCCAGCTAGCCGTGTCGCACTAGCCTCCTTCAGGCTGTGTTTGCGCAGTCAACCCCAGTCCTCTCCCTGGGATCCGACCTCCGAAGCCCGAGCCTCAGCTCCCAGCCCCCGCCCATCCCGGCGGGTGAGCAGATAAGCCTCTCGGGCTGGTGAGTGCTGGTCGGCACCGATCCTCTGTGCGGGAGTCTCTCCGCTTTGCCCTCCGCACCCCTGTTGCTGTGCTCTCCTCCACGGCTCCGAAGCTTCCCCCCTCTGCCACCCACAGTCTCCGCCCGAGAAGGGGCTTCCTAGTGAGTGGAAACTTTTCCTCCTTCACGGCTCCCTCCCACTGGTGCAGGTCCCATCCCTATTCTTTTGTCTCTGTTTTTTCTTTTTTCTTTTGCCCTACCCAGGTACGCGGGGAGTTTCTTGCCTTTTGGGAGGTCTGAGGTCTTCTGCCAGCGTTCAGTAGGTGTTCTGTAGAAGTTGTTCCACGTGTAGATGTAGTTTTGATGTATTTGTGGGGAGGAATGTGATCGCCACATCTTACTCCTCTGCCATCTTGAAGGCGCCACCCAGTAATTTAAATTAATAAGAAGACAATTTGGACCAGGGACATGATGCAATTGACGTGTTGTTTGGAGAATATTAATTTGAAAACTGCATGTATAATACTATTGAGAATACTGGAGAACTTTGCCTGACAAGGAAGTAATTATAATTGTTTAGACATAAATGATAATAACAGTGTGATGGAGAGCTCTAATTTATTGTTCATCTGCTATGTACCGGCTGCTGTTGTACATAATTTATACATAAGCATTATTCCAGGTGATTCTTTTAACAATTTCTTCAAGGTAAATACCCTTATCTGACCATAAAGACAAAGAGCGAATCAGAGCACTTGAAGTGAGAGTCCCACAGTTAATCCTGCAGTTATTCTCAGAATCAAAGAACTTAAGTGAAATTCCTCTGATCTAAACTACTGATAATGAAATAAAATTATTTTGGATGATGTTGAATCAATGTGGTTATGAACTCAAAGCTTGATACCAAAGTTGGTATATGTTAGTTACCATACCAGATGTCAATTATCTGTGTAGCCTTAATTTCTCTAAATGTTAATCCTGGTAAACATTTCTTTTGTCTGTTGATAGTTTTTTTTTTTTTTTAATTTAGTATAACAAGGATACTATTCCAAATTGCCATAGACTTTGAACTTGTTTGCTTTGTAGGTTGGATTATTCTTTAATTCAAAACTCTTCTGTCATAAATAAAATATTTTATTAGAAATATGTTCATGTTAAAGTAATGTCTTCAAGGCCTATATTAGAAGCTTTCATAAAACCAGAAGAATGTTAGCACAGATGTCAAACATATATTGAATGTCTGAATTTTATTTCTATGTTGAAATGCTTTATATTGCCTCCACATGCATATTTAATATTTTCTCCAGTTTTTCATTAATTGTTGTTTATTTATCACTCTCAACAACTGGCTATTTATAGATATTCCTTTGAATTTCAACAATTTGATTGCCACTAAGTGAACACATCTATCAAGGTGAGGTATCTCTTCAACATTTGTACTGAAGTGTGTCACCAATTTCAAATCATTATTATAACACTCCTGAAATTCTTAATAACTTGTGAAGTGATGATAGCTTAAAAGAAAACTATAGCATTTAAATTAATCTGAGTATGTAAGGTGAATAATATGAGGCTAATTTTGATATTTTTGTTGAAATTAATGGTCATTAATATTTGATCTAGTTTTAATTTTTTTGTTGTTGTTATTTTTGTCAGTGGATCAGTAACCTTATAGAATCACCAAAGACAGACTAAATCTCCCTAAAATTGCAACTAATATATAGAGATCTGGACTTGGAAGCTGTTTCATCCATAAAAATAATTAGATGCCATTCAATCTTCCCCCACCCTACCTCTCTAAATATCAATTGAAAGTTGGTCTTGAAAACTCATGGCATTTTAATAATACAAACCCGAGACTGAGTCAGAAGTATCGTTAGAATCAAAATGACTCATTTAAAAATTATCATTGCTTGGTTCAATCTATAATGACCCAGTATTTACATTCTTGTAAGAATTTCCAAAATTATACCCGTTTCTTCTCAGAATGTTAATCTAATGGAAAGAATAAGTCATCCCTTCTAAAAGGGTTGGCAGTGCTGTATAGAAAGTAGACAGACATATTATTCTCAATACATTTGACTCATTGTTTCCCACATGACATAAAAGCACACATTATCACCAGTTTGAGGATATTCATCTTTATGAAACATAGGCCAAACCACTAAAATCATTATTATCTTGGTTTGTACCAAAAATCCTGCACTCGGACAGAGACCTATACTTTTCAATTGTTAAATGCTTTGTTCTAACAACCTCTTGTTCAAAATTTTCAGTAGATGACATTTCTATAATTTCTGTCTATAAAAGTTCTTTCTTCCCTATGACATTTGTGACCTTCCCAAATATTTACCAAGAATTCCAACTACCATTTAAACTGGTAAGAACTAAAGTGAAACGGTATCTTATAGGGCATATGAGGTCTTAGAACCTTCAGGCCATAGAGCAATAGATTAAATGACCTCTCAAGACCCCCTCCAGTTCTATATTCTACGGGGACTGATAAACCACAGAGATAGCCAAACAAAGAGGATACAATGAAACTAGTTCTATTATCGCAGCATTTAATGGTTGTCTGTGTAGGAAGTTCAAAGCTGAAAGTTTCAACAAAGATTTCACCAACACAGTGTTTCCTGCACTTACCACTTTTCTGCTTACAATACTTTCTTACATTTTTCAAAGGCCAAGAAAATGTGCTTTCTTTGTAATTCCAAAAGTAGTTTAAGTTACAGGAGATATTATTACAGATAAAAAAATACGACAGTGAAATCAGAGTAATAAAGTTAGATTTTTGGTTAGGTCATCAGAGCAACCAAAGGAATATAAAAAAGGCAAAAGTATGATTTTTAATAGAAAGAAAAGTAAATTTTGAGTAGAGACATTACATGCAAACCAAATGAAAAAGAAAAGGGAAAAGTTAAGGTACTTTGAGAAAGAGTAACTGAAATATACTGAAAGATGAATTAAAGTGTGTTCAAGGGCTATGAGTATCATCTAGAAATAAATATGGCTTTTGTTAGAATAAAGTCAGTGCAGAGAAGGAGAGTCTACAACCAATCAAAGCCAAGAAAGAAGAAAATGTACAGGATAAAATATGAGGTATAGAGAAGCACTGAGATGATGGAATGAAGTTAAAAGTGTAAAAAATATGATAAGAAAATTAAGGGTAGAAAATGAAGGGACGATTGCACAAGAGTTTGAGATAAATCAGGATCCTTTCAAGTAGAGAAGTAAGAAGGGGTCAGGGCTGGAGATAATGGGACCTCCATGAAATGAGAAGTGTAATTTATTCACTGAAGTGGTAGATATTGCTATCAATTTTAATGACTTCTTTGCATCAGCTTTCAGACTAGAGAATTGAGAAAAGATATTAACAAAGAGACATATATTTGCATATCTCAGGGAAGGAGAATGAAATATCAAGCTAGGGCAATGATTAAGTTATTAAACTATTTAATTTCTGGCCAACTACAGAAAAAATTGAAAATCAACTGGATTTCAGAAAGCAGTATTAATAAATAAGAAGACCTCTATCAGGTACCCTTTAAAACTTTATAGCATTTAAGGAGGTGAAAAAAATAACCAAGATTTCTAGACTCACTTATTTTTATATCCACAGTCTGAAATAATTTTTAAAAACATAATACTCTGGCAGCTATGTATATACATTTAGATAATCACAGAAAGCTTGATTAGCTTTCTCTGAGAGAATCTTGGTGCAATACACACACAACACACACATACACACACACACACATATACATTAATTTTAACTCCATTTTACTCTGCCACGGGAATGTAGAATTTTTCTTCTCCAGGAAGTCTTTTCACCTCAACAGAGTATAAGCACTCATGGAAGTGCTTGGAGGTAGTCATTCATACACTCACCGCTGTGTGAATGATGAAAACACACACAGAGACAGGTGATGGAGTACAGAGCATGCTGTAGCCATCATTGCTTCATGCTGCATAGCAGCTTGAAGAAACCAAAAGCCTCACATCAAATTATCCCAGCCAGAGCTTCATATTTACCATCTCCTGATAGGGAATACAGATAAAAATCATCCTTTCCCCATCCTAAGCAGGGTACAGCCAAGTGATTCATTAATGGGCATGAAATCAAAACAGCATCTGTGTCAACTAAAAGAACTTCTAGTAAGATGTTTGTTAAAATTTTGTATGATTTGATCTCAGAAAATCATGTGTGAAAGATCTCCACCTCTGAAGGTCTCATGAAATGCTGAAGTTGGAACTGATTTCAGCACTGATGAGCTTGGGCTTCACAGGAGAACACAAGATTGCCTGGGAATTATTGCATTGAACACTTGCTTCAGTCGTTTCTGATGGGCAACCCCGCTGGAGCTCTACTGCTATGAAGATCTTTTTTCTCATACAGTGTGAATTTCACTTCTTTCAAAGGCACAAGGCCACAAGGCCTGTGTTTATCTAGGTAGTAAAGGTTCAAATAATTAAAATAGTAAATCAGTGTGACTCAGTGTAATTGATATGCACAGACTCAGGAGCATACAGAATTCTGCCACTAAGTCGACAAACTTAGAAAAATCTCTTGAATATTTCTAATGTCATGTGTCCCCAAAGGCGAATAGAGAATAAATGTTTTAGAATTTCTGAAATAAAACAGAGTTCACATTTGGCTGGGACAATCAGGAAATTATTGAGAGTGTAGATGAGATTTAAGGATAGACCAAATTTAGATATAGAGGTGGAAAGCTAGACAAAATGCCAGGTAGATCAAAGAGCATGGATTACATCACAGAAATTGGGAAAGCTCTAGATGTTCAGGACAAAGTACTGAACTTAAAGGAGAACTAAAGGAAAGAGGTGATGAGCCTGAGATTTTTGGAGAATAATTTATAGTGGGAATTGTATATCAGGTTATATTCTCTAGAATTTATTCAGTTGAAAATTATTGGACATTTCGTTTTAAGCAAATAGGTATGATGTTCTAACAAAATTAACTTTGGTAGATGTGCAGGATTGGTGAAGCTATTCTAGGGGCTAAATTTGGGTAGTATAATCAGGAATGGAGAGAGTTTGGCTGGGGAATCATTGTGAAGGAAGAAGCCACAGGGCATGGGAAGTGATTAGGTAAAAGACAAAGGAGGTACTAGATAAAGGAGTTGAAGATTACCTGGAAGTAGGGTGATGTCATTCATACAAATAAGTCTACTATGAAGAGGAACAGGAGAATAAATAATAGGTCTGACTTTAAAATGCTGAACTGGTGGTGATGACCAAATACAATAAGGAGAACGGTAGATCGTTATGCTGTTACGTTATTGACCAAAATTGTCTAACAGCTATTTCTACTCAATACCAACCAAGCTAATGTTGATTCTCTAAATTATAAAAATAAACAAACTTTAAAATGTTATTAAATAACATTCCGTCTATTTGAGCTATTTGAGTTCTTTGAGGAGAAAACCACAAAGTTCAAAAACATTCACAAGAAATACTCTAAAGCTGAAATGAAAAGAATGTGATATAGTCAGTCATTAGACTAAATCTGATATTCACAAAAATAACATAAACTCAGGGCTATTAGGAAGTAATCTAAAAACCCACTACTCCTGACACATACACTCAAGTTCAAATGTAATTGCTTTGGAACAAGATTCTGGGAAAAAAATTACTTCCTTCTAAACTCTGACCCAACCTCTCATATGTCTAATTTGTTTTCTGAGTCAAACATCCAAAAATCTTTGAAAGACTCCAGCACTAAGTAGAAAGGTTTCCTATGCATGATTCTGGCTGTAGAAGTGCCTCTATTTGTCAATTTAGGAAGCTGAGAGGACAAAAAATTGTATCAACAGTTTTCTACAGAAATAAAGTCAAAGATTACTTTAGCAGAATTCAACGTTCAGTATGTCTGTAAAGTAAACCTGGCTACCTCTCCTTATTTTACTTTCATACAAACTCAACTGTTGTCATTTTACAGAAATAACCATCCCCTTCAAAAATGACCATTCACTGATATAGAATTCTTCATTTATTTGGTTTGTGATGGCTTAATTGATACCGACTCTGACAACTTTACTGTTTTATTTTTCTTATTATTTACTCTTACCTCTTGTTACACAGCCTAGTTTTAAAATTATCTCTAAAAATGTCCATTATGAAATATGCATGTGGTTCATCTTTTATGCATTCTGTCTGCTCTTTTGGGGGGTACCTGAAGAGTAGAAGAAAGAAACAGGAGAACCTTAAAACAAAAGCCTTAGCAATTGAATTACTCACAAATTTGATCAGCGTGTAATACAGGCTTCAATTAGTATTTCTCTTTAGTAGATGAGACACCTCAGAACCTCCCATTCACCGTCTGAGGCTGCCTCCAAATCAAGTCACTCTGGTCTAGCGTTGTGATCAATATAATTCTTGGCACACTTAGATGTGACCTCCAATAAGACACAAGCTCTTTGCGTCTCTGGTTTTCTTATTTGTAAATAGGCCTGATAATACTTCTGCCACAGAATAATCTGAAGCTAAAATAAACTAAAGAAATACAGACCATACCTGCTACAAAGCAAGTGCTTCATAGTAAATAAAACCAGTTAATAAGTGAAGCTTCTGTTAATCAACTTGTCACTTTTTTGATGCAATGCCAAATAAGCAGCTTCATATATTTGGTAGCAAATGTACTGATCTTACTAGAACTGATGAGTCATTTAAAGTAGTTTATACATATATTTGGTAGCAAATGTACTGATTTTACTAGAACTGATAAATTGTTTAAAGCAGTTTATAAAGGGCTTAAGTATATCCATAAGTTGTGAGGGCAATGAGACATTAAAAAAGAGACAGAAGAAGGCAATTTGCCCTCTCCACCCTACTAATATTGATAAAATTGATTATTGACTAATCAATAGCATTTCTGACAGCCTTTAGGGCACTTCAGCTACTGATCTACCTCCTAATTTGCCAGCTGCTACTGCGTGACCTCCATTTATCTGCTATAAACTGTGGTCTTTATAGCATGCTTCCTTACCTTCTATACTGGCCCTCACCTTGATATTATTACATTTATTATACTGTTGGCAATAAATCAAATTTTCCTTCATAATTATTACTTGTACTTCGAAGCTACATTTTTTTTTTTTTTTTTTTTTTTTTGCGGTACGCAGGCCTCTCACTGCTGTGGCCTCTCCCGTCGCGGAGCACAGGCTCCGGACGTGCAGGCCCAGCAGCCATGGCTCACGGGCCCAGCCGCTCTGCAGCATGTGGGATCCTCCCGGACTGGGGTACGAACCCGCGTCCCCTGAATCGGCAGGCGGACTCTCAACCACTGCGCCACCAGGGAAGCCCCCTACATTTTTTATTTTGAGGGCCCTTCTCACCTCAAGAAATATTCATGATCTTCCACATGATAATAGATAGTTGTGATTAGTTCTGAGCTAACCAAATATATAATCAAAAATTTGCCACCTATCTTAAATGATTTTAAATTTAGTGTTATTTTATGAATTATAATAGTTTCTACTATATACATTTGAAAATATCCAAACTTTTCATATTATACCACACACACTAATAACACGCACATTTGTATATATAAAGGCCATTTGTTGAAACTATGGGTTCAAGGATCTTTTTCAACAAATAAAGCTTTTCCCCTCTGGTCCTCAGTAGACAATTTGCGTGCATGCATTAAACCAACAAGGATCTCAGAGGACCTAACATAGTGGATCTCAACCACTATTCTCAGGAAGTAGTTTGGAAATCTATGGAGATACTGAATTGTAACAATGAGGAGGGATGCTATGTCACTTAGGTGATGGGGGTCTGAGATGCTGGATGCCCTGCAATGTAACAGATAGTCCCACACAATTTTTAAATGTTCTACCAGACATCTATATATGTGAAGAATCTGTTTTAATGTACCTTATCTTAGAAACCAGGTCATTTTACATATAAATTCAAAGCTTTGGGGGCAGGTTTTTAATATATATTGAAACTTCCAGGAATACATCTACTGTGTAAACCAAAGGAAGGTCGTGTGTACTTTCTCTTACTTGAAATTTTGCTGAGAGTTAATTACCAGTTTGAATAACAGGTGAATATAGGCAAGGTTGCACATGGTATTTGAGCTGTCAGTAAACATGCCTGTATCAATCTTGGTCTGTAATTGTCATATTCATAGTATTTCTACATATAAGTGCTAGCCTCTGTCTTTCATTATATTCATGACCAAGCTTTTGCAAATTAAAAATATATTGCTTTGTTAAAGATTATTTTCTTTTATATTTATCTTTTAGAGTTAAGATATTATACAAATTCTTTTTTGTTTAATCATGCATATTGGTAAGTGAAGATATGAATGAATTGTATTTCAGAATAGTAAGGGTTATTACAAAATATTTATTAAAAAGGAAGTGTTAGGTCTGATCTACACCAAATAACACTGTATTGGATTATATTAAATAATTTTTGTAACTGAAGAAGTTTCTCAGGGTTCTCTGATCCAGATAATTTAGATTTGCTCCATCAAAATATAGATGCTCAGAGTCCATCCCATGCCAGATATTCATTTCTCTTTTACCAAAAGGAGTTGAGTTGATGTCTGGAGAGGTTAGGATAAGGGATTCTTTTGTCATGTAAACTCTTGCAATAGCACGCTCAGATAATAGGATAACTCATTCTTAACTAGTGGAATATGAAGATAATGGTGTTCTGCTTGAAGATAAAACAAAATGAATCAAATGAGTAACTCATCATGAGACACTGCATTTTCACACAAATGTAATTGTGCAACTATTACATGGTAATACAACTCTATAGAGCCTTAAATATGTTCTCAAAAAAAAAAAATAGCACAGCCTGGAGTTGCCACTAGAATGATGGACCTCTAGTTTTGCTGTAGACATAAACTTGAGTTGCAGACTCCAGAAATGCATAGGAAATTTGGGTAAAAGTCACAGTTTACTTATTGTGAGCCCTAAAAATGAGAGCAAGAAGAAGCCACTGTGAGGTTTTCCCGTGATAGGGATTCACTTGTACAGGTAAGTAATCTGAGCCACTGCTAAGAGATAATGGCTACCCCCATGTGGAGCATTTGCCAACCTGAATTTCTGCATGCTGGCCTATGACAAGAGAGCATACTCATGGACAGAACCACCTCAAATAGCAGGCCCTACCTCTTTCCTCCTGCCTAGGTGGGTCCATCACTAGAACCCAGTCTCAAAGAAGTAAAAAATAAGACTCTGGCTACCTCACTCCTATGCTTCTTATTGCAAATGTCTTCATTCTGGCCTCTTCCACCTTGGTCAAGTTAGAAAAGTAAGAACAATTTTCCCACTTTGTTATCACCAGTAGTCCTGTGTAAAAGAGACCTTGATTCATTTAGCTTGTGCCCTGTCGAGCTCTTATAAGTTCCTTTCTATTTATATTGCCTTTACCATGTATGTAATATTTTACTTGTTTCTGGGATCTAATGTTGGGCAAAACTCAGACGCTGTTCATCATGTTATGGAGTGTTAGACCTAGCCTAGAAGACAATTAAATTAACTCACAAATAAACTGAACTGAAAGTCTGATAAATGCTACAAAGGGAAGGTTCATGGTGCTCTGAGAGCACATTAAGAGGATTTGACTTAATTATAAGGACCAGGGAAGAATTCCATGTGAAAATGACAATTGAGCTGAACTTGGATGTTGTACAGGAACTAAACAATGCAGTGGATGCTCTAGAACCTTGCCCAGACCACCCCTTCAAGACTAAGGCACTAATTCCCACCAGTGCTGGGAAAGTCAGTGGCCAACAACTTGCAGCTAAATTGTTCTCCAACTGGAAACGGTTTGGGCTGGGAAGGGACAGGTTAAAGACCTGACTGGTATCTCTAGCCATCTCTCATCCATAAAATAGAATTAATAATACTACTCCAATTACCTCAAAAAGTTTGGGGGAGAATTAAATTAAATCACATATATGATGTACCGAGTACAAGACCATCTACGTAAGAGATAGTAGAGAATAATTGTGAAGAACATGGACTTGATGACAGGCCATTCTGTCTTCAGATAATAACAATGCTATTTATTCAATGTGTGAGCTCAGACAAAGGGATAAATGGTTACAAAATTTTCAACCACAAAAATTTGCTGAAGTACTATAACCCAGCACAAAGTAAAAAAGTAAGCCCTTAGTTTTCTTATTAATACTAATTACTACCAAGTATCTTAAATTGTCAAGGATAATTGTTAGTTATCATTAATCTTTATATTTTAGTGCCTAGAATAGCATTAGAATTGCATAAATATTTTAAATGAATAAATGATCACTTCCCACTAGTAATTTATTCAACAGTACTTATATTCATTAACCATATTTATGAATTACTTTCTATGTATGGAGCCTGTTGTAGGTAAAGTTTCCCTGGTATGCCTGGAGAACTGGTGGATATTTACAATTGTCAAAGAAGATTTAAATAGTAATGTAAAATTCCGGTTTCTTTTGAAGGATATAGGCTTCTAAAAGTGGTCAACTCCAAGATTTGAACAACAAGAATATGCTTACCCATCCATATCCTATACAATTCTGTAGGCTTTTTTCATATCCCTGTCTGTCTTTATTTCTTTCTCTTGTTTGTATAATAGTTTTAAAAACTCCTGTGAATTATTAGTTATTAACTTCTCACAAGTTGCTAGGTGGTGATATATATCTGCTACAGACTGCAGAAGATATGTTCAAAGCCATATCTATTAAAAAGTTTTGTGTCATAAATTTGATGTAAAATATAGCAGTATCAAATCAGAGAGACTCTCTATAGCCTATCACCCCAAATCTACCATCATTCCTTTATGAAGTTGTCAGCCTGAAAAAAATTGTCAAAAGAATACAGGTAAGAATCGGCCCTCACTCTCTCCTATAGAGACCCATTTAAAGCAAAGTTTGAATCACTATTTTTCTTTCAGAAAAAGCAAATAGACTATTTGAGTAAAAAGGCCTTTGAGATCTTTATTTTTTTGTAATTGTTCATTCTGCACCTGATCTTGATTTTTGTTTTTCTTAATATCTTATTTATTTATTCATTCATTCATTCATTCATTTATTTGGCTGCAGCGAATCTTAGTTGAAGCACGCGGGATCTTCGTTGTGACAGGTGGGCTCTGTAGATGCAGCATGTGAACTCTTAGTTGCAGCATGTGGGATCTAGTTCCCTGACCAGGGATTGAACCCAGGCCACCTGCACTAGGAGTGCACAGCCTTAGCCATTGGACCACCAGGGAAGTCCCAGGCCTTTGAGGTCTTAATAATCAATATGAAGAGGGTACATTGGAAGACAATATGATATAAATGTAAAAATATCAAAAGGAAACACATTATCAAGATTAATCTGCAATTCATTTTGCCCAATGCAGCTACAGAGCTCCGAATCAGCCACTCTTAATTTGAGTGAGTTTATTTTCATTTAATTTTACAGATTCAACATTGAGAACAGTAATAGCTCCCCGTCATTATTCAGTCCCTACTACAGTTTGAGACATTAATGTTTTAATGCTGGGAATGGTTGCCCCATCCTGGAGAACTAGATTTTATACTTGGTATACTAGTAATATTTATTTTATCATAGCAGGTTATGGCTAGGGCAATATTAAAGTTATCACATAAGTAAAATTCAAGCCATAATAAGTCTTTGAAAGAGAAGGATGACTGACAATATGTCACTTATTTCAAAGTCTAGACTTGAGAGAAAATGATTTCTTAATTTCTTTTAATAACCATGGAAATCTCAATAATATTTCATAGCATTGTATAACATAATGAACAACCAGAAAAGCTGAGTATTCTCAGGCACCATTCTAAATGTTTTACATCCTTACCTTCATTGCTACCATAATAGCAATAATAATGTAGACATTGCTATTACCATCAGTTTACAGATAAAAAGACCGTGCCTTGGAAAACTTAATAATCTTCCAATATCATTATTTAAGTGATAAACTAGGATTTGAGCCCAGGTTGTTCAACTTCAGAGTTCTTACTCTTAACCTTTAAAAATTAATATGGATTTAGCATATAAAATATGGTATAATTGTAGGATATTAAGTTCAAAAGCTCACATGCACAGCATTTATTGAAAAATTCTATTGAGTCAAATTTTCAGCTTCAATTCAGAGAACCACCTGAGAAAAAACATCTTCAGTACATCTTCCCAAACATCTCTCCAGATTTGCTTTTCAAAATCAGATTTCCAAAAAGTAGAACTACTTCAAAAATTTAACTTAGCAAAAGAAATTCCTACGGAAAAATAGCTATATAAATGCTTGTACTTCAACATACTTTTGAATATTTCTGACCACTATCTTCTAGAGATATATATTCTCAGCTATTTTCCTTAAAGTTACCTATTATAGCAATTGTATAGAAAATAAATGATAAGGATAGGAAGACTGTTTTCCATGTACTTAAAACACAAGTAATTTTTTCATCCTCTTATACCAAATCTACTCGGTAAGTTAAAACAGGCTCAACTTGATGAAGTATGTAATTTGAAATTCTTAAGTTTGTAATTTGAATGATTACTTTCTCTCATAATCTGCTTAGGGATTTTTTTTTCATTTGTAAAGCTAGAACATTTGGCTACCTAAACACAACATCAATAGAATTTGTCACACAATCCATTGTTTCTTAAGCATTTTTTCCTGATAATTTAAATGATGATCAGTCTCGCCTCAGTGAATTCTTTACTCTTTTAAAAAAAAAAAATTATTTATTTATATTTTTGGCTGTGTTGGGTCTTCATTGCTGCGTGCAGGCTTTCTCTAGTTGAGGCGAGTGGGAGCTACTCTTCGTTGCAGAGCATGGGCTTCTTTCTCATTGCAGTGGCTTCTCTTGTTGCAGAGCACGGGCACTAGGCACATAGGTTTCAGTAGTTGTGGCATGGCGGGCTCAGTAGTTGTGGCTCACAGGCTCTAGAGCACAGGCTCAGTAGTTGCTTAGCTGTGGGCTTAGTTTCTCCATGGCATGTGAGATCTTCCCTGACCAGGGCTCGAACCTGTGTCTCCTGCATTGGCAGGTGGATTCTTAACCACTGAGTCACCAGGGAAGTCCTCTTTACTCTTCTAAAACACATCCAGTTTAACCCTCTTATGTACTCTGATTTGTCATAATTTGAGAAGTGAAAGTGAAGAACATTTCTTTCAAAAACAAATTAAGGCAAAAGAAAATATTTTAAATGTGAAAGAAATTGCAAAACTAATATTTTTAGCAAGGACAGATGTCATGGATAAAAGAGAAAATGCCTATGTATTTTACAGTCACTAATCCAAAAAATACCCAATAAGTTGAAAGTGTGATTCAAAAGGGAGATTTCCTTTTAATTTAGATATACAAACTGTTCATTTTCTTACTAAATACGAAACTTTTATGAATTATAATAAATAGTAAAAAAAAAAACTACCGAAGGAGTACGGCAAGCTATTTTTCATGCAAATGAAATTTCAGAAAACACTGGGGTAAAAAAAACTTCCAAAAAATATATTTTATTACATGTTTTTCAAAAAGTCACCACTGTTATTTGTTAAAAGGGCATAATAGGCAGAATTGGACAACCCTCAGACAGATATAAATTCAGTCTGGTGAACCATCCTTTTCACTCTGGAGTAGACCACATTTTCATGTATTGCTAAATCAGCTCTCGACTCCTCCATTCTCAACACCCCTTTTATCTATGTAGACTCATTCGTTATACGTTTCATCTCTCCAGACCAGCTCTGTGCTGCTTTCTGTATTTCTCGTCACGCTTGTAACAAGCCATCTTCCTCTTCTCTACATCCAGTCTATTTTTGCATTCACTTAAAAAAAAGTCTCTTCATAAAATCAAATTTTCTATGTTTCTTGTCAGGGGCAAGGCCTAACCTCTTACTTTTTATTTTTTATTTTTAATTCTGGAAAGACAGAAGTATGAGGAACAAAAGTATAGAATGACAAAATAAAAATAGGCAAATTAAAAAATATATTTAGAAAAATCTCTATTTTGAAGCTAAACAGCTGCTTGGCTAATACAATTGTCCATGATGGTTTAATATTATCTCTGAGCCTCTGGGACAAGGACAAAGTCCTTCAGTACAATGTATAAAGTATTGGGCTCACCACTTATTCAGCAAACAGAAATAACGAGGACCTTGACCTTTTGAAGTCCTTTTGCCTTTAGTATTCACCAGAATTCACTCCATTGCTATTATTTACTTGAATTATTTCACTGAGTTTGGAAAGAGTATATAGAAAGCATTGCATTTTCCATTCTCTATCTGCCATCTCATACCATGTATTAATAAGCTCTAGAGACTAAATGAGTATGAACATTAAATTTTATTTCAATTTATTCTTTTTCATTCAATGAAATTATTCAGATAAATTTTTGGTGCCCAAAAGAATTCTGATGTCTTAATTATGCTGGATACTGGTCGCCTTGATTAATTAGATCATGGTGGCAATGAAGGCCAAATCCTGTGCTAAACAATGGCTTTGCTTTTCCTAAGCTGCTAACTCTACCCATAACATAGGCAGATGCGTAACATACACCTCCATTAGTCAGCAGGGTAAGACAGCAACAGAGTGTGAATAGACCTGCAAAATCTATAATCACCATTGAGAAAATTGTTCAGTATGCACGTGCTGCCAATAGTGAATGAAAAGCATCTGTTTGGTTAAAAAAGATCTGGGTTGCTAGCTTTCAACTATGGCTTAGTTTAACAAGAGCAATGCCAATGGCTTTGCTATGTAACATATAAATTGTTTAAAATTCTATGAACCCCTATGTAACAGCAAACGGACATCAATACATAAAAACATTAGGGTCATATTTTCGAGATGAAATGTTTATGCACCTTTGAATGAAGAAGAATTTTTGTTTATTATGGCCAGTAGGAATACTTTTCTGCAATTGAGAATAACCAATGGTGAAATGGTCCAAAAAAGTTTCATCATTTATGCTGCTGTTGGCTGATTATTTTTAATATTATTTGTTTTACACAGTAACTTTCATTAAAGAAACCCTACCTTTATGATTATGTTATATTGATAACAATAAATATATCTTATGCTGATTATTCTACAGTTTTGATGCAAATAAGACATAATAGTACAAACCCTCAAGGATATTTCGATACAGTTTTGTCATCAAGTAAAATCCTCCAAGGATTGTTTCATTTGTCACTGGGGCCCTGGAGCCTAGTTCAATGCCTCACACAGAGACAACTCTTGGAACATGCTTGTGGAATTTCACAGACCCACTGAAGAACCATTGTACACCTACAGGTCAACGGTACATCTATGAACTGCGTGGCTGATACCTCTTTGCAGTCCTAGATCCTCAGAGGTGTGAAAACTGGGCCAAACTTTTCAAGTTTTTATCAGTTCACTTGAGAAGCACTTGGCCATAGAAAAAGGATGCCATAAGTCAAATTTCTGTGGGAGACAGGCAAGTAACATAAATCAATAATACAGGGAAGAGTGTGAAATATTAGAAAATAGTTGAAACTTGCCAACTGGGGAGACCAATGTCTCTAATGCGGGTGCTTCTTAGATGTAGCCAAGCACTGTCATTAAGTCATGAGCATCAAGGATTATCAAATAATCTGACTTCTAAGAGAATTTGAAAATCCAGAGTTTTATATGAAATCTCAGATTATTAAAGTTTGGAAACAACTAAAAATATTTAAAAGTCTCTATGAGGGCCAAACAAAGCACATCTGCTGGATGGAGTTAACCCTCACACCATAACTTTATGATCTTTTGTAAACTGCAAAGAAAATAGAGTAAGAGTTGTGAAGATCTCTTTCTAAAATATAATCTGAATTCCTTTTTTATTTGCTAATGTACAATAAAGATTGAACTGCATTATTTTTAAGGTCCCTTAAGTTGTTGTAACAACTTAACTCTTTATTATATGCAGAAAGATGTATGAAACATAGACCTATACAACAAGTCTATATAATAAGGATGTTTACCTGTATAGCCCCTGGAACATTCCAGAAATGTATTGTGTAGTCTATCATAGAAAGAGGCAGGAGGAAGTTATGGGGAGAATTGAGAGAAAAGAGTAAATTGGGCATCGTTTACACAAGGAGGTTCTGTGGTAAGTATTCACAAATCATGACTGAAGTCAGTTTGCCGCGGCAGGAGTACATGTATACAGTCTGGGATGGAAAAGGTGAGATTACTTGGAGGGCTGGTGAGAGTCTGTTTTGGTCCTTAGACTTTAGAAAAAGAAGGTCAGAGGATTTATTTTGAAAAAGAGGTTTAGGGAATCGGCAGTGAGGCTCAATAGTATGAGATATATTGTCAACAAAAGACATGGGAGGGAAAAGTTAAGAACAGGATTGTTGCATATGCTAGAGACAGAGGAAGCGTTTTAGATCTGGGACAAGAAAAGTCTTATTTAGAAGCAATGGCCACAAATAAATCAGATGGAGAACAAAACAACGGGAGCTAGCTAAGTGATTTTAAAAGGCTCACTCAAAATTGGCAGGCCTATAAAAATAGTCTGTTTTGTCAGTTTCTTAACTCAGAAGAATTTTTGACAGATCTATAATATTATTTATTCTCAAACGTGATCATTCCTTACACAAACCTGAAATATACTGGATATTTTTCTTATAAATAAAGAATCATAGAACGATTAAGAATTAATTAAGGGGCTTCCCTAGTGGCACAGTGGTTGAGAGTCCGCCTGCTGATGCAGGGGACATGGGTTCATGCCCCGGTCCGGGAAGATCCGACATGCCGCAGAGCAGCTGGGCCCATGAGCCATGGCCGCTGAGCCTGTGCGTCTGGAGCCTGTGCTCCGCAACGGGAGAGGCCACAACAGTGAGAGGCCCACGTACCGCAAAAAATAAATAAATAAAAAAAGAATGAATTAAGGATAACAGAGAACAAACAGCATACTCCCTTCCTACTGGCTAGCTTTCATTCTTTATAATCTTCTTTATCTAATTTTGAATTAAGACTGTGGAAAAAAGAGTCCACTGCACAGATAAATATACATGCTATTTGAGGATTAACAAACAAAACCATACTGGGTAGGTAAGCAGTGCAGTTCCACACCACAGAGGAGGAGATGAATCAGAAGAGGGTAAAGTAAGCTTTATTAACTGCTTACATTTATGTTGGGCACTCTACTAAAAGTTTTAACACTGTTATATCTGAAACAACTGACAGAAATTATCTGATATGTATGGTATCACTACATTTTTGAGAAGAGAGCATTGAGGATTAGAATACTTAAATAATCTGCCTAAGGTCCCTGACTGGTTGGCCAGAATTTGAATTCAGATTAGGTGGACACCAGATTCTATACTCAGAATTGCTCCACTGTGTTATTTGCCTCCAACTGGTAAAGAGAAACCATTACTGCAATTCTCAAAATGTTTTATGGTAAAGTGCCTTAGGCTTTTGTGCTTACTATCCTTTCTTCCTGAAATGCCAGTCCTCCAAATCCTCAAGTAGCTCATTTCTTTTTCTCAACCAGGTGACAATTCATTTGCCCCCTTCTCTAGAGAACTTCTCTATGTGAACTATGTCAAGTGGCTCCCTTATCCCAGTCACTCTTTCCCCTACACTGTTTTTTTTCACCAGAACAAGTTCACTACCTTACATTAACTTAATCATATCTCATCTCTGGAATCTATCTCCTTCCTCTAGAATGTAAGCTGTATGAGAGCAGTCTTCTCATATATATAGTTGATCCTGTAAATCTAACACTTAAAACCACGCCTTGCATATAGTTGGTGCTTGATAAATTTATGCCAGATTCATGAATAAGGTGTGATTGTCTAACTTGATTTTTTGATCATTTTTGAGTAAAAACTAAACTGATAATTTTGTGACTTTTTTAAAAAAAAGGATTTCATCTTATCATGTCAGAGCCTCAGGTCTCATGGAAGTAAGTAAATATAACTAAACAAGGTGTGCAATATCCTTGAGGAGCTTCAGTTCCATCCATTGTCATGACCACTCCCACCAAATGTAACAGGACAGTCAGGAACCCTGAGTTCCAGTCCCCCTAGATCTTACTCACTTTCTCAACTACTCTCATGGCCTTACCTTCCTAGTGCTTTTCACGTCACTCTTCCTGAAGTACCCCTACTCTTCAATGACTGAAACACTGCCACTAATTTAAACCGACAGGTTCAGTTTTTCCTTTCCTTTTCCCCAGAACTTTGCTTTCATTTCAAGTACAGCCCTTACTTTATAACACTGTAATTGTTATTTTCATTTCTATCTCTACCACCAGATTTTGAGATCTCAAAGGCTAGGAACATAAAATAATTGACTTAAAAATGACTATTTGACTCTGTCATGCCATTATTAATGACTGGTTCATTTTGTTTACATTTTAGACTGAACTGATCACTAAGAATGGCAAACCAATATTGGTATGCAAAATAAATTTTCAATTTTTTTATGTCTAATGTGAATTGAAACACTTTTCTGACTGCTATTCACCCATGATTAAAAAAAAAAAAAAGCATGAAGATTGCTACAATCAGGGTGAAGTAAAAAGAGCCAGTAGCAATGTACAAATAACATTCATGAGGAGGGTTAGTCATGGAATTTCTGGAAGCCTTTGATATATGGCAAACCACAACTCAAGATTAAAACCACAGTAGCCCTAAAATATCAACAAAACCTAATGCAGGTCCTGCATTATGTGTAGGGGTGTATGTGTGCACGTGTGTGTGCACACGTGTGTATGTGTAGTGTGTACATCAAATCTGTCGCTGCTCTAATTTGTCTTTCTATTTAGAAAAGAGTTTATCTGCTCCCCTAAAGTAGCTTTAAGAACGATCTTGTCTGTGGCTAATAATCTTCCTATCACTTGATCTTTAAAGAATTAGAGTGACCCCTACTGCCCAAGTTAAGTGGATAAAGTCATCACTTTTCCTAAGGAAATTTCAAATGCAAATTTTAACTTACTGCTTACAATTTCGAATCAAAGTCAGAATCCTTCATTTCACCTTAAACCCATTATTAAAACAGAATAAAAGGAGACATTTGATGAAAGTTTTTCTCCAGTAAAAATGTATGCACTTAATTTAGTCTCACAGCATATTCTACTCTTTCCAGCATGGCAAGCTTTTATTTTTTATTTTTTTTTTGTAAAATTATAATAAGCAAAGAAAAGAGGAACTGAGGTGAAATGTCAACTTGGCAGTAAAATAGGCATTTGAACAATTGCAATTGATTTGGAATGTAAAAGAAATGCATAAAGATCTGAATACAGCGTTGCCTAAAATCTCTATTTTTGCCTAATTCTCTATTTTTAAAGACTAAATTAGAAGTACTGGTTTTCTTTCACATTTTTTTTATTTTAATAGACATTAAAAGTTAATAGATGGCTTGGCTGTAGATAATAAAGATTTCTGTCATTTGCTGAAGTAATACAAATCAATATAAAAGCTAGAGACTGCAGTCACAGCAAAGACCTCAGTATGGGGCTACCAAGAAAGATGACATCTCAAATTTTCACAGGAAAAAAAATTATAAAAGAAGCTGTTCTTTGAACTGCTAGAAATCCATTCTACCTTTTTAGATAATGTGCCTTAACTGAATTTTTTTTAAAAGCCACTTTGGAGACCTTAAGAATTTTTTGGAGCCCACTTAGGTTTTTAGTATTGAATGTATCTTTTTACAAAATGTAATGTACCACCACATTGACTTGCATTAAAAATTAAAATACTTTGAAAACTTTTTTAACCATTTCAGCCAAAAAGGCTTCCAAAAGAAAACAAATGGGCTACAAAATACTGCTCTAGAAACCTATGTCTGCATCCATGGTATCAATAAAATATTGATTAATGTCAAATAAAATTAGTTTTACAACATCAAAAATGATTTTTACAATTATAGAAGTAACTACATTTTGGATATAATTTTTTCAGAGTTATTTTCATCATAAGATAGTCGAACCCCAAACTCTGTGATGGTTTAACAGATGTGCTATAGAGATAAAAAAAAAAGGATTAGTATAGAAAATTCTTAATACATAATGTAACATCTCAAGCTAACTTTGTAATGAGTAGTGTTGGTTTGTGCATGGATCCTCCCTAAATAAGAAATCGATTTGATTTATTCTGTCCATTCATTTTTAGCCTTGATGTTTAGGGATCAATTTTTTTCAGAGGATAGTTCTAAAAAATCCATGCCACAATGAATGAGGCTAAAGTAGGATTTGGAGTATTGAGAATACATAGCTTTAAGGAGAAAAAAGGTGACAGAGGTAGGGAGATGTTAAAGGATAGAGATATTAATGCACTCTATATTACTGTTACTAAATGCATTTGTTCAGCATGGTTTATTTGGTTTCTGCTTAAATTATATTGATTGTTATAAATATGATATCGTACAATTCTTTTACTTCTTACATCACTAAATAATTTAAGACCTGTCATAAAGAAAAATGCCAACTCCTCAAATTTAAGACAGTTTTGCTTTTATACCAGTACATAAAATTTAAATAAATTTCCTATTTAACAATATATATATTTTAGGTAGAGGAATATTATTAGCAAATATTGCATTATTTCATAAAGTTATCAAATTCTTATGTTAAAATTTATATCTGTAAAAGGAGGCTCAAGAACAGAAAATTCACACACTTACTGTCAGCATAAACTTTAGTAAAAAAAAAAAAAGAAAAAAGAAAAAATCCATAGACAATATACCATCTGTCTCCTAAACCATATGAAAAGAAAAGCTTTGAAAATTCAGCCGCTGCTAATGTGACATGTTGAAACATTAATCACCCCCTTAGGCCAGTATAATTGTAGCTCCATGTTAATTACCTAACAATTAACAGCAGTAATTTCCAAGGGGCAATCAATGAATTAGCTTGTGATTTTTCCCACAGATTTCAGTCCCACACTGCCAATCTGAATGTATTTCAAATTCCTCACTGTGGTTCATCAATGACACTTCTGGTGTATGAAATAAAAATTCATCTGCACCCTTACTAATTAGGCTCAGATATATCCCTATGTGTATTGCAAACTCTATTCACTAGCATAAAATCTCTGCCACAGGCATTTTTCCCCATTTAAAAATTCATTTTCTATTAAATTAGAAGGTCATCTAACAGGAAAATGTACTAATCAAGATTTTATCACTAATGAATTAAAGGTTTTTAATAAGCAAGTTTAATTAAGTTATCCTAACAAGTGATAACAGCTATTTACAAATTATGGGGATATGTGTTTATGCACTAGAGTATTGAGAGTTTGAAATCATATTCCTTGAATTCAGATGCTACATATTCTATACACAGAGGGAAGTTGACTAGGTGCATATATATAAGATTGAAATTTTTTCAAGTATAACAATTTGAGGGATGAGGGGTGCTTGCTTGAAAAAATTAGTTTTCTATATTTTAAATAATGAAGGACAGAGAATATTCAGTTTAACAGAATATTATCTTCTTTGCTTGATGCTGTACTTGTATTGGTGTCAATTACTTCTATGTGTTGTACATCCTAAATGTACAAATATTGTATTTGATTATTCTCTCTTGACATAATGATAAAAATTGTACTTCCAGGCGGTTATATATCATTTTAACAGACTCTCCACAAAGTAAAAGTGAAACATATATATGACATGTAACCATCTGTCTGTTGAATTTACTAATACTTTTTTTTGCCTTTATTATTGTCATATACATATACAAAGACTTTTGTTCCCTGAAGAATATCCCCTTTAAAAATGTGATGGGGCTTCCCTGGTGGCGCAGTGGTTCAGAATCTGCCTGCCAATGCAGGGGACACGGGTTCAAGCCCTGGTCCAGGAAGATCCCACATGCCGCGGAGCAACTAAGCCCGTGTGCCACAACTACTGAGCCTGCGCTCTAGAGCCTGTGTGCGGCAACTACTGAAGCCCCTGTGCCACAACTACTGAAGCCCACATGCCTAAAGCCTGTGCTCTGCAACAAGAGAAGCCACTGCAATGAGAAGTCCTCTTACCACAACTAAGAGTAGCCCCCACTCGCCACAACTAGAGAAAGCCCATGTGCAGCAACGAAGACCCAACACAGCCAAAAATAAATGATAATTTTAAAAAATAAACATAACAAAATCTTAAAAAAATAAAATAAGTGATGAAGAGAGAACAGAAGAAAGATGAACAATATGGCAATGGTAAAGTTCCAATAAGACACCCATAGGTAGTTTTGCAATTCCACCATTGGATTTTCCTTCTCTTAAAAGATTGTCCTTTAGATCCATCAACCCATAACTCAGTTCATTCACTCATAAAGCACACACCACTCTGAATATTATATCTAACATAAATCACAAATAAATATTTCATGTTATTTAATGGTGTCTTGAAATCTAGGTGAGGCATGCAGAAAAGTGTAATGTTAACTGTTTTAAAAATGGAGAGGAGGGCTTCCCTGGTGGCGCAGTGGTTGAGAGTCTGCCTGCCGATGCAGGAGACATGGTTCCGTGCCCCGGTCCAGGAAGGTCCCACATGTCACTGAGGGGCTGGGCCCGTGAGCCATGGCCGCTGAGCCTGCGCATCCGGAGCCTGTGCTTCGCAACGGGAGAGGCCACAACAGTGAGAGGCCGGCGTACCACAAAAAAATAAATAAATAAATAAAAAATAGAGAGGAGAAGTGAGAATTTCCAGGAGAAAGAGCAAACCCACTGTCCTGTATGCTTGCCTGTATGCAATGATTACTAATGAACGCATGCATTGGGGTACAGATAATTTAAGGAGACTCAGAAAATGCAACCTGGAATATTATCAACGCAAATCACTTCACTCTCAGACTCTCTTTCTTTCAGCAAGGCTTGACACAAATTATGGCTAAATCTTGTTACAAGGCACTCATCATTAAATCATACAATTTTTAAACTCAGAAGAACCTTAAGAGGTTAATTTAAAAATGAAAGAACTGAAGTTAAGTGACGTAAAGTGACCTATTTATGGTCACACAATCAGTTAATGGCAGACATAGCTTTTCTGACCTGCTAGGCTTATGCCCTTTACACCACATTATGCTGCTACACTGTCAGTAATGTCATTATTTTTGTCATTAATGTAATATTTAGCAATAATTAAGACATTTTATAAAGAATTTTGGGAGTTTGCCTCTTGCGTCCCTGACCCATTCATTCTTTTCCACCATTAACTGTTAAGTGGTAATAAAAAGAACACAATAATACCTCTTTAGGCCTATATAATAATAATAAGCGCCCAAGAAAGCCTCACTTACTGGCTTTGAAGTTACCCATTAAACTGACTTCAGTTCCCTATTATCCATCTCTATTTCCCGCCACTCCCTAATAATCTTATATATGGGCAAGGATTAGACCTTTCAAGTGAAAAAAAACAAACAAACAGTAATATAGCCATCTGTTAAATTTTACTTTCTGCAAAACGAACATAAAAAATAACATTACTGGGATTATCAAATCTACAGTGACAATTCTTCTGTTCAGTTTCTTTTTTCTAAATTTACAAAATATCTTGATATAATATCCAGAGACATGTCATAGTCATTCCTACATCTATGTTTTAATTCCATTGTTGGAAACACTATGCCTTCTTCTTATTTGACTCCAACATATTCTCAAGACTCACATACCTCCAAAATCTGCCTTCACTGCACTAGGCTTTGTCTATTTTCTTTTCTAAATCACTTACACTTTTTAATGAGTGTATGCCACAGGTTGGCTTTAATTACTAAATTTCAATGTTTTCTCTTATTTTTATTTTGATGTGTGGTGATTGATTTATATATATCTCAGCTTAAATATCACTTCCTCAAAGAGACCTTATCTGATCTGATCAATCTAAAATAATACACCCAGCTAAATTTCTATCAACACCATGATACTCTTTTATTATTTTAATTTCATTTAAAACTCTCTGAAATTATCTTCTTTATTTATTTACTCATTTATTCAGTGCCATCCCCCTGCATAATGTAAATTTTATGAAAAAAGTGACCTTATCTTTTTAAATACTGTTCCTCTGCGTCTAGAACAGAGTTTGCTTCAAATCTTGACTCAATAGTAAAATATGAAATTTTTTGCTCTAAGACAAGAAGAAAAAGACATGGATATATACTCCGATTACTTCTATTCAACATAGTCATTTATGGAAATCCTAGACAAAGCAATTATTCAAAAAAAAAAAGAAATAAAAGCCATCTAAACTGGAAAGAAAGTAAAATTGTCTCTGCTTATGACATGATCTTATGCATAGAAATAAAGACTTGACCAAAAACTGTTAGAACTAATAAATAAATTCATCAAAATTGCAGGATGCAAAATCGACATGTAAAAATCAGTTGTTTCTACATACCAACAAATATATAGAAAGGAAATTAAAGGAATAATCCCATTTATAATAGCATCAAAGAATAAAATACTTAGGAATAAACTTAACCAAAGAAGCAAGACTTGTATACTGAAAAACTATAAAACACTGATGAAAGAAACTAAAGCAGACACAAATAAATGTAAAGATATTCAGTGTTCATGGATCATAAGATAAATATTGTTAAAATGACCATACTACCTAAAGAAATATGTAGATTTTATGCACTCCCTATCAAAATTCCAATCACAATTTTTACAGAACTAGAAAAAAATATCCAAATTTATATGAAACCATAAAAGATTCTAAATAGTTAAAAAAAAAATCTTGAAAAAGAACAAAGCTGAAGGCATCACACTTTTTGATTTCAAAATACATTACAAAGCTACACTAATAAAAAAACAAACAGTATGATAGTGGCCTAAAACAGACATATAGACCAAGGAACAGAACAGAGAGTATAGAAATAAATCCAAATACATATGGTAACTGACCTCAACAGTGGTGCCAAGAATACATAAATGGGGAAAAGATAGTCTCTTCAATAAGTGCTGTTGGAAAAACTGGATATCCACTTGGAAAAGAAAATTGAACTCATATATCTTACACTATATGTGAAAATTAACTCAAAATGAATAAAAGACTTAAAAGTATGTTCTTAAACTGTAAGAGTTCTTGAGAAACATAGAAGGAAAACGTCTTGATATTGGTCTTGGCAATGTTTGATGCAAAAAACTGCAGGCAACAAAATAAAACATAGACAAGTGGAATACATAAGACTAAAAATCTGCACAGCAGAGGAAAAAATCTAGAGAAAAGGCAGCAAACAGATCGGACAAAATATTTGCAAACAATCTACATAATAAAAGATTTATATCCAAAATATATGAGCCTTCTACAACTTAATAGCAAAAGAAACAAATAACCTGATTTTAAAAATGTACAAAGGACTTATGTAGTATTTCTTCAAAGAAGACATCCATATGGCCAGCATACATTAAAAGAAGATACTCAAAATCCCTAATTTTTAGGGAAATTCAGATCAAAACCACAATGAGATGTCACCTCACATCTGTTAGGATAACCCTTACCAAAAAACAAAAGATAACATGTTAGCAAGGAGGTGGAGAAAAGGAACCCGTATACGCTGTTGGTGAGAATGTAGAATGGAAAACAGTATGAAAGTTCCTCAAAAACATGAAAAATAGAACTACCGTATGGTCCAGCAATCCAGCTTCTGGGTGTATATCCAAAAGAATTGAAATCCAGACCTCAAAGGGATGTCTGCTCTTCTGTGTCATTGCATCATTATTTACAATAGCCAAGATATCAAAGCAACTCAAATGTCCATCAAGAAATGAATGGATGAAGAAAATATGGAAGATACAATGTATATCAGTGGAATATTATTTAGAATAGTCCATCAATGGAATATTATTTACTCCATAAAGATTAGTTCTTAAAAAGGAAAGAAAGCCTGCCATTTGCAGCAACATAGAGAAAACTAGAGGACACTACAAAGTGAAATAAACCAGTCACAGAAGAACAAATACTGCGTGATTCCATTAATATGAGGCATTTAAAATAGTCAAACCCATAGAAGCAGAGAATAGAATGGTGGTTGTCAGGGGCAGGGGGTGGGTAAAAGGTGGAATTGTTTTACCATGAGTATGAATTTTCTATTACACAAGATGAATAAGTTCTAGAGGCCTGCTGTACAACAAAGTACCCATAAGTTAACAAGACGGTATTGTACACTTTAAAATATGTTGAGAGGGAGACGCAAGAAGGAAAAGATATGGGAACATATGTATATGTATAACTGATTCACTTTGTTATAAAGCAGAAACTAACACACCATTGTAAAGCAATTATACTCCAATAAAGATATTTTAAAAAATCTAAAATATGTTGAGAGGATAGATATTATGTTGTGTCTTACCAAAAAAGAAAAAGAAAAAGAAAAGAAAAGAAAAAAAAAGAAAACCAAACATAAAAGAACACAAGGAAATTTTTGGAGGTGATGGTTATGTTTAGTATTTACTTTTGGGAACATGCATACTTTCAAACTCATCAAAATGTTTACATTAAATGTATGCAATTTTTTGTGCATCAATTATACCTCAATAAAGTTTAAAAGAAATGGTTGACTAGCAGGTCTGGGGTGTTCAAGCCCTATACATTCTCAAGAAACGTCTGCCCCTTGACCTGCTCCTAGCAGACAACTTCTAAGCCCTTGGAATATGCTACCTCATAATAGTATCCTTGTTTAACCTGGGCCTTGATACACATCAGATAGTTTATGATGACAATGTGATTTATGGTGGGAGTCTTGAGCCATGCAGAATCAGTCTGACCTCTGGTGTGACTAGAGACTGAGTACCTAAGATCAACCATGTTGGTGCTCCTTGCCTACCACCAGTAAAATCCCTAGACACTAAGGCTTGGATTAACTTATCTGGTTGACAGTATTCCATATGTGTTGGTACACATCACTACTTGAATCATTAAGTATTATTCATATGACTCCACTGGAAGATGACAATTGAAAGCTTGTGCCTGGTCTCTCCTGGACTCTACCCATATAGCTTTTTCTTTTGCTGATTTTAATCTGTATCATTTCACTGTAATAAACCATAATCATAAGTATAACAGCTTTTCTGAATTCTGTGAATCTTTCCAGTGAACAACTGAACCTGAGGTTGGTCTTGGGGACCTTGGACACACAACGTCATCTGTAAGGTAACACAGCTTCCTGTGTTTTAGGAGTATTATAGTGTACTACAAACTTTTGAAACTTCATATTTTCTCCCTGCTGCCTAAACATCCCTGCAAACAGGCTATGCACACCCTGCCCAAGTGATCAGGTATACCAGCGTGATAGGGATGGCCCCTCCCTACAACAGGTTCTCCTTCCTTCCCTCCCCTGTCCATGACCTAGTAACACACCAGTGAAATCCTCTCATGCCTTTTCTTGTGTACTCCACTACCACCTTCAATTAAAATATTTGCCCATGAGTCCCGGATCTGCTTAGTTGAGCCCTACTCCTTGGTACTCCCCACTACCCCATGTGGCTCCTCCTGACCTGTGGTAACTCTGTTTCTCTAGGACCTGTGAGTATAATAAACTTTGTGTTCTGGTGCCTTTCTTGTGTTCTTTCTTGTGGCCACATCTGACTGGCCATCCTATAAAAGAACACAGAACGTCTAAGTAGAAGCTCAGAAATGTAATCACAAGTATTTTTATTTTCATTTTGTTGGTGGTAGTTTATTTGCCTTTTTTTTTTTTTGAAAAAGTGTGTTTTAAACCCTCACTACAGCTTTTGTTTTCACAAGTAAATAGAAAGGCATTACATTGGAGCAGCTTATTGGCTTTGACTGTTTATCATAATATGACTGTTTGCAATTGTTTCAAATCCTAGAGATGTTTCCTCAGCACTCCCTGCATAACTATCCAAGTGCAAATATAGCCTCAGGGGAAAAAATGATAATTTAATGAGTGACAACTGAACAAATGGATAACCCTAATTTTTAGCATTCTTGTTTTTCTTTTAAAACATAATATGAACCTACATAAAAACACATAATATATTAGTAAAATCTAGGATTTTTGGACTTATAAATGCCAATAGAGGTAATATCACATATTTATTTTATATACAAATTATCCCTCAGTTTAAATGTGTTAGTATTCAACTTTTAAGCTTTCCAAGCTTGTGAACATCATGATGGTTAACAAAATTTAAAATATATTTAATGCAACAAGGACATTATGTATCTTTAAGCTTAAGTTTCTATATACTCCAGTAGCAGTTTTTACTATTGTTGTTGAGACAGACTCCCTGGTTTTCAAAGAATTTATAAATCCAATTATTTTCATCATCAATTTTTAAAATTGTCACTCTTTTGAAATATACTCCCAAGATGAGCCCATCGTTTTGGGGCCAGCATGCTAAATAAGTCCATATTTAGAAATTTCAAAGATGGATGACATAAAAAAATACATATTTTATGTATTCAAATGTATGTACACATTTTATATCACCTGCAGGGATTTTCCATTACATTCTGATCAAAGATTACTCAATAAAGCAACACAAATCCCTAGAGAACTTTCAGTATTGTCTTTGAAGTATAATGTTTTGAGCCGTGACAAAAAGTAAAACTAGGTATAAAGAAAAAAAATGTAGCAACAAAAACAACTTCTTTAAAATGTAAAATGCTAGGAAACGGGAGAGATGTATATATTTAATGGAAAAAAGAATTCCCCAAATAACCATTGTTTTCCTCGATTTGATTTGAACTTAATGATTCACAGAATTTTATTCCACCCAGAAAACTATAGAGTATCTCTCTCACTTGTAAAAATATTGCCAGTTCTGAAAAGTCTGTTCAATTATCTGTCCTTTAATTTTTTTAAATCACAGATAAGCTCAAAAGTCTTAGTTCGCCATCTCTTATTTTAACCTAGTGGATATGGGGCATGGTTTCAGTTTTTCCTCATGCAACAGCCATGAAATGGCTTAGGTTAAAAAATTGAAAAGCATCTTTTACTTTCCCCCCGTCACAAGTCCTAGATACACAGCACTCTTTCTGTAACAGAAACTGGACCTTAACACCCCAGGTACTAATCTCTGAAGCTACCAGGACACGTTTCCCTATGCTCTGGTTGTCTCTTTCAACACCTAGGAAAAAAACATTTTCCTAAGAAGAACTGAGCATATTGAACAGGTAGCAATAGTGATGGGATGTATGTGTCCCTAGGATAGATTCTATCGATAGAAAAATTCTTGGAAGCAGGGGTTACTGACATTGAAGTTTACTATAAACTTCCGAAGTTATAGCAATTAAATCATCAGATGGTTGGGGCAGGAGTCATTGCAAGGGGGCACAGCGGTGCTAAATGAATTTGATTTTCCACTCAAATCAGGAAATTGTATGACACTGTGAAAATAGTTACCTCTCAACAGTAGACTTGAGAACAACCTGACCAAAATGTGATTAAACCAGAGTCTGAGGAAAATATTGTGACCCAAGAATTTTATACCTAAGTAAGTTATTTTTATTAATTTTTTATATCTTCTATTTTCTAAAAAAAAATATGGAGATATGAATATCTACAGTGGAAAGGTAAAGGCCCCTGAGATCCAAAATACAATTTGCATAACCTGAAATAAAAGTATTTTATTCTAATAAAAATATTTGAATATTATAGTAAGACTATTCAAAAAAGTGTCTATTTTCAAATAAGTATGTAAAAATCAATAGCTTTTTTGTGCCAGTAATAATTAATTTGAACATATAATACAACAGAAAATCCATTCAGAATACCAACAAAAATATGACATAGTTACAAATAAACATAACAAGAAACACACAAAAATTTACATAAAAAGAATTGCAGGGCCTTACTGAGGGATATAAAAGAATTGAATAAATAGACAAATTATATCACTGAAGAGTTATTGTAATAATGTATAGATATAATGTGTCAATATTAATCCATATTTTAATGCAAGCACTTAAAAATGTTGTATATTCCCTCACCTGGTAATATACTTTGAAATTTTTATTCTATGGTGCTACTTATTACTGTATATAAAGATGCAGATGCAAATATGCTTATTATGGTGATTTTTATAGTAGTTAAATTATCAAAAACAAATTAAATATCTAATAAAACACACTAGTAAATCTATGATAAATCTATATGTTATTATGAGGCCATTATAATGAACATAATTATAAAAAGAAATAAATAATAGTTTCTTATGTTTGAACGTCATGATCTTACCATGTACTATACAATTCCATATTTAAAAAGGAAAGGAAGGAACTGGGTAATGACAACATTCTTTTTTAAACTAGAGAAATGCCATTTAGACATTATTTTTCTCATATAATAGACATTCTTCAATTGAGGAAAACCACTAGGATAAGTTCTCAAGTCATAAAAAAATGATAAATAACCAATGATTATCTTTGGGGAAAATTATAAAGTCATTATTGACCTAAATACAATCATTCCAGTGAGATGTGAGTCTGCTCTGCTTATTAGTGCCTTCCCATAATTCTTTCTCAGGCTTGGACCTAAAAAGAGCACTTTGGGAGAGATGATCAAACTAAACTGGGCACCTCACACTGGAGAATGCCTGGCATTCTCAGTGCATCATTGACTCTAGGGCAGGCAACCAGGGCCCTATCTCTGCCCCACACCTTAGTGAGTCCTTCTCTCATCTCCCCTCCACTGTGGCACTGACAGTGCTGCAGCATAACCTGATGAAAAGGACATAGCCTAACAGGTCGGTAAGCGTGGGTTCTGCTGTTGACTGTTTGCGTGACTATACATAGGTCACTTTACATTCCTTATATGCAGTTCCTTTATTTTTACATTAAGATTTTGAAGTACTTCTGAGTTTAAAAAATAGTATACCTTTTACAGTAATATTGGCATAGTTGCTGCTGTCTTTACTTCTATAGCTGGTATCAAGGGAATTTGATAATCAGAGTTTCCTTCCATCCTGTTTCCCTTGAGCTCTGCCAACACCTTGATTCATCTGTGTTTTTTACCTAGTGGAGGGACGCAAATTCTTATTTCCAAAGTTCTAGATCCTCAGTCGTTCATTTAATATTGACTTAACACATTTGCTGTTAATATTCATAAGCAAATAATCAGGTTATAAATTATCCTGGCCGGGCCTCCCTGGTGGCGCAGTGGTTGAGAGTCCGCCTGCCGATGCAGGGGATACGGGTTCGTGCCCCGGTCTGGGAGGATCCCATATGCCGCGGAGCGGCTGGGCCCGTGAGCCATGGCCGCTGGGCCTGCGCATCCGGAGCCTGTGCTCCGCAACGGGGGAGGCCACAACAGTGAGAGGCCCGCATACCGCAAAAAAAATAAAAATAAAAAATAAATAAAATAAAATAAAATAAATTATCCTGGCCAACTTAGTAACACTCTTCTCTCCTGATTTATAGGCACGAACAGCCATAAATGACTGGGGAGCAGCCTCAGCTTCCAGTTTAATGGCGCTGGGACTGTGTTCCTTGAGGGAAGCTTCCTCCTTTGGAAACAAGGGCCTTCGTACCTACTGATTCCAAGGCTGGGGAAGTATGAAGACTCATGCTGTGAATGGGTTGTTATATATGAGAGTAAAAGGTACTCCTACTCTAATGCCTTGGTTTCCAGCCCTGGGTTTTGTGGCCATAGTGGAAGTAACACCATATATATTGGTTTCTAGTATGAGGCATATACCATACCCTATAGGAAAACTCCCACCTCAAATGTACTGTTCAGAATTCTACTCACTGGAAAGATTTACCTCACAGTTGTCTTTCAGGATTACCCTGCCTGGAACTGTTTGAAAATACAGACAGTAGATAGCCAGTTTTGGTTAGTACCAACAAACCATGCAGATCCATCTGTAATCCAGGCCTCCAAATATTTATCTTTGGTTAACTGGTTATAAGAGCTATCCAAAGGCCAAAGGAGAGGTCAGAGAAGGGTAACAAAACAACAAGGGAAGGTACCATGGATGCCTGAGCCAATTATTTGTGCAATTTGCATGTGTCTTCTGGATCTAGTCTCTCCTATACCATCCCAATTTAATGGCAGTGCATGACAAACTTATTTATTTATTGGAATAGAAAACTTTGAGTTTGCAATAGGCAACTCAGGTTTAATATTTACTTGATGTCCTACAGTCAGATGTTTAGTCTTTAACAGGGCCCATTAACCAGGACCTGCTGCTCAAATGGAGAATCATTGTTGATAAAATCTGACAAGACATTGCTCCAAATTATGGATCTGCCCAATGTTTCTCTTATTGGAGCTCAGCAGAGTCTCCATAAAGCATCCCTAAGTGCAAAACACTTTAAGTATCATAGGTCATGAGACTCAAGTCTCAGGCAGGTTACACAGCAGCCTGGACTTGAAGAGCTCTCTTTTTCTGTGTTACTGCTTTCCTAAAGTTTATGGTAATCTGCCGTCATTCCCTAGACCCACCTAGTTTTAACACTGGCCAAAAGGAGAGTTTAATGGGCACTTGATAGATATCATCATCTTTAGCATCTTTGGTTTTTAATTAGCTTATTCACCAAATAATCTCTTTTTTCTTTCTTTTTGCAAGTTTTAATCCTTTCCTTGATCTTAGCAATAGCCTACTAGACGTTACTTGCAAATGTAAAAATGAAGTATTTAATATTCATAATATTTAAAAAATCAACATCAGGTTCATTTAAACAATATTTAGACACTCATAGAACCAGCATTTGCATAATTTAAGATGGCAAATTTTAAATGATAGAATAGAATAGTAATGAGTGTCTGTAGTACTATGTTGAGAACAATTCTGAAGACATATTTGACTGCAGCTGGAAACTCTGTTCTGATGATACAGTGATGCCTGTCATGGACACTGGAGAGAGTACTGTTGACTGATATTCACATATTTTCCATCTAGGCCTTAGTGAGTCTATGTGAAGAACTGTCCCTTTTCTGATGTGACATTACAACTATTGTATATGCTATTCTGTCTAGAATCAGAAGTAGGTTTTTCTTTAAATTAGAAATATTTGCATGCTTAAAATGCATCAAAATATATATCAAATAATCTGAGCACATAAAAATGTGTTACATTTTAATTTTTTCTCTTTTATTTCCTGATTTTATCCAAGTTAAGTTTTATGTAGCATCTATGTGATGTGAAAAGTTTGAAAAAACATGATTGACACAAATTTCTTGTACAGACTAGCAATGATCTGACATAGAACAATGCATAGGGCTTGAAATGAGCACTTTTCCCCTTTTGGGTCAATGATATAAATTTACATTCTGGATTGCCTTGAAAATGTTATGTTTAGTAATATAGATGAAATGCTGGTTAGTTAGGCTGTCAAAATGTCATCGATCAGCTTGTGATTTAGTTTCTCACATTGTCTTATGGAAAATGGAGACTTCTCATGCACTTCTTTGCACTTATGCAAGATAAATGCAGTCTGGTTTGAATGCTTCAAACACATTTCCTCAAATTAAATAATATGTTGAACATATTGACATCAGGTGACATTTGGACCTATATGTATATCTCCTGGCTAAGAGAAGTCTTTTGATATAAATATTTCAGACACATTTTATAAAGATATTTTAATTTTTTCCTCTTTTTTATGTTTGTAGAAGATGTTATTTGATATGCTTTCTTTAGAACATACTGTGCGTTATCATAATTTGATTAAAATTTAACTTAACTAGATCAGAGGTTATATATTTATTATGTATAGGAATCTATAAGAATTAACTACCTACCTTTTATCATAGTCTTATCAAGGGCATTTAACAAAATGTCTTGGTCAATCAGCTATTTTCAGGTTGAATTTATCAACTGATAATCATATAAAACCCACTTGGAAGGTTCAAACTACTTCACAAAAATCCATTATTAAAAACAGTTCTATTTAGATTTTTATTGAAGTAAGATTACTTAAAATATTACATTAATTTCAAGTGCACAACATAGTGATTTGATATTTCTATAGCTACACACCACATAAAGTTATTTTTTAAATTGGCTATATTCCCTGTGCTATAAATTACAGCTTTGTATCTTATTTATTTTATACCTAGTAGTGTGTATCTCTCTATCCCCTTCCCCAAGTTGCCCTTCCCCCCATCTCACTTAGGTTGCCTAAATATTTGGGGCATTGTAAATAATGCTGCCATGAACATTGACGTGGATATCTCTTTTCAAATTAGTGTTTTCATTTTCTTTGAATATATACCCAGGAGTGAAATTGTTGGATCATATGATAGTTCTATTTTTAATTTTTTTGCAGAAACTCTATACTGTTTTCCACATTGTCTGTGCCAGTTTATATTCTGACTATCAGTGTTGTAGGGTTCCCTTTTCTCCATGTCCTTATCAACACATATTATTTGTTGTCTTTCTGACTATAGCCTTTCTGACAGGTGTAAGGTGATATCTCATTGGGGTTTTAAATTGTATTTCCCTGATGATTAATGACATTGAGCATCTTTTCATGTGCCTGTTGGCTATCTATATATCTTTTTTGGAAAAATACTTATTCAGTTCTCCTGTCCATTTTTTAAACAAGTTGTTTGGTTTTTTTAATATTGAATTATATGAGTTATTTATATATTTTGGATATTAACCCCTTATCAGATACATCACTGGAAAATATCTTCTCCCATTCAGTAGGTTGACTTTTTGTTTGTTGATGGTTTCCTTTACTGTGCAAAAGCTTTGAAGTTTGATTAGGTCTCATTTGTTTATTTTTGCTTTTGTTTCCCTTGCCTGTGAGTCCAGTCCAAAAAGATATTGCTAAGACCAGTGTCAAAGAGTGTACTGTCTATATTATCTTTTAGGAGTTTTATAGTTTCAGGTCTTACATTTAGCCCTTTAATTCATTTTGAGTTTACTTTTGTATGTGGTATGAGAAAGTAGTCCAGTTTGATTCCTTAGCATGTAGCTGTCAAGTTTTCATAATGCTACTTATGGAAGAGACTCTTTTCCCCATTGTATATTCTTGCTTCCTTTGTTGTAGATTAATTGACCATATGTGTGTGGATTTTTTTCTGGGCTGTCTGTTTCATTTCTATTCCATTGATCTATGTTTCTGTTTTTGTGCCAATACAATATTGTTTTAATTACTGTAGCTTTGTAGCATAGTCTGAAATCAGGGAGCATGATACCTCCAGCTCTGTGTGTATGTGTGTGTGTGTGTGTGTGTGTGTGTGTGTGTGTGATTTTTTTTTTTCTCAAGATTGCTTTGGCTATTCAGGGTTTTTGTGATTCCATACTAATTTTAGGATTATTTGTTCTATTTCTGTGAAAAATGTCATGGGTCTTTTAATAGGGATTGCATTAAATCTATAGATTGCTTTGAGTAGTATGGATATTTTAATAGTATTAGTTCTTCCAATCCATGAGCAGGAGATGTCTTTCCTTTATTTGTATTGTCTTCAATTTCCTTTATCAATGTCTCAGAGTTTTCAGAGAATAGGTTTTTACCTCCATGGTTAAGTTTATTCCTAAGTGTTTATTTTTTTTTTTTTGATGCAGTTTGAAATGGGATTGTTTTCTTGCTTTCTCTTTCTGATAGTTCATCATTAGTGTATAGAAAAGCAACATATTTCTGTATATTAATCTTATATCCTACAACTTTACTGAATTTATTTATTAGTTTTATAGTTTGGGGCAGCGTTTTTAATGTTTTTATATATTGTATCATATAATTTGTCAACAGTGAGAGTTTTGCTTCTTTCCTTCTAATTTGGATGCCTTTTTATTTCTTTTTCTTTGTCTGATTGTCCTTGCTAGGACTTGCAATACTATGTTGACCAGAAATAGTGAGAGTGGACATCTTTGTCTTGTTCCTGATCTTAGCTGAAGGTTTGAGTATGATGTTAGCTGTGGGTTTCTCATAAATAGCCTTTGTTATGTTGAGATATGTTCCCTCTATACCAACTTTGTTGAGAGCTTTTATCATAAATGGATGTTGAATTTTGTCAAATGTTTTTCTGCAACTATTGAGATGATCGTGTGATTTTTATGCTTCCTTTTGTTAATGTAGTGTATTACATTGATTGATTTGTGGATAGAGATAGAGCTTATGCCTCATCAAAAATGCTAATTCTGATGGAACCCAACCATGGCTATCACAGATCAGAGTAACCTCCTAGCTAACATTCTAATTATTCTTAATTCTCACCCCACTCCCCATCTAGAGAATAAAAAGAAATTGATTCATGGACCTTAAGGAGATTTGAGAAATTTCATGTTTCAGTACCACGCCACTGGAGGTTAGTTGCAGACATACTGTCTATAGCTGTTTGACTTTCTCTTTTTGGAGGGAAACTCAATTGATTATCCCATTCCTTTTCCGAGAATAGTCCTACACTAAAGGGTCTCTCTTGCCATTAATGGGAAATTTGTTTTCCTGTGTAGCAATAGGATCAAACATCCTTAGAATCAAGCATCAATACAACTGATGGATGACCACAAAGTTTTGAGGAACTGACAATATGGCAGACTTAAAATAGGAAGAATAAATGAAGGCTAAGTTGGAGTCTTAAAAAACTGTAAAACACATGTCCAAGTGATTTATTTAGATCTTTTTGTAAGTGATCTAAAATTATTTGCAATACTTTTTTCTCATGCTTCAAATAATGTTCAAATAATCACATAAAATATTATGTACCATATTATCTTCATTCATCTTTTGAAAAATAGATGGAATTTTGTCTGTTTTTCTTCAGATGTTTCAGAGAATTTTCTTTCAGCTTTTAGTTTATGAATGTAAAATCTAGATTGCACTACTGCAACTATAAATAACTTTCCAATTTATTGCATGTTTAATGAAAGACAAACCTTATTGAAGATACTGGTTAACTATTCCCAATCAACTCCCCTTCTTCTTAGCCTTGATTTGGCTCAGGAATCTGTCCCACACATAGAGTCATACACCTCCAGAGAATGTTTTCATCCTAAACCTGTGTTAATCATGATTGGGACTTTAAGCTAATTGTGATTGTCCCATTCACTTTGAGAGATTAATGAAGTAATAGTAATTTGATAAAATTTTGGTCAATGAGGCAGGAGGGAAAAAAGATCTAGAGGGTTTCTGGTAAAAGTTTCCTTTCTCTTAAAAAGAGATGCAAAGGAAGAAATGGTCCTTTTCTTTTGATGAACATTTTTCACTGCTATGTGAACATAGCAGTGTCTTGCAATCATTAAGAAAATACTGGGCTTCCCTGGTGGCGCAGTGGTTGAGAGTCCACCTGCCAATGCAGGGGACGTGGGTTTGTGCCCTGGTCCAGGAAGATCCCACATGCCATGGAGCGGCTGGGCCCGTAAGCCATGGACACTGAGCCTGCGCGTCCAGAGCCTGTGCTCCGCAATGGGAGAGGCTGCCACAGTGAGAGGCCCACGTATCGAAAAAAAAAAAAGAAAATACTGACACACTGAAGAGGACAAAGTGAAAAGATAAAAAACAACAATTAAAAAATAGAACCATGTGTGATTGAATCACTGGATTAGCGAAACCTGGAACTGCCCCAATTTATTACATTTTTCTTATGATTTTATGAAATTTTTGTTGTGATTTTCCCTAATTGTAGAAAAAAGCCACCTCCAAATATTTTCAAAGTTGTATTTCCTCTTATATGGAGTGGAATGAGTGTGAAAAGAAAAGATATCATGATCTGAATTTATTTTAACTGGAGACTATCAGTCCTTTTATCAAATTTTTCAAAACCAGTTTCCTCTTTGACATTATGATTAATGTAAATTTTAATACATTCACTTAAGGAACCTTAAAATTACATTTTTAAAAGTTTGATGTGTTACATAAAACTAAAATAGGTTTATTTTATTCTTGTACATATGAAATACAATTTACTTTTTCCATATTCTTCGTAATATATTTTTATATAGTCATTACACATAATGTCCTGACATGTAATGTTATTATTAGAGTTTCTTTCTCCGTTTTAATCAAAAATCTCCTTATCTGTGAAAAGTTTAATTTATTAAAACATAATAAATGTACATCCAACTTTAACCCTAATTTATGCAAATTAGATATGTTTTTGACATTCATAATATCAGGTTTTGCAAGTTTCACATTTAAAATGTGAAAATATACAAACATCAAAACTTCATTAATCATCTTCTATATAATGTATGTTTTACTTTAAAGAGATAGGTATATGTAATTTTAATGTCAACCTCAGAATCACCAAAGAGTACCCTGGCAATCAGTGGAAAGATTTAATAGGTTTTCTGTCTTGTTCTTAATTTGCTGAAATTACAAAATCAATACATTCAGTTGTAGCTGCAGTTACTCGTTTTACTGCTTTAAGATAAAGTCTACCAGAAAGTAACCTTCACTTTCAATTTGTAGCTCAGAACATCAGGTTGCTCTTGGCCACTAGTTAAATAGCCTGTTCTCGGCCATCCTATGTAAGATATTCCAAATGTGTTGTGGTTCCATTTCCAAGGAGATACATACTAAAAGGAACTGTGATTAATTCAGAAAAAGCAGAAATTAAGAGTTTTACACTTTCCCTCTTCCCCTTTCTCTTCACAATATACTGATGTCTTTATTTAAAATGTATTTATTTAGCTTGAGCTCATCTGAATTCTTCCTACAATCTTCAACTCTGGATTTTAGATTGGCATCAGATGTCCACAGCACTCTCCACCAAAATAAGTCTTATTCTGTCTGAACTCTATATTACCTCTAAGATTCTTGTTACAAGGGCACATTCCTGCCACTTTTAAGATAAGGGAATGCTACCAAGTAAAGTTGGGTTAATACAAAATAGACATGTAAGTACATTTCTAAGATTTTAATTTGGGAAAAAATGAGATATATTAAACAGCCACTTTAAATGTCAAAGACACTGGAAATGACAAAGGGATTTTGTGTATTAAAGCTATAATGTTTTTTTCATTGTAATAAGTCTCAATAAACATGGACAAAATCTCTATTGAAACTTCAGTTTTCCAATGTTATCACATAGTCTTCCATGTACACACTTTTACACTATTTTTCATATTAAGAATTACCCTCTGTGTACCAGAAAAGAAGCCCCAGCCAACATCTCAGTGGCAGTTTTGTGAGAACCTGAGCAGAGAACCCAGATATGCCATACCTGAACTTTGGATCTATGGAACTGTGAAATAATAAGTAGGTGTTGTTTTAATACACTACATTTTAGGCAATTTGTTACATAGTCATAGAAAACTAATACAATTAATGTTACTAGTTAATTAAAGAAAGTTCATTCTTAGTAAGCAGCCATTGGTGATGGTATGGGAACATATACTAAGCTGCATCCAGGAGCATTGTTTCAGCTGAGGATAAAGTAACTGCATGATTTTTTAGAAAACGTGCTCTGTGCTGAGAACACTATCTAAAGAGGGTGAGAGTTTGGGAAGAGAAGTAGGACAGGACTTGCATTAACACTGGACTTCCACGACTCCCGTGGGAAAAGAAGAAAAAGAAGTACAACCCTTCTAAGAAGAGAAATATCCTAAAATTCTCTGCAGGATCTGCCTGCATATCTTATGCTCATATACACTAAAGTAAAGCCAACCAATAACGCACGTGTAGCCGGGTGCACTCATCTCACAATCAGCTCCTACCTTTTGGCAGTGACCTTTTGGAAAGTAAGGTATACGAGTCTAAGACACCCATGCCTTCTAACTGTATTCAACACCCAAGGATATGAATGGCACACAGACATCTCTAGATAACTGAGGAAATTATTCCTCACTAAAGATAAGGATTTGAATGAGCAACCAAAATACCTGATCCCAGAGAAAACAGAGATTATTTATGGAACAGTGATGAATTCGAATCCATGTCTTCAGAGAAAGTCAAGGAGATATTTTATCCATAAAGTAATAATGATGAGCTGCCTTGGAAAAGGGTTAAGTAGAGAACAAAAAAGAGTGTTTCAAAATTTAAGATAAGATTGTCAAAATTATAAAATATTTTAAAAACCAAATGTATGGCCTTAATCATAAAATGATATCTGACTTTAAACAAAGTTAATAATTTACAAGATAAAGTCAAGGAAATCCTCAGAACATAGAAACAAAAAGCAGCAAAGTTGAAAAAAAAATGTACTTCTCAGAATTTAAGAATTGCAAAAATAGGGACAAATAATCAATTTATGATAGAAGAAAAAATTCCTGAGCCCCATCCAAAAATCTTCAAAACATAACAGAAATAAGTGTTATAAATTTAAATAGAAGTTAATATTTACTAAATATTAACTGGGTTGAAGTCTTTAGTCCAACTTTTCCAGAAATGAGCATAATTAGAGGGCAAAATAAGCCTTTGAATTAACAAAATTTTAGGGGAAAATGTTTATACAATCTGAGGAGTACACAGACCTTCTTAAGTAACATCTAAAAGACAGAAACCGTAAAAAGGAATATTGATGAATTTTATTTTATGATATTTTAAATTTCCATATACTGAAAAATAGCATTAAAGTTTACAACAAACACAGAAAGAGAAAGACAAATACCATATGATATCATTTATATGTGGAATGTAAAATATGACACAAATAAACCTATCTACAAAACAGAAACAAACTCATGGACATAGGGAACAGACTGGTGGTTGCCAAGGGGGAGGAGAGGGATGAAGTGGGAAATTGGGGTTAGCAGATGTAAGCTATTATATATGGAATGGATAAACAACAAGATCTTACTGTATAGCAGAGAGAACTATATTCAGCATCCTATGATAAACCATAATGGAAAAGAATATTTAAAAAGAATATATATATATATATATCTGAATTACTTTGCTGTACAGCAGAAAATAACACATTAAAAATCAACTATACTTCAATAAAAAAATTAAAAAACAAAACAAAACAAAAAGTTTATGACAAATAAACATATTATATATTGGAAAAATTATTAGTCTCCAGAACTTGTAATGACTTTCTATAAATGAGTAAAGACAAATAACAGTAAAAAATAGAAACTTTACTAAAAAGAATATAATGGTCAATAAATATTTTAAAAGTCTATAAACTGCTTCATTAGTTAGCAAGATGGTTATTTAAATAATATAATTTTTTGTTTAGTTTTATTTTTTTCCCAACAGATAGCAAAAACTAAAACTATATAGATATTTATCATATCATGTACTGACATGAGTATGAGGAAAGAGAAATTTCCATATGGAGTTGTTAAAAGCTAAACAGGTAGAACTTCTTGGAAGGCCATTGACCCATACCTATCAAAAGCTGAAATGCACAAATCAACCTGCTCCTTCATTTAACAGCTATTTACTGAGCATCTACTTACTAATTATAGACATTGTTCTAGGCACTGAGGATAGAGCAGTTAATAAAGGATGAAAGGTGTCTGCCTTCAGGGAGCTTACATTCTTATTTACACTGCATTGTATATTTTTAAAACTTCATATTTTCCTGGGAATTTCCTGGCGGTTCAGTGGTTAGGACCCGGTGCTCTCACTGCTGAGGTCCTGGGTTCAATCCCTGGTGGGGGAACTAAGATCCCGCAAGTCACGTGGTGCAGCAAAAAAAAAAAAAATTATATTTTCCCGTTGCCTCAACATCCCCACAAACAGGCTGTGAACATCACACCCAGGCAACTATGTGCACCCATGTGGAAAGGATGGTCCTGCCAATTCCCCCTGCTTATCCTCACCTGACTATGGCCAAGTGACATGCAAAACACCAATGAAGTCCTCTCATGTCCTTTGCTGTGTACTCCTCTGTGACCCTCAAAAAAAGCACTTGCCCGCAGGTCTTCACTGTCTCTCAGCTTTGCACCTGCATAGAATAGCTCACTCTGGACAGTGTCTCTTATGTGACCAACTGGGTGGCAAGTTGTGCCTCCCTCCTCTAGGACCTGTGAGGAAAAGAATTTCCCACTTTCATGTGCTTCTCCATGGTGTTATTCTGTGTTTACACCAAACTGAGCACCAGAAACCCGACTTTTAAGTAACATAATTATTTCTTACAACACATACACCTTAGCAAAACAATCACAAATGCTCATAAAGTAGCATTTATAAGGATGTCCATTGTAGCCTTATTTATAACAGTGATAACCCAGAATGCACTGAAATGTCCATCAACATGGGAAGAACTAACCTAATTATGATTTCTCCATATTAAATATAATAAGCTTCTGTTAGAAAGAATGAGGCAGAGCTATGAATACTAGCAGGCAAAAATCTCCAAATTATGCTATCAAGTGAAAAAGACAAGTTGCAGAATAACAAATTAAATGACTGCATGTACTTTTCAACAAATATTCTCATGTATTTCTTTTTCAATCTTTATCTCCCTGGACTTATATATTTATTATATTATATTTGTCTATTCTATCTCCATAGGAAATGTTTGAATCTATACATATTAATTAGTCAATGAGTTAGTAGTGGTTATTCCTGGTGCAATGAGTGGGATCTGGGAAGATGAAAAATCATTTTATATTTTTATTACATAAATTTTATTTTGTTTAAATTTTAAAGGAAAATGTCTACAAATTGTCAGGCAGGCAAAGTCAAATAACCAAGGAACACATACTCTCTTCCTCCTAGAGCAATATTCAATGGAGAAAACTGCCAAGACCAGAAGAGTAGCAGATAAGCAGGTCCCCAATTCTCATGTGTCTTATACAACATGTAGAGCTCCATTAAGGATCTCCATCAGACTCCAGGTGAGGTACCCTGACACGCAGCTTGTGTGATTTTTTAGCTGCAGGTGTAAGGAAAAACCAGCTTCTTACCTGGTCACTCAAGGGCCAGGATACAAGAGAAATATGATCTGGCAAAGTCTTTAATCCAGCACTAGCCTGGAAGCTAATTAACTGCAGTGGGGGTACCACTGGCCCCTCTTTGGCCTGATTAAGGGTTAGGTTTCAAGCCTCGCTGTTGCAGCTAAATGATACTGGTTGCTCTATTTGCCATATCAGCATTCTTGCTTAGGGAAGCAACAGCTTCTTCTCTGGCATGATTAAGGAGCTGTGGTCCCAACCTTGAGGCTAGTCAAGTTTGATTGCCTTAAGCATGGTTATGTAGCCAATTTCCATGGAGTTTTGTAAAAGATCCTATTCATTTTTGGAAGCTAACCTGCAGGAAGTCAGTCTTGGGCAATATTTTTCTTAAGAATTAATATATTTTAAAATGTGAGTTAGAGGTAATACAATAATTGTTAACATATTAAATTTGTATATAGTAGGGACAATGGTAATCTTGGAAAAGGTGGTAGTGTTTGAGGTAAAAGACTGAGGTCATAGGGGAAAAAATGGATGGTGAGTATATAAAGCTTTCTGAGAAATATGACTTTGAAGGAGAGGTAAGAAGCAGACAATTAACTGCTACCGTGTATGAGTGGTTGAGAGAAGGTCCAGAAAGATGATTTAAATTGTGTGCAATGAGGGTGTGGGGAGCCTGTGGGGAACGTCAGTGAGAGTGAAATGAGAAGGAAGAAGAATCATGGAAGAGAGAGCATGATGGGCGAGTGCTGACAGTCCATGAGCGCGAGAATGTAGCAGGAAGGATTGTCCCTGCTTGGGAGAATGAACTCCTTTTCCATTATAGCTAGAGGGAAGGGAGAAAGGATGGTGCACAGGCCAACATTTTTGGAGATTTTTATGATGAAATGTTGAGGGAGGTTCTATCTGATAGTTTCCAGTTTATCTGAAAATTTGAAAGGAATTAAACATTTTTTCTAAGAATCAAAGGAAGAATACTCAGTTTGAAAAAAAAGAAGATATCTGAAACAGTTGTCATGGAGGATGAGATGGATTTTTTTCAGCAGTGCTCCACATGAATACAAGTGACAGCAACTTGCATATTGTGTTGTTTCCCCAACAGTGCTAAACAGGTTGGGTGTGGATGTGAAAAACACAGATATTTGGATTGATTCAGAATTGGGCATTTTCCAGTTTAGTGTGAGGGGAAAACCATGAGCTAATGCTATGCATAGAGCCCACTACATATAAAACATTCAATAAATCTTAGCTATTGAAGCAATCAATGGGTTAGCAAAAAGGCTTTCCCAAATGATCTAAAACTCAGGGTGGTGGAAATACAATGTAGAAGGTTAGAAAGTGGGAGATGTGGAATTTGATTTCATGAGTAGAGTGTTTTCAAATAAGGGCAAAGTAATCTAGGACAGAGAGTCACTGAAGATGAAGTTGGATACTCGGTACACTTAGAATTTAACTGAGGCATGTACAGGAGGTCCAGTGGCTTCAGTGTGACTCTTCCTTATTTTTCTAGGTCTTGGGAATTGGTGACAAAAAGTAGCAATTGCCAGGGAAATGAAGAGATCCTTATGGTCTCGGTGTTGTAGGAGTACCCATAGTTTGAGGGCATTGGATGTGGAGAGTGCAGGGTCCCATCTTGCATGCTTATGTTTTTTATTTTTATGATCTCTACTCCAAATTTTGTTTCCTTCTCAGAAACAGTTGCTTTCTCAGAACATTTGATCAAGAAGTGCCATGCCCTTTTGAATTGTTTCACACTGGAATATTACTATTATTTCAGTACTCAAAAGCAGCTATTGAACTCTTATTGTGGGCAAGAAGTAATGCTTTGTCCCTGATGAGATACGAATTCCTGGTCTCTGCCCTCAAAAAATGTTCAATGCAGCTAGTGTAATACCCTTATATAATATAGGATATATAATATAATATATACTATAACTAGGATAACATAGTCTAGCTTATATACTATATTTAGAAGTAAAACCAGTTTATTAGTGTCAAAAGTAATTTTAATAATCCACTTTTTCCTGAATTCTCAAGGCATTTTATTTGTACTTCCTTTACTAAATTAATGCATGGTATCATAGTTTTAAGGGGCATACTTTTTAACTACTCTATTATAAAATAAGTTAATCATAGATGGGATCATATATTTTCATATGTATTTATTTAAATTTAATGAAGGTCTAGATAAAAAGTATGGCTCTGTGGGATATCAATCTATGTTCGACAGTGAAGGGAAAAAAAAGTCCTTTAAAAGAGTGATGAACCACAATGGGCTGGATTCTTCTGCCAAGAGTTATAGCTGTGTAGACGTGACTTTTATACATGGAGGTATAAAAGATTAGAGTCTCTAAACACATAGTCCAGGCAAGCGATAATGTTTCTGATGGACAGCTTTAAAGACTGGAAGTAGTTGTATGGATTGACAAAATTAGTTTTGGACTTGGAGATGACAGTACTAAAAATAGACTGAGGCTATAGTTTGGTTCATTGTGCTACAAAATTCCAGAGGAAAAGCAAGTAGCAATGACAAAGTTTATTTTTTAATGCCACTTTTATTGTAACTTTAATGGAACCCAAGAACTGACTTGCTTAAGATGTAAACCCTGATTACATCATCTAATCTTGACACCACCAAAGCCATTTGTTTCAGTTTAGGCTGAGAAATAGTCAAATTGTTTGTCTACAAAATAAACAAATGCCAACCAATTCAACAACCGTCATTCCAGTTTGTTATGACTGGTCCGTTCATGTTTTCAGCACACTCATCTCAGCAGGCTCAGAACCCCAAATCTATATTTAATTTATACATTGCACCACCACACAGAAATCTTTCAATAAACTCACTGCCATTTAAAGGGAAAGGGAAAAGGCGACTCCTTACCAGAAGTACTTTATTGTCTCAAAAGAAATAATAATTCCAAATATATAATTTTTTAATTCAAGAAAAAAAATTTTAAAAACATAATCCCTTTTCTTTCATTCTGCATCTTAGCAGAGTTAGAAGTTTGCATTTTAACTTAAAATTTTAACTTCATGCAGAAAATGCAAGAAAAACATTACATAAGATTTGAGAACCAGAAATAGACTTAGTTGAGAATTTGAATTTAGATTTTAAACTTTAATCAACAAAGTTTCCCAATTTTTAAGTGATCATTTTACCTATTGTTCATTTCTGTTTCCTGGTAAGAAAGAGACTACAACTCAGACACTAGAAGAGATTTTAAAGAAAGATCTATTAACAGAGGTGTAATTGGGTTTAAGAGAACAAAGGGACCAGTCTAGTCCTGAAAAGGGAGGGGGAGAAAACAGAGTTACTGGTACTCAGTAGGAACGGAAAGCATGAGGAGGAGCCCTAGGTTATGAGGAGACACAGTAAGTACCACAAACTGCAGTGCAGAGCAAAAAGAGCAGAGAAAAAACGTGCACACTTTTCCCCATCTTCTCTCCCACTCTCCCATATTCTTCTGGTACATCCCATTCGCTGAAACAACCAAAAGTCAATCCGTGAGGGAGACTGGGTGATGCAAAGCAGGTCTCATATCACAGGGAACAAAGTAGAGTCAGGGAGGGACAAGATGGGATCCAGATGTTCTAGAAAGGGAGAAAGAGATGACCAGAAAATATCACCCCAGATGAACAGGAGTTTCCATATACCATGAAAGAGATGATAGCTGTTCAATTGCCGACTCTGCCACTTAGTCTTTTCATAGATTTGTGCAATCCACTTCCCTTCGCTGACCCCTGGTTTTCTTTCATAAAGATATCTGCAAGGGGATTGCATTCTTAAACAAAGAATTTTCAAATTCGCCTAACGTTAGGTTAAGGGTGAGTGAGTTAGCATAAAAAAATAAACTAAATCCTGATGATCTGGGGTTGAAAACTAACATGAAAAAGAAAATAAGAAAGATTAAAAATGGTCTACAGATGGAATTAGTTGAAGGAAGCACAACTTTGTCACTGCTTGCCAGACAACAGGGTATCAATGACTCCATCAATTTTGTGAACACACTGATGTAGCAACCCAGGAAAGGAGGGAAAAATAATTTTTTTTTTGGTGCAGATTATGTACCAGAGGCATGAGGAAGTTCTTAAATATTGTACTCATATTGTTTAAACCCTTTATATTCTTTATTTTTTTGCTTCCTGCTTTCATTTGTAGTTTAGTTCATCATCTATTCAGTAGCCATGGAATCAGCATCTAGTTTGAACCAGATCATGTACTAGATTCCTAGGACACAAATATGGAAAAGACTTTGTCACCTGAGGACTTCTTACAGATAGAAACTAACTTACAGTTGCAAGGAAAAGATCTGTATTTGTCAGCAAATTTTCTGCCAACATTAAGGGGAATGTTAACAGAAAACTCAGGTATTATTATCCACATTTAAACACATTTTTTTCTACTTGCCTGACATGTTTCAATATAAACTATCAAATTCATTTATAGAATGTTTTGAGGCTTAAGTGACAAGTGTTTTTTTTATTCTATTACAGTATCTGATCTTACTGACAGCATGGTCCAACTTACTGCAGTTTCTAGGATCTAGAAGATCATTTGTAAGATATCATAATTTCAGGAAAAAAATCTAGATTTTTAACCTAACATAAAATGAACTCTGAGATGTCAATACATTATCTTTAATTATAAACAATATTTTTCAGAAAATATCCTAACTTTCTCCCCACTATTAAAATTTTAAGAATTTGCCATCTGACATAATCAAATTAAATCTATACATATAATCAACTATGATTAAGTTGCTGATATGATAAAATTCTATAAATAAATGACTGATCATTGCTCTTTTGACAAGGTACCATGATTTTGTTTGTGTTTTGTTGGTTTTATTTTTTATTGTTGTGTGTCTAGTTTTGTTATTTCAGAAAACGGGATGCATTTGTAATGATAAATATTTCCATGAATTTTAATTTACAACTTGAATTCATAATAATAAAACCATATTATTAGAACCTGAAAATGCAAGAAAAATATTATAAGCAATTTGATCTTGCTCAAATGAGATGATAAATTGATATCTGGCATTTCCATTGGAACAATAAGCTATGTGTATGGATACAACCAGGCCCAACCAAGACTTTGGCATGGTGTAACTTCAGGGGATACCATATTGAACAAAATGGCACCAGGAAGTGTTGATCACTATAGCCCAGAGCCTGCGTCAACTAGCACAAGTCATAAATTATACAGTATTTTCATTTTTATTTATCTATACCACACATTATTCCCCCAGCGAATTGGGGCAGCAAGATTCATTAGTACAGTAAAGGCTGTGACCCAAGGTGTTTTATTTGACATCTACAGTACAATGGTTGTTCCTACCTTGTACTTTTAGACCCAGTCTTAAAGAACTAAGCTTCTACCTTGAATTCCTTAAAATTTATACTCTACTAATTAATATAATCCAGAATCATAATACATCACCAACATATGTGATGCCATATGGCAGTGGTGTCACCACCACCACCTTGTTATTTTTATCATTTCAATCATTATTACCATAACTAACACTAACACCAAAGTTCAGCTTAAACCTCCTGCTTTCATGCCTTGCCCAGTGGATTTACCTCCATTGGGTTTTATGCCCTCTTACCCTATATAAATTTGTCATCAAATTGAGTTGTCTGTATTTGTCTGCCAGTGATTAGGTTGATTTCCCCAGTACAGTTCTCTACGTGGTTTCAACTTTTTCTGCGCCATAGTTCCCAACTGATCCTATTTAAATTATAAAAGTATTAAGCACCATATCAGATTTAATAGCATTTATAAATGTAAAAAGAGTGAACAATCAGACACTATAACCTAAAAAGAAATAGTCTTCAAATGAATTGGAAATACAGTTGTAAAACCAGACATTCACAAACTTTCATTTGGGTCTCTGCTAAGCTCTTTTAAAATATTCCTAATCATAAACCACCTCCCTCCATCACTCTGATTCACCTCTACTGGCAGCATGTGCTCAGCTCTCTACATCCTGCTTCTTTGACCCTATTGGATTATGCAACCTCTTTTCAGACACATCCTGTGTGTCTCCTTACTGCAGGCAGTTCTCCTTGCTGTTTGTTAACTTATGTTCCTTCTGATTTTTCCTGGAAGTCAAAATTGGGCCATAGTTGTTTAATATTTTATACTCTATAAAGTTGGAAAGTATTTCTGGAGCATAACTTAAGCATTCAGAATGAGGCTAAGCACTAAGAGGCAATGAAAGATGGAAAATGTTAGGTAATAATTTACCTTCAAGAAACCCAGAGTCAGGGGACCTTCAAAATAGCAGAGGAGTAAGACGTGGCAATCATCTTCCTCCCCACAAATGCATCAAAAATACATCTACATGTGGAACAACTCCTACAGAACAACTACTGAACACTGGCAAAAGATCTCAGATTTCCCAAAAGGCAAGAAAATCCCCACCTACCTGGGTAGGGCAGAAGTAAACAGAAAAAAACAGAGACAAAGGAATAGGGACAGGACCTGCACCAGTAGGAAGGAGCTGTGAAGAAGGAAAGGTTTCCACACACTAGGAAGCCCCTTCGCAGTGGAGGCTGAGGGTGGCGGAGGGGGAAGCTTCAGAGCCACGGAGGAGAGCACAGCAACAGGGGTGTGGAGGGCAAAGCAGGGAGGTTCCTGCACAGAGGATCAGTGCCGACCTGCACTCACCAGCCCGAGATGCTTGTCTGCTCACCCGCCAGGACAGATGGGGGCTGGGAAATGAGGCTTGGGCTTCGGAGGTCAGATCCCAGGGAGAGGACGGGCATTGGCTGTGTGAACGCAGCCTGAAGGGAACTAGTGCAACACAGCTAGACAGGAGGGAGTCCGGGAAAAAGTATGGAACTGCCTAAGAAACAAGAGACCATTGTTTCGGGATGCATGAGGAGAGGGGATTCAGAGCATCACTTAAACGAGCTCCAGAGATGGGCGAGAGTCACAGCTATCAGTGCAGACACCAGAGATGGGCATGAGATGCTAATGCTGCTGCTGCTGCCACCAAGAAGCCTGTGTGCAAGCACAGGTCACTATCCACACCTGCCCTCCTGAGAGCCTGTGCAGCCTGCCACAGCCAAGGTCCCGTGATCCAGGGACAACTTCCCAGAGAGAACACACTGCGTGCCTCAGGCTGTTGCAACGTCACGTCGGCCTCTGCCGACTGAGGTTCATCCCGCATTCCGTGCCCCTCCCTCCCCCCAGCCTGAGTGAGCCAGAGCCTCCTAGTCAGCTGCCCCTTTAACCCCGTCCTGCCTAGGTGGGGAAGAGATGCCCTCAGGTGACCTACACACAGAGGTGGAGCGAAATCCAAAGCTGAAGCCCAGGAGCTGTGTAAACAAAGAAGAGAAAGGGAAATTTCTCCCAGCACCCTCAGGAGCAGCAGATTAAATCTCCACAGTCAACTTGATGTACCCTGCATCTCTGGAATACCTGAACAGAAAATGAATCATCCCAAAATTGAGGTGGTGGACTGTGGGAACATCTGTAGACTTGGGGTTTGCTTTCCTCACCTAATTTCCTTCTGGTTTTATGTTTATCTTAGTTTAGAATTTAGAGCTTATTATCACCGATAGATTTGTTTATTGATTTCATTGTTCCCTTCATTTTTTTTTCCTCTCTCTCTATATATATATTTTTCCTTTTTTCTCTTTTTGTGAGTTTGTATGTGTATATTTCTTTGTGTGATTTTATATGTATAGCTTTGCTTTTATCATTTGTCCTAGGGTTCTGTCTGTACTGTTTTTTTTGTTGCTGTTGTTATAGTTTTTAGTGCTTGTTATCATTGGTGGATTTATTTTTGTTTTAGTTGCTTTCTTCTCTCTTTCTTTTTTTAAAATTATTTTTAATTTTTAATCATATTTTTATTTTTTATGTAATAACTTTATTTAACCTTATTATACTTGTTTTCTTTCTTTCTTTCTTTCTTTCTTTCTTTCTCTCTCTCTCTCTTTCTTTCTTTCTTTTTATTTTCTCCCTTTTCTTCTGAGCCATGTGGCTAACACAGTCTTGGTGCCCTGGTCAGTGTCAAGCCAAGCCTCTGAGGTGGGATAGTCGAGTACAGGACATTGGTCCACCAGAGACTTCCTGACTGCATGTAATATCAAATGGTGAAAGATCTCCCAGAGATCTCCATCTCAATGCAAAGACCCAGCTCCACTCAACGACCAGCAAGTTACACTGCTAGACATCCTATGCCAAACAACTAGCAAGACAGAAACATAAACACACCCATTAGCAGAGATGCAGTCTAAAACTATAATAAGGTCACAGACTCCCCAAAACACACCACCAGACTTGGTCTTGACCACCAGAAAGACGAGATCCACCCTCATCCACAAGAACACAGGCACCAGTCCCCTCCACCAGGAAGCCTACACAACACACTGAACAAAACTTACCCACTGGGAGCAGACACCAAAACAACAGGAACTATAAACATGTAGCCTGCAAAAAGAAGACCTCAAACGCAGTAAGTTAAGCAAAATAGGAAGACAGAGAAATACACACCAGATAAAGGAGCAAGGTAAAAACCCATGAGACCAAATAAATGAAGAGGAAATAGGCAGTCTACCTGAAAAAGAATTCAGAATAATGATAGGAAAGATGATCCAAAATCTTGAAACTACAATAGAGAAAATACAAGAAACATTTAACAAAGATGTAGAAGAACTAAAGAGCAAACAATGAATAACAACACAAAAAATGAAATTAAAAATTCTCTAGAAGGAATCAATAGCAGAATAACTGAGGCAGAAGAATGGATAAGTGACCTAGAAGATAAAATAGTGGAAATAACTCCCACACAGCAGAATAATGGAAAAAAATGAAAAGAATTAAGGACAGGCTCAGAGACCTCTGTGACAACATTAAACACATCAACATTCAAATTAGAGAGGTCCCAGAAGAAGAGGGAAAAAAAGGGACTGAGAAAATATTTGAAGAGATTACAGTTGAAAACTTCCCTAATATGGGACAGGAAATAGTCAAGCAACTCCAGGAAGGGCAGAGAATCCCATACACGAGAAACACAAAGAGAAATGTTCCAAGGCACATATTAATCAAACTATCAAAAATTAAATACAAAGAAAAAATATTAGAAGCAGCAAGGGAAAAGTAACAATAACATACAAGGAATCCCTATAAGGTTAACAGCTGACCATTCAGCAGAAACTCTGCAAGCGAGAAGGGAGTGGCAGGACATATTTAAAATGATGAAAGAGAAAAACATACAACCAAGATTACTCTACCCAGCAAGGATCTCATTCCTTGAGAATTCCTAGAGAAATTTAATTTATTTATTTATTTATTTATTCCTAGAGAAATTGAAACTTTACAAACAAGCAAAAGCTAAGAGAACTCAACAACACCAAACCAGCTTTACAATAACTGCTAAAGGAAATTTTCTAGGCAGAAAACACAAGAGAAGGAAAAGACCTACCAAAAAAAAAAAACCCAAAAAACTAAGAGAATGGTAATAGGAACATGTATATTAATAAGCACATTAAATAAAAGGATTAAATGCTGCAACCATAAGACAGAGACTGGCTGCATGGATACAAAAACAAGATCCATATATATGCTGTCTACAAGAGACCCACTTCAGACCTAAGGATACATAAAGACTGAAAGTGAGGGGTAGGAAAAAGATAGTCCATGCAAATGGAAATCAAAAGAAAGCTGGAGTAGCTATTCTCATATCAGACAAAATAGACTTTAAAATAAAGACTACTAGAAGAGACAAAGAAGGACACTACATAATGATCAAGGGATCAATCCAAGAAGAAAATATAACAATTGTAAATATTTATACACCCAATATTGAAGCACCTCAATACATAAGGTAAATGATAACAGCCAGAAAAGGGGAAATCAACAGTAACACAATAATAGTAGGGGATGTTAAAACCCCACTTTCACCAATGGACAGATTGTCCAAAATGAAAATACATAAGGAAACTCAAGCTTCAAATGACACATTAAACAAGATGGACTTACTTGAGATTTATAGGACATTCCATCCAAAAACAACAGAATACACTTTCTTCTCAAGTGCTCATGGAACATTCTCCAGGATAGATCATATCTTGGGTCACAAACCAAGACTTGGTAAATTTAAGAAAATTGAAATCATATCAAGTATCTTTTTGAACACAATGCTATGAGACTAGATATCAATTACAGGAAAACAATCTCTAAACATACAAGCATATGGAGGCTAAACAATACACTACTAAATAACCAAAAGATCACTGAAGAAATCAAAGAGGAAATCAAAAAATACCTAGAAACAAATGACATTGAAAACAGTACTACCCAAAACCTATGGGATGCAGTGATAGTAGTTTTAAGAGGGAAGTTTACAGCAATACAATCCTACCTCAAGAAACAAGAAACATCTCAAATAAACAACCTAACTTTACACCTAAAGCAATTAGAGAAAGAACAACAACAACAACAAAAAAAAAAACAAATTTAGCTGAAGGAAAGAAATCATAAAGATCAGATGAGAAATAAATGAAAAAGAAATGAAGGAAATGATAGCAAAGACCAATAAAACTAAAAGCTGGTTCTTTGAGAAGATAAACAAATTTGATAAACCATTAGCCAGACTCATCAAGGAAAAAAGGGAAAAGACTGAAATCAATAGAATTAGAAATGAAAAGGAGAAGTAACAACTGACACTGCCGAAACACAAAGGATAATGAAAGATTACTACAAGCAACAATATGCCGATAAAATGGACAACCTGGAAGAAATGGACAAATTCTTAGAAAAGCACAATGTTCTGAGACTGAACCAGGAAAAAATAGAAACGATAAACAGACCAATCACAAGCACTGAAATTGAAACTGTGCTTAAAAATCCTCCAACAAACAAATGCCCAAGACCAGATGGCTTCACAAGTGAGTTCTAACAAACATTTAGAGAAGAGTTAACACATATCCTTCTCAAACTCTTCCAAAATAAAGCAGAGCAAGGAACACTCCCAAACTCATTCTACGAGGCCACCATCACCCTGACACCAAAACCATACAAAGATGTCACAAAAAAAAGAAAACTACAGGCCAATATCACTGATGAATATAGATGCAAAAATCTGCAACAAAATACAAGCAAACAGAATCCAAAAGCATATTAAAAGGATCATACACCATGATCAAGAGGGGTTTATCCCAGGAATGCAAGGATTCTTCAATATATGCAAATCAATCAACGTGATACACCATATTAACAAATTGAAGGAGAAAAAACATATGATAACCTCAATAGATTCAGAAAAACTTTCGACAAAATTCAACACGCATGTGTGATAAAAACCTTCCAGAAAGTAGGCATAGAGGGAATTTACCTCAACATAATAAAGGCAATATATGACAAACTCACAACCAACAATGTTCTCAATGGTAAGAAACTGAAACCATTTCCACTAAGATCAGGGACAAGACAAGGTTTCCCACTCTCTCCACTATTATTCAACATAGTTTTGGAAATTTTAGCCACAACAATCAGGGAACAAAAAGAAATAAAAAGAATTCAAATTGGAAAAGAAGAAGTAAAACTATCACTGTTTACCTATGACATGATACTATACATAGAGTATCCTAAAGATGCCACCAGAAAACTACTAGAGCTAATCAATGAATTTGGTAATGTAGCAGGATACCAAATTAATGCACAGAAATCTCTTGCATTCCTATACACTAACGATGAAAAATCTGAAAGAGAAATTAAGAAAACACTCCCATTTACCATTGCAACAAAAAGAATAAAATACCCAGGAATATACCTACCTAAGGAGACAGAAGACCTGTATACAGAAAACTATAAGACACTGATGAAAGAAATTAAAGATGATCGAAACAGATGGAGAGATACACCACGTTCTTGGATTGGAAGAATCAACATCATGAAAATGACTATACTACTCAAAGCAATCTACAGATTCAATGCAATCCCTGTCAAACTACCAATGGAATTTTTCACAGAACTAGAACAAAAAATTTCACACTTGTATGGAAACACAAAAGACCCTGAGTAGCCAAAGCAAACTTGAGAAAGAAAAACAGAGCTGGAGGAAATCAGGTTCCCTAACTTCAGACTCTACTACAAATCTACAGTAATGAAGACAGTATGGTACTGGCAGAAGAACAGAAATATAGATCAAAGGAACATTATAGAAAGCCCAGAGAGAAACCCACGAACCTATGGTCACCTTATTTTTGATAAAGGAGACAAGAATATACAATGGAGAAAAGACAGTCCCTTCAATAAGTGGTGCTGGGATAACTGGACAGTTACATGTAAAAGAATGAAATTAGAACACTTCCTAACACCATACACAAAAATAAACTCAAAATGAATTAAAGACCTAAATGTAAGACCAGACACTCTAAAACTCTTAGAGGAAAACCTCGGCAGAACACTCTATGACATAAATCACAGTGAGATCCTTTGTGACCCACCTCCTAGAGAAATGGAAATAAAAACAAAAATTAAAAAATGGGACCTAATGAAACTTAAAAGCTTTTGCACAGCAAAGGAAACCATAAACAAGGCAAAATGACAACCCTCAGAATGGGAGAAAATATTTGCAAACAGAGCAAGTGACAAAGGATTAATCTTCAAAATATACAAGCAGCTCATGCAGCTCAATATCAAAAAAAAAACAACAACCCAATCAAAAAATGGGCAGAAGATTTAAACAGACATTTCTCCAAGGAAGATATACAGATTGGCAACAAATACATGAAAGGCAGATCGGCAACAAATACATGAAAGGATGCTCAACATCATTAATCATTAGAGAAATGCAAATCAAAACTACAATGAGGTATCACCTCATACAGGTCAGAATGGCCATCATCCAAAAATCTGTAAACAATAAATGCTGGAGAGGGTGTGGAGACAAGGTAACCCTCTTGCACTGTTAGTGGGAATGTAAATTGATACAGCCGCTGTGGAGAACAGTATGGAGGTTCCTTAAAAAAGTAAAAATAAAACTACCATATGATCCAGCAATCCTACTACTGAGCATATACCCCGAGAAAACCATAGTTGAAAAATAGTCATGTACCACAGTTTTGATTCCAGCACTATTTACAATAGTCAGGACATGGAAGCATCCTAAGTGTCCATTGACAGATGAATGGGTAAAGAAGATGTGCCACATAATTGCAATGGAATATTACTCAGCCACAAAATGAAACAAAACTGAGTTATTTGTAGTGAAGTGGATGGGCCTAGAGACTGTCATATAGAGTGAAGTAAGTCAGAAAGAGAAAAATACCATATGTTAACACATATATCTAAAAAATCTTAAAAAAAATGGTTCTGAAGAACCTAGGGTCAGGACAGGGATAAAGATGCAGATGTAGAGAATGGACTTGAAGGCACGGGGAGGGGAAAGGGTAAGCTGGAACAAAGTGAGAGAGTGGCATTGACATATATACACTACCAAGCGTAAAATAGATAGGTAGTGGGAAGCAGCCACATAGCACAGGGAGATCAGCTCGGTGCTTTGTGACCACCTAGAGGGGTGGGATAGGGAGGGTGGGAGGGAGGGAGACACAAGAGGGAGGGTATATGGGGATATATGTATATGTATACCTGATTCACTCTGTTATACAGCAGAAACTAACACACCATTGTAAATAATTATACTCAAATAAAGATGTTAGGGAAAAAAAAAAAAGAAGTCCACAGTCTAGTTAGGGAAAGAAAACATGAAAATTAAATAACAATAAATTTTTTAATTTGTAATTCAAGACAATAATAGAAAGATTTTCAAGAGACTGCACAAAGTAATCACTTCAAAATATTAGGGAATAACTGTTAGGACAGTTTAGAGAAGTACAGTTGATAAGTAGGCTGGGAAGAGAATATTCTAGTGCATGCAATATTACAAGTGCAAGTAATAAGATAGATGAGCAGAGTAAAATTTTTACTAAAGAGAAAAGAAAGAGGGAGGGGAGAGGCCAGAAGGAATGTAGGCGAGAGAATGCAGGATCTAAGTTATTCAGGACCATAAATAACAAGCCAAATCATCTCACCTTCAACTGGGAAACACTTAGGAGCTATGAAATATATTGGAAATGGATAGTAATAGGTTCGTTTATCTAGTGATTGTGTAAAGGATGGTTGGGGGAACAGAAAACTATCATGGAGACAAATCAAGGGGCTATTACGGTAGTTTCTAGTGTGTGATGATAACTTCCAGAATCAACAGAGTGGCAGTGGGGAGAGAAATAATATTTTGGAGCCACTAATTTCATTTACTAAGAAAGAAGAAGAAAAAGGAGGAATCAAAGATGATCCTAAGGCTCTTTTGAGTTGAGAAGATGATAGAGCTCTTTAGATGCCAGCTTTGGAAAGCCATTTTAGGGGAAAATACGAATACAGTTTTAAAAAAGATATTCAGTCATACATATGTATGTAATTTACAAATAAAGTCTGTAGTTTAAGACAGAAGCAGTGTCTAAAGGTACATTGTTTGTATGGCCAGCAGAGACATGCTATTTGAAAGTACAAGATGATGAATTGTAAACTCAAGGGGGAGGAAGTATAGAGAGGTGCGCCAGCTAGTGTCACAATCATCGTAGAGTGACACAATGTGTGTTACTTGGTGATCATGAAGCAAAGTGCAAACGAAGAAAACTCTGAACAAGTAATTTACCATAGAAATCTGACAAGATCCGGATCTCTACTAGACCACAGACTGCTAAGATCACAGACGATTTCCGATATCACCTACACATTTGCAAATTTAGTGCAATTAGTGTGCATCCTAGCTTTGGAAATAGGGGTTTCTAATGAAAACATGATTATTTATCCAATTTAAGTAGACAGTATATACTTGCAGATGTGAGGCAGAAGAACTAATATTGTAACCATAGTTGTAAAGTATGTAGGTGAAATATGATATTTTCAAAGAAAAGCTATATTTTTATAAATATGTCATAGGATAACAATGGCATTATTATCCCCCAATATGTTAACTTGAACCATATGAAAATCAAAAACCCCAAATAGTGGAATATTGGCAAATTTATATATTCCACTTATAATTTATACTCATATCTTGAGCAGGTTTCTAAAGTTTAAAATTCAAGTTAAAAAAATTATAATAATCCAGTAGAAATTTCCTGGTTTTACTTTCTTTGACTTACAAATATTCTTTTTTCTGCTATATTTAAGTCTCAAATAAGTCCCTATAATAAATTATACTTGATATATAAGCATAAGAAAAAATCAGATAATGACCATCCTACTACGGAACCTAAAATTAAATAAAGATTTGGTAATTAATGAACAATTTGGACAAAATACACAATTTAACAAGTAGTAAAAATGAAAAGATACACCTTGTCCACTTTACATTGCGTCTGCATTGACCCTCTTAACAAGATTCTTACCAAACTCTAGCTTACTTTATACTCTGTGGGAAAAAAAAGCCAGCTTTATTGAAATGTTAAACAAAGGATAGAAAAATTACTTATAAAATATTGATCTATTTTTAAAGTATATTGGACAGTTCAGCATCGGCACATCATGAAGCTCAGTACAAAACGGATTTTCTTCTTTTAGGGCAAACACTATCATAATGTACTCGCTAAATGTATGCATTTGATATAAGAAAATTATGGTAATGTGACATTCCTACTACATGATGGAATATTCTTTTAAATAGTGAAACATATTAATCACACACATGATAGAGTTCTTTTTGGTTCTTGACATTTAGAACCAAATTTTTCAAAGGTTGTCCTCATTATGCATGTATACAGGAAGTATAAACCACACCAGGCATACAAACAAATGCCTCAGCATTTGCTTCAGTAGAACTTTGCCCAACAGGTGATCACAGTTTTCTAGTTCCTTTAAATACAAAGTCTTTAAAGAAAACTAAATGAAAACATTTCTTGGTAAATTATTTGCACTGGCACAACCTTTTGAGATAAGCTTGTGACAAAAGTATTTGGGATGAAAGGAAGGTTAAAGCAATGTTGTCTCCTGCTAAAGTCATGCAAAATAGCATTTACTAGGATTCTGTATGTTTGTTTACATACACTCATAAATATACAGGTGCCATCATATACAGACCTAGCTATTATATGTACACGTATGTATGGGTATATATACATATATATCTTTGTGACTCAAGTTAAATGACATTCTAAGGAAATTGTTGTGAAAGTTTTTCTGTCACCAATCTGATATTTTTGAGATTGTTATGGATTCTATGAACCCAGTCCCCACAGATAAATCTATATGCACATACATATAGCATTCTGTGTGTCCTTTCAGAGGTTCAGTACATTTCTGGAGTCTAACCACAGGATTTTGCAGCTGCTGCTTTCAATGTGATGACTTAGCAAACATGTTGTCTTTATATATTTGTTTTAGATGACACTGTTACTTTTTAAAGGAAAAAGTACAGTTGCCTCATAATTTTGACATATTCATCATTAATATTTATTTGAAATTCCCAAGAGGCAGCTATCATACAATATCACAGAGACCCAAGTTGGAAGTTAGACTGCATGGATATTTGAATCTCATCTCTCCCAGTATTGGATTCATTGGTAAGTTGCTTGACTTCTCTGTCCTTGGTTACCTCATCTTCCAACTATGAATAAAAACAATCATAGAGCATACTGAGCATAGAAAAGTACCTAAAAATCACTTAAATCTGTTCCTGGCATTTATAAACGTCAACAGTGGAGAGCTATTATTATTTTCAAAGTCTATCTCTCAAGGTATGGATACTGCTACTGCTCTGTGTCTTCTTCAGCCATCTTCTGGACTATCCTTTTTCATATTGCCTTGTGTCCCATTGCTCTAATTTATAGACTATTAAAATTTCCATTTGTAGTGATTGAAGAAAAATAAGAGTTTGTCTGTTTGCTTTGCTTTGCCAAGTATCATGCTTCCATGAAATGAACTCATGAAGTGCGTACAACAATAGTAAATGGTATTACCATTAGACATATTCCACTGCACAGTGCAGCAAGGTGAATTAGAGGTCAAGGCCTGCTATTATAAATTATTTTCTCTATCCAAAAAGATAGCTATGTTTTATAATAAAAAAGGTAAGAAGCTCTCACCCATAGAACTGTGACACTTGAGTTCTCTTTTATCTGTTTCTTGAATTTAAATCATTAGAAATTTTAATAATACCTTATGCCAATGTTTGATGAAAGCTTGAAATCAGCTACTGAATTTGATAATTGGCTTACTATTTTAAGAAATTAGAAAAAGACTCTTAATAAATTTATCCACTTGAATTTTGTTGTAGATTCTATATGATTAATCAATATGAAATACAAAGATGCTGAAGCCAAACAATTTGGCTTCAATAATGTATATCTAGGAGCATAGTACAGGACAAATTAATCTATAAACTCATTTTCATTAAAAAAGAATTTTCGTAGTTCAGTGGTTTGATAGCACAGCAGAGAGAGGTATGAAAAAGGAGCAAGACTGGAAGATCAGGATACCAAAACAAGTCATTTTTTTTTCTAGGCAAGGGTTTTCATTTTTCTAAATCTTAATGTAGCACCTTCTACTATAAAGTGATATAATTTGACTAGTTTGGAGAGCAAAAAGGGTCCAGTGTCAACTCTGATTGATTAATGATAACTCCCTCAAGTCCTGTGCTGAGACTCATTTTTAGACTCCATTTCTATCCTGCCAAAGAGGGAGAAGGATGCCATGGATGAGAGTGGAAGCAGAGATAGATCATATATTTTTACGACTGCAGAATTATATAAATAAATATGATTCTTAGTAGCTCTAAAAAAGGTATTAATTGCTTAGGGCCACCATGAAAATTATTTATAATAATACTTTCTGGTGTATCTTTCTAAAAATATATAATATATATATTTTGCGGTACGCGGGCCTCTCACTGTTATGGCCTCTCCCGTTGCGGAGCACAGGCTCCAGACGCGCAGGCTCAGCGACCATGGCTCACGGGCCTAGCCGCTCCACGGCATGTGGGATCTTCCTGGACCGGGGCATGAACCCGTGTCCCCTGCATTGGCAGGAGGACTCTCAACTGCTGCACCACCAGGGAAGCCCTCTAAAAATAAATTTTAATTCATAAATATGACATTCAACTGAAATGTTTTAGACCTGATGAAGGAATAAATACAATTCTGTTTTTAAAGTATAATTTTTTTACCAAAAACATCCAAATTGCTCATTATGACTTGGTTTACATCACTTGAAAAATGCTGTATGCTTGGAAAATTGTTAGTTCCACACAATAGATATCTGAGTCTCCTTAAATAACAAAGCATAAATGAATGTGGGTTGTGAACAGAGTGGAAATGCTACCGATCCAATAGCTTCTTGGGAGCAGAGGCCATGTCTTAGTTAACTTTTTGTCCCTCCCTAGGGCCTGAAACATGAATGATATTCAATAAACATGGATCAAATTATACTGTTCAACATATAACTTCAGTTCAAACATTTACTGAGTATTCAATTATTCTGCTAGAATTATTCAGTGTTAGTTGCTGGTATAAAATTTTTCTTTTTTTTTCTTTAACCGGTTATTCACACATTGAGGTCATTTTTATAGTCAAAAACTCATTTGTGAAATGTCTTATCCATGTTGTGATCTAGTTTCTGGTTGTACAGCACAGAGGAGAGAACTTAATATTACAAGACTGCCCTGACTCTAGTACAATTTGTATCCTATCTTAGTTCAGGGCACAGATTGGATTCCCCAGGAAATAGGCTTGGAGATAGAGATTAGTGTGCAAGAGGGTTCTCAGCAAATGTCCAAGGGATCAACCTCTGTGAAAGGGAAAGTAAGAAAGCAGTGTTGTGCAGAGTGAGAAGCTGAGCTGTGATACAGTCTCGATGAAGATCTCAACCATTTCTATGAGAAGTTCTGGAGCTTGGATGACCCTTAAGACTTGTCTCAAGTTGAGGCTAAGGTTTCCCTATGTTTTTCCTTAGGGGTGCATCTCCCCAGAAACCAAATGTGGCCTTGGGCCAGACACTTCTGTTCAGCTCCTTAGGGGGCTGGAAGCTGAGAATTGTTTCCGGCGGCATTTGCGGCAGAGAAGGAAGTCTTTCATTTCTGAAGAGGCTTTGCATCATGCATCCCACTGTCTAACCCAGTGCCGTGGTTCTCTCTTAAGACAGTAGAAATTGTCTAAGTGCAAAACAGCATGGTAGTAAAGACCATCAACGCATATGCTTGGCCATGATTTCTGAGAATTCTGGGAGAAGGTCAGCCATTAGTTGATGTAACATTAACCAATTGGCAAAGCTTGTCTCAGACGATGGCTTGCGCTGGGCCACATAGCCAAGATGGCAGGAGGCATGGGGGCTGCATCTAACTTTGCCAGCCTTGCCCTGGTGACAGGCTGTGTCTGCCCAGAAGAAGGAATTGCCATATTGCAATCCGCCCACCATAGGGTCAACATATCCAGCATTTACAGAAGTGCTGTGTGTTTCAGTAAGGGCTCAATCTTTATTGCTATTCTCACTCACATATAAACACTGTGAGCACATATATAACCTATTTTATTCCTTTGCTTTTCTCTTTCAGATGTAAACAATGACTGTGTTGGCAGTGGTGAAAAAATTCCATTTTTGTACTATCAGCCTAATGGGTGGCATATTGTCAAGCATCACTATTCTTAACATATAGGCACATCACATGATAGCCTTATTTACATCACTACACAAAACAATGCCAGAAGAAACATGGCAGTATAAAATAAATTGTATTAATCAACTTAAGCATTTTGAATTATTGTTTGGTTTTTAGAACATCTGAAAACTTCCAATACTAAATTCCATAGGATTAGAAATTTAAGAGGAAAATTTTGCAAGAAAAATATTAAGTGGTTTACTTTTACTTGTATTAAAAAGTCAACATTTTCATGAATTCTACTAAATGTCTACCTATGTAATCATATTTATTGTCATAAATTTTAATCTGCATTTCTGCTATTTGACATACTGCTGGCTGTATACATAAAATAATACTAAGCAATAATGATAGCTAAATTCCCTAGAATTTTTAAAGTTTACATCTGTGTTCTCATTTGTTTACATATGTGAAATTATATACAGAAACAACCCATTTCCACTGCTCTTCAATTCAAATCAGAGTGTTTAGGTAACAGTGCCACCTATTGCTATAAAATTGAAGTAACCCTATTTGTTATCATTCCTTTGGTATTTGATACTACAATTCTTATTTTTCTAACTGCTTCTGTCTGTTAGCCTAAGTTTTCATTTTTATTTTAAAGTAATAGATAATTTCATGTAATTTAAATATATAATACTTTAAGGAAAACTACATTTAAAGGACAGATTTCTTTTGAAGGTTTAAGTACACAACGGGTCAAAAACAATATAAAAATAAATTAAGCTTGAATTTTTTTGTCTGTCTTTGCGAAGAAACAATATAGTAGTATAGAGCAGAAATTTGTATTTCAATTAAATTTTATATCCTTATCAAGCATAAATAACGGTTTTGATTTAATCTGTGACAAAATATACTAAAATATATTTAAAATAGATGATTGGAAAAAAGAAATAAATTTTCTTTGCTGTGCTAAAAATTGTGAATTTATTTTCAAAAATATTGTTCACAGTATTCATTTGTATATACGTAAGAGTATGTAAATTGCAATAGTTTGCACATTTTATCTCACTGTTTCTATTTTGCAATAAGTTCAAAATTCACTGCAAATATACATTCATAGAATTAATATCAATTACCTATTTTCAATAACATGTATGTGAATATCTTTTTAAATATAACTATATTTTTAACATGTGTAAAAGTAAGATGTTTATTTGCTTAACTAATTCTTAAAGACTATGAAAGGTTTATTTAGATATATTGTGAGGTTTTGTTTATTCTTTATTTTATTTTACAAATAACTGTATTAGGCTTCGTAAATGATGAGACTGTCTAAATATGTAAAGGGGAGTTATGAATTTCCCAGTAGCAAAATCATCAGTGAAATAAAAGAAAAGAAAAGCAGAACTTTCTGTACCTCCTCAAATGAATTATGATTTACAGTGGTATTTATAGTTTAAAAATACTTTAGATGAGCAAAAGCATGGTTGATTTTTAATATATGCTTCTCAGTCCTTAGGGAAGATATCATAAGTAATGTTTTTCTAAAACCTAATTGTAGAGATTATATGGTTTTTCAAAATTACAATTACTGTTTTGTATAATCTTTGTAACTTAAATGTAAAACTTATGTCAATCTTTCAATTATACCTTTTAATTTTTATATTCAATTGCATAGAAATGTTCTGTTGACTGTATATGTTTATATGGAAAACATTATTGAATCACCTCAAATTGTGTCATTTAATTTAAAAGTAAATTTATTAATGCTATATAAATTCTGAATATGCTGAAATATTGAATTAGTTTAGTATCACTGACCGATTGCTTATGTACCTGGGTATGTGTTCAGAAGACACCCAAGTTTAGTAAAAATATGGCCAGTTACATATCTAGGAGAGCAGGGAGTATAGCTCTCTCTCTCTCTCTCTTTTTTTTTTTTTTGATTCTTAAATAATTTATGCTATAGGTAAAAATGTAATATAGTATCTTACAGACCAGGAATTTTGTTCATAATAGCGAGTACAGTTCTTGGCACATAGTAGGTGTTAAACAACTGTTTATTCAAAGTTAAAAGAATGAACACAGTTATCATTTGTTCTAGAAGAATCAAAACACTTTTTTTCTTAATTTCAACTCCCTTGTATATAATTTCTCTTCTTACTCAACATAATTGATTATTTTAAACATGATTCCATTCAAATATAGATTGTTTTCAGAAATATTTTAACTCAAATGTACAAGACAATATGTATTTTAAGGTCAAGAAAAAAATATTAGAAGAAACGTGACTCTTGTTTCAAAAATCCTTGTTTTATATAATATTTTTTAAAAGCTTTAAAAATTATTGTCAATTAATATCTTTACAAACTTTTAAAAATTCTTCATCTTCAGAATAATTACTTAGTGTTTTTCAATTAAAAAAATAGAAAAAAGTAACATAAAATAGAAAAGATGGGCTCAGATACCAATGAAAATATCCTAGACAACTGTTTTGAAATATCTGCCCCCTGTAATATAAAAATGCAGAAAAGATTTTGCCTATGTAAAACAGTTTATTGTCTATAAGAGTAAAGAACACTGATAACATATATTAAGAACAAAAATAACATGTTGCTCGAGAAAAATAAGCTTACACTAACGTATATAAACTGAACTTGATAATTCTTGGAGTCTGATTGATTTGGCTTATTTCGTTCTGTTGAAATTAAAACAACTATTTTGTATAAAGCTCTTCAAGGTATTGAATTTAAATTTGGGGGTCATGGTCCTTTATATAAGATTATTATTAGGATATAATTCAATCTAGGATAAGAATGGGGAGGGGTGGATAATTAGGTTTAACGTTGAATTATTCGTCTTAGCTTCCCCACATGATTTTCTGAGAATGCAGACCAGGAATGCAAAGGTAAGATGATTATACCCCAACAGCTAACATCATCACTGCTTTTATGTCTTGATTTTACTAGATCATTGCTTTAAATGAGCATCACAAAACCAACGGAGCTTTAGTCTCTGCCTTATCTTCTCCTCATAATCATTTTCAATTTACATTTTTTCTTGTATGTCATCATTTTAATGTAAATCTTTCTTTTTCTTTTCAATAAAATGAAATTATTAAGTAATTCTGCCTTTTGCATGATTAAAGATGACAGATAAACTTGGGTGGATATATATATGAAGGCTCCTAACAGAATCTGTGCACCTCACATGTCAGATTTCTAGTAGCTTGCTCACTGTTAATGACAGGAAAAATTAGCCTGTCTGTGGATAGCCTAAGAAGAATCAAAAGATAAGAAAACTATAACATTTTTTCTTACTAAGTTTAAATCACTTTCATTTTTCTTGCTGCAAGTAATCTCTACTGTAAAGAGTAGAAATTGAATTACATGTATGTCCTAACCACGAGACAGGTTTACATAAAACTAAAAAATCAGTAGTTATTTAACAATGGTTTAGTAAGTACACAAGTATAAGCAAATAAAGGATAGAGAGAAAATATTAATGCAAGGACATTTACAGAATCATTGATGATATGAAACATTTTTTATTATAATAGCACTACTTTAGTCATTTTGTCATTTAAGGGGTAAACACAAACAAAGTTAATGATATTTACCACTTTATATTTTATAACTCTTTTATCTTTCCTCTTTTCATACTCAGACATATATATATATATATATATATATATATATATATATATATATATATATATATGTGTATATATATATATATATATATATATATATATATATAAACTGTTGCAAGAGAGCACATAATATATTGTCATTGCTTCTAGATATAAGAACTGAAACAATGTTAAGAATTGGATTTTTGGCCCAGTACTAACTAGCCTCTTGTGATTCATTCAGATTTTTAAAAATTTAATGCTAAAGACCAAGATTATTTTTAAATATTAACACTGCTAAGGACACACCATATTTCTCTCAGTCAGTCTTAGTTTTATAAAATAAAAACCACTGGTTTCTAAGAAAGGCCTGTGACAACGGCAAAACACCACCTGCATCAGCTTTGCTCACCAGGACCACACAACATTTCCTGACCTAAGTTTTGTAGATGTCTGTATCATGGTAGCCCTGATTTTTTTTTTTCTTTTGACAGAAGAATTACTATTCTCTGAATTTTTTTTTTCCTGAATGTATTCTGGATGGCAAAATTTGGGCCACAAAATGCTAATTTCTAACCTAACACCCTGACAGCAATCACAGCCTTCACAAGGATGGAATAAAGAGAGCAATCTAACATCCAGGGGTATGAGTTTCTCATCAGTGGCTGGCAGACTGCCGTGAAGGCTTACAGTAATCCCATTGGACAGCCCTGTTTGATGAAGCCTGGGAACAGGCAGCCACAATGTAGGGAGTTCACAATTGCAAGCATTTGTCCATAATTTAAAGCTATACGAGAAGTGGAGAGTATTCATCTGAACAACAAGCTGTAATTTAACTGGAGTAACATTTACACAGGTTTTAACCCATTAACTCCTTCTTTCCTCATGCACGCTGACTTCCTTGTTTCAGAAAATAACTCTCCAAAGAAGCAATGTGCAAACACCTAACACAAGCTTATCTGTTAAGCTGTGAAAACCTGCCATAAGAATAAAAGCTTTTTGTTTGGAAACAGGATCAGTGAGTGACATTTCTAAATCTCAACCTTGGCAGTTTTTTGATAGTTTCCTCTTATGCTGTGTTTTAGTACTTGAAATTCATTTTTAGCATATCACAAGCATATCTAGGCTGGTATTTAGCTTTTTTCTTTTTTCATTTTCATGTGTGCTAGGTCTGACCACCTATTACTCCAGCCTAGGATGTTACCAAATATAAATATAATAACTCAAGTAACTCAATTTTACCATTCACACAGAACTGTGTGTGTGTGTGTTTGTGTGTGTGCTTTCCCCTGCTATTGTACAAAAATATTATAAACTTTTGCAACTTATGCCTTATTTGTTTCTCTTATTACTTTAGAAATTGGACATTATTTCAAGAAAAAGAAACAATGTGTTTTGTTATATCAAAATACAGAATATTAGTTATTAAATATACAAAGTACTTCTTTTAAGAATGTTCATGGTTAGATTGTCTAATAGGTCATTTTGAATAAAAGAGTCTGCCATCCTCTAAAGCTTAGAATTGGAGAGTTAGAACTGGTTACGCTTCTTACAAAATCTTTATTCCCTCTTTCCTTTCCTTTGTACTTTCTCAGGAATGTCTTGACATGTACAAATATGGCCATAAGACTACATTTTTCTTGTTCTCCTAGATTAAAAAAAGACATTTATATGTTATGATATCATTTCAAATTTCCACTTTCCACCCAGTGTTGAAAGAAAATCTAATTTTATCTCTACAGCAAGGGTTACTTCTTCCCATCACTATTTCTTTTTATATATATATAAGCTTTTGTTTGTTTGTTTTTGTTTGGTTTTTTAAATTTATTTTTGGCTGTGTTGGGTCTTCGTTGCTGTGTGCGGGCTTTCTCTTGTTGCGGCAAGTGGGGGCTACTCTTCTTTGCAGTATGCGGGCTTCTCTTGCAGTGGATTCTCTTGCTGTGGAGCACAGGCTCTAGGTGCGTGAGCTTCAGTAGTTGTGGCACACAGGCTCAGTAGTTGTGGCTCGAAGGCTCTAGAGTGCAGGCTCAGTAGTTGTGGCACGCAGGCTTAGTTGCTCTGCGGCATGTGGGATCTTCCCGGACCAGAGGTCAAACCCATGTCCCCTGCATTGGCAGGTGGATTCTTAATCACTGTGCCACGAGGGAAGTCCCCTCACCATTATTTCTTACCCCCATCTTACTCTTTCCATTTAAAACTACAGGGAAATCCTACGATAACTAGTATTATAATCTTTTATACTTTGGTCTTCTGGTCCCAATTTCTTTCTCAATAAATTCTTTGAAGGCTACAGTAATTTTACTTGCTTACTAATCCAGTCATTTTAAGCACAAAAAAAAACCCTCCCATTTTAAATCCAGGTCATTACCTCTTGTACGGAAGTGGCATAAAGAGAAAGAAGATCAGTAATTCTTTTAAAAATTAGACATATTACTGAGGCACAGACCACATTTTCTACTATCTGTTGTTACAATATACACTCCAAGAAGCCAAAAGATACCCTGGCATTGAACCACAGTGGGCCTGATGTGCCTAGGTCTTCCCTCTTTCCTGAGCCAGCTCACTTTTTGTGAAGCTGTCACAGATAAATTGTGTTATTATACCTCAATGCCAGTGGTATCTGAAGAGTCTCTTATTCAAATATGATCTAGAATTCTAAAGAATAACCAAGTACTATTGCCAGATGACCCTAAATGTGGCGTTTCTATTTACCTAGTTATTCTCAAGTTATCCTTTGTGATTTACACTGAAGCCTATATTTCTCCAAAATCAGCTCATTATATTAAAGGTAATCAATAAATAATTGCACATCATCAAATTAAATTCAGACTCCTTTCCTTAGCACTCAAGGTCCCAACCTCTGTTTCTAACATTTTTAAACTTTATTATCATAAAATAAAACACAGATCTGGAAAACAACACACACATAAATAGTATTACTTGATGAAATATTATAAGGCAAATGTTCTTTTGACCCTGCTTAAGTGAAAAAACAGAATTTGTCACCCCAGAAATCCCTCCACATGCTCCATCCCAATGGGAACCCAGTCTCTTTGCATTTGTTTATGGTTTCATCATCTAAGTGTGTGTGCAGCCCTAGTCACAAAATATAGTCTTGCCAATTTTTTTGTGGCGTCTCCCATTGTGGAGCACAGGCTCCGGACGCGCAGGCTCAACGGCCATGGCTCATGGGCCCAGCCGCTCCGCGGCATGTGGGATCTTACCAGACCAGGGCACGAACCTGTGTCCCCTGCATCAGCAGGTGGATTCTCAACCACTGCGCCGCTAGGGAAGCCCCAAAATTTTAACTTGATATCTTATAAGTTAAAATAAAAATCTTTAGCTTCCCCTGCCCTATCCCTTTCTTCCCATATAATTTTTCAGGTGAAGAACACACAACTGATAGTTTCTTAAAGAACCTACAAACATGTCACCTGAGTTTGTCAGTCTAGATCTGCTGATTGTGTACTCCTGGTGCAATTTAACATGTTCTTCTGTCCTTTATTTCCTGAAAATTGACATTGTATCCAGAGGATCAATTAATCTCAAGACCGATTCCATTGATGGTGTGTTCTTTCATCAAGAAGCACAAAATGCCTTTTCCCTTTCTGTGATGTTTGTGGCTGGAATGCAAAATGTCTAAATCCATTAATTCATTAGGGATTGCAAACTTCTGATATTTTGATTCTTTTTTTTTTTTTTTTTACTTGTTAGATGGAACAATTACATAAGGAGGCTCTATAGGACAGAGTTAATCTACAGCCGGTCTTGGAAAACTCTCTCTTTATCTCCAGGGATGCCTGGATTATCTGGCTTTGACTCTTGACCAAGGTAAGTGCACTGAAATTTATGATGTTTTGTTTAAAATCCAAAACTCCCCTGGTGATCCCCAACTCCAGAGTCAGTTTGTTTATGGATAGTTTTCTACTGGCATAACTGGTTACACAGCTGGGTGATTATGTAACCAGAAGGGCATAAAAGACCTCCTGGAAGCTTCTGCCTTGAGCTCTTTTAAAGCCAAAATTCAAAATTCATTGCACAGATCAAGCTGAAGTGAATAAGAACCATGGGGAGATTTCATCTGTCTCTCGGATCCCCAATGCCTACCTGCACTCCTTTCTTTTGCTGTATCATCTTCTCTGACTTTAGATAATAGCCTTAAATGAGCATTGTCTGTTGAGTCTTATAAGTCTTTTCAAATATCCAAAACTAGAAAAATACTTCCAGAGACAACTCCCCTCACCTACTAATTTTTTTATCCAATAGTTTAGTTCATATAGAAAGGCAAGATAATGTTTATTTCTTTCCTCTGATTTAACCAGTTTTCAAGAGAATGAATTGGTTTTCTGTTATCTTCAGCAGGTAACCAATTATGGGTTTGTTTTTTAAATATACTTCTTAAACTTGTTTGTTTAAACATAGCCAAACAAGTTTAAATCAATTTCAATGTTTATCCTTTATGTAGTTCAAATTGTCCCATTTGTCCCAGTAATCTTTGTCAACTTTCACGCTCTGGTACATCAAGATTGTCCAGAGTCATCTTTTGCATTCCTACCCACCCCCAACCTGGTATCTTCCATTATTCCAAAAACACAATCTGTATCCTGGGGATGCTCATTGCTACTGGGTCACTCATTGTCTCTAGACCTTTTCAGTGAACAGAACTAACTAGTAAATAAATATTTAAAAATATTTATGAGTTTATACTCATATTTTGAGTTCAAATGTGGACTATGGGGTGCTTATTTAACCTCTTCTATAGATCTTCTCCAGACTGAATACACAGTGAACTTTAATGGATATTTGAGGAGGTTTATTTTAAAAGGAGGGAAGTTACAAATATTTGGCTATATAGGAACCACAAAGGTTAGGACAATAATCTGGCGCTTGTCACAGGTTTTACCAACCTAAAGCACAAATGAATGAGTGCAGGTATTGTCTCTAGAACCTAGAAGGATTAAGAGTTGTGTAGTCAGTCATCTTGTTAGGAATCATGACCATGATCAAAGGACACAGTCAGGGGCTTCCCTGGTGGTGCAGTGGTTAAGAGTCCGCCTGCCGATGCAGGGGACACGGGTTCGTGCCCTGGTCCGGGAAGATCCCACATGCCGCGGAGAGGCTGGGCCCGTGAGCCATGGCCGCTGAGCCTACGCTCCGCAACGGGAGAGGCCACAACAGTGAGAGGCCTGCGTACCACAAAAAAAAAAAAAAAAAAAAAAAAAAAAAAAGGACACAGTCAGTTCAAGAAAAACTTTCAGGGAGGGAGCCAGAAATTAACTCTGATCTCATTCTCTTCCTTCCTTCTGATCTCCCTCTCCTAGTAAAATTCATGTTATACATATTGTTTTATAATCTGTTTTTTATACTTACTCTGTTTTTCAATAACTAGTCTTCAAAAGTAGTATTTCAATTGCTAAAAGATATTCTATTACATATATATGCCACAAATAATGCACTCAAGTAGTAAATATTTAATTTCTTTTCTGTTAATTTTCTACCATTATAAAAGAGTTTTTATGGAAATTTATGTGACTAATTGTTTGCACGGGTTTCTACCTATATCTTGAGTAAATATGTAGAAGTAGAATTGATATTCCAAGCAGCAAGTACATTTTCAGTGCTTTGGGGATATTTTGTAAAAGTGCCCTCTAGAAATATAGTAGCACCTTACACTTCCTACAACAGTTTTTTCATACTCGATTAAAAATGTGGGCTCTGATGTCAGATTTTCTGGCATCAAAAGTGGACTCAGCTACTTATTAGTTATGAGGCAAGTTACTTAACCAATCTCAGCATCCTTGTTCTGTAACTAGAGATGGTAGTTATCTACCTACTTATAGGATTGTCTGTTGGAAAGATTAAACAGGATGCTGAGCCTTTAAAACAGTGTCTGACATACAGAAAGCACTCAATAAATGTCAGCTAAATAACAGCAGGCATTATAACCCTAAGAATACATATTTGCCAATTTGATATGTAAAAAAGTTATTTATTATTGTTTAACTTGAAATTCTTTAATAATCAGCTTGAATTTTTAAAAATTTCATTATAAATGACTAACCCTTACTCTTTATGAATTGTTTATTTATGCTTTTCACAGATTCCTTTTATTTTGTAGTATTTATTTTAAATATTAAGGAAGGTATCCATATGTTAGAAATAGTTTGTATATTATATATGCTTCAAATTATTCTCAGGTTGCCATTTGAATTTTAATTATACATTATAAGTAATTGATTCTCTAATTTTTTTAATGATTTCTGATTTTGTCATCATGCTTGTAAAGGCCTTCTACAACCCAAAATAACAAAAAAACTCTTTATAAGCTCCAATTATGTTTATAATTGTGTTTTGTATACCTCTACATTTAATACTTTTGCAATTTATTTAGATGCAAGTTGTAAGACAGAGAATCTAAATATCATTTTTCCAAGATGACTGAAGTTTATCCTAACAATTTTTTGTGTGTGTAATATATGATCTTATCACTAACTGGAATAGCATTCTTATTTTACGTGAGATTGTGTAAGCATAGATGTAATTCAGAAATTTCTATCATTTCACTCATATGCCTGTAGCTTTCTTATATATGTGAATATATGATAGGGCAAAGGCTCTTTTATAACTCTTATTTTAATAACTTAATTGAATATTTTGTAAAGTAACATGTTTTAAAAATAAATAGGTCTCCCTTTCTCTGCAGAATCACCATGGTGGCTCGGACCCTGTACACACATCCTGAAAACTGCAGGGCCTTCAAGGCCCTCCTTGCCACTCACTACAGCAGGGCTCAGGTGCGCGTACTCTCCACACCACCCCACTTCCATTTTGGCCAGACCAATGGTATCTGCGAATTTCTCCGTAAATTTCCTGCTGTCAAGGTTCCAGCCTTTGAGGTTGATGATGGATTCTTTGTTCGAGAGCAATGCCATCGCCTACCATGTGAGCAACAAAGAGCTGAGGGGACGTACTCCCGAGTCAGCAGCCCAGGTGATGCAGTGGGTGAGCTTTGCTGATAGCGACATTGTTCCCCCAGCCAGTACCTGGGTGTTCCCCACCTTGGGCATCATGCGCTACAACAAGCAGGCCACGGAGAATGCAAAGGAGGATGTGAGGTGAATTCTGGGGCTGCTGGATGCTCACTTGAAGACAAGGACTTTTCCGTTGGCCGAACGTGTAATGCTGGCTGACATCACAGCTGTCTGTACCCTGTTGTGGCTTTATAAACAGGTTCTGGGGTTGCATGAACCAGCCCCAGCTCCGGGCTGTCTTGGGAGAGGTGAAATTCTGAGAAAATGGCCCAATTTGATGCTAAAACGTTTGCAGAGAGCTAGCCTAAGAAGGACACCCCACGGAAAGAGAAAGCTTCTTGAGAAGAGAAGCAGAAGCCCCAGGCCGAGCAGAAAGAGAAGAAGACAGCTGCCCCTGCCCCTGAGGAGGAGCTGGATGAACGTGCGCAGGCAGCGGCTGCTGAGCCGAAGGCCAAGGATCCCTTTGCTACCCTGCCCAAGAGCACCTTTGCGTTGGATAAATTTAAGCTCAAACACTCCAATGAGGACACACTCTCCGTGGTGCTGCCGTACTTTGGAGATCACTTTGATAAAGGTGGCTGGTCCCTGTGGTAATCCGAGTACTGCTTCCCTGAAGAGCTCACCCAGACCTTCATGAGCTGCAACCTCATCACTGGAATGTTCCACTGATTGGACAAACTGAGGAAGAATGCCTTTGCCAGCGTTATTCTCTTTGGAAGCAACAATAGCCACTCCATTGTTGGAGTCTGGGTCTTCCGAGGCCAGGACCTTGCCTTTCCGCTGAGTCCAGATTGGCAGGTGGACTATGAGTTATACACATGGTGCAAACTGGATCCCAGCAGCGAGGAGACCCAGACGCTGGTTCGAGAATACTTCTCCTGGGATGGGGCCTTCCAGCAGGTGGGCAAAGCCTTCAATCAGGGCAAGATCTTCAAGTGACCCTCTCTTGTCATCGCCTAGCTGCCTGTACCTGCCCTCAGGGAGAATGGGGGTCCTTAATGGAAACTGAACGTCGAACCCTTTCCTGCCCTACCTCCTTTGTGGGTAATGGTTTCTTCAAAGGGGAGTAGATATGTTGAAGCGGGGTGTTGTCTATACCTGCAGGACCTCCCTGTGCAGGAGAGAAGTCTTCAGAAGAGCAGAAAGAGAGACCTCTCCTCAATTTTGATTTCTGTTTTTTGAATTGCCTTGCCTCTCCTGTGATGACCATCTTCTAGCCTAGCTGGGAAAGACTGGACGTAGTTAGAAGGTGGTGACACGGGGCTGTGTAACTACCTAATTCCAGACCTTCCTGCATGAAGGCAGAGAATACCTGTTGACTGGGTGAGAGCACAGCATATGCAGAGCGATGTAACACCACTTCCCTACTTCCTGCAGCTGCCCTGTGAAGTGGGGTGGCAGCTGTATCCAAGAGTTATAGTTTCAACACTTCACACAAATGGTAAGAAGAGGCACAGACTCCTGGGAACAGATGCTGGCTTGTGGGCCCTAACCTGGCTGTGGATCGTCTCTGGGGTATCCCTCCTTTCTATCAAGGAAGTGGGGTTCAGAGATTTAAGCAGCTTGCCTGTGATCACACATTTTAGGTGGTGGAGACAAGATTTTGAACCCAGTGGTTGTCCCTGGAGCCTGTACCCTAAACACGCCCTAGCACTTCCTGCAATGTAGAGCAGTCATAAATGTCATTTAACAACCCTGAAAAAAATATATATATATATATACATATATATATATTTATAAATAGGTCATAATTCGTTTAAGGTTCTGGGATTTTTTTTTTTTTTTTTTTTTTTTTTTGCGATACGCGTGCCTCTAACCATTGTGGCCTCTCCCGTTGCGGAGCACAGGCTCCGGATGCGCAGGCTCAGGGGCCATGGCTCACGGGCTTAGCTGCTCCATGGCACGTGGGATCTTCCCGGACCGGGGCACGAATCCGTGTCCCCTGCATCGGCAGGCGGACTCTCAACCACTGCGCCACCAGGGAAGCCCCAGGTTCTGGGAATTTATTGGAAGTCACTAACATTTAATAAATAATAAAAATATAGAAATATTAGACTTCATTATATGTATTTGCAGTAAATATTATTTATAAAATTAGTATTGCCTTTGTGTGTGTTTGTGTGTATAAGTGTGTGTGTATGTGAATTGAGTCCTAATTCTAAACGTGATTCATACTGTAGGTTACAATCAAAAAAGATTGAAAGTCACTGCTGTAATGTAAATCTTTTCAGATAATATTAGATTAATTTTTCAAGTTCCAGTCTCCCCACCAAAATTTTTCCATGATATTTACTAGCTTTATGTTAAGCATTTTTACTTACCATTTTAAAAGGTAATTTTGTCCAAAGTAGTTTGCAGGCTTAATCCATTCCCATTACATTTTAGTATTTTTCAATGTGTTAAAGACATCTAATTTGGAACTAATACGGATTTGTCTTCTGTAATTTCTGCTCTGCCTCTCTCTGAATTTTAGTCACTACTTGGTAATGTAACATTTACTCATACTAAATTTACAGCTTCTCTTTGCATCACGAAAACCTTATTCCATCGACATGTGTGTGAGAGCTATTTCCCATGCCAAATGGGTGGATAGCATGCCCTACTCTGGACCATTTTAATCCTTGAGTTTAAAAAGCAATCACCATATCACTGAGATGTACAGGTAGCAATGAAACATTTGTGTATACTAACAAATTGAAGGAGTAAAGCTTTTACATGTCACCTGGTGTTATATGAGCTTTGATAGGAAAACAGTAATCAGAATATCATCTTTTATAAACTAAATGAGCATTCATAAATAACTGTCAAATGTCAGAGGTAGATCAATAATAGATAGATAGCTAGAGATATCTACATCTATCTGTATACATACTGTGTATCCTTCTTTATAGGACCCTTACCAGCATCAAGGCTCCATGTAATATGTACCTGGGATTGTGCCTTATTCTATTTAAACCCACCCTGTAAGGTTTAAATCTTCATTGTACAAATGATGAAACTGACACTTATAGTTTAAAAACTCATCCAAGGACACAAAGCTGGTATGTGGCAGATCCAAGACTGGAAGTCAGAGTTTCTCACTCTGAAGCACAAAATGGGCAGAAAATCTGTATTTTTTTCCTAAGTCCAGAGTCACTTGTGACACTTAATGTTGTCATTGGGTGGACTGGGTCCTGATTCTCTCCCACCCACCCAATTTCATTTTGCAGCTGTTACCCCAGCTCTTTTCACTCTAGACATATTGGCTTTTTTTTTTCTTTTTCTTGAATTCCCATTTTTCATTTATAGAATTTTTTGAGAGGATACATGATTCATCTAATTAAACTTCATATACAGGACAAAGCAAAACAAGTTGAATGTTTTCATTTTTCACTTTGGGGAAAAAAATAAGCTTTTAGTTAAATCAACTTAAGAAACAGCTTGAATTGCAAGATAATACTGCTCCTATAAGTAATTGCTTATGTGCTTGTCCTATTCATAGTGGAAGAGCTATGATTTATGAACATTTTTATTTAAAGTATAATCTTGGATTTATTCCAAATAATTGCCATCTTTGAAATGTTGTCAACCTGGGATAGCCACAGGGATGCCAGAATTAAAGTATTATATCAGCTCACCACATGGTCCGCCCATTGGGCTCAAGTACGTTTTTATCCATCTCTCTTTTATCACATATTTCCTTACTTCACATTTATATTTAATCCATTGACTTCCGTGATTTCTTTTATACCAGAGAGCATGTGAAACACAGGGGAAATGAGTAGACATATTCACTTAGCAGGAGCTTTCTTCCTGGTTCTCTTTCTCTCTCTTTCTGGCTAAAACTCCATTAGGCAAAAGTGCTCCTGGTATTAATCTAAGATGATTAGCTGTGAAGTGGAACACAAAGGCTGGCCTGGGGTGGAGACATCTGACAGTGGGAAGATACTTCAGAGCAAAAGAATCAAGAAGAACATGAGTTTAAGAGGCAAACTTCAAACAATATTAGGCACAAGAAATAATGTTAGCTGCAGCTGCAAACCAAATGGAAAAGTATATTCGCCAGTGTAGAGACTGTTCCTGGCCTTTCATTAGCTGTGCATGGGTCCCAGAGAGCAACACCAGTATATTTCAGTTAAGTTTTTTTTTCTCTCTCTCTCTCATCCTCCTCTTACTTTTTACATTAAAAAAAATTTTTATGGGAATATAATTGCTTTACAATGTTGTGTTAGTTTCTGCTGTACAAGGAAGTGAATTAGCTATATGTATACATATATCCCCTCCCTCTTGGACCTCCCTCCCACCCCTCCATCCCACCCATCTAGGTCATCACAGAACACTGAGCTGAGCTCCCTGTGCTGTACAGCAGGTTCACCACTTGACTTTTTTTCCCTACATGCCCCCACATCTTATTCCTTTAGCTTGCCTAACTAGCTATTAATGTTGTGTTAGAGGCAGCACTGCTTCCCTTATATACTATGTGCTCCCCTAAATAATCCAGCCTCTCTTGCAATTATATTAGGTCATGAGGCTAGTTCCAGCAAATACTGACTTATCAGAGGGGACCTATTGCACTCCTAGACCAAACATTTGATAGTGTGGTACTTCTCTCAGGAAAGGGAGACATCACAACATACAGGGAACCTGGATCCCTGAGTCACCTGATGGAAGAGCATCTCCAGTGACTGGCATCAGACTTCCTATGATTAATTATTAAAAGTTGTATATGAAACTATTGAGATTCAGAGATTAATTTGTTCCTATAGCGTAGTCTAGTTTATACATTAAGCTACATTTTAAACTAATATATACATTGATATTCACTACTAATGTGCCAATTAAGTGGAAAGAATGCACAAGTCACACATTAGGAGTCTAGGATTTTACTTCTATCCATTTTATATTCCTTCAAACAATATGTATGCAGTTTCTACAGTATTTTAATCATTGTTTCAGATAGGCCCTGGGAATAGTAAATAAGACAGATCAGATCCCTGTTCTCAGAGAAAGGGTCAGACAAAAATTAAGTAAATGAACAAATTAGGTAATTCAGAGTTTAATAAGCACTGTTAAAGTCAATACTAACATTGTATGAGACCAGCGACTGGGGGGACTATTTAATTGAATAGTTAAGGAAGACCTCTCCATCTTGGAATTAGGACATGAATGAAATAAAAGTACTAGTCCAAATATTTCAGAGAAAAGAACTTGGGTATAAATATTCTTAATGCATTAAGAAAAAGAAAGAAATCCAGGGTAAAGGAAGCATCACAGTGAACCTGAAGAGAGTAGTACTGTATGGGGCAAGAGTGATATGCGCCATTTCAGTCCATAGTAAGGATTTGCAATTTTATTCCAAATTCTATGAGAAAATATCGGAGAAATTTAAGTAGGAAAATATTTTAATTGTGTTTGCATTTTCATAAGTTCACTCCAGGCATAGTAAAGAGAATATGCATATTTTTAATACAGAATTGACTAGACTCACTAATAAATTAGATTTGCAAAGTGAAGACATAAAGAAAGAAATAACAGCTCCTAGAATCTAGACTTGTACAACTGGTACATAGTGATGGCTTTTGCTAAGATAAAGGAAGCTGGGAGGAGAATTTTCTTTCAGATGGGATTTATGATGTCAATTACACATCCAAGTGGAGGTGTTTAATAGAAAATTAGATACAAAATACTAGAGCACAGTGAAAAAGAGTGAGAAAAATTTGGAAATATTTTTATGCAAATTTCATTTAATGCACTGGATTGGTTAAGAACACTTAGGGAAAGAGCTTAGACAGAGAATAAGAGTCATCTGAGGGTAGAGTCCTGGAATATTCCAGCATTTGCTAATTCGGAGACTTAATTCCTCACTCTCTTACCCCTCCTCAAAGCAGACGACTCAGTCTCTAAATGCTTTATCTTGAGGGGAATCCATAAAGAGTGATTATAGTGAAATTTTCAAGTATAGTGATAAGCCACTGAGAGAAATAAAATCAGTAAAAGAACACTTTTGAAAAATCTATAAATACACAGCTTAGGTAGTTGCTTATTCTATCTGCAGCCCTGACTTAATTACGAAATAGTCACCTAACTCAGAGAATCCTCATTATATGACTCTACAAAGGGAAAGTAAGAGCAAGCTACTTCCTTTCATATATACTGGGAATACAATCATAAATTTGAAATAAATTATCACCCTGCCACAAATCTTGATTGGGTTTCCATGAATAGCCCACTAGTGAAATATTCACTTGGCTAGTCAAGGAAGTGATAAGGGGACCACAGAAATGAGTATTTTTTCCAAGAGTGATCTGACCTAGTTTGTTATAGGTCTTGGGGACATCACTCAAATTTTCTTTGTGTGTTTTGAAGCAAGTGCTAGGAAATGACCACCAGCAGAAGTTCCATTTGCCATCTTTGTGGCCTATTTCCACAGGCAAACCACCACCATCATTCACCAAGTAGCACAGGTATAGTTTTTACTGGCAACAAAAGAGACATCAGGGACAGGGGCAAAAGATGTCTCAATGAAATAATGATGTTTAGCTCTTGAAAAAACACTGATGAATTCCAGAGGCCACAGACCTCTTCTATATAACACTGTGAACATGGTAACCAGGCAAACTAGAGGAAGACAGTAAATAAAATGCCTGTATCACAGTCTTAGTTAGCAATCATATGAAGGATCTTAATAAGAAGGAGTCATTTGGGGAGGAAAAAAATTATTCACTCAATTGGTTTTGGCAATTTCCTACGTATAAATATTAAATCTCTTATGGATACACTTAGTGAAAGTAGACTAACAGAATGGACATTCATTGGTTTGATTGCTCATGAGCTATCTAAGGGTCATAGACAAGTATTGCTTACATTGGATCGTTGAGCAAATATACAGTTGTTACTATAAATTTGAGGAGGAATGAAAACAGAAAAGAAGGAAAGTGAAAGAGTATAAAGGGGAAGGTGATTCTTCACCTTACATGAAACCTCAGCTCTAGTGATTCAGCAGCCCTCAGGTGCATACAAAACTTAGGATCCTTGTATTCACTACCCCTTCTCTAAAGCTTCTTCTATCCCAACACATATATAATTTGCTTAATTATTAACTTTCCACGAGATCTACCATGTTCCTTCTTCATTTTCCAGTTACACGTCCCTCTCCCAGCAATCTCTGTTCACCTCTGCTTTTCCAGCATGGATTAAGCTGGTTAATAACTGGGTGGGTTTTTTAAAAACATTTATTGGTGTATAGTTGATTTACAATGTTGTGTTAGTTTCTGCTGAACAGCAAAGTGAATCAGTTATACATATACATACATCCACTCTTTTAAAGATTCTTTTCCCATATAGGCCATTACAGAGTATTGAGTAGAGTTCCCTGTGCTATACTGTACGTCCTATTTTATATATAGTAGTGTGTACATGTCAATCCCAATCTCCCAGTTTATCCCTCCCTCCCCCACAAGAATTGGGTATTTTGAGTACATCAAAACATCTGTTATAGGGGAACTTCTGAAAAGCCAAGATAATACTGGGGTTTAGCCTGATAAATATGGTATATTCAGTCAGCTTATCTTGCATTTATATTTACATTTTTGTTTAATTTTGCCTGAACTTTCGTATATCAAGCACTTTCAAATAGTCATCCAATTAAGTTATTAAATATTTATTAAGTACTTAATACCAGGGATCCCCTTATGATACACTGGATACAAAGCAGGGACCAAGATAGACATGTTCTCTGCCCTCAGACAGCAGATGATCTCATATGGAAGCAGGCACTATATTAAAAATTACAATGAAATTCGATAACTTATGTACAGAACAGTCTTGGAGCTCGTTACAATTATCATCAGAAGTATCAAACAAATCATGTCCTATTTTAATCTGCAGAAGATCTCTAGGAGAAATGACCCTAAACCTTCCCCTGAATTGATTCACACTGGGATATTTCCTGACTTTCAATTAAATTAGTACTATTGAACTCTTCGTCTTCAAAGCAAATTACTGAGGTATTTCCCTGACATACCTCACATGTACATTCTGTGTTTTCCATCCATGTAAATCCTGAATACATAACCTTAGACATGGTAGAAATATCATAGAATAAGGACTGTCCACTAAACCAGACAGTGAAGTGGTTTCAACTGAAATGTTAATCTATGCTTTGTTGAGAAAGATTCTGGAGTCACATTTGAGATCAGCGAGAAAAACGACCAATGAAAATACCTGTGACATGAGGGCCTCCCTGGTGGCGCAGTGGTTGAGAGTCCGCCTGCCGATGCAGGGGATACGGGTTTGTGCCCCGGTCTGGGAGGATCCCATATGCCATGGAGCGGCTGGGCCCGTGAGCCATGGCCGCTGGGCCTGCGCATCCGGAGCCTGTGCTCCGCAACGGGGGAGGCCACAACAGTGAGAGGCCCGCATACCACAAAAAAAAAGAAAAAAAAAAAAAAAAAGAAAATACCTGTGACATGAACAAGAAGAGTATAAACGTCTCCTATTTACCATCTCTCTGCTAGATTGAGCACACCCTCTTTGATTAGACTGAGAGCTCCTCTATAAGACTGAATTTCCTGAGGGCTGACAGTGTCTTGTTCATTTCAGTACTTATTTAGGGGCCTAATCATTGTAAATGAGAGAGCAATTTTATATAACCTCCCTCCTTCCACTGAGAATTATCACTAGGAAATTCTCTGTAATTTAAACTTATTCTAAATTTTTGAAAAAAAATGGAAGAGGATTTGTGGGGAATTTTCTGGGAAAATGACCTATCTATTCTTCATTACATGGTATCAAACTATGACTTTCTAATTCACATGTCTTTCACGTTCATATGTTGATGTTATTGTTTTCTAAATTCATACTCTACCCAGAAAACATGGAAGTGCCAAATGCAAAAAATTAAGTTATATCAAATTGGCAAGGTATGACACACATACAACCGAAGGGGAGCATTTTTTTCTCCTTTTTTTTTTTTGTGCTATATTTATTCAACTATCCAAGTACTTATAGGATAAAAATTCATAGAATAGAGAAAAAGAATAAAAAATACTTTAGTACTCTAATAAACTATGTGCAACTCCTTATATTGGGTTGGTCAAAAAGTTCGGTCAATTAGTGAACACGTTGTTCAATAGAGTTCCTCGTGAAAATGAAAAATGAGTCTTTTATTTTTACTTAAATACGAAAAAACTCATTGGCTAACGCAATAAACCCCCCAAATTCTGAGTTTTCTTCAGTAAAAGCATTTTATTAATATGTACCTATAATAAGTGATTTTTTCACCTGAAGAAAATGGTGAATTGTTGTGATGTGTGTTCTAATAACATTTTCCTTTGTTTCTTAAGGAAAAGGTGTTTTCACAATCCTTTACCAGAGCATTTCTTGGGTCCTTCTCCCCTGGTGCACTCTTTGTGCTGAGCAACTTGTCATTTGACATGCTTATTTGGCACTTCCCTAAGTGCTTATAAAAAACCTTTCAAACAATCATTCAACCAGATTAAAATTTTAGAAGAGAATGCAATTGGTACTTTTGTCAGGGCTAGGGTGGGCAACATTAAAAGAAAATTGTTAATGTTGTCTATACTACTTAGATTGATTCATGGTGAAAAACGTTTCTTAGTTTATTGTCTCCATCTGAACAGCAAATCTATGTAGAAAATCTGATCAAAGCACACTCTTCAATAATGCATCATGTCTTACTATTGACATTCTTAAGTTGTGTTGACTTTTACCACACTGGTAATGGTAAAAGAAGTCTAACATTAATAAGTGAACTGATATTTAAAATGTATATACTCCACCTGAGTGTTTGGAAAGTCATTTAAATGCTGTCTTAGGTCAAGTATATTGTAGAAAAAAAAAAAATCTCTCCCAATGGCTGATGGCATAAACGTAGCTAAATGTAGACCAGTATTTGTTTCTGTGCAATTTCTTGTCATCTAGTAGAAGCATGCTGCTGTGTATCAGGGTTGCACTTTAGCTGTTGGGTACCCAGTGGATTGGTCATGAGTGTCTGATCTGTGAGTGGTGAGTTTTCTGATTTCAACACTAGCAAAAGTGTTTCAAGACTGTTGTCTCCTTAGTCGGTATTCTAATGACCTTTCAGCACTGAATTGAGATAAAGCAATGGATGTCACTAATAGAATTTGCTGCAGGGAGGCTCATGGTGAATTGCTGACTTCACCATGAACTCTACTGCTATAGGACACTAAAACAAAGCTACGGTGAAAGAAAGAACAGTGACTAGAACATAGAAAGGAAGTACAGTTTTTTAAAAAATTAATCTGAATATTCTGAGACTGTGTAAAACATTATGTGGTTTAGCATACAACAGTTTTGTTCCTTATATCTGAAGCCAGGCTGGTGTCTTCTTAAGTGAAATAAGCCCTATGGCAATGCACATGTTTTTATGCTGCTTTGCAGTACTGAGGATGGTATTATACATTATAATAAACAAAATGCAGGAATGTCACAGTTGGCTAAATTCCTATCAATTATGAACTTAATTTTACACACATTTAATACTTATCTCATTTCAGACTTTGCTATACTAAGAAATCTTCTTTTAAAGAAAAATGGTTTATACAGTTCACTTCCTGCCATAATCAAGGTCTTTCTAACCTGATATCTGAAGGTTATGCTTCAGTGAATAATTCAGTAGGTTAGTGAAACTCTGGCAGCAAAGAAAGTGCTAATCTTAGATGGAAGCTGTGAGGGATATTAAGAAACAATTGCAAAAGGTGACATATTTAATAGAGAAAGATTACGCTGTGCTACATCTATTTAATTTGAATTGAATAAATTTTGCCAGTATTTTATGAGATGCAGACTAGAAATTACGTGAAACTTCATAGTGTCACTTCAGGAGAGAGAATAAAGGCCTTAAATATATTTTATTGTGATTTTGAAGACTTCTCTGTCATTGAAGAGAATTTTGAAGAAACTGAAAAAGAATTCACTTCAGGACTTTATTCATTTGAATTTTAAAATAAAGGATCAGAGAAGGTGATTTACCAAAAGATAAATAAGGTGCAGAACTAAAAGAAAACCATGTCAAATGAGTCCTTGAAATCAGGGAATTCCTTCTGAGCTGTGACCGAGTGAGGTTGGCTTCCTTCTCCATTTTTCAAGGGAAATTTAGTTGACCTGGCGGAGACAAGTCTGAAATTATGAATAATTGTGAGTGCACAAATGATAGGGGTCAGTGTGTGGCCTTAATCACTAAGTAGATCCTCATATAAACCCATCTCTGACATTTATAATTATGTTTCACAATGTGTACATCTGACATAATTTCTGAAAAAGAAAACATAAATACTTCTAATGCTTAACCTAGCACTGCTTAGTTTAAGAACTTAAAAATGGCATATTTATTAATCAATTCACTTGAACGATATCTATTTTGGGGGGAGTTTGCAAGTATAAATACACCTCAAAATCAGTTTTCTCCACCCAGACTGTGTTCCATGAAAAGTAGGAGCCCACTTCAACAGTCTTGGGAAAAATATGTACTCTATCTTCTTCTTGGCTATTCACAATATTATTTAACATATTAAAATCTAAAATATCCTGCTGGAAAACAAATTAAATTTTTTTAAATATATATTAACCAAAATAACATTATTTAATATCACATTTCTCGAATTCAACTTCTATAGTCTATCCTCTTCCACATAGTACTTTTCCTGCAAAATATATTTTTGGAAATTGCTCCTTATATCGTTATAATGGACTGAATGTTTGTGTCCTTCCAAAATTCATATGTTGAAGCCCTAACCCCCAATGTTGTGGCATTAGGAGATGAGATTTTGGGAGGTAATGAAGTAATGAATCCCGAGAGAGGAACCCCCATGATACAATTAGTGCTCTTAGAAGAAGAGGAAGAGACATCAGAGCTCCATTTCTACATGCATGTGCACCCAGCAAAAGTCATGTGAGGACACATGAGAAGTTGGTCCACTGTAAGCCAGGAAACAGGTCTTTACCAGAACCCAACCTTGGTGCTGGCACCCTGAGCCTGGACTTCCAGTCTCCAGAACTGTGAGGAAATAAACGTCTCTTGTTTAAGCCACCCACTCAATGGTATGTTGTCATAGCATTCTGAACAGACTAAGACAATTGCTTTATCATTTTTCATTTTATATCACATTTTATCTATCCTTGGATAGATCATATCCTTGGATCATGAAAGTTTCTTCCGTCCTTGACTCTCATAGCGACATGCATCTCAATCCTTTAAAAGGTAGAGTGTTTTTAACGTGAAAAGGACAATGGCCTTGCCATCTGTCGGTATACCCAGGTTTAGCTGTTACTTATCCTGGAGTAATTTCCATACCGAGCATTAGTTTCCTCACCTTAAACAGTATTAGTAACATTACATGGCTAAAGTGATGTAAAGATTAAATAAATCACCTTATACAAAATTTCAAAACAGCTCCTCTAGTCCGTAGACAATTAATGAGTGATAAGACATTATTATGATCATTATTAAAGAAAATCTAAAAAATAAACCGACTAACTAGACTACTACTAGCATGCATGTATGTATTATAATAATGCCAGAACAACTTTCCAGCACCGTGACATAGGCAGCAGCCTTAGGAAAGAAGTCTGCAGGCTTTCTGGTCCTTTTCCTTCTAAGCCCTGTGGCAGATTGAGAGTGAAAACCTTGCCTATTTAGTTACTGTAGCAGATGCTGTCAGTTCCTTTACTACATCCTGTAGACCTTACTTGTTTGGTGTACTCCTGCCAGCTTCCAGATGCCAGCTTGCTTCCTGTGAGCTGAGTATGCCGAAGAGGGCTTTTTATCTGACCAGTTGGCCCACGTGAAGTAGGCTGCATGTACAGGGGAAATCGATATCATCCCCCCACCCCATCCTTCAAGAAATGATCCTTGGGAGTTGGGTATAAATCTCCCAGCTCACTTGCTGTTGGGTGGGATAATTCTGAATGCATTTCTCAGAGTCTCCTTGAGGGATTAAAGTCAATGCCTTACTTTGTTTTTGATGTTTCCTGCATTTTGCGAATAAGCTATTTGCACTTGAAGCTTTGTCTCAAAGTCTGTTTCTAGGAGAACCCAACCTAAGAAAACTGTGACTCCTTAGAGTGAGAGTAAGGGAGTTCATGTGGGCTGTGATGAACCCACACATACACAGCTTTTTGATCAGACCCTGAGTTTCACTATTTCCCCTAAAGTCACTGCAAGGTATTTTCTCTTTAAGGAGTATTTTGGTGCCACTTCTTTACACTTATACTGTTTACTTTACACATATACTGTTTAACTGTTTCTTTTTCTAATTATGTTAGTAACATCCAAAGTAATGGTTTTTGTAATTACTTATCCCTTCTCACTATGCCAGAGTTAATAAATGTGGTTAAATTATAGTGTTCAATTGAATTCTAGGAGATAAACAGGTGAACATTGTTTATTAGTTATAAATTTATTTTATGTGAATTAGAAGCAATATAACTATAATATCAAAGTTTAAAAGAAACCTGTCATGTAAGAAGATACTACTTTCAAAATATCTAATTCAAATTAAAGTTGATATAAATAAAATATTATAATGAAGTCAGTAACACTTCTGACATGGCCAACTGACATGCCAAGAATTATGAAGGTGGTGTTTGACTGAATGAATGAAATTTTTGAATTATTTCCCTAGAGTGATGGTGATGTGTTTAATAAAAGGTGGCTGGGAGAATGTTTGTCATGATTTAGGTCCTGTTTTATTTGTCTCAAATTTTTATATATTTTTGGAAAATATATGGTACTCTCAAATGGACTGTTAAATTTATTTTACCAGGTCTGATACACTAATTTAAATTTGTTGTGACTCTCCACGTTAGCAATTGTTCCAAGTTGAATATTGACCCTATTAAGAAAATTGATATTGCCCTAATTATTTGTCTCATTTAATACTTCACACACATTTGCACATACATGCATAGACTGACAGATAGAGAGATGATAGATAGATAGATGATAGATAGATAGATAGATAGATAGATAGATAGATAGATATAGATAGATAGATGATAGATATAGATACATAGATACACAGAGTTATAAGTATAGGTACTCATAGCTTCAACCATGGTGCTCCTTTGCTGGGTTTCCTTTAATATTCCCACTTTCAAACTGTAGTCTTCTATGCTCTTCCAGAGTGAGTCAGTTTCTCTAGACTACTGTGGATTTGAAATAAAGGGAATAAATCCCAGGCTAAGTACTACCTAAAGAAGTTTTCTGTTTATTTATTCTATGGTTGTTTAATCCAAAATTCTTGCTCCCTCCACCCTCACCAAATTTCAAAAAGCATGACTAAAAATAACCTTCATGCCACTGTACTGGAATTGCATTATTTAATAATTATTTTTGGATACTTTTTTCGGTTACATTTAGATTAGTCCCAAAAATTGGGGATAAGAGAAGACAAAGGTCATAGCAACTTTCCAGAATGCCTCTGGATATCAGTGGTCATTCATTCACTAAATATGGATTAAACATTATGCTAACATTAACATAAATGAAGACAAAATGGGTCTTGATGTACAACAAAATTAAATTATATTTTTGACTTGCCCATCTTCAGAGTGAATGCAGTAAAATGCCCACATTTATATTAAATATGAAAATATTTATCTAATATTGACTGAATAGGCTACAGCCTAATTTCAGACTTTACCATCAGTGCAACTTATTTCAAAGAGGAGACTGAAATAATTAAACAAAATCGTCTCCACCTGTACTTCTTTTTTACCTTGTCTTTGAATACTTTACACTTTAAAAAATATTGTCCATATATACCTAATTTTATCCTCATAACAAACAAATCAACTGAGTAGGTTATGGCATTGCACCAGATTCATCAACGAAGTCATAGACAGATGAGAAAATCATGTGACCCTTAAGAATGGCAAACACACTTAGATTCTGTCTCCTTCCTAATCCCTTGCACTTTGATTATACTCCTATCTTCTGGTTGTCCATGGACAAGTGGTTCTATAATGAACAAAGTGTGGCTAGAGAAGCAGTCATGCACTTATATACCTCAACCATCCAGTCTTTACCTTAAACTGACTGTGCCTTCACCTTTGTACCAGGTAAAACACTGAGCCCACACATTTCCCCAGTCACTGTTATTGATACAAAAACAAATAGAAGAATGACCCATCAGCTTCTGTCCAAAAATTGTGATTCAGTGGCTCTGTTTAGACACCTCCTAGAAAAGACATTTGTCTTTTCAGATACCAGCCTTTCCACTTCTGCCCTAAATCCTGTAATTTCACTTACCTTCTATTTCATTTCCTCGCCATCCATCCATCTCCTCACTTCTGCCTTCAAGCACACCCAGGACATTTACTATTAAAAGAAAAAAAAAAAAGTAAAATTCAACACTGTAGCTTCCAACTACTATCTATTTTATTTTTCCTCCCATTGTACTTTTTTAAAACTTAATTTCCACAGCCTGTCTCTAGATAAACTTTAAACAATATATGTTATAAATAATTGAATATCTGTAAAAGTTGAAATGTACTAAATAGTGAAAAACCACTCTTCCTCCCAAGCTTCCACTAGCAGCCCAGCTCCCTTTCCCAGAGGCAATCATTTTTATCACTGTGTGTTGTTCCAGAGGTAAACATGCTTAAGCATATATGTTCATATACTGTTTGTTTTTACACAATTGATTACATGCAATGCACATTGTTCCATGTGTTGGTTTTTTCACCTGATATTAATATCACTTGGAGGCTGCAGAATATTTGTACACTATGAAAATGCCTAGGCTTATTTTTGTTGTTTCTTTTATTTGTTTGCTTTTTGTAGAAACAAATATCGTATATGAATGCATATATGTGGAATCTAGAAAACTGGTACAGATGAACCTGTGTGCAGGTCAGGAATAGGGACACAGACATAGAGAATAGACATGTGGACACAGGGGAGGAAGGGGAGGGTGGGACGAATTGGGAGATAAGGTTTGACATATATACACTACCATGTGTAAAATAGCTAGTGGGAACCAGCTGTATAGCACACGGAGGTCAGCTCGGTGCTCTGTGATGACCTTGATGGCTGGGATGGGGGTGGCTGGAGGGAGGTTCAAGAGGGAGGGGATATATGTATACATATAGCTGATTCACTTTTTTGTACAGCAGAAACTAACATAACATTGTACAGCAACTATACTCCAATTTAAAAAAAAAAGGGCTGCTCAGTAGTCATTGCATGTGAATACCATCATTTATTTACCTGTAAATTAGCATTTAGGTGTCTCAAAGTTTGATATTTCAATAATACTACAATGAATAGCCTCTACATAAGTCATTTGGGCAAGTATATATGTAAGATACATTTCTAGGAATGAAATTGCTCACTTAAAAACGGAATGGGCTTCCCTGGTGGCACAGTGGTTGAGAGTCCACCTGACGATGCAGGGGACATGGGTTCGTGCCCCGGGCCGGGAAGATCCCGCATGCCGCGGAGCGGCTGGGCCCGTGAGCCATGGCCGCTGAGCCTGCGCGTCCGGAGCCTGTGCTCCGCAAAGGGAGAGGCCACAACAGTGAGATGCCCGCGTACCGCAAAAAAAGAAAAAAAGAAAAAGAAAAGGAATTAAAAAAAAAAAACTTCTAATCTTTTCTCTCTGAATTACTCTGTGCTCTAGTCAAAATAACTCAGTAATCCTCACTACCCACTTATTTGCCTGCCTTTCACGTCCATTTTGTGCACTTCTCTTTAAATGTCCTTGCCACTGTTTTCACAAACTCAAGTTATCTTCTTTTCAATTAAAATCTTCTTCCTTCACGAACCATCATCTACTTCTCCATTCCACAAGGACACACCCCTGTTTCTTAATACGTCCATTAAATCTTGTTTATGATGAACTCCCATGACACGCGCTGCTCTCAACTTGCTAATGTAGTCATTTGCATGAATGCTTTATTTTCCATCTAGTTTCTTAGAAGGCAGTCTGGACATTTTTGTTTGTTTGCTTGTTCCTTAGTTGCACTTAGCACAGACCTGTATATTTAGTAGACTCAATAAATGTTTGTTGCATGAATATATTATTAAATAAATGAATGAAACATGAATAAATGAGCAAGTGAAAGAAACTTAAGTTTTGCAGAGAATCACATTTAATTCAGTCTGAGAAGGCTGTGCGTATCCTTCTGCACTTTTATTTTTGTATCTACTTCATAATTTTTATCTTCAAAGCCTTTATTAAATGAATAAAATCTTAGGGTATTTTGAATCCCTCCAAACTGAGATAAATTAGAATCCCTTCAAGTTCAGCATTACCTGTATACATTTGACATCCAAATGAAGGTGCTGTTAGGAAAATGTTTTTCTACTCTGGTCGTGTACACAGGGTTAGATATTAATTCTTATTAGTAATTGAGATCAAACGCATGGTTCATGGAGAAGCATCTCTTCTGTTCATCATTCCTTGAGGAACTTTTGCCTTCTTTGCATACCTCTGTTATTATTATTATTTTTTAAGAGTCTAGATTCTACTGGAGTTTAAGGAAAAAAACCTAGACCTCATATAAAGCAAACTACAAGCCTTCTGATTAGTTCTGTAAGAGATACACAGTGTTGAGAACTGCTATCATAAGGCACCACTAACAGCAGTTGCCACCGCTCACTATACAAATAACAGAATTGGGGATTTTATGTGAGGAAGCTCTGTCTTTCTCACGAAGACAGACTATGGAAATGATTTTCTTCTCTCTGAATCAGAGGACTGGGTCAATTGCTTAATTATTATAAGTACTGGACTTCTTAAAATTTTAGACATTCTCAAATTTTGTAGTTAAAAAACTGTTTAAAATGCAGATAACAGGATATTGTAATTAAAAAAAAAAAAAAAACATTAGAGGGCTTCCCTGGTGCCGCAGTGGTTGAGAGTCTGCCTGCCGATGCAGGGGACACGGGTTCGTGCCCCGGTCCGGGAAGATCCCACGTGCCGTGGAGCGGCTGGGCCCGTGAGCCATGGCCGCTGAGCCTGCGCGTCCGGAGCCTGTGCTCCTCAAAGGGAGAGGCCACAATAGTGAGAGGCCCGTGTACCAAAAAAAACCCAAAAACCAAAAAACAAAAAAACATTAGAAATAACAAGGAAGGGCTCTGGTCCTAACTCTGCCTCTGTCTCGTTGTCCAGTCCATTCCCTCTCCATCCTCCATCTTCTCATTGAATAAATAACGATTTAGACTAGAAAATTTGAAGGTCCATTTAAGTCCTAATGATCTATTTAGGAGTGGAGCTCTAGAGATAGAAAAACTGCCTCCCAGATACAGTTCCATTATTTTGTGCTAAGTGAGTCTTGACAAGTTATTTAAGTCTCTGTGCCTCCATTGCCTTCTTTTTTTCATTTGGGGCTAATGATGCCTACTTTACACAGTTATTGTGGGGTTCAGATAAAACAAAGTAAGGAAAAATAATTGTAAATTCAAAGTCACTGTATACAAAAAGTAGTTATTAAAATTGTATTGTTAGTTCTTTCTTATCATGAATAAAGACAATTCTCATTTTTCCTGCACAGGGTTTTATTAGGTAGCATGTGTGGTGAATAAACTATGGCATGGCACATTGTCCCCATAACTTAAGTTCAATTTTTTATATAAGGCTCCAAACTTTGGGAAAGTCAAGTTACGTCTTTTAGCCACAAGCTTTCAATACCCCTAGTAAACGAACAAACAAACAAAAAATCTTTATTTTTTTTAGAGAAAGGAATACATGCTAATATAAAAGAAGAATGTCAAATGTCCTGTAGTAAAATTTGAAAATAAGCCAACTAATACCAAGATATATACTTAAACATTTCTAGACTCCATGTATTTCTAGTAATTAGGTAACATTTTACATTTTAGTTTCAGACACTTTTCTAAGGACTTTGCATGCATTAATTCAATTAATATTAAAATCAAGTACATATCATTTTAATTTTGCACATGAGACTAATTGGGGAAGAGTTTAAATAATTTGATCAAAGTCAGATTCTAGGTAACCTGGTCATCATTTCAGTTCACACATTTCAGATCATAATCAGAGATTATGATTATACCTGGCTCATAAAATGTGTTGAATAACAAAAAATGTAACTTAATAGTAAGAATTACTCCTTGCTCAGGTATCCTAAAGAGTCAAAGAAATAAAATTTAGTATTAAAACGTTTTCATTATTCCTGTATTTTTATATATAACTTGAAAAGAATGGAGAGAGAGTCTATGTGAGATAAGAGGTCTGCATGCAGCAGAAGGAAAAGGTGGGAAAAATTATTTGAAAGTTCATGATAATTTTTGTGTCTTTCAGGTAAATTAAAGAGCTGCTCTCTTGAATTTACCATTTCCGTGGAAGATGAATACTGATATTACTGCAGTTTGGGAACTAGTATCAATGTCAGCTATAGTGGTATCGGTATCAAAACAGTAGTTAGCATTAGTATGCAAAAGATATCTCTGAGTAGCAAAGGTATAAACAAAAATGCACTATTCAATTATTTTCTTTGCTTTTTCTTGCTTTTCTTAAAAATATTGCCAAAACATTGAGGAGGAATGGTAAAGAAAAGTGTATTCTTTACATGTGCCTGCCCTTTGAAACAGCAATAGTATGTTGGTATTGTCTTTTATTTCTTTATACAAGTGTGAAGATTGACTCTATTTGTCTTTTGATGATTTACTTTTTTTGTTATAGAATGTAACATGTTCATAATCAGCAACATCTGTCTCTATTCCAATTAGGAACTAAATGAAGGTCTAAAACCATCAAACGTTATCATTGCAACAATGCTACCAACTGGAAGCAATTGGAAATTTTGAGAAACGAACTTGCCTTAGATGGTTTAGGCTTAAAAAGCTTTTAGAATCTAAGGCAATTATATCACTGATTTTAACAACGTGGATTGGTTGATGACTCAAATTTAAAAAGGTCGTGTTGCTCTGAGCATGATTTATTTACTTTCCATATACATAATGTTATTTTATTTTAAAAATAACAGGTTGCTTGAAATATGGCTGGCTAAAGGTACTGTGAGCATGGTAATACAAAATTAAAGAATCATAAGCACAGACAATCAGAGAGAATGAGAGAATAATGCTTCCTTAAACCTAGGACATTGGGTGCATATACATACGATCAAATATATGGGCTTAATTTACCATAGCAAAGCAATCCAGTTCCCTTTACGTGTGTATGTGTTTAAACACGTCTTTGGTATACATGCTGTCATTTACAAATGCACCTTTATGTGCACATGTCACAATAGTTGAGAAGTGATATTGTCAGAAAGATCCTTAAACATTAGTATTGTATTTCTTGGGAAAAGAGTGAGAGAGGCTATCCTCTAAGCATTAGTTACTGTGCTTGATAACTCAGAACTTCATTTTAAATTAGCTCTTGAAATTTTACCACCCTTAGGTTTAAGGCAGTTACTATAGGTCCTTGTTTTATATCTAGTTTGTTCTTGAGTAGGGAAGAACACCCTTCTGCCTTCTGCCCGATGAGTTTAAAGTCCCCGGTTTCCAGAAAGGCACTTGTGCAAGTTTCACAGGAAACATTGTATCTTCTTGCAAAGCAAGAAAAAAGGAGAAAAGGTAATGCTTAGATTTGTAGTAATATGTAATTAGCAAATCATTTTCTATAAAGCAAGCAAATGGAATACAAAATACAGAAGCAAATAGAGTCCTCTTAAAAGTGAATACTCCTCATTTCTTGCTTTTTTTAAAATAAAGTCCTTAACTGTATATGTTTATAAGATATGTATAAGTGGCATAAATTGCATTATGAAAAATCTAATATAAATGCCTATATGTATATGTATGTATATATGTATCTATATCTATTTATCTAGATGGATATAGACATCTGTATAGATGTAGATATATATCCATCTAGATGGATAGATAAAAATATAAATATAAATATACATAAAGAGGAGAGAACAAGAGAGGAAAAAAAGGAAAGAGAAGAGAAGTAAAGAGTAAAGAAAGAAGGAGGGAAAAAAGGAGAGAGAAGAGACAGATTTTTATGAAGAGGGGATCTTGCAGGATCTGAGAACCACTTCATTTGCTTTCATACCCTTTGCTTCTTAACAGCTATAGAGCTGAGTGGAGTATTCTCACCAGGCTTAGATAAAAAAAGGAAATTTTCTTACCTCTTTTTCTCTAGCCCCTCCAATTAAATCCCTGCCAACAACCTGTACTTAGTCTCAAAGCATCTCTACATAATTCAGGGGATTACTTTTAATTATACTCTGAAACTGAGACTACGCATTCAATTGTGTATTGCCATATATACAAGGGCATTATAAAAATGAAACCAATTCAATCAATAGTTCATATTTTAGAATCTATAATAAAATATAGAAACAAAAAAGGAAATGTAGATTGATATAAAAATAAAATTCAGGCAAAATATAGACTTACATCACAGTTTTAGGAAACACCAATTAAAAGATGCATGCTCAAATTGTGACGATGAATATTCCTTTCATAGAGCATCATAAATGTTCAAGTAGTCCTAAACCTAAAAATATATATATAATTATATCCCCACCTAGTGGATACCAGTGGTAAAGCAGGTGCAAGAAGCAAAACCTAAAAATTTCTCACCGTCTAATAAAAAGCAGCAAAACAGGATTGCCATAAAAATCTTGAAAATGAACCCCAAATTAGTTTATGATGTCTCCAGGGACTTTAAGGCATACTAGGGTACTCCTGCTTTCAATGTTTTATCTAGAACGGCATTACTCTCTCTCTGGAGGTTCGAAAACCGTGTCTGCTCCTCTTTTACAGGCAAGGTGTCTTCACTGAGCAGTATACATTGGAACTGTGCATTGCAGCTGGTCTTAGACAGAAAAACGTGTACTTTACATGGAATTGGAGGTCGATTTGTTTGATTTGATGTGTATTTGGGTGGATATTGCCTCTTAAATTTTTGTCTGAAGAAAACAGTGAGCTTGATGATTCTCACTGGAAGCCAAAGGGAATTCCAGATAAAACACAAATAAAAAGTAAAAAGAGATCCTTGGATTATATTACGGGCCTGCCTATTAGCAATTGTTTTGATGTTAATGAGGGAAAATTTCAGACAAACTCGCTCAAAACCAAAGGTTTACAGAGGGGTTATGTGGTGTAATTTAATTTCTTTAAAAAAGGGGGGGGGGAGGGGAGAGAGAAGAAACTAGTATTTTTTAACCAGCGCAAGCATTTTTACTCTAGGAGCAAATGAAAAATTTTATTTTGTCCTTCTCCCTTAAGTGTTCAAGGGAATATTATAAATATTCTAAAGCTGTGATTTACGGCTGTATGATCTAGAAGAACTGGACTGAGGTAATCTTCACAATGTAATATGTTTAGCAAAATAATGTTCATCACAAAGATGTATATCTGGTGTATGTTTTGGGAGGAGGGTGAAAATGCACTTCCTGGAAAATCAATGGCATTTGATGGCATTAAAATACTATGATTTCTCAACACAAAAAAAGTTCATTAAAATACATCATTTCTAGAAAAACAAGATCATTGATAGTTTTTAAAAAATTGTTGGACCCAAACTAAGGATGACTTTAAAAATCATAAATTTGTTTTAAAAAATAGAATATAGGGGAAAAAAAGAATTGTTTAGAATTAAACAGTGAAAAATAGTAAAGCTTATAGATTCTCCATGGTAGACAGGGATGAAGACTTGCAATTTATGGATTAGATATCTACATATCTAGAAAGGTATATTAATACTAGAAAAAAATTATTCAGTAATAAAATTATACCACTAAAAATTGTGGTTACAACTAGAAAGTAAAATAAAATAGCAGCAGGAAAAAAAAGAATAAAATTTCAAAGTAGCCCATCAACTAATGTTGATTTCATTTGTGCTTTTCTTGTTTGCTTCTTTATATTTCTCCTTTGTTTTGTTCTTAATTTTTCAGATTTCTGAAATATGATGTATTTCCAATTTTTGGAACAGATTTTTGCAGGACATTTTCACAATGCTAGCACGTTTACTATCCTGCTACCTAACTCTACCATTTTCAAAATTGGTATTAAAACAATTTTCTAACTTAGAAACAATTTTGTAAAAGAACAAAATATTGTTAAAATGTTTGTAAAGGTTCCCTCTTTAAAACGCGACTGACACGTTTCTGATCCAAAGATCAGAAATTTAATTATGTATATCAGTATTTAGCATAATATTTTAAGTCTGTAGTATGGTAACTGAGAAAGCTAATTTAGTAATATAGCTGCTTCCACTATGTAATAACATAAATGAGACTCTTTTCTACATACATATCACTGCAAATGTTTTTGAAATTTTCCCTGGGCCTTTGTCTCATTTCTTGTGAAACTAAATATAGATTCTATGCCTGCTGTTTTCTTTCTACAAAAGATTTAAATTTAGAGAATAATAGATGCCTGTCTAGACAACCCTAAAATTGTTTTACTTACTGATGTATGGATGACTGATAAATGTCATCTTTTCTGCCTGCAGTGCATTTTGAATCTAGTCTACTGACATTTGTCTATAGCTGACCTGGGTCTGCATTTTAGATTTACATGATGCATTTAAGTTTTATAACTATAAACCTTTCTATTTCATTGTTCCTACTCTACATCCAATACAATAAAACAATTAGATCCTTTACCATGTTTCTTCTTCCTCACATGGATGTTTTTAATTAAACCAGCAGGGAAGATTGTAATCAAACGAAAGGCAATGGAATTTACTTCATCCCTTACCTAGTGAAACAATTATTAAATTCCCTAGCTTCATATTTCTCATACCGATAAAATTAAATCTGCAGCTCTGCTAGGAAGGGTGGGGAAAAAAAGCAGTGCCAGGTAATCAAAGCCTATAGGTCTTCAGAAGAATAATGCAAAATATATAACTCTGTTGTCTGGAAAATTGTTAGCTTACTCCTGTAGATTTCATATCAGTTTTCCACATTTTCACTTTATTGGGAAGTGTTCCTATATTTTACACATAATAACAGAACAGTAGCCCTTAGAAATGTGGTTATAAGACCTAATTAGGTTATTTCTGAACAATGTTTTTATAGAATAATGGCTTACCTTGAGTTGACCCACGGTTCTATTTAAAAAAATATGTTTTTTTGGTTTTTGTTTCTTGTTTTTTCTTATGTTATAAACGCAAAATTATCAAGAACATGAATACGAAGAAGTGCTTGGCAGGCTGTGTGTCTATGAGTCTTTGTTAGACATCTCATTATCCTGATACATTGTGACATGTGACATTCTCACTTTTCACCTTTTACACAGCTTACACTGCTTGGACAAGTTTAAAAATTTATATTAAAAAATCATCCTTACATTTTTAACATGTAGAGAAAGCAATTTACATAATTCCTAGCCAATAAAGAAACAAAGAATTTGAACAGCTAGAGAAGTGATAACTTCAGTAATATGAACAATGATTCCTGACTTCCCTCCATCTGATTTAGGTTTGCACTAGACGTTTAGCTGGCAAAGACCAGTGAAAACGTTCTTCCTTTGTATGTAGTTCGTTTATAGCACTTATCTCAAATATATCAGTATTTGTCTCCATCACTTGACTGTGAGATTAACAGCAGAAAACATAACATTTGTCACCATCAAATACTTCACTCATGGTAGGCACTCAATCAATGTTAAATGGATTAATGGATTAATTAATCTTAAAGGAATGAATAAATATGGTGATAATTGAAATGTTGATATTATGTTACCGATTCCAGACTCCATCCTCTTAAACATTAAAATATTTAAAAAAAAAGAAACTTGTTAATTTTCTGCAGGATCCTGTAAAGGACCCTGAAAGTCATAAATGAAGTTAAGCAGCAGATAAAAGCACGAAGACCCTGAAAAGAAAAGGATAAAAACCTTCTGAGTTAATCGTGTATTTGGATGAGATAAGAGGAAGAAAAACATTAAACAATTAAGATGAACATAATTTTATAATATTTTGATTGTGAATCTGAAGCTTTAAGCTACATTAATTGAAGGCACGTAATGAAAATTAGGCTACAATCCTAACTTTATGACTATCCTTTACGATTTGTTTTGTCTGGTTTCAAAATGAATCCATGTTCTGTGAGGAATGCAGACTCTAATTTATGAAGTGATTTATACGGGCAGATGCAGACGAATTTGGCTGAAACTGGTGTTTGGTCAGGGGTCCAGGAAATGGAGTTATATCTGTGGTAAATGTGACTATAGTCAATGCAAATTTTGCAGACAATATAATTAGTAAGATGATAATGATTTTTGAAAGGAATTTACAAAGGTAAATTATGCTACCTTGCACTGTTTTGGATATGGATATGGATATAGGAAATCAAGCAGAGAGTACAGGAAAAGTAAAAGAAAATCTTCTCAGGAAAAAAAAAAAAGAGAGAGAGAGAGAGAATGTTCCCCAAAGGGGATATATAATGAATGAAATTAAACACAATGTAGGTGAATGCAGTACTACTCTCCTTAAAGAATTATTATCTTCATTAATTACCTCAATTATTAGTTTTCATCAATTTCTTATTTATTTGCTGCTAGTTAACATAAATGGAAAGTGAAAAAAGAATTCCTTAAACTTGTAACCAGAATAGATAATTAATAAATCAGAAGACAGGTTTAATGAATTTAGCCAGAATACAATACAGAGAAAAACAAGAAATATGGACACGACTTTGAAATATCAAAATATCAAGGCAAAGATACTAAATATATCTAATAGATGTTGTAAGTCTCACTTTTGATGTGGTGGAACAAGAGGACTAACCTTCTTACAGCTATTTATTGTTTTAAACTCTGGGCAAAATACCATAAAACAACTACCATATGGGTTTGAAGAGTCAACAAAAGGAAGCCTATTTTGGATGAGACCAGATGATTGCAAATATAAACTCTCAAGAGGTGACTTCTCTGTCCTGTGGCTTTAGCCTGAGGGCAGGCTCAGGTTGCAGCAGGGCACACGTAGACTCAAGCTTCTTTAGAATACCTGCTATCTTTCGGGCCTAAGGAGAATGAAGACGGGACAACCTCAGACTGCACTGCCCACTTCAAAAGAGAGTTTACAGTTTGAATCAAACCTTGTGAATTTAAATGCTAGATAAAAAGCATCACATTTGTTGGAGGAAGCTAACAGAATCCAGAGACTCCACAACTTAATATTCAAAATGCAAAAAATACAGTTCAAAATGACTTGTTGTACAAAGAGCTCAGAAACTGTGATTCATGACCAAGGAAAAAGACATTAACATCACCAACTGTGAGATGACACAGACGTTGGTATGAGACAAGGATTTTAAAGCAGCTATTATAACTATGCTCAATGAGGTGAAGGAAAATACTTTTGCAATCAATGAAAAGATAGTAAACTTTCAGCCAAAAATAGAAAATAGAAAAAGAATTATAGATTGAATCATGCCTCTCCCCCACCCCCAAAATGCGTTGTTGAAGTCCTAACCATTAGTACCCGTGACTGTGACCTCATTTGGAAATAGGGCTTTTGATGCAGTAATTAGTAAAATTTGGGTCATACTGGAATAGGGTGAGCTCTAAATCCAATATTAGATTCCTTTATAAAAACAGGCTTAGGCACAGAAGGAAGGATGCCTCGGAAAGACATAGGTAGAGATTGGAGTTATGCTGCCACAGTAAAGGAACGCTAGGGACTGCCAGAAATCACCAGAAAAGGCAAGGAAATATTCTTCTCTAAAGCCTGTGGATGGAGTATGACCCTGCTGACACCTTAATTTCAGACTTCCAGCCTCTAGACCTCAGAGAGAATAAATTTCTATTGTTTTAATTCATCCAGTTTGAGGTAATTAGTTATAGCAGCCCTGGGAAATCAGTACAATAATCAAATGGAAAATTTTAAGCTGCAATTTAAAAATATAATATAGAAAGTTTAAAAAATTCACTGTAAGGGCTTAATAGTAGAATGGTGAAGATAGAGTAAAAGGTCTGTAACTTTAAAACAAACCAATAGAAAGTATCCAATTTGAAGAATATATATTGACTTGCAAGAACAGTGCAACTCTTTTGAAAATAAGAGTTTAAAGGCATAAAATAATGTAATCCAAATGAGTAAATTTTACTCTACCCACATTTATGACTTTTAAAGAGACTGTAAGAATTACAAATTAAGAGAAAATGTGAGATTTTACTTATAAATTTATAAACTTTTTATTGGGGCCAAGAAACCAATGATCAAAAGAGGAATGAAAATTTATTTATATAGAAATGAATGTGTGGGAAAGGTACCTAGGAAAAGAGGTTGGGGTTGACCTATTCTGCATGATAACAAGGGCTCAGTATTGTATGTGCTAATGGATGACAGAAGAAGTTGAGAAAATTCACTGGAATATGAAGATTCTGGAAAATGGTAAAATGTTAATAATGGAGACATTAACATAGATATTAAAATCACAGAGATTAGTGAGAGGGAATAGAGTGAAGAAAATAAAACAGGTCTGGTTAATATATTTCATGGTAAACTCATTTAAATAACATTTATTGAGCTCCTACTAAGTACTAGTCACTGTGTACAATAATGCAGAAATAGATTATCTACTTTTCAAAGAGCTCATGTCATAATAGGAAGTCAGGAGAATGTCTTAGGGATTAAAGTAAGTAGCTATGAGGTTATGTGCTAAACAGATGGTATAAATGTCAACAGAGTTAAGTTGTTGAAATGTGGTGCAGCCAAAGTTCTAAAAGTGGAGATGGGGGTTGGAGAGTGTTCTCCCGAATCTGAGGATCTGGGGGAAACAAAGAAGCAAAGGTTTCAATATTAAAGGGAAGTCATAGAGTCAGAAGAACAGCAAGTTAGCACTAAGGGATAAAAAGATGGAAGAAACAATTAATTATTTCAGAGGCAACAAGAGACATGGACAGCAGTAGGTTAAAGAATCCATAGGGTAGAAGGAGAAATGGTTGGAAGGAATTGATCAAAGGTAGATTTTTAAAAGGACAAGATTGAGCTTACAAGGATTGAGAGAAGTAGGAGGCATATTTTTTTTAAATGATGAATCAATTACTCAGTGAGATGTAGATGTAGATAAATGGATGAAAAGAATTTTGTTGTAGGTGGGTGTGCATGTGACCATGAACATGTGTATGCTTGCATGTGTCTGTGTGTATGTATGCACATGCAAGCATAAATAGTGAGAAAAAGCGAGGTTAAGAACTATAAAGACTGGAGAATTGGTGTAGGCAGTATATTTTTCTTTTAAAACTTGCTTGGATTAATTTAATGAAATCTGGTTGGTGTAGAGTAGAAGAAGGCATATTTCCAAAAAGCACTAAAAATAATTTAATGTTTGTATATGAGTGAAAGCACTCTTAAAAGCAATTCAATTTTAAGAAGTTTGTATTTTCAACAATCAGCCAATGATACTCAATCTAGTTATTTAAAGTCAGTGCTTTTTATTTGTGACAGTACCCCTTGAACCTACATAATAACACTTCATAGTTTTTTTTTTTATATAAACAAAATATCTAGCTGGAATAAATTGTCTCTGTCTTCGGTAGGTACAATTTTACATGCCATTGAGGATTGAAAGCAGGAGCTCACGGAGCAGGATGTAAAAAGAATGGATAATAAGAATTTCCTAATTAGCAGCAATCACTGTCAGCACCATGTTTCTTCTATAACAATAAGAACAAAAGTACATTATATTTAAGTGCAACATAACTTGTTGTTTTTGTAATCATTGTATTTTTTAAGTCAAGGGCTAAGTAATCCAAAATGAAGCTGATCCCATTTTGCCACCATTCAGCAGATGGTGCTGTTGACCTGGATTTAATTCCAGTCACTGGAACTGGGACAAACTAATGTTTGATCCACTCACTCTTAATAACTTAATATGTATAACTCATTCCTCAAAAAAATGGAAAAAGTTTTCTTAATATATATTCATCTAAGATCTGAAAAAAAATATTGAAAGAAATTAATCATAATAATATCATTCTAAAATAAGCAGTACAACAAATCTCATATTTTAGACATATTTACAATATCTACCTTACCATGTATATGATTTGAAACCCAATTTTTTTCATTATATATTATATTGAAAAGCACTTCCTATGTTTTAAAATTATTTAAAGTAATTGATTTAAATACCTGAATATTCCATTACTTATTTGTAAAGGTATTCTTTTTATTTATTTGTGTCCTAATGAAAAAATTAATTACACAACACTCTCAATATACATCAATTTGAGCAAAAATACAGAAAGAAATTTGTATGCACACAATACACATATAAATATATATGAACTGTGGAATTGATCTGGTGCTCTGGTGATAACAGCTAAACCTTGCTCATGAAATTAACAAATTTATCAGTTAGTTGTAGTTCTGGTGAATATCTCTGCTTTGATTCTGGGCTAGGTCCTCAGATTCTGTTGTTCTGACTTCCAGTCATCTACTCTGTGATTCTGTCTGCCTCACCAGTAACAATACCAGTAAAATAAATTTGCAGCGAATGATTTTCTAAGTTTACAAGTGTTTAAAGATAATTTTAAAGTAAAAAATTTGTTATAAAAATATTTTAAAACTTCAGCTATTTCTGTTTCTACTCACTACAGAACACATCTGAGAGGTTCAAAGTTTCATTATGTCTAATGCAGGTGACTGGGATTTTATAGTCCCCATGTCACCTGCTGGGTTGTAAACAACTACTGCTGGTGTCATTTGGAAAAACCTTTTTTCAAATCTTGGAAATCCTATAGTTGCATTCTGTGTTACCTCACCAACATTCCTCCCAGTAACTACAATGCTTCTATAAAATAGTTAAAATGTCACTTACGGGTTTGTGTTTGAGCTATTTAATATTGTGAATGTAAAAATTAAACTAATTTGCTTTGTAGCACATAGCAAAAATATAACTAAATGTATTCCCCAGACTATACAAATATTCCTACCATTATCCAAAAAGAATTACAAGAGTCACATATGAACTGAACAGCAGTTAGTCTTCTTTCAGATATTTAGTTTGCTCTAAAAGGGTGACAAATTTTTAGCGATTTAGCCTGCAGTCAGTCATGGATTATTTAGGGAATGCTTACCCAATACTAAAGGATGGAAGGGATAAAATGATATACAGAGGAAAGGGGAAATATGGTATAAATTTTTCTTGCTGATTTTGTATTTTTGGTTCAGGACTTCATGGTCTGCCTGGACTTATTATAAGTAATTATCTGAAACGGTGACATATTCTTTCAAAGTCTCCACAGTCTACAGTAATGAGGGCTGGTCTAAGACACATAGGCACCCTAAGAAGGCTCATAATTTGATATTCCTTCAAACAAATATTGTCACACTACTATTCTACTTTTTTTTTTTTTTTTTTTTTGTCAAGAAGATGCTGGGATCTACAAGAGGGAAAAGGGAAAACAAAGAATTGCAGATGGCAATACTGTGCTGTCTTGAGGAATTCATCTCCAAAGTCCAAGTTCCAAACATACATGCATTTTCCACTTTGCAGAAGACTAGAAAGAATTTCCTCAGTTAAGAGTTTAACATGACAAGCAAGATCGGGGAAACAAAGCTATCCCTAAGTATCCCATCTTCCAGTTTTTTACAGAAATTTCCCTGAAGACAGTTCTAGGAAGCACAATCTTCTTCATCCTCTTAAATTTCTGGAGGTGTTTAACTGTCTAGACTAGGACATTGAGCAGTTTCCATGCTGCTCTTCCCCTTAAACCAGTTCTGACATTTTCAGCATTTATTGTAGTTGTCTGAATTTTGAGACAATTATTACCTCTATGTCTCATAAGCATTATAGATTTTATATATTTTTTAAAATTTCTTTACTTTCTCTAAAAACAAACGGGCAAGTCTCATTAGAGACGGAGGAGATATATAAGTATGCCAATTCTAAACAGAAGGGAAAATTAAGCTTATAGTCATCAGAGGGATTCCATTCTTCCTCTCTCTCTTTCTCTCTCTTCCTCCCTCCCTCTCTTCCTCATTTCTCTTTCAGCAATTTTCCTTTTTTTCCTTAGACACAATCTCATGTCAAAAATTCTTTTTCTGGCTTAATTTCCACATGCTAATTCTTTCAGCTAAAGTTTGTCACAGCCTTATCTATTTCCTTGAAACTTACCTTTTGATGCCATATGTCTTCAAAATAATAGCCATGGACCTGATGAATGATGACACACTGAGATGCAGGTGAGTTCCTTGGTAATTTGTATTATTGAATTAATTAATATAAATGTAGACTAGGTCAGCAGTGAGGGTTTTTATTTCCCCTAATGGGTAGGCCATTTCAAATCCCTTAAGTAACATCAAGTAGGAAACTTACTAATAGTCTTTAGGTAATTATTTATTTAGATTATTTATTTATTTAGGTAATTTAAACACCTGCTGAAACATCTCTATTTAAACCCAGGTTGATTAGGATTCAGATTCACCTATGAATGCCATTTACTGACTTCATGCTCTGGGACAGTCATGAAGTCACTTTCAGTCTCAATCTCCTCACTGTAAAGTGGAGATATTAACAGTACCTATTAATATTAATTCAGACATGGGTTTGAGAGTCAAATGGAAAAAATGCACATAAAGTACTTAGTAGAGTGTGGGAAATAGAAGGCATGTAATAAATATTATCTGCTGTTATTGGTGTTATTTATACCAAGTAATCATTAAAATAATTAGGATCCTATTGGTTTAATTTAATACAGTCCATGTTCAAATATTACAGAATATATATTTATATCACATAATATATATATATTACAAATATTACAAAATAAGTAGCAGAGTTTAAAATTATATTATATTTAGAGTATCTTCCCACCCTGGGGTCTAATGACTCTGATTCATACAGCTATGAATTATACTTTTGAATGTGTCCAGTCAAATATAATTCTAAATACAATATTATTAATGTACTTTTCATTTTTCCCTTTCATTATTTTGTAGATGTTTAATAGCGACCTGGTAGAACTGAAAAGCAATGAGATTCTAGTGGCAATTTCCTTAGTTTTACTTGAGTATCCAATATAATAAATGTAGGGGTGACTGTTTTATTGATTGAGAAAGTGAAACTAAAATCACCATTGAAACAAATGGAGGTTGATGATTCCCCCATCACTTTAGATGACATAACTGTTAAAGTCCGTTTCTTTAGGGATGTGTTTGCTGTCGAGTCCTATTGACATCAGTGAAGATGCCTTCATTATCTGGTTACCCTGACTGGATGTTCATTCAGTGAAACTTAGAAAATGCCAATAAACAGCAACAGTTTGATGATTTTACTGTTTTTGCTCTTTCAAATCTCAGAGTTTTTTTCTAAATGGCCAAAGGCAGTAATGCCAGACAGTCTGTCCAATTGTTTGGTTTAAAAATCAAACTGAACTCCTAAGTCCAGTTATCATCTTTGTGACAGATTTTGAAACAGACCACCAGAACTGTACTACAAACTGTCAAAAAAAAAATGGCTTCAATTCTGTAGCTTCCCCAAGGCCTGGTTACCATTTGGTATTCTTAACTTATTGAATTTTCGCTCAAGCAGTCGGGGTTTCTGAGAATTGTCAAGCTGTTCTATCAGAAAGAAAAACTCATTTGTAGAATGGCCATGTAAACATGGCTCAACTAGAATCAGGTCAATTTACTAATTTTCACCTCTTACATGAATATATGTAACATTTGAATATGACTGTAACTTGGCTCAAAATAATCAATTTATGGAAAGTTCTTGATGCAATGAGTACAGAAAAAGAAAGGATTAGGCTTAATTTTATATAAAATTTAAACATTTTCTTTCAAATGAATATGTATACTGAAAAATGGTTTTATAGCTTATACAAATAGGATGTAGTAGTTTTTCTAAACAGAAGAACATTTTAGAATACTTTTTTTTCTAAAAAAATGAGTGACAGTAGTAATTTTGCTTTATACGTTCTTGACATATTTTATTTCCATGGTATTAGTTATAGTTTCTTATATTCCTTTCAAAATGGAAACATTATGGAACTACCAATTATTAATGGCCTTAGAAATTCAAGAAACTTATAGATTATGAATAAAAAAGCAAGCCACACTTCCACGTATGTAGCTAAACATTTGCTTAAAAATGAGCCAGGTTTGTTTTTAGCAAGAAACCAGGTAGATTTTTAGAAGTGCATTTTAGAGACTGCATGACATAATCTTCCTATTTTACAGATATAAGGAAACTGCATGACCGAAGGTAATTAACCTACTCCTGCTCTTACTTGTATCTATAGCATCAGAGCCACACCTATCCTGATTCCCAGTTCTGTATGGTTTGCCATGAGCTCATGCTACCACCATATAATCATTTATTAATTCTTTAGGCCAGGAGAGAATGGGATGACATAGTCAAAGGGCTGAAGGAAAAAAATTGTTAACTAAGAACATATTACCTGGCAAGGCTGTCTTTCAGAAATAAAGGAGGGATATAGACTTTCCCAGAGAAACAAAGCTGAAGGAGTTCATCACCACTAGACCTACCTTAATAGAAATACTGAAATTAATTCACCAAGCTGAAATGAAATGAAACTAGTTAGTAACATAAAGACATATGAAAGCATAAGACACATCGATAAAGGTTAAGTATATAGTCAAATTCAGAATACTCTATTATTGTAATATGGTGGTGTGTTGTTTAACTCTAGTATAAATGTTAAAGGATAAAAGTATTAAAGAGTAGCTATAGCTATAATAATGTGTTAATCTAAGCAATTTAAAAAAGATGTAAATTGCAATGCCAAAAACAAAAAATTGGGCAAAGGAGTAAAGGGGTAAAATTTTTGTATATGATCTAAATTACCAGCTTAGTGGGAACAGATGTATATGTATGACTGATTCACGTTGTTATAAAGCAGAAACTAATAAAAATAAATAAATAAATAAATAAATAAATAAATTACCAGCTTAAAATAGACTATTATAACTATAAGATGATTTATGTAAGCATCATGGAAACCACAAAGAAAAAGTCTTCTGTAGCAAAGAGAAAGGAATCAAAGCATAGCACACAGAAAATCATCAATTTACAAGGGAAGACAGCAAGAGAGGAAGAAAAGAACTATACAGCTAGAAAATAATTAAGATGGCATTAGTAAGTCATTATCAATAATTTGTTACTCTAAATGTAAATAGATTAAACTCTCTAATCAAAAGACATAGAGTAGTGAAATGTATTAAAAAAAAAAAGGTCCAACTATATGCTCTCTAAAAGAGAATTATGAGATTTAGCAACACACATAGGCTCAAAGTGAAGGGATGGTAAAAGATATTTAATGCAAATCAAGACAAAAAGAGCAGGAGTAGCTACACTATGAGAAAAAATAGACTTTAGGTCAAAAATTGTAACAAGAGACAAAGAAAGTCATTATATAATGATAAAAGTGTTAATTCATTAGGAGGCCATAACAATTATAAATATATATGCACTCAACATAGGAACACCTAAATACTAACAGATCTGACAGGAGAAATAGAGAGTAATACAATAGTAGCAAGGGATGTCAAAACCCTACTTTTAACAATGGATATATCATAGAGACCAAAAAGCAATTAGGAAACATTGGACTTGAACTCTACTTTAGGACAAATGGACATAGGAGAAATATATAGAACATTGTATCCAAAAGCAGCAGAATACACATTATACTAAAGTGCACACAGAGCATCCTTAATGGAAGATCATATGTTAGGTCACAAAACAAGTCTTAGCAAATTTAGGGAGACTGATATCATACAAACTATCTATGTGGAAACCACATATCAATAACAGAAGGAAAACTGTAAAAGTCACAAATAGGTAAAAAATAAACAACAGCTTCCTGAACAACCAATGGGTCAAAGAAAGAAATCAAGGGAGAAATTTTAAAATATCTTGAGGCAAATGAAAATGAAAACACAACAAACTAAAACCTACAAGATGCAGCAAAAGCAGTTCTAAGAAAAGTTTATAGAAATAAACACCCACATTACACACACAAAAAAAGAAATACCTCAAATAAACAACCTAACTTTATATATCAAGGAACAAGGGGGAAAAAAAAGAATAAACTAAGACCAATGTTAGCAGAAGGAAGAACATAACAAAGATAAGAATAGAAATAAATGAAATAGAGGCCAGAAAAACAAAGAAAAGTTCAGTGGAACTAAAAGCTGGCTTTCTGAAAACATTTTTTAAAAATTGAAAATTTTTTACTAGATTTTTCTTAGTTACAACAAATTACTAGCAAACAGAATTTAACTGCATAGTAAAATGATCATACACCATGACCAAGTCGAAATTTAGGTAGGATTTATCCCTGGGATGTAAGTTCAGCTCAATATATACAAATCAATGATTAAGGCACACCACATTAATAGAACAAAAGATAAAAATCATATGATTATCTCAATGGATTCAGAAATGCATTTGACAGAATTCAACATCCTTTCATGGTAAAACTCTCAACAAATTGGGTGTAGAAGAAATGTATCTCAATGTAAAAAAGACATATATAACAAGGCCATAGCTAACATCATACTAACATCAGGAACTAAATAAGAATGCCCACTTTCACCACTTTTATTCAACATAGTACTGGAAGTCTATTCAGGCTTCTTAAATTAGGCAAGAAAAAGAAAAAAAAAAAAAGGTATCCAAGTTGGAAAAGAAGAAGTAAAACTGTCTCTGTTTGCATATGACATAATCTTATATACACATAGAAAACCTGAAAGACTCCATAAAAAAACTGTTGAAACTAAGAAATTAATTCTGTAAAGTTGAAGGATATAAACTACATTACAAATCTTTAGTAACCAAAATTGTATGGTCCTGGCATAAAAACAGACACATAGACCAATAGAACAGAGTAGAGAGCCCAGATATAAATCCAAATGGATATGGTCAACAAATTTTTGACCAAAGTGCTAAGAAAAATAGGGAAAGAATAGTCCCTTCAATAAATAGTATTGGGAAAACTGGATATCCACATGCAAAAGAATGAAATTGAACTCTTATATCAATCACAAAAATAAATTTGAAATGCATTAAAGACTTAAATGTGAGACTTGAAATCATAAAACTCCTAGAAGAAAACATAAGAAAGAAGCTCCTCAATATTGCTCTTGGAAATGGTTTTTTTGGATATGACACAAGAGCACAGGAAGCAAACAAACAAAAAAACTAGTAGGACTACATTAAACTAAAAAGCTTCTGCAAAACAAAGGAAACAAGCAACAAAATGAAAATACAACCTAGAGAATGGGAGAAAATATTTGCAAACCATATATCTGATAAGGGGTTAATATCTGAAATATATGTGGAAATTATACACATAAGAGCAAAAAACCAAATAATCCCTTTTTATAATGGACAAAGGACCTGAATAGACATTTTCCCAAAGAAGACATACAAAGGACCAACAGGTACATCAAAAGGTGCTCAACATCATTAATCATCAGGGAAATGCAAAGCAAAACTACAATGAGACATCACCTAGCATCCATTAGGATGGATTTTATCAAAAAGACAACAGATAACAGGTGCTGGCAAGAATTTTGAAAAAAGGGAAACTTTGTATATTGTTGGTGGTAATGTAAAAGGAAGCAGCCATTATGGAAAACAGTATTATGATTTCTCAAAAAATTAAAGTAGAACTACTATACAAGCCAGCAATCCTCTTCTAAGTATATACCCAAAGGAAACAAAATCAGTATCTTGAAGATGTATTTGCACTTCCAAGTCCATTGCAGCATTATTCACAATAACCAGATATGGAAACAACTTAAGTTTTCATTCATGCATAAATGGATTAAGAAGATGTGACATATAAATATCCATATATTATATATGTATACATAAATTTATATATATATCTTTTTATACATACATTCCATTATACATATGTGTGTATATATATATATATATATATAATAAAGGAATATTATTTAACCATGAAAAAGAAGGAAATCTTCCATTTGCAACAACATCAATAAATTTAGGAAACACTATGCTAAGTGAAATTAACCAGACAGAGAAAGACATAACCATATGACTTCACTTATACGCGGAACTTTAAAAAATAATTAGAACTCATAGCAACAGAGAGTACATTGGTGGTTATCAGGGCCTGAAGGAGGGGTGGGGGAGATGGGGAGATGCTGGTCAAAGGGTCAAGTCTTCAACTATAAGACGAAGAAGCTCTAGGGTTCTAATGTACAGTACGGTAACTATAGTTAATAACAGTGTGTTGTATACTTGAAATTTGCTAAGATAGTAGAACTTAAGCCTTCTCACCACACACACAAGAAAGATAAATACACAAGGTTGATAAATGTGTTAATTAACCAGATTGTGGTAAATATATATATATATATATATATATATATACACACATATATACATAAAATTATCACATTGTACACTTTAAATATATACAATTTTATTTGTCAATTATACCTCAATAAAGCTAAAAAAAAGAAAACTATATCTGAGTAACAATTCCATCTAAAGCAATGAGAGATCAGAGATGACTAGCAATTTACAGCTATATTTTATGACGTCATATGCTAAAATATGACTGGGCACAGGGCTTCAGAGTAAAGAAAACATTATCTTTATATATATATATTTTTTAAATGCAAAGATTGGGATAAATTTAGTCATTAAGTGAAATCTTTTAGCTAGTTGATGTTTTATGAATAGCTTACATAACTGGCAGAGACAATTAAAAACATTACTGAAATATCCCTCGGTTAGCCAGTTGATCACATGCTTCATCTAAAAAAATTCATCATATACACCCTGACAACAAAATAACACACACAAAAATTATTCTAACATCCAAGTTAGCTTCACTTTTCTTCTTACTGGTTTTGTGTTTCCTTCCACAAGTTTTAGTTACACTCTCAATAAGTCATTTAATATTCTTAGCACATTTATTCCTCTATAGAAATGCAGCTACTGTTTGCTTTTATTTCTAAAAATGTTTTTTTCCAGCAAAGTTTGGAAACAACTCTGAGGTATATTTAGGGAGACAGGTACCTATTTTAGCAAGCTATTATGAAAAATAGCATATACGCTTCCAAGATTTCTTGAAAAATATATCTCCCTGAAGTACATGTTACATTAGGATGTAAGAGGTTTCTATGACTAATTTAAAATGTTCTTTATTTGTTTCTCAAAGAGTAGTCTAAAAATAAAGTTCTAAATATTTAAAACATTTCTTTGATTAGTACTTTGCACCGTGTAGCTCTTCAGGGGATGTTTAATAAGATCTAATGATCACAAACTGACATAAATCCCTATAATGGAAAATTCAAATTAGATACAGTAACACTCACCTATTAAGACTGAGACAGAATTAACACCTGATATGTTTTTTCTCTTATTTCTTATGTTCGACTTGTCACACTTATTTTCATTGATATGCTCATTAATTTACTTAATTGTTTTTGAAGGACAGTAACACTGTGGCAAAATCATTGAAACCAGCTGATAGACCATTCTACAGAGTTGATACATAGCTCATCAGGTACCCGAATAAATATTGGATAAAGTAGGATTGAAAATAATTTTCTAATTTATAATTTTCTATTGTCTGTTTCTTCTTATTAGGCATTTTAACATTACTTTTTTGCTTCCCTCCCCTTTGTCAAGTTCTCTCTTTTTCTTTCTCTCTCTCTCATACAATAATCATAATTACCATTTATACCTTGACAAAACTGAATTTATCTCCAAATATCAACCTGTTATTATGTCCTGTCCCTTTGAGTCTTCATGCTTTTTTCTCTGCTAGGATCAATTGTCATACTTAAGGTATGTTCTCTGCATTTTGATCAAATAAAATATTAACTCTACCTTTTATCCCATTGTTATCATTCCCTCTAGTTACTTAATTATTACTTTATAGATTAAATCAAGTGTTTTTATCTAATATTTTCAAATTTCTTTTTATCACCTAGTTTATAGACAAATTTTGGGGTTATGGTCATATATACATTACTATGGGTCCATCAATCATGGGATTTTCAAAAATTTTATGGCCTTTTATTAATATCTTACATAACAGACAGGGACAAATAAAAAAATTTTGGACTGAAATGTCCCTTGATTAGCCATCTGATCATACACTGATTCTAACAATTTTCATCATATACCTCTACCAAAATAATCCCACAAATTATTATTCTAACATGGAAATTAGCTTCTTATTGGTATCTTTTTAAAGTTAAAAATCACAAGTGAATATTCAATGAAGCAAATCTTACTATCAATGATATTGAGTACATAAGAAATTCCTGAGGATATAAATAAAGTAGAAGACAATAAACAAAAGGAAGCCTAAATATTTTCACCTTAATTTTGCTGAAAACTTATTAATGATTTATACAACACCATATACCCTTTTTTTTTGGTTTAGGGAAGAACTATTAATGGTAGCCACATTTTTAAAAAATATGACAGTCTCATAGAGAATGATATTTTTTCCATTAGAACTCAAGCCATTAAATCCATTACCCATTTTTGTTTCCTTGTCAATGCAATCTGTCTCTTTGCTTTGCCCTTATTAACACCACATTGAAAAATTGAATCAGTTCCCTAAGTTAGTCTCTAACCTCTTTTATTATTTGAAAGAGAGTTTAGTGCTTGGAAACTTGTTCAGGGAAATAGAATTCCCTTCCAAAAATTTTCTGCAGCACAAACATCAGTATTGCAAACATGTTCACCAGTGAGCCCCTGGCCTGTTGTTGAAGAATTGCTGAACAAAATGACTGAGGTCAATATAGGATCTCTCAGAGGCTCAGCTAATTTATATGTTACAGGTGATGCTGATCCCTTCAGATTAAGAGAAAAGCCACTGCATTCTAAGGCCCACTGTATGTGGGAAGTATGGGAGTGGGGGGATTGTTTGTCTGGTCTATGTGTTTTGGGACCTAAAAAGAAAAAACCTTAATATATTTAATTGCCAGTTTTAGATACCTTAAAAGATGCTCCTGTTTTAATCCAGGTAGATTCAAAAATTAAATTCCATATTAAATTATTTTATTTATAGTTTGATAAAACTACAGATTATTATTAAATATAATTTTCCTATCTTGTGTCAACTAGAATAATTTGAATGAGAATGAGGTCATCTAAAAAAGTCAAGGTTTTTTTTTTTTTTCTCAGATGTATGGGAAAATAGGATAGACTAATTAGCAAATTTCAGCCACCTCAGCCATCGTGAACTCTGATCTCTGTCTCCTGGTCTCCTCACCTCAGCGAGACCACTCTGCCTGCTCTATGGATTCTTCTCGCCACATCATGGTCTCCAAAGCTGGACTCTTCCCCCATACAAAGAGCCAAGTTGGCTGTAGGATTCATATCATTGCTTCTTTTCAAAGGGATCACAGTCCTGCACGTTCAACGTTCCAGTGAAATGACTAAAAACAGTGGTTTCATTTATTCTGTCCAGTTTTCTATTTTTGTTCTTTACAGTGAGAGAGTAAGTCCTTTCTTGTTGACTCCTCATAACAAGAAGCAGAAATCTCTTTTTATATTGTGAGTTTATTACCAAATTGAACAACAATAACTAGCTATAGTTATTTTTATAACTTTTTCCCTTTAACCTTTGCTTTAATTGTGTAACAACTTATTCTGATATAGAGATGCAATCTTCTGATTCTATTTATCACCCTACTCAAGTTCTGTGTACTTTCACTTTTTTGCTTCAGGTAGAAGACCTCCTTTTAACAATTTCTGTAAGGCAGGTGTAGTGGTGATGAACTCCCTCAGCTTTTGTTTGTTGGGGGAAGCCTTTACTTATTCTTCATATCTGAAGGATAACTTTGCTGGATTCTTGGCTGACAGTTTTCATCTTTCAAAATTTTGAGTGTGTCACTCCACTCTCTCCTAGCCTGTAGAGTTTCTGCTGAGAAATCTGCTGATAGCCTGATGGGAGGTCCTTTGTAGGTTGCCATCTTTCTTTTCCCCTGACTGCCTTTAAAATTATTTCTTTGTCATTGATTTTTTGACAGTTTTGATATAATGCGTCTTGAAGAAGGTCTTTTTGCCTTGAGGTAATTAGGTGTTCTCTTAGCTTAAAGGACTTGTATATCCAGTTTATTCCCCAGATTTGGGAAGTTCTCAGCTATTATTTCTTTAAATAAACTCTCTGTTTCTTCTCCTTCTCTTCTCCTTCTGTGACACCCATTACATTTATGTTGCCTTTCCTAAGGGTGTCAGATAGTTCTCATAGAATTTCTTCATTTTTTTTAGATCTTATTTCTCTCTTCTCTTCTACCTGTATTATTTCTAGATTCCTATCTTCGAGTTCACATATTCTGTCTTCCATATTGTCTGTTCTATTTCTAATGCTTTCTAACACATTCTTCATCTAATTTATTGAGCTCTTCAGCTCCAGAATTTCCGTTTGTTCATTTTTAGAGTTTCAACCTTTTTAATAAAGTATCCCTTCCGTTCATAAAATCTGGAGAGACAGGTTCATCCAGAGAGATATAACAACTGAGATTGACTTACATGGAACAGAAGCTGCTGGAGCAATAAACTGGTAGAATTATCAAAAACATAATTTTGATGAATTGCTGGAGGCTGATTATGGGCCTGATGAATTGTTGAAATCAGGTTAAAAAAAAAAAAAGCTTTACCTACAGAAGAAAGGTGTTCACTACTTCAGTTGTGCCAGCAATGAAAACAACACATCAAGCACCATAAAAAAACATGACAACATGGTATCACAAAAGAAAATGAGAATTCTCCGGAAACCAAGCTTAAAGACACAGAATATTGTGATCTAACTGATAGAGAATTCAAAATAGCTGTCACAATAAAAAACAATGTACTACAAGAAAACTTAGAAATTCAGTTCAATGAGCTCAGTAATAAAATTAACAAACAGCTCAACAGGTTAGTAATTACTTTTCTGTGTGTTTCAGTAGGTGGCGCTATAGCACAAGTTTTGGTTTCTCTTACCTACGCTGCCTCTGGCTATCTTGGAGAATCAGCACTTTGTGTCTTCCACAGCCTCTGCCAGAGGTACTGTCCAATGCTCTTCTGGTCGCTGTTTATGGGTCGCTGGTGCCTTGCTGCTGATGGTGTCACTGTTGCCGCTGGCATAGTCACCGGGCACTGGGATGGTGGGTACATCTGCCGTTTCCAGAGTCGCCTGAGTTTTGGGCTCTGCTTCCACAGAGGGCAGGGGAGCCAGGGTCGTGGGTGCTTCTGCTGTATCTGAGGCTGTTGGATTTGCAGGTGCTGTCACTACAAGTGGAGATGCCACAGTTGCGGGTTCCTCCATGGCTGAAGGGGCGGGGTCACAGGTCCCACTGTAGCTGCTGCCTGACTCCTTGTGGCTGCGGGCACTGCTGTAGCTGGGAGGCTAAATTTGTGTGTATCACCTCTCCTGCTTCAACCAGGTGCTCTGGGGCTCCAAGTTCAGTCATAGCAGCCAGGGGGCTAGGATCACAGGCACCACCTCCACTGTTTCCAGGGTTATGCCTCCTCTGTGTGATCCAGTCCACCTACCTTTAGATGTACAGATGTGTGGGACTCTTTGGCATCCTGGAATGTTGGGCAGAGAAACCTTTGTTGAGTTATGGATGTTTAGCTGGTTGTAGACTGAAGGGGAGAGACAAATGGAACATCTCATGCAGCCACGTTGCTGACTTAATGATTCAATTTTATTGCTTCTTCTCCTATCATTTATACTTCTTTTAAAAATATTTTACTGGTTACACTACAGTTTACAAAGTATAATTCAAAATAATGTGTAAATTAAATCTTCACATACTATACTGCTGTACATGTAGAGCAGGTAACATTGAATATTCCCAATTCCTCCCTCCCACTCCTGTGACATTGCTCTCATTCACTTCACTTATTCATGTGCTATAATCATCCATTACATTATTACTATTGTTGCTTTAAACAGTTATCTTTTAGATCAATTTAAAATAAGGGAAATAAAACACTTTACCTTTATTTCTTCTCTAATGCTCTTCTTTTCTTTATGTAGATCCAAATTTCTGATTCAAGTTACCAATTTTCTTCCGCCAGAAGAACTTCTTGTAACATTTTTTACAGAAAAGGTCTATTAGCAATAAATTTCCTCAATTTTTGTTTGTCTGACAATGTCTACTTTTCCATCACTTTTGGAACATAATTTCACTGGCTATAGAATTCTAGGTTGGTGGAGCTTGCATGACTTTTAGCGAGAATTCTTCTATACTTCTCATCGTTTTTCTTATAGAGGTAATTTTTTTTTTCCTTCAAGATTCGACAGAGTTATAAAGGAATATTTCTTGGGGTTCTATGAGAACCTCAGAGTGTTCTAGAGGGAAAACCCAGAAAAGTATAGGGCCCTCTCTAAAACCATGGTCTCCAGGAGTTTCTCACTTTTGTGCTAATCCATAATCAGCCTCCAGCAGCTCATCAAAATTCTACTTTTGAAAGTCCTACAAGTTTATGTCTGTAGCAGCTTCTGTTCCATATAAATCATTCTCACATGCTACGTGTCTCTTTATGAACCTGTCTCTGATTTTATAGTGTCATTTTTCTGTACCTCCTTCCTCTCCAAGAAAAGCTGTTGATATTGTTTGTTCAGCTTTTTTCTTGTTGTAAGGATGGGAGTGATGACTTCCAAACTCTTTTTAATGTAATTAATTAATTTATTTATTTTTAAAATTTTTTGGCTACATTGGGTCTCCGTTGCAGCAAGCGGATCTTGATTGCCGCATTACAGGATCTTTCGTTGTAGTGTGCGGGCTTCTCTCTAGTTGTGGTGTGCGGATTTTTCTCTCTCTAATTGTGTTGCACGGGCTCCAGAGTCCGTGGATTCTATAGTTTGTGGCATGTAGACTCTCTAGTTGAGGCATGCGGGCTCAGTAGTTGAGGCGTGCAGGTTTCATTGCCCTGCGTCATGTGGGATCTTAGTTCCCCTGCCAGAGATTGAACCCACATCCCCATGCATTGGACAGTGGATTCTTTACCACTGGACCACCAGGGAAGTCCCTAAACTCTGTTTATATGTGAGATGAAACTTAAAGTCCTCCTTCTTTTGTTTTCAATCTTGCTGTAAGATAGTTTTAAACATAAAATGGATTTCTGTTTCAGACAATCTAGATTCAAGTCCTGTTTCTCCACTTAATAAGTGAGTGACTTGAGACAAATTATTCTACCAAGCATCAGTTTCCTCCTTTGAAATTGGGCTAAAAATTTGCACCTAGGACTTCTCTGGTGGTGCAGCAGTTAAAAATCTGTCAATGCAGGAGACACAGGTTTGAGCCCTGGTCTGGGAAGATCCCACATGCTGTGGACCAACTAAGGCCATGTGCCACAACTACTGAAGCCCGCACACCTAGAACATGTGCTCCACAACAAGAGAAGCCATCACAATGAGAAGCCCACGCACCACAGCAAAGAGTAGCCTCTGCTCTCCGCAACTAGAGAAAGCCCATGCAACACAGAAGATCCAATGCAGCCAAAAATAAATAACAAATAAATATATTTAAAAAATTATGTACCTAGAGTGTCTAGTTTTGACAATAGTGCACTAGATATTTTCAAACCAAATCTTCCACTAACAACACTAGAAAAAAGAGAGGGAAAAAAATACTTTTAAAAATTTATTTTAAGGCATTGAAATAGTGAGGAATTGTATGACTACAAGCTAAGAGAGAAGGGAAGCCAAAGAGGGACCACCTTTTCCCTCCAGGTAATTACTAATTCCGAAGGTGGTGGCTGAGAAGCTGAGAAGCTAAGCAGAATTTTTGTTAGATTCACAGACAGTGGAGACTGAAAATTGAGTTCAGGGCCCTACAAGCAAGAGGGGTCCAGGAAAATACTCTAGGAGTTCCACTGAGACCTTGAAGTTTATTCACTCTAGCCACAAGGATAACTAGACTACTTTTCAATTGGCCTTCATCTATTATTGGATTAATGTTATTTTGGAATTCATTTGTGTGGTTTCAAGTTAGCAGGCTTGTTAATTTTTGTCAATTTTGCTTGAAGGATGTAAAATTAAAAACTTGTTGAAGTACTTGTTAGAAGGCTAAAAAGGGGGCATTATCATAGGGTTGAGGAATCTCACAAAGTTGTAACAGCCTACTTCAGTGCGCAAAAATAAAATAGATTTTGTCACACAGTGATTTTGAAACTGCGATTAATATGCAACTGCTTTTGCATATTTGGCTTTCAGTCATTCTTCTTCCTAATATAATTCAAGGTAACAGAATTATGAAGAACACTGGTACAAAGCTTAAAGATTAACTATGTTGCAGGATTTTATTAGTGGGATCTAAATGTCTAACACTTGTTATGGAAGAAAATGCTTAGAAAGTTGAATTTGGAAAATACAAGTCTATTTGGAGATCACTTCTGCTCCTTAAACCTTTCCCTTTACTCCACCCTATCCAGGCCCTAACCTCAATTCCCTTTTTTATTTTGCTTTTCATGTATGCTTATTACCTCATTATTGGGAACATCATCTATACAGTTATTATGTAAATGATCATAATAAATGTATAATATACAATTATATTTATAAAATTGTATAAATAAAATAATATATAAAATTATTTATATAATCATATATATGGCGTATAGATATCTCAGATGTTTAGTATCATATATAAAACCTTAACTTAATGGAACACTATGCAACCCAAAGTTTTCAGGACTGAGCACTCCCAAGCCCAAAGTCCAAATCTGACAAATGAGTCACAAATGAATACCAAGTAATATTGTCAGAAGGCTATTTGTAAACCAATTAGTCCTCCTATTTTTATTCTAAAATAGTAAATTCACTGCTTAAAATGATTATGTCTATACATTAAACTAAGGCAAGTATCTGATTAATAAAGGAAAATACTTTTGATTTATTTGTGTAGCTATTTTCAATAAAGGCAATTACAAGGTTGAATTGTTGCAGTGATTATCTAGGTTTTCTAATGTTTTACCTAATTAGACATACAGTTCCGACTCTATAGAGTCCCTTTCACCCATCACAGATCACTTCCCTTCCTGTTCTTGGTTTCTGTTATATTTTACTCTCCAAATTAGAAAATCTCCTACTGGGAATTAGATACTAACAGAGATTCCTTCAGCATACAGTATTATAAGAACAAACATTGATAACTCTCTTGATCAGACTATTGGTATGAAAGGTTTAGCCTAAAGTTCAAAAAAGGAGACGATTTATATATAGGTATAAAGAACTTGAAAACATCTTACTGGAGCTACAGAAGACCTAGAGTGTACTTTAACAGTCAGTTGGATATGAGTGTATGACTCTGTACTTCATTCAATGATGAAAATACAAGATACATCTGAAAGTGAAAGCTGGATAATAGTAAAAGAGAGAAAATTATAGATTTAAGATATAGTCTTGGAAAAACAAAAGGATAATATTTCACAAATTCTTAATTAGCTAAAAAAAGAACTACTGATAGTCAATAACTTCAGGAATTATTTTTTAGAATTCTAACAAGAATAAATTTTCTTTCTTAATTGTACATCCCTAGTTTTTCCAGTGAGATATGGTTTAACATTTGGAGTTACTTCAAGCCATTATGATTTCATTGCTTCCTAATTTCAATTTATAACTACAGCCATCCAGTAAAATTCACACTGAACTTGGAAGTATCAAAACACTTCCAAGTTGAAAGACTGCCAAATTCAACTACTTTTTTTTTTTCCTCCGTAATGCTTGGGAGCCAGTTTTATTGTGATTTGTTAAATACCTTCATAGTTTTGAGTGTGTGCATCCAAGAGTCTTGCTGCAACTTTCATGGCTGCCAACAGTAAAATAGTGTTATGAGCACATTGCTTACATGGGATGAAACTGCTCAAGATGGAAGATGATCTGATATATTATTTTGAGCATTATGCTTCTTTAAAATATGTTCATCTGAGAAATACAGTTCTGTGCCAGTAAAGGAATGAGTAACTATTAATGCAATTCCTGGAAATTTAAACTTAAATTTACCAGTATTCCCAAATTCCTTAGAGTACTTTTTCCTATAATTAATAAAAGAACAAAGAATCATAGAATGTGAATCTGATTTTCAATATCTGTTTCATCAGCCTTATTTAAGAAGTTTCCAAAATTTTCACACTTGAACTAACAAGACTTCCTATTGGTGTGTATATGCTGTAATAAAACAATCAAAAGTATATTTTTAAAATTAATGACAATTGAATGACAATACATTTAGTATTTACATAAAAATAGATACCAGAAAGAGGAAGTGATCCACAGTGTCACGTTTTTATGTTTTCACCTATTGGAAAGTAGTATTTATTGATAAAAATTACAAAATGACATTTTAAAAGACAATGTCAACAAATCAGCTTTCACAATTAACATTTTTATCATAAGCATTACTGTAAGTGATGTAGACCACAAAAATGAACAAGATTTTACGTGTTCATTCCAGTTGACTTTCTTTAAAAATAGCTGGTCAGTGATGACACACAATATATGAACTCAAATCAAACTACAGCTAGGAGTACAGTGGGAATGAAGATATTGCCTTACTATGGTCTTGAACTGAGTTACTGGAAGCACACTGGCAGAAAATTAGCCAATTATTATTTGCTTTTTTACCTGCATAGTTCCATCATGGAAACCTCCATCATTATACATTTTATTTTATTGTATTTTAAAGCAGAATTAAATCAACTTTATTTTTTAGTGCAATATTAGATTCACAGAAAGATGGAACAGAAAGTACAGAGACTTCCCATATACCCCTTACCCCCACTCTGAAAAATCCCCATCCTTTTTTAATGTCTCCAACTGCAATGGTTCATTGACTTGGTACAATCAATGAACCTATGTTGATATATCATTATCACCCAAAGTCCATATTTTACATTAGGGATCACTCTTGGTATATTCTATGGGTTTTCACAAATGTGGAATGAAATATATCCACAATCATAGTATCATACAGAATAGTTTCAATGCCCTAAAAATCCTCCCTGCTCTGAAATCCTTCGTGCTTTGCCTATTCATTCCTTTCTCCTACCAACTCCTGGCAACCACTCATCTTTTTTTCTGTTTCCATAGTACATTTTGCCTTTTCCAGAATGTCATATAGTTGGAAATGTACAGTATGTAGCCGTTTCATACTGGCTTCTTTCACTTAGTAATGTGCATTTAAAATTCCTCTGTGTCCTTTCATAGCTTGATAGTTCATTTCTTCCTAGCACTGAATAATATCCTACTGCTTGGATGTACCAAAATTTATTCATTCACCTACTTGAAGGACATCTTGGTTGCTTCCAAATTTTGGAAATTATGAATAAAGCTGCTGTGAACATTTGTGTGCAGATGGCTGTGTGGACAAAAATTTTCAACTCCTTTGGGTAAATACCAAAGAGCATGATTTCTGGATCACATGGTAAGAGTATGTTTGGTTTTGTAAGAAAGTGCCAACTGGGCTTCCCTGGTGGCGCAGTGGTTGAGAGTACGCCTGCCGATGCCGGGGACACGCGATCGTGCCCCGGTCCGGGAAGATCCCACATGCCGCGGAGCAGCTGGGCCCTTGAGACATGGCCGCTGAGCCTGCGTGTCCGGAGCCTGTGTTCCGCAACGGGAGAAGCCACAACAGTGAGAGGTCCGCGTACCGCAAAAAAAAAAAAAAAAAAAAAAAAACTGCCAACCTGTTTTTAAAACTAGCTGTGTAAGTGTATACACTACCGCAATGAATGAGAGTTCCCTTTGCTTTACATCCTTGTCAGTATTTGGTATTGTCAGTGTTCCAGATTTTGGACACTTTAATACCATGATATTTAATTGTTATTTTAAAATGCCTTTCCCTGATGACACATGAAAGATATATCGTTAGGGAAAGGCGCCATATGTTTATCATTGCTTGTCATCACCATATGCTTATTTATCATTCACATATTTTCTTTGGTGAGGTGTCTCTCCAGGACTGTTGCTCATTTTTAATTGTGTTACTGGGGGGAGGTGTTGAAATTTAAGAATCTTTGTCTTTATTTTTGATGAGTCCTTTATCACTATGTTTTACAAATATGTTTTCCTAGTCTGTAACTTGTCTTTCTATTCTCTTGACAGTGTCTTGCACAGAACAGAAGTTTTAAAATTTAATTAAATCTAGCTTATCAATTATTTCTGCCATGGATTATGCTATTTGTTTTGTATTCAAAAAGTCATTAACATACCCAAAGTCATCTAGATTTTCTCTTACATTATCATCTCAAAATTTATAGTTTTGAGTTTTACATATAGGTCTATGATCCATTTTGAATTGATTTTTGTGAAGGGTGTGAAATCTGTGTCTAAATTCATATTTTCACATGTGGATGTCCAGTTGTTCCAGCATCGTTGGTTGAAAAGATTATCTTTTCTCCATTTTGTTGGCTTTGGGACCTTTGTCAAAGACCAGCTGACTATATTTATGTGGGTCTATTTCTGGAATCTCTATTCTTTTTCCCTGATCTGTCAATTCTTTCACCAACATGACACTCTCTTGATTACTGTAGCTTTGCAGCAAGTCTTGAAGTTGGGTAGTGTCGTTCCTCCAACTTTTTGTTTTTCTCTTTCAATACACTGTATTGTGTTGGCCCAGAATGTGGTCTGTCTTGGTGAATGTTCTATGTGAGCTTAAGAAAAGTGTGTATTCTACTCTTATTGGATGAAGTGCTCTATAGATATCAATTATATCCAGTTGATCAATGATGTTGTTGAGTTCAATTATGCCCTTACTTATTTTCTGCCTGCTGGATCTGTCCACATCTGATAGGGGAGTATTGATGTCTCCAATATAACAGTACATTCATCTATTTCCCCTTGCAGTTCTAGAGGTTTTTACCATATGCATTTTGATGCTCTGTAGTTAGGTAAATGCACATTAAGGATTGTTATATGTTCTTGGAGAATTGCCCCCTTTATCATTATGTAGTGCCCCTATTTATGGCTTATAATTTCCCTTGCTCTGTAGTATACATACTCTGAAATTAATATAGCTATTCTTGCTTTATTTTGATTAGTATTAGCATAGTATATCTTTCTCCATCCCTTTACTTTTGATCTATGTGAGACTTTATATTTAACATAGTTTTCTTGAAGACAACATATAGCTGAGTTTTGCTTTTTGATCTACTTTGACGATTTCTGTCTTTTAATTGGCGTTATTTAGACCCTTGACATTTAAAGTGGCTATTGATATAATTGGATTAATAACTACCATCTTTGCTGTTGTTTTCTATGTACTGCCCTTATTTTTGTTCCTACTTTGGTTTTCTTTTTTTCTGCATTTTGTGGTTTTAATGAGCAATATATGTGATTCCATTTTCTTTACTATCTTAGCATATTAGTTATAATTTAATTTACTTTTTTTCAGAGGTTGCCTTAGTGTTTTCAGTATGCATTTAAACCCAACCTAAGTCAACTCTCAAGTAACACTATACCATTGCACAAGTAGTACAAGTACCTTGTAGTAACCAAAAAATTCCTAATTCCTCTCTCCTGTCTCTTATATCATTGCTCTCAATTCATTTAACTTATCATTTAGGAACACTCATGGAATACTGTGTTGTTACTACTATTTTGAACAAACGGCTAAGTATTATATCAATTAAGAATAAAAAGAATAAAAGTTTTTATTTTACCTTCATTTATTACTTCTCTGATCCTCATCCTTCTTTATGTAGATCTGAGTTTCTGACCTATATTCGTTTTCCCTCTTTCTAAATAACTTATTTTAGCATGTCTTGCAAACTAGGTCTACAACTTTGTCTCTGAAGTTGAATGTCTCTGTCTTTTAATTAATTAATTAAACAAATATTTGTTATGTAAGCTACAGTCTATGTTATTCTACTAGGAGTACAATGATAAATAAATTCAACATGATTTCTTATCCCAATAGCTTAAATTCTAAATGGGCTGGTGGGGGGCGAAAGAGTAGGCAAATGAACAAACAACATAATAAAATGATTGAGATACATGTTTAAAGGCATTCATTATGGTAATGAGGAAAATGGTACCTCAGGGGGCAGAGTAAAGATTCTCTGAAGAGGTAACATATGAGCTGAAACACGAACTGTTAACAATGTATTAACCATATGAAGAATATTCTGAATAGAAAAAAAAACCCCTAAATTACACTAAAATAATGATGATGATGATGCAAGTCCTGCATACTAAGTGAAGAGGACTGAATGGGAAATGATTATGTCGAAGAGATAGGGTGTATAAATTATCTAGAGCTTGGGGGGGGCATGGCATGGAATTGAAATTTTACTCAAAGTGTAGTGGGAAACCATTAGAGGTTTCAAAGGGGGAACTGCCATGATTATTTATGTTTAATTATGGCACACAAATCCGAACTTCCAACATAATGCCTTTCTCATTTAACCTAACATTCGATTTTACAATTTACCAATGCATCTTTCTGTGCTAAATTATCAGAGAAAAAAAAATGACTACCTCTTTCAAAAGATATTTTTGAACAAACCAAAATATTTTCATGTGTATTAATTGTAATTTCATTTATTAAAATATACCTTTAAGTAAATAACTTCCTTTTTATATTTATTGCTACTAAAATTTTATTATTTTTTAGCTGTTAAAAATGCACAAGTTGTTTTGTATTTTTTCAAAGGGTTTTCTAGGGAAAGCTTGTTTTTGTATCTGATCTTATCTGAATCCACCTGGGAGTCAGGAGACAGTCTTGGCCCCAGAATGAACTGCTGTGAATACTTGGCTGGATCTCAAAATCCATGTGTGACTAGCACTTTGAGCTTTCTGTAATTACAGAAAATTCTCAACCTATAGGAATTAACTTAGAGTGATTCTCATTTATAGCACTCTTGCAATTGCAAGCACAATTGCACCTGTGTAATTATTTATGAAACACGGAGGAACAAGAGCGCAGACTGGCACTCAGGCTGTCTAGATCAGACTGTATTGCCACATAAAACTTGAACTTCTGGGCTATGTCTTTGGGGTCATTCTAGATACCTGGTTCAGGTGCACCATCAATTCCTGGATAAGAATTAACCACTTCCTTAAATGTTTACCATTCTCTTTCCAACCAGGCATTTCTTATATAATAATAAAAATATGTATTAAAGTAGATATTGTATATCCTTTTTAAATTATTATTTATAAATTCAAAAAGCTTTTTGCTACAACATACACATATATTTGTTGGATTTTTTTTCATAGCTCAATAATGATAGTGTTTGTAGTCATGTTGATAAAATGTTGGTCAGTAGGTCCTTGGGTATTTTATATAACTCTCTATTGTAATGCTTTACTAGAATATAGCATTGTCATATTAGAGTGACTTATAAAAGAATACTCAATATATTTTAAAATTCCTGTATATATTCAAGTTATGATCAATACAAGATTATGTGGATCACTTTTTAAAGGAGGAATATAACCTGAGTGTTTATTTAATTGGTTAAAAAAATGGATTATTTACCTATGCTCTTAATAGAATTATTAAGATGACTTATCATAAATAACCTGAAAAAGAACCTCATTGTTTTGTAAAATGATATTTTAAAGATAAATTCCTCCAAAACATGTTCTAAGAAACTAAGGGAAGGTCTATGTCAATGTCAAAATATACTTAACACAAATATCTAATATTTCCATTAGATCATGATTTTGCATTAGTTTTTGATGCCTTAATTTATCTGAAAATAGAATAAACTCTCAGAAATGTTTCATAGTTTTCAGTGTTTCAGTGCAAACATTTTTCATTAGATTATTTTATAAATTTGATTGCTGATGATATTGTAATTTATATTGATTTTTACAAATCTGATTTTTACAAATTTTATTTTTAATGATATATTTAATTTATATGGTTAATTAATTTTATTTTACAATTACCTATGATAGCATATAAATATGAATTAATTCTCTATGTTGTTTCAGATTGGGTTCCCTAGGAATCAGACTCTGAATTTAGCATGTAGTATATTTATTAGGGAAGGCTTTCAGGATCTGAAACAGGAGGAAAGGGGACAGGGCACAACCTTTAAAAGAATGACATATCCACAGGACATGAGAAAAGGTGGTTAGAACCAATTAGGTCCAAGATGTCAGAAGATTCAACTTCCAGTGGACCTTGAGCCTCATTATACACTCATTGTAATACATTAGCATATGCTAAATGACACACCCACAGGTGCCAGGATAGTTCTGAGGCCAACCATAAAAGGTCAAAAAGTGGGAGGTGGTCCAATTCCTGGAAATCTCTACCTCTTCCCCGAAATAGTTGGAATAATCCTCCCACTCATTAGCCTATGAAATTACCCAACCCATAAAAACTAACCACCTCATATTTCAGGGCCACTTGCCTTCTGAGATGGCCCACACTCTCCGGAGTGTATTTCTCTCAAGGCTGTTCTCACCTTTTGAGATAGACAACATTATGTCTATGGAATGTGCATCTCTCTAAATAAATCCACTTCTTAACCTATCACTTTGTCTCTCACTGAATTCTTTCTGCGATGAGACATAAAGAACCTGAGCTTCATTAAATCCTCAGACCAGGGGAGTGATCTCAATTAAAAGACAGTGGGTTCAAGTCCCCTGAGTTGTGGGGTTTCAGATCTACACTCTTAAAGAGGATAGAGGTGGGCTCCCCTGGTGGCGCAGTTGTTGAGAGTCTGCCTGCAGATGCAGGGGACGACGGTTCGTGCCCCGGTCCGGGAAGATCCCACATGCCACGGAGCAGCTGGGCCCATGAGCCATGGCCGCTCAGCCTGCAGATAGAGGCAAACTTTGGGAAAGAAGAAGTTAAGCTGTGATGCAGACTCAAAAAAGACCTCAGCCAATCCCATAATGAGCTCTGAAACTGGACAGCTGTCCAGAGTTTTCCTAAGTTGGGAGAAGAGAGCTAGGCTTCTATGCCCCTGCACTGACCAATCCTTGGATACAGGCTGCTCCCAAGGAAGAAGGTATGGTGATGAATGAGGTGACTTTCGGTAATTTTCAGAGATATCTGCCCACTGATTGTTCTTAGCCAGCTGCATTCCAGCAACTGGCAAAATAAGTCCTTCAGTCTACGGTGTACCTTGTGCCTCTCTGATGCGTATCTTCCTCTAAATTTAGTTAGCAGCTCCTCTGTGATTCTGGAGAGCCCCTTTTCTGGGGGAAAATTAAGAAAGAAAGGTAAGTGGAATAGATTTGATAACGATACCAAGCAGGACCTTCAGGGGGTCCTGGGCACAAAAGTCTTTCTGTGTCCCCCATTTCTTCATTACAGGAAATATGTTTCATTCAGCCTCCATGACCTTCCTTGAGTTCCAAAGAGCAGTTTCAAACATTTGCTGATTAGGGAAGGGAGGGGATATGAGACAAGGGAGGAACAGTCAGAAGAAACCACAGTACAGCCTTGCGGCAGCGTCCTGGTTCCCTCTCAAGGGATACACATAACAATATCTTTGAGCTGTTTTGCAGATACTGAAACTCCCACCAGGTGGGAGAAGTTAACAGTGTGTTGTCCACAAGCACGTAGACCAGTTGGAACCAGAAGGTGGCTGATGCTGACTCCCACATACCTCACCACCAACCAGTCAGAAAAATGTCCATGAGCTGATAATGCCCTCTTCTTTGAACCATTACTATAAAACTCCTCACTACCCCTTCTAGGTCAGGACACATACATGTGAGGGCATAAACCTGCTATGGTTCCCTAATGCCTGGCAAAGGAATAAAGCTATTTTCCACTTCACCCAAAACTCTGCCTCTGAGAATTAATTCGGTGTTGGATTACAGATGTCAGATTCAGCTTCAATAACCCACCAATGAGGATGTTCTTAAGGCTGCAGCTGATCATTATTGTCCCCTTCTTCTACTACCTAGAGTCTCCTCACCTTTGGCTGAACTTCTGTAGTCTCAGTGGCTTGCATGGCTGGCATGATCCAGACCTTCATCTCAGGGATCTGAGTCTCTAATTCCCAAGCTCTTCTCAAACACTGGCTGTGGAACTTGTCCATTTTCCTTCACAGATGGGCAACGGGGTACCAAGAAATGCCCAAAGGATCACCTGCTCTCTGCTCCTGTTGTGTAGCAGCCACCCTACTTCCTGATAATCAGGGGCAACTACCCCTGCTAAGATAGTGATTCTTCTTTTAGTGTCCTGGTCTCTTGGAAATCATATAAATAGAAAATATTTGTAAATGGAAGTCTTCTTCAGAATTACCTCTTTAGATCCAATACTTCTAATCACTGAAAGCCCAGAGTTATGGGGACAGAGAGCACAAATTCCCCAAATGGGTTGGGAATCATTTTTCTACCATTTGATTTCCAGATCTAATTATTTTACTTTCTGGGGATACAGTTAGAACATGTAATGTGTCCTGAAGGATAGCATCCTATCCTCAACATTTATTATCTGCAATCTGGTTCTTCGGATGGACATTCAAATAGCCATTTCTTCTCTCCATAAAGACAACAGCCTCTGGCTGAATAGGAACCAATATCATGTTTGATAAGATATCAGGCTGATCGAGATATCTTCAGACTATATTATGGCAAAAGGCAGGAAAGTCAACATAGCCTTGGATCAACTCTGTCAATGTAGATCGTTGGCTGTTCCAAATGATAGTACTAAACAGTTTCTGATCTGGCATCCTGCTGCAGCTTGGAGCCAAGCTGCCCCGGGGGCAGGGCGGGGCCGGGCAGGTGGACAGACACACAGACCCTCGGACCAGGGACCACAGCACCACCTCCTTCCTCCCCTGATCAATTTTTGACCAGAATGAAAAAGAATGCATTCATTAGATCAGTAGCCACGTACCTCATACCTGTAGCCATGTTAATCCAATGCAATTAAGGCTACTACTCTACTTGGTTGAAATTTGTGGCAGTCTACTCTTTTTTTTTTTATTTTTTTTAATTTTTTTAATTTTTTGCTTTATAACAAATTTAATCAGTTATACATATACATGTTTCCATATCCCCTCCCTTTTGCGTCTCCCTCCCACCCTCCCTATGCCACCCCTCCAGGCGGTCACAAAGCACCGAGCTGATCTCCCTGTGCTATGCGGCTGCTTCCCACTAGCTATCTACCTTACGTTTGGTAGTGTATATATGTCCATGCCGCTCTTTCACTTTGTCACAGCTTACCCTTCCCCCTCCCCATATCCTCAAGTCCATTCTCTAGTAGGTCTGTGTCTTTATTCCTGTCTTACCCCTATGTTCTTCATGACATTTTTTTTTCTTAAATTCCATATATATGTGTTAGCATACAGTATTTGTCTTTCTCTTTCTGACTTACTTCACTCTGTATGACAGACTCTAGGTCTATCCACCTCATTACAAATAGCTCAATTTCATTTCTTTTTATGGCTGAGTAATATTCCATTGTATATATGTGCCACATCTTCTTTATCCATTCATCCGATGATGGACACTTAGGTTGTTTCCATCTCCAGGCTATTGTAAATAGGGCTGCTATGAACATTTTGGTACATGTCTCTTTTTGAATTATGGTTTTCTCAGGGTATATGCCCAGTAGTGGGATTGCTGGGTCATATGGTAGTTCTATTTGTAGTTTTTTAAGGAACATCCATACCGTTCTCCATAGCGGCTGTACCAATTCACATTCCCACCAGCAGTGCAAGAGTGTTCCCTTTTTTCCACACCCTCTCCAGCATTTATTGTTTCTAGATTTTTTGATGATGGCCATTCTGACTGGTGTGAGATGATATCTCAGTGTAGTTTTGATTTGCATTTCTCTAATGAGTAAAGATGTTGAGCATCCTTTCATGTGTTTGTTGGCAGTCTGTATATCTTCTGTGGAGAAATGTCTATTTAGGTCTTCTGCCCATTTTTGGATTGGGTTGTTTGTATTTTTGCTATTGAGCTGCATGAGCTGCTTATAAATTTTGGAGATTAATCCTTTGTCAGTTGCTTCATTTGCAAATATTTTCTCCCATTCTGAGGGTTGTCTTTTGGTCTTGTTTATGGTTTCCTTTGCTGTGCAAAAGCTTTTAAGTTTCATTAGGTCCCATGTGTTTATTTTTGTCTTTATTTCCATTTCTCTAGGAGGTGGGTCCAAAAGGATCTTGCTGTGATTTATGTCATAGAGTGTTCTGCCTATGTTTTCCTCTAAGAGTTTGATAGTGTCTGGCCTTACATTTAGGTCTTTAATCCATTTTGAGCTTATTTTTGTGTATGGTGTTAGGGAGTGATCTAATCTCATACTTTTACATGTCCCTATCCAGTTTTCCCAGCACCACTTATTGAAGAGACTGTCCTTTCTCCACTGTACATTCCTGCCTCCTTTATCAAAGATAAGGTGACCATATGTCCGTGGGTTTAACTCTGGGCTTTCTATCCTGTTCCATTGATCTATCTTTCTGTTTTTGTGCCAGTACCATACTGTCTTGATTACTGTAGCTTTGTAGTATAGTCTGAAGTCAGGGAGCCTGATTCCTCCAGCTCCATTTTTCGTTCTCAAGATTGCTTTGGCTATTCGGGGTCTTTTGTGTTTCCATACAAATTGTGAAATTTTTTGTTCTAGTTCTGTGAAAAATGCCAGTGGTAGTTTGATAGGGATTGCATTGAATCTGTAGATTGCTTTGGGTAGTAGAGTCATTTTCACAATGTTGATTCTTCCAATCCAAGAACATGGTACATCTCTCCATCTATTTGTATCATCTTTAATTTCTTTCATCAGTGTCTTATAATTTTCTGCATACAGGTCTTTTGTCTCCTTAGGTAGGTTTATTCCTAGGTATTTTACTCTTTTTGTTGTAATGGTAAATGGGAGTGTTTCCTTGATTTCACTTTCAGATTTTTCATCATTAGTATATAGGAATGCCAGAGATTTCTGTGCATTAATTTTGTATCCTGCAACTTTACCAAATTCATTGATTAACTCTAGTAGTTTTCTGGTAGCATATTTAGGATTCTCTATGTATAGTATCATGTCATCTGCAAACAGTGACAGCTTTACTTCTTCTTTTCCAATTTGGATTCCTTTTATTTCCTTTTCTTCTCTGATTGCTGTGGCTAAAACTTCCAAAACTAGGTTGAATAAGAGTGGTGAGAGTGGGCAACCTTGTCTTGTTCCTGATCTTAGTGGAAATGGTTTCAGTGTTTCACCATTGAGGACGATGCTGGCTGTGGGTTTGTCATATATGGCCTTTATTATGTTGAGGAAAGTTCCCTCTATGCCTACTTTCTGCAGGGTTTTTATCATAAATGGGTCTTGAATTCTGTCGAAAGGTTTCTCTGCATCTATTGAGATGATCATATGGTTTTTCTCCTTCAATTTGTTAATATGGTGTATCACGTTGATTGATTTGCGTATATTGAAGAATCCTTGCATTCCTGGAATAAACCCCACTTGATCATGGTGTATGATCCTTTTAATGTGCTGTTGGATTCTGTTTGCTAGTATTTTGTTGAGGATTTTTGCATCTATGTTCATGAGTGATATTGGCCTGTAGTTTTCTTTCTTTGTGACATCCTTGTCTGGTTTTGGTATCAAGGTGATGGTGGCCTCATAGAATGAGTTTGGGAGTGTTCCTCCCTCTGCTATATTTTGGAAGAGTTTGAGAAGGATAGGTGTTAGCTCTTCTCTAAATGCTTGATAGAATTCGCCTGTGAAGCCATCTGGTCCTGGGCTTTTGTTTGTTGGAAGATTTTTTATCACAGTTTCAATTTCAGTGCTTGTGATTGGTCTGTTCATATTTTCTATTTCTTCCTGATTCAGTCTTGGCAGGTTGTGCATTTCTAAGAATTTGTCCATTTCTTCCAGGTTGTCCATTTTATGGGCATAGAGTTGCTTATAGTAATCTCTCATGATCTTTTGTATTTCTGCAGTGTCAGTTGTTACTTCTCCTTTTTCATTTCTAATTCTATTGATTTGAGTCTTCTCCCTTTTTTTCTTGATGACTCTGGCTAATGGTTTATCAATTTTGTTTATCTTCTCAAAGAACCAGCTTTTAGTTTGGTTGATCTTTGCAATCGTTTCCTTCATTTCTTTTTCATTTATTTCTGATCTGATTTTTATGATTTCTTTCCTTCTGCTAACTTTGGGATGTTTTTGTTCTTCTTTCTCTAATTGCTTTAGGTGCAAGGTTAGGTTGTTTATTCGAGATGTTTCCTGTTTCTTAAGGTCGGATTGTATTGCTATAAACTTCCCTCTTAGAACTGCTTTTGCTGCATCCCATAGGTTTTGGGTCGTCGTGTCTCCATTGTCATTTGTTTCTAGGTATTTTTTAATTTCCTCTTTGATTTCTTCAGTGATCACTTCGTTATTAAGTAGTGTATTGTTTAGCCTCCATGTGTTTGTATTTTTTACAGCTCTTTTCCTATAATTGATATCTAGTCTCATAGCATTGTGGTCGGAAAAGATACTTGATACAATTTCAATTTTCTTAAATTTACCAAGGCTTGATTTGTGACCCAAGATATGATCTATCCTGGAGAATGTTCCATGAGCACTTGAGAAAAATGTGTATTCTGTTGTTTTTGGATGGAATGTCCTATAAATATCAATTAAGTCCATCTTGTTTAATGTATCATTTAAAGCTTGTGTTTCCTTATTTATTTTCATTTTGGATGATCTGTCCATTGGTGAAAGTGGGGTGTTAAAGTCCCCTACTATGATTGTGTTACTGTCGATTTCTCCTTTTATGGCTGTTAGTATTTGCCTTATGTATTGAGGTGCTCCTATGTTAGGTGCATAAATATTTACAATTGTTATATCTTCTTCTTGGATCGATCCCTTGATCATTATGTAGTGTCCTTCTTTGTCTCTTGTAATAGTCTTTATTTTAAAGTCTATTTTGTCTGATATGAGAATTGCTACTCCAGCTTTCTTTTGGTTTCCATTTGCATGGAATATCTTTTTCCATCCCCTTACTTTCAGTCTGTATGTGTCTCTAGGTCTGAAGTGGGTCTCTTGTAGACAGCATATATCTGGGTCTTGTTTTTGTATCCATTCAGACAATCTGTATCTTTTGGTGGGAGCATTTAGTCCATTTACATTTAAGGTAATTATCGATATGTATGTTCCTATTCCCATTTTCTTAATTGTTTTGGGTTTGTTATTGTAGGTCTTTTACTTCTGTTGTGTTTCTTGCCTAGAGAAGTTCCTTTAGCATTTGTTGTAAAGCTGGTTTGGTGGTGCTGAACTCTCTCAGCTTTTGCTTGTCTGTAAACGTTTTAATTTCTCCATCAAATCTGAATGAGATCCTTGCTGGGTAGAGTAATCTTTGTTGCAGGTTTTTCTCCTTCATCACTTTAATTATGTCCTGCCACTCCCTTCTGGCTTGTAGAGTTTCTGCTGAGAGATCAGCTGTTATCCTGATGGGGATTCCCTTGTGTGTTATTTGTTGTTTTTGCCTTGCTGCTTTTAATATGATTTCTTTGTGTTTAATTTTTGACAGTTTGATTAATATGTGTCTTGGCGTATTTCTCCTTGGATTTATTCTGTATGGGACTCTCTGTGCCTCCTGGACTTGATTAACTATTTCCTTTCCCATATTAGGGAAGTTTTCAACTATAATCTCTTCAAATATTCTCTCAGTCCCTTTCTTTTTCTCTTCTTCTTCTGGAACCCCTATAATTCGAATGTTGGTGCGTTTAATGTTGTCCCAGAGGTCTCTGAGACTGTCCTCTGTTCTTTTCATTCTTTTTTCTTTATTTTGCTCTGCAGCAGTTATTTCCACTATTTTATCTTCCACCTCACTTATCCGTTCTTCTGCCTCAGTTATTCTGCTATTGATCCCGTCTAGAGTATTTTTTATTTCATGTATTGTGTTTTTAATCGATGCTTGATTCATCTTTAGTTCTTCTAGGTCCTTGTTAACTGTTTCTTGCATTTTGTCTATTCTATTTCCAAGATTTTGGATCTGGGAAATAGAATCTTGGATCATCTTTACCATCATTATTCTGAATTCTTTTTCAGGTAGACTGCCTATTACCTCTTCATTTGTTAGATCTGGTGGGTTTTTATCTTGCTCCTTCTCCTGCTGTGTGTTTTTCTGTCTTCTCATTTTGCTTATGTTACTGTGTTTGGGGTCTCCTTTTTGCAGGCTGCAGGTTCGTAGTTCCCGCTGTTTTTGGTGTCTGTCCCCAGTGGCTAAGGTTGGTTTAGTGGGTTGTGTAGGCTTCCTGGTGGAGGGGACTAGTGCCTGTGTTCTGGTGGATGAGGCTGGATCTTGTCTTTCTGGTGGGCAGGTCCACGTCTGGTGGTGTGTTTTGGGGTGTCTGCGGACTTTTTATGATTTTAGGCCACCTCTCTGCTAATGGGTGGCGTTGTGTTCCTGTCTTGCTAGTTGTTTGGCTTAGGGTGTCCAGCACTGTAGCTTGCTGGTCGTTGAGTGAAGCTGGGTGCTGGTGTTGAGATGGAGATCTCTGGAAGATTTTCGCCGTTTGATATTATGTGGAGCTGGGAGGTCTCTTGTGGACCAGTGTCCTGAAGTTGGCTCTCCCACCTCAGAGGCACAGCACTGACTCCGGGCTCCTCAATTTGGGATGATGTGTTGTCTATTCATGTATTCCACAGATGCAGGGTACATCAAGTTGATTGTGGAGCTTTAATCCGCTGCTTCTGAGGCTGCTGGGAGAGGTTTCCCTTTCTCTTCTTTGTTCTCACAGCTCCTGGGTCTCAGCTTTGGATTTGGCCCCGCCTCTGCGTGTAGGTCGCCGGAGGGCGTCTGTTCTTCGCTCAGACAGGACAGGGTTAAAGGAGCAGCCTCTTCGGGGACTCTGGCTCACTCAGGCCGGGCGGGAGGGAGGGGCACGGAGTGCGGGGCGAGCCTGCAGCGGCAGAGGTCGGAGTGACGTTGCACCAGCCCGAGGCGCGCCGTGCGTTCTCCCAGGGAAGCCGCCCCTGGATCCCGGGACCCCGGCAGTGGCGGGCTGCACAGGCTCCCGGAAGGGCGGTGTGGGCAGTTACCTGCGCTCGCACACAGGCTTCTTGGCAGCGGCAGCAGCAGTCCCAGCGTCCCACGCCCGTCACTGGGCTCCACGCTTTCAGTCGCGACTCGCGCCCGTCTGTGGAGCCCCTTTAAGCAGCGCTCTTAATCCCCTCTCCTTGCGCACCAGGAAACCAAGAGGGAAGAAAAAGTCTCTTGCCTCTTCGGCAGCTCCAGAGTTTTCCCGGACTCCCTCCCGGCTAGCTGTGGCACATTTGCCCCCTTCAGGCTGAGTTCTCGCCGCCAGCCCCAGTCCTCTCCCTGCGCTCTGACCGAAGCCCGAACCTCAGCTTCCAGCGCTGCGCGCCTCAGCGGGCGAGCAGACAAGCCTCTCGGGCTGGTGAGTGCCGCTCGGCACCGATCCTCTGTGTGGGGATCTCTCCGCTTTGCCCTACCCAGGTATGTGGGGAGTTTCTTGCCTTTTGGGAGGTCTGGGGTCTTCTGCCAGCGTTCAGTAGGTGTTCTGTAGGAGTTGTTCCACGTGTAGCTGTATTTCTGGTGTATCCGTGGGGAGGAAGGTGATCTCCGCGTCTTACTCTTCCGCCATCTTACCCGGAAGTCTCGGTCATTGTGGCAGTCTACTCTTATTCTCCAGGATTTCTCTGTCTTTTTAGGATCCATTTTGATGAATTAAATTGAGATATAACAGAGACTACTATTCATGCATTCTATAGATTTGTTTATTTGTTTGTTTTGCGGTACGCGGGCCTCTCACTGTTGTGGCTTCTCCCGCTGCGGAGCACAGGCTCCGGACGCGCAGGCTCAACGGCCATGTCTCACGGGCCCAGCCACTCCGCAGCATGTGGGATCTTCTCGGACCGGGACACGAACCCCTGTCCCCCGCCTCGGCAGGCAGACTCAACCACTGTGCCACCAGGGAAGCCCCATTCTATAGGTTTTTAAGGGATAATAATATTTGTTTCCTCCCCCTCTCCCACACCAGCTTCAAATATGATATTCTTTTAGTTACTGACGTTTTCTGGAGAGTGAGAACACTTTTCTAGGCTTCGTCTTGGCTTTTCCCCCTAAGATAGTTTGTATCCAGCAGGACAAGGAACAGATGGCTGGATTCTGACAACCTCAAAGTATGTCCAACCCACTGAGGTACTAGAGAAATGATTATCAGACTGACTTTTGGACCCAGCAAAATCACTGTAGCAGTTAAGATTCAATCATAGAAACAGAAACACAAGAAGTTATATACAATTATGAACTTATTTTAAGACTTTGATATTACATAGTTTTAGGGCTGGTTTAATACTTTACATAAAATTGTTGCTTTTGTAAATAGTTCTGTGACCTGAAGTCAACAAGGCGTTAGTTGGAAAGGAAATATGGACATAATGGGTAAAAGCAAGGGCAGACTGGAGTGTGTGAAGATGAGTTGGAATCCACAAGGGCACATCAGAACTCGTACTGATGACTCCTTGCCTCTAAGAATCCAACTGCAATCAAGTGAATAACCTGCCTGAGGATCTGATGTCATTTCCCAAGGAGCTAACCTTGCTCATGGCCTGGGAGTCAGAGAAATAATGGCAGCAAAATCAGCCAGAACTGAGGGAAGTGAAAATGACTACTTCACACAAACAAGGTCAGCCAGCAATTCAGTGACAGATGTATGAGCTGCAAATGCACCTGGTACCTTGTACTAATCTTCTGAGCATAGAAGGACATGGCTGCTGCTTCACTTATGCTTTCCCAATTCACACAAACAAATGTTCTCTTGTGGCCTGAACTAACCCAGAAATTCAGGGAAAGGGCTTTTTGTAACGTAATTTCAGTTAGTTATTTTGAAACAAATCCACCACACTCATTGTGGGCTGATCCTAGGCCATGGCTCTATTTATTATCTAGCTTCCTTATGCTACCATTCTAACAGGGGTCCATGAAGGTGCTTCAGGTTTCCAGGTATCAGTGTCAAGCAAGAACCTCTTGCAACAATTCCAAAATGCTTATTTATTCTCCTTCCTCCAGGGAATGTTTATCTGTGTAAATGGCCACAGGTCTGTTTGGAAAAGGACTGGGGGAATCCTTAAAATATATACCTGCTATAGAGATATAGGGCCTGTCTCTCCTGGGGGCTCTTTTTCAGTCAATGAATTCTGGGTTAGAAAATAGACGTAAGTCTGAGGACTTGGCAAGATACTGCAATTTAAAAAATTTGTTTGGCAACCTTCAGCTCATCATCCTTGTTTCTTCCTTCCTTCCTCCTTCTTCCTGTCTCATTTTTCTCTTCCTTCTCTGCTTCCTTTCTTCTTTCTTTCCTTCCCTCCCTCCCTCCCTCCTTCTCACCCTGCCTTCCTCTGTTCCTTCATTCTTTCTTTTTGGTTGCATAGATTGAAAAATACCCTTGTTGGCTATTTATCTTGTTACCCCTCTGGTCTCTTTGGGTCTAGTCACCATCTCCATAGCTCTTTGCAGATCAAGCCCCTTTAGGTACTACTGTAAACTTGGTGCTCATTAAAATGCTTGTGCTTGTCTGCATCACCACTCAGCCTCCATGATTTTAGGGTTCTTGCCAGGAGGCTAAACTCTGTATCCTAGTAGGTTGTTTTCATATTAATATAATCTCCCTTATTCAGCTTTTTGTTATGTCCCTCCTTGATCCTATTCCCTGGAATCCATTTCTAACAGAACCAACCTCCTAACTACTGGCATTATATCTCATTATGTTGGAGATATAATTCCCCCTTATTCTCTGAGCAAGCCTAACACTTCCAAGACCTGGCAATGTTGTGACTTAACCCTCAGTATTGGGTTAGTCAACAGGAGAGGAGGAGGGGATATGTCCTGAGGGGCATGTGTCTTGTCTGGAGAAAAGGCCTTTGCTGGTCCTCAAGCAGTGAGTTCTCCTTACCAGAAAGAGTCTTACTCTTAACAGCAAGAGTAAGGCATTTCTGCAGAGAGTTCCAGAGTATTTGGGAATTCAAAATGTTCTATAGAAGTTCCTATCTCAATTTCAAGGTCCCATTTTTCCCAATCAGGGCCCTTACCCTGGTGTAGCTGACTTGCCTCGTTTGAGAAGTTAACCTCTCTGGGAACTCTGCTTACACTTTTGACTAAATCGTGGGCATGGCTTAAACCTTCTCTGTCTGCCTATTATAGTGCTCTGAAGTTAGGATTTCTCCATCCCTTCTGTGACTGAAAGCAACTCCTCTCATTTGGAAATTGCTGTGGCCCTGACCCTCCTTCACTGATCAGACTTTCTGCCTCAAGGGAAATCAGATGAATCTCACTAGGAGCCCTCTGTACTGGGTCACTGCCATAGCCCCTTATGTTCTTTGATTTGACCTTCATTGACAGCTGCATGCTCTTCTTTGGTCTCAGCCTCTAGTGTTAAATCATTGAAGATTCTGAGGTCTCTATTTGCAGAATTTCACATTACTTTCCCAGAAGCACCATTATGCCTGTGCTTAATAATAGACTGGTCTACATTTCCTTTACTCTGATGTCATCACCCCATATTTTTCAGGAAAATTTTTTTTTAAGTTTCAGTACCTGTATAAATTTTTCTTATTTTTGAGAAGTGTTTCTCTGGGCAATTCAGTGGGATTGGAGGGAAAGAAGAGACATAAGTTTAAAAAATCATCTCTGGGTTTCCCTGGTGGCGCAGTGGTTGAGAGTCCGCCTGCCGGTGGAGGGGACACGGGTTCGTGCCCCAGTCCGGGAAGATCCCACATGCCGCGGAGCGGCTGGGCCCCGTGAGCCTGTGCGTCTGGAGCCTGTGCTCCGCAACGGGAGAGGCCACAACAGTGAGAGGCCCACGTACCGGAAAAAAAAAAAAAATTTACATGCCAAATTTATGTACAGTGTTTAAGTCAGCCAAGGGCATCTGTTTTAATTATTGGGACAAAACTTTCAAGCAAAACTACATAATTAAAGTGCAAATATGAGGCTCTTCAATCAGTGTCCAACTCTACAATTATTTGAAGATGTGCTAATTAATTTTGCTCTGGACTCTAAAGACCAGTATTTTGCACACTCTATGTAAATTTAATTAAGTGACAATATAAAAGACACTATCAGTATCTCTAAAATTATGAAATCATTTTTGAACAGTAAGGAAGGACCACATTTTAGGGGTTTTTTTCCTCTCAATTTTTATTTAGAAAGTTCAGTGAAACAATATGGTATCACAGTTTAGAAATATTTTAATCTCACTATAATTTAACATTAAAAAAACTATTAATTTTTGATTTTCAACAATGAAATTTATAAAAATAATTTTACATTTATAAAATGAATCATTATTTCACAATAAATTATTCTTTTTTATTACCTGAAAAAAGGTTTGTGCTATATAAAAGCAATAACTTTGCTTATCAACATTTTGAAGATATGCTGAAAACTTCATTTCCCCTTTGTCCAGCATTTTTGGCAGTTAAGTATACAAAAATATTATATTACACATTCCCTGACCATAGTATTTAAAACAAATTTGTTAGCAATAATTTCTAAAACATGACTGTTGAGTAAATATATGCAGATAAGTTAGAAGGGTCACTAAAAATGAATTACATGTTTTACATTTTAAAGATTTTTTTAATGTCTTCTGAGAGAAAAACACAAAAAATTAAACAGAAAACTACAAAATATATTTCCATTTATAAAAATCAAATGCATTCTTATTCATGAAATAGAGATACTAGCATAAATTTTTTAAAAAATGACTTAATTTTGTTTTCTGTCCTCACTCTCTCTCAATGATATATTTTACAGTTTCCAGGTACCAGCTCTGCAAGGAATTTTATTGATTCAGTTAAATCAATGATAGCTTCTAAGTAATCATTTTTCCATTTTAAGAGTTAATAAGTTAGTTACAGTTAACAGAAGCTTTTTATTTGCAGGGTAAGTGGGGGGCTATGAAATCATAATCATAGAAATTTTGAAAGGTTCTGTAAGATCATTTAATTCAGCCTCTTGCAGCTTGGAGAACCCTTTTTATATCATTAATAATTACTAAACCAGTTTTTCCCTGCTTCAGCAAATAAAGTGTGTGTGTGTGTGTGTGTGTGTGAATGAGAAAGAGAGAGGGAGGCATCACTGTTTCTTGAGGCAGCCTGTCAATTGTTTTAAATAAGCTCCAGCTTTAGATAATATCAAATAGTTTTGGGCTCCAGTGAACTACATTCCTCAGTCCACTGGATTTTTTGAAAATACGCTGAGTCACTGATTTAAATTTGTCTTTGCTTTCATCATAACCTACCTGGTATATATTTTAGTTTCTTTAATCCATTCAAAAGTTTGGGGGTTTTTTGTTTTTTTTTTTTTTTGATTTGTTTTTAGGAGTAAGATTTGTTAAAAGTACAAAAGTGGTTTCTTATTCATGTTGCAACAAATTTACACTTATTTACATGTAAATATGTGTTAACAGGTAACACAATGGATAATATTCAATCATCACTCAATTGCATATATTTAAAAACCACAGTAAGAAGCTCACATTTTCATTCTATACCAAAGATTTAATCTCCTTAAAGTCAACCAGACCTGGGCTTGAATATGGCTCTCCTACTTTTTAGGTTAATGAACTTTGGTTATATTATTGAAACCCTTTAAGCTAAAGGTTTCTTCCTTTACAAGAGAAAGATAATAATACCTCTCTTACAGGGTTGCTTTGAGGATTAAATGAGGCAACGCATGTGTGACAGATGGCTACATTGTCTCCCAATAGCAGAAACCCAGTGATGTACAGTTTTTGTTGGCACGAGGCTTTCTACCTAACACTCCCAGCCTCCCCGAGAACAAGATGTGGGCATGGGCTAAGTTCTAGTCAATGGATGTCTGCTTCTAGATTGTTTTAGGAGAGGGAACTTGGTTGAGCCACTCTTTTAAGAGTTTCCTTTTTACAGTTTAACCTGTATCCTAACTGATAAAACTAACATGTTTTATTTTAACATACATCTTCAAATATAGGCAGATTTCAAGGAATACCCAGTCATCTATGGAATGCCTATTTATAATTTTCTAAACCTAATATAGGCATATTTAGCTGTGGGCCAAAAAGATACTTCTTAGCCACTGGATATCCATAAGTGATTTTTCTTCAAAGAAATGTACCCTATTCTACACTGACTGCTTTATTTTTTGAATTTACAAGTTTAAAATTTATTTAAAAACTTGGTTCATTTAATATTAATCTGGGATTTCTGATCTACTGTTAGCAGTCAAAAAAGAATACTTAGTTCTGCATCACATCACCATAAGCAATTATTTACAGATTTAAATTAATAATAAGACAACAAATGAAAGTAGTACATAAGATTCAACTGGTTCAGGCACAGTACAAGTTTATATTATATAAACATATTGAAACTCAGATATACATTGGTTGCATCTAAAGGTTTTAAACAATAGCAACAACAAACAAAATGAGCATATAAACAAGAAAACAAGATACCATCTTATAACAGCACCATGAAGAAGCCTTGGCTAAGAGTTTGCCAAAAGTGCTATCCTGAGATATTTCAAGACCAACAACTTTTCACATTTATGCAGTGCCATTCAGAAGTAAACATATTCTCACAATTGCTTCTGTTTGGAGAGAGGCTGGTGTGAAATGACTGAAGCTTGATTTGCAGCTATTTTGTATGGTTCTTGTCCAGAGCCTTGAGGTGGGGAAGGAAGCGGGGTTTCTGGAGTTGCTAAAAAAAGAATCAGAGAATTGTATGTAATGGTGACAATCACCTTGGCCCATCCCATTAAGTCCTGCATGACACCAATATGCATTACATTATTTTGGATATGTTTTTAAAAGATCATATATAAAGTAGTGATTATAATACATTATCAGGTCATTGACATACTATTGGAGATGCACTCCCATCTTACTGTCCCAATTAGCATTAAACTAAATCATACTTAAAAATCTTGACAGTCACTTTAAGGTGTCTTCGGACTTTCTTAATAGCATTTATGAACATCTGATTCTCTCATAAACCCAGCAGAAAAAAAGTTAAAATGAAAAGAATTAACAGAAAGCTAGTTTTTTTCCCAAATATTACAATATAAGTTTTATATTGTAAATCAAAATTGCAATCAAAAAAGCACATAAAATAAAACACATTTGGTTTAGATTTTACTAATTCAAACATTAGATGACATAAAAAATTAAGGTAAGATAACTTTTCAAGTGCTTTGAAATCTATGTTGTAGTTAAAAGCATCTAAAAAATACTGGCTTTGTCACTTCAAAGTTATTCTATTACAAATACACTTGGTGGTCCCTTCCCCATCAATGCAAAGAGCACTGAGTAATGTAAAAAAATAAGTTACAGTTTGAATACTTCATTGTCTATAATACTATTTCTTTCTATTGGCAAATTTTAACCGTATTACAAAATAATCTAGAAGCCATTCTATAATTTTTTAAAGCTTGAAATATTTTAGTACTCGCATTATTATTCCATCTATTTAACAGAACAAATAGAAAATGTTTAATGATCAGACTGAGGCATTGCAAACTTCATAGAGTTTTTTTTTCCCAAACAGTTTTTAAAAATTCTATACAAAATGAGAACAGTCCCTTTTTGCCTGGTTTTCTTTAATATATTAACTTTATATTATTAAGTGTGAATTAGCAGTTACTTAGAAACAATGTTTTTAGATATAATTTAATTGACAAAAGAATTACCAAATTTGCTTTAAAAATTATTCCTGGATATTTAGGATGGATCTAACACTCAAGTAGTCTGCTCTAAAAGACCAAGAAAGTATGCATGAACTTAAATATGTGTGTATGTTTGTGTTTAATGTTTTGCTTTGTGTAAAATATAAACTGTTCCAAATGAGTACAAGCAAAGCAAAGTTTTCCTTTACAAATGAATTTCTTACATATTATGTTGAGAGAGGGAAAATAAAAATAAAAAGTGTGATGATGTGATTCTAAAAAGATTAGGGTGAGCAAACATGCTTTTAAAATACTACAAAGCTAACATTTAAAAAGTAAAGGATTTAACCACCAACAGAATTGTTAAACTTTCTTGTCAGTTGATACCTACAATGTTCAATGTGTTGTTAATGTGTTTTATTTTCCAAGTTTATGAATAACTGGTCTCTAAGAGACACAACTTCATAGACTCTTTGGTATGGTATTGGGCTTGCCTCTCTCTGCTCTAGACTATTAATTAAATGAAAGTGGTAACATCTGCTTTGCAAGAATGGTCCCAGTATGGAGGTTCCTCAAAAAATTAAAACCAGAACTTCCATAGTATCCAGCAATTCCACTCCTGGGTATGTATCTGAAGAAAACAGAAACGCTAATTTGAAAAGATACATGCACCTCAATGTTCATAGCAGCTTTATTTACAATAGCCAAGATATGGAAGCCACCTAAGTGTCCATTAACAGATGAATGGACAAGGAAGATGTGAAAAATATATAGAGAGATATATTTTTATATATTGAATATTATATATTTTATATATATATCATTTATATATATAATATTATATATTATATATATATCATTTGTATATTGAATATTATATATTATATATATATATATCATTTATATATATATGAATATTACTCAGCCATAAAAAAGAATGGAATTTTGCCACTTGCAACAACTTGGATGGAACTGTAGTGTATTATGCATAGTGAAATAAGTCAAACAGAGAAAGACAAATACTGTATGTTTTCACTTATATGTGGAAACTAAACAATAAAACAAATGAATAAATATAACAAAGCAGAAACAGACTCATAGATACAGAGAACAAACTAGTGGTTACCTGTGAGAAGTTGGGGAGAGGGAAGGGGAAGACACAAGAAGGGGATTGAGAGGCACAAACTACTAGGTATAAAATAAGATACAAGGATGTGATGTACAACACAGGGAATATAACCAATATAACCAATAACTTTAAATGGAATATAATCTATAAAAATATTGAATCACTATGTTGTACACCTGAAACCAATATACCATCATAAATCAACTGTACTTCAAGGAAAAAACAAAAGAGAATGTTCCCAAATTAATGTCTTTCAACTACATTGGGACCCACAGATTAAATGTGTTATAATATACATCATTTGTATTTTTTTCTAACAATTTCATTTCTGTCTCTGTCATATACTCAAAGAACTTTGCGTTTCAGACACTATTTACACATAGATCTACCAGTGTGTGTATCTAAAGAACAGCAGTGATAGCATGCATTTCTGTGGCTTCTACTCTCCCTACCACTAGGTAGCAGTCAGATGGAATGGTACTCACTTAATTTTCTCACATTGCACTGAACATTTGGGTAAAACAACATTGTAGCTAGTTATTAAGGGCAATTGTAAATTCAGTAGGCAATGCTGGTACCCATAATAATTATATCACAATAACTGAAGGCATCTCAGTGAGGTAGCTGGTTTAGTGTTCAGAAGCAATAGATCAAAAGTAAATCTGGAATTAATTAGTATGAATTCAGAAGCAATTAATTCTAGATATTTTTGTCAAATAGAGATTTTTTTTAATCTCCAATGTGACATATAAAAATAAAATTTGTGTTAAATCTGCAATAATATCAGATTAACTATCTACTAGCAACCCCTAGTATTTATATAGTCATTTTAGTTCCAAAGAACTAAAGGAAGCCTAATCAGCCCACGCTTTGCACAATTATGATATACACGAATGTCAGTTATCACAGCTTAGTTAAGTAGCACCAGTCCTTCAAAAACATGGTTCAAATTTCAGTTAGCATGCTAACTCTAATTAACTGTGAATATTGCATAAACTCACAAACTTCACTGTGTTACAGACTTCACAAACTTCACTGATAACTCTTCAGTCTACAAATAATTACCTAAAACAATAGATGTGCATTTTGATCAGTGACCAATCACATCACATCCTTCAGTCTGTCCATGATTATTCAATGAACAGATTTCCTTCAGTTCATACACTGACAACAAACTGTGTAGTTGTGTTGCCTCCTCATCTCCCTCTCAGTGACAAATCCACATGACAATTTGCAAAAATGGACAACTGAAAGAGAATTGGCCAAAAGGGGAGAATGTGCAGTAAAGAAACAAAAAGTTATAATGTTGGAAGTGTAATTCAAATCGAACATAAATGGAGTTATAGAAGAAAGAGCTGACGATGGAAATGCTGACACTACTATTGTTTGAGTCCCTAAAAATTCAGCCAAGAACTTAGTGAAGGAAAGCTTGTCAACAGAAATGAGGAACCAGTTGCACTGAAAAGGTTGAAGAGGTCCCAGAGGGAGTGAAACTGGCAAAAAACTTCACATCAAATGGATTCTCAGAGATATTTTAGGACATTAAAAATGCAAAGGATAAAATGTTGGAAACTGACCCAAACTTCCAAAAGAGTAAAATCCATCAAAGATGCTCACTTCCTCTTGTAAGTCATTAGAAGAGAACATGGCAAGCAGTGTTCAAACTACTTTTCATTTTTTTTACAAAAAATAAAACACATTAATTCTCAGTGTTATTAATATTTTAAATTATGGTGCACTAAGCGTTAAAACTACTATTTTTTCTTTTAGTTGCCCTATACATTTATAACCTATAGCTAAAAGAGTTCTTGATATTTTGACAAATATATTTAAAGGTCACAAGCAATCATAATTTTCCTGTTGAGTATTAAGACTCCTTTGCATGGTTCCACCTTGTAGAGTCATTTTTACGGTCCTGTACTACCCGGCAAAGCTAGGACATCCTGTATGTTCTTTTGTGCTCCTAAACCTATGAAGAAGAAAGATTTAGTACTCACATCTCCATTTTAGGGAGAAAACTCATACCTAAGAAGAATAAGTGACTTGCTTCACAATCTCCCACAATTAAATCTTGGAGAAGAAATTATATGCAATATTTAAAATTTCTGGGCACAAATAGATTCTTTCCCCAAATTCCACCTTTTCTCAGGTAATTAAGTTTAAGAAATACTATGTTTCAAAAGTAGCCCAGATACTTACAGATCTGGTCTGTATGAACCAGGGTTGACATTGGACCCAAAAGTATAGTTTGTCCAGTTAATGGATCTTGAGATAAATGTGGGTGCATTGGATGATGGAGATGGTTAGCCTCACTGGAAGCACCTACAGAAGATAAAAAGATGCTTGCATTAATGATATTTAATCAGCAACAGCAAGTTTACCTTGGAATAATTGTTTTGATTGACAGCTTGAATATTGCTATTTTTGCAAAGTGCTTTTTGGAAATTCAAAAATAAATTAATAGAGCCACTGCCATGTTAAAGACAATGTCAGCTTTCACTGTACATTGGTTAGATTAATGTTGTGTCATATTATGTTGTATATTAATAATGGACCTTCTGTGCAGTTTCCTGGAATTGTTAGGTTTGCTGCCTGTTGTTAAGGCAATTCCAAGAATCACTTACCTTAAGTTTACAGTATTTGGGATCACCCTACTAGCATAAACAACTTTTATTTCAGAAAGATATCATTAGAAACACATTAAGCACTAGCAAACTAAAATTAAACTAAACTAAAATAAAGTGATTTTATAAGGAAATTTAATCTAGATCAGAATACAAAATAAATGATTTCTTAAGTTATTCCTGACATCTACTGCAGCAATGAAATCTCGTCTTTCCCTTTTCATTATGTTGTGTCAGTTAATTACTTCAGGAACACAGTGTTTATTTTTAAAGTATTTACTATATATATTTTTTGGTTATGTTGCAATTCCGATATCCTTGAGCTTTTAGAGGAGTCAAGGCATAGAAAAATATAATATACTCCAAGAAGTACTAACAATAGGAGATATAGTTCTATTTACCATATTTGGGAGGATCTGAAAATTGAGGAAAGAGGGACAGGGTAGGGTAAAGATGGTGGAGGTGAGTACAAATGGAGGGGAGGTTTGAATGTGTTTAAGTATTTCTGTTCCCATCCAATGGGTTTTGCAGACTTTCTAAATATAAAATACTGAGTTCATTACCTCATGGACAAAAGGTAAACAGGTCAAGTTGCTCTAAAGTACTGTGGTATGATGTTAATAAATAAAGTAGAAATTCTTAAATATACTCACCACCCAGTAACATCTCCTGAAGTAAGTTGTCGATTTTAACCATCCCAAAAAGTTTAACAAATTGTATCTGCTCAATCATTTGCCAAGTGATGCTCTGCAGCGTCGGCAGGAGCAGAAGCAGCTCCCCAAACCTGCCCCGGGAGTCGTACTGCCGGTCATTGATGTAGTCCTCCAAACTCAGCTGCACTTGGAACCGCATGTTCTTAATCTTTACTGGATCACTTAGCCCTTTTGCGTCTAATAAAGGAATAAAAAGGGCAATCTAAATACTTAACCTTACTAGAGTGTAACAGAAAATATTCTAGTATTTTAAAAGTAGTTTAATTTTCACTGCAATTTTTCTTTCTCTTTTTTTTTTTTTTTTTCAGTACGCGAGCCTCTCACTGTCGTGGCCTCTCCCGTTGCGGAGCACAGGCTCCGGACGCGCAGGCTCAGCGACCATGGCTCAGGGGCCCAGCCGCTCCGCGGCATGTGGGATCTTCCCGGACTGGGGCACAAACCCGCGTCCCCTGCATCGGCAGGCGGACTCTCAACCACTGCGCCACCAGGGAAGCCCAATTTTCACTGCAATTATTTTTAATGGAACTTTGGAAACAAACCTGGATCAAAAAATACAATTGCCTTCAAACAAGCATATTCATTGTCATCAATCTGAATTTCTTGAAAGGGTCGGACCAGCTCATCTAGAACCCGGTTGGCCACACGGCTAATCTCAACTTCACAGCTGTTGCGGTGAATAATGTAATTGTTTCCTAGGTAAAAAAATAAAATAAAATAATCAACCTCCTCACACACACAAAATTGTCAGATTTTGTTTAATTTTTTACAAACCAATATTTTAAATGGTCTTCCCTTGAAGAAACAGGAATAGTACTTCCTCTTTCAAGAGCATTGTTAGTTATGTTAGAAAAACTTTAGAACACTTACAGGATCAATAACATTGATAATATGATCACATGCATTTTAACAGCCTCCGTCACTTGTGATAATACTAAAGTACAGACTAATAGCAAGCTAATTATTGACAAGGGAGAAACGAGATATAATGATTAGCTTTCCACTATATCAGTTATCTATCAGCGTTTTACTCATTAATGAGCATATTACAAAACCTAAAGAATCTCTCTTGCTTACAGTGAACTAAAAATGGCATTCCTTTAGTGGTCTAGGTGTATATACATGTAACCACTACTGAGACACAATTTTAATAAGCCTAAGTAGACGAGGCTGATTTTTGAAAATTAGCATGTATATTCTCATGAGTTGCCTCATTAAATAGTAAATTCTCTCTTCCTGGACTTGTTTAAGTAGAGACGGGATGATCTATTTACAGGGCTGTATTCAAAGGAGTTCAGAAATTGGACAGAGAACTGGACCACCTAATCCCTAAAGGCATTCTACCTTAGAAAGTCTCGGGCTATAATATGATACTATTATAGCTCCTAAAACATTAGAAAATTGGAAGCTTATTTTAGCCCCTAAAATAGCTGCTAAATTTCTGTTTTCTGGTTTTATAGAAAACAGAATATTCTGACTTCTTTCACTGCAGGCAAAGACAATCTTCAGTATAAATAATAACATGTGCAAAATTAGTCAAAAAATGTAGCCCTGCTCTTCTTATGGAAAGTTAAAGTACTTAATATTTAAGGTAAAACAATTTAGAACTATGTAGTAAAATTGTTTTGATTTCTATGTATATTGTATTCAGATTTATAATGAGAACAGTATTGTAGGGGAACTAAACATGCAAGAGAAAGTTTAACAGAATTTAAAAGCAGTCATATCATGTGGTTTATAATCATGGCTCTATCCTTTACTTGCTTTGTGACCTTAGGTAAATTTTCTTGGCCCTCATTTCTTCACCTACGAAATAGGCTGAAAATAATAGTACATATCCCTCAGGGTTATTGTGAAGATTAAATGAGAGAGTGTATATATAAACATGTAAAGCACTTAAAGCAATGCATTGTACATAGTAAGTCCTCAGTAAATATTAGCTATTGTGATATTATGTTCAATTTATTTATATTTGGGACAAAATATCTATCTCAAAAATGGAATAAGACAATTTAATCATCATTTCACACAGCCAGAGGGAGGTTGAGCTTAGAAACATTAGAGAGATCTCAAATATCCCAACAGGAAACCTAACTTTATAAGTTAAGTAGGGGATCAGGGTACTTCCTTAATGAAGACACAAGCTTTTCCTTTGTGTCTTCTCCCACCTGCCATCTTACCTTTGCGTGTTATAGCACTGCTCTTTAACTCTCAGAATTTTTCAGACATTGTCACAAAATTTTTTTTTAACTTGGGGTTCTGTAGCATATCATGGGCAATGAGATCATAGGAGATAAACACGTTCCTTAGAAGAGTATAAAATAATATATATCATAATTATTAGGTAGACACTGAGAGTGTATGAAACAACACTGGGACTCAATAAGATGGTGACACAAATCACTAACTCTTTGTCCTGATATGATTTAAACATACCTCAATGTTATGTTTATTGAGCAACATCTTTTATTTTTAAATCTTAACGCACCCTGAACATCCACTCTGAACTTCCCTGAATTAACGGCAAGGAAAAACAGGGCTTGAGTGAGGACCTGACCAACTAAGTCCAATTTGTGAAGTGACAGAAGCATTTGGCAGTGTCTATGAATGCCTGGTACATACAGAATAGGCCCCATGGAAGTATGAAGCATGCATAATTTTTTCTCAAATTAAAAAGAAAAAAACTTACCCAAAAGCAAAATATCTTTATACACCATGGATCTCTTTGTAGCTCCAAGCAGTAAATGTTCCCCTGCGTGAGCTCTCAACAGTGCCACCTTAATGAAAAATTCCAAGTTTAACAATTAATTATAAAATATAATGATTAAAAGATTATATAAGCCTGATTAACTTAGTATTCTTTAAGACTGGGGCTTTTTTTGTTTTAACAACTACAATATTCATAGATTCTTGCCATGATTAAGGCTTCAATTCTTCTATTTTTAACAGGTCAACAGAGTTTTACTTTTCAAAATTTCTAAAACTAACAAGTCAATACAATGGCAGAAAAAAAAAAGAAATAGAAAAAGAAAAGCAGAACAGTTTAGTGTTTGGGAGTGAATGGTGTTTGGGCATAGAGTCAAACAAACCAGAGTTCAAATTCTGGCTTGGCCACTTACTCCTGTTTAACCTTGGGTTAGTTGACCAGTATGTTTGGAACTCATTTGTTTTCATCTATCAAATGGAGATAGTGATAAAAATCTGAAAGTGTAGCCATGAGGACTAAAGGAGAAAATATATGTAAAACAAGATCTCTTATACATAATCAACTGAATAAACAAAAGCAAAACAAAGATTGGTGATATAGCGAAATGAGTATGGGGGATCTGGGTTCTGACACTTTCTAGATTGAACCTTTAGCTCTGCACTAAGCTCTCAAAGGAGCTCCATTGCCTGCTGAATATCACCAGTAGGAAGAATAAGAAGCATTTCAAATTTAACACATCAAAGTAATGCTTCTCCAACATCTTCATCTCCTTAGAAAATGGCACCATCATCCAAAATGCTTTCTCACACCCAAAACAAGGGTCTATTTGGATCCCTCTCTCACTGTACAGCAAATCCTAGTATTGTTTCTCCATTGCTACAGCCCCTGGCCAAACCTTGGTCATTCTTTGCCTGGCCCACCAAACTACACTCCAAAGAGCTACTAGGTATTCCTGCTTCCTTTCTGGTTCCTCCATCCTAAGTCCTTCTTGCCAGAGCTTCTACGATGATATCTTGTAATAATAATAATCACTTAATATCACTCCTCTGCTAAAAACTCTTCACTGGTTTCTTAATGTCTTTAGAATAAGACCCAAAAACCTCAACCATGGCCTCACATGAGGTTATGGCTCAATGCTTTGCCCCCCTGCCCATGTCTCTGGTTTCATCTTACAACATCCTTTGCTCACTTTTCTCCAGGCACACTATGCCTGCCTGCCTCAGAGCCTTTGAACTTGCTGTTCCTGTACCCAGAATGCTTTCTCCTCAGATCTTGATATGTTTAGCCCCTTGTCACTCAGGTCTCAAGAAAAATCTTCTTTAATCCCCAATTTAAAGGATCTGCTACCACTCCACCCCCAGTCATTCTGCAACAACTCATCCCATTTCATTTTATAGAACTCTTCCCCACCTAGAATTAACTTACTCATTATCCATATATTTTTATTGTCTGCCTCTCCCAAATAGAATGCAAATTTTATGATAATAGTGGTCTGTATTTTTACTGCTGGATACTCACAGTTCCTAAAACTGAACAGTAATCCTAAGAAATATTTGTCTGATGAATACACTGAGTGAATTTAACTGATATATGGTTCAGTTTTAAAAGCTGTTAAGTTTTTAAAGAGATTATAAAACTTATGCCACAGAGCTCCCGAGAGTATTAAATAAAATAATGTAATATATAATGCATTTGAAACTCGAGTGCCATATCCATAATAGACATTCACCAATCCATGGTTATTAATGTTATACTGTTAATATTAGTGTCAGTTAGTAAATGAAAACTATTATTGACAAGTTACAGAATTTCAATTTCCCAAGTTTTAAATCATTGTCTTCATACAGGTCAGCAACTTTTTTTAAAAAAAGAGTGGTAATAAAAATATAAAACTGATAAATAACATAACCCTACTTATATGGCTTGGGGTGAGACAAGTAAGTTTTAGCAATTTAGCATTATTCACTCTGAAATAACCTTCTGAGCCAAGCTATCTTTATGATATGTCCACAACCATGACTCATACCAGGAAGGGAGTTACAGAACATTTTAAGAATGATTTCAGATTTCACAGTATTTTCTTGTTGTAACCAGGTGAAATGCTCTCCTAGAAATATAACTGCTAACTTTCTGTGATCACTTATTTTCCGGTTATATAAATATTTTGCCCTTCTTTGATTTTTAAACAATCATGTACTTTTCCCTTTGATTGTTTCTTTGTCTTTGTTTATCAATGATAAAGAGCATTGGTCAGAGGGTATAAAAATAGAAACTGGTTATATTATATATCATGCTTTATTTAACCTGGGGGAACTGGACATTTTCAGATTATTTACAAAAATAGAAACTGGTTATATTATATATCATGCTTTATTTAACCTGGGGGAACTGGACATTTTCAGATTATTTACATCTACAGAATATTATATACTACTTAGAAGAGTTAAAAATGAATCTGAAACTAATAATCTAATCTTTATAGACTAATTAGAACATTAAACTTCTTAACTACTTTTTTTTGTTAAGAAAGTGGATTGCTTTATTAGAAACAGTGAATATAAAAAGGAGATTGATTTCAGGTAAGAACTCTTTAAAAATATTTCAAGACTATACAAGTAAAAACTTTTTACAAAGATGTTCAGCATTCCTTTTCCCTTGGTTCATTTTAAAGAACCTAAATATTTTATTTACTTAAAGACATCAAAATGTTAGACTGCTGGTGAGTTAAGCCCCTTGAGATAATTCAAAATATCAAATATCTCAATTTTTGAGAACTTATATATTTGATGCTAGTAATTAAAAGATTATATTATACTGATATACATTTTTTTTTACTGATTTGAATACAGTATGTTGATAATCTGAAGTGTAAGGTCATTTGAGAAATGAGATCAGCTAATTTTTCTAACGTTCAAGTTGTATTTTAGCCACCAAGTTCTGTTACAATTCTACAGATTCAAAGAAAAAGTCAGATTAAGTCTCATCAGTGCCCCCACTGCTGATCATTTTTATGGGTAACTAGCAGTTTCCCCCTTCCTCTCGAATAGTCAAGGTTTATAGACCTGTTAACACTGATAAAATGGCAGTACTTTCCAATATGTTTACATTTACAATAAATAATGTAATAATAAATATAAAACAGATAAACTTGAAGGTTGCTTACAGGTTAATTTATCAGAAAAACTCCAATGTGCATAGCCTTGCAGAAAGTCTGGGGAAAATTAGAGTTCATAAACTGTGAAGGGTAGAGACAAGTATCTTAGCTACTTCTTTAAACATATTGGAAAGTGAACTTTTAACTATTAACTAAGATATCTTAATATACATATGACAAAGTATGAAAATGTCTATATTAGGAAAAGATCACTACATCTGAATTCTATTTTCAGTAGATTTCAGAACACAATTCTACAGACTTTTTTTTTATCAGATTTATACTTTTTATACAGTAAATGCTAGAATAAAACTGACAACATGAAAGGCACAATTTTATATGTTAAGTGCATAAAAGTGCCTACAAAGACACCAACAAAACCTGTGTGGTTTCTGTCTAGAAGTGGCCTGGTATTTCTGAAGAATTTTATATGCACCTTTAGTAAACAGCAAGACACAATGGGGTACGATTTGACTTCCAGACATTTATTCTTCCAATACTTTATCTCACAATGGCAGTTATCTACTACCTGTCTTTCTCACTTACTTAAGCTTTTTAAACCTCAAGAGGGAAGAATATAGGCTTGATCAACCCTCATCCAATCAATAAATTTGTAAGACCCCTAAAATAGAATTTAAACAGTCTGTCTCTCAGTAACCTTTGTCAAATATAGTAAATCTACTACAAATATAATTAAAAGAACTGAAAAACTTAGCAAAGTTCAAAAAACATTATTTTAAAGCATTCATAATCTCTTTAAATTATACCTGATCATCCAGTGGTAACTCACAAAAGGCAGGAATATATTTAGCCCATTCCACCAAGACTAAGAGCTGCTGTTTCATGGATTCACAGACATCACCAATACTGGCAATTTTCTTAATATTTATGTCAGTGCTCGCACCAGGGCTTGAGACTGAGATCTAGCATTAAGAAGAACATTATATTAATTCATCACTGAACATAACATAAGACCACTATTTCTCTTTTTTCTACAACTGCAATAAGTAAGCACCATTGAAGTGGGCACTATCATTGTCACAGTATCTTGAAATATACTAAACATTTAAAATTAAGAAATCAAATACCTATCAATTCAAGTTATATTGAGAACATTCACTGCATAGCAGCATGGTCTGGGAGTACTATCTTATTTTCTGGCCAAACCTGTAAAACAAGTTACCACTACTTTCAGGGAGTTTCATAATTCAAAATGGCTATACAAAGAGCTATGGAGTATCCACATGAACTATTTTGTATGATTTTATTTTTAATTGAACATGATAGTTCCAATAAGAAAGCCCATCTTTAATTTGTTGTAATTTATGAAGGAAGGTTTCCATTGGATAAAGTTTACCAGCTGAGAAGAAAAGATTTAGATGAGAAGTCAGACTATGTTGCTGCATTTAATGGAAGCCCACCCAAATAAAGTTAAGAAACCAATCTTTGACTCAGCAAGTTGAAAATCTTAATGTATAATGATAAATTTTTAAATGATATATAATTTTGAACTCTCTAAGATATAAGTAGTGTTCAAATGCCTTTCTGCTGAAAAAAAATCACTTTCTAAAAGTTCTTCTAAACTTAATTTTTGAACATGTGTGTGTGTGTACGTGTCTTTCTGCAGTGTATGTCTATTTCCTCACAGTTCCTTTCAGGCCATTCTCGAAATACTTTACAGGACCATCAAGTAATCTTCAAGTAATTATGATGATAATGGTGATGTTAACTTCATCATTTACCCTTGTGTTATCAAAAATGAAAGTAGTTTCATTGACTCATTATAGAACCTGATTAACAGCTATTTCATTGTTTGCTTTATAATAGAAAAATACCATTAACATTTCTAATACGGGCAATGGTAAAATAAACTTTCTTCAAAAAGTTTCTTTATCTGATTCTTAAGTGATTTACTTTTATTTATATAACTAATCACTTATATTTTTAACTTTAGAACTGATATCCTCATTCTAGAAATTTCAAATAATAAAGTTTCTCCTGTGTTTTCTAAATTCTGGTTCTTCCCTTAAATACCTGTTTCCAAAGCAGATGTGAAGGTGAGTTCTTGAATCTAGAAGTCATTTTCAAGGAAGGAAGCTCTAATGATAGGCCTCAACTAAACACTCCCAAAGCTGTGATAACTGATTTCCAGATTCAATCAATAAAACAAGATACTGCCCCCAGGGCATTGTGCTATGCATTAAGTATTTTAAATCAACCTTGCAAACAAACTTTTAACACTCAGACTGAAATGCATTTCATTTTTCCATTTAAAAAGTAGAAACTTGCCCAAGAAAATTCAAAATTGAGTCAACAGTCCAACTAATATTTTCAAAGTAAAATTCTTCAATTTGCATAGATATAATTTATTATAGTAATGAGCACATTTGAATGAACTTAAATCATTTTAATATTATGCCTAAATAAACATCTGATTCTATTAAACAGGGCTGGATGCTGGTGCAGCAGTAATGCAGCAGTACCTGGCGAGACCGAACTTCTGCTTGTGCCAGTGTGTTAATGGAGGGGATGTTGCTGCCATCAAATGTGCTTCTTCTGGTGCTTATTCTATCACGTTCGTTTTGCACAGCTAGGGGAGAAAATCACAGCATTTACTGGTCAGTTTTCTTCAATATATCTCAGAATATACAGTTTGAAGTAAAAACAACGTTACTATAAAAGTAGAAATGAGATGCCTCTAAAAGAACTTGGAGGGGGGTGCTTGAGGCAGGAAGAAAAGTATGACTGAAGGTATGTTTCATTCTGTACCATTTTTAAAGTAGAAAGAGCCAGGCTTGTCACTACAGTTCATAAAATATTGCCTTTTGGGACTTCATGATGGCACCCATGTTAGAAAGTTTTGGGTCAGCCAGTTCAGCCATGCTGTATTTTTACGAGGTTGGTTTTCCATTCTCTCAAAGTTAATAAAACCATAAGATAACTAGAAGAAGAGTACAACCTGTGAGATTGACCAGGTCAAAGATAAGAGTGTATTCACTGTCAGAAAATATGAGTCATACATTTTGAAACTCCCATTTTTCTTTTTCTTCTAAAACACTAGCAAAAATGGAAAGTAAATTTATTTTAGTTAAGGTGATTTTCAGGTCGCAATCCTATGATCTCTTATGAAACAATGTCCTCAGGACAGTTTACAAACATTAATAAGGCAAAAATTGCAGCACGTAGGGGTCTCTCTTGAGAACATTGAGATTAGAATATCAGCATTTTAGAACAATGAAGAAATATTAAGTATTTATATGAAAGTCTTCTAAGAAAGAGATCTCTTTGTTTCAGAAAGGAAAAAAAAGAATAAAGTGTATCCCCAAATTTTTTATTGAAAACTAAATTTTTAAAAATAAGAGGGAGAGGGTTAGTACGAATTAGTATACTTGTAATACATAGAATAATAGAAGTCAGATGTCAAAGTTGGATTTCAAACCTTAAAAGGTAAGATTATTTTCTCTTAACCAAAAAGAATGGAAACTAAGTCTGTAGTCCCTAAATTATTTACAGTAATGCTCTATCCAATTCTGCTGGAAAGATAAGACATTAAACTATCAGAATTTTTTTCTGTAATTATTCTTTTATTAAAGAAATTCATCAATTTCTATGCCAAAATCTACTATCTAACCAAACTTACTATTAACTATCAACACCACTAATTTGAAAGAGAAAATGTTAAACTTCTTGCCTTTAAGAGTGAGTAATCTTTAGTTAGAGTGAATCATTAATATTTTACTTTTAAATCATATTTACTGGTAGCTTACTTCCTCTCTCTCCTTTTTTTTTTTTTTTTAGCAAATATTGTCATTGACTTTCAGCCTAAACTGACTCATTTGGAAATGTATACATGGAGGTAAAAATTTTAAAATGTAAGTTATGCTTTTATGAATTTTGTTTACATGATCGATCTTTAGAAAAATGCTAAAAGATATTGTGAACATTTGTAATTATCTTTCAGCTACCTTTTTTGACATAAAACCATATTTATATACGTTTCCATCTACCTAACCTTAATATTATGCTATTAGTGTAAATAAGAAAAATATATCTACTTTGAAAGCTAAAAGTTTCTTCCTAATCTATTTAGGAAAAATTAATACATTATTCTATGAACAGTATAAGATATGCTTTCACTGTTTTTGAAAATAATTTTATTTAGCAGATTGTAAAACTCTAAACTGAATTGTAGAATCGTGGTTTGCTTTTGCATTGGTAGGAGTGAAGCAGAGGTTCAAGTAGAAATGAATGAATATAATTGACAAAACATGTAATTAATCCCATAAACTACCAAATAGGTCACTAGAAATAAGTCATGTTGAAATGAAAGTGTTTTTCCTTTAACTTTGTGAACTTCATTTTGCCTTCTTTTCTGAGACTAGCAGCTGAATGAAATGAATGGAATTTTTGTCTCTTGAAAATACTGAGTGAAAAAGAAAACAACTATGTTTAAGATAGGTTTGATATTTTTCACATATCTGATTTAATTTTTTAATAATATATGAAAGAGTTCTGAAAAATATATCTTTGTATGTCCTAAGGATAAGCATGTGGCAAAATGATAAACAGAAAATTGTATAGCAGCTGTTTCCTGCCAAACATTTAAATGTGCTAAACACATTTGTTTTGCTAAATTAACCATAGTTAGAACATAGGATAATATAATTGTATTTAATATGTTCAAAATGAAATTAGTGCACATTAAAATAGAGCATCTAGTCCATTGTCTCTGTCTTTGAATAGAATATAAGCTCCCTGACAGGGGGGATTATTTTGTTCAGTATGTTCACTACTGAAACCTCAGCACCCACAACAGTGTTTGGAGAGCAGCAGTGCTCAATAAATTTGTTAAGTAGATAAATGACTGCATGAAAAGTCAATGTTCAGTTAATGCTTATGAAATGAATAAAGATATTCAATTGTTATTGAGAATAAAAAACCCATTTAAAATTCATTTACAATTGCATCCTATTAATATAGTTTGCCATTTAGCTTTTGAACAAGACATTGGAATATTTTTTCAGACAATAATTTTCTTGCCAGGGATTACGCAGTAGTGGATAGAACATGTCAAATCAGTCAGCAGGTAAAGACTGGCTCTACCACTCACCAGTGGGTACCAGTGTCCTTGAGTAAATTCTTAAACTCAAGGAACCACAGATTCTTCACTGAGGATAATCAGAACTCATGGAAAGGTTATTGTGATTAAATGAGAACATGTGTGTATAACACTTTTCATCAATAATGTTAATAATCATTATGTTATATATTATTACCTTCTTTTTTCATTCCTGCTCTAAAGCACTTTCTTAATCGACAGTATCTACATTGATTCCTTTTGTCTTTGTCAACAACACATTGCCGACTGAACCTACAATGCCAAAAAAATATATTAGTTTGCAGAAAACTGTTATTTATCAAAAAAAGCAAACAGACAGACTTTAAAAAGTATAGTCAAATTTAGATCAACAGAAAGAATGTATAAGAACAATTAACTATGACTTTTCTAATCTCATGATCGACATGAAAGTACAAGCCTCACCTCTCATGCAGTCTCTCTAATAAAACAAAACTGAATGAAATCTCACTTTTGGCCAGTATCCATGATCATTTCTATCTTGAGCCATGAAAGCCAAACCTAGTTTAAAAATTGTGGCATGCAAATTCTAATGCTTACTGCTAAATGATTTCAGTGTGACGGGGAACTTCACTCCTCTGAACTTTCACACATTTCTCTATTTAAAAATTTTTCTATTAATTTTACATCATATCCAATTGGAGTTTACTCTAAATTCCAAATTACATATCAAGAGGCAATTGAATAAAGCATAAAGAGTAGAGTCTCTGAAAAATTAGGTACCACTTCACACCCACTACAGTGGCTAGAATCAGAAAAAACAGACAATAGTAAATGATGAGGTTGTGGAAAACCTGGACCTCTCACACATTGTTAGTTATAATACAAAATGATGTGGCTGCTTAGGAAAACAGTTTGGCAGTTTTTCAAAAAGTTAAACAAGAGTTACCAAATGACCCAGCAATTCCACTCCTAGGTATACACCCAAGAGAAATGAAAACATATATTCACACAAACACTTATACACAAATGTCCATAGCCGCATTATTCATAATAGCTAAAAAGTGGAGACAATCCAAATGCCCATCAGCTGATGAACAGATAAACAAAATGTTGCATACCCACACAATGGAATATTACACCTGGCAATAAATAAGAATGAAGCGCTGATACATGTTACAACATGGATGAACCTTGAAAACACTATTCTAAGTGAAAGAAGTCAGACACAAAAGGTCACATATTGTGTAATTTCGTTTATGTCAAATGTTCAAAAGAGGCAAATCTGGGCTTCCCTGGTAGCGCAGTGGTTGAGAGTCTGCCTGCTGATGCAGGGGACACGGGTTTGTGCCCCGGTCTGGGAAGATCCCACATGCCGCGGAGCGGCTAGGCCCGTGAGCCATGGCCGCTAAGCCTGTGCGTCCGGAGTGCCTGTGCTCCACAACGGGAGAGACCACAACAGTGAGAGGCCCGCGTACCGCAAAAAAAAAAAATAATAAATAAATAAATAAATAAATAAATATATATATATATATATATATATATATATATATATATTTTAGACAAACATTAAATTCAATTACAAAATTGTGACACGAGAAATACATCTAAAACTTTAGAGCTGAAAATTTCATTTTATTCAGTAACATCAACAAGCTACCTAAATCATCTGCCTTTTTATAATTTTGTTCCAAGACTCAGGATGTGATGACGCTAAAATGATAAGCAATATGCAGAAACGTACACGCATTGTGAAACCATTTAAATACAGATTTATATATGGCTATTGGTATACGAACATGTGGTGAAACAATAAAGAAACACGAGGAAAAGACAAACACCAAATTTCAGATGGTATTTACCTCTGGGAGAGAGGGGAGGAAGAGAAAGTGATAGGGGAGGTGTCCACTGGAGGCTTCAATTATATTGGTCTAAACTGGGTGGTAAGCATGGGGATTTTTTAATATACATTTTATAAGTCTAAGATGTTTCATAAAAAAGAACCACCCGTGTGACTGCATGTGTATACACACCCACACATCCTCACTTTTCATGTCGCTTATAAATTTTGTTCTTAGAGTTACAGAAATTTGAAAGCTCTGAATTTTATTCCCGTACTTCTTGCATGGCATTTTGAAACACCTCTGAAGATCACCTTCTGGGAAGGAGCATTTCAAGTACCTGCAGGAATAAACGTGACTCTTGCGGATGCTGCGTCTGAAGAAGCCCTTGCACCCATCACAGCTGGAGGCGCCATAGTGCTTTCCTGTCGCTCTGTCCCCACATATAGCACATAGACAGTTGACACCATTATCTGTGGTATTCATACTTGTTGTCTCTGGCACAGAACTATCTGTTAAAGAAAGAGAAAGAGGTAGAGTGCAAGTTAGTACTGAGTATTTCTTACATAAATTGGCCTACTAATTATTTATGGGAGTGAAATAGTCCCTTCCTCAGCTTCTTGGAAGCTCCACACCAGTGCTCTCCTTTTATCCACTGGCTGTTCCTGCCAGTCTCCATTCCAAACTCGCCACTCATATTTTGGAGGATTAAAATTTGGTATACCATAGGGCTCAGTCCCTCAACTATACCCTTTCCCTAGGGAAGCTCATCCAGTCCCATGACATTAAATATCATCTGTATGATGAACAATTCCCACATTTTATTTCTAGGCCCGATGTCTCCCACGGGTATCAGTCTGAAATGCCCAAATATCTGCTGAACAACTTCACTTTGGAGTTTAATAAGATTTTCAAATTAATGTATCAAAAATAGAACTCTGATTTTTTTTTTCCTAGAACTTGTTCTTCCTTCAGTCTTCCCTAGTCAGTCAATGGTACCATCTGGTACCTAAGGCCAATAATCTGGGAGTCTTTACTGAATTCTCACCTTCGTTGCTCATATCCAATCCACGAGTCGTATTTAAAATACATATCGAATCCACAGCTTTTCAGCCTTTTACCATGGCCACTCTTATCCAATCGAACATAATCTTTTCCCTAGATTATTGAAATAGCTTCCTACCTAATTTCTCGAATACTTCCACCCTGGTTCCCCTACTGTTTATTATCAGAAAGCCCGCAATGTGATCTTGGCATAAGAAATTCACATCACATTAGCCTTCTGCATCCAACCCTTAGATACAAAATAAAGCCTACACATATTCCCATGGCCTATAGAGCCCAGAGTGAAAAGGTTACCCTCCCACCTCTCTGATCCTATTATCTGGCACTACTTTTCATCCTGTTCACTAGTCTCCAGTAATGTTGCCTTTTTTTTTTTTTTTTCTCCTTGAAGTCTGTTCCCATCTCAGAGCCTTTACACTTGCTGACCCTTCTGCCTGGAAGGGAAGCTCTTCCTCAAGAATTTCTATGAGCTGGCTATCCAGTTTCTGCTCAAATCTCACATTTTCTGTGAAACATTCTATAAACACACATCTAAAAGAGTCATCTCTCATTTGCCCTTCAAGTAGAACCTAGTACCCTGCTTATATTTTAAACTAACCACTTCATTTTCTAAAATTATATTATGCTTCGGTCTGTTCATTTATTACCCATCTTTCCCCATAGAATAAAAACTTCATGATGTCAGAGGATTTATCTGTCTTAGTCACCCCTCTGCCTTCCAGCTCTTAGAGCTATGCCTTACATAAAGTGAGAACTCATTGTTTTGAAGAAAGATGCTTCAAAAAATCCACATAGGTATTTTTGCTTAAATATTTCTTAAATTAGTTAATATTGTTTACTACATCTTTACAAATATCTATGTACTCAAAAGACATTAAATAAATAAGAATATATTATACACTTTAATTGATAATAAATTATATAATAATGTAAATATAATAACAATTCATTATTATATTTCCAATATAAAAAGGATAAAATCAAAGACTGTTATGTCCCAATTACATTCTGTGACGATATATGTATTCTACATACTAATACTTCTGAGTTGACAAATATTGTCATATATAACTTCATAAAGTTACAAAAATCTTCAGTGAGAATATGCTTAAGGGTAATCACGTGACATTTTAGAATTTAAATGCTAGTAATTTTTCTTTTGATAACATAAACAAAATAGATATTAGAAATATGGCAGAAGTGTTAAGGATTGACTGTGTTCTGGAAGATTATATGGAAACAAAAAAAATATTCAACTCTTGCTTCCAGTTTAATGTCATACTTACATATTATTAACAAGAATTTAGATATTATTACAAGAAAACAAGTTAGACAACACTTTGGAAATAGTCAGTTGTTTTAGTAAGTATTTATGGTAAATCTGTCCCTACTATTTAGTAAGCTATAGCTTTTAAAACACTCATGAGTCTATTGAGGTAAATACTTTATTAAATACCTTAGTCAAGTCTAAACATAAGGATTAAAAATAGTGACTTCCTAGTAGAAGCACTGTTAATTGATTTTAACCCCTTTGTGCTAAAATTTCAGAATTCATCTTCTGAAAATTTTTAGAAATCTTCCCACTAATAAATTATTGTTGTTTATTGTAAATATTACAGCTATCGCAGTCACTGAAATTGTACAGCATAGTAGAACGTTAAGATATCCTGAGTACAAGATATATTCTCAGTCCTGAGCTAAACACACACACACACAGAGAGAATTTTCCAAAGCATACATAATTAGCAGATTTTACGAGTTCTAACAATTATAACTGATCTTGGACAAAATTTTTACATGAAAAAATATCTAAATTCCAAGTCAGTAGTAAACTGTATTCTATAAAGACATGAGCCCTAAACAAGTCATGTCTTATTTAAAGTTAAAATGTTACAGTAGATAAATACCAAGAGCTTTGTGAGGCTAAACATTAGCTTGTCAAGTGCAGTTATAATATAAACTCTTATTTCTTTTCATATTTGTGTTCAATGCAAAAACTTGATAGTAATGTTAAATACAGTTTCTCATCAGCAGCAGTTGAGAATTGGAATAATGAAAGGAGAAGGTGACCAGTAAAACTCTCCAGTGTTCTAAGGACAATTTTCCATATGTCATTTTAAATGTTGCATAGAAAATATACTTTACAGCCAACCTGCCAATATTACTCATTACTGTGATTTACAGTAAATAAAATAACTGCTGAAACTACTCTTTCTATCTAACTGGCCCATGACAGAATTCCGAGGTTACTTTATTATGCATAGCTAAGCTTTTTCTATCTCAAACATAAGATAGCCATAGCATTATTAATTTAAATTTTTAAATTTAAAAGTCTCAGCGCAAAAGATGAAGTGCAAAAGCCTCAGATTTGTGGCCTTAAAAAACAAGCCCTGAATTCTCCAGCAATAAAACACACGGAACCACCACCTGGGAAGCTCAGTTTTCCTGCTCTCATTATACTTACTTTTCTTTTTTATCTACAAGCAGATGAGAACTCACCATTTGAATTATACAGAATCTGCATAGTTTCAAACTCCAAAGTTGTGTAAGTTGGGTCCAAAACTTCACTGTAATTTGCCATCTCCATGTCCAGTATCGGTTCCGATACCCTCATCATTGATTTAGATACACACATACGAGTGGCACCACAGGCCCAGAGTGTGTGATGTCTGTTGGGCTTTCAATCTGTGAGGGATAATCCAAAGTTAACTGTAACTGAGTGACTTATGTGCTACAGTGGGAGGAGCTGTAAAACTGTAAACTCCTTCAGCAGGCCATATTCTGCTTACTTCTCTTTCTTTTATGGTGTACGAAAGCAATTCATTGTGATAATGTTGCAATGCTTCATGAAATCACCTTATCTGAAGTGCTTAGTGGACTAACATGATTTCCTAAATGGATTTCCAGTAGACAATAAATGATGTCATTGAGAGGATTAAAAATAGAAAAGAGAATACCTCTGATTTTGAACTGTCATTATAGCATCATTTCTCCCATTTAAGCGGTGGAAATTTCATGCCCCATGTTCTAAAAAAATGAGAATTACTTTACTGTTATAAATTGGGTAAGTCAAGACTGTAAGTTAACACTTAACATAAGCACTTAATAATTTCAAGTTTCCTTACCCACACAATAAAGCTAAATTTATGTTGAGGAAAAACAAATTTGTAATTTGAAATGACAGGGATTTATGATATATTCCAGTAGAAGCCTGGGCATAGCCCTAATATGGCCTGAAACACATTCTCTTTAGTTATCAATCTATGAGTCAGTGTCCCTTGCATGTTTGTAAATGTTCCAAGGGCAGAACCAGTACAGTTGCTAGTATCTTGTTGGCATTCAATAAGTAATTGTTAGACAACCGCGGTGAGATGCTGGGAAGCTTGCCATGGCATGCAGCCTGAGAGCCCTTAAAAACTGCTTCAGGGAGGCCCCTTGGAAAAGATGTGCAGGAGGCTGAATACCAGTGTGCAATGAAGACAGGGTAGGAAAGAAAGCTAAATCCTCATTCTCCATAGTGGAGAGTCAATGGATAACACTAAAACTGAAAGTACAAGAAGCAGCATGTCACTTAAAGTCACGGGATAATAGTGGGGGGAAAAAAAGAAAGAAAAAAGAAGGCTAAGAGTGCCTCTGAGAACGATGTCCATTTACCTTTATTGTTTGTTTTTTGTTTTGTAGAATTCTTGGGAGAAACTTTGTAGAATTATTTAATTCTTAAATCTACATGATTCTATAACTTTAAGAAAAATAAAAACAAAAAAGGCAAAAATAATAATAAATAAATAAATGTTACATGAATAAGGTTTCATTTATTTTTACTTCTGATGTCAGTTACATTCTAGACATTAAACTGAACATGTGCAGATTTACACATTCCCATCATCAACTTTCTCATACATAACATCTATAAAGCACACTATATCTTTTATGTGTATGTGTGAGAAGAAGCATTTAGAGTGTGGGGAAATTTAGAAGATAATATTCAAAGATTATATTTTATTTCTGAGAATATGTTTATTGATTTTATCTTCCAAGAAAGAATTCCAACCACATTTACATTATAATGTCAGAATATCATTTTCCACATTTGTTAACGATTACTGCAAAGTTATATTCTTATTCAATTTCTTAACACTATAAACTTTGTGACTACTGTATCTTAGAAATTATTATATTTTTCATCAGGGAAGACTGGCCTCTTAAACTCAAAGCCATGTGAAGAAAAGAGCAGAGAGTCATTTCAGCAGCCAGAGTCACTAAATCAAACAGTGATCATTGGAATAGTCCTCTTGCCTTCATATTCTGTAGGATTCTTAATTGTGAGGATAATATTTGGGGGATAAATTTTAGGGACTGATTTTGTTTATAAGGTTAACTGTAGTAGTTGTTTTTGAAGGGCACAACATGAAAATCCTGTGGTTTTCATTTACATGAAGTGGTTCTCATTTGTGGTGAAATAGCACAGACCTGTTGTGTTTCCTGTGTGAACACAAAGAGTGCATTGTGCATTGCCCACAGTCTTTCATATGCACGTAGTGACTAACTGATGCTGAGGTATGTCGCCAATGGGAGTGTACCAACAGAAGGAAAAGAAGCAAATAAAAAGGTAGAGAACCATTCATTTATAAGACTGCAAAACACTTAAGAGAAATGTGATAAAAAGAGAAATGTGGATATAGATCAGGAGAACAATGCTGTCATAGTTTTATTGGTTTACTCTATCCTGTGTCCATGGGTGGCATCACCATGGATCAGGGCACTGCACTCAACAGTGGAAGGAGCTTTAAATTCATCTCAGCACAGATCCTCAAGTAGCCACTGGCAATTAGAGATGGTTTTCAAGATGAAACACATTTCCTATCCACATTATTGTAAATTATTTCCTTCATTTTATCAAGTAAAAACTTGAGAATTTCCAGAAGATATAGAGGATTGAAATAGCAGGCATATCTCTTCAATGGGGGCAGTCTGTCTTCCTAAAGATCTTCAGATGTGGAAACTCCCACGGAATTCAGTCAGCCTCACTCTAGTGAAGGAAAGATTCTCTTTGGTTTTATGTTGTTTTGTTTTTAATCTTCTAAGACATTACAAAGTAGAGTAGAAGTCCTCTTTTCTTAAATTCTAGAATTGGTAATTTACTGAACTAGTTAAGCGAATAAAATAATTGAAACAAAGAGTCATAAAAATGGGATATCTATACTTAATATGTATAATTGTTACTGTTTTGTTGGATAACCAAGACCTTTTATTTGAGTAAGAATCCAAATAAATGGATTCTCTCTTTTTATATTGAAGTATATATAGAATATATATACATATATTCTTTTTCAGATTCTTTTCCATTATAGGTTATTGTAAGATATTGACTATAATTCCCTGTGCTATACAGTAGAACCTTGTTACTTACCTATTTTGTATAAAGTAGTGTGTACTTGTTAATCTCAAGCTCTTAAGTTATCTCTTCCCACCCCACCCTGCTTTCCCCTTTGGTAACCATAAATTTGTTTTCTATGTCTGTGAGTCTGTTTCTGTTTGGTAAATAAGTTCACTTGTATCATTTTTTAAGATTCCATATGTAAGTGATATCATATGATCTTTGTCTTTGTCTGGCTTGCTTCACTTAGTATGATAATCTCTAGGTCCATCCATGTTGCTACAAATGGCATTATTTCATTCTTTGTTATGGCTGAATAATATTCCATTGCATATATGTACCACATCTTTTTTATCTATTCATCTGCCGATGGACACTTAGTTTTCTTCCATGTCTTGGCTATTGTAAATAGTACTGCTATGAACATTAGGGTGCATGTATCTTTTTGAATTGGAGTTTTCTCTGGATATATGCCCAGGAGTGGGATTGCTGGATCACATGGTAACTATTTTTAGTTTTTTAAGGGACTTCCATACGGTTCTCCATAGCAGCTGCACCAATTTACATTTGGGATTCTTTATTATTATTATTATTTTATAAATCCCATACACTACCTTTGATTTCTTCTATTTTTTTTTAAGTGGAGAAAAAAGTCAAAGGTATCTGTAAAGCAACTGGAATACAGAAGCCTTCTAGAATTTTATACTTTTTGAAATATATTTTAATCAACTTGCTTTTATTCACTTCCAAAGTATTTTCCTTGGTTTTTATAGGGAATTTTTTTTCTTTTAACACTCATATTTCATTAGATTATGCAATATTTAACTAAATTATAGAGTAAAATAACAAGAATAAATGGCATTAACATGCTAGGTAAAAAATACAAGTGACCCTTGATAACTATATAGAGTTGATGAGATGGTCAGAGGACACTGCAGCACTATTAACAATAGCCAAGGTGGAAACAATACAAATGTCCATAATGGATGAATGGATTAAAAAAAAATGTAGTATATAATGGAAAACTATTCAGCTATAAAAAGGAATGAACTAGTGATACATACTACAACACGGATGAACCTTAAAAACATTATGATAAATAAAATAAGCCCATCACAGAAATACAAATACTGCAAGATTCCACTAATATGAGAAATCTAAAATAGTCATCCTTATAGATTCAAAGAGAGGAATGGTGGTTGCCAGGGGCCAGGGGGAGGGAGAAAGGGGAAGTTACTAATTAAAAGGTTCAAAATTTTATTGAAGCAAGATGAATAAGTTCTAAAGATCTGCCATACAACATTGTACCAGCCAACAATAATGTATAACACAACTTAAAAATTTATTAAAAAGGCAGCACTTATGTTACATGTTCTTAGCACAATAAAATCAAAAGATTTATGATGAAGAACTGAACTACAGTATGGAAAAATGATCAACCTTGTTAGTAATCAGAGAAATGTAAAACAAAACAATGTTGTTAAAAAAAAAAAAAGATGCCTTCTACTTAAGGAAAGTAGCCTACCCTGGAAACTAAATTAGTATCTTCTACAAAGGAAGTTGAGAACCTGAGTCAATGCAGGGAGCTGGCTAAGTAGAGATTAGATTTTTCTCTTGAATTGATTTTAACATGAGATAACTTGTTTTTTAAAATTAACTTGTATTCCTCCATAAGACAAATCCCTCCTCTCTACTTTTAAAATTAATTAGGCTTCATTCAGAGTATTTTTATTTGCTTAAAAAAGAGTAAGGAAGGACAATGAGGAGGATGAGAAAGAAAGGAAATAAAGAGATAACAAAAAAAGAAAATGTCACAGAAATAATTTTAGTCATGGTTACTTTGGATTTTTAATAATGGATCATAATCAAGCAAGTATCACACTCTTTAGTGTTTCGTGTTTTCCCTTTCAATAGTGATTGTGACATTTTCATAACTTAGTAAATTTGATTTTTGGAAACCTGTCACTTGGCACAATTGAACAAAAGAAAATTATACAATTTAATTGTACAGTACAAAATGTAGATGCGTAAAACAGTTATGGTATTTGTTTATATATTTTCATATTAAAATTCAGTTATTTCCAGTAAAGGGATAGATGAAAAGTCCAGGGAGCTTTTCATAATTCCTTCATCAGGTACTCCTTACAGATAAATTCATTAGGGCTACATTAGATTAAAAGCTTAAGTAGTTACCAGAAAAAAATATATTAATTTTATGCCTAGGTGATATAGAAATGATTGTCCTTAAATAAATGGGACTTATGTTATTAAACACTACATTCAACATAATAAACTTATGAGTAATTTTAAATTTACTTCTTAATGTTTAATTGGGAGAATCATCAAATATTCATGCTAATTCCTAACACAGTCATTTGTAATAATTAACATACATTTTCTAAAATAGAGATACATAAACTTAATCTACATTCACAAATATAAATATACATCATAAACTATGATCTACTGAAAGCTCTTTAAACAGAGGTCACTTTGCAGTATCTGTTTTGTATGCTGAACAAAATGTTATTGTTTTTTAGTGTGATCTCATGGTTTGTAGGCTAAGATATACCTTCTTACTCCTAGTCAGGTCATATACCTCAGAAAGAAAGACAACATTATTTGTAGATAAAACGTCAGTTTTAAATAGCACAACTAATGTTCTTGAAAAATGTTAAAGCAATGGTTCCTTAAACTGGCATATGAAATATAATATTTAAATTTCTTTAGAGCAACATAACAAGAGATTAAAACAACATAGGATTTAAAGAAGACAACAACTCAGTTCCCTATTGACTGACTATTCAAGATAATAGCAGAAACATTGCTATCTTATCTGTAAGAATATTAAGCCTGTTAAATAGGTCTATACTTTAATTAAATCATTCGTTCAGAGCATGATTTAAAATAGAAAAAAGGCTATAAAAATCAATGTTATTTTCATAAAAGAATTTTCATGAAAATAATTAGGAATATTAACATTAAAACATTTTATTTTAAAGTTTTAGTTAATAAAATTTGCTCTGTAAATGTATTCCTTTGAGACTACTTTTCATTACCAAAAGTACCAAAAGTACTATACTAATCCCAGAACTAGTTTCTTTTGTTTCCATGTTCCACTTTTTCAACTATGAAGATTACACAAATGTGACCACTAAAAGTTTGATGAAGAAGAATAGCAATCCAAATCAACCCAGTATATATATGTTTTTTCTTAACATTTTTATTGGAGTATAATTGCTTTACAATGGTGTGCTAGTTTCTGCTTTATAACAAAGTGAATCAGTTATACATATACATATATCCCCATATCTCTTCCCTCTTGCATCTCCCTCCCTCCTACCCTCCCTATTCCACCCTTCTAGCTGGTCACAAAGCACCGAGCTGATCTCCCTGTGCTATGCAGCTGCTTCCCACTAGCTATCTATTTTACATTTGGTAGTGTATATATATCCATATATACACTACCACTCTCTCACTTTGTCCCAGCTTAGCATTCCCCCTCCCCATGTCCTCAAGTCCATTCTCTAGTAGGTCTGCATCTTTATTCCCATCTTGCCCCAGGTTCTTCATGACCATTAAAAAAAAATTTTTTTTTTTAGATTCCATATGTATGTGTTAGCATACGGTATTTTTCTCTTTCTGACTTACTTCACTCTGTATGACAAACTCTAGGTCCATCCACCTCACTACAAATAACTCAATTTCGTTTCTTTTTATGGCTGAGGAATATCCCATTGTATATATGTGCCACATCTCCTTTATCCATTCATCTGTTGATGGACACTTAGGTTGCTTCCATGTACTGGCTGTTGTAAATAGAGCTGCAATGAACATTGTGGTACATGACTCTTTTTGAATTATGGTTTTCTCAGGGTATATGCCCAGTAGTGGGATTGCTGGAACATATGGTAGTTCTATTTTTAGTTTTTAAGGAACCTCCAAACTGTTCTCCATAGTGGCTGTATCAATTTACATTCCCACCAACAGTGTATGACGGTTCCCTTTTCTCCACATCCTCTCTAGCATTTATTGTTTGTAGATTTTTTTATGATGGCCATTCTGACTGGTGTGAGATGATATCTCATTGTAGTTTTTTTTCTTTTTTCTTTTTTTTTTTTTTTTGTGGTACGCGGGCCTCTCACTGTTGCGGCCTCTCCCATTGCAGAGCACAAGCTCCGGACGCGCAGGCTCAGTGGCTATGGCTCACGGGTCCAGCTGCTCCGTGGCATGTGGGATCTTCCCAGACCGGGGCACAAACCCATGTCACCTGCATCAGCAGGCAGACTTTCAACCACTGCGCCACCAGGGAAGCCCCGCATTGTAGTTTTGATTTGCATTTCTTTAATGATTAATGATGTTGAGCATTCTTTCATGTGTTTGTTGGCAATCTGTATATCTTCTTTGGAGAAATGTTTATTTAGGTCTTCTGCCCATTTTTGGATTAGGTTGTTTGTTTCTTTGATATTGAGCTGCATGACCTGCTTGTAAATTTTGGAGATTAATCCTTTGTCAGTTGCTTCATTTGCAAGTATTTTGTCCCATTCTGAGGGTTGTCTTTACATCTTGTTTATGGTTTCCTTTGCTATGCAAAAGCTTTTAAGTTTCATTAGGTCCCATTTGTTTATTTTTGTTTTTATTTCTATTTCTCTAGGAGGTGGGTCAAAAAGGATCTTGCTGTGATTTATGTCATAGAGTGTTCTGCCTATGTTTTCCTCTAAGAGTTTGACAGTGTCTGGCCTTACATTTAGGTCTTTAATCCATTTTGAGTTTATTTTTGTGTATGGTGTTAGGGATTTTTCTAATTTCATTCTTTTCCATGTAGCTGTCCAGTTTTCCCAGCACCACTTATTGAAGAGGCTGTCTTTTCTCCATTGTATATTCTCGCCTCCTTTATCAAAGATAAGGTGACCATATGTTCATGGGTTTATCTCTGCAACCCAGTATATTTTTCAGTGTAAACTGGAAACCAATAAGAGAACTCCACTCAATAAAATGGATTATTCATTCAAAGCAAAACCACCTTTCATTTCTCAAAAAAAGAGTCAATTAAAAAAATCATTATTTTCCTGGCTGCCACTGTCTTGATCATCAGCCCTTTTTTGAAATAGAAATCGTGTCTCTTATCCTTTCTACTTTCGATGAGGGAACACAAACATATTTAAAAATTAAAACAAATAAAAATAGGCTTTATAATCTTCAAAGTAAGTTTCTGTCACTGACATGCAAAGAAAGAAGTCTGAAATTGGATCTAATGATGGGATTCTATTTTCAAAGTGGTTCATAGATTCTTTCTTAAAGCACGGATTATTTATCATTTTAGATAAACAAAAACAAATTTTCCTTGTCTTTTTTTTCCTTCTTCAATCTAGCTGATGATCATGCAATGACCAGCAGAACCACAAAACTCATTAGGTTATTTAAAGTAAAGTCATTACCAACATTAAAAAATATATAGGGCTTCCCTGGTGGCGCAGTGGTTGAGAGTCCGCCTGCCGATGCAGGGAACATGGGTTCGTGCCCCCATCCGGGAGGATCCCACATGCCGCGGAGCGGCTGGGCCCGTGAGCCATGGCCGCTGGGCCTGCACGTCTGGAGCCTGTGCTCCGCAGCGGGAGAGGTCACAGCAGTGAGAGGCCCGCATATCGAAAAAAAAAAAAATATATATATATATATATATATAGTATTTTTTATTAAAATATACTCATTTTCAGAACTGGTGGAAAAAAATTAAAATTAAACTGCACTTTCATAAATTTTACTTACAAAGTTTTCTAATTCCTTTGAAATAATTATAATTATTCCATAGCTTATTGCTCAGTTCATATTGTTTTTCAATTCATGACTATACCCCAAGGAAACAATTTTAAATCCTTATTTTAGATCCACCTTTTATCTGATCAGTGCAAACAACTCACATCTCTACTAAAAAATGCTAAATAAATAAATCGGACAGAGATACACAGCATCTTGTGAAATACCTGAATTAGTTTAGAAATGTTACTATTTTTTATATTATTTATGGTTTACCTCAGCTATTCATTTCTTTCTATATGCTCATTAAAACATCAGATTGTTATTTAAAACTAGTTACACAATAAATGTAAAACCCTGAAATAAAGAAGAGTGAAAATGGTATCATAATTAAATCAGTTACTGTTAAGATAGACAAAAGGAGGACTGCACAGCTGAGACCTAAATGTAACCAAGAAAACACTCTGAGTAAAAGCTTAGAGGTGATATGAGAAATCTGCATATATTAAACCCAACTTCAAGGTCAGTTGCCTCGTGATTCAAAACAGACTCTCCTTTCCAGAAGATAAGGAGCTGATTAGTACTAAATTATTAACTGGAATATAGATTATACTGGTAAGGAAAATAAAAAAAGTCTGGATATAAGCAACATGTTAGGATTCGACAGTCACTATTTCTGCATTTGGTTTTTACAATCAGTATTATCATTGTTGCCACTGCAAACTCAGCAAAGTTAGTCAGAATATTTAAGATTGTTGTGGCACTCTGATACCAAAGATGCTGTATTATGCAAAATGAAGGGAACAAAGTTATCAGTTTGAGCCAGTACCTATCTCAAATATGTTCCAAAGAGGTATAATGTTTAATAAAAATAGCAGCAGTTCTACTATGCTGAGTGCGCTGACTTGAACATTTTGAATAAATGTATTATAATGACCATAAACTTTTGCATCTGGGAGCCCAATGCATACATTAATACACATATACATACATACACATATACATACATAAGAGTTACTGTTTCTTCATTTTAAAAATGTAGTAGTAGATTATACACACATTCATATAATCAAGAACAGCTCAACATTCCTCCTTAAAGCTTTCTTACATACACAGGGAGAACACCATAATTGTTGTTCTCCCTGTGAATGTAATAATGTGATAATTGATTTATTTTATTATTTTATTTATTTGGCTGCATTGGGTCTTCATTGTTGCGCACGGGCTTTCTCTAGTTGTGGCGAGCAGGGGCTACTCTTCCTTGTGGTGCACGGGCTTCTCATTACGGTGGCTTCTCTTGTTGTGGAGCATGGGCTCTAGGCACATGGGTTTCAGTAGTTGCAGCACGTGGCTCAGTTGTTGTGGCACGTGGGTCCTAGAGTGCAGGCTCAGTAGTTGTGGCACACGGGCTTAGTTGCTCCGCAGCATGTGGGATCTTCCTGGACCATGTATTGAACCCCATGTCCCCTGCAGTGGCAGGTGGATTCTTAACCACTGTGCCACCAGGGAAGTCTCTGTGATAATTGATTTAGATGAAACTAATTAAGATTTGCATCTCCATTTAATATAGTTAGGTATTTGGCCAACTCAACTGAAATGTTAAATATTTCACCACAATTTATGTAAATTTCTTTTTGAAAAACGCAATATTGGTTGGTTTTTTGAAAATACCATAATGAAGTATATCTTTTGGATTAAAAATATAGATGATTAAAATGATATTAATAGCAAACAAATATTATTTTGAGCCAAATGTCACAGGTAAGGTCTTGGCTTTTGCCAATGTGCTAAGTTTCAAAATTAAAGTATCAGAAGCTATCACCACTCTCAAGTAAGCAATTTGGAGTTGCTTAATGTGTAACATACATTAGGCCAGTGATTCACAAATTCTGCTGCACATTAGAATCATCTGGGGAACTTTTGAAGATCCCAAGGCCCAAGTTGCATCAGATACGAATTACGTTAGAATGTCTGTGGTGGCAGTCAGGTATCAGTGTTTTTAAAAATCTTTAGGAGATTCCAAAGTGCTGAAAAATCGGGAAACCATTGCTTTAAGCTGTTAAGTTCTAGAAAGGCAAAGATTTTATATTTTCTATTTATTATTATGTCTTTAGGGCCTAGAATAGTGTATTTCACATGGTAAACACTCCACAGATACTTATTGAATGTGTGAGTAAAATATATATGCAAATAATTAACTTTGACAGAGTATAGCATTAATATTGAGCACTGAAGTAAATTTTCTATGTCAAGTACTTTTCCAGTGACTGAGTATTTCTACATGAAAAAATAGAGAAATTTCCTGCCCTCATGAAACTTACAATAAAATAATAATAATAATTTATATGTTTATAAAGAGGTGGATAATTGAACCATTGTGTTTCCATTGGATTCACAAAGCTGAATTGAGAAATTCAATGTCTTATACATTTAGACCTTGAAACAGCAAACTTACTGGTCTGTAGGTAGATAGAAAGAGGTGTAAACCCTCCTTAGTCTTTGATGCCTGCTTTACTTTACATTGTTCTTTATTTTTAGGTATTTCGGTAGGAAGTTGCTGCAAACACTGTTTTAACAAATATGGAACTTTTGCTCCTAGGGGAAATATAGGGTTACATTCCTGTGAGCTTCTGGTCACAACATTTTCATCAATGGATCAATTCATAAATTTGATTTATGTGGGTTTCTGTTTAAAGACCCCTTATTTAATATCTATATTGTTGATTCATTACCATTGAACTCATTGTCAACAACATTGTAACTCATGCCTGAATGAAGCTTATCTAACACAGTTTCTCTGTAAGGCACATCATAGCCTTCAGCAATTAGGAACACTAGACAGTACTACCTTTTGGGTCATTTTAAACAGAAAAATCACCAACAGGGCTTCCTTGGTGGCGCAGTGGTTGAGAGTCCGCCTGCCGATGCAGGGGACACGGGTTTGTGCCCCGGTCCGGAAAGATCCCACATTTCGCGGAGCAGCTGGGCCCATGAGCCATGGCCGCTGAGCCTGCGCGTCCGGAGGCTGTGCTCCAATACGGGAGAGGCCACAGCAGTGGGAGGCACATGTACCGTAAAAAAAAAAAAAAAAAAAAAAAATTACCAACAAAATGCACAAAAATGAGGGAAACATGGCACTAAGTACGTTGTGAAAAGAACACTGTTCACAGAACAGAGATGAAACAAAAAGGCAGTGTTGTCTTATTTGACCTCAGCTGGGAATGCCATCATGTAGCAACTCAAACTTTTCATTACTCGGCACTGCAAAAGTGTTTCAAGTATTGATTTTCGGGTTAGAAATAAATTTTAGCAAGTAGTCAAATTCACAAACATGGAATCTGTGAATAATGAGGATCCACTGTATATACATATATGCATTATTACTGAGGTTTTTGATATGCAATAAACAGAAAGTTATTCATTGGCTGTATAACGTTAATTTTATTTTGAGGCAAAATAAAAACTTTTGGAGAATTACAAAGTCCTTTGTAGTCTATTTTTTAAATTCCTGTGTCAACCTGTTAAGGTGCTACCAACCTTTAAAAAAGTTATGTGAATATATTTTTGTGCCTAATATTTGTTTTAAATGTAAAGAAAAACATTGATATATGTTAATAAATCCATTCCTTTTAAGTCTGTCCATTTTTGTTGAACCAGCCTCTAAATGTTTACCTTTATTTTTTGTTACAGGAAACTAAACAATAACTTTTCAGTTCCAGGGCCCTAAAAGTAAAAACTCTATTTCCAAATCTTTTATTAAAAAACAAAACAAAACCAAAAAACCCTTCAGCCAGTAATTTCACTGTGATTTTAGGTTATGATAGTAAATGAAATGCTTGTTCAGCCAGGCACTGTCACATTCACATTAATTAGGGCAATTTAATTTTTCAGTGATAAATATGCATTATAACAGATATCATGTTTTTCTAACTGTTCTTTCAGTTATAGAAGAAAGAAAAGAAAGAAAAGAAAAGAAAAGAAAAGAAAAGAAAAGAAAAGAATAGAATGACAACTTAGGTCTGAAACGTGAACCTCTGGAAAAGTTTAGGTTAGCCATGAATATGCAGAATTTAAATAAATTCAATATGTATTTGTATCAAAATGCAAAAATACTATGTTTTACTTAAGTGTTAAGAGCCTATCAGAATAATTTTATAGCATTACTACTATTTATAAAATGAAATGAGTAAAAATTAATACCAAGTAGAAAAAAAACAGTATGGTAAAAATGTATGGTAGCCAATCTATTTTTCATGGAAATGAAGCTTACTTTGAGGCCTCTTGAAGAGGAACAAATTACTAGAAACACATTGCCCTAACCAGGACCTTAGAAGAGGCTCAGAGAACTGATGGGTCTTGAAATTTAAGTTTCATTAGCTTCACTTGAAATCTACCTCTGACTTACCAAATATAGTAACTGGTTTTATTTAAAATTATATAATCCAGATTTCATCTTTACCTGTGTGGCACCCCCCATTTTTCCTCTTCCTCATTCTTCTCATAGATATTCATTCTTTAGCTTGCTGCTATTTTCTTTTCCTTTGGAATCTCATGCATTTAAAATTACTATCACTATTTAGAAATATGAATCCAAATTTTTATTGCAGTGATTACTCCATTGCAAAATATAATTTTATATCCCCAATTTTTAATTAATCCTTTTCTCTCTGGAATGCATTTTTGTCACATACAGTAAAACTTTGCTGCAATAATGTATGTAGGGACCAAAAATATACAGAATTATTTGTTTCTGATCAGTTATAATCAAACTAAGTGTTAATGAAATGTCTTGGTAATCTTTTTTACTAAATTTCACACTCTCTTTTTATTATGGACTGTAGAAAGATTTTTAAAAACTCATTGAATCTCTTTACCCTAAAATATTTACCATAGTTCACTATTTACACCTGCATGCTTACATTCTACTGTATACCAGCTTCCTGGTACATTCAACATACCCAAACTAAAAAGACTCACATAGATACTCTCCACTTCTTCATTTATTGTTCATTGTTATAGTCTAAAATATTGGAACGATTAGTTTATTATACATCTAGCAGGGAGGTCAATGTGTTTTTATGAATGAGGAAAGAAGAAAATGAAATAAAGGATTAAAATTGTTTCTACATAAAGACCTCATTGCAGCAATGGGGGCTACTTAGAAAGCTAATGTGATAATGATAGAGATATAATGTTCAAATGCCTTGATTCTAGAAGTTGAATTAGCATCTAGGAAAAGCATGAAGGAGAAGAAATTCATTATCCTGTGGCTTCAAGGACTATTCCTTTGTGTTATCTACAGAGAGCAGAGACTCAAAACAAGCCTTTCCGGTTCCAAAGGCTTTGCTTCTTCTCTTATGCCTTCTATTTGGTGGTATGCTTCAATTCACTTTGTCAAGATACTGAAAGACAAGTAACCAAATTCTAGTGAAAGTATTTCCATTATATAGGCATGACATAATTCCATCTTTATATTAACTTGTATGAAATATCACTTCACCAAAATTTAAGTAGCATATTGAAAAATCATCAAGCTATAGCAGTGATTCTCAGTGAAGGGTAATTTCCCCTCAGGGCGGAAATTTGCAAATATCTGGAGACCTTTTCGGTTGTGACAACTTAGAGACAGCAGTGATGCTGATATACAGTGAGTACAGGCCAGGATTGCTGCAAACATCTTACAACAACAGAGTGATTGCTCACAGCAAAGAATTATCTATGTCAAATGTTAATAATGCTCAGGTTGAGAAAACTTGACCTACGTATGGTAGACCTAGGTCATGTGTCCTCATTTAAAATGCAACATATTTTAAATGAGAATCAATTGTGAAAATATGTTCATGCTTTTTGAAAATTGTAAGGCTCAACTGTGATAACATGCTTCAGCCTTTTGGATATTATAAAGAAATGTTTAATCTCTATTTATTTATTTAAACCTTGATTTATTGAAATGTTATTATAAAATAAATGTTCTTACAAATATATTCTGATATAATCTAAGCTACATAGGCACAACCTCTTATATACTTCATCATAACCCCAGTATCTCCACAGTCAAGTAGTATTACGCACATTAAAAAGAGTTTGCTTCATTAATGAATCCTTTAATTAGAATCCTTTAATGTTGGAAATTAAGCAACACCCCTAAATAACCCATAGGTCAAAGAAGACGACTTTATGAAAAAAAATTTTTTGAGCTAAATGAAAATACAACATATCAAAACTGTGGGATGGGGCTTCCCCAGTGGCACAGTGGTTGAGAGTCCGCCTGCCGATGCAGTGGACACGGGTTCGTGCCCCAGTCCAGGCAGATCCCACATGCCGCAGAGCGGCTGGGCCTGTGAGCCATGGCCACTGAGCCTGCGTGTCCAGAGCCTGTGCTCTGCAACGGGAGAGGCCACAACAGTGAGAGGCCCGTGTACCGCAAAAACAAACAAACAAACAAAAAAACTGTGGGATGAAACTAAAGCAGAACTTAGAGGAATTATATAATATTAAGTGCATATATTAGAAAGAAGAAAAATTTAAAATCAGTAACCTAAGTCTCCATTTAGGTAGAAACTGAAAACCATAGAAAAAAGAGCAAAGTCCAAACAAAAAAAAAAAGCAGTGAAATAAGAAATGTGCATGAAGTCATTTATTCAGCTAATAAGCTAATAGATTCAGGCAGTATGGCTCCAGAATCTATATGCTTAACTAGGACTGGAACACTGAAAAGACTAGTAAGCAAAGTAATATATAGACATTGATAAGCATGAACTAAGATAAATAACTAAAGTAATAATCAGCAATAACATTTAAATTAAGGAGGAAGTGATTCTTAAAGAATTTTAAAGGCTTATGTTATTTAGATGACAGATGTAGATATTAATTTCAAGCTTAAGTACAGTAAACAAGTTAACATTTTTAATTTAGTAAGTAAAATAATAGAAATATAATATTTAGTTTAAAGAAAGCAAAGGCTAAAAAAGTGGAGAAAAAATAGAAGAGAAAGTAACTAATCAAAAAGAAAGCAGAAATATCGCTTCTCGGCCTTTTGGCTAAGATCAAGTGTAAAAAGAAAGCAGAAATAATTTGGAAAAAAAGAATAAAGAAATCACAAAATACAATGACATGTACTGATTGATATATGTAATCATTATAAATGTCACAGTCATTTAGAAAAAATCCACAAGTTGATAAATTTTCTAAAGCAAAACAATAGTAACAACATCTTGCTTTAGGCTATTTAAAAGAGGAAACACTAATCATAGAAAATTTGAAAGTGAAAGAATGAAAAAAAAATACTAAGCCAACACAAACAAAAGAGAGAGCTATGCTAATATTAGATAAAAGGAACTTCAAGAAAAAAAGCATTATGAAGATGAAAGAGGACAGTATGTAATAGGAAAATGCTACAATTCAACAGGAATATGTAAAATTTCTAAGCTTACATATAGTTTAGGGAGTGAAGGGAGTGTGATATCATTACAGAGATCATCAATATACAAGTAGAACAGAATAAGCACTGAAAATAGAGCTATATCTGGATGAGAAGTTGATATCTGAATGCCATTCTAGGCCAATGGGTAAATGATGGATTATTTAATAAATGATTCTAAGACAACTGATTATACCTATAGAAATCATACAGTCAGGGCCTCCCTGGTGGCGCAGTGGTTGAGAGTCCGCCTGCCGATGCAGGGGATACGGGTTCGTGCCCCGGTCTGGGAGGATCCCATATGCCGCGGAGCGGCTGGGCCCATGAGCCATGGCCGCTGGGCCTGAGCATCCGGAGCCTGTGCTCCGCAATGGGGGAGGCCACAACAGTGAGAGGCCCGCATACCGCAAAAAAAAAAAAAAAAAAAAAAAAAAAAGAAATCATACAGTCAAATCCTTAACACAAAATATACATAAAGTAGGGGCCTCCCTGGTGGCGCAGTGGTTGAGAGTCCGCCTGCCGATGCAGGGGATACGGGTTTGTGCCCCGGTCTGGGAGGATCCCATATGCCGCGGAGCGGCTGGGCCCGTGAGCCATGGCCGCTGGGCCTGCGCGTCCGGAGCCTGTGCTCCGCAACGGGGGAGGCCACAACAGTGAGAGGCCCGCATACCGCAAAAAAAAAAAAAAAAAAAGAAAATATACATAAAGTAGATAAATGATTTCAATATAAAAAGTAAATATTTTAGAAAAAATAATAATCAATAATATCAAATATATTTATTGTGTCAGTATAGGAAATGGAATCATAATAAAAGATTAAAAAAGCACAAACCATAAAGAAAATATAAATACATCTGATTACATTAAATAAAAAAACCTTTTGATTTGTTTTTGTTTTATAATATCAAAAGATACCATAAGCAAAATGAAAAGATGAAGTGCTAACTGGATGAAACATTAAGCAGCAATATAAAATGATGATTACAAGAAAATGTAAGAATACTGTGATAAAATTTTAATTTCAAAATTATTTTTAGTTACATAGCCTTCAACTATATAAAACACACACACAAATACACACACATAGATAGATGATAGATCTGTAAGCAGATGAGAAAGAGGAAAAGAGAGAAACAGAGACAGAAAGAGAGAGAGATTCATCGATGAGCCATATCTATAACTTTTATCTGGCCACCATTTCCAAATGAATCATGATAATGCCTGTCAATATATCAGTGTCCTATGATATCACTATATGATAGGCATTAGAATGCTCAGATTTCTCACCCTCACCCTCAATTGCTGAATTCCTGTTAGTCTACCCAATCCTGACTTAATACCTCCACTTAACCTCAGGTCTCTTGTCAGTCAAATCTTAGATCCACAGCACCAGGTGTGGATTCCAGTGTGACTCCCAAACTTTTGCACTTTTTACCTCTTTCTCACATTGGTTCAGTCCTTGGCTCTTCACAGTGAAAACTTTCTCATTACACAGAACTCACTACAACTGGGAATAAGACCCTAAAATGCTAGCTACAAATATCTCATTCTGCTTCTCTTGTGATGCCCTCTCAGCTGATTTATATGTTGAATAGATTCCTGTATGTCTGCCTCCATGGTACCTTGTAATCACTCTCTAACGAGACAATATACTCTTTATAAATTTTCTATTTGTGTATCTTCTCAACTGGACTTTTAGCCCTATAGTCACTTCTACTCAGTTCTCTTTGTGAGATTTTTGCTTTTTAGCTGTCAATTCTTGCACTCATAAGTTTGGCAATCTCATCTTCTCTCACATAATTGCAATTATGTATACATGAATAATTTCCATGTATACACACACACACACACACACACACACACACACACACATATAAACATCCAGAAATATGTATACATATAGAATAGGGTTAGGTATAGAGAAAGAGAGAGACAGATAGGGAGAAACAGAGATACTGCTAGGCTAACCCAGGCCCACTCATCTACCACTATCTTTGTATCTCAAACTTAACATGTCCTAAATGGAAATTATCTCCTTCACAACCTTCCTACTACACTCCTGAGTCAAGTCTACTTCTCCAGCACTCTCTTACTCTATATTGGCACCATCATCAGCCCAGAAGACCAACATCATCAGCCCAGAAGACCAACATAAAATCCTAAACTTTATTAAATTCTCTCTCTCTCCCATCTACACAATAATCAATTCCTGCCACACTGAATTCACTTTTATCCTTTTTCAAAATGAGGACTTTATTCTGTTTACCATGTTAAAATTAACTTTAGAATCATTTTGACAAGTTTTGCCCAAACTATAAATTAATTCAAAAGCTTCTGAATTATTAACATATGTTAGTTTTCTTACTCAGGAACCTGGTAATTCCATTTATTCCTTTTTATGTTTTCTTCAAATCACTTAATAAGCTTATAATTGTCTTAAACTTGACACATCTCTGCGTACAATTTTTTCCAAACACCATGTATTTTAAAAAACACATAACTAAATTTTGATGGAATTAGTTAATACTTTTTGAGTCAGTTTTGTAACTTTATTATAAATATTAGTTTGTAAAATATATTCTTTGTAAAAAGAATAATGATGCTATCATCACCATTTCTCTTGCACATTTAATTATAAAAGTCATGTAAGCTTGATTGAAAAATAGCAAACTTTACAAAGTAAATAAATGACAATTTGAAAGTCAATTCTCCCTCTTCCCGGTGTCACTCCGCAGAGATAGGGATATAGAGATAGAGATTGTAATAAAATAGGTAGGAAGGTAAGTAGATAGGTTATATAAAAATAGATAATTATCTATCTATAATTCCTATATATATCTATATATAAATACACAAAATATGTTTCATAAATGCTCACACATATACATGTAAAATTTTCTATACACATAACCTTTTCAAATGGCTATAGAAATTTTCAGCCCAAATAAAATTGTAGTGTTCAACCAGCAGGACATGAATATTATTCTTCCTTTATACATGGAGATAGGTCTCATTTTTAGTCACTGCATAAAAGGATTTTTTTCTTTTTTCTTTTATCTTTTTTTTGTCAAAAGACATTTCAGTGATTTCCACCTAGGTCACAAGAATTTGGAAGGGGAAAGTAATCCTTACAGAGTACCTTTTGGTTTTATATGGGAGAAGAAAAATGGAATTTAGGAGAAGCCAGTGCATAAACAGCATATTCAGAAAATATTTAGGAACTATAATTAAGTGGTAGTGAGCCAGTTCAATCATGAAATCTACAGCTTTGAATTACAAAGAAGGTTAAAGAGAATGATATTCTAGTAATCAAGATATACACTACCTTGTAGGAATTAAGGAATACGAGAAGGAGGTTGTTTGTTAACTATTTTCTCTGATTAGGTTACCTATTTCTCCTCATGTGCATTTAAATATTAATCAGAGATTCACTTTAGCACAAGATTATTCAAAAGGATAAAATTAGGGAAGAGTTCAAGTATAAGATAAAAAGCCATTTAAACGGAGATAAGAGTTACCTGCTTACTAAGCTTAGAATTTAATAATTACGAAAGCTGCTTGTAAATTTTATGATCGATTTCATTTTTGCTATCTTATAAACTGAACTTTTATGTTAGGAAAACTAGTTTAGTGTTTGACTTTCAAACTCAAATTCTTATAAAAATCACTAAATCTTTTACTTTCAGACCTCTGTTACTTAAGTTTTAGGCTACACAGTTTCTAATACACTAGAAGATTGGTATGCAGTGGTAGAAAGAAAAGGTACAATTCTCTGTGATAAATGTCTGATCTTAAATTACTTACATAATCACTTTTTAAAGCACATCAAGGTTTTTAAAATGCAAAACATTTTCATTTTCATTAAGAGAGAAAAATCACTAAACTAACCAATTTTAAAAGGGCAACTTTACCACCAAGGATGTTAAAATCTGGAGATGTCTTTCCTAATTAAAAAAAATAATTAGAGTGGATGTGTTAGTTATTACAAACAGATGTCAAGGGTCATTCCACTTAAATCACTGAGTAGTAAGCAGAGTTAATTATTCAGAGTCCATGTATGTACAAAATATTTAAAATGCAACCGCAAGTTAAATGGATTCATCACATTCTTTCTTAGATGATTTTTTAAGCTAGATGGAAAAGTGGCAAGAATTCACAAATATATATATTTGCAACTCTTGTATTATGTACTTTTTATAACTCATATTAAGGAGCTTGCAATATAACTATCTCTAGCATAAAGCACCTTTGTATTTGTTTATGAGACAGGACAGTGAAACTGACTCAGAAAGACTACAAGACAAATGTTCTTACATATTTTGCCTTATCTTTGTCCATATTTTAGTAAGTGAATATAATTTCAAAACATTGGGATTTTGAGTTTCAAACTTTTGAAATCTTTGTACTGTTTATCTTGTGCTGGAAAAGGATTAAAGAATGAGATTGGGAGAAAATCCAACTCAGTGTAGACCACAGACAATCTTACATGCATTTGGGAATTCCAAAGGTGTACTTGCAGGCAAGAAATGCATGGTATTAATGAATGAGTAGGCACAGCCAGTATGGAATTTAGAGATGTCTCAGGCTAATGCTTCATTTGCGGTTGAGGAAGCAAAGAGGTTAAATGACTTGTCAAAGGTTCACCAACAAGTCAGCAGAAGAATTGGGTTTAGAAATCAGTAACTAAATCAAATATTTAGTGGGTAAAAATCCGTACCCACACTCAAAAACTAACATATTTTTAGAGAATGTCAGCATAGAAAAACAGAGACCTTCTTCTCTCTAAACACTAATAAACTACTGATAAAATCTTCTGAAAAGAAAAAAAAATTTCTTAGTGATAGTCATAAGAAGTGTTAAGAGGTGACTACATCCCAGATTCTGGTAGAAATTTATATAATTACCTACATGAGTGACGGGAATTAAGAAATATCTACCCTCCTTTCCACTCATGGACCAAATATAATAGGTATAATTCAAAATCACAAATTCTAGAGTCAGACAGGTAAGAAGCTCAAACTAGTTTCCACAATTAATAACTCACGTTATAAGATCCCAGAGTACCTATATATAAGTAATAAGAGATCATTTTAATTTGTACTAAAAACATCAAGAATCTAATAAATCATCGTAAGTAGAAAATAAATATACAATTTAGACAAAGGGAAATAAAAATAGAATACCAACCTATGGGAAAATATCCAAATTTGGTAATAATCAAAGGACATTAATCTTAAAACATAATGTTATGCCTAGCAAATTAGTTTATTTTGTAAATGACATTATATGCTGCAGATAACTTACATCACTCATACAATGCTGATAACAATATAAACTGCCCTCCCCTAAGTGTATATATGTATATGAATATGTATAAATAGAGATATTAAAATGCTTATAACTTTTGGCCTAGTAATACCAGTTCTAAGAAGGTATCTTTCTTGAGATTTAATAAGCAAAGAGGCACTTGGTATTAAAAGCAGAAATACTACTGTTTAATATAAATGGTAAAACTCTGTTTTCTTTCCTGATCATGCCCAGAATTTTACTGGCTTTTAGGATTATGAAGGCAACTTTAGGCTTGTTATTCCCAAAATAGTCTACAATTATTCCTAGGTCCTTAGATCACATAGAACTTTGTGTTTACTGACTTTAAACTAGTTCCCATCTATAGCAAAGGATTATAACTTATGATGACATAATTTTCTCATATGTGGCACACTCCCACACCCAGAGTTGTCAATAATTCTCTGCATTATGGCTGAGAGTAACTCCATCCCTTTCCTACTCAAAAAATCATTTCGTGATTCGAGAGAGTTTTTATAGGCATTGCGCTGATTCAATTCTAACATAAAAGAAGCAATCCTCACACTTTGATAGAGTATTATAAGAAACAAATTACAATACACATAACATTGATTGTCACACATCAGCTTGTCATGGCACCATGTACAGGAAGCTCCTTTGATCTAAATCAGCAGCAATTGTAAGAATATCTTGACAACATCTGTCACTGGAAGCCAAAAACTCTGTACGTTGAATTTTCTTGACCTACTATTACTATTATAACAAAAATAATATATGGCATTTATTAGATGATTACTCTTTGTCAGGCCCTGTGTTAGTTTACATACTTTATCTTATTTAACACTTACAATAGCTCTGTAGGTGACCACCATTTTAATCTTTATTTTATAGAGAGGAAAATGGTGCTTAGAGAGCATAAGTAATTGCCCAAAATACAGTAAGTGATAAAATCAAACACAAATATAGGGCTATCTAATGTTCTCATAACCAGTGCTTTTTTTTTTTTTTTTTTTTTTTTTAACCACAGGACATTTCTTCAGATATTGAGAATTATTTGCCTAAGAAGTCTTCTATATGGAAAGTAATCTCCTTCTCCCTCGAGATTCCAAATTGCCCTTCCTAGTGGCACCACGACTACTTTGGAGTTATTACGAGTTTGTGCAGAGAAAGTCTATACACGAAAAAACTGTATGTGTGTAAGTGCGTTTGTGTACTTTTTAAATACAAATAAATCTAAATCTACATTATGTCCTTCAAATGTCTTTGTTTGCTTGAGAATCTACCCAGGAAATGTTTCTATATCATCATATATATTGGGTAATCACTCTCTCAATAGACAGTTAAGTTGTCTACAGGCATTTGCTCTTACAGACAATATTATCATGAATAGTCTGCAAACATCTTTGCCAACAGTGTGTGAGACTTTCTAGAGACAGCATCCCTGAGTCAACAGGTATGAATATTTTTTTCTTTTTGAGAGATAAGGTCAAATTACTTCAAAGATATTGTAATAATTTACATATACACCAACACTATATGGCAATAAAATGCCTGTTTTTCCCACAACCTCATCAATACCAAATATTAACAGAAATTTTTATTTTGGCTAAAATGAAGAGTAGAAATGTTACATTGTTGTTTATACTTCCATTTCTTTAATTATTTGTATAGACCAGGCACTTTACCATATGTTTCAAAGTTTATTTATTTTTGAGCTACATGCAAATATCCTTTTGCCTACAAAGCTGCTTGCTCCTTGCTTGATTAATAAATGCTTTTTATATATTAAAATCAATATTCACCTAAAATATGTTATAAACTACCATTTTTGTCATGCAGATTTTTAAAAATATTTCACATAATCAAATTTCATTATTTGTTGTATTGTATACTTTAGTGTGTTTACTGTATAGAGGTATTCTCACTAGAATTAGAGAAAAAATATTCTTTCTTACAGATTTTACCACTAATATTTTACATTTAAAAATTTATTTCGAGACTTCCGGGTAAGATGGCGGAAGAGTAAGACGCGGAGATCACCTTCCTCCCCACGGATACACCAGAAATACAGCTACACGTGGAACAACTCCTACAGAACACCTACTGAACGCTGGCAGAAGACCCCAGACCTCCCAAAAGGCAAGAAACCCCCCACATACCTGGGTAGGGCAAAGCGGAGAGATCCCCACACAGAGGATCGGTGCCGAGCGGCACTCACCAGCCCGAGAGGCTTGTCTGCTCGCCCGCCGGGGCGCGCAGCGCTGGAAGCTGAGGCTCGGGCTTCGGTCAGAGCGCAGGGAGAGGACTGGGGCTGGCGGCGAGAACTCAGCGTGAAGGGGGCAAATGTGCCACAGCTAGCCGGGAGGGAGTCCGGGAAAACTCTGGAGCTGCCGAAGAGGCAAGAGACTTTTTTTTCCCTCTTGGTTTCCTGGTGCGCGAGGAGAGGGGATTAAGAGCGCTGCTTAAAGGGGCTCCACAGACGGGCGCGAGTCGCGACTGAAAGCGTGGAGCCCAGTGACGGGCGTGGGACGCTGGGGCTGCTGCTGCTGCCGCCAAGAAGCCTGTGTGCGAGCGCAGGTCACTGTCCACACCGCCCTTCCGGGAGCCTGTGCAGCCCGCCACTGCCGGGGTCCCGGGATCCAGGGGCGGCTTCCCTGGGAGAACGCACGGCGCGCCTCGGGCTGGTGCAACGTCACGCCGACCTCTGCCGCTGCAGGCTCGCCCCGCACTCCATGCCCCGCCCTCCCGCCCGGCCTGAGTGAGCCAGAGTCCCCGAAGCGGCTGCTCCTTTAATCCTGTCCTGTCTGAGCGAAGAACAGACGCCCTCCGGCGACCTACACGCAGAGGCGGGGCCAAATCCAAAGCTGAGACCCAGGAGCTGTGAGAACAAAGAAGAGAAAGGGAAACCTCTCCCAGCAGCCTCAGAAGCAGCGGATTAAAGCTCCACAATCAACTTGATGTACCCTGCATCTGTGGAATACATGAATAGACAACACATCATCCCAAATTGAGGAGCCCGGAGTCAGTGCTGTGCCTCTGAGGTGGGAGAGCCAACTTCAGGACACTGGTCCACAAGAGACCTCCCAGCTCCACATAATATCAAACGGCGAAAATCTTCCAGAGATCTCCATCTCAACACCAGCACCCAGCTTCACTCAACGACCAGCAAGCTACAGTGCTGGACACCCTAAGCCAAACAACTAGCAAGACAGGAACACAACGCCACCCATTAGCAGAGAGGTGGCCTAAAATCATAAAAAGTCCGCAGACACCCCAAAACACACCACCAGACGTGGACCTGCCCACCAGAAAGACAAGATCCAGCCTCATCCACCAGAACACAGGCACTAGTCCCCTCCACCAGGAAGCCTACACAACCCACTAAACCAACCTTAGCCACTGGGGACAGACACCAAAAACAATGGGAACTACGAACCGGCAGCCTGCAAAAAGGAGACCCCAAACACAGTAACATAAGCAAAGTGAGAAGACAGAAAAACACACAGCAGGAGAAGGAGCAAGATAAAAACCCACCAGACCTAACAAATGAAGAGGTAATAGGCAGTCTACCTGAAAAAGAATTCAGAATAATGATGGTAAAGATGATCCAAGATTCTATTTCCCAGATCCAAAATCTTGGAAATAGAATAGACAAAATGCAAGAAACAGTTAACAAGGACCTAGAAGAACTAAAGATGAATCAAGCATCGATTAAAAACACAATACATGAAATAAAAAATACTCTAGACGGGATCAATAGCAGAATAACTGAGGCAGAAGAATGGATAAGTGAGGTGGAAGATAAAATAGTGGAAATAACTGCTGCAGAGCAAAATAAAGAAAAAAGAATGAAAAGAACAGAGGACAGTCTCAGAGACCTCTGGGACAACATTAAACGCACCAACATTCGAATTATAGGGGTTCCAGAAGAAGAAGAGAAAAAGAAAGGGACTGAGAGAATATTTGAAGAGATTATAGTTGAAAACTTCCCTAATATGGGAAAGGAAATAGTTAATCAAGTCCAGGAGGCACAGAGAGTCCCATACAGAATAAATCCAAGGAGAAATACGCCAAGACACATATTAATCAAACTGTCAAAAATTAAACACAAAGAAATCCTATTAAAAGCAGCAAGGCAAAAACAACAAATAACACACAAGGGAATCCCCATCAGGATAACAGCTGATCTCTCAGCAGAAACTCTACAAGCCAGAAGGGAGTGGCAGGACATAATTAAAGTGATGAAGGAGAGAAACCTGCAACCAAGATTACTCTACCCAGCAAGGATCTCATTCAGATTTGATGGAGAAATTAAAACGTTTACAGACAAGCAAAAGCTGAGAGAGTTCAGCACCACCAAACCAGCTTTACAACAAATGCTAAAGGAACTTCTCTAGGCAAGAAACACAACAGAAGGAAAAGACCTACAATAACGAACGCAAAACAATTAAGAAAATGGGAATAGGAACATACATATCGATAATTACCTTAAATGTAAATGGACTAAATGCTCCCACCAAAAGACACAGATTGGCTGAATGGATACAAAAACAAGACCCAGATATATGCTGTCTACAAGAGACCCACTTCAGACCTAGAGACACATACAGACTGAAAGTAAGGGGATGGAAAAAGATATTCCATGCAAATGGAAACCAAAAGAAAGCTGGAGTAGCAATTCTCATATCAGACAAAATAGACTTTAAAATAAAGACTACTAGAAGAGACAAAGAAGGACACTACATAATGATCAAGGGATCGATCCAAGAAGAAGATATAACAATTGTAAATATTTATGCACCAAACATAGGAGCACCTCGATACATAAGGCAAATACTAACAGCCATAAAAGGAGAAATCAACAGTAACACAATTATAGTAGGGGACTTTAACACCCCACTTTCACCAATGGACAGATCATCCAAAATGAAAATAAATAAGGAAACACAAGCTTTAAATGATACATTAAACAAGATGGACTTAATTGATATTTATAGGACATTCCACCCAAAAACAACAGAATACACATTTTTCTCAAGTGCTCATGGAACATTCTCCAGGATAGATCATATCTTGGGTCACAAATCAAGCCTTGGTAAATTTAAGAAAATTGAAATTGTATCAAGTATCTTTTCTGACCACAATGCTATGAGACTAGATATCAATTACAGAAAAAGAGCTGTAAAAAATACAAACACATGGAGGCTAAAAATACACTACTTAATAACGAAGTGATAACTGAAGAAATCAAAGGGGAAATTAAAAAATACCTAGAAACAAATGACAATGGAGACACGACGACCCAAAACCTATGGGATGCAGCAAAAGCAGTTCTAAGAGGGAAGTTTATAGCAATACAATCCCACCTTAAGAAACAGGAAACATCTCGAATAAACAACCTAACCTTGCACCTAAAGCAATTAGAGAAAGAAGAACAAAAACATCCCAAAGTTAGCAGAAGGAAAGAAATCATAAAAATCAGATCAGAAATAAATGAAAAAGAAATGAAGGAAACGATAGCAGAGATCAATAAAACTAAAAGGTGGTTCTTTGAGAAGATAAACAAAACTGATAAACCATTAGCCAGACTCATCAAGAAAAGAAGGGAGAAGACTCAAATCAATAGAATTAGAAATGAAAAAGGAGAAGTAACAACTGACACTGCAGAAATACAAAAGATCATGAGAGATTACTATAAGCAACTCTATGCCCATAAAATGGACAACCTGGAAGAGATGGACAAATTCTTAGAAATGCACAACCTGCCAAGACTGACTCAGGAAGAAATAGAAAATATGAATAGACCAATCACAAGCACTGAAATTGAAACTGTGATTAAAAATCTTCCATCAAACAAAAGCCCAGGACCAGATGGCTTCACAGGCGAATTCTATCAAACATTTAGAGAAGAGCTAACACCCATCCTTCTCAAACTCTTCCAAACAATATCAGAGGAAGGAACACTCCCAAACTCATTCTACGAGGCCACCATCACCTTGATACCAAAACCAGGCAAGGATGTCACAAAGAAAGAAAACTACAGGCCAATATCACTGATGAACATAGATGCAAAAATCCTCAACAAAATACTAGCAAACAGAATCCAACAGCACATTAAAAGGATCATACACCATGATCAAGTGGGGTTTATTCCAGGAATGCAAGGATTCTTCAATATACGCAAATCAATCAATGTGATACACCATATTAACAAGTTGAAGGAGAAAAACCATATGATCATCTCAATAGATGCAGAGAAACCTTTCGACAAAATTCAACACCCATTTATGATAAAAACCCTGCAGAAAGTAGGCATAGAGGGAACTTTCCTCAACATAATAAAGGCCATATATGACAAACCCACAGCCAACATTGTCCTCAATGGTGAAAAACTGAAACCATTTCCTCTAAGATCAGGAACAAGACAAGGCTGCCCACTCTCACCACTCTTATTCAACATAGTTTTGGAAGTTTTAGCCACAGCAATCAGAGAAGAAAATGAAATAAAAGGAATCCAAATTGGAAAAGAAGAAGTAAAGCTGTCACTGTTTGCAGATGACATGATACTATACATAGAGAATCCTAAAGATGCTACCAAAAATCTAGTAGAGCTAATCAATGAATTTGGTAAAGTAGCAGGATACAAAATTAATGTACAGAAATCTCTGGCATTCCTGTACACTAATGATGAAAAATCTGAAAATGAAATCAAGAAAACACTCCCATTTACCATTGCAACAAAAAGAATAAAATATCTAGGAATAAACCTACCTAAGGAGACAAAAGACCTGTATGCAGAAAATTATAAGACACTGATGAAAGAAATTAAAGATGATACAAATAGATGGAGAGATATACCATGCTCCTGGATTGGAAGAATCAATATTGTGAAAATGACTCTACTACCCAAAGCAATCTACAGATTCAATGCAATCCCTATCAAACTACCACTGGCATTTTTCACAGAACTAGAACAAAAAATTTCAAAATTTGTTTGGAAAAACAAAAGACCCCGAATAGCCAAAGCAATCTTGAGAACGAAAAACGGAGCTGGAGGAATCAGGCTCCCTGACTTCAGACTATACTACAAAGCTACAGTAATCAAGACAGTGTGGTACTGGCATAAAAACAGAAAGATAGATCAGTGGATCAGGATAGAAAGCCCAGAGATAAACCCACGCACATATGGCCAACTTATCTTTGATAAAGGAGGCAGGAAAGTACAGTGGAGAAAGGACAGCCTCTTCAATAAGTGGTGCTGGGAAAACTGGACAGGGACATGTAAAAGTTTGAGATTAGATCATTCCCTAACACCATACACAAAAATAAGCTCAAAATGGATTAAAGACTTAAATGTAAGGCCAGAAACTATCAAACTCTTAGAGGAAAACATAGGTAGAACACTCTATGACATAAATCACAGCAAGATCCTTTTGGACCCACCTCCTAGAGAAATGGAAATAAAAACAAAGATAAACAAATGGGACCTAATGAAACTTCAAAGCTTTTGCACAGCAAAGGAAACCATAAACAAGACCAAAAGACAACCCTCAGAATGGGAGAAAATATTTGCAAATGAAGCAACTGACAAAGGATTAATCTCCAAAATTTATAAACAGCTCATGCAGCTCAATAGCAAAAAAACAAACAACCCAATCCAAAAATGGGCAGAAGACTTAAATAGGCATTTCTCCAAAGAAGATATACAGACTGCCAACAAACACATGAAAGAATGCTCAACATCATTAATCATTAGAGAAATGCAAGTCAAAACTACAATGAGATATCATCTCACACCAGTCAGAATGGCCATCATCAAGAAATCTAGAAACAATAAATGCTGGAGAGGGTGTGGAGAAAAGGGAACACTCTTGCACTGCTGGTGGGAATGTGAATTGGTACAGCCACTATGGAGAACGGTATGGAGGTTCCTTAAAAAACTACAAATAGAACTACCATATGACCCAGCAATCCCACTACTGGGCATATACCCTGAGAAAACCATAATTCAAAAAGAGACATGTACCAAAATGTTCATCGCAGCTCTATTCACAATAGCCCGGAGCTGGAAACAACCTAAGTGTCCATCATTGGATGAATGGATAAAGAAGATGTGGCACATATATACAATGGAATATTACTCAGCCATAGAAACAAATGAAACTGAGCTATTTGTAATGAGGTGGATAGACCTAGAGTCTGTCATACAGAGTGAAGTAAGTCAGAAGGAGAAAGAGAAATACCGTATGCTAACACATATATACGGAATTAAAAAAAAAAATGTCATGAAGAACCTAGGGGTAAAACGGGAATAAAGACACAGACCTACTTGAGAATGGACTTGAGGATATGGGGAGGGGGAAGGGTAAGCTGTGACAAAGCGAAAGAGAGGCATGGACATATGTACACTACCAAACGTAGGGTAGATAGATAGTGGGAAGCAGCCGCAGAGCACAGGGAGATCAGCTCGGTGCTTTGTGACCGCCTGGAGGGGTGGGATGGGGAGGGTGGGAGGGAGGGAGATGCATGAGGGAAGGGATGTGGGAACAGATGTATATGTATGACTGATTCACTTTGTTATAAAGCAGAAACTAATAAAAAGAAAAAAAAATTATTTCATCTGAGATAAACAACAAGGTCTTACTGTATAGCACAAAGAACTATATTCAATATCTTATGATAAACCATAATGGAAAAGAATATTAAAAAAAGAATATATATATGTGTAACTGAATCACTTTGTGAATATAGCAGAAATTAACACAACTTTGTAAATCAACTACACTTTGGTAAAATGTGTAGTTCCCAGCCTCAAAGCCTATGTCTGTTTGAGAGTTTACAAGTCCCCCCGGTGCTCTCTTCATGGTTACTGAGGCTCTGTCACTCACACATTTGAGCAAACCTAGTGTGAATCCATGTACCCATGGATCCTGTCAGCACTTTTTTAAATTATTATGAAATTCTTAATTTGTCCAAAACCCATTTCTTCCATTTTTTCCTTTTATTAGTCAAAACCTGCATTTAAAAAATGAGACTGTTGGGCTTCCCTGGTGGCGCAGTGGTTGAGAGTCCGCCTGCCGATGCAGGGGACACGGGTTCGTGCCCCGATCCCGGAAGATCCCACATGCCGCAGAGCGGCTGGGCCCGCGAGCCATGGCCGCGGAGCCTGTGTGTCCGGAGCCTGTGCTCTGCAACGGGAGAGGCCACAGCAGTGAGAGGCCCGCGTACAGCAAAAAAAAAAAAAAAAAAAAAAAAAAAAAAAAAAGAGACTGTTTGGTTAAAAAAAAATTTCATCTGGAATATATTTTGTCATGATATATGAAGTAGGGATGCAGTTGTAATTTTTTTTCCCTGATTGAATACTGGCCTGTTGTCTACACACGTTTATTGAATAAAACATCTTTTAGCAATCATTTGATATAGTCTCCACATAAAGAAAAAAGAGCTGTGTGTGTGTGAGTGTATTCAGGAATACATTTGGACTTTGTTTTATCTTATTGATCTATCATGTACCATTTTTTAAGAATTACTGTGGTTTTATAGTGTGTTTTAAAATCTGGTGTTATCTATTACTCCCAGAATATACATATACATATGTACACATTTATATATAGGTATTTATGTATATGTTATATATATACACACACACAAACAATAAATAAACATATATAACTATAGACATTTAGAGTACATATATATTTATGTATGTATATTTATTTATAATTCAGCTGTTTAATAAGATTCCAAAGGTTGTGCAACCAGCATCACTATCTCTAATTCCAGAACATTTTCATCACCACCTCCCAAAACCACTCATTACTAACCCTTAGTAACCACTACTAGTAGGTTTCCCCATTCTTGACATTTCATATAAATGGAATTGTATAATATTTTGTGTGTGTGTGAGTTTGTCTTGTTCTTTTCACTTAACATAATGTTGTCATGATTTATCTATCTTATAGCATGTATCAGGACTTCATTTTTTATGTTTGAATAATATTCTATTGTATAGATCTACCTCATTTTGTTTATCCATTCCTCAGTTGATGGAATTGTGTCCACTTTTTGTCTATTATGAATAATGCTGCTATGAACATTGGTATACTAGTTTTTTGTATGAAAATATATTTTAAATTCTCTTAGGTATATACTTAGAAGTAGAATTGTTGGATCATATGGTTAATCTATGTTTAACTTTTTGAGAAACTGCAAAAATTTTTCCCAAAGCAGTTGTGATAATTTATATTTTATCCAGTAATGTATATGAGGTTTCAATTTCTCAGTGTCCTGGCCAATACTTGTTTCTGTGTCTCTTTCTTATGATACCCACATAGGATGTGTTAAATCTTATTTTACTGTCATTCTAAATTGCATTTCCCATTTATGTATCTTCTTTATGAAAGCACCTATTCAAATCTTTGTCCATTTGTAATTGGGTTATATCATATTATTGTTGCAGTGTTAGAGTTCTTTTTATAGTCTGGATACTAGACCCTTAACAGATACATGATTTGCAAATATTATCTCCCATTCTGTTGGCTGTCTCTTCAATTTCTTGATATTGTCCTTTGAAGCACAAAGATTTTCAATTTTGATAAGTCCAATTGTTTTTTCCTTTTCTTAGTTGTGCTTTTAGTATGGTATCTAAAAGTCCATTGCTTAATCCAAGGTCATGAAGATGTAAAACTATATTTTCTTCTAAGGATTTTATAATTTTAGCTCTTAGATTTAGGCCATTGATCATTTTGAGTATATTTTTGTATATTGTGTTAGGTAGGCGTCCAACTTCATCCTCTTTCATATGAATTTCCAGATGACCCAGCACCATCTGTGGAGAGACCATTCTTTTCATATTGAATAGTCTTAGTACTCTTGTCAAAATCAGTTGACTATAAATGTGTGGATTTATATCTGGACTCTTAGTTCTACATATCTGTTTTTATTCCAGTACCATACATTTTTAATTACTGCAGCTTTGTAAAAAGTTGTAGTAAGTTTTGAAGTCAAGAAGAATGGGTCCTCCAACACATCTCTTTTTTTTTAATAATGCTTCTTTTTTTTAATTTTATTTAACTATTATTTATTTATTTATTTATTTATTTATTTATTAGCCATGCCATGTGGCTTGTGGGATCTTAGTTCCCCAACCAGGGATCAAACCCAGGCCCTCAGCAGTGAAAGCACAGGATTTTATTTGGTTCCCAAATGTCTCAGTGTTTGCCTACAATATAAATACTATAATTTTCTTTTAAATTTTTCAGTGAGGTTTCTATTAACATGTATATTATATTAATAATAGCACAGTATATTTTTAAAGTGTCTGTACATATTTTTGAAATTTTTATGACTGAAAACTGAGACACCAAGATAATATTAAATGCAATTTAAGTTTAGCTTCTAAAATGATTTGGCATATCATAGCATACAACTTTTCTTTTAATTAAAAAAAAATTCCAAGGAATCCTATGAATAAATTCATAGAGTAACAAAAGCTTGAAACACAGAAATATCTAGAGAGTTTCTTTCATTACTGTAAAGAAAACAAAGACAGCTAGGAAAGATCAGGGAGCAACCAGGAAGAAAACAGATTTGATAATAAGATTTAAGATGAAATAAAGATTTTCTGCCCTGAATTTATAATGATGTGCTCCTCTTCAATAGCTATAGGAAACAATGTTATCTTTTTCCCTATGACATCATTTCTATGTTTTCTACATCTTTTCTGGTTGTAGTAACATTAGTCCGATGGATTTTCACGTAACAAAAGCCAAAATTTATATGAACTCTTTCAAGAAAACCAGTTACATGTTTTTGAATTTTGCAGAAAAGTACTCTATAAAAATTAAGTGGTAAGAAAAAGTGCAGGAGTCTTTAAGAATCCTAACATTTGAGAGTAAATCCCATGTTACGAGGTGGAGAATTCTAGTGCAGGCTGCCCAAAATAATTAGGAGGTTGAAAAATGTCCTAAGAAAAACTATAGCAATATCAAACTTTTGTTTGAGTAACTAAAAGTTGAAGGCTGCAGGAAATATAGATAAAAATATCTCAAGTGTTATGAAGGTAATGTAATATCTACAAAGTTGAAAAGATTAGAATATTAAAATATATTCAAGAAGCTATCAGAAAGCTGCCAATAGACGTCAGGTAGAGTTCATGCCAAAAAAAGCAAAAGATTAAAAACTAACAGTGAGCAGAATAATATTTTTAAAATACTAATTACCTTTAAAAAGTAGATTTTATTGTAGATTTTGTTTTATCTTGTAATAATTTTTGGTACTTTCCAAATTTTCTGCATATAATTATAATATTAAAATAGATTTAAATATAAAATTATTTTTGAAAAAGTAACAGACTTTACATGTTAGTTTTGATAGTATGTTCTTTTTCCCATGGTATTTCATATATTTTTCAATTATAAATTATTAATAGCACATCCTTATAAATATAAATACAACAGTTCACAAAATCCAAAGGCTTTGTTGAGGAAGGAGGGAATATGTTATTGATAAATTTGCCAAAAGAGGCAAAGAGAAAATATTGATAATATTCTATTTCTTAAGTAGGGAGGTAGCTATACCATTTTAGTATTATTCTTTATACTGCATATATAACATGTTTATGTGTTAAATATTTCATTATAAAAAATGTAAACTGTTATGTCTTTATGGAAGTTACTGTTTCTCCCTTATACAAGTTCCAAAGTTGACAGCATGCTTAAGCAGAGACATTTAAAAATCAGGGAACTGCCAGCTCCTCAGCCTAGTGAATTCTGAGGCTTACAGTAATATTACTGGTTGGTAACTTAAAGATCTGTTTAATAACAACTTCCTATCCTGAACAACTTTAATAAAAGTGATAATAGTGAATGCTGTCACATGGGGATAGTACAACTGAAGATTTCCGAGATACTGCAATTTATTAAAATTTTCTTTCATCTTTAATGTATGCACACACACACACACACGCAGGGCTAACAATGTAGAAGGAGACTGAGGAAAAATCATGTGGTAGAAGTGAAGATTTATTTTATAGTATTTCATAGCAAGAAAGAGTACAAGATGAGAGGGGTAGGAGGGCATTGTTTCATCTTTAAACCTTAAAAAATATAATCTGTGAATCAATTGCCAAAGTATAAATAGAATAAGTATAAATTCATTTTGTTCCAAAATCACTGCCTTTTATCCCCTTCTATGATACTCCTCTCATTCTGTCCTCAGTTTTTGTTATTTGGTAATATATACTAGCTTACTACTGGACCTTAATTACTCATTACTGGAGATCAAACTTCATGAAACTATGTAGTTTCTTTAACACCAAAAACATTACCTTGCACATAGCTGGCAGGCCATAATTTACAATCAATTTAAATTAAAATTGCTATTGTAACCTTTTTTTTTTTTTTTTTTTTTTCTTTTTGCGGTATGCGGGCCTCTCACTGTTGTGGCCTCTCCCGTTGCGGAGCACAGGCTCCGGATGCGCAGGCCCAGCGGCCATGGCTCACGGGCCCAGCCGCTCCGCGGCATATGGGATCCTCCCAGACCGGGGCACGAACCCGTATCCCCTGCATCGGCAGGCGGACTCTCAACCACTGCGCCACCAGGGAGGCCCGATTGTAACCTTTTTAAAGTAGTTTATTGTTAAACTAAAATATATTTTTCATGTATTTGAGTGCATGTTTATTTACATATATTTTGAGTTAATAACATTATCTAAAAGTTGGCCCTTTCAAACATTACATTTTACCACTATTCATTCATTCAAAAAAAAATTAATGGCCATTTTTATGTTCTAGGCACTAATCTAAGCAATAATTTCAAGGATTAAAAAGTCAGAGTACCTGCACTTGATGAAATTGTTTCTAAATACACATGATACACAATATTTTAATATGCAATCTTTACTTATTACATTCAATAAAAACAAATTTACTCTCTAGTCAATAGCAGTATTCTCAATGGTCACAAATTAAAGCCCAATTTATGCGACTATAATAAAATACCTCATTAATGTTTGTCTCATTATTTTAGGCAATAAAGGTGACTTAAATTTTCACTTATCTACCACATCATTTTCCTTGGTCTCCTACATCTTCTACATTTTCAGCCCTGTGGGGGATGTTTGTGTGGATGTGTGTGTGTGTGTGTGTGTGTGTGTGTGTGTGTGTGTTGGAAGGTACAGGGAATGCTTTTTCCTCACTCCCTGCAAAAGCGTTTTGTCTAATTTTATCAGTCATTTATTATATTTCATGTTGTCTGTTAATTTATTGAATACATGTCCATAACCTCACTACACTCTGTTTTTTGCAGGAAGGTTAAATATTTTATAAAACTCAGATTTTCCTATGGTTTTATTCAACAAAGTATGGATTCAATAAATTTTCATAAATGAACTCAAAGTTTATAATTATTTAGTCAGTAGTCCTAAAATATATTATTATTTAAATATCAATACAACGCTGCTCAGAGACCTCACGTTTTAAAAATATCAGTATAGTGAGGGTGGATTTTATTGTTTGGCATTGATATCTATTCTGCAAATTTTGTTTCTAGTGGGAAATGTAGCAACAGAGAAAATAAAAGAAAATGTACCCCAATTACTTGGGACAAATTTTCAACTACTTATTTTGGAAATGAATCACAATAAAAACATAATCAGGCTTAATGAAATTAGTAGGTAGAGCAAATAAATTTCCTAATTTTTATTAATATCAGTGGGAATTATATATGCTTATCAGATGTTGTTTAACAGGTGAAAAACACTACAAGGCTTATATAAATTAATTTAAAAAACACTGTTGTTAAAATAGACATTATGAAATGTTAAGAATATATACAGTTTTGAAAAATAGGAAGCACAATTACTAAATAAAGATATAGAAAATTTCACCCTAAACTGAAAACTATAAAGAGCAATTGTTTTTTTACATTTCAACTTAGCATTTTTTACAAATTACAATACCCAGTGCTAATAAAGATAAAGTAGAATAGACAATCTCTTACACTTCTGTTGGAAGTACTCATTAGGTACAAACATTTTGCAAAGCTACTTTTATAAGTTTTGTCTCAATGATTCATTTTGTGAGAAAAGAGGCCATTTTGGAAACTCTTCAGGGTGGAGAAGCCCATGTCCCACCATCCTCCATTTCTTCCTAGGACATGAAAGGGTCTCCTTAATCCAGTTCAGTCCAATAGCTCCTTTCCTTCCAGATATTTACCTTGCTTCCTCCTCTAAAATTTTCCAACACGAATCTGGTCCATCCCAATGATGAGATTTCCCCTTCAATCCCAAACTTCACTAAATAACTATTGTTAAAATAAACATGGAGGCTGTTAGACTGAAGTGGCTCTGTTGCTTTGATGGGCTATCAAATCAAAACCCAAACCTGTAAATGACTCAAGGTGAAGAAATAGAAACCTAAGTACAACCACACAAACAGCCAACTTGGTTTCAAGCTACAGCCAGTCAAATGATTGCCTTTATTTGCACCTTATTTGTTTGTCTTTCCCTAGCTCTTGTCCAGTGGAGTGCTCCCAACCACTTCTGTTCTGGCGCTGTCTGACTGGAACTGATTTTTGCTCAAATAAACTCTTATAAATTTTAATATGCCTCAGTTTATCTTTTAACAATATAAGTAGAGGTAGATATACATTTTTCACACATTCTAATGGTATATATATATGAATACATATGTGTATGTGTTTGTACATATACATACATATATATATATGCATATATATATATATATATATATATATATATATATATATATATATATATATATTTAATCCCGTTCCAACTCTGTTCCCTCATGAAGCTCTTGCAGGCACTAAGTCTGCTGGCTGCCATCTGTTTTTTTGTGTCAAACCAATCTTGTTCCAAGAACCATCCCCCTCCTCGCCTCCAAAGCGGAAGAGGCAGAGACTGCTTAGGATGGGTGGTTGTTCTCTCACTTTTTCTCAAGAGAAATCACCTTCATTGTTTATCAGTCGAAGCTAAAAACATCTTTATGGCCTTCCTCATGTGGTTCCTGTGAGGATGAGTCGGGCCACTGTGTGAGGGGATTGATAGAAAAGTGATGGACTTCGACAAGACTCGGGACAAATCCCGTAACCTCTTACAGCCTTTGGTTCTTCTCTACAAAAATGAGGATAACGAGACTCACCTCATAAGATTGTTTTGAAGAATTAATGAAATGAATTATATGAAAGTTTTATGTAACCTATGAAGTAGCGTGGTAAAGTCTGTTATTATTAAGTGAGAATGGGATATATATGTAAAATGATGCACAAATATAGACGGTTAGGATAAAGCTCCAATTTAGTGCTAGAATTTGCATTTTACCCCAAATACTCTCTGCTTTAACTAGTTTTTCTGATCTCTTTTTAATCTGTCATTGTGTAGCTACTGAAGGAACAGTAAAAGAATCTTTCCTGCCTTATGTGTTTCTAGCTGGGTTAGATCTTATCTGGATGGAGATTAGATTATCATCTAATCTCAGATGTTAGAATGATTCATACTATCAATGCTGAAACAATTTAGAAAGGGAAGAAACAAGTAGGTGGGAACAATAGGGATAGATTGCGGGGGAGGTGACACTCCAGCGAGGCCTTGAACATTGGAAATAACTTTAAGAAGCAAGCATTCCAAGCCAGAAGTAGAGTATGAAAATAAGTATAGAAAACTCATTTTAAAGGTAAGTTCCTTCAGCATGCAAGAAAAGAATGAAACCGGGTTGTAGTAATACATGTTGGTATAAAGCAGTGGACAAGAAACTCAGCACTGCACTGGGGCATACCTTCCCTAGAGAGGATGTCATTGAAACAGGCTTAAACGTATGGCCATAATGACCTCATAGTCTAAAGCTGCTTGCTGGTTTCCAGCTTTGCTCTTCTTATGCTATCTCTTACTCACTGCAGTCTATCTGTCTCAAATAGCTGGCTTCATCTACTTGGAAATCTTCATAACGGATCTAACCATTTGTCTCCTAACAGACTTGCATCCTCCATTTCATTGAGAATTATAGTGATCTTAGAAGTATGTTTTCATGCTCCTCAAATCTCTATAATTAGAAAAAATTTCTTAAAAGATGCTATGGTTTTTATGTACGTTTGTTAACTGCATATTTTCTTTACTCTCAACATGTATCTACTGGTATTATATAAAAATGTAAATATCATAAAATTAAGTTCTTTAGCAAAAACCACATATCAGTAATGTCATAACCATTACAGAACCATTAAAATGTGCTCATGCTAAGACTCTATATTATCATTTATTATTTCAATACCCCTTTGCATATATATATATATATATTTTTTCATTTTATAGTAGAAGAAAGTATTATGTACAAAGACTAAGTTACTTTCCTCAAGTCACAGAGCTCATCAATGGTGGAGATGTGATTGAAAAGTTTATATTATTCAAACTTAATCAAATGAATTTTAAAGAATGGATGAGATGAGTAGCTTTTTGGATTTCCAAATTACAAACGGTGCTACAATACCCCAGCCTTAATTCAAAAAGCGTATACTGGTTCTGTGCCTATCAATGTAGGAAGCCAGTGGGAGGGGAGGGAAAAACATGTTATTAAGCGCAGACCTCTTTCTGTATTCTTATAGTGTGTGTAGTTTCAGTCAGCTAAAAGTAGACAGTCACAATCTTCAAATTTCTCCGTTTACTGGACACAGAAGTGTGTTTTCTTATATAAATTATAAACATTAAAAATCTTATGGTTCACAAAATCACAAAAGAAAATCTAAGAGCGAATTCAGAAAAAGAAAGCATTTGCAATTTTTTTCAGAACATTGACTCTACTACATTACTGCAAGTGAATTAAATATGTGCATCTGCTCTGATAAACAATTTTTATTCATAGAAATTCTTCCCTCCATCATTAAATAAATGTTCTTCAAATACTTTAAACTTTTTAGTTTGAAAATATGCTAATTAACTGCATAGTGCCAGGCTCCAAACTGCCATCCTGTCTAGTGCTCCGTCTGGAACATATGTATATAAGCTTTTATGATATTTTGCAGGCCTTATATCAGAAACGAGAATGGCAAAAGGCATAATCATAATATGCGTACAACAAATCAGATTTGCCATATAAGATAGGAAGAAAAGGAGTTCCTTTAGAAGGTTGTGGTCAGTGTATACGTTGAGATCTTTCAATATATATGAGATCTTAGAAATCACAGGCAAGTCAGACAAGAAGAAAAGAAGTCTTTACAAGGTGTCCAAGTAATAAATAATTTACAAAGCAATTTAGAAACCTCAGCAGTCACCACTTACAAGGCTGTGGTAGGGAACGGAGTCTATATTTGTAGAGAACAGTAGAAACAATACAAGGAGTAACCTGTCAGTTTTTTCTATAGTGTCAATATCTCAGACTGGCTGCTTTCACTGGTGCTCCTGTGGAAACAATTTCCAAAAGTATACTATTGAGAGACATGCTGCATGGATTAAATGATTTACTTTAATCCCCTAACTGCATGTTGAAAGACCCACAGCCCAAAAGGAATGCTAGATAGCCTGAGGACAAAGCAACTATAATAACAGTGTGATTTTGGGCTTCCCTGGTGGCGCAGTGGTTCAGAGTCCGCCTGCCAATGCAGGGGACACGGGTTCGTGCCCCGGTCCAGGAAGCTCCCACATGCCGTGGAGTGGCTGGGCCCGTGAGCCATGGCCACTGAGCCTGCGCATCTGGAGCCTGTGCTCCGCAACGGGAGAGGCCACAACAGTGAGAGGGCCGTGTAGAGCAAAAAAAAAAAACAAAAAAAACAAAAACCAAAAACAGTTTGGTTTTGGAATGGTTTATATTTAAGAAAACCCCAGTGCCACATGTTCCATCCCGAACAATGAGTAAAAATGAGAAGTGGCCACAATAGACTTATAATATCTGGCTACCAGGAGGATCATTCACAATATTGAGAGATCTGATTAAACAGATTTATTGGTCAACTTTCCAGTTTGTAAGTCATCAGATAAAATGGTGATTTGATCTTAGAACAGCAATGGGCAGTCTTAACCATTCCCTTTTCATTTGCACCTATGTGATAAAGATCTAGTAAAAATTTCTGAAGTGTCTTATCAAGCTCAAACAGGGTCTTAGCACTAAATAATTAGGTATAAGAAGTACTAATTTCATTAAATCAGAAGGCTATAAAATTAAATTGACTGTAAGCATACAGCAATGGGAAGCTTCAGAGACAAGTGCAGCAGGGAAACACTCCATCTTTAGCCATGGAGTAGGTTTAAAAAAGATGGCTCTCCCAACTTAACTGCTATGTGACTCTGACCTTTTAAATGAGAAGATGAGTTCAGTTTATCTCTGGTCCCTCCCAGCTCTAACAATTCTATAATTATAAACATCAATTATTATTCAGGGTCACAGTACATTGATCTCTGTGAGCTCCTGAGCTGTGTGGAAACGTTTGCCCTTAAATTGAAAGGCACTGAATTTTTGGGATAAAAAACTAAGATGTAAATATAAGGATAAGTTTTCTTTTTGTTTGTTTTTTGCTTTCCTAGTTCAGATTCTATCATTTAGGAAGAGTCACAAACATTTAGAAGGTGGAAGAGACGCAGAAGCTTCACTGCTCCTGCAACAGTAGCAGGTGAATAAATGCTTAGGCTTCACAATATAGGAGGTGCTTTTCTGAGCACTTTGTTCTTTGAATGAAATCCCTTCCTGCTTCAAATTCCTAAAGTCGTTTTTGCTTTTCTGACCAAAGCATGGATAATACAGTGTTTTACATTATTAATACATAGAAGACATCACATCACACATATTCATTGTAAAGTGTGAGGAAACAGAATGAGAAAGGATATCAAAGACACTGAGATAAAGACTATTAAGAATGGCTGTTCCATACTGCCCCCATTTAAATCTCAGTTTTCTCATCTGTAAAATAAAAGAATTTGGTATATTAATCCCTAAGATCCCTAATGCTTCAAAGTACTAAGATTGCATGATTCTAAGTTTATTGTTCAAAATGTCCAATTGTGTTAAATAACAGCAGCAATTTGAAACATGGCTTCTATTCTCAAGGAGTCAATCTTCTTGTGGACAGAAAAACTGGTCAGGGTAATTAGCATGAATGAGTGAGAAAAAAGATTATTCTAACTCTAGGAACTTCTGCGATGCAGAGGAAAATTCCTAGTCGAAGAATTGGGTGATCATGATATTAGGTCTAAGCTGGGCTGTAGAGAATAAGTAGATTTTGATTGGTAGACAAAAGAAGACTTTGGGGTAAAAAGAAAGCAAATGATGGATATTTGAAAGGATATGTGAGATGTGATTGGACTTTAAAAGTGGTACTATATTATAGAGTGTTTAGAGAGGTTGAGACAGAAATTTTCAGGTTTGTTTCCAGGCATGACTGGAAGCCATGAAAGATTTTTTTTAAGCAGATAAGTGATAAGTGTACAAATCAAATGACACATTAAAAAATCAAATATATATCAATCCTGGAAGTCTTAAATGTGGCAGGTCCTGAAACCAAGGACATGTTGTAAATTTTAAGAATACAAAATAAAGAAAAAAAAAAAAAGAATGGGTGATCCCCACATACAGTTATATGCAAAAGGACAACCCGGGGCTTCCCTGGTGGTGCAGTGGTTGGGAGTCCGCCTGCCGATGCAGGGGACACGGGTTCGTGTCCCGGTCCGGGAAGATCCTACATGCCGCGGAGCGGCTGGTCCCGTGAGCCATGGCCGCTGAGCCTGCGTGTCCAGAGCCTGTGCTCCACAACGGGAGAGGCCACAACAGTGAGAGGCCCGCGTACCAAAAAAAAAGAAAGGACAACCCGTCTGTGAGTTGGCAAAAAAGCCTGTCCCAAGGTAAATTATCATGAAGGAAATTAAAGTTTATGAATATGTGAAATGTGAAAATTATTAATCAGAAAAGAGCGAGTAAACAATTGGGATACTAGGTTTTACCATTTTTAAAATTATTGAGATGTTAAGTGGGATTATAAAATTACTCACTTTTTGAATTCACTTTTGGAGTGTGAATTTTCAAAATCAACTTTAAAATTTTAACCCAGAAAAGGTTTTTAAATTTTTGTTTGTTGTTTCTTGAATTGGGTCAGGTCCCATCCACAAAGGTATAGACAAGCTGTATGGTTCATGGTTCTGCAAATGAACCACGGTAAATTATTACTAATTTAACTAAAGTATAAAATACTATTATACAAGACTACTATTTTCATGTATTTTATCTCCCATCTCAGGGCTTAGCTCTACTCTGTACTTAAAAGTTCAGGAAGAAAAGATGGTCAAATCAGATTATTCAAATCTAGTTACTAAAATATAATGAAATGTATTGTTAAGGCTCAGGGAGAAAGCATGTTGGGGTCTCTGCAAATGGGACAATGAAAGGTACACTTTAAGAAGTAGAAAATTTAAGGAGAAATCATGGGGTAAAGGCTGGTCCTAGAGACAACGTCCAAAGAAAGGATCATCAGATTCATTTGTAATGTCAGGGCCAAGAAGTCCAATGTGATGGTGAAGAAACAACAGCTGGAGATTAGGAATCCAGTTAAGATAGAGGCCGTCAATTTATTCATTCATTCATTCATTCATAAGATTTTCAATAAGCCATGAATAAAAATAGGTCCTGTATAATCACTTTGGGTCATATCTGATGCTTTTGATCTGAGGTACGGTGGGCAGCTGGCACAGACTTATGGGTAGTTCAGTAACTGTGACAACCTTCAGAATCTGTGTGTAGGCAGCATGACTTAATTCTTTGCCTATCAAATGCTGTATCCCAATAGAGAAGATGTGGTACATAAATACAATGAAATATTACACAGCCATAAAAAAGAAATAATGCCATTTGCAGCAACATGGATGCAACTAGAGATTATCATGCTAAGTGAAGTAAGTCAGAGAGAGAAAAACAAAGACCGTATGACATCACTTGTATGTGGAATCTAAAATATGGCACAAATGAACCTATCAAAAAACAGAAACAGCCTCAATGGACAGAGAGAACAGACTTTTGGCTGCCAAGGGGCAGGGGTGGGGGGAGGGGGAAGGATGGACTGGGAGTTTGGGTTTAGTAGATGCACACAATTACATTTAGAATGTAATATAAATTTTATGTTATGTTACCTTGGTGAGTTTCAGGAAAAATAATTAACTTTTGAAAACCAAGTTTATCTTAAATACTAATGCTTGCAATAAATAAAACATGTATCTTTAAAACTAGATGCTGTAAATTTGATTGCTAGCAGTATCTGTGATAGAAGATAATAGAAAGCATGAAAGGCATATATAGAAAGAAGTATACCCAACCAGTTCAAAACCTTAATAGTTCTATGATGTAGACTTCATGCAGCTTCCTGTTCTGTAGTCTTAGATTTTACAAAGAATTTTCTATTAAAATTTTAAAACAATATTTTAAAGATTGACTTTGGATTAAACTATCTGGAAAAGTTAATCAATTGCTAATAGTATAGCAATTCATAAGATGGTTATAACTTTGCAATATAGAACTCTGATTTTCTCTTTCACACAGTCTATTTATTCAATGAAAACTCTTTGGGATTTGGTGTCAAAAGATCTGGCCTTGAGAGACTTCCCTGGTGGCATAGTGGTTAAGAATTAGCCTGCCAATGCAGGGGACACAAGTTTGAGCCCTGGTCCAGGAAGGTTCCACATGCCATGGAGAAACTAAGCCTATGCACCACAACTACTGAGCCTGCGTGCTGCAACTACTGAAGCCCGCATGCCTAGAGCGCATGCTCAGCAACAAGAGAAGCCACCGCAAGGAGAAGCCTGTGCACTGCAATGAAGACTAGCCCCTGCTCGCCGCAACTAGAGGAAGCCTGCACGTAGCAACGAAAACCCAACGCAGCCAAAAATTAAAAAAAAAAAAAAATCTGGACTTGAGAACTAGCTCCAACATTCTGGGGTGAGTAGATTTTAATAACTGTGTTCCTTTTTACAGAAAATGATTAAAAAGTGTAGAAAATTTGAAGATTGTTAAGATTGTGTGCAAAACATAGAAACTACTGCAGTTCTACCACAGTATTTTTATACATTTTGCAGAATTTAAAATGCTTGTAAATTCATTATTATTAATAAAATAATATGAAGTTGGTGATATTTCACCATCTTTGACCTACAAATGTAAACATTTAATATAGTTCAACAAGATATGGTTGCCTTATTAGTTATATTCAGTGCAACCACTTCCATAATCTGTGTCTAAGAACTTGGGCACTACATTCCAAGACATCAGGTTTCAATTTGAGCTGTCCACTGACTTGCTATACAACTTTGGACAATTATCTCTCTCTAAGATTTAGTTTCCTTATCCATAAAATGTAATAGAGATGGCCCCCACTTCATCTTTTTTGTGGAATCTCAAAGAGATTACGTGAAAATTCCTCAGCACAGTGCCTTGCATTCATTCATTCCGTCAGTCAGTCGTTTCTTCAACAAATGTTTACTGGGTTCATACTATGTCCCAGTCTCTGTACCAGGCATTGAGAAACAAAGCTGCTGCAGTTTCTGCTCAAATGAAGCTTACAGTCTAGTAAGGAAGACAGACATTCAAAAGATACTACAAAGTGATTGTCATCATAATAAGTATTAAAGCGTTAGGACAAGATATAACTGGGGTACACACCTGGTCTGAAGTGACCCTGAGGGTCAGCAAATGCTTTCCTAAGAAAGTAACATTTAATCTGGAACCTGAAGGAGTAGCCAAGCAAAGAGATGAACCAGGAGAATTCAGAGAGGACCCTGAGATGGATAGATACTTTGTGCATTGGATTATTCAGGCTCGGGACTTGGAAATATGTTTCTATAATTGCGGTCATGCACATTAAACATTTCTATATCCTGCTTTTATTCACCTATTATTAACCTGTGAACATTCTTCCATGTTATTAGAAGATGTAACTTGTAATAGTTGCTTAATACTCATCATGAAGATAACATACGTAACCATTCTCCTATTAATCATTTGATTTTTCCTAATAATTCCTATTTTAAGAAATACTGAGATAAAAGTTCATATTTACTTGAGATTACTTTCTCATAATGATATATTGGGTCAAAGGGAAAATACTGTCAATTTTGCCAAAATTTCATTTCATTAAACGAGTAAAAATTTACCTTCTAAAAGCAGCCATTCACTTGGCTTCCTTAGCTTGAGTCTTTCTTAACTAAGTTTTGAATCTTTAATAATATCTGTATACCAATAATATTAATAATAGGGTTGTGATAATCCAATGAGGTATTTCACATGAAAGTGTCATCTGCATAGAAAATTGTACTAAGGGGTTAGTTATTCTTTTCATCAATGTTGTTAATTATTATTGGCCATGTATATCAACATAGAAATAATAGTTCTAAGCAACTATGACTAATAATACTTATTAAGATCTCAGCTTGTTTAATCCTGCAATGGATGTCATTATGATAAATTTTTAAGGGGAATATCTGCTATATGCTTAGTTTTAAAAATATTATCTACTCTTTATTTAAATACTATCATTTTCCTTAGTTTTAAAGAAAGTAGACCTATCATTGGTAAGCCCAGGTTTAGATCCATGATATTGAACTTCAATGAAAAGTTACACAGACGACATGCTTTTTAGAGAGAAGATGACTAACCTGAACAATTTAGACTGTGAGGCCACTTGGTGAGATGCAGGGGGCAGTGTAACAAAAGCTGAGGAAGGAAATGGCAGAACTGAAGGAGTCTGAGCAGGGAGGGGCCACGCACCAGCCAGAACTTCCGTGGGCAAAATAGGTGGATAGTTTTAACAAGAGAACACCTCTGCTTATTTTGTTAACAGGACTGTTAAAAGTCTGAGCTCTGAGCCACAAAAAACACTTCAAGAATTACATTTGTGTTGGGAAGAGAAAATGAATTTCTCTTGACTGACTTATTAAGATAAAATTAGGGAAATATTTATTGGATCTAATTGAAATAGATGAATAAATATTTTAATCAATCAACACACTATTTTTAGAAATATAATCAACTTTATATTTAAGTAAAATGTAACATGATAAACAATTAAATATTTCCTCATGATTGAAAAGTTACCATTTTATCAACACATCCTTTCAAACTTTATGTTATAACTAAGCCTGTGAATGTTTGGTTCTCATGTCATTGAGTCAGAAATGTTCTATCTTCCTTCCTGAATACCCAGTCACTACTGAACACTCTGCTATTTAGTCATAAACAGAATAAGTGATTAGATTAAAATTTTAACTGGAATATAAAAAATTAATTGGGAATAACTTCAAACAGGAAACAATAATCAAATGATGGTATAAATCTCTTATAAACACTATCACTGTTACATAGAGAATTAAAATACAAGTGTTTCAAATTGTTCATATAGTTTAACATTCAAACGTTTTTGATGGGAATAAGGAAGTATGATCACCAGCAGAGCAAGATTTAAAAGAATATAAACTTATCAGTATTCTAGTGTATTTAGTGAGCACTAAAGGAGCTCAGAAAAAGCAGCTGAAAAGGAAAACTGCTCTAATACAAATTATCTTTCAAGATTAACACAAGAAGTTTGCTTTAAAACTCTCCCAACTTTCCAGATGAGACTCCTGATTTCTTCTAGGCAACTGGCTAATCTGTCTGCCTCTTCAATAACTATAGTACAACTGTTAAACTTTCCTTAATCTCCTTCCTCTGGAAGGCATTTATACTATTCTGCAGAGCATCAAGCAGGGGATACTGAGGTAAAGAATGGAAGGTTTTACCTTTGAAGATATCCACTTACAATTTGATCATCTTGAGAGCACTGTCACATTGCTCTTGACAGTTAAGTTTGCACTAGTTTTATCAATATCAGCATTTCAGTCAAGCCTACATAAGAAGGCTGTCTGAACATTTCCAATAAGATTCACTAAATTCTGTTGAACAAACATGAAAGTAAATAGATTGTGTTCCTGTTAGGGGGTGAAAACATATGTGCATGTATGGTCCAGAGGCATATACAAGTGGCCATCACATACTTTTTTTTGTTCTGGCACTTTCTGGGCTTTATTTTTGAATGTTTTCAAAAGTTCAAATTTCCATGAAAACTTCAGATGTACAATTTTTATTGAAATATAATTTGATAATATTGATCTTAAATTTCCCTGTGGATGGTATCCAGGAATCCCATTAAGGTTATGCCCTCCTAATGGCCCATGTGCTCTCCAGGGAGTACCCTGTCATCCCACCATTATCTTCTCTCCATCCGCCTACTCCAGCCAGCCCCTATAGGAATTAGAGATGGCAACTCTTCCAATATATAAAAACCATGACAGAATGAAGAACAGGTATGTACCTCAAAAACGATGCTAACATGCTGTTATTGAAATTCCAAGGAAGGAGAGCTTTTCCTGGCTACCACAGAGATAGAGTTGGACTTTGAAAAACAAGAGGATCTGTGACTGTTGCAAAGGGGCAGATGGGCATTCCATCTGGAAAAGTCTGGAATGCAAGGCAGTGGTAATTTGCGTGTTTGATTCTAGCATAGGAATTAGGAAAGAAATGGCTCATATAATGTTAAAGGTGGGAGGAATTCCAGATGCATCTAGTCCAGAGGCTTTTCAAATCTTTACTTTCTGGAAGTATTTTCTAAGCGGATTGCAAGCGTGTAACCAATAGTTAAAATACAAAGTCAGAATGGCTTAGGAGACTAAAGCGCTCCTGATCTGTAGCACATGGCAGAGCACTGTCTGAAAACCAGCGACCTAAGTCCATCCCCCGTGAGAAAAGAGAATCAGAGAAATGAAATTATGCACTCAAGGTCATTACTAGACTTTGAGAGCAAGAGTCCTTTACTTACTTTGAAGTAATATGTATAACACTGTGAATTACCTCAGCTATATTTTCCGGCAGGGTTCAGGAACAATAATATAACATATTATTCAGATATCACACTTCAATATGAAGAAATTAACAATGATGGGTGATTTTTACTTCCACCTGAATTTTGATTTATTTTAAATGGTATCTTTATAATTCACTCTTGATTTCACTGATGAAAATGATTTTTTAATGTAAAACTGAAAATCAGATAGAAGACCTATACTAGCTTATCAAAGCACAATCATGCTGCAGCATTTGGCCTGAGATTCCAGGTTTGCTCTCTTTGAGACTTTCAACACTCAGTCTATGGGGATCCATCATGGCTGCACATCTGAACAATCAAAATGTTGTGTCCTGCTCAAAGAAGAGGAGATTATTTTCCCCAAAGTTGAATTTAATTTCACTGTACATATTTGATACATTCCAATTGACCAAGTAAAGCACTGTGTTGTCATTAATTCTCAAAAATTATTTTTATTAGTTAGATTAATAAAGTAAAAATTGCCTTATATATTACATAGATAAGTTAATTATTACTTATGAGGCAGTTAAGTATGCATTCACTAGAAATTACATTGTTTTCAAATTGCACAGTAGTTTTCCAAAAACAAAACTCTTATCTAAGCACCAAAAAAAGAAAAAAACTAAAAAGAACATTAGGAATTGAAAAGAATATTATTTCAATGTTTTCCAGCTTATTATAAAATGTTCCTTCACATCCACATACATGATAGTTAAACAAATATAGAATATTTGTCATATTTTCTTTTGTTACCCAGTTTCTGAAACAAAATGTTCATTCAACAAAAAAGTACTCATACACAGCACAGCTGTTTCTTTACATGACACATACACACACCAAAAATCATTAAAAACAAGTGACAAAACCTCATTAATGATATAGGCTGGCATTATTTTTTAGACTGACATTATCTCTTATTATTTACTGTGCCGTGAATAAGGATACAGCTCAAAACAATATCCTCAAGTTCAAATTCTTGTTCCACTACTGTGTGACCTCAGGGAAATACACCCAAATTCTTTTTGCCTCTATTTCACTGTATATAAAAATGGAATAATATCTAAATATAACTGAGGAGTAAATATGTTAACACATGTGAACTTTTTAGTGTGGTGGCTGACATTTTTAAAACAATGTGAGTTATTACCATTAGACTGAAACTATAAACAAATGAAAAATTCATATATGTTCTTTTTTCAAAGGAGGAAGAAAATCCAGACATTCCATATGGATTATAAAACTAAAAAGAATGCAAATTTTAAAAAAATTCTTTAAGAAATGCGTAAACCATCATACAATGTTGTTGTTCTCCCCACTCCTTCCTTTCTTAGAGGGGGGAAAAACTCCTGAATTTCTGATACCTTTTGAAATACAATCTTTAGGTTATTGAAAAATTGCGTATCTGGAAAAAGAGAAAGTATCAGAGACTGCTGAACAGTCTCCACAGAGGAGACTACTAAAACACTATCCTCTCCTGAAGACAGAGCACTTGCTTCCATACAGTTTGCATTTGAAAATTGCATTACCAGTGAAATATGCAAGATGTAAAAGGTTTGACTTCACCAAATGCAGCTCTTTTTTTAGGTGCATGAATCTGCTGACTGTTCAAGGACAATCATTTCCATTTCTTTACGTAAAACAATCATTTGCCTTCATTCATGAACAAAGCTGGGAGATACAGTCTAAGAGGTGGATTTATCTCTTAATAGGGGTTGTAGCTTGGAGAGAGACAATTCAGAGAGTTGCATTTGAAAGGAGAATATTATGCTTAACAGATACTGAGGGACAATTCTGTGCTGTGCATTTTGCAAGGCCTTTTTCTCATTTAATCCTAACCAGATTTTATACAGTGATGAGTTATTGTCCCCAGTTTTATAAATGAGAAAACTGGGACTCAAAAGGGCACAGTAACTTGAGCAAAGACACATAGTACTCACAATACCAAGATTCTAACCTAAATTTATCTGGTACCAAAATGGATTCTCAGGTCACCGCACCACATTTGGAGATTCTAGAGTTTAATGAGCCACTTTCTTTAGTTTTTAGAGTGAATTCATAGCCCTTTGTTCCAGACTCAACATCTAGCTCTTGTTTAGCTATGAATTTCACCATCTTCACTGAAAGAAATGTATGTTATAAACTCTACTGTGTAAGACCTGGATTTTGGAATCCATATAACAACAAGTTTTAAACCTTTAGAATGCCTGGGGAAGTCTTATTAGAGCCTCATATCCATGAGTTCCTTAAAAGGTTTTCATCCTTTTCCTTAGAATCATTTGAATTTCAATATATATTTATGTGAACTCATGAATCATAAGAAATTGTTTTAATAATTTTTATAGTGGTGCAAGTGGTAATACAAATCAAAATGCAAGGTCTAACACAATAATGAACCATCAATTTGGTTTCATTTAACTTGGATATTGACCTTACTCTGAATACTTATATACTCAGAAAATAGGTGTTTCTCTCTACCTTGGAATATCCATTGCCTTTCTGCTCCCAGTACGTATGTTTCCAAATTTGGTCACCTGGAAATTAACTGTTCTTCAGCTTCTGTATATATAGAAAAGTGAAGGATTTGATTCTAAATATACATAATGCAATATACAATAGTATTTCTCTTCTCCAGAGTGTGATTTTAACAAACATTTTAGCACTAAAAGTCTATGGTTCAAAAGATTAACCTAAGAATCCTTTCAAAATGTAATGGTTGGCTCTGACCTCAGGGAACACAGGCATGTACCAAGTCAAGTGGTTTCCTTTTCTATTTCAGGATAATCTAAAAAAACAAAATCTTTAAGATTCTTGAAGCTAAAGTGGCAAACTTCTATTTTACCCTACAAACTCTAGTAAAGGTGCTATCAGTAAAACTGACAAGGGTGTTGATAAAGCCAGTAGATTGAGGGGGGGCTTATTAATTTTATAGCTAAATACGAAGTCTTAAATTTTATTTTGAAATAGATAAGTAAGCCAAATTAACAACCACTACATTAATTAAAACTTTTATGCTTAGTTTTCAAACTGAATCTACTCATGAATATTAGAAATATTCATACTTTGGTGGGTATTAAGTAATATTGATATTAATACTTACTCCTCACCCTTGATGTTTCTGTGGAACTGAAGCTGTCTCCTGACCCCAGGGCACCCATTTATTCACCTGACCCGAGAAGAGGTGAAGGGACTTACCTGGTAGGCAAATTTGGGAAGACTAAACTGGAGTGTGTAGCCCCAGTCATGCTCTCTTTCTTGTGGAGCAAGCTGCCTACAAGTTCCCACAGAAAGTTACACAGAAAGGAATTCTTACTATCTGAATTCTTCATAAAATATGACACAAATAAATTACAGTATATTCAAAAAAAAAAGCAAAGACAAATTTAAAAAATTATGTTTCAATGTGTTATCTTCTTACAAATGCTAAAACACATAACTGGGTTAATTTTGCCAGTGAGTTCAGCCTAAAAAGTGTAAAAAAACACATAAGCCCAATATTGAAGTTGACAGTGAGATATATACTCAAACTCAGAAGTTGAAAAATTTGCATTAGAAACTGAAGGTAAATTAGAAAGTCACATACAAATCGCCAGTTATATACACTTACCACATATTTTAGTTTCCTTTGTATAATAAAAATTGTATTTATCCAGTTTATTGTAAATGAAAAACAAGACTGGGAACTGGGTATTATCTTCTTGGCACTTTACAATAAAAACAATAAATGAATAAATAAAAAACCTCATTGAAGCTGAAGGTTTCCAGTGCTCGTCAATATAACTGATCCATGAGCCATTAGAGAGTCATAAAATAAGAAAGCTCAATAATATAATCATAATCTCACATGTTTATTTAGTTCTGAGACTTAAATGATGGACCTTTGTACCTGACCATGCCTAGAGACAAGTTTCATTACACACACGCACTCACAAATACACACACAAACATACTTATGCTCATGCTCTCTATTTCTCTTAATGTCACCAACTCACATACACATGTTCATGGGACATCAATAAAGCCACCATAGCTTTCCTTTAATAAACAACAAAGGGCTGTTATTTAGTTTTATTTTTTAAATGAATAATTTAAGCAATGGATTTTTATTTAAATTATAATAATGTATAATTCTTGACCTCCAGATTTCCTCTGAATGGCAGATAAACCCAAACAAAAAAGAAAAGCTTGTCTTAAGTGAACATACTTTGATGCTTTTTAATTATATTTCTAGCATCTGAACTTGTTTCATCATTATCAAGTTCATTTTTAGTGGGTTTTCAGGACATAAAATTCAATATTCTCTTATGATAATCTTCTTTCTAACCTCCTAACTTACACAAAATATGGTATATATAATTATAATTTTTCAAGTTACAGTAGTGTTTTAGACAAGTTTAGGGTGAATCAAGGATATGTTTATTACATAGAAAATTAAATGTTTTTACAACTTAAAAATGTCTCTTGTTAGTAACACAAAATTTGTAGACTAATGCCACATCTTGATTTAAACTGTTGTCCCTGGTTAATCTTCAACTTATAGAAAGCAACCTTCATCAACTCTGTCTTTCTTTAAGTTTCTCTTATCCACAAGCAGTAATTGATCCCATCCCCTCTGGTCTTAATCACTAGATTTCAGAAGAAAGGAATTATCTTCCTTCCCAGGTAATCTTTTTAAGTAGAATTTTGATGTCTTCTTTGGATTCATTTCTAATCTATGTCTAGAAAGAAGCCTTCTCTGTTGACTTGCCCTAGTTGACCACAAAGAATTTTATCTCCTCCCTATTTTAACAAAAACTTTATAACTCTATTATCCTACTTTTTTTCCCTTAATAATTTCTTTTCCTCAGACAGCAGTTTTAAGAAATTGTTGACTATTTAAGCTCCATTTAGTCATCACTCACTCACTTTTTTTTAACCTCTTTCCACCCCAGTTTTGCCAAGAAACTTTTTCTCTACGGGTTGTCACCAGTCAAGGCCACAACTTCCTTACCCTGTGCTGACTCTTTTGCACAGTTCTTGATCTGGTCTCCCCAGTTCCAATTCAATTTACCCATTTCTGACAGATTAATCTTTCTAATCTTTCTGATGTGTAGTTTGGTTAAATTCTCTTAATGTGGAGTGTAGAGACAACGAAGGGCAGAGGATTTTTTTTTTCCCCAGAGGATTCTTAATGATTCTTCAATAGAAGAATGGATTCTTCTTCCCCTGAATAAACTTTACCTTGATTAACTATTCTTAACACTTCTGATTGAGCAAAACCATTAAAGTCACTATTCTTCTACAAATCATTCACATGTCTGCCTCAAACTTTAATATTCTCTTTGTGTAAAACAGTATCTTTCAAATATCTTTAACCATGACCTCCAGTGAGGCATATATTTTAAATTGTGACCAAGTATACACAGAATTATACATATGTATTTTATGTCAGCATCACACGAATCTACACAATTTTCATGACATAATGACACTCTGTAACTTTTTATAAGTAAATCACGATCCAGAAAACCTATTTCATCAGCCAATAATGAAGCACAACCCACTGTTTAAACACCCTGATCTAGATTATCTAAATCCTTGCTCTTTTTCTAGATTTGATCCAGTTATATACTTCATTAAGCCATTCATTCATTCATTCCATTCAAAAAAACAAGTAATAATCCCCTTTTGGAAGGCAGTCATTTCTGTATGCATTGGGAACAAAATGAAAATGAGCAAACAAGTCCCTGCGTTCATGGAGTTTGCCGTGTCCACCCTCAAAGGATAATGATCATCCAAGCTCCTCTCTTCTTGAAGTATTTACCTATTCCAACCATTTCCTAACTGCATCATGCTACTTTGCATTCCCTCATCTTTTATACTTTAATTCCATCTCCATAAATAGACTGTGATATCCTTCAAGAGAGGAATCTTAATTATGCATATTTTTCATTCTGTACCTTCACATAGTAAGGGGAACAATAGGGTAAGGGCGAAAAACAACAGTTCTATCCTTAGCTCATCACTTACCAGTTTGCAAGTTTAGGCCAGTCACTACTCAGCTTCTCTCAAATATGGTTTTCTCATCTGTAAAATGAGAGCATGGGGCTACATCAGCAGTTTTCAAACTCTACTGCACAAAGTTTTCAGGACTCTGTAGAGGTTCCAAAGCACGACAATAAGGGGTCTTCACTCAAAAGAGAGGATCCCCATCTCCTGCCTCAAGTAGAGCTTACAATTTTGTTTTAAAAAGTCTTGATGCTAAAAAAACATGTTAATTTATTAAATCTCAAGATTTTGCAATCATGTGCTCACCTTGCCTGGAAGTTGTGGAAGAAGGATAAGGTAGGAAGAAAAGAGGGATTGTAGGAGGAAGAGAGGAAAGAAGAGAAAATACTTTTAATAGAGTGTACACTGCTATGTTTCAGGAACTGTGTTAGGATCAGTATATATGTTATCTTATTTTTTCTGTTCAACAATTTCACAAGATAGAAATTTTATACACAAGGAAAGGAAGGAAAATGAAGTTCAGAAAGGTTAGATAACTTGATCAAGTACCTACTAAAGAAGCAATGAGGCCAAAATCTGTTCTCTTTCCATTATCCCAAGCTTCCCTTAAAAAAAGCTAACATGGACATTACATTTTTTTTTAATTTCCCTAGATTTCACCTGACAATCCTCACAACTTTGAGGAATATACTTTAGCATTATCCTTATTTTGCCAATTAGGAAACCATGGTTCAGAGAAATGAAAGTGATCTGTCCAAAACCAAATTCAGTGGGGGCAAAGATGGAATGAAATACCTGAATTCATATTCTGTGCTCTTTCCATATACCAAATAGCCTCCTTTATGAGAAAGAAACAGAAACAGGGAAACAAGAAGAGGGAAGGAGGCAGAAAGGATGGGACAGGTGGAGAATTATAACAATTCCACTGCTTACTTACGAGGGCTAGTGAGTCAGATAATTTAATGGAAAGTACCTGGAAAAATCTGAAATGCTCTATAAAGATAAGTCATCATTATTATCTATTCAAACAGTGTGTGCTAAAGATGACATTTTATATGTTTGTAAAATTCCATGTGGTAACTACAAATATAAAAGAGCTATATAATGAATTAATTACTTAGATATACTACAGAAACTCATATAAAAGAGGGACAATCTGACACTTCAGATTATGATACAAGAATTAGTTACATATGTCTGCTTTCTATTCATGATGTACTGTCCCTACTGGCAGTAGAGTAATTCAAATTTTCAATTTTTCTTGGATTTCATCACGAACTCAATCAAAAGCATGAAAGCCAGTATTTTAATACCCTTGCACCATGTGAAAAATAATAGCATTCTCTACTACCTGAACTCTTAGAGCATTTTTTATTTTGATTGTCTCCCCAATATAGACTGTCAAGACTTTATCAGGAAGATAATCCAAACAAACTAGAACATTATTAAGGTTACAGCAGTGCAGTAACTCCCTGAATGTATGAGTGATTAAAAGCCATACAGTTGTGACAAGGACCATAAGGAGATCAGACAAAGAAGTTACATGACTTTAAAAGAAAAAAAAAAAAAAAGACGACTAGAATGATTTAACCCTTTGTATCTTTTACCAGTGTACTAACGCTGCAGTATTATTTGATCAATATTTAAAACCTTATGTGACTGGATTCCTTATAGCAAATAATTTCCAAAGGTTAAAACAGAGGAAAATATGATTAACACAGAATTAAAGCATAACTATTGCCTTGTCGAGGTGCCAACATTCCAAAAATCATATTTAACATAACATGATGCCCTGACATTAGTAAACTACTACCACTTTTGTAATTTATCACGGACTACAGTTACTCGTTTTTAGTTCATTGAATATTCCCATTTCATTTCACATTCACAAACCTATTAATTAAATACTTCCTATTTGCAAGACATTGCATTGTTCATGGGAATTAGGGTATAAGCTAAGAATAGATGCTCTTTGGAGGAATGAGCAATCTAAGGTGAGAAAGAGCTAAATTAGTTTTTAAAATAGAATATAATTGAAAAAATGCCTGTCATATTGTTAAATTAAATAAACCAACCTGTAAAAAAAAGAATAGTACCAAAATGTTAACTGTATTCTCTTAGCAGAGAAGAAGAGTGATTTCTACAGACTTTATTTTCTTCTTAACATTATATATGTCATTTCATTTTTATAAAGTTTTTTTTTATACTTTTATAATCAAAAGTAAAGAATCCAAGAAAGAAATTCTGTAATGGATATTTGGGTAGAATGCTGAGAGAACCCCAGAAGACCGCCAACTGTGAGTCAGGCAATGCCTGAGGGCAAAGGTGGCATCTGAACTGGATCTGGAAGGTGAATCGGGGTTTACTGAGTGGAGAAGACAGGAGATGATGGCCGAGGTCATGAGAGAATCATCTAGAAGAGTAAAGGTTTGGAAGTCAGCATTTCACATAGTTTGAGTGGCAGACAGAGGAGAGGAGGTGGAAGCTGGAGGTTCCCCAGGTGAGAGAACATTGAGACCAAATTCTAAAGGGCTTTAGATGTTATCTTAGAGACATTGAGATTTAAGTCAATGCAGAGCCAGGGCCCTAGCAGCTGAGGCCTCTAAACGTGGGGCACTCTCAGATTTCATTTCTGTAAGATGTTTCTGTCCCCACCTGTCTGTGAGGCAAAACTCCTGGTTGAATATGAAAATTTCTAATGGAGTAAAAATGGAGTGAGGGGATGTGAAAGGTACACGGACAGAGCTGGAACTGACAGGATCTGTTCACCAGTTGGCTACAGGGATGCGAAAGAAGAAAAACTTGAAGATAAAAGAGAGATCTGGTGATGGGAAATTAAGGAGCATCAGGATTAGGGTAAATAAATAATTAGTGAAATAACAGTGCATATTGAGGATAAGGTCTCTGAGGAATATTGGTTGGACAGTTTGAAACACGGATCTTATATTCATGAGAGACTGAGGCCCTTTCCCGTCTGATTTTCACCACTACTGCAGTAGCGTAACTAATTACATATCACTAAAAAGTAAATTAGTAACGTTTTTAATCTTATAAGTGAAACTCTTTAAAAAAAAAGCTTGTGGAAAACAAACAAACAAACAAAGGTCATGTACATCAAGAATACTTGTACTTCTATTCATATACGTTCCTCCCAATATAAACTGCATTATTATCCAATTATTCAGTTTCTTGTACTAGGATTATACATCCACACCTTGTGCTATGTAATTTTACAGTGCCTCCCACTGTGGGTGGGATACACTTCCCTATCCCACTCATGTCGGGGTTGGCCATGAAATTGCTTTGACGAATACAATGTTAGTGGACATGATGTAACAGAAACTTTAACTGCTTGCATGGCTCAGCTTGCTCTCTCCTGCGCCTGTGATCTGCTATGAAAAGAGCATGCCACTCATTCTGCTGCTCCTTCAGCCTGGACCTCAGGCCTGAAACCTCATCAGAAGCCTGTAATGTAGCTTTAACTCAAAGGAGCCTAGACTAGATTGGCCACTTTATACCCTCAGGAGTGTAAAAATAAATAAAACATCAATAAGTCACTGAGCATTTTATGATTTTGTCATTGTTCTTATGCAGTATTGTATCAAGAGTTGATTAAGGGCCTCCCTGGTGGCGCAGTGGTTGAGAGTCCGCCTGCCGATGCAGGGGATACGGGTTCGTGCCCCGGTCTGGGAGGATCCCATATGCCGCGGAGCGGCTGGGCCCGTGAGCCATGGCCGCTGGGCCTGAGCATCCGGAGCCTGTGCTCCGCAACGGGAGAGGCCACAACAGTGAGAGGCCCGCATACCGCAAAAAGAAAAAAAAAAAAAAAAAAAAAAGAGTTGATTAACACAGCTTTTCCTTTACCTCCAAGTAAACAGATGGGTATTTTTTTCCCTTAAAATTGAGGTTTTCTATAAAATCATAATGTACTTGTTAAGATACATATATGTGAAATACCCCCATTCAGAAAACCCCAAAGTTGAAGAAAATACCAACAGAGGGATATATCATGTTCATGGATTAGTTTACTCAATAAATAAAGTTTTTTCAACTCTTTGCAAATTAATCAACGAAGTTATAGCATTTCCAATGAAAATCCAAGCATGATTTTTAGTGAATATTAACAAGGTCATTCTAAATATCTATACGGTATTGAAAAGAATAAGAGTAGCCAAGACAATCTTGAAGACAATGTCTGATTTTATGCATGTATGGTATTTTTAATAGTTTCAAAAAATTAATATAAATTAAAAAATAGAAATAATTATAGAACTAGAAAGAGACTTTAGATATTAAACATATAATAACAAAAACATGAAATGCACCTGAAGACTGAAAAGTAAGCAATAAAAGTATTTCTTATGTGAAGAGCAAAAGTGGAAAGAGAATAAAAAGATGAAATAAAGAAAAGAGACAAAGAAAACTAATCTAGGAGGTCCAATGAATAGAAATGAGAATGAGAAAATAAAAAACAAAGAAATGGGAAAGAAGAAATCATCAAAGAATAAACAAGAAAATATCCCCAAACTAAAGAATGATAATGAGCTTCAAAATTGAACAGGCCCATGGAGATCCCAATGCAAGGAGTGAAAAAAGGCCCACACTCATATCCTTATGAAATTTTGGGATACTGAATTGTGAGACTTAAAAAATATGTAGAGCTTCACAAGGGAAGTTTCCAGGGGAAAAAACTCTGAGACTTTGAGGGGAAAAATAAAATACGGATAAGATAACAGCAAATTTAGAGCAGGAAATAAAATGAAACAAAATTCAGGATAAAAACAAACCTGTATGAAAAAGTCAAGGCTCACATATAAAGCGAATGTAATTTGGAATGACATCAAGCAACTGAATTTTTTAAAAAATAAATAAATAATAAAGAGAGAGTCAGTTTGGACACGGTGAATTTTTTTCCAAGCATGTACTAGGTTTCCTGTGATGGGATTCTATCCAAGAACACAGCACACTAGTTGTGATTCAGCATTACATAATGTTAGTGGAGTGTCAACACTGTTTACAGGTTTCCAACATTTAGAGTCAACATATTAAAAAAAGGAAGACAGTGGCTGTTATAGAAAGAATGTAAATATAAACAAGCTTGAGAATATAAAAGTAAAAGTTTAGCTGACTAAAAAAGTTAGCCTGAGGAGGAAGGAAAATTTGAGGACATGGGTGGAAGTATTAATAACTTGTCTTAGAAAGTGAACTGTATAGACTTGTTGGAAAAAAGAAATAAACTTTAACTACATTATTTTGAGTTATAAAAGTAATCAATAGGAGAACAAAACTAAAACTATAAATGTCAAATATTGAAAGGAGGGACGGGGAAAGGTGAGGTAAGCTAAGTGGGACAGATCCTCAAGTTTCACACCGGAAGTCAACTATATCAGGTCAAAGTTGACAGTCAGGTGATCAAGAATTGCAGGATAGCAGTCCAAAGAAAAACAACTAAAAATCCACAGGTAGGAGTTGCCCCTGAGAACGTGATCAAAGTGAGGGAATGATAAGGCAGAGATGGTACTTTTGTTATAACTCTCCTAGAACATGAGATTGTGATTTATCTTTATTTTATTTTACTTTTAAACACCTTTACTGGAGTATAATTGCTTTACAATGGTGTGTTACTTTCTACTTTATAACAAAGTGAATCAGCTATACATATACATATATCCCTATATCTCCTCCCTCTTGTGTCTCCCACCCACTGTCCCTATCCCACCCCTCTAGGTGGTCACAAAGCACTGAGCTGATCTCCCTGTGCTATGCAGCTACTTCCCATTAGCTATCTATTTTACATTTGGTAGTGTGCATATGTCAATGCTACTCTCTCACTTCATCCCAGCTTACCCTTCCCCCTCCCCATGTCCTTAAGTCACTCTCTACGTCTGCATCTCTATTCCTGTCCTGCCCCTAGGTTCATCAGAACCATTTTCTTTTAGATTCCATATATATGTGTTAGCATTTGGTATTTGTTTTTCTCTTTCTGACTTACTTCACTCTGTATGAAAGACTCTAGGTCCATCCACCTTGACAAATAACTCAATTTCGTTTCTTTTTATGGCTGAGTAATATTCCATTGTATATATGTGCCACATCTTCTTTATCTATTCGTCTGTCAATGGGGACTTAGGTTGCTTCCATGTCTTGGATATTGTAAATAGAGCTGCAATGAACATTGTGGTACATGACCCTTTTTGAATTATGGTTTTCCCAGGGTATATGCCCAGTAGTGGGATTGCTGGGTCCTATGGTAGTTCTATTTTTAATTTTTTAAGGAACTTCCATACGGTTCTCCATGGTGGCTGTATCAATTTACATTCTCACCAACAGTGCAAGAGGGTTCCCTTTTCTCCACACCCTCTCCAGCATTTATTGTTTGTAGATTTTTTGATGATTGCCATTCTGAACGGAGTGAGGTGATACCTCATTGTAGTTTTGATTTGCATTTCTCTAATGATTAATGATGTTGAGCATCCTTTCATGTGTTTGTTGACAATCTGTATATCTTCTTTGGAGAAATGTCTATTTAGGTCTTCTGCCCATTTGGGGATTGGGTTGTTTGTTTTTTTGACATTGAACTGCATGAGCTGCTTGTATATTTTGGAGATTAATCCTACGTCAGTTTCTTCACTTGCAAATATTTTCTCCCATTCTGAGGGTTGTCTTTTTGTCTTGTTTATGGCTTCTTTCGCTGTGCAAAAGCTTTTAAGTTTCATTAGGTCCCATCTGTTTATTTTTGTTTTTATTTCCATTTCTCTAGGAAGTGGGTCAAAAAGGATCTTGCTGTGAGTTATGTCATAGAGTGTTCTGTCTATTTTCCTGTAAGAGTTTTATAGTGTCTGGCCTTACATTTAGGTCTTTAAGCCATTTTAAGTTTATTTTTGTGTCTGGTGTTAGGAAGTGTTCTAATTTCATTCTTTTATATGTAGCTGTCCAGTTTTCCTAGCACCACTTATTGGGGAGGCTGTCTTTTCTCCATTGTATAATCTTGCCTCCTTTACCAAATATAAGGTGACCATATGTGTGTGGGTTTATCTCTGGGCTTTCTATCCTGTTCCATTGATCTATATTTCTGTTTTTGTGCCAGTACCATACTGTCATGATTACTGTAGCTTTGTAGTATAGTCTGAAGTCAGGGAGCCTGATTCCTCCAGCTCCATTTTTCTTTCTCAAGATTGCTTTGGATATTTGGGGCCTTTTGTGTTTCCATACATATTGTGAAATTTTTTGTTCTAGTTCTGTGAAAAATGCCATTGGTAGTTTGATAGGGATTGCATTGAATCTGTAGATTCCTTTGGGTAGTATAGTCATTTTCACAATGTTGATTCTTCCAATCCCAGAACATGGTATATCTCTGCATCTGTTTGTATCATCTTTAATTTCTTTCATCAGTGTCTTATAGTTTTCTGCATACAGGTCTTTTGTCTCCTTAGGTAGGTTTATTCCTGGGTATTTTATTCTTTTTGTTGCAATGGTAAATGGGAGTGTGTTCTTAATTTCTCTTTCAGATTTTTCATCATGATTTGTCTGTAAAAATCATTTTTATTGGGCTGGCCAAAATGTTCTTTTGGGTTGTTTCATAAGGTCTTAGGGAAAAATCCAAATAAACTTTTTGGCCAGCCCAATAAAAGACTGACCCAGGATCCATTTCCCATGAAACTACTAGTTGTACACTTACAATAACAACAAACAACATGAAAACTTCATCTTAAAAAACTAAGTACCTGAAATGGAATGAGAGAAAGCCATCATCAGGTTAATGAATTAATTCAAATACACAAATGTAGCATTATAGTAAAAAACAAACAAAGCAGGCACTGAATACTAGAAAGTAAAAAAGAGAATACTGAGCAGTGGAATATTATTTGTAGACCATCTACCAGCTAATTGTTTGTTTCCATTTGTTCTAAGGATAAATTTTGTTTTAATTTACCACCATTTCAATTCTAAAGAAATGGCACTAAGAGACTTATCTCAGGTTGTACAGGTAGTAAATAATGGAGCAGGAATTTTTCTGGATTCAAAACCATTCCATTATATAATATATTTTATACTATATACAGATTACATAATATATACATATTATATACTATCATCATTTTAGTGATCATTAATCTTACTAAATTTTGGGCTACTAAATTACAATATCAAAATATTAATTTTAAAATACACATGCAACGGCAGTAATTTACCTAGATCTACTTTAGCTTCTGTAGTAGGCAGATTAATGGTCTTTCAAAGATGCCCTAATCTCTAGAAGCTATGAATATGTTACCTTACATGGCAAGTGACTTTGCAGATGTGATTAAGGACCTTTAAATAAAGATATTATCCTGGATAGTCTGGATGGGCCCAGTGTAATTACAAGAGTTCTTAAAATACAGAACAGGGAGACAAGAGAGTCAGAAAAGGCGATGTGATGACAGAAATAAAGGTTAGAGGGACTTCCCTGGTGGTGCAGTGGTTAAGAATCCACCTGCCAATGCAGGGGACACAGGTTCAATCCCTGGTCCAGGAAGATCCCACATGTTGCAGGGCAACTAAGCCCGTGAGCCACAACTACTGAAGCCTGCAATCCTAGAGCCCATGTTCCGCAACAAGAGAAAGCCACAGCAATGAGAAGTCCAAGCACCCCAACGATGAGTAGCCCCCGCTGGCTGCAACCAGAGAAAGCCTGCGTGCAACAACGAAGACCCAATGCAGCCAAAAATAGATAAATAAATAAATAAATTTATTATTTAAAAAAAAAAGAAGAAGGTTAGAATGATGGGGTTGTTGGCTTTGAAGATGGAAGATGGAAGAAGGGGCCATGAGCCAAGGAATGGAGGAAGACTGTAGAAGCAGAAAAAGGCAAGATAACACATTCTCCCCTAGAGCCTGCAGAGGAATGCAGCCTTGCTGACACCTGGAATTTAGCCCAGTGAGACCTCTTTTGGACTTCTGACCTTCAGAGCTGAAAAATAATAAATCTGTGTTATTTCAAGCCACTCAGTTGGTGGTAATTTGTTACAGTAGAATTAGGAAGCTAATACAGAATCTGCTCCAGAATCAGAAAGATCTGGGCTTAAGCCCTGTCTCTGCTATACGATTTTGAGCTAGATTCCTAACCTCTATGAACCTCTGGTTTCTTTATCTGAAAAGGTGAATTTATAAAAAAAACATTTATCCAAGCAAGTTTGGTGACCATTAGTCTACAGTTAGAGCTCATTAAAGTGTAGGTATTATTATTAAGTACTAATTGTAGAAGAAAAAGAAAACTCGTAAGAAAAAAAATGGTTAAGATAGTTTTTTGCTTCTGAACACCCAAAGTTAGCTAGCCAGTGATTCTTCATAACATACTGTCTACAAGTTGAAATATGAAGGGGGAAAAGTCTTCCAATATTGAAACCACTTCATGATTTGAGCTCATTCACTCTACTCCTTTAATATCTAGCCTCTTTGGGGAAGAGGCAATATCCTTGACTGGCTATAAATATATGAGTGTAGTTGATTTTATGGCTCTGAATGTAATAGAAGCTAAGTAAATACTGATAAGTTCTCTACTCTTCTGAGAAGTTTCCACCCACATAATATTGTCCTATCATTGGAAATCCCCATAGTTTTGATAAGAATGAAGGCAAGAACTCTTTCATATATAACACTTGTCAATTAGAATCAGAACAGCATTCATCATTTTAGTTGGAAAGGCTATGGGGGTTTTGTAAAAACCCACTTGAAGTCTATATAATGAAATTTTGTCCTTATTGTCTTTTGAGCAACTTCAGCTGCTTTGGGAGGTTAATGTTGGCTTCCAAATTTATTTTTTTCAAGCATTCTTTAACATTGTTTGCATTTATAGATTAAGTGGTATACTGAATTAAAGGAAATAAGCATTTTCTGTCACTATAATCTTCCCACATAAAGACACTAAGTTTGAAAAACATGTCCGTTTTTTCAATACAGGGCTAGGTATTGTCTTCATGAACTAGCCCTATAGGGAACTATTTTAACTCTTTCAAACCACTTAGTTAGCAGTCATTTTCAGGAATTCTTTGTGTACACAGTGTTTTTAAAGAGATTTTTTTTCTCAGATGCAATGTATTTAACCTTTCTGTGTACAGGATCATAACATGGCAAAAGTTAATTAGTATCCAGGAGGCCTCAGAACTAGGTGAATTCTCACTGAAAATCTTGATCACTCTAAAAAGTATAAAATGTGACTAAGGAAAAATAATTACAAAATTCCCCCTATTTTTCATGACATATGCTTTTTCACTGGTATGTATATCACATCAAGACACTACCTATGTCACTTGTAAAACAACTCTTTAGGGAACCATTATTGATATTGACCAAAAGAACTTTCAGATCTCATGTGTTATTTTGCTTTGGCTCTAAGAAAACTTCTACTTTGGGTGTTTCTTACCTGGAATGTGAGGATGAAATTCATAAATCACCAAACAGAAAAGTCCCAGTATCTTGTATGAAGCTAATAGGAGCTCATTAAATACTTACAGAGTTTCATACACTTACATGGTCATATACATGCAAACACACACACACACATAAATTTACCATTCAGAGATGGGGAACTTTTTCTAGACCACTAGCATTCTGAAGACAAGTGCCAGTCCTTCCCACCATCAGTATCTGGATCACTCCAATGGATAGGAAGTGTTATAAACTGAATGTTTGTGTCCTCCTGAAATTCTTATTTTGAAACTCTAATCTCAATGTGATGGTATTTAGTGGTGAGACCTTTGGGAGGTTATTAGGTCATGAAGGTGGAATGCTTATAAATCGGATTAGTGCCCTTATAAGAAGAGGTCAGAGAGCTAGCTAGATGTCTTTCTGCCATGTGAGGATACAGCAAGACGTCAGCTGTCTGCAACCTTGAAGAGGGCTGGTACCATGCTGGTGCCATGATCCTGGACTTCCAGCCTCCAGAACTGTGAGAAATAAATGTTTGTTGTTTAAGCCACCCAGTCTACAGTAATTTGTTAGCGCAGCCCAAACTAAGACAGGAGGTATGCATAAACAGTATATGATTAAATGCATAAATGAACAAACATTTCCTGAATGAAGATATACATGAATTAGTTACTTGATTTTAAACAAGGACATAGCAGAATTTATTTCTCTTTGCTAATATGAAGCCAAGGTACACAGTTCATTTATAAACAGGACTACACAAGCAATGTTATGAAGTCAAGGCTAGAATAAATATCTTATTATCTGGAATCCTATCACCCAACAAAGCAGCTATTTTTTCATGCTCCTATTGATTTCCTGATCACATTTTATATAGTTTATTTGTTTAGCACAGAGAAATCAGAATTTTCTACATAATGAGAAAAATTCAAACACAAGTTTAAAATTCTGCACAGTAGGTCTTATATTCTTGACAGACCACAGTGATCTCTCCTTCCTAAGAACTCATGACACTCATGAATATCATACTGACTAGGGATGAAGTCAAATACATACTACTACAAGATGCATTTGATATTATCATTTAGCCTACATTCAATTCAATTTTATCTGTGTTGTTCACCTAGCTACTATGAAGCTCCTTCTCATTAGAGAATAGGAATTATGTCTCTATAATCCCACCCTGCCTAGAAGTGTGTGAATGACAGATGGATAGATAGGCAGATAGATGACAGACAGACATATACATAAACATTTGTTGAATGAACTTTAAATGAATGTAGTTATTATAAGTGAACAAAAAATAAATGGTAAAAATTTTAAATGCCTTATATTTTATATTGTATTTTGAATATAATTACAATAGCTTGTTTCATAATCTTACTAAGATAAAAAATCATTACTGTCCCTTAAAATTATATATTTTAAGTTAATCAGAATTTTTACATTAATATTTTATCTATTAAAAGTAGTTTAAAATATCAGAAAGTCATTAGGAAAATAAAAATGGAGCAAGAGGGATTATTATTATTCTTGTAATTTTGCTTCAGAGTTAAAAGCATTCATGAGATGAAAACTGTGTTCTTAACTTTGACCCACTTACTATGCTGAAGCAACATGAACTCTGCCCTTGAATGCCAACTTGTAAGTGGAGGTTATTGCCTCTTCCCACGAGGGTGTAAATTCAATTAAATAAATGTAACACATGTACCAGGCATTTAGGAAACAAAGAAATGAAGAAGATATAATTCCTGCCTTCAAGGAGCTTACAGGATAATGGAGACATTCATATATATCTGAACTGTTCAAGTCAGAATACGTTTTTGTTTTATTTTGTGTTTCAGTAGAAATCACAAAAATTTGATCCCTGCTTCCTTTGGGACAATGAAAGCATACAAATCAGCAAATGCTTGTAACAGTCCCTTAAGTCTCTTATTGAACTGTGTTATATCTCTGTGCTCATACCACCCTTAAACTTTTAAAATCTCATTCTTAGTAGGTGCTCAATGCATTCAGAATTAACCTTCTACTTTTGTTTCCTTCCTCAGTAATAATATAAATGTTATGTTGAATTTTGAATAATTCAATTAAGATCTTACATAGAGAATAAGCTCTCAGAAGTGTAGAAAATGAGCCTTTTAGGTATGTGAGGTTAAGGGCAAGTTTATAAAATGTTGTGTACTCCTGGACAAAGAAGTGTCAGGTGAAAAATGTATTTTATGGCTCCCATAACCACTTAGTCAATTATGTTCATAAGATAGAAAAGTTTGTACAACTTGCTACAAACCAGTTCTGATTTAGAATACCTAATTCCATAGAGTTATTACTCTATTCAATTAGAACGTACTGTTTTTGCTTTTGGTTTGGCTTGGTTTGGTTTAGTTTTTAGAGGGAGGTGACATTAAATCAGTCTTCATAGAGAAAATATGCAAATACTGCAACTGCTAATATTTTAAAAGTAGCTAAAGTAACTTATACAAGAAATTGTGTTAACAGTGCATCATGGTTATTTGTTTTAAATCTTTTTAACATCCAACTGGAAAATATAGAGGCAATTATCACTTCTATGAGCTTTTTCAGTTATCTCAATGACAAAATAACATTGTGATGTGTCTGCAAAATCAAACGTAGAACTGAAATAATTTATCAAGATAAATGTTAGTAGAACATTTTCTGAAATTACTTGCACATTTCATTTTGCTGTACTTTCAGCTGAGTTATCCAGAAAATTATAGTTCTTCAAAGTTCATGCATAATAGGAAACTCCAGGTTGTAGCAATTGATTTAATTGTTCTCTGGAGCATAAATTACCTGAACATTAATCACTGCATTGTTGCCATTGTTGAATATGTGTGTGACTAAAGATACCAACATTTTATGAAACCTTGAAAAAATTATCAATCATTTCCTATCTGTCTCGAAGCATTGTGATTACATAAATACAAATAAATAAAATATTTCTAAATAGAGACAGATGGAAGAGCTATATGAAATATAACACTTAGGTTAAAAAGTTCATAAATTTTATGTTCTCAAAAACTATTACACTTTTTGTTCTCAAAAAGAGTACAGTTATCTGGTATTAATTTTTCAGGAAGTCAATCTCCGAAAATCTTACAGTTAGTGTTTTATTACTCTGAGGGTTAATATACTTAATTTGGAAGACTAATTACTTGTTTGGTTTTTGAGGGAATAGAAAATGTATTTGAGGAATATGTTATTTGCAGAAAATGGATGGGTGTGGGAGTAATGGGGGGGAGGGACTCAATACCTATATCTCATTTTTCATATATGATTGACAATCTTACATCATTCCCTCCAAAATCCTAATGTTTATACTAACATCCACATATACGAGTGCTTCTAAGTAGTTTATCTTTTAATAACAGCATGTTCTTATATGATTCCCTTCATTCAGGAAAAGCACAGGTGTTTCAAGATGCCATAGCCAAGAGGAGCTTCAAGATGGCAGAAGAGGAAGATGCGGAGATCACCTTTCTCTCCACATATACATCAGAAATACATCTACATGTGGAACAACTCCTACAGAACACCTACTGAATGCTGCCAGAAGACCTCAGACCTCCCAAAAGGCAAGAAACTCCCCCTGTACCTGAGTAGGGCAAAAGAAAAAACAGAGACAAAGAATAGGGACGGGACCTGCACCAGTGGGAGGGAGCCGTGAAGGAGGAAAGGTTTCCACACACTAGGAAGCCCCTTCACGGGCGAAGACTGCGGGTGGCAGAGGGGGGAAGCTTCGGAGCCATGGAGGAGAACACAGCAACAGGGGTGCGGAGGGCAAAGTGGAGAGATTCCCGCACAGAGGATCGGTGCCGACTAGCACTCACCAGCCCGAGAGGCTTGTCTGCTCGTCCACCGGGGCGGGAGGGGCTGGGAGCTGAGGCCCGGGCTTCAGTTGGAGTGCAGGGAGAGGACTGGGGTTGGCGGCGTGAACACAGCCTGAAGGGGCTAGTGCATCACGGCTATCCGGGAGGGAGTCCTGGAAAAAGTCTGGACCTGCTGAAGAGGCAAGAGACTTTTTCTTCCCTCTTTGATTCCTGGTGTGTGAGGAGAGGGGATTCAGGGCACTGCTTAAAGGAGCTCCAGAGACGGGCGCGAGCCGCGGCTACCAGCACAGACCCCAGAGACGGGCATGAGACGCTAAGGCTGCTGCTGCTGCCACCAAGAAGCTTGTGTGCGAACACAGGTCACTCTCCACACTGCCCCTCCTGGGAGCCTGTGCAGCCTGCCACTGCCAGGGTCCCGTGATCCAGGGACAACTACCCTGGGAGAATGCACGGTGTGCCTCGGGCTGGTGCAACATCCCGCTGGCCTCTGCTGCTGCAAGCTCACCCTGAATCCGTACCCCTCCCTCCCCCCAGCCTGAGTGAGCCAGAGTCCCCGAATCAGCTGCTCCTTTAACCCCATCCTGTCTGAGCGGGAACAGATGCCCTCAGGTGACCTACATGCAGAGTCACGGCCACATCCAAAACTGAACCCCGGGAGCTGTGTGAACAAAGGAGAGAAAGGGAAATCTCTCCCAGCAACCTCGGGAGCAGCGGATTAAATCTCCACAATCAACTTGATGTACCCTGCATCTCTGGAATAGATGAATAGACAACAAATCATTCCAAATTGAGGAGGTGGACTTTGAGAGCAATGATATATATGTTTTTTCCCTTTTTCTCTTTTTCTGAGTGTGTATGTGTATGCTTCTGTGTGTGATTTTGTCTTTATAGCTTTGCTTTTACCATTTGTCCTAGGGTTCTGGCTGTCTAGTTTTGTTTTTGTTTTTTCTTTTTTTCTTTTTAGTATAGTTTTTAGCGCTTGTTATCACTGGTGGATTTTTTTTTTTTTTGGTTTGGTTGCTGTCTTCTTTCTTTCTTTCTTTCTTTTCTTTCTCTCTTCCTTCCTTCCTTTCTTTCTTTCTTCTTTCTTTCCTTCTTCTTTCTTTCTTCCTTCCTTCCTCCCTTTCTTTCTTCTTCCTTCCTTCCTTTCTTTCTTTCTTCCTTTCTTTCTTCCTTCCTTTCTTTCTTTCTTTCTTTCTTTCTTTCTTTCTTTCTTTCTTTCTTTCTTTCTTTCTTTCTTTCTTGCTGCTCCTTTTTATTCTGAGCCGTGTGGATGAAAGGCTCTTGGTGCTCCAACCAGGCATCAGGGCAGTGCCTCAGAGGTGGGAGAGCCAATTTCAAGACACTGGTCCACAAGAGAACTCCCAGCTCCACGTAATATCAAATGGTGAAAATCTCCCAGAGATCTTCATCTCAATGTCAAGACCCAGATCCACTCAATGACCAGCAAGCTGGAGTGCTGGACACCTTATGCCAAACAGCTAGGAAGAGAGGAACACAACCCCACCCATTAGCAGAGAGGCTGCCTAAAATCATAATAAGGCCACAGACACCCCAAAACACCCAAGACATGGACCTGCCCACCAGAAAGACAAGATCCAGTCTCATCCACCAGAACACAGGCACTATTCCCCTCCACCTGGAAGCCTACACAACCTGCTGAACCAACCTTAGCCACTGGCAGCAGGCACCAAAAACAACGGGTACTACGAACCTGCAGCCTGCAAAAAGGAGACATGAAACACTGTAAGTGAAGCAAAATGAGAAGACAGAGAAACACACAGCAGATGAAGGAGCAAAGTGCAAACCCACCAGACCAAACAAATGAAGAGGAAATAAGCAGTCTAGCTGAAAAAGAATTCAGAATAATGATAGTAAAGATGATCCAAAATCTTGGAAATAGAATAGAGAAAATGGAAGAAACATTTAACAAGGACCTAGAAGAACTAAAGATGAAACAAGCAATGATGAACAACACAATAAATGAAATTAATAATTCTCTAGAAGGGATCAATAGCAGAATAACTGAGGCAGAAGAACGGATAAGTGACATGGAAGATAAAATAGTGGAAATAAATACTGCACAGCAGAATAAAAAAAAACAGAATGAAAAGAATTGAGGACAGTCTCAGAGACCTCTGGGACAACAGTAAAAACACCAACATTCGAATTATAGGGTTCCCAGAAGAAGAAGAGAAAAAGAAAGGGACTGAGAAAATATTTGTAGAGATTATAGTTGAAAACTTCCCTAATGTGGGAAAGGAAATAGTTAATCAAGTCCATGAAGCACAGAGAGTCCCATACAGTACAAATCCAAGGAGAAACATGCCAAGACACATATTACTCAAACTATCAAAAATTAAATACAAAGAAAAAATATTAAAAGCTGCAAGGGAAAAGCAACAAATAACAAACAAGGGAATCCCCATAATGCTAACAGCTGATCTTTCAGCAGAAACTCTGCAAGCCAGAAGGGAGTGGCAGGACATATTTAAAGTGATGAAGGGGAAAAACCTACAACCAAGATTACTCAAGCCAGCAAGGATCTCATTCAAATCTGATGGAGAAATTAAAACCTTTACACACAAGCAAAAGCTAAGAGAATTCAGCACTACCAAACCAGCTTTACAACAAATGCTAAAGGAACTTCTCTAAGCAGGGAACACAAGAGCAGGAAAAGACCTACAATAACAAACCCAAAACAATTAAGAATATGGTCATAGGAACATACATATTAATAATTACCTTAAACATGAATGGATTAAATGCTCCAACCAAAAGACACAGGCTTGCTGAATGGATATAAAAACAAGACCCATCTATATGCTGTCTACAAGAGACCCACTTCAGACCTAGGGACACACACAGACTGAAAGTAAGGGGATGGAAAAAGATATTCCATGCAAATGGAAATCAAAAGAAATCTGGAGTAGCAATTCTCATATAAGAAAAAATAGATTTTAAAACAAAGACTATTACAAGAGACAAAGAAGGACACTACATAATGATCAAGGGATCAATCCAAGAAGAAGATATAACAATTGTAAATATTTATGCACCCAACATAGGAGGACCTCAATACATAAGGCAAATACTAACAGCCATAAAAGGGGAAATTGACAGTAACACAATCATAGTAGGAGACTTTAACACCCCACTTTCACCAATGGAGAGATCATCCAAAATGAAAATAAATAAGGAAACACAAGCTTTAAATGATACATGAAACAAGATGGACTTCATTGAGATTTATAGAACATTCCATCCAAAAACAACAGAATACACTTTCTTCTCAAGTGCTCATGGAAGTTTCTCCAGGATAGATCATATCTTGGGTCACAAATCAAGCCTTGGTAAATTTAAGAAAACTGAAATCATATTAAGTATCTTTTCTGACCACAATGCTATGAGACTAGATATCAATTACAGGAAAAAATCTGTAAAAAATATAAACACATGGAGGCTAAACAATATGGTACTTAATAAGCAAGAGATCACTGAAGAAATCAAAGAGGAAACAAAAAAATACCGAGAAACAAATGACAATGAAAACACAATGACCCAAAACCTATGGGATGCATCAAAAGCAGTTTAAGAGGGAAGTTTATAGCAATACAATCCTACATTAAGAAACAAGAAACATCTCAAATAAACAACCTAACCTTACACCTAAAACAATTAGAGAAAGAACAACAACGACAACAACAACAAAAATCCACAGTTAGCTGAAGAAATCATATAGATCAGATCAGAAATAAATGAAATAAAATGAAGAAAATGATAGTAAAGATCAACAAACAACAAATGGTTGTTTGAGAAGATAAACAAAATTGATAAACCACTACCTAGACTTATCAAGAAAAAAACAGAGAAGACTCAAATCAATAGAATTAGAAATTAAAAAGGAGAAGTAACAAATGACACTGAAGAAATACAAAGGATCATGAAAGATAACTAGAAGCAACCTTATGCCACTAAAATGGACAACCTAGAAGAAACGGACAAATTCTTCAAAATGCACAACCTTCTGAGACTGAACCAGGAAGAAACAGAAAATATGAACAGACCAAACACAAGCACTGAAATTGAAACTGTGATTAAAAATCTTCCAGCAAACCAAATCCCAGGATCAGATGGCTTCACAGGTGAATTCTCTCAAACATTTAGGTAAGAGCTAACACCTATCCTTCTCAAACTCTTCCAAAATATAGCACAGGGAGGAATACTCCAAAACTCATTCTACAAGGCCACCATCACCGTGATAACAAAACCAGACAAAGATGTCACAAAGAAAGAAGATTACAGGCCAATATCACTGATGAACACAGATGCAAAAATCCTCAACAAAATGCTAGCAAACAGAATCCAAAAGCACATTAAAAGGATCATACACCATGATCAAGTGGAGTTTATTCCAGGAATGCAAGGATTCTTCAATATACGCAAATCAATCAACGTGATACACCGTATTAACAAATTGGAGGAGAAAAAATATATTATCACCTCGATAGATGCAGAGAAAGCTTTTGAAAAAATTCAACACCCATTTATGATAAAAACCCTGCAGAAAGTAGGCATAGAGGGAACTTACCTCAACATAATAAAGGCCATATATGACAAACCCACAGCCAACATCGTCCTCAATGGTGAAACACTGAAACCATTTCCACTAAGATCAGGAACAAGACAAGGTTGCCCACTCTCACCACTATTATTCAACATAGTCTTGAAAGTTTTAGCCAAAGCAATCAGAGAAGAAAAAGAAATAAAAGGAATCCAAATCAGAAAAGAAGAAGTGAAGCTGTCCCTGTTTGCAGACAACATGATACTACTATACATAGAGAATCTGAAAGATGTTACCAGAAATCTACTAGAGCTAATCAATGAATTTGGTAAAGTAGCAGGATACAAAATTAATGCACTGAAATCTCTTGCATTCCTATACACTAATGATGAAAAATCTGAAAGTGAAATTAAGAAAACACTCCCATTCACCATTGCAACAAAATGAATAAAATATCTAGGAATAAACCTCCCTAAGGAGACAAAAGACCTCTATGCAGAAAATTATAAGACACTGATGAAAGAAATTAAAGATGATACAAACAGATGGAGAGATATACCATGTTCTTGGATTGGAAGAATCAACATTGTGAAAATGACTCTACTACCCAAAGCGATCTACAGATTCAATGCAATCCCTATCAAACTACCACTGGCATTTTTCGCAGAAGTGGAACAAAAAATTTCACAATTTGTATGGAAACAGAAAAGACCCTGAATAGCCAAAGCAATCTTGAAGATGAAAAACGGAGCTGGAGGAATCTGGCTCCCTGATTTCAGACTATAATACAAAGCTACAGCAATCAAGACAGTATGGTAGTGGCACAAAAACAGAAATATAGATCAATGGAACAGGATAGAAAGCCCAGCAATAAACCCATGCACATAGGGTCACCTTATCTTTGATAAAGGAGGCAAGAATATACAGTGGAGAAAAGACAGCCTCTTCAATAAGTGGTGCTGGGAAAACTGGACAGCTACATGGAAAAGAATGAAATTAGAACAATCCCTAACACCATACACAAAAATAAACTCAAAATGGATTAGATGCCTAAATGTAAGGCCAGACACTATAAAACTCTTAGAGGAAAATATAGGCAGAACACTCTGTGACATATGTCATAGCAAGATCCTTTTTGACCCACTTCCTTGAGAAATCAAAATAAAAACAAAAATAAGCAAATGGGACCTAATGAAACTTCAAAGCTTTTGCACAGCAAAGGAAACCATAAACAAGACGAACAGACAACCATCAGAATGGGAGAAAATATTTGCAAATGAAACAACTGACAAAGGATTAATCTCCAAAAGTTACAAGCAGCTCATGCAGCTGAATATCAAAAAACCAAACAACCCAATCCCCAAATGGGCAGAAGACCTAAATAGACATTTCTCCAAGGAAGATATACAGATTGCCAACAAACACATGAAAGAATGCTCAATATCATTAATCACTAGAGAAATGTAAATCAAAACTACAGTGAGATATCACCTCACACTGGTCAGAATGGTCATCATCAAAAAATCTACAAACAATAAATGCTGGAGAGGGTGTGGAGAAAAGGGAAGCCTCTTGCACTGTTGGTGGGAATGTAAATTGATACCGCCACTATGGAGAACAGTACGGAGGTTCTTTAAAAAACTAAAAATAGAAATATCATACGACCCAGCAATCCCACTTCTGGGAATATACCCTGAGAAAACCATAATTCAAAAAGGGTCATGTACCACAATGTTCATTGCAGCTCTATTTACAATAGATAGGACATGGAAGCAACCTAAGTGTCCATCAACAGATGAATGGATAAAGAAGATGTGGCACATATATACAATGGAATATTACTCAGCCATAAAAAGAAACGAAATTGAGTTATTTGTCGAGGTGGATGGACCTAGAGTCTGTCATACAGAGTGAAGTAAGTCAGAAAGAGAAAAACGAATACCGCATGCTAACACATATATATGGAATCTAAAAAACAACAATAAAAAAAGGTCATGAAGAACCTAGGGGCAAGACGGCAATAAAAATGCAGACCTACTAGAGAATGGACTTGAGCATTCCGTGAGGTGGAAGGGTAAGCTGTGACAAAGTTAGAGAGTGGCATGGATATATATTCACTACCAAACTTAAAATAGATAGCTAGTGGGAAGCAGCCCCATAGCACAGGGAGATCAGCTCGGTGCTTTGTGACCACCTAGAGGGGTGGGATAGGGAGGGTGGGAGGGAGGGAGATACAGGAGGGAAGAGATATGGGGATATATGTATAACTGATTCACTTTGTTATAAAGCAGAAACTAACACACCATTGGAAAGCAATTATACTGCAATAAAGATGTTTTTAAAAAAAAGATGCCATAGGCAAGGTACTCCTCCAAGTGCTGGGGATAGAGCAGTGAATAAGGAAGATAAAGTCCCTGATCTCGTGAACCTCATTCTTGTGAGCAAGGGGGGTACTATAAAATACATATCAGCTAAATACAATGAAGAGAAATGAAACAAGATGTGATGATAATGTGATGAAGGCTATTTCCAATGTGATTAGAAAAGACCTCTAAGAATTTTACATTTAGGAGGAGACGTCAGCAAATAACTGGGGAGAAAAGGGCTACAGCGGAGAGCCCTTTCGATGGTGTACAACAGCTACACTGAAGCAGCAACAATCTCTATGCATTCTGGGAACTTCAGGTAGGCCAATGTGATTGAAGAACAAGAGGATAGGCAGCTGGAGTTCTTAGGACGTCCTAGGAAATGTAACAACCATTTTAGAATTATCTTACTTAATCCTCAGTACCATCCTATGTGATATACATTATTTTTCTCTTTTTGCAAAATAAAACATAAAACACAGAGATTAGAAATATGAAATAACTTGTCCACGATTGAGGCAGAACAAGGACCTATTCCTAGGAAGTTGAAATCAGTCTTAGTTGCTATGTTATTCTGCTTCTAGCAAAGATTCAAACAGACAGAACCGACAGTCCGGGAACAAAGAGTCTGGCTGCAGATATTATTAGAACAGTCTGGTGTAGAGAATAGAAATCTTAAATTGAGGGGGCCTGACATTCTTGCTATCCTGCTGTGTGATGGCGAGCAATCATGTAATCTCTTAAAATTTAATTTATATAATCTTCATTTCCTCATTAATTCATTCTAAACATATCTATTGAAGACCTAATATAAATTAGGCAATACGGTCAAGAATCACAATGAAACATAATCAAATGTGTCTTCATGCATCCCTCCTTCAAGTGGAAGACAAATCTATGGACATATCTTTCAAGATAATATAAGTCCAATAAATAGGTAGAAAAAAAGTGCAATGAAAACATCAAGCAAGGAACAATGCTGTCTGGCTGTCAGTTTTCTATAAAATCCAGGAATGAAGCTGTATGATCACACTAGGCCTTCCTCACCTTTAATATTTTATTCTAACTGTCAGTGACTGAGTAACATTCTAAGCATCCTGTGAGAAAGCAATATTATATAAATTCCCATCATAAAGTTGAAAGTTTTTTGGCAGTTATAAGTCTATATTGGGTTCCTCATTCTCTCCTTCCTGTAACAATCTAAATTATTTTCTCCAATTCTAAATTATTTTCTGTAATTCTAAATTATTTTCTAGTAAGTCATATACTCAGAAATCTTCATAGGTCATGAGTTTCTTTGTTGGTAACAAAAATAATGGGTGGAAAGAATTTCACCTTAGTATGTAAGCACTGGCTACCACTCAAAAATAAAGCATATGCATAGGGAAACTTTATGCATATTTGACTTTCCTTTAACATTTTAAAAATAAAGTCAGGTTTTTACAGTATAATTTTAGAAGAAATAAACTTAAAGAGCTCAAACTTACATAATTGTTGACATGCATCTTTACTAAAAAACACTGTATATACTTTACATCCACATAGCTTTTAAAGGTTTGAATAAGCCCAAGAATAATAAAGGAGGCTGACTTGAGATAAGGTATGTTCTGAGGCTCACATAATGAAACTCTAGATAAGAGAATAAGCTGTAGGAACAAGTCATCAAACCAGAGCGTGAACTAAGCTGAACCTGGTAACTCTGTCTTGAAGCATCTTTGTCTTTCTCTCTAAAGTATGACATCCCTCCTGAGGAATTAAAATCTAATTTCTCTACTACACTGCTTGTAAAACAAAGAGAACATGCAGAACTCTGAGAAATGGATAACCCTGAGCCAGGAAATAAAAAATTTAGATCAATTAAGAAGTAAAATGTTGAATTTCAAGTTGGACACATAAACTTAGCAACACTCCAAATAGAAACGAGGAAAGTCAGGTTCTACAATCTCCACCCTCTTCAAAATGGGGTGATATATCAACTTACTGTTACCATATATATTATATATATTAAAATGGGGTTGTAATTACTTCCTAATAATTGAATAACAAATCTTCCATTTGAACATTAAAATTAAATTTGAGTGGTCATACTAACACTTGTTATGGAGACCAAGAGTCTAGGTTTGCACAAGATAATGACAGTTTTTGACAGCTGCCCATACCTAATTAATAATAGCATCCGGGCTTCCCTGGTGGCACAGTGGTTGAGAGTCCACCTGCCGATGCAGGGGACAAGGGTTTGTGCCCCGGTCCGGGAAGATCCCACATGCCACAGAGCGGCTGGGCCCGTGAGCCATGGCCGCTGAGCCTGCGCGTCCAGAGCCTGTGCTCCGCAACGGGAGAGGCCACAACAGTGAAAGGCCCGCATACTGAAAAAAAATAAAAATAAAAATAAAAATAATAGCATCCACTTTACTCTCAAAAGTTTCCTGGTTTGGACAATAAGTTCTGTCTGGAATATTACCTCCTTTCTCAGAACTTAAAGTACTGTGATAAAGAGTAACTGACCTTAATATCAGAGAGAAAAAAGTAAAAAAGTTAGAATTTACATCTTTTGAAATAATATTTGGTGAGCCATGGTGTATGCTTTTTTGTGCCACTGATCCATTCTATTGTCAACTAAAATGTGAAAGCTCAGTTAAGGAAGCAGAAATCTTATTGGTGCTGTACTAGACACTAAAACAGAAAGGGCATTCAAAGATATGCCCTTTCCTGGGAGAAATTAACACTAAAAAGAAAATAAGATGACCTAACAATGGGCATATAGGACAAAAAGTTAGCAAAATAGAAGCATAAAAGCAGCCACATGAAAAGACATACTTATACTAGGAAAATACACTCTTTATGTAAGTGAAAACATGCTTATATACAAAATGAATCTCATTTAATTTTAATGTACTTGGTTTAATCACTTTTCTAAAAATGTTCATTCTTGTTTGATTAACTATATTAAGCATTATATTAGCACTAAAAATTATAGGCTTGATAGTTTGAAAGTCATTTTTAATTATTAGCATTGATACTTGAATGTAAACAAAATATATGCCTATTATTGAAAATTTTGTAAAATTTAAAAAAGTAAAGAAAAAACCTATAATTTTGTCATACAAATTACTACTTTTAATATTTTCTTACATTAACATACACATATTTTTGTATGCACATATACATTATATATGACTGTATACATATTATGCATTCATGTATATAAATATACGCTATATGTAGATTATTCTCTATTTGGAGTTTTTTTCCAATTTTTTTCTTTTCTTTTTTACACAATATTATGCCTTGAGCATTGTCCTATATCATTATTATTTGAAAACATTCTTTTAATGCTTGGATAATAAATAAACTGTAATGACCTTGGCTGCATCATTAATTATTTTAAAAGAGGAAAACACCCTAGAAGCAGAATCATTAAGTCAGATAGTATGAATTTCTCTATAGGTTTTGACCCACAGTGCTAATGCGCTCTCCACAAAAGTAGTCTGATTTCTTATTTTCATTATACAATAGTGAAGAGAACAGGCTTTGGAACAGGAATGCCTGGAGTAAATTATGGCTCAAACACTTCCTAGTTGTGTACTTTAGTCTTTAAACTCTTTAAGACTCAGATACTCATTTGAAAAGTGGTGACAGTAAATGTACTCATCTTTTGAGCACTGCTATGGCTAAAAGCTTGGGAGGTTGTGTTAGGGCTAAAGGATGTTGGACACATGTTAAGATTGAAACAATTATTTGTTATTGTAAATATTACTAATAATGGTATAATGCCAACACTGGATATTATAATTTTTGTTATTTGATAATATTTACTTACATCATTTATTATAAAACTATAAAGTAATTTTGAATTTATTTGATTACCAGTTTGGCAGAGACAACTGGCAAAGACATGCTCCTCCTTCTATAGCAGGAGATTTATAATTGGACACTTTGCAGTTGGAGACCACATTTCCCAGCCAACTTTGCAAGTGGGTGTAGTAATGTAGCTAAGTTTGCACCAACAGAATGTGATCAAAAGTGATGTTTGCCTATGGCATTTGCTTTTCTCTTTCTGACTTACTTCACCCTGTATGGCGGACTCTAGGTCCATCCACCTCACTACAAATAACTCAATTTCATTTCTTTTTATGGCTGAGTAATATTCCATGTATATATGTGCCACATCTTCTTTATTCATTCATCTGTCGACAGATACTTAGGTTGCTTCCATGTCCTGGCTGTTGTAAATAGAGACATGGAATCTAAAAAAAAAAAAATACAAAAAAGGTTCTGAAGAACCTAGGGGCAGGATAGGAATAAAGATGCAGACATAGAGAATGGACTTGAGGACACGTGGAGGGGGAAGGGTGAGCTGGGATGAAGTGAGAGAGTGGCATGGGCTTTATATACTACCAGATGTAAAATAGACAGCTAGTGGGAAGCAGCTGCATAGCACAGGGAGATCAACTCAGTGCTTTGTGACCACCTACAGGGGTGGGATAGCGAGGGTGGGAGGGAGAAGCAAGAGGGAAGAGATATGGGGACATATGTATATGTATAGCTGACTCACTTTGTTATAAAGCAGAAACACACCATTGTAAAGCAATTATACTCCAATAGATCTGTTAAAAAAGAAAAAAAAAAAGTGATCTTGCTACTTGTGTGTCCAGGTCTTAAGACACTGTGCATGAAATCCTCCAGGCTCTGTCTTTCCTGTAAGCTGGAATGCAAATGTGTCTGTGATTTAGAACCAACCAGGAAGGGCAAGACAATGCCCTAGAGCAAGGGTCATAAAACTAAAGAGCTGCCTGTTTTAGTAAATAAAGTTTTATTGGAACATAGTTATACACATTTGTTTATGCATTGTCTATGGCCACTTTTACCCTACAACTGCAGAACTGAGTAATTGCAACAGACATGATATGGCCCCAAATCCTACAATATATTTTATCTGTCCCTTTACAGAAAAAAAATGTCAAATACTGCCCAAGGACATGGTAAAGCAACAAGAGAGAAATGACCTGAGTCTCCCAAATGACCACATGAAACACAAATATCATTCAACCCAGACCAGAGACTTTGGGGTTGTTATGTGGGAAAGAAACAAATTCCTGTTTTATCTGAGCAAAATCTCCTTAGGGACATTGAGTTCTACCAGCATAATTTTCATACCAGGGAAGCTAAGTTTTTATAAAACTATGGTATTTAAATGTATCATTTTTATTAAAGTTTGAGAATTTTTCTTCTTAATTTATGGAGTTCTTTGTGTGTTAGGGATTTAAACCTAAGCCTATAATGTTTATGGGAAATAATACCCATAGGTGGTTGTTTGATTTTTATGTTATGATGTTTCTATATAGTTTATAAAATATTTATCTTCTATCACATCTATCATTACTTCCTTTTAGAATTTCTTACATTGTTTCATATTTATAAAGTTTTCCTTACCCCAAGATCAGATAAACGTTTGCCCCTTTTTGTGTGTTTTTTCACTATCTTTATATTTCGCCCATATTTTTTCATTCCAAGTGGCACCTAGCAGTACTTTCTAAATAGTTTTTCCATAGATGTATTATAATAATTTATATATTATATCCATATATTTAGATTTACATAATATGATATATATTATGAATTTTTAAACATTAGGATCTGTTTCAGAGTTTCTCTATTGCTCCACTGCTGTAGTCTTCTTTTCTCAAATCAGTATCATAGAGCTTTAATTATTATAGTTGTAAAATTCAATTAATATCCAATATGGCAAGTCACCTTATTCATTCATATTTACAGTTTCGAACTTTTACGGGGGGAATGGAGAGAAGGATGCTTTATAAAAATTTGTTTTATCAAGTGATAAATATAAAATAAATTATAATTTAATTTATCACAACTACAGAGAAAGTTTGACATAGATGGATATTCACAACACAGGTGAAAGAAAAACACACTACAATATTATGTATACCATATCCAAAAATAAACCTGCAAAAAATCTAATTTCATATAATTCTTCATTAGCATAAGGGTAAGACAAATACTTTTTGTCTAGTAATGTATAATATTAAACTTACATGTTTTCTCACAAGAGTTTCTGCAATAATTCTGAGAAGTTGTTTTTTTGTTTGTTTGTTTGTTTGTTTGTTTTTGCGGTACGCAGGCCTCTCACTGTTGTGGCCTCTCCCATTGCAGAGCACAGGCTCCGGACGCGCAGGCTCAGCAGCCATGGCTCACGGGCCCAGCCGCTCTGTGGCATGTGGGATCTTCCAGGACCGGGGCACAAACCCGCGTCCCCTGCATTGGCAGGCGGACTCTCAACCACCGCGCCACCAGGGAAGCCCCTGAGAAGTTTTTAACGCTATTGTTCTTTTCACTTTAGATATTAGAATACCAGATGATGCAGTTAAGTGATATGATTAAAATCATGAGGTCACTAAGTAGTAGAGCCTGAGATTTGGTACCCCTGTGTACTATTGTGATTTTCACATTGATCTGAACATTCATTTTACAATGGGTCTAGCCAACTCACTGAATGTAGACATTACATTAAATATTTTTTATCTCCGAACACCTTAAGAGCAAGGTTTTTATGTTGCTGCAATGAAATCCCTACATTGAAACTCAGTATAGAATAATGATCCCCTGTCCCTCACAGGCTTTAGGATATTTATGGGTATTACTTTTTCAGTTTTACTTTATTACTTTTCTGACTGGAATTGGATCAAATGTATATATACATGTGGACTCAAAGCTTTATAATTCTGAGTCTTCCATTCAGGAATATCTTCGTACTCACATCTTTTACAGGTCTTTCAAAAAGTTCTATTTTAAAAGTCTTGCATATTTATAATTTTAGTAATTTTATATCAAACTTCAATACATACTAAATAAAATTTATTATCTATTCAGTTTAATAATAATGAAATAAATATCCATATGTCCAGTACTCAGTTTACGAAGTAGAACATAAATAGTGACTTTGAAGCCCCCTGGGTACCTTTCATTATTGAATCCCCACTCCTAGAGTTAATTACTATCTTAATAATTCCTTACCTTTCTTTGAGTTATACCACATATCTATGAATTAATAACAATGATATACTCTTTAGTTGTTTCTGTTTGAGTCTTTATATAAATGAAACATTGCTGTAGCATATTCATTGACTTGACTTTTTTTTCTGAACATAATGTTTATGAGATTTATCTACATTGGTGGATAAAGGAGTGATTTATTTACTTTCTCTGCTTTATAGTAAATCATTATGTGAACACACCACAGTGCATTTATCCATTCTACTACTGATAGACATTTGGGGTGTTTCCAATTTTTGCTTTTACAAACAGTGCTGCTATAAATATGCTGGTGTATGTTTCCAGGTGTTCATATCAACACGTGGCTTGTGGACCCAAGCCAGTTCATGAATTGTTTGTTACAAGTCCATGATGGGATAGGTACAGAAATTGAGGGTAATCATTTAGAAACTTTAATAGAAATTGGATTTTGCTGCAATATCCAAGCTCACAATCAGTGAACTCATCTCATTTAACAGGGTTTCACCAGTTTGATGTTGAACCCATGTGGTGAGTCACAATATGACAAAAACCACATAGGAATCATGCACAGTAGGACCATGTGATTTTTTAAAGATTAGATTGGTAACTGTAATCCAAAAGTGGATAAAATATGAGTACATATATATTTTATAAGTATCTGTACATTCTTTTCATTTATAGTTAAGCCTACTTTTTTAAATTTATGAGTTCACATTATAGCTAAATTAGAGAAGTAAAATTTGTTTATTTTTAAGGCCCATTTTATTAACAACAGTATAAACTTCACTGTATTTTGTTATTGCTGTGAAGACAAGATATACCTTTCAAGAAGGGAGCAGTAGCAGTAAACAAAATAATGACAATTGAAGTGATTTCAAAGAAATGAAGACCAAATGTCCATTAAGTTTTACCCAGGAATATTATCTCTCATGTAAAAATATGTGTTTGAGGGGATGTAATAGCTAATGAAGCATTAACACAAAAAACTAAAGCAATAAGCTCAAAATCAAAAGAATTCTTTGAAACAAGAGTATTGTATTATAAGGCTGACAGAGGTAGATATTTGATATTTCCCATTTAAACATTAGTAATTTGCAGGCTTTTAAAAAAAGTACTTGGTGTCGCTAGGACTAAAAAATACCTAAACATTGCTGAAACATTAGTGAAAGACTGCATCCAAAGTGAGCTTACACAGATAGGTGTATCTGTAGCAAAGAAGGTAGTTCAAGTACCACTTTCCAATGACAGCATAGTTCAACAGTTTGCAGAAATTGAGAAAAAATGAGGGCCAACTCACAGAACAAATACATCTAGGAGGAACTTGACAAATACAAAGATACCACTAACATGGCAACTATTCCAGTATATGTATAAATTGTACATAATCATGATATAAAGAAATATTTTGTCAACTTTATTGATGACAAACACAATAAGCTGAAGATTTGTAAAACTTTAAGACTGCATTGACAAAGTTTGGAGTTTGGAGTTTAAGTTTCATTAAGAGTATGTTCTGATGTTACAGCTGCAATGACAAGAACATATTCTGGAATACTTATCCAGATTAAGAAGTCTTCACCAAAATATAAGAATATAAAGCATTCTGATTTCTTTATTTAAAAACACATGATATGAAAACCAAAATGTCTCAGTGATGGAGTAAAAATTGTGAATTTTTTAAAGAATAGCATCTTAAATTAGAAAGTATTCTTTTTATTATGGTGAATATGTAAGCTGATTATTTTAAAAGCCTTATTTCATGTAGAGAGACAAGCTCAAATAGGGGAAATTTTCTGTAGAGGATATTTGTTCATATATATGAACATTTAGTGTTCATGCAATTTATTAAATCATTATGATCCCAATTATTTAAAGATGTGAATGGGACAGCCAGATTTGCTTAATTCTCTTTGTCTTTGGTATACTTAATACTCTTGATATTTCTATGCAAAAAAAATGAATGTATTTTTTTCAATGGCATATGTAAAGCAAAAATGAAAGTTAGATACCTAACAGAGCAAAGTTTTAGATCATTATGACATGTTCTATAATTTAATAATATTATCAGTGAAGTAGTGATGATCTTGATATTGCACATCAGCAAAAAATTATCATTGGTTCTATGAATTTGATGGAGTACTTTGGGTTTTACTTTTTATTAAAAAGATTCACATTTAAGAAATTTGCAGAAAATAATTTAACTATAAATTATAATAGGTAACTGATGGAGGATTGAAAGTGAATTTTGAAAATATTCAATGAGAGGTTTATTTTCATAAAGTGAAAAATATTATTTGTGTTTTCTCTTTAATGCTCCAATCCCATTACTGCAAATTGATCCTGAAGATGCACACACACACACACACACACACACAATGTTATTAATTACAGGATGTTTGTAATTGCAAAATATTGAGACTACCTAAGTATCCAACTTAAGATACTGGCTAAATATACTTTGAAAAAGACACAATAGAGTACTATGAAGCTACAAAAAAGAAAAAGATCTTCATGAAATGATATGAAGAAAATCCCAAAAAGATATTATGAAGTAGGGGAAAGAAATCAAAGTGCAGAAAGCATGTATAATAGCCCCATCTGTAAAAGAAAAAATAAATAAATAAACATATATCTTCTAATCCTTGCAAAAAATCCCAATGAAGTTGGTTACATATAAGAGAGGTATAGAGAGGAAGAAATACAGAAGAGAGTATGGCTTCTATAACTGATCTCTTTATATGTATAGTTTTCACTTTTGAAAGCATAATATACATATTGAAAAACAATCAAAGTAAGTAAGAATGGGAAGCAGAAGAAAATGAATAAGATGAAACAAATGAAGTTAAATTGTATTTCAAATGAATATTACAACCATGTTGAAGGACAAAGAAGGAAGGAAGGAGAGAGGGAAGGAGAGAAGGGAAAGAAGCGAGGAAAGGAAGGAAGAAGGGAAATTTTAAAAGTATGGTGTCCTTGTCTTGAGCAGCTTGAGAAGCTCCCCTCAGGTATTCGCAGCAGTGGAACTGCTGGCTCCCAGTGTTATTGCTTAACTTTACTATTAATTCCAAATATAGTTTTCTAAAACATTGTACAATGATACACTGTCACCTGTCACAATGTATGCTAGTTCCTGTTGCTCACTAATGCCATTATTGTCATTTATTCCTGGAAATACAGTGAGGCATAATATTCAGTGCCGTTTAAATTTGCCTTTTCATTATTAGAGCTTAGTGCCAGCGTGTCTACAAATGTTTCTTGGCTGTTTTGATTTATTTTTTATGAAATGCCTGTCCAAGGTTTATCCCTGTTTTTCTATTGGGTGTTTGTCTTTTATAAACTGATACCAACTTGTACATATTCTAGATTCTAAATCGTGTTGGTCATGGGCAGGGCAAACATTTTCTTCCAGCTTTTGGACTGTTATCTCACTGTTCTCACAGTGCCTTTCCATGGACAAAGCTCTTAATTTGAATGTGAAATTTGTCAACCTATCTCTTTATGGTTGTGCTTCTTTTTAAAAATAACTCTTTCATGGAAAAAAAAAGATCAGAAAGATATTCTCTTATGTCCCTTTCAAACTTAATGTATTAATCCAACTGGAATTTATTTTTATGTTAAATGTGAGGTGAGGTTCACTTTCTTTCCCATATTAATTGCCAATTTCCCTAACTCCTTTGTCCAGAGGACTAAGCTTTCTCCACTGGTCTGTAATGTTGGCTAAAAGAACAAGTTTCTATATATGTGTGGGTTGCTTATGAGATAAGCATTCTGTTCCAGCAATCTACTCCTGAACACATCGTAAAAATTATAATAGGTTTAAAGTAGATCTTGATATCTGATAGGGCAAGAGGTCATTCCTTGTACTACTTTTTCAGAAGTGAATTAGCATTCTTGTCTGTTTGATCTACCATATATGTTAAAATGAGCTAGTCAGTTTTCATGAAAAGTCTTTGTTGAGACGACAGGAATTGCATTAAATCATAAAACAAGGGAGGAAAATTATCATTTTAAAAATAGTGTCTTCTTGTCCATAGTGTGATTCTCCATTTATTTGGATGTCTTTTAATGCTTTTCAATACAGTTTTATAATTTTCCATGAAAAGAGCTTACATTTTGTTCATTATTCTGAAGGACCTTATAATTTATGTTGCTATTATAATAGAACGTTTTTCCAAGTTAAAACATTAACTAAGTAGTAATATATAGAAATGTACTTAACTTTGTATGTTGATTTTACAGTTAAAAATGACTAATAATGTTTAGATTTTTTTCTAAATGGGAAATCATATCATCTATATAAGAAAATTTAATGTGTTTTTTTCCTCTTAAAGCTTAATAAATTTTATTCTTTCTCTCTTCTTATTGCCCTGGCTGTAATCTGCAGTACAATATTGAATTGACATGGTGAAAACAGGCATTGTTGATTTTACTCTGGATTTTAGCGATTCACCATAGTGAGATGTTTATTAAAAACTTTTGGTAGCTACACTTTATCATGTTAAAAATGGTCTCTTGTATTCTAGTTTATTAAACGTTTTAACAAATAGTTGAATAGATGTTGAATTTATAGGTGGCTTTTTCTGTACTTATAAGATGATGATATTAATTAATATGATGAATACATTAATAGATTCTTAATACTGAATCAATTTTGCATTTCTGTAATAAACCCAAGATTGTAATGATGTATTATATTTTATAATCATATTTACTTTTGTTTTACTAATATTTTGTATAAGAATTTTGCAACTGTGTTCATGAGTCTGCTATTTTGCATTCTCATATTATGTGTATACTAGACTCATGAAATAAGTTGTAGAGTACTCCCAAGTATTTTATCCTTTGAAGAGTTCAGTAGAACTGATGTTCTACTGAAATGATGGGATCCTTAATTATTAGATAAATGTATCTGTAAAATTATTTGGATTTGTCTTTTCTTCATGGAGAGATTGTGACTATTGATTCAATGTCCTTAGTGGCTATTAGACTTTTAAGATTTTCTGTTTCATGTGTCATATTTGGTGAGTTGTATTTTTGTGGATATAATTGATTTTTAAATTTTTTAAGTGTATTGATACAAAGCTATTCATGATGCCCATTCGTTGTTGTTGCTGTTGCACCTTAGTTATATCCCACTTTACTGCCTAATTTGTGTGTGTGTGTGTGTGTGTGTGTGTGTGTGTCTGTTGGCATAGTCGATTGTTTTCTTGAGTCATTTTTTTTTAGGGGTTTTCAAATTTCTAGGTTTTTTTCTCACTCTCTATTGTTCATTCTCTGTTGTATCGTTTTCTCATTCATTAATTTCTTATCATTAGGACTTTTCTTTGATTTCCTTGTGTTTATTCTGTTGTTCTAACTGCTTTAGTCAGATCTTTATCTCATTTATTTTCAGTTTTTTTCTTATTGTATTGTAAGGATGTTAAGGCTTCAAATTTCCCTTTTGATTCTACTTCAGTGGTGTTCCAAAAGTTTTTATATGTGGCATTTTCATGGTAATTCAGTTCTAAATATTTTTTTAAATTTCCATTATGATTTCTTCTTAGAAACATTAGTTATTTAAAGTGTATGTTTTTGATTTCCAAAATTGGGTGTTCTTATCTTTAATTATTGAATTGTGTGTTAATTGTGCTGAAGTTAAAGAATATGGTTGTATGATATTAGTCTTAAAATTTATAAAATTTTCTATATACTTACTGTTTTAGTGTCTGGTCAATATGAGAATTACTAATATAGTTGTGTTAACTCTCTCCCTATAATAGTATATTAAAATGCCTGTAAATTATTGCCTAGTTTATTTTGAAGATATAGTGGCAACCATGAAGGTTTAAAATTATATTTACTTGTTTAGTTGAAATTCTATCTTTAGTGTATAAGTTATATGTTGTTGCATAGTAAATTATTTCAAGATTTAACAGCTTAAAACAACAATAAAAATTATTAGCTCACAGTTTCTCTAGGTCAGGAATCTGGGAGCAGGTTAGCTTGGTGGTTCTATCTCAGGATCTCCCGTGTGGTTACATTCAAGTTGTCAAGGGTACAAACATCTGAAGGCTTGACTAGGGAAGAGGATTTGCTTTGAAAATAGTTCACTCAACTGGCTAGCAAATTGGTAGTCTTTTAGCAAAAAGCCCCAATTCTTTAAACATGTACCTCTCCATAGGACTGTTTGAATGTCCACAAAACATTGCAGCTGATTTCCCCAGAGCAGTGCTCCAAGAGAGCAAAGTAGAGGCTACATTGTCTTTTATTTATTTATTTTTAATTAATTAATTTTTTTTTTTTTTTTGGCTGCTTTGGGTCTTCATTGTTGCACACAGACTTTCTCTAGTTGCAGCAAGCTAGGGCTACTCTTCATCGCGGTGTGTGGGCTTCTCATTGTGGTGACTTTTACTGTTGCGGAGCAAGGGCTCTAGGTATGCAGGCTTCAGTAGTTGTGGCATACGGGCTTAGTCACTCTGTGGAAGTGGCATGTGGGATCTTCCCAGACCAGGGATTGAATGCTTGTCCCCTGCATTGGCAGGCAGATTCTTAACCACTGTATCACCAGGGAAGTCCCTACATTGTCTTTTATAACCTAATCTCAGAAGTGCTACATTGTGGTTTCTAGAATTCTTATTGGTTAAACAGGGCATGCCTATACATACTTGGATAAGACTACACAAAGCCATGAATACCAGGAGACTAGGATCGGTGGGGGCCAACTCAGAGGCTAGCTACCACATGAAGCAATATTTTTTGCTTTAGAATTTCCTTTCTCTGTTATTTTTAACAATTTCTGTATTCTTTAGTTTAGGAAATTTTCCATAAACAATAGAACTGGGATTTGTTGTTGTGGGTTTTGTTTTCTGCTTGATAATTTCTTTTAACTGGAAATTTTAATCCAGTTATATTTATTGTGACACTGATATATTTGGATTTGTTTCTACCATCTACTACTGTCCTGTTTATTGCATTAACTTTTTTTCTCCTTTCTTCATCTTGCTAAAAGTTTGGTGATTTCACTATGATATATCAAGGTGTTCTGTGATTACACTATAATGTATAATTGGCTTGATATATGTTTTGCTTTGTGAATATGAAGACAGATGTCTTTCATAATTCAAAAATTATTTCATCGATTGTTCCTTTGAATATTGTTTCACCCCTATTTTTTCTTTTCCCTCTTTCTGACTCTCCAATTAGATATATGATACACTTTCTCTTTCTATCCTCCTTATCTTTTAAAGCCTCTTTCATATTTTCTAGTTTTGTCTCTCTGTCCTATAACTGCTTCAGATCTATTTTCTATTTAAAAACATTACTTTTTCAGCTGTGTCTCCTCTGCTGTATAACACATACAATGTATTTCAACTTCCATTTAGTTTTTTAAATCTCTCAAAAATACTGGTTGGGGGTTCCCTGGTGGTGCAGTGGTTGAGAGTCTGCCTGCCGATGCAGAGGACATGGGTTCGTGCCCCAGTCCGGGATAATTGCACATGCCACAGAGTGGCTAGGCCCATGAGCCATGGCTGCTGAGCCTGCGCATCCGGAGCCTGTGCTCTGCAGTGGGAGAGGCCAGAACAGTGAGAGGCCCGAGTACCACAAAAAAATAAAAAATAAAAAATAAAAAATAATAATATTTGGTTCTTTTTCAAATGTATGTTTGTTTTTATAGTTGCTTATCTTTTACTGTATTTTTGATAATCTATATTATCATTATTTTTTTTAAATTTATTTATTCTTGGCTGTGTTGGGTCTTCGTTTCTGTGCATGGGTTTTCTCTAGTTGTGGCAAGTGGGAGCCACTCTTCATCGCAATGTGCGGGCCTCTCACTATTGCGGTCTCTCTTGTTGTGGAGCACAGGCTCCAGATGCGCAGGCTCAGTAGTTGTGGCTCATGGGCCTAGTTGTTCTGCGGCATGTGGGATCTTCCCAGACCAGGGCTCGAACCTGTGTCCCCTGCATTGGCAAGCAGATTGTCAACCACTGCACCACCAGGGAAGCCCTATATTATTTTAAGTATTAAATATATTAAATATAATTAATTTTAAATATAGTTAATTTACATTCTATAAATGAAAGTTCCAATAGTTACAATCTTTTTGGATTTGCTTCTTTAATGACTCACTGTGTTTCCTAATGACTCTCACTGTGATGTTTTATTCTGCAAGTATTTAGTGATTATATTTTAATGCAATCTCATGCTCTTTGATATTTCATCTGTGAGAATTAATTAAAGCTTTGTTTTAAATTGTTTTCTTTCCCTCCCCACAAAAGCGTTTTTGCTTGATTCTGCCAAGTACATGGGGCTATGATCAACCTTAAAACTGAAATTTTCTCTTTAGATGTTTTTAGGTTACATGTATAGTATGAATCTGAATTACATGAGGGTTGAGGTTGGGAATTTCATTCAGGTGAAACTTTCTATTTTTTCCACTTTACTCAGAACCAAGACTAAGAAAGTTAAGTATTCTCACTCTCTCAATTGCATTTGCTCACTCGTGCTCTCTCTCTTCTTTCTTTCTTTCTCTCTCATTTTATTTGCTTATCTCACAATAAGAGTTTCCTTCTAGTGCTTCCCTGGTGACGCAGTGGTTAAGAATCTACCTGCCAAGTCAGGGGACACAGGTTCGAGTCCTGGTCTGGGAAGATCCCACGTGCTACGGAGCAACTAAGCCCATGTGCCACAACTACTGAGCCTGCGTGCCACAGCTACTGAAGCCTGCATGCCTACAGCCCGTGCTCCACAACAAGAGAAGCCACCACAATGAGAAGCCCGCCCACCACAATGAAGAGTAGCTCCCGCTCACTGCAACTAGAGAAAGCCCACATGCAGCAATGAAGACCCAACGCAGCCAAAAATAAATAAGTAAAATAAATAAAAATTTTAAAAAAGAGTTGCCTTCTAGATATCCTATTTATGCAGAGGATTTCCAGTCCAACCTAACAATTTTTGCCCTCCAAAGCTGTTTTTGGTTTACCAAAAAATGCTCTCTTAAATCTTAAACTTCCACGAGGAACTGCCAAATATCCCCAGGAAAGATGTCTGTTTCAGAGCTTGCTTACTTCCCTTGATTTGTAATTTCATGCTGTTCATGGACTCTGAGAATTCCCTTTACTTTCCCACCAACTCAGCTATGCAAATGAATATTTGAATATATGTATTTTGTGAAATATATATGTGTATATATATATGTGTGTGTATATATACATGTATTCTGTCTGAAGGTCAAAAGTTACAAACTTCCAGTTATAAGATAAATAAGTTACTAGGGATGTAATGTACAAAATGATTAATATAAGTGATACTGCTGTCTATTATATATAAAAGTTGTTAAAAGAGTAAATCATAAGAGTTCTCATCACAAGGAAAAAATAGATTTTTCTTTTCCTTTTATTTGTATCTATATGAGATGATGGATGTTCACTAAATGTTTTGTGGTCATCATTTCATGATGTATGTAAGTCAAATTACTGTGCTGTACACCTTAAACTTATACAGTGTTGTATGTCAGTTATATCTCAATAAAATTAGAAGAATAAAAATAATAAAAAAATAGATTTTTAAAAATCTAAAAATTATGTATAGAAAGCATATAATCCAGTGAATAACATATAGTAGCTACTTAATTAAATGGTGACTCTGTAATTATAATTCAAAAAAAGGGAAAGAAAGAAAAATATTTCTGTCTGGCATTTTTTTAGTTTTCACCATTGATAAAATTTCTCTAGACAGATAATCTACCATATTGTCAGAAATTAAAGAAGAAAATAACCATGGGATTTCTGGTTGGAAATCAGAACAATGAAATTTTATGATTCCAGCTTTCTTTCTTAAACTCATACTTTTGGTCCTGATCACCCTTTGCTCTTCAGAGGAAACAACACAAAGCTACCATTCAAATCATCACACTTTTATGAAATGTCAAGATACTCACTAATATTGGAACAAGCCTAACACTACTAGCTTCAATTGAGAGAGGGTATTATTTTAATTTGTAAATTTGTATTATATTGAGAGAGGGTATTATTTTAATCATGGTGAGCAGCAAAGAACCAATAATCCTCTTCTATGTTGAATCTAGAGTCTGAGATTCCTATGGGTGATGGATGGAAATTAAAATGGAAGAGAGAAGGAGATAATAAAGACTTCCTTTATACTCATATATTTCTGTCTTGTCTAAAATGGAGGGAGAAAAAAGAATGGTCTTGTACTATACTGAAAATTCATTTCAAAACATAATACAAACATTGTAGAAACATAATTTTGAAAGTCTAAATTAGATCAGTATATGCTCTCAGATGTCTCAAATGCACACATTTAATATGTGCAAATCTGAATCAACAATGTACAGAGTCTCTGTAGCCTATAGTCTTCTTCCTATATTCTCTCCCTCAGTTAAGGGTACCACCAGCCATTCATTTAGGTAATCTAGAAACTCAGAAATCATTTTTGAAGTTATCTCCTACACACTCCCCATATCCAATTCATTACCAAATCCCTTACATTTTGCCCTCAAAAATTTTCTGAAATCAATTTGTATCTTCTCATCTCCTCTACCAGCACTTTCATCCAAGCCACCATAATGTGTTACCTGACCACCAGGTCTCTTGGCTGGTCTACCCCTGTCTACCTTTGCCCCCACCCAACCAGTCATTCAGCTGCAGTCAAAGTGATATATTCAAAATGTAAATCTGTTCACATCATCTCCCTACTTAAAACATCTTGACAGTGTCTCATCTCTCTGAAGAAAGATGAAAGCCTTAATGTTATCTGCAGAATGCATGCTTTGACAGTTACATACCTCTTGAATAATATTCTTTACGATATTCATTTCTTTCTCTGCACCACCTACATCGTCCTTTTCTTCATATTCACAGTGCTCCTTCCTGTACCACAAAGCTTTTGTGTATACCAGTTTCCCTACAAGGATACTTTTACCCTTCTTCCTTCTTTTCCAAGTTATCTTTGACTCATTATTTACATACTAGCTCAATTCTCTCTTTACCAATGAAGCCCTTTCTGCACGTCCTTGATTAGATCATATACCTCTTGCACAGTCTTTTAGCGCCACATACTTCTCATTCAGTAAGCCTAAAGTAACTGCAATTATTGAATTAATGTCTACATTTACTCTAGCTGAGAGCTCCAGAATACAAGGATATTGCCTAACACACTACGGTCTCTAAGAAACAGTTTATTTTATTTTTGATTGTAAAATGTATTAGAAAAGGAAGCATGTATACAGTGCATTTGTACAGGTTAAATATTAATAATAAATGAAACACTGAGTAACATTACCCAAGTGAAGAAAGAGAACACTGACAGCCTGTGAAAACCCAATTTGTGCCTCTCTCCAAACATACACCCACTTGCCTGGTATATACCAAATAACTAAGCATTAACATGGGACTTTGATCACTATTCCAACTCTTCCCTTTACAGAATATAATTAATAACATTAACATTTATGTATTATGTAGAAAAGTGTCTAGATTCTGTACTTTTGAAATCATATAAAAGGAACCATACTCAATACATCCTTCCCTGATTTGCTTCTTTCATTCAATGTTATATTTCTGAGATTCAACCATGTTGATGGTGTACCCCTGGTTCATTCATTCTAATACAACATTCCACTGTATGAATATAAAACAGTGTTTTATTTGTTGTATTACTGATGGACATTGACATGCTGTTATGCATTGCTGTACACGACTCCTCATACACATGGGCAAGAGCTTGTCTAGAGTAATAGGAAAAGAACTGCTGGCTTAAAGTGCTACTCAAACCTTCAGAGTTCACTTAAATTAGTAAAGTGTGAGTTATCTTATATGCTATACTATGCATCTACTGTAATATGTTTTATTTATTTTCTATATTTTTCTCAATATAGCCCTGCTATTATCTAAATGGTCAACTTTTAAAAAAAATTTACTTATTTCCCTAATATATTCATTCATTAATCAAATATTTATTGAGACACTCACTACCTGTTAGGTACTACACTAATGATAAAATATTCTTAATTTCTTATATCATTATTCCAACAGTGAGAGTCTGAATGCTTGCTAGATGCTCAATACCATAGCCCACTCACTGGTCTTCAGAAGGTAAGGTTCTTTCTGATACTAAGAACCAGAGCGTGAGTATGAGTGCAGAAATACCTGCAAATAGCCAGTATGTGGTATGTTGTAGACTGTTAACAAAACTGTCCTAAAATAATTACTTTTTATTTTATTTTATTTTTTTTATTTTTGCGGTACGCGGGCCTCTTACTGTTGTGGCCTCTCCCATTGCAGAGCACAGGCTCCGGACGCTCAGGCCCAGCAGCCATGGCTCACAGGTCCAGCTGCTCCGTGGCATGTGGGATCTTCCTGGACCCTGCATCGGCAGGCGGACTCTCAACCACTGCGCCACCAGGGAAGCCCAATAATTACTTTTTATTGCCTCAATTCTCATGTAATATATTAAAACTAACTGCAAACCTTTTTTTTTTTCAAAAGTAAAGCCACTTAACAGTTTGGAAAAGAACACACAGATTTAAAATGTTTAACTCTGATGTTTGTCTTATTTAAAAAATAAATCATTACATTTCTCTCCCACCAGCTGCCACCTCACCTCGATCCCCAGGATGATCCCCAGGCCTGGAAATAGCTTCACATGATGGAGTTTGAACAAGAGACTATAATACCCCCGAGTACTAAAATAAACATTAACATAATTCGAGCAGCGTCAGGGTGTTCCATAGTACTTAGCCAATCTTTATCACTTCCCATCTACTCTTTTCTCTTTACATTCTTTTACCTTCCAATAAATAACGGCTACAATAATGGAAACATTGTCTGGCCTGCACCTCAATGATATTATTAAGCTCCAAACCATCGTTATAATTCGGGTGCCCCAGAGAAAAGATATTTACAGCTGACACACCCTAACAAGTGAAAGCTGCTTAATGACAATGCATGAAAGCCTGCTGAAAGAATTTTTTGCACTGACTTCCTGGTTCAGAGGTATAAGAGAGGATATAAAAGAATTACCAGAATCATTTCAAGAAAATTTGACCATACAATGAGCAGATGATATAATTTATAAGAATAGATTAAGTTCTTTAAAACTTATTGTTCTCATAACCTTACTTCAATAATAAGTGTGTTTTGAAGATCATGTGCTCACTACTACCCAATAAAGCTCAAGATTTGTGTGTGTGCGTCTCCACGTGTGCTGTGCTTACCTGAAATATTCACATGAATTCTACACTAAACAAAGTGCAAGGGTACAGTTTCATTGCGTCCATTAACATACACAAATACTTACCTGTCAGTTGATGGTGTGTATTCAGTACTTATTAATGTGAAGTGATGCACAAAGTGCAATGGGGAAACATAAAGAGACCACTGAAGATGTGATTCTGGGCAGACACAAAGGCATGAGCAAAATCCATGAAGAATAGAAGCAAAGGGTGTTTATAGCCAAAATAGTAAAGATAGTTATACATAATTATATCTCAATAAAAACAGTAACAATAATAAAAGTCTAACAGTTTAGGAATTCATTTATGTGAACTAATAGTTATATAGTTTCATGTATGATAAATTCATACAAAACAAAAGGGAATCATTAAAGGCAAGTGGAACTTGTTAAGTTTTGCCACCAATGAAAGACAGTTTCTAGACTCAGTTCTGCTACTGATTTCTTGAATTATTTATTCTCTCCCTTTTTGTATGATAGTATACTATTCTTACCAATCTATAATATAGAAATATTTTACCAGTATTTTAAATAGATTTTACACCTTAAGGAAGGTAATAATATTAGATAAGCATATGTATTCTCTGTGATCAATAATTCCACTCTTGGAATATACCCCTCAGAAATGAAGGCTCAGGTACGGCAAAAGGCATGTAAAGTATGTTTAAGGTAGCTTCATTTGTAGTAGCCTAGAAACATTTGGAAACAACCCAAATGTCCATCAAGAGTAGACTTGGTAAACTGTTGTATATCCATCCAAAGGCATATTACAGAACAACAAAAGAGAACAAGGAACTAACATACACAGGACACAGTAAAATAGGCAAATTTAATCTATGTCAGAGTAGAAGCCCAATGATATTTTTTAAAAACTGGGAAAATTCTATTTTATGTGGCAATGGTTACATTTTACATATGTAAAAATTTGTGTGTATACTTTAAGATTGGCCACAACTCAATAAAAAATCTTTAGTTCAAAGCAAAAGCAATACAACAACACGAGTCAAAAACTAGAGAAAGGCTTACTCATTGACTTAATAAATTAACAGTAGGGAAATAAATCAAGTTTTTAAAAAGCTGTGTTCATGCACATTCATTACAAAATTGGGAACAGGAAATAATTAAAATCAACCTGTACAACAGTAGGAAAATGGTCAGGTAGGTTGTGTTATTTCAAGGTAATAGCATTTTAATGAGATAATACAAAGGTAGTTCTAAGGATTACTCTAAAAAAAAAAATAATTCAATAATCAGTGAAAAAATCCAAACACAAATCACTCATGGTGGGTGAATATAAAATGTATGTATCCCCACAAGCACACACGTATAGAAGACTGGACAGAAGTATGCAAAAAGATAATGTGTATGCATTGAATAGTGGGTGATTTAAATTTCATTTAAAAAATTCCTCAGGGGCTTCCCTGGCGGCTCAGTGGTTGAGAGTCCTCCTGCTGATCCTGGGGACACGGGTTCGTGCCCTGGTCTGGGAAGATCCCACATGCCGCGGAGCGGCTGGGCCCGTGAGCCATGGCCGCTGAGCCTGCGCGTCCGGAGCCTGTGCTCCACAACGGGAGAGGCCACAGCAGTGAGAGGCCCGCGTACCGGAAAAAAAAAAAAAAATTCAAATGGATGTGTAGTTGGATATAAATTTATAGAGTAGGAGGAGATCAAGGAAGAGAGCATCATGTCCCAAAAGAACAAAGTAAGGCAGCTGAATCTCAAAGAGAAGAGGATATAAAGCTGCAGTTAAGTGGTTCAGAATATCACCCCTGCTAATTGACTGTGTAACGTCTATCTGTGAAATAAGAACAATAATAATAGAGTCATTAGGTTGTTACAAGGACTAAATGAATTAATGCAGGTAAAGCATTTAGATCAGTGCCCGCCAATAATAAGTGCCCAGTAAGTATTAGATAATGCAACAGAAAAATTAAAGTTGTCAGAGAAAATAAAGAGGAAAGATTAATTTCACTTGATTTTTTTCTAAATTTAGCCTATAAATTCTTTTTCAAATTCATAGCTTTATCAAAGTTATATTTAGTTTGAAAATAATTTTTCTCATCACTCAGAAATTTCACAATAATTTTACTTAGTATTCACAGAAGCCTGACCACACAATTGAAGCTCTGTAGAAATTCAACATAATACAGTAGCTGTATGAGCATTTTTCTGTTCATATAAACAATGGTACTATTTCCATGTGACCCTTAAAGCTAATCGTAGGATTTGGAACTTAGTGATATTAGAAAGACTAGAAAAACAATGCAGAAAATATTTGACTTTGGGTTGAGGATTCATTTGACAGAACTACTATTGCTTCAGTAAAAGTCTATCATCTCAACCTAGAACATAGACACTGTTCTCCACCCCTCAAAGCAAAAGAGGTAAAATATAAGCAATAGTCACCAGGAGCTTTTACTGCCCCCTGACCTCAGTGGCGGTTTTTTTTTTGTTTTGGTTTGGTTTTTTTTTGCGGTATGCGGGCCTCTCACTGCTGTGGCCTCTCCCGTTGCGGAGCACAGGCTCCGGACGCACAGGCCCAGCGGCCATGGCTCACAGGCCCAGCTGCTCCGCGGCATGTGGGATCTTCCCGGACCGGGGCACGAACCCGTGTCCCCAGCATAGGCAGGCGGACTCTCAACCACTGCGCCACCAGGGAAGCCCCCTCAGTGGCGTTTTGTTAAGCGTTTCCTTTCTGAAGTTTGTATTTGGTTCCCTCTTGCCTCCCCTCTAAGGCTCTTCTGCTCTTCTTCCTCCAAGTGGAACACAACATCATAATGGATGGAGAGGTGGCCTCCTCCATCCACCTCCCCCAACCTCCCCGCCGCAACATGCACACAAATAGAAACAAACAGACGAAAACAGGCTTTCCAGGGTAGGCCTCACCAGGCATATGAAGAAATGACAAGTGTGGCTCCGGGCCATGGGACAAGCGCTGGGAGGGGGGGACGGAGTGGAGGGAAGGTGATCTCTGCCGGTAACAGCCTCCACCAGATGCAGCACCTGCAAATGCAGATTCTCAGCCCCGCCCCAGGTTTGCTGAGCCTAAATCTCTGGGAGTGCGACCCATTATTCTGCATGACCACTGGCTCTCGGGTGAATCTGGTGCCTGATCCACTTGGAGAAGCCCTTGCATGGGCCATTTCCACGTAAACTGCCTCACAACTAAATCTTACAAGCAGCAGGACGTCTAGCAGCCTCATCAGCTCTGCAGCGTAAACTAAGCCCCGTCAACTGTACCTCTCTTCAAACATAATGAAGAGAGAAATGATAGGTTTTGTGTTTTCAGAAAGGTGAGAAAATACTTTTCTCACAAGTTTATTAGAAAGTCCTTGAAAACAGAAAGCTGATATATCTACTCTAAAAAAAAAAAAATCAAAGTTAAATTGTCCCAAAATTCAATTAAAAAATCCTTCCAGATGATGAAAGAGTGGTATGGATGGAATCTCTGTTGAATAACCTTTAAATCTGCACTGACCATCAGGGTACCATGTGGCCATTGAGCACCTTAACTCTGACAAGTAGGAAGTGAGATGTACTATAAGCTTAAAGAAGGCACCAGATTTCAAAGGCTTGCTATGAAAAACAGTGTAAACTATCTCTAATAACATTTATGTTTATGTTGATTATATGTTGAAATGATTATACTTTGGATACACTGGGTTAAATAAAAGAGATTATTAAAATTACTCTCCCTTATTTCTATTCACTTGTAATGTGGTGATGCAAAAACTTAAAAGTACATATGGGGTTGCATTATATTTCTATGGCAGAGTGCTGCTTTAGAGTTCTAAACTAGCAGTTAGTATAATTATATCTTAATCCAAACAAAAAAAAATCATGTCATGAAACATGTTTTCAAGTTATATGTAGAATAAAGAATGTTAGACTTTTTTTATAACCATATTAAATATTTAGTATCCTGATTTCCTTTCTTCTCTTGCTCTCCTAGGCTTCTGTTTTATCCTTTTTTGCAACATCCACCCAGGCTTCTGCTGCTAAGACCTCCCAACCAGCTGAACTGATTTGATTATCTCCAATCAACAATAAATATGGAAGAAGGCATATTTACAAATCAGAGGAAACTCTGAGAAACCTCTCTGTGGAGGTGACATTTAAACTGAAAAGTAAAGGATGAAGATACTCATGTGATGTTTATGTATGGGAGGTGGAGGTGAGTTTGGAAGGAGTAAAAGACAAAGGGCAAAGGCCCTGAGATGAAAAATAATTTGGCTTTTTTTTTTTTGAGAACTGAGAAAACCTGGATGTGGCTAGAACCCGAGGAGTAAGGGAGAGTTGCAAGTGGTAAGAGTGAGAGAGACAGGGGGAGCGCAGAACCTCAAGTGACTCAGAGGCCACCATGAAGAGCCCAGACATTATTCCTGGTACAATGGAAAACCAATTGGATGGGTTGAAGCAGGGGGATGACGTGTTCTCATTTATATTTTAAGGTCACCCTTGAAGGGAATAATACGGAAGCTGAGAGCAGTGAGTGGACTGCTGCAGTTGTCAGGTACACAATGATTGTGGCTTGGATGACATGGCTGCAATAGAGGTGAAATACACAAGGCTCATTTGGAGGTAGTATTGGCAGATCTCTAATTCACTGACAAATTAGGTCGAGTGTGTAAGGAAAAGACACAAGTTAAGGATAACTCCTGGCTTCTGGTTTAAGTAAAAAATTAAAAGGTTTTCTTTTAAAGTATCTATTTCCAATATCATAAGAGGAGATTATAAATCATGAAGAAAAGAGAGGCTATGTCCATTTCTTAAGCCACTGCCAAATACCAGAAAAGGGTGCTGGGTGGTGTCACATATGTTGTCCAGTTTAAGATTCTCAGAAACCCTATGACAGTAGGCATATTATCTCAGATTAGAAATGGGCAAAATAAAGCACAAAAAGTTAAATAACTTGTCAAGTGTCATTCAGTAGCTCAGTCTACTATCTAACTCCTTCTGACTGAAGTGCGTTATACATGTCATACCATACCAGGACTGATAATTTCCTCTAAATCAATGAGCTGACTATTCCTAAGATATTTATTGCAAGATGGCTATAGACATAGTACTGATACAATTAATCTTTCACAATTTTAAAACAGACTCACAGGAGTGAACACACTGTTCCCGACACCGTGATTTGCAATTATACTGTCAGTGAAATTAAAGTTTTGCAAGAGTGAATCATGGAGCTTTTACTGCAATCTGAGTTGTTAGGATTCTACCTGAGAAACTCTGAAACAACCTGTTTAACACATAACTTCAAATGCAGAAACTGCACTTTGAACCTGAAAGGCTGTATGTGTTTATCTCTCTCAACCAGGGAAGAGGGGATTGGGCCATAGAGAGCACCCCTCAGAATTGGTTTGACATTTCGGCACTTTTGCTATCAGCATGAATGGTGCTGTGCTGTATGTCTCCTTCCCATTAACTCAAGAGATATACAGTTTAACAGTCTCTGAATTATTGTATATATTTCTGTATAATTTCTACACTTCTTACTGAAATTCAACGCTTATAAATTAAGGTGATGCATAAATGCCTATACAACGCCCTGGACACAGTAGAGAAGCCTGAAAGAAAGATATATTTTAAGTGTTTTTCCAAAACTGCAAACACATTATCTGCCCTGCTTTGGAATTCAGCTTAATTTGGCATTGTTCTTTGACTTCTGTAGTCTCAGTGACACAAACACACATACCCAGAGGACTTCCCTCTACTGTTACTTAACCAAAACAGTGCACCATTATTCAGAAGCCAAGATGGGGAAACAGGATGAACCTATGAAACAGATAGTAGGTTTCTAATATCAGACATATCTCTAGATTATTCACAGAAGATTTTTCTTTCTATATATTATTCACTGAATCTAGATATTATCTCAAGCCACACCAATTTTTGCCATTTGTCCTGGCCAGAGGGACTGATCAAAAGGGAGGAAACATTAAGGGAACAATGGCAGAGTATGGATGGAGGTAAGTGTGAAGAGAGAGAGGAAGGCCTTCTAGAGATCAACATGAATGATTTGGGTTTGGGGCTCAGTTAACTGATTTAATGTAGAGTCTAAAGCAAAAAATATTCATGAGCCATAAGGAAGACTTGAATATCTAAGGCTGTAATAAGACTAAATACTATATGTTACCCTGCTGTTGTGAACTGAATTGTATCTCCCCAACCCCCAAACTTTATATGTTTAAGTCCCAAATCCCAGTACCTCAGAATATAACTGTATTTGGAGATAGAGCTTTAAAGATGAATTAAGATAAAATGAGTTCCTATGGGTGAGTCCTCCATTAATCCAATATGACTGATGTCCTTATAAGAAGAGGAGATTAGGATACAGACACTTGTGAAGGGAAGACTGTGTGAAGACACAGTGAGAAGATGGCCATCTACAAGTCAAGAAGAGAGGCATTAGAAGAAACCAAACCTGCCAACACCTTGATCTTGGACTTCTAGGCTCCAGAACTGTGAGAAAATAAACTTCTGTTGTTTAAGACACCCAACCTGTGAGTTTCTTTTTTTCCTTATTTATTTGTTTTTTATTTTTAATTTTTAATTTTTTAAACATCTTTATTGAAGTATAATTGCTTTACAATGATGTGTTAGTTTCTGCTTTATAACAAAGTGAATCAGCTATACATATACATATATCCCCATATCTCCTCCCTCTTGCATCTCCCTCCCACCCTCCCTATCGCACCCTTCTAGGTGGTCACAAAGCACCGAGCTGATCTCCCTGTGCTATGCAGCTGCTTCCCACTAGCTATCTACTTTACATTTGGTAGTATATATAAGTCTATGCCACTCTCTCACTTCATCCCAGCTTATAATCTGTGGTTTTTGTTATGACAGTACCAGCAAACTAAAACACCTACCTAAAGAAATATTTTATTTACCTTTTTTCTTCCAGTAGAAAAAAAAATGTATGTTTGAGGTAAGTTCTCTCGGCTTTCCTAATATCTGGAATACATTATACCCAAAAGAGGAACTATGGAATCTCTTCAGTGTATATATTTTTATAGAAATGGATTTATATAATTCCAGCTTTAATTTCCCACATTTTGCTCCCATTTTCCTCTGTTTTTGAAATTAGTTTCACTAGCTTTGATAGTTAATTCTCTTTTGCTTTTTATTTATTTTGTTTAAAATTGATAAACTGTTCAAGGAATAATACTTAACTATAAGACATTTATGACAAATAATGGAAAATATAGCATATTATTATTAAGATTGATTAAGCTCTTTTACTTAGCTCAATTAAACTTGGAATGAAGCATCTCATACATTTAGAATCTAAATACAAATGTGTATGTGCGTGTGTATATACTAGTGTATAGTATTTATGTATATTATTTGTGGGCAAATTATATATATATATATATATATATATATATATATATATATATACACACATACAGACACACATATAAGAATACATATATATATATGTGTGTGTGTGTATCCTAGAATAAGTGGTTTGTATGTTATAACACCATAAACCAATCTGAATGGAATTATGTTTTTGTATTTATATCTCTAACTAGTTTGTTAAACTCTAAGGATTCTATTTATTCTTTACATCACTTAAGCCACTACATGTCTTGCACATAATACTCAAAAACTATTTCCTAATTGAATTATAACCCTTTTTAACCAATAATTCATTTTTATGATAGCGACTCATTTCTAATATACAAGTTATCAGTTCAATTTCACAAAATGAAATGTCAGGTTTTGAATTCACTTGTAAGACAAAATGTGTGCTTAACATAGGAAGAAAACCACAATGCTGTTAACAATTGTTTTAAGTTTAAATAAAAGAACTACACATTAGGCACGTCTATTGTTTGTTCTCCATTACAATTTAAGAGTTTAAGGCAGTTTGAGAACATATACCAAAAATACTCTCTACTTAGATGACAATTACTTTGCAAGTTTTAACTTTCTGGGACTCCAAGTATAAATAGAAGAAAAATATGACTATAAAAATTCATAAGTCACTTGGTAACGGAAAGTAGTTCAATATATATGATATATGCTAGGTATACATATACTTACATTTTCTGTTTAATGTATTCATAATAAGGATAATTTCAGGTAGTAGGAATCTTTGTCCAGAAAGAAGCTGATCAACTAAACCAAGAAAGGAAACTCATCTTTTAAAACACTCCAGGCTTTTTAAAAATTGTAAGCCTTGCTTCCCAAGATGTTTCATTATTAAATAATTACTAATTGAGAAACTGTTCAACTAGTACTTATTCATGACTCCTGAAGAGAAGATAGTAATGTACTCACATTTATAATTAACTGAATATTCAAAATGCTTCAACTCTTTCACCAGGAAAAGAACTCATGGGAGTTAAGGATGGATGAAATTTACAAAAAAGGAGCAAATGAGGAAATTTTAAAAACTGCAAGTGAGAAAAAAAAAAGAAAGATTTAATTCCTAAATTGTGAGCCTGTTTAGCATGTAACTTTTTTCACGTCTACGAAGTTGAACTGAGGTAAGAACAGAGTAGTGCATGTCAATGGCAGAGGGAAAGAGGGCAGGGTACTGAGCAGAACAATGGAAACAGAATATATGGAACCAAAGGATTATATTTGAAAACTTCCCATTATCTCTGAACTTCCCATGAGAAACTAAAAAGTTAAACAAGACAACTGAAAGAAAATTCACAGAGTCCAGAAAATCCTCTGAGATTTTGGAATTTTTGTTAAACATTCTATGTTAACTGTGAATGATCATTTTCAAAGTACTACAACTATACTCCCCAACCTTTATCAGGGTCTCCTGTACATCTACCAGAGCTCAGCAGGACACTGTCCCCTGCCCAACTGGGTAAGTGCTCTTCTGCCCCTGCAGATCAACCCAGCTGTCACTCTTTCTCACACAAATTTACACACACACACACACACACACACACACACACTAGCCAAAAAGACATTTGCTCAAAACCCCAAAACCTATACTTAATATTGTATACACTAATCTCCAAGTCTCAGTGTCTTCCCATGTTTGTCACAGGACTTAAATAATGTAGAGGGAAACACTGTAAATTGTGCATATGAAAGAATTCTATAAACTGTGAAACTCAATTATTAGTATCAATATTGTTATTGTATAAATATTTATTAATGTTAGTGCTCACACACACACACAAAGTCTAAATTCCACAGCATGACCTCAAAAATTCTCTATTTTCAGGCTTCTTCTTGTTTTTGTGAACTCACTTTCCGCCACCTTTTCCTATTTTACCACACACTGGAGCCTCATGAAACCACAAAACCAACCTTTTTATTTGCACATGCTATTCCTATTTATGACTAGAATATCCTTTAGTCTCTTCTTCTCTCAGTCAAATCCTACCTCTTGTACAATAGATTAAATTCATATAGGGAGATAATGTTTTAAAATCCTGTATGTGATAAAGGACTTGCAGCTATAACATACATAGAACACTTACAACTTGAAAATAAGAAGACAAACCACTTAATTTTTAAAAGATAGGTGGGGGGAATTCCCTGGCAGACCAGTGGTTGGGACTCCATGCTTTCACTGCCAAAGGCCTGGGTTCCATCCCTGGTCGGGAAACTAAGATCCCACAATCTGTGCAGCATGGCCAAATAAATAAACAAATAAATAAAATAAAATAGAAACTTGGGTGGGGCAGGGGGTACAGATGCATAAGTTTTGAACCACCAAAGAAAATACATGAATGGTACATAAGCTCATGAAAAGATGCTCAGCATCACTAGTCATCTGGGAAATGCAAATAAAAACCACAATGTAATCTCATCATCTACCTTTAAGAATGTCTAAAATTAAAACTGACCAGGGGCTTCCCTGGTGGCTCAGTGGTTGAGAGTCCGCCTGCCCATGCAGAGGACACGGGTTCGTGCCCCGGTCCGGGAAGATCCCACATGCCGCGGAACGGCTGGGCCCGTGAGCCATGGCCGCTGAGCCTGCGTGTCCGGAGCCTGTGCTCCGCAACGGGAGAGGCCACAACAGTGAAAAAAGAAAAGACTGACCATACCAAGTGTTGGTAAGGACGTGAAGAGACTGCAACTCAAACACTGCTGGTGGAAACATAAAATGGTACAACTACTGTGGAAACCTGTTTCTTCCATAAGATCTAGCTTAAAACAAATGAAAGCAATACCCTCACAAAGTCTTTGTACAAGAAGGTTCAGATTAGCTTTATTTGTAAGAGCAGAAACTAGAAACAGTTTAAATGTTCATCAACAGGTGAATGAATAAACAAATTGTGGCATATCCATAAAATGTTATAGCATTCACTTAAAAGAAAACTCTTTTAAGAATGAACAATTGGTTGATGCAATAATATGTATGAATCTCAAAATAATTATGCTAATAATTATGAAAGAAGCCAGACACAAAAGAATACTCCATGAGTTCATGGATAAGAAATTCTAGAAAATGAAAACTAATTTGCAAAGGCAGAAAGTAGATCAGTGGTTGCTTCAGGACAGAGGACAGGGAGGAACAGGAGGGACGGTTTCCAAAGGAGCTTGAAGAAACCTTTGGGGGTGTTGGCTACATTCACTATCTTTATTATGGTGATTGTTGCACGGGTATACCCATATGTCAAAACTTTTAAAATTGTGCACTTTAAATATGTGCAGTTTATTGTATGTCAATTGTATCTCATAAATCTGTTTTTTAAAAGAGGAATAAGCTACTGATAAGCACAAGAAGATGGATGAATCTGATGGATGAATCGCAAAATTATCATGTGAAATGAAAAGAGCAGGACACAAAAAGCTACATACTATATGATTCTATGTATATATTGTTCTGGAAAAGGCAACCCTAGGGACAGAAATCACACTGGTGGTTGCCGGGAGAGGTGGAAGGGGCTGACTGCAAAAGGGCACAAGTGAATTAGGGGGAGGGCTGTGCAGAAAGGTTCTATATCCTCATCGTGGTTGGTAGTGATTACACATAGGCATACATTTGTCAAAATTCATTGAAGTGTATGGTTAAAAAGGATGGATTTTTTTTACATCTTTATTGGAGTATAATTGCTTTACAATGGTGTGTTAGTTTCTGCTTTATAACAAAGTGAATCAGTTATACATATACATATGTTCCCATATCTCCTCCCTCTTGTGTCTCCCTCCCTCCCACCCTCCCATCCTCCTTATCCCACCCCTCTAGGTGGTCACAAAGCACCGAGCTGATCTCCCTGTGCCATGTGGTTGCTTCCCACTAGCTATCTATTTTATGTTTGGCAGTGTATTTTACTGAATGCAAATTGTATCTCAATATACTTATCTCAATGTAATTATATCTCAATATCAATATATTATATCCCTCTTGACTTAAAAATAAAGAATTCACATGTCATCTCTTGCGTAACCTACTCCAGGAAAAGTTAGTGGGCTTTCTGCTGGGTTTCTACAATCCTTCTCCAGTACTCAACATATGCCCTTATCATAGTGAGTAATAATTCTTTAACGCATATCCCTAACCAGACATGAAAATCTTAGGAGAGAATTGTTTCCAGTCATTGCTTAATCCCCAATATAGAATGCAGTGCTTGAAAATTAGCTTCTCAACAAATGTTTTAATTCTATTATTGGCATTTCACCTTCCTTTTCCATTACAGATACTCGTTCATTCACTGAACACATGCTCATTAAGCCTCAGCTAAATGCCTAACTAAAGAATGAGCAAGAATAATACATTTCTTACCCTCAGAAGCCTAACACTCAAGCCTAAGAGAATCATCATCAAACATGCAACCACTGTGTGTGATGAAGTTGGTAAGTATCATGATAGGGAAAGAACAAGATACAATTAACTTGGTATATTGGGTCAGGAGGTCAGGAAAGGTGGTATTTGAGCAAAGACCTGCAAGATAAGTGGAAGCTGGCTAGAATAGAGGGGGGAAATGATGGTGACACTGGCAGAGAGTTTTCCAAACAGTAGAAACAGCGCTTTTGAAGGTGCAGAGCATGGTGCATTTGAGGAACTGGAAGAGATTTATTCCAGCTAAAGACTAAAGTACAGGATGTCAAGAAAAGAGAGATGAAGCTTGGAGTGGAAATCATAGACCAAGTTACATGGGGTCTAGTGATGTGAATACACTTGGAGTTGATGATAAGGACATCAAGAAGTGAACGAATGGTTTTAAATGGAAGAAAAAAATAATGATCAGATTTGTCTTCTCTATAGCACTCTAACTGTTATCATGGGAACTGACTGGGGTTAAGACTAACCAGGAAGGGAGAACAGTTGTTTGTTGCAAAAATTCAGATTAAAAGTAGTAATTACTTTGCTGAAAATTAGCTCAAACTAGAGAAACAATCCTTTTCCTAAGTACTTGACAATGTGGCTCAGATGGCCAAATGAGGTTTACTTTTGCCATACAAACTAAGTTTTAAAACGTGTACAACTTTTAGGATTATAATAGTTGAAAAACTCTAAATCTATAATGACCAGGATCAGATCAAAGCTTCCTGTACAATCCCAAAGATTTAAGGTCAGCTTCAATCCATCACATTCCCTCATCTTCCTTATTCTACAGTTCTTAAATCCAGTTTAAAGAATTTCAAAACGTCTCTAGATTCTACACTATCCTCTTCACATCTCCATTGGACTACTGGGAAAGCTTCCTACTATTCCCCTGTCTTTTGTCTGTCCCTCTTTGATCCATCCTCCAAAATGTTGCCAAACAATTAAAAAAAGAAGAAGAAAAAGAAAACTTTCATAACCCAACCTGCTTACAGACTTTTGATGGCTCCCTGTTGCCTAGAGGACATTGCTCAAACCTTTGTCACCCACATTCAAGACTGTCAGAATCTGGCCCGGTGCTCCTTCCCAATTCATCTCTTGCCATTCCACTTATTTCAAATGTCATCTCCTCTGCCCCAAACAACTTTCTCATTCTTCTCTATTCAGCAAGTTCTAATCAGAAAAATCATTAACTGATCCATGAAATCTTTCCAGGCCACTCAAGCTAAATGTATCTTTTGTGCTTCTATTTTCCATTGTATTTCTATCTACTGTACTAATGCAATAGTTATCACCCTATGTTATAGATGGTTATATGTGTTTGTCTTCCAAGTAGATTATTTGTGTTTGAGGGTGGGGACACTGATTTATTTATACCTGTATTCTGGGCATCTAATACAGGGCATACAATTAAACTCCATCTAAATTAATATATAGACTTTATTTGCAAACTATAGTCATGGTGTCTGAAATGACAAAATGCAAAAGAAAAAAAAAATACTGGGACAGATTTCATAAACTTCAGGAAGCCAGGAGCACAAGCAAAGTACAATACAGTATGCAAGCCTAGAGGAACAATACTCAAAAATTCAAAATATTAAAAAATACTAAATTACCAGGCTCAGAGGATGCTATCAACAGATTCAGCAGATACTTTTTTTTTTTTTTTTTTTTTTTTTTTTTGTGGTACGCGGGCATCTCACTGCTGTGGCCTCTCCCATTGTGGAGCACAGGCTCTGGACGCGCAGGCTCAGTGGCCATGGCTCACAGCCCCAGCCGCTCCGCGGCATGTGGGATCCTCCCAGACCGGGGCATGAACCCGTGTCCCCTGCATTGGCAGGCAGACTCTCAACCACTGCGCCACCAGGGAAGCCCCTCAGCAGATACTTTTAAATGAGACGGGGACAGGGGACACACTCTCTAGATGTCTATGTCAACTTTTTGCTATCATATATAAATGTGATTCTTCCATATATGAACTATAGTGCAGAGAAAGGGTCAAACATTCAATAAATAAAATGCTTGGCTTAAATAATACAAGAATTAGTCCACATATACTTTAAGGGTAAAGACTGTTATTCTCATTTTAAAACTTTTTAAACTGAGGCACAAAAATGTTAAGTAACACACAGGGATGCACAGCTAGCAGAGGGCAGAACTGAGATTTGCACTCAGGTTTTGATGATTCCTAAGCCCATGTTCTAACCACTGAACTATACTCAAGGCGATCCTTGTCTACACTGCTTAGCTAAACACTCCATGAAGTCAGGGACTATGTCTCTCTTCTTCATCACTGATCTCCGCGGCCTATTAGAGGGCTTGGCCAGGTCTCTAGGGGTCCATAAACTCTTAAAGTCTTATGCAATTTGTTTGCGTACATAAGTATAATTTCTCTAAAGAGAGGATCAATAAAAACGGGTGACACTTATTAACAACAATCAAGCAGTGTTGTAGATGAATTATCTCATTCTATCACAACAACAACAGCTACACAAGGTACATGGTGGGTACTCAGTATATGCCAGGCATCGTTCTAAATGTTTTCATGTATTAACATATATAATCATCATAGAAATTCTACGAGATAGATGTTATAATCACATACACTTCAAAAATGAGGAAATTGGGCCTCAGAGGTTAACTTGGCCAAGTGCCTTAGCTTTTGCTCCCCTTATAGTAAATAGCTGGGCAGGAATATAAACGTCCCTATGTGACAACAAAGCAGTCTTTCTTGGCTTATAGCCCATGAGATAGTCATCTTCAAAGACCGTCATGTCCCCCAAAATGTTAAGAGAATTACAAAAAAAAGAAAAAAATAAATTCCCTATTCATTTTCCAGAAAGTCATCTTGATAAAACCAAAGGTTTTCACGGCAGCACAACATCAGGAGCTATGAGCTAATTCTCCCACATAGAGAGTATTCTGTCTCCTCATGTATTAACTACAAGGTAGGAAGTATACGTAGTAGGGGAGAGTTTTTTCTTTAAGAGTTAACTATGATGAATGGGGGAGATAGTATTGAGTTCCAAAGGTACTTAGATAAGCATGCAAATATGTATACATGGAGCTCCTGATACATCAGAAGCAGGGTTGCTGCTAGCCCTTACAGACATTTTGTGACCTAGAAAAATGCCTTCCCCCTAGGAATACTCAGTCAAGAACAAGGGGACATGGCATGGACTGTGGAGTCCAACCCAGGTATCATTCCTCACATCCCCCTCAGCTGGGCAGCCCTGTGCAATGAACAACCAAGGACTTCTTGAAGATGCCATGGTTACTCTCTAGAGCCTAGAGCCACAGGGCCTGGATTTGAATCTCCAGTTTTATCCCCTATAGATGTGTGATGTTAGTCAAATTTTAAAATTTCTCTCTGCCTCATTTTTCCCATCTGAAAATGGGGAGAATATTAGTATAAGCTGCATAGATTTGTTTAAAGAATCTAAGAGAAAAAATGCATATAAATAGCTTAGAACAATACGCAACACATATTAAGGATTCAGAAAGTTTCAGCTAAAATATGTATATTATTAACATTCATAAATAGCTCTCCCAACTGTAGGAGTAAGGCATATTTGAAGCATTCCATGTGTCTATGTATGAGCTGATTAATACCAAGAGGTGAAGGTTCCTATGGGGAGGGTGGAGAGAAGTGATTCTACAGGATGTAGCATTGTACCCTCAGCTGTTTTGTTTGCCTTTACAGCTTCCTAAGGACCCCAAATTATGACACCTCATTTAAAATTGTGATTTTATTCCCAGGGATGTGAAGTCAAGAGCCACAAAATCACACCAGCAACCACTAGGCACACCAGAGTCACATGTTTGCAACATAGAAATTCTCACTCAGAATGTATCAGTATCTCCAGCCATTCAGTAAATGGATAGATAGTAACTAATACAGTGGCACCTTTTACAAGCTCAAAATAAGGCCGTATTTTAAAATGCATTAACTTGTTTTCCACTTTATTACTATATTTTCAAAGCAAAATTCTCAAGCTCTCGAAGTCAGATGTTACAGGACTGGCTTATATAATTTCCAAATATCCAACTCTGACAATGAGAAATCCATTTTTCAACAACCAGATTGGCAACACTTTAAACAGATCATTATTATCCAGTGTTGGCAAGAGAATGGCAAATACACTGTGGGTACTTAGGAAGGCTCTTTGCAATATCCATCGAATTTAAAGTGAATGTCCCCCTGGAACTAGCAATTCTCTTCTCAGAATAAATCTTCTGCAGTACCCTTGCAGAGCTAATGTACACAGATATCCACTGCATCACTGTTTGTAATAGTAAGAAATTGGAAAATCCAAGTGAACATTCTGGGGGATATTGGCTGGCTAGTTACATTGGGTAAATACATTTAAAACAGAATCTTCATATATGGCCAGAGAAATATTTGAGAAATATTAAATTAAAAGTAAATTTCAGAACACTGGTATATGAACCATTATCCATTTTTTTTTGAAATAATGAAAGAAAAATTCCTGTGGTTATACCCATGAAAGGACACAACTCCAACCATCCATGGTAGTTACACATATGGAGTGGAATAGGAAAGGGGGTTCACTTTATACTTTACTATAATTTTCGTGTTGTTTTATAAGCAAGTAGTACTTTCAGAATTCATAAAAATAACAAGAATTTTCAAAAGAAACGGGGAACTCAAATAAAGTTATTATTTGCATGTGGGTATTAAAAAAAAATCTTAGCAATCCCCAAAATTAATTTCCGCTGTCCCATATGCTTGTAATCACAACGGCAGAATAAAATGCTTATGAGACCTTAAGAGACACACTCTCGTTAAAAAGTTGTACTACCTTCATAAAGCATGTTGAGAAATATTCCCTATTTGTAGGCCTATAAATGGAGCTTAGGAGGAATGGGAAGAAGAGAACAAACAGCTCTCAACCTCCATTCCACTTTGAAAAGTGAAAACTAAGTATTTTACCACCACTGGCCACCTTGCTTTACTCCACCCTCTCCCCCAGTTGGTACCAGAGAGAAGCCCAACCCTGCTAGGTCACTGACTTCAAACTCACAATAAATAGATCAGGTGACCTGACTGATAGTAGAGTGCACAAAAGATGAAAACAGGGGGACCTGTGAGGATAACAAGGTTATTAAGAAAAAGTGGTGAAAGCTGGAGGGGAAGAATATTGTAACGATGACGAGAGAGAAGATACACGTAAAAAGAACGGAAAAGAGGGAGAAAGTAACAAAACAAAAGCAGGAAATGTTACTATTCATGAGGTGTTTAGCTTTCAGGACATCCCATTAAGTGTACAGCCCCTGTAGTCTGCATTCTCTAGCCCTTGCCCTCAAATGAAAGCTGACTGAAGACTGTTTGCTCGTTGGAGAGGGGTCCTTTGACTCTGTTTTGAGCAAGGCTTAGAAGCACAGCACATCAGGTATGAAGCCCATTATATTCAATTCAAAGATCTTATCACGTGCTGGGTTAATCCCGTTAGACAGGGAGTGATTATTGCTTAACTGGCACATGGTTTAAACAAGCTTCCAAAGGACAGTTCTTCCCAAAGGAAGCCAAAGTGACTGAAATAGAATTAGATATACTTATGTCCATGTAAGTATAGACAAAATCTCCCCAGCAGCAGCATCGGAAGGTGCCCACTCTCCAAATGCGTCTCAGGGAGAAGTGTCATAAACTGACGATGGAGCAAAGGCCTTGGGGTGATGCTTCAGGACCAAGCACCTCCCTACAAACCTCCGCGGTCCATAGATATCCCAAAGCCCTAGCCTGGCCCCAGGCCACAAAAAAAAAAAAAAAAAAAAAAAAAGCAACTCCACCAAAGCCCCCAGAGACCTGGCAACCACGTGACCCGCTGACAGACACCAAAACTTTCTCTGCCAAACAAATCCAACTTTTATTTTACTTTTCCTGGGTGAACGGCTTGCGCTTGCCTCCCGCTGCCTGTCCTCCGACCCTTTCTTCCTCCCTCCACCTCCGGCTGTGGGAGGCCTCGGGGTATCTCCTTTCCAGATCGTCCGGCCTAGGGGTCCTAAGGCTCAGCCCCTCCCGGGGCGGGCGTCCCTCCTTCAGCCGCCTGAGGGGAACCAAGCCTCCTCCTGGCCTAACAGCGGCCGGGGACGGCGGACTCCGGCTCAGCCCCGAGTCGGGGGCCACGGGCCGAGAAACTTACCTGCGCGGAGCCGCTCCCGGAGCTCCTGCGTCGCAGTCAGCGGCTCGGCAGCCGCCGCATCTCCCGGCGGCAGGTTCCCCCCACCCCGGCCCAGCAGCGGGGTTCTGTGCAGCACTTTTCCCAGCCTGGGAAGTAGGTTGAAAGCGCGGAGGTGGGAGGTAGGGGTGGGCGGGGTGATCTGGGAGAAGAGGCTTAAGGATTTGGTTGTTGTTTGTTTGTTTGTTTGTTTTTCCCGATCTCTAGCAAAGACTCTAGACCATATGCTGGGAGAATATTAGCTTTGCTCAATGGCGACAAAGCAGCGGCCTCTCACAGTCCGGTCGATTTACTAAACAAACTGAAACGTGGGTGGGGATGTTAAACAGTAACCAGCAGTCTCAATGAAAACTGAAAGCAGCGAGGGCCGCCACCGCCTCGGCGCGCTCATTTCCCTGTTCCCAAGGCCCCAGGGCGACCGGCGGGCGCGCCAGCAAGTCCCAGAGCCCAGGCTGCGTGGACCGTAGCGGCTTTCCGGGGCCTCCCGAAGGCCGCCAGGCGGTAACTGCCACACGCCACATGCCTAAATTTCCACCATCAGGGCGAGACGCCGGGCGGCTTGACCCTTCGAGCCGGATTCTCTCTCGCGCGCGCCTCCCGCACCTGGAGGACCCCCAGCCAGCTTCCGCGCCCGCGGCCTGAGGCCAAACGCGGCCCCGGCGACGCGGGCACCGTCCTCCTCCCCGCCCCGGGTCACGCCTCGCCTAGGGCGCTGTCAGCCCTCGGCCAGTGCCTTTGGAAAAGCGGCAGCGGGGAGAAGCCTTCTGACCCGAGAATGCAGATATAATTCCGAACCAATGAGGTCCAGAAAAGAGCCGGAAGTATTATTAAAGGGAATTAAATAGGTTCCTAGGGACAGCACTGCGGCCACACCACTAGGGGAAGCCGCAACCATTTCATTAAACTGCACCTTGGGCCTCTGGGGTTAACTTCTGCCCTGAGGCTTGTGACCACCTTGCGCTGCTAGAGTTCCGGGAAGTAGAGGGAGACCAGTTTTCCATTCCCAGCCAACCCAGCCACCTGTGGCTTCAGTCAGTACCTCTTTACATATGTATCTGATGGAAAGCTTCCTTCTTCCCTCCCTCCCATACCCTGGGAGCCGTCACAAACTTTAGACTTTGAGAAATGATACTCAGACCCATCTGAGATGCGCTGGTCATCTGGATCCGGCTTTTGTTAGCCAAGCAATATAGCCAGAAGCTGTGGCTACTAAAAACATCTCAACAGTTTAACTTCGTGGTTTCAGGAATGAATGACTTCTGGTCAAACAAGTAATTATCCTGAGATAAATAGTAGCTTAATCCGTAAGGGTTTTCTTTTCCGACCAGGGGGCTGGCGGTTATTTTAAGACTGTAATAAAAATGCCAGGGAGATCAAAGAGCTAGGTATTTTTTCTTTTTCCTTTTTTTTTTTAGATAGGGTTTACTAAACTTTCTCAGTTTCCTCCTTCTGAATCTCTTGTTGAAAGGCTGTCTTAAAAACTAGTTGGTTGTTTTAGAAAGCAGAACAAAAGGGAGAGATAAGATACTATTTTCTTTAAATTGACCTTCTTGAGCAAAACACATTCTTTGGGTCCTCTTTGCCCACGTGGTCTGCAAACCATGTCACGAAAGCGGCCTCTGTCCACGTCAGCTCCAGGATACCCTCCACAGACAGCTGAGGCAGAAGAGTAACAATTAACGGGTTGTATTTATTATGCAAATCTTTCACAGGTGTGTTGTTTAAAGATCACCTATTGACATTCTCTTTTAAAATATTTCCAGATACTTGGATGGTGAAGGTTGTCTTATTACTTGCCAAAATATACAGTTCCCATAAAACGCTGAAAAGTCTGAAGTCAGAAACTGTCCATCCCCATTCACGGAAGCTTTAATGCCACTTGACATCAGTTGTTCCCAGCAGAGAAACCATATTTTAGTTCAATAGTCTCAGTTTATTTCACTGCTAACAATTCGCGATGGCAGTGGGTTCGGTTTTGGATGATCAGTTGGTCATCGATGTGTGGTAGAATCGCTGATCTACCCGAAAGTGATCAACACATATTCTGTGTTCAAAATTATTTTGACACAATACGTAGAACCTTTGCCAGAGAATTTTATTGCCACAAGGATTCTGACTAATAATAAGGGAAATGATAGTACATTCAAGGAAGTATAAACTCTTAAGACTTAGTTATTATCTCAAGGAAGCATTGCATTTGTTCAATTTAGAAAAATCTCTAAGAGTGGATGTCACACTACCAGTCCTCCCGCGTTCGCAGCAAGCAGGCAGTCGTTTCAGGTAACCAACTAAATAAATAAGTGACTGAGAGCTAAAGGAAAGTGTGAGGAGTTGGCTCAGCTCCGGGTTTGGCGATTTTTTACTAAATCAACCAATGCCAATTGACCAAGCTTCAGAGCATCACTTACATTGTACCTGAAACTAATTTATTACGATTCTTCATGGCATGGGTTTATGATGCTGAAAATGAAAAGTGTGCTTATGGAGAGTTGTCCCCTGACGCATTGCGGAGGGCGGGGCGGGGGGGGACGGGTGCAGAACCACACAAAGAGAAGGAAGAGATCGGGATGATTTTTTAGGGAGAGGTTCTCAGAAGATACAACGTTCTGTTTCAATAGTTAGTGTTTAGGGGGAAATTATACGTATAAGTAGTTATGTCACATCTGCGCTTTTAACCTGCAATTAAACCCTGAAAAGTGGCGTCCGAAAACCCTTTATTTCACTTTGCTGTTAAATGTCTCGTTCAGCCTCGTCTTTTCCTTTCTGCTTTGATCATCTTTTTTACACCATGTTTTGTTTTGTTTTGTTTTGTTTTTTCTTTCCAATACCACCAGACCGTCTGGATAAAAATTCCGGGTTTTCCCAGGAGCGCGTCTGATGCTATTAATGAAAATCAGTGGCCTCTGGCAGAGCGCTCGCGAGGTTGGCAGGGCGCTGGCAGGCGCGCGGAACCTCGAGGGAAAAGGTCTTGCAGATTTCAGCACCCAGAGACCCTGTTTCCGAGCGCAACTCCACGCCCTTCGCCTGTGCATAAACCTTCACAGGACGCGAACTGGAGGTGTCCGCTTCCTGCCCAGGAGCGCTCCACCTCTGCTGACCTGGTGTGACAGCCGTCGCACCCACACTGGAGCCGGCCACCGCCCTGGCAGGCGCAGTCAGTGGGGATGACCGCCCCCCTTCACGCACGCAGGGGGGAAAATTAAAAGGAAAACTAAAAAACTCGTACGGTTTTCCACCTGCCGGTCCATTCTGGATTTGGGCAAAGCTCAGTGACCCCTTCCAAGCCACTCACATGTAAAGGACCGCGGGCGGAAAGCGGCCACGGGGACTCAGGTGAAATGAAAAGTCTGGAGTTGCGCTAAGCGCATCTCCCAACTCAATCTTTAGGGCTGTGTTTGACCCCGGGGGCGAAATCAGCGGGTAAAGCAGCCTCCGTCATAGTTTCAAAAACTCCTTGGTCTCCAGAGAATGTTTTTTGCATCAGAAGTGAAGGCCGGGATTCCGGTCCTTGGGACTGGGATGGCGGAAGGGCCCGGCCAGAGAGGGGTGGGGTGAGGGGAACAGCCCAAAGCCGTCCCGTCCTCCGGTGTAGGGCCTCGGGCTTCTTCTCCTGCCGCCGTTCACTACCTTGTAGCCCTCATCTCTCTCAGTCCTTTGGCTCCCTAGCGCAGCCCAGAGCGAGGCATTGCCGAAGCTTTAAAGCTGCGAGGCTCTCGCCGCTGGGAAAGGGGATGCTGAGCCGTTTCATCTCCTCCGACCCTGCGCAGTAGCTTCAAGAAGGTCTGTCCCTACTGCCTGAAGCAGTAGCGGATTTTGTCTCCAAATCCGAGGTTTGGTACCCTCGTCTGTTATTTGATTTGTCGGACTTTTTTCGGGGCACCCACCTTGAATGCCTTGAATTTAAAGTGGTAAAACAACACCCCACGCCCACCCCCCAAAAATAATCCACAGAACAGGCAGATTGAATACGGAGGAGGGTTTATTAGTGTCTGTCCAGCATCATCATCACCAACACCATGTGGATCCTAAAAAGCAATGTCCAGATCCTTGCACGGCTCTTTTTGGGAGTCAGGCGCTTAAAAACGCTTTCGAAAAGCTGCAAGCAAGGCCTCCGCAACTAGGCACCCTGCTGGGCCACACACTGACCCAGATAAAAATTAGTCTTTCATTTATGCCCAAGTCACAGATCAGGAGCATCCAGAGTAAGCCCATGTAAATAAGGCCACAGGAATGTCCCCACTACCTGTTATTATAAATGTAAAACCAAGATTTCCGATTGTCTAAATATAAACTGCTCTGCAGATATTACACTCTGGCTGAGACACGGTCAAAATTGAACATTCACTAATTCTCAACGTCAGCATATGGTTCCTGTGGCCAAAAAAGCAAACTGCTAGGCTGGATCTCTTTCCCCCACCTCCTCTCTTTGTAGATTTCCTGCTGAAGTATTGATTGCCAAGGTCTCTGCATGATTTGCAAACTTTTACAGTCATTTATGGTGCATGCAATAAAAAAAAGAGGTGATATGAACATGCTAGTTCAAGGTGTAATGCAAAGATGTATTTGGTGCCCTTGGCAACTATCTGTGGGACCTGTTTGTCTTTGCAGAACACACCCTTCTCTGCAATGAACCCCTCTGTAACAAAGATTGGCCCTTTACATTTCCAGGGCCTTGGTCCCTCAATGGAAAGGCATTCGTTCAAACCAGAAAATTCTATTCTTTCTATGTCATTTCAAACCAGGAAAAGCAATATTCCTATCAAAGCTGTGGAGAAAAAAAGGAAAAGAATCTTTTTAAGGTTCTCTACTTCCCAACTCTCTCCTATCATAAAGATGATAGAAAGAAGAAGAAAAAAAAGGAAATTGCTTACCCAGTTATAATGTAATCTCCAGCTGCCCCTTGCATAACATAGATCCACAGAACCTTCCACAGAAAGAAAATAAAAGGATTTAGATTATTCAGAGAAAACACACCATTTTAGATTGTATGTTCCGAAAAGAGAAAGAAAAATTCATAAACGTTTTTGTGAAACTACATAGCTAGTCAAATACAGATTTGTTGCTGAATTTTAGTTTTACACTTTTTCAATAAAATAAATTCACAAGCGTTCTGTTGTTTTACTCTAACTGTAGATAAAAACATAAAAGCCTTATTAGAAACTCTATACGCTTTTACCAGGCCTTTTTGTTTTTTAAGACTGTGTAGGAGATTGAGGGGGGTGAAAGAAAAAGAAACTCATTTCTAAAATGTCCTATTTTGAACTAAATCGGTTTTCTCATCTAGTGCTGCAAATAACAGCTGACGCACAGCTTCTGAAAGGTATTCTGAATCCTCTACCTGCCATCTAGTGGACATAAGAGAAAATGCTAATTCTAGACATCCTTAAAAGACTGTGTTTCTAGCTGTTTTCTGATTTTTAAACCAAGACAAGTCTAAGAAGTGAAAAAGAAAATATAACTTTAAAACTTAAAGGAAAGGAAGAAAACAATTGTGTTAGGGAGTCTATAAAATAATCACTCAATTGCATTCCATTTCCTTTTATTTTTAGTAATCATTAAGGTCACTGATCTTTGCTGAGATAATCAATTTATGATTATACTCACTTTTTTCTGCATACCCTCTCCACATAGAATTTATGCTGTTTGTTTTCTTTTGAATTAAACTCATTATCAGTTTTGCATCTAGTTGATATTCAAATTTCTAAAAATTCAAAAAGAAACTAATAAGTATTCCATTTCTATTTGGACTCTTAAAATAAAAAATCCACAAAAAGCCATCCTCCATTTTGCAAGACACCATGAAAGAGAGAGAGAAAAGAAAGGAAGAAATAAAGGAAGAAAGGAGGGAAGAAAAAAGAGAGAGAAAAAAGATGGAGTTAATTATACACTTGCTTTTGATGCTGTGTTATAAGTATTATACTCCTTCAAAAGTTTACTTCATCAAATATCAGAAAGCAGGTAGATTAAAATCCAGTTGGTTATGGCAACTTAAACTACATTTTCTTGAGGTTCACATTATAAAGTATTGAGCATATGTAGAAGGTTTGCTGTATGAAATAGTCATGAGATAGCATTACCATATTTTAATGACAGCTGACTTTTTGGAATGCTTACACTGTGCTATGCACTGTTTTATGGGCTTTAAATCAGTTAACACATTGAGTGCTTACAACAATCCTAAAAGATTCATATTATTAATACCATTTTATAGATGAGGAAGATGAGGATCAGAATTATGAAGCTGGTAAGTTCAGAGCTGAACTGGTTCCTCAGTCAAGGCTGGTATCTTCCATGTCATCTTGCCTCCTATAGAGAAAAGAAACAAAAAGAGGCCACTGCAATTCATGTTATGAGATAAAATAGATATAAGATACATCCGAAAGAAACATTTGTTTGAATATTTAAATTTGGTATGCAAAGTATCAGATATCCAAATTAAAAGAAAAACATACTTACTTACCACTCATTGTAAAAATCAAGTACTGAGAATAATGTATTCTTATAAGTAAATAACATGTTCATTTGCCTCATCTGTTTAGTATAATTTTTGACAGACATCGTGCAAACCTTTACTGTAGATTTGTCCTATGCTCTATGCCCCAAACAGTCCTTGAAAAACCCTCCAACTACTGCCAAAGATTTATCCCTGAATTTAACTGGCCCTGTCAGCTCAATTATCTTCTCTCCTTTCCTCATTCTAATGTCAAATTTCATTTCCTAAACAAAATGTATATACATTCTGAACATATTTTTCTCCTCTTTAATTATGCAAAATACTCTCCTGTTTTCAGAATAGCTACTTTACTAATATGAGCTAGTTCAAGAGTCATGAATCTTAAATCATCACTATTAAATGCATTCACATTCTCTCCATAACACTATATCATGGGAACAAGCTTTCTCTTCTGAAAGCATATTGATAATTTTAGAAACTATAAGTGAATGATCAGTCTTTGACCCATGGTGACCTTTGTTTGTTTGTTTTAACCCACAACATTTGAAATATTTATTAAGTAGCACTCTATTATGTAGACATGAATTTGAGTAGTGAATGCTTTCATAAACTGACAGCAGCTAGCTTGGGAAACCTGCCATGGTTTAATACTCGCAAGTGAAGTCACCAGTTCTGCCTTCCTGATCTCTTATATACCTCCAATCAAGATCAGACAACAGATAAAAGCTGGAGACTACAGTTGTCAGGCCCTTTGTATCTCTCCCGTGTATCCATGTAGATCTAAGTGCACCTTCCCCTACTCAGGAAGCAATGTTGATGCTCTCACAGGACGAAGAGATTCAATTCCTGTTTAAAATTCATCCCTCCACCTGTGTTCTTGATCCCATCCCTTCCTGCCTAGGCCTGGCCTTGGTCTATCAACTACTTCTTTTTCTTAAATTTTCAAACTCTCTCTCACCAATGGCTTCTTCCCTGCAGGCTATAACTATGTTCAAATCTTACTAACAAAGTAAAAAAAAAAATTTTTTTAAGAAACTGAATTTGCTCTCTCTACTCTCCCTCTATAATTTGAGTCTTCAAATTATAATCGAAATCAGATCTTTCTCCTAAGTATTAGTACTGTAGCAGCTTTGGTGTTCCAACTACCTTCTAAATAGTACCTCTTAGGTTTCTCACTTGCTCTTCAAACTCAATATTTCCAAAACTCTCCTAAGTTATCTTCTTGCATTTTTTTCTGTCCCCCCTTCGGGACAGAGTTACCTTATTTTTTGTCCTTTGCAGCCAAGAATCACTAGCCAAAGCAATTTATGGTCTCATTATCAACCCCTTCCATTCACTCCTCTACCCATCATAATCTGGCTTTCACTGGTTCCATTCTACAGTCTCTGCTCTTTGGAAGGGCCTTACTTACTACCGACTCCTGGTTGATAAGCCAGTAAGGACATTGTCAGTCCTTGTATTAAGTTCACCAGAGTCTGTGTCTAACCCTCTTAAACATTCTTTTATCTGTATTTCTTACCACTTGGCTCCAACCATCCTGTAACAATTGGTATTTCCTAAGATTTTCCCCTTAGCCTTCTTGTCTTCTCACTCACTCAGTACACTCTTCCTGGGCAATGCCAGGCACTCTAACAGTTTTCCCTATCACAAAATTGGCTGTTGAGTCTTCAAATTACAATCAGAATCAGATCTTTCTCCTAAGTATCAGTACTATAGCAGCTTTGGTGTTCCAACTACCTTCTAAATAGTACCTCTTAGGTTTCTCACTTGCTCTTCAAACTCAATATTTCCAAAACTCTCCTAAGTTATCTCCTTCCATTTTTTTCCCCAATCCACTAAAAAAATGAACGTAAGTTCCTTCCACCCCTATAAGCATTGTGACTGTGCCATGCTCCCATCAGGAAGTAGAATCTGGAATGCAGATAAAATGAAGGAAGTATATTGCAACCAGGAGGATGAGAGGCCCACACTGAGGGTATGGGATAGGAAGACAGAAAGAGCTGGAGGCTTGAAGGCCTTGTTTAGTTGCCTTCCCAAGAGGGAACTATTTATCTTCAGACTTTTTGTTATGTGAGAAAAACAAAACCCTTATTTTAATCCACTGGAGCAGATGAACTGACATACTAACTCAAGGTAATGAAAAAGGTGGAGTCACTAAATGGTCCTTATGTTGCTGGCTTAGGCAACTGGGTGAATAATGGCTCCATTAATTAATGCAAAAGGAAAAGCAAGTTTGGGAAGAAGATAACTTAAAAGCATTTTGGAAATAATGAGTTTGAAGTGCATGTGAGAGGTCCATTTTTTTTCCAGTCCACTAAAGTAAGAAAGTACTGGAGAATAGATATTGGGTGGGCAATAGTAGTAACTGCCTCACCTCTCATATTTCAACACCATTTAACCTGTTACTGTCTTAATACTATATATATATATTTTAATTTGTTTTTGGCCACAACGCACAGCTTGCAGGATCTTAGTTCTCCGACCAGGGATCGAACCCGCCCCCTGAAGTGCACACGCAGAGTCCTAACCACTGGACCTCCAGGGAATTCCCCAATACTATATATTTTTTAGGTCTGTTCCTTTTATGAATCCCCTTAACTTTCTAACTCTCTGCTTCCAGTTCTTAATTAGCTTTCACAGCCACGATTGTTAAACTTTCTTTGATTTGGGTCCCATTGAAAATCTGATCAAAATTATGGTCTGTTATGGATGGTTTGTGCCCCCCACCCCCCAAGTTCATATATTAAATCCCTAACCCCCCGTGTGGCTGCATTTGGAGATGGAACCTCTAAGAAAGTAAATAAGGTTAAAAGAGGTCCATAAGGGTGGGGCCCTGACCCAGTAGGATTAACGTCCTTATAAGAAGACACACGAAAGGACTTGCTCTGCTCTGGCTCCCTCTCCCTCCATGTGTGCTCATGGAGGAAATGCCATGTGAGAAAAGAGCGAGAAGGTGGCTTTGCAAACAACGAAGGGAGTCCTCACCAGAAACCAACTTTGCCGGCACCTTGATCATGGATTTCTAGCCCCTAGAACCGTGAGAAGATAAATTTCTGTTCTTTAAGCCCCCAATCTGTAGTCTTTTGTCACAGCAGCCAGAACGTGGTCTCTCTCTCAGAAGTAAGCAATTGAACAACACACAGAACTTTGTAGGTTATGTCAGAGTGACTCCAGACACTAGAATGCCACCTAGGGACCTTAAGGCATTCATGCATCCCAGGTTACAAATCTCTGTTTCCCAACAACAGCCAAGATAGCTTTCAGAAACACACATTTATTTACGTGGTCACTTGTTTGAAAACTTTTAATAGTTTCCCATCAGCTTCAAACTGCTTCGTGTGGCCTGGTTCTTCCCTGTTGCCACAGGAAGTCACTCGTAGCTTCCTTCTCCTCCAGCCACATGACAGCAGTGAATGCACTGGCTTCTGTTACTGAGCAGAGTATCCTGGTCTCCCTCTGTACCTCTACATCTGTTGTCACATCCATCTGGAATGGCTCCTCCTTTCTTATCTTTCAGGTGAACAACTACCCAGTTTTTGAACATTGCTCTTCCTGTAAACAATGAATCTTCCCCTGTAGTCCTCCTATAAAGCCCCCTCCAACAGAGTTTGTTAGTTTTTCCTTCTATGCTAGCTCAATTTTCTTATTTATACATACTTATTTCTTCGTCACTTGAAGCTAATTGTTGATGTGTCTGTAATCCTTGATAATAGGTTTTGTGACTACAAACTAATAAATTTGGCTTTCACTATCAGAATGTTCTATTCTTCCATGATTTGAAGATATACTTGAAGTTCTTTTTACAGTTCCTTTCAACAAAATTTTGAGATGCATAATAGAGGTTGTTTGCCTTTTGGCTGCCAAAGCCTTACTTCAGAAAGTACCTCATGCTCTCAATTTATATCTTTACCTTAGTTCATAGATAAGCTGTTGATAGAATATTAGAAATTCACTTATAATTACTAACAGTTTAATGCTTCATTTCTTCCAAGGATATCTGCATTTTAATAGGGTCAGGAAAAGATTTTAAATGGAGCAATAAATCTTGAATGGTGGAAATACAGTCGTCACCAAGAGTAAGGACAATGGGGTGTCCCCTTGTGGCCCTTAAATTTTACCACATTTGTGTCTAACTCTTTCTTCTTTAACTAAGGTTATCAATATTCCTATTTATACATTGCTGACATAGAAGGTTAAAAAAATTAAGGAACAGTGAATATTTATGGGGTTATTTTTCAAGTCTTACAGATGTATTTGTGATACCCCAAAAATAGTACCCCTGATATTACTACATCTCCACAATTACTCATAATGTTAATAACTATCAATTAAAAATGTTTATGTGCCAGACACTGTGCTAAGCACTTTATGTATTATTTTATTTAATCCTCATAAGAGCCCTATGAGGTAGGTTTATAGATGCAAAAACAGAGGTATCCGGAGTTAAGTGACAGGCACAAAGGGATGCAGTAAAGGTTTGAACCCAGCGATCACACTGTTTCTTTTAAACAATTCCGTTAGTTATGTGACTTGTTCAAAATTGCCCTTCCTGCTAAAATTGGATTTGACCATGCAAGACATGGTGAAATATAAATCAGCTTCTCTCTGTCCCCTGCCCCATCAGCAGAGGAAATGCTCTAGGACCCTTGTCATGCTTAGCTAACATTTTATGTGGTTCAAAAGGGTCTTCAAGCTAGTAAAGGTATCTTTTCACTTCCACCATGCCCTTCAGATACCTGATGTTCCCTTCTCTCCCCAGTTATTAGCCAGCCTATTCTGCCACAACTGAATCCACAGTGAGCTATCTCAGGACTCTTCTCACCAACACGTTAATCTTCTTACTTCTTGGCCGTTGGCACTGACATTTATACCAGTTCACGCAAAGTCTCTTCCACTCTCTGTATGTTTCCTCCCTGGCCTCACAGCTGGAAATTCTTTCACAAAAGCAAGCTGTTCCTTCACACCATAAATGGAGGCTTCAACAGAGCCTTTGCAGGTATGCATATTTGCAGTTTTCCTTTATTTCTCTTTTACTTCAAGTGGCCACTCCAGGTCCTTGCCAATCTATTGAAATGTACAACCTCAACCTCTGACCCAGTGATTCACTCATACAAACATTTTTTTTTAATCATGTGTGCCTCACTCACCTTTAACCATGCCCCAAATCTCTTTGGCCTGACTTTCTTGAATTCCAGCTTTGTATTTCTATCTACTTGGGAACATCTTCATTTGATTGCACCCTAGCATCACTTAGATGGAACTTACTGAGATAGTCTCTTCCCACAAAATTCCTACTTCTGAGAAATTTACCATAGTTCTTCTTATCATTCTTGCATAAAACCTCAGAACAATCTTGATTTTTCCCTATTCCTGGTTCTTCACAGCCACTAAATCACAAACTTTTGGTGTTTTTCTGTACAAAATCTCTTGCATCTGGTTTTTCCTTTCCCTGAAATCAATGCAGTAATACATGAACTGGTTTCTTTGTTTTTAGTTTCTTCCTTTCCCAAACCAACCAACACATTGTTAGTTTATTTTGCCCTAAAACAAAATATACTTTGTTCATTTCACCTTGTGGATCCAGTATTTTAAATGACATCTGAATAACTAAAGAGAACTATTAAAATATCTAAGAAGATGCATACATGGGTGTCCACATCTGGTCCCAACCTATTTCTACAGTTTTTTTTTTTTTTTTTTTCCTGCGAATTAGGTTAGGCTGGACCTATGTGGCAGCAACACACAACTGCAAAGTCTCAGGGGCATAATTGAAAAAAAAAGGAGTGTACTTCTCAGGGCAAGGACTGCTTCAGTGAAGTTGTACTATAAGAAGTAACAATTATCAAAACTACTTAGAACTTGTGGCTCTACAGTTCAACAAGAGGTCTCCATATTCACAACAGTTTGGACTGGGAGACACTGGAGAATCATGCAGGATATTTTCACTGCCTCAGCCTCAGACAGATACATGTTCCTCTGAATCAGACTTAACTGTCCAGAAATAGTTACATGACCCCACCTAATGGTCAGTATCAAGGAAATATCATTTTTATGTGCCCAGAAAGAGATATGAAATGGAATTTAGTAAACTCATAGCATTTCTCAATAATAAAGCTTGGAACCATCCATTCCTTTGTATAGGTTGTCTCACTGACCTGAATATTCTTTCTAGTTCTCTTTTAGGACATAATGAAATTGCTCCATATATTCAGGAAAAAAAAAACAAAAAACAACAACAACAAAAAAACTGTTCTGACTACCATAATTCAGAGAGTTTCTATTTTCCTTGAATTCTTATAGAAAAAAAATTTTTTTTTGCTCTGTCATTCTTTTGGTGCTGTGCTAGCTATTGGTGATATTCTCTGAATATTTCTAAATCTCTGCCTTCTGTACTTCCTGTATGTCTTTAGATAAGTGGAACCATGTGACTAGTTGTGAGCAGAAGTGGTGCCACTTGTGACTGAAGCGTATAATTTATGCTATGACACCCTTAATGGTTCTCTTTCTCTCTACCTCGGTCATTAGTTGTGATTCAGACAGTGGATGCTCCATCGGCCTGGGTTGTAAAAGTGAGTGCAGTATGGAATACAGTCTCCAGCTGCTCCACTGGGGATATTTGTATAAATGAGGAAAAACATCTGTTTTTAAGCTGAAATCTGTGAATTTGTTAATGCAGTATAATCTAGCCAATTTTAATTGAAACAAATTGGTACCAGAGGTGGGATGCTACTTTATCAGGATCCGAAAACACTGTAAAGCATATGGCAATAGTTAGAAGGCTGGGCATTCATAGATGGTGAGGAAACTGGTTTCAAAAACTGGGATCCATGAACCATGTCAGTGATGCATTTGGTAAAATGTTGATTCTATTAACTAGGAAGTTAACTTGATTGCCAGGAAGCACAATATGAAAGTAGATTGTAGAAACAATGTTTGTTGCTATTGGCTGTGTTTGATGAGCTATTGCAAGAAAAAGGTGATTTAGAGAAATGATTTATAAGCAGAAGTGAAAGGAAGTAGAAACATTTAGGAGACTTGTAGAGTTGGAAAATTCAAACTTTTTTTAACTCCAAAGAGTAAAAAATAAACCTAGCTCACCTGGCACCTGGCAGGTGAGGAGGACACCATCCTAGCTGGTAGATGGAGTTGAGATAATCCCCGGCACAAAGTAGCAGAACAATTGCTCAAGATTTCACCAGAGATGACTAGGGAAAAGGTCCCAGCAGAGGGGAATGTCATAGAAGAGATGATAATAGTATAGATTTTTGTAAAAATAAGGGGGGAACAATGCCTACCTGGAAAGCTGAGGTCACTTATTTTTGTTAAGCTGTATCCACAACCCACAGAAGAATGAAGAGGGCCTGAGGGCTGATAACCAGCAGTTAGTACCAAAGAGCCTCTTTCTTAGCTTACAAAAAGGCCTTTATTACCTGTAGTGGAAGGGCAGATACAGTTGAGAGAGGCCTGAAGAATTAATTGCTAAAATTATAGGACTGCAGAGATATTTGACTGCTCAGCCATGGCAGGTCTGTTACATGAAGGTTAGGACACTAGTTGGGGTAACCTGGAATCCTGAGTCATGGTGCACATGATACATGGTACACATGGTACAACAAGATGAACGACCTTAAGAATGTCGACTCTGTAATCACCCTGGAACCTTTGGGGTTACAGAAGTGGCCCACTCTTCTCTAGCAAGGGCTAGAAGATGCTGCAGAAACCTCTCCCCTTCAAGAGAACAGGTGCCTTACTCCCCCTTTAGAAGCTACCCACATGTCATTTCCTGTATACCAGGTTGATAGCTAGGGTTAAATCCCAGTACAACCTACACAGCATAACATCTAACTATGGGTGTGGGAGCAGGCCCATGACCATGGGATCTACTGGTTGTATCACATGCTGCATGATCCAGAGGCATCCAGCTTCACAGAGCTCTGAATCAACCTTCCAAAGTCACAACTGAAGCAACATGTTGGAGCAAACACCTGAAGGGATAGGGTGCATCCAGTAAGATACATGTACTTAACTAAATCAAAGGTCTCTACATAATGCTGTGTCCACAAGTGGAAAGATACCTGCGTTAGGGAATCAAGAAGTGGGAGCAAAAGTGGCCTCCACTTCCAAGTTTGGAAGTCCTTGTCCCTAGATGGTTGTACACTTGAAGGGGGCACAGCACGATTCCTATTGAACTACAAGTTATGGCTGCTACCAGGGCATTTTGGAGTCCTTATGCCCAGTGGCCAGCAGATAAAAAGAGGAATCATCATACGAGGCAATTCGAGATCAGCAGGAGGAAGTAAGCCTGCCTTTACACAAATAAATGCCAAGGTCATAGGTAAAGGTGAAGGGAATTAGAATGAGTGGTGGTGGAAGGAGAGGATGGGGACCAGTTACATCCCCAAGATCAAATGCAATGCTAAGGGTTGTAGTTCAATTTACTAACCTCCCTCTTCTGAAGTTCCATTCAGGAAGAGGGGTCATTAGGAACAATGGAAGAGCTGCTCCCTGAACCTGGGTGAGAGATGGATCTGCAGGACACAAGTATAGATTGTGGTGGCCGTGAGAATGTGCCTTGCAGACTCCAACTACAGGGGACTTAATTGACCAAGCTGCTGCGTTTTGGTATCCATTACCATGTTTGCCCTTGCAGTCCACGTCCCACAGGCTTCTCACAGCTGGTGACTGAGTGCACCACGGATACTAAGGCAGCCCATTTCTAGGAGGTACAGGATTACTCCGACAGCTGACTTTGGCTACAGAAACATCTGGAAGCCTGACTGAACCTTTATTTGACTTCATGGCCATCTAGGATGCTTTTACCCAACCCTTCTTTCCTTTCTTCCTCAATCAGGGTCAGACTTAATTCATACTCTGACATCTTTCCCAGCCTTCTCTGGATCTTTCCCCATTCTCTCTCATGGGTGTTTCCCCTAATACAATAATTAATTTTTTATTCCCATCTTGGCATCTGCTTCTTGGAGGATCTGAAGGGACACACTATCCTTAGGTAGGGAGATCTTTTCCACCATTGGTTATTGGGTAAGAGTAACTTAATCTTTTGTCATGGGTGTCTAGTTAGGAAAGCTGCATTTAGACCTGCTATAAAGACTGTCACACATCACCGCCAACTTTAAAAATTATGATGCATCATCCAAAGAATGTGGACTTTGAGCTTGATGCTATGTTGGATGGGACTTTTGTTTTATTTCCTTTGTTTAGAGAGTGAGTGTGTTTGTGTACAGAAAGGAAAATCAGCCAAACATTTCATTATTAGATTTAAGGGTTGAGATGGTCATAAAAGCTCATACTATCTATTTCTGATATCTAACTTCTAAGAATATGTTAGATAACATTTCCTGACCCTCTTGTAATTGGGTGTGACAAAGTGACCAGACTTGGCTAATGAGTTCTAAGAGGAAGTGACATTTGTGAATTTCTAGGCCAGGACATTTAATTGTCAGATATATGTTTTTTTTTCTAAAGTGGTGGCAAGAGGGTTCCTTTACCCTGGGTCCTGAAGTGAGGACATCACATAAGAGAGCAGCCAAGTAACACACACAAATATCCTGTATGGGTAAGAAATAAATCTGTGTTGTTTTAAGTCACAAAAAGTTTATTATCTGAGCATAATTCAGCCCAGAGTTTCTCAAACTAAATGCGCATCAGAATTACCTGGAAGATTCATTAAAACACAGATTTGGGGGCCTCACCTTTTGAATTTCTGATTCCAGACCACACCAGGCCTGGAGTGTACCCAAGGATCTGCATTTCTAAGAAGTTCCCAGGTTATGCAGATGCTGCTGGTCCAATGACCACACTTTGAGAACCTGATCTAATTAATCCTGACACACAAGTATTAACCTAACAGTTTTTTGCAGCCTATAAAACTATGAACATGAAACAGTTTAAGGACAGGCAGGATGGAGGTCACTTTTCTGCACAATGAGGATAGTATTCAGCTTCTAAATAATTGGAAAACTGCTCTTGTCATCAATGGAAATGGGAAACAATCATCCCATATGTTCTGTATGGTATGGACAATATACTGGGTCAGCCGTCAAGACATATTCAGTGAAAGACAGAATACTTTAGGACCACGTGAATAGAAAACAAAGCATTAGGAGCTGTATTGGTTAGCATTCAGAAAACAGAATTCTATTCTAGTTAGTTTAAGCGGGAAATTATTTAGTACACGGTATTAAATAACTTATAAAAATGTTAAGAAAGGTGAAGAAACAGATTTTAGGGACCGTGTCCATCCTGTTCATGACTGTGTCTCTACAAGTGGCTTGTACTTAATACATATTTTTGGATTGAATAATGACAAGAATTTATGACTTTTATTTTAGCTTTTTATCACTAGGTTCATTGTGCCTCCTTGTCAGCAAATGTGTAGGTGATAGTTGGGTATGACTGAAAACTCTTAAGCATTAAATTATTTGAACAGAAAGTTTACTGTCATGTTCACTCTGCATCTGCATGGTTGATGGGTAAGCTTACCCATCAACCATGCAGATGCCAACACTATGGGCCCTGCTTGGTGTTCAGAGTAAAATTTCTCAAGAGGTGAGTTTAGAGATACTGTGGATGGTTTTATAGAAACAATCATTCCTAGCTTTAACTGAAGCCACCCTTCAGAGAGTTACCAAATAAACCTTGTTTTAAAATTGGTGTATTTTTCTTTTTTTTTTTGTGGTACGCGGGCCTCTCACTGTTGTGGCCTCTCCCGTTGCGGAGCACAGGCTCCGGAAGCGCAGACTCAGTGGCCATGGCTCACGGGCCCAACCTCTCCGCGGCATGTGGGATCCTCCCAGACCAGGGCTCGAACCCGTGTCCCCTGCATCGGCAGGCGGACGCTCAACCACTGCGCCACCAGGGAAGCCCCCAAAATTGGTGTATTTTTGTTCAAGTAAATTAATGCTATCATATATCAACTATACCTCAAAGCGGTTGATTCAAAAAGTATGAAAAAACAGGTCTTTTTGTTTTTCTGGGGATTTGTGAGAATGTTAACATAAAACACATATGAAGATCCTGAAAATTAAGTGGAAGTAAAGAACTAACCAAACATTAGAAAAAGAGGTTTACTTTCATCTAACAAACTCACACTGGTCAGAATGGCCATCATCAAAAAGTCTACAAACAGTAAATGCTGGAGAGGGTGTGGAGAAAAGGGAACCCTCCTACACTATTGGTGGGAATGTAAATTGGTACAGCCACTATGGAGGAACAGTATGAAGGTTCCTCAAAAAACTAAAAATAGAACTACCATATGACCCAGCAATCCCACTCCTGGGCATAAACCCAGAGGAAACTATAATTCAAAAATATACATGCATCCCAATGTTCATTGCAGCACTATTTACAATAGCCAGCACATGGAAGCAATGTAAATGACCATCGACAGACGAATGGATAAAGAAGATGTGGTACCTATATACAATGGAATATTCCTCAGCCATAAAAAGGATGAAATACTGCTATTTATAGAGATGGGTGGACTAGAGATTGTCATACAGAGTGAAGTAAATCAGAGAGAGAAAAACAAATATTGTATGATATTGCTTATATGTGGATTCTAGACAAATGGTGCAGATGACCGTATTTGCAAAGCACAAACAGAGACACAGATGTAGAGAACAAACTTATGGATACCATGGAGGGAAGGGGGGATGGGATGAATTAGGAGATTAGGATTGACATATATACACTACTATGTATAAAATAGATAACTAATGAGAACCTACTGTAGAGCACAGGGAACTCTACTCAGTGCTCTGTGGCGACCTAAATGGAAAGGAAATCGTAAAAAGAGGGGATATATGTATGCATATAACTGATTCACTTTGCTGTACAGTAGAAACTAACACAACATTGTAAAGCAACTACTATACTCCAATAAAAATTGATTAAAAAATTTTAATAATGATTTTTTTTTCTGTTATGGGAGCTGAGTCCATGTAGCCATATCTTCCTTCTGTACTTCTTAGTTATCATATAGTGATTCATTTACAGAAAAACAAAGTCAACTTGAAGCTTGTGTTCAGGAGTAAAACAACTATTTTTGTAGCTGAGCATTATTATTATTTTTCAATCTAGCAGTCAGGTATTTGAAAGCTGAATGATTAAGTGGGGGGAGGACTTAAAGAAAGATCATTGTTATTCGGTCCATTTTTAAGCAGCACTAGACCAACAGATATGGGAAAGCATACGTTTTCTTAATCTTCTTTGTTTATGGGAGTAACACTGTTATGAAAATGTCACATACTACCAAGTACTGTTCTTATATCAGCCAGCCTTCAGTACACACAATGCTAGCTCTCTTCCATTCTCTGTTAACGTCAGTAGAGCATAAACTGGTAATTGTGTGGTAACTATGCAATTAACTCATGTCACCACTGTACCTTTTCATTAGCCTCACCAAGAGTAGTATTACCCTCTCAGTGACCTCGGCAAAAGTGATAACATCCCTAGCTGTTAAAGTGAAAAAAAAAAAAATTAAGTGAGTTTAGTGTTGTGAAGGGTGATGGAGTGACAGCCTTGGAGACTGGATCCCCTTATCACATGGCACAAATAGTGAAAATGCAAACCTCTCTAAGCAGCCTCATTAGTACATCTCACCTCTTTTCTCTAAGAACAGAAAGTTTCTTACTTATTCTTTTACTTTCAAAGTTACCTCTTGTGTTCCTGATTTTTTCCATGAAGTGTAATGGCTGTGAGAGCCTCCTAGAGTCCTGGGTTCATGTGCCCCGCTTCCAGACAGGACTCATGCTAACAAATATACTTGGTACATATGTTCTTAAAGCCCATCTTTGGAAATCCTTATCACTGATTCTCATTTGTTAAATGTGTACTTGTGTATTTTAAAAATAGTTTAAAAACTATTAAACGTTAAATCACTTTTACAGAAAATTCTTTTTTTTTTTTTTTTTTTTTTTGCGGTACGCGGGCCTCTCACTGCTGTGGCCTCTCCCGTTGTGGAGCACAGGCTCCGGACGCACAGACTCAGCGGCCATGGCTCACGGGCCCAGCCGCTCCACGGCATGTGGGATCTTCCCAAACTAGGACACGAACCCATGTCCCCTGCATTGGCAGGCGGACTCCCAACCACTGCGCAACCAGGGAAGCCCCAGAAAATTCATTTTTATATTAAACATTGTCCAGGTTTTTGATCTTAAGGTTCTTGTTCCTGCTGAACATTAAATTGAGAACAGATTGGTATATATTCAATAGCGTAGCCTTCCTTGAACTATGAGACACTGGAGAAGGAAACTTAAGCTGGAGGGCGGTGGGTATCCTACTGATTAAAAGCATGGGCTTGGGAATCAGATTCACCTGGATTTGGGTCCAGGTGTTCAATGGCAGCATATAAGAATGCTGAGGTATTAGGAAATGCTTCCGTGAGAAAATGCTTTTTTATCTGTGACATGAACAAGAATTAGAATGATCTAGTCACAGGGAAGAACATAGTAGGCAAAGAAACTAAGAACCTGGCATGTGAAAAGGCCCTATTATGAGAGAGAGCCTAGCATACCCGTGAGTTCTAAATATGCATGTTGTGTGTGTATGTGTGTGTGTATGTGAATGTGAGGGGGGAGGTGGGAAATGCAAGGTACAGTAGAAGGATTTTAATAAAATGTGTGCATTTGAACAATTACACTGGTTACACAGCACAGACAGTAGGACAAGAACCTATGTGAGCGAATCAGTTAAAAGGCTATTGCAAGATTTTAGGCAAGAAATAAGGGTAGTCTTTATTAGGGTGCTGGCGGTGGAGATAGAAAGATGCGTACAGATTCAAGAGCTACTTGGGAGGCAAAACTGATGGGACTTGGATATTGGGAAGTGCAACGAGGGGAAGTCATGAATGATTCCCAGGTTTTGGCTTATGGAACCAGATGGCTATTTACTCACATGGGGGCCACTGCAAAAAATCAGATTTGTGTGAGACGACCTAAGATTTATCAAGGTGACCTTGAGATCTGAGTAGATCACAAGTCCATAGCACCTTGTATCCACTTTTATAGTAACTGGTATCCACCTTTGTCCCTTCCTATCCATTTTCCATGGCGAACCCAGAGTCATCTTACAAAACCCCAAATTTGATTACAACACTTCTCCTGCTGATACTTTTAAATGACTTTTCACTGCACTTAAGATAAAAAAAAAAAGTGAACAATATAAAAAGCCTGTCTGATTGGGTCCCTGCTTCTTCTGTTGGTATTAGATTATACCACTCTTCCTCTCGCTTATTGTACATCCTTTACATTGGCCTTTTAATTTCTTGACAGCATCTTGCTCTACAGACTACATGCTCAACAAGCTTCACGTATTTATCTTCTACCCTTTCTTTGGTTATCAGCTCAAACTTCTTCAAGCAAGCCTTTACTGCTATACATTCTCATGGTCCTTATAATTTTCTTTTATAACATTATTGCTTGTAAATTTGTAAACGTGAGATTGTTAAACTTCAAAGTCGTTATGGAAGCTTATATTTGGATTGGTAGGATATAATGGTTTATTTGTATGCTGCGGTATGCAGAAGAGTGGCCCCCAAAGAGTTGCATGTCCTAACCTGGAACCTGTGAGTATGTTATTTTGCATGGCAAAAGGACTTTCTAGATTTGGTTAAGTCAAGGACTTCAGGATGGAGAGATTATCGTGGATAATTATCCGAGTGACACCACCGAATCTCGGAGGTTCTAAAAGTGGATAACCTTTTCCAGTTGTGGTCAGAGAAAGAAATGTGGTGACAGAAGCAAGGTCAAAGAGATGCTACATTGCTGATGGAGGAAGAGGGACACATGCCAAGAATGTAAGCAGCCTCTAGAATCTGGAGAAGGCAAGAAAACGGATCTTCCCTAGAGTCTCCAGAAGGGAATGCAGCCCTGCTGCATCTTGATTTTAGCCAAGTGAGACCTGTGTTAGACTTCTGACCTATTGAACTATAAGAAAAAAAATGTGTGTTGTTTCAAGCTAGTGCTTATGGTAATCTGTTATAGCACGAATAGAAAATTAACACGGATGCAGTGATGAATTATGTTTGTACCACAATTAACTCCAAATATATTTCTGGCCCATAGGTTTCTAATTTAGGAATTATATTGTTAAATCATGATGAAATTAATCTCATGAAAATATAGTATTTTGAATTATCAATATAAAAAATGATCTTCAATTTTGATCTTCTTAATTGAATTCACAGTAGCATTTATAAGAACATCAAATGTTTCACTTCAGAAAAAATTAAAATAAGGCTTAACATTGATTCCACAAATTGAAGAAATTAATGCATTATTAAAATTAGCTTATATGATTATTCCTTTTAGCTCTGATGTAAAACTGGCAACATTTAACTCTAGCAATGTCTTCTTTTGCTAATGGAGCCAATATATTAACAGCAATTGTGTCATAATTCTACAAGAAATTATAGAATGGAAATGAGTGAAAATAATTCAGAAGGACAGTTATTTGATCTATGTGAAAAGTCATGCATCACAATGTGATAGGTAAACGGAACTTCTGCAGCCACACTTGTTCAATCTTTGTAAGCACAGTGTTTTAAAATTCACTGATGAGACTTCCCTGGTGGCAGAGTGGTTAGGAGTCCACCTGCCAATGCAGGGGACACGGGTTTGAGCCCTGGTCCGGGAAGATCCCACATGCCGCACAGCAACTAAGCCCGTTTGCCCCAACTACTGAGCCCAAGTGCCACAACTACTGAAGCCCGTGTGCCTGGAGCCCGTGCTCCGCAACAAGAGAAGCCACCTCAATGAGAAGCCTGTGCACCCCGACGAAGAGTAGCCCCCTGCTCACCGCAACTAGAGAAAGCCCGTGCACAGCAACGAAGAGCCAATGCAGCCATAAATAAATAAAATAAAATTCACTGATGCTTTTTTGAAATAGTTGTTGATGCCTCATCATCAGATCTATTTCTGTTTTTTATGTGGCCAGTGATATCATTATAGCCCCATAGTAGACTGTAGGGTCAGCACATATTTTAAACCAGTTACATATTCATTGTCAAGTCTCTTGAGAAAAAAATGTCAGTACTAAATTTTTACAAAAATGATCTTAAACTTTTTGTTGCCAAAAATCATTATTACAAAATAAAGCAGTATATTTTATGACATGATTGTGTGTGTTTTATTGTACATTTCATATAGGGATAACTTATAAATCCCCTTGTTGCCCACTGGCCCCAATGGTTAGTGTCTTATAAAACAACTGGCTGTAACACGAAGTGGCCATCAGGGAGAACAGGTGTCAAACAGCCTCCCACCATCACTAAGACCAGAAGGAATGAACTCTCCCCAGCCACTTTTGCCCGTCTACATGTCACGTAAACGTTACACTCAAAATTTCCCTGGGTCTATCCTGTGACCAAGTTGTGTGACTATTTTCTTTAGGATAAATTTCTGAGGAGGCTTTGTCCTTTGTCTCCTTCAAAACATAGGGATTTTGTTATAAAAACAAGCTAGGCACACCTCTTCATCAATACCTATTTCCTCCCAGCAAGCGTTTCTAACCCTGATACTGTGCCCTCTTGCCAACAGTCCATACAGGCCTGGGCATGTCTGCTTTCACAATCTGAGGGCTTACGCCTTTGCTCGGGAACACCTTACATCTGCTTTTCCTCAACTCCCTGTATTCCTAAGTCATTTTCCAGAGTAATAGAAACTTTCCAAATTTAGAGAAGTTTAAAACCTGGAGTAACTGCCATGATTATCTGTTATCTTGAAATAAATGTGTTTTTCAAATGTATCAAATATGACGCTCAGTCCACGAAACCAGTTGTACCAGAAATGGATGTTTGTATTTTGATACTAAACTGAATATCTCTTTTGAGTTGCCAATCTCTGTGACAGAAAGTTAACCTTGGTCAATTCCAAGTAATCTTAGTTAGTTCAGGATCCCTCTCTACTCCTCTACCTTTAACTCATCAAAATTCTCAGTGGCTTTCTTAACGCCAAACACTGAGCAGTAAAGGGTCTGTGGTGCCCATCTGTCCCTGTTGGCTTCTCCCGAGGTGTCCATGGTGCTGGAAGAGTCTTGGTCCTTGGTCCACTCAGGACCATTGTTGGACCAGGTCCATTGTTCCTTGATCCTGATCCCAGGCCTGCTCTAATTCACCCACTCAGCTACTCCCACACTTCTCTCTGGGGCACAGGGTCCATTTGGCTCTCATTCTGTGCCACTCTGTGAGGTTGTCACAGGCCCATGTCATAGGTACATTAGACCTTTTCTTCTGTCTCTACTCCCTACTGGCCCTGAGGAGTTTGGGGTTTTGACATAATCCTGACAATAATCAGATATGTCCAATCACTATATCCCACCCAAAATACTTTGTGGTCAAAACAGTGCAAAGGGGAATCAGCCAGTTAAAGAGGCCATGCTTGAGCCTCAAGAAGAATCATACTTCTAAGTCAGAATCAGGCTAAACTTTACTGCATTACAATCTGCAATAAAATACTGCACTAAATACCTACATGTCTCTATTTTTAGTAAACTAAACATTTTCTGTGCTGGAATTTCAGTTAAGGCCAAGTTTGCTCTCTTATCATTGCTTATGCACTTTGTGTTCTTGGTACTCTATACTTGGAATCAGAGATATTATATTTTTCTTACTTGGTTTATTTGATTTTTTCAGAAGTGTTTTATAGACAGAAAAGTTAGGTGACCTGAATTTGAAAATATCATAAGATGTAGAAGAAACAGACACATGGTAGTTAGTGAGAAATGGACTTGCTCAATTTAGTTGCACAATGTTAGAAATTTATCCAGTGTATTAGCAAGGCCACAAAAGTAGGGTAAAACTCTTGTGAAAAAGAAAACATAAGCTCCCATCTTCACCTTAGTATGGGCCGACCAGCTAAAACCTCTCAACATAGGGCTAGTATCGGGGTTCCTTCTCCACTATGTACTGCTGCCCTAATAACTGGGGCCAGCCCCCCTCACCCCATGACTTTCATGGACCCTGAGCCTAAATTTAATTGAGAAGAGGACCATAACACAGATGCTTTCTCAGGGAAATATATAGATTATTTGTTCTATTTCAGGAAAGACTGGAAAAGTAGACTTTCATTGTATTTTGAAAGAATCCTTTTATTTTCAATTACTTATATCCTGTCATTTTCTCCAGAGAATTTAAGATAAAATCCAAGAGGTTCTAAATTGTTGTTCCAGACTGAATGCATAGGAAGAGAATTATCTGGTCCCCTTGTTATCTTGAAGATACATTTATGGAAGCCAGCAGAGTCCCCATCCTTTCCTCTCCCCTGATTATACACACTCTTGTGGCATAAATTCACAATCTATTGAGGAGTCAGGGCTCTGACATTAATTCTCGTCTTTTTCAGACCTCAAGGAAGATGGTAAAGACCTGGCATCTGTAACAGTAAATATAAGAATGTATATTTAGCAGACATTATGCTTTTTTCCTTAAACTACCTTCAAAGCAGTAACAAGATATATCCTGCTGGAAGTTCTTAACATTCCATTCTGATTCTTTACTGTCCACAAACATTAGCTGGAAGACTGTGTTTTCAGAACTATGATCAGTATTATATAGATTTAAAGAGAAGCAGAAGGCATGCCACTTTCAGTAGAAAAATCAAGAACCTAACTGAGACAGCTAAGACATATTTATAAGAAAAGATTAAGAAAATCAACATCCCATCCCAATATTCTATTTCAAATGAATGATTAAATTTCTACTTTGTGTTAGTACAAAAACAAGTAAGCAGTGTAGGATCAGTGAAAGGAGAGGTTGATAAAGACTGGAATTCCACAGATGACCAAGATTGAAAGGGAGGGGCATTAAGTTATGCCTGGAATTATGCATAAGATTTGGGGGAAGAGATAAAAGAGGTCATTTCAACTCTACCACTAACATAAATGTATTTTCCTATTCCTCATCACTGATTAATATAAATCTTTAACTGTTTCAATTTAATATCTTTACATCACACTTTAAACATACTATCTCTCTCTGATTATTTAATACTATATCTATTTCACCATATCTATTTGACTTTTATATTTAACTATTTTGAGTAGGATTTCTGTCACTGGCAACTGAAAGTTTCATAATTCAGGATTCAAGATGTGTGAAAGAGTTATAGAACAAGATAATATACATAAAATTATTCAATTAAATTCAATAAAAGTTCATAGAAATGGGGGTTATGTGTGGTACAGAAGCATAAAAAAAAGGAATCATGGAGTAATAAATCTTGATCAGGATTTTGAATGAGAGATATGATTTTATTGGTTAAGAGGGACAAAAGAATATTCTCTTTGTTTATGTAAATGCCTAAGCAAAGATGTGGAGGAAGAAAGACAACCTGAAATATATATACAGATTTCAACTGTACACATAATCTTTGAGAAGTGTTAGTTACTTTTGTCAAATAATATGAAAATTCATTAATCTGAGTTTAATTTGGGATAATAAGTCTTTTTAAAAATATTAAGGCTTTTAGAAGGTTATTAGTCATTGTACTATGGCATACATTAATGTGGTTATTTCAATTTCTTTTTTTTTCTTTTTTTTTTTTTTTTTTTGTGGTACACGGACCTCTCACTGTTGTGGCCTCTCCCGTTGCGGAGCACAGGCTCCGGACGTGCAGGCTCAGTGGCCATGGCTCACAGGCCCAGCCGCTAGGCGGCATGTGGGATCCTCCCAGACCGGGGCACGAACCCATGTCCTCCGCATCGGCAGGCGGACTCTCAACCACTGAGCCACCAGGGAAGCCCTCAATTTCTTTTAAGATACAACATATATCAACCAAATTGAAGGAATGCGTGTTCTGATAAAGAGCCAAGAAGCCAAGAAAAACCATGACACTCTTAAAGAAGAAAAAGGAGGGAAAACTTGCCCTAACAATTATTAATACTTATCCTAAAGTTGCAGTAATTGAAAGAGTGAAGTATTTGAGCAACAATAGAAAAATAGACACATACACTTGGAATTATCCATTGAGTTGAGCATTATTTATCATTTTTAAATTTTGATAAATGGAATTCTCTAAATTTTTATTGTAGAGCTGTATGAAAAACCCTTGCTTCCATGGCAACAGCAAGGTAAACTCAGACAAAATAAAAATCATAATTTTCTACACAACAAGCAAAGAACAATGGATACAAGGAAGGCTAAATGAATTGAATTCCAGACAGAAGAAGCCCTCCATATGTGAGCAGAGAACCATGGTGTCAGCTTCCATTGCTGGGAGTTGGCATCTAGTCCAGATAGGGGTGCACAGAGAAAAGGCCCACATAGAAAGAGAATAGGAATAGGAGGAATCATCTAGGCCTTAGATATGAGGGTAGGCTGAAGAGATGAAATAGAATCTAAAAGAACCCCAAACACAAAACAAATTGCTCTACCTGACAATTCTCCCTTCTCTTCTCCTGAAAGGTAAAGGTAAATTTGTTTTACCCCTCACCAAAAAAAAAAAAAAAAAAAAAAAAGTAGCTTTGGAGAAAAGTGGAAAGATATCAGAGAGGATCATATTTAATCATGGGTCATCACATGTGTATACCAAACTTTGGTTCAAAAATATCTGAAACTGCAATTTAACCTATCTTCCCTTCAAATACTGATGTGATCAAATGGTAGCAACTTGGAGGGCTGGAGGTTCCTCTGATCATGGACAAATTCAATTGAATTTAAAGCTACAACCCAATCCTAGTTCAACTCAGATTTAGAAGATATCTAAATAATTATCCTTTCTCCATAAGTGCCAGGCAGAGAAAAAGTCTTGAACTGTCTAAGAAATAAACAAAACTAAATAAAAGAAAATTATATCTTAATCTCCATTGTTCTTGTATACAAAATGTCTAGTATATAATTAAAAGTAATAAAGCAGTAAAGAAGCAGGAAAATGTGACTCATAAACAAGAAAAAAAAAGCCAATGCAATAGCACTCATTGATGATCTAATTATTAGAATTAGCAGATAAGGCATTAAACCAACTACTTTAAATATGTTAAGAAATTTAGAGGAAAAGATGGATGTAGTGGATGAAAAAAATGAGGTATTCCAAGAGAGAAGTGAAAACAGTAAGAGAGCAACAAACAGAAATTTGAAAATGGTTATATTTAGAATATATATATATATTCAAAAATAAAAATTCATTCAATGGGTTTAATAAGAGATTGAACACTACTAAATGACAAATGAAATTGAAATAGGACAACAGAAATTATCCAAATTGTAGCTAAGAAAAAAAAAAGAAAAAATGAGCAGAGCATCAGTAACCTATGAAATTTTACCAAGTGGTCTAATATGTTTAATAGAAATTCCAGAAAGAGAGAAGAGAGAAAGTGAGATAAAAATAAATAAATAATTTGTGAGTTATTTTACAATTTTAATGGAAAATATTAATATACAGATCCAAGAATCTCAAAGAATCACAACAGGATAAATACAAAGAAAATCACACCAAACCATATCATTGTCAAGTTACTAAAGACCCAATAAAAATATTTTAAAAATATTAAAAACACACAGAGAAAGGGAAACGACACATTGCATACAAGAAAACAATAATTTTCTCCTCAAAAATGATGCAAGCCAAAAGACAATTACATGGCTTCTTTAAAGTTTTGAAAGGGAAAGAACTATCAGTCTGGAATTTAATATTCAATATTGAAATAGAGACATTTTAAAATATCATCTCATCAGAGAATTAGTTATCAGTACACCTGCAATAAAGAAGTGCTAAAAAAAGTTCTTGGACTAAGGGAAAATGATACTAGATTGAATTTTTTAAAATTTAAAAGCAATAAAGAATGCAATAAGTAATTAAAAGATGACTTTTTAAATATTTCTTTACAAGACAATTAACTATTTAAAGCAAAAAGACTAATAATATATTTTGGGTTTTATAAGATAAGAAGTAAATTATATGGTATCAATAGCCATGTGGGTTTAAAAGATTACATTAAAAAATAAAAATGTTTTAAAACTTTCTGGAAATGAGAAAACAACAGACAAATCAAACACAGAATAAGTACAAGGAGAGAAATACTAAATGTAAGCATAAGTCAATTAAATGAAAGACAAAAGTAAAGAAAATCTTTAAAACCAAAAATTGGTTCTTGGCAAGGATTAGTAAAATTGTTTAACTCCTAATCAAGAAAAAAAAAGAGAGAAGCCACAAATTACCATTATCAGGAGTGTAAGAGGGAATATAGTGTCTTTAGGTATTAAAAAGAATGTTAAGGGAGCATTATGAATACATATGTCCAGTAAAAATGACAGCTTACATAAATTAGACAAATATATATATATATATATATATATATATATATATATTTTTTTTTTTTTTTTTTTTTTTTTTTTTTTTGCGGTACGCGGGCCTCTCACTGTTGTGGCCTCTCCCGTTGCAGAGCACAGGCTCCAGGCGCGAAGGCTCAGTGGCCATGGCTCACGGGCCTAGCCGCTCTGCGGCATGTGGGATATTCCCAGACCGGGGCACGAACCCATGTCCCCTGCATCGACAGGCGGACTCTCAACCACTGCGCCACCAGGGAAGCCCCTAGACAAATATTGACACAATAAGAAACAGAAAAGTCTGAATAGTTCTATATCTATTAAAGAAGTTGAATCCATAACCAACATTTTTTCCCACAATGACAATTCCATGCCACAGTGCTTTTACTCGAGATCTGTACCAAAACTAAAGGGAGAAATAATATTTACTTGCACAAATATTTTGGGAGAATGGAAGAGAAAATCTGAGCATTTCACTGTGTACGTATTATACCTCTATAAAAAATGTATTAAGTTTATCAAGAGACACTATGAAGATAATTCAAGCAAACAAGCACACTATGATAAAAGATGTTTGCAACATAATATACAAACCTCCAGTATCCAGAATATATAGATAATCTATATAAATCAATGAGTTAAAGAGGCACTATATAAAAGGGGAAATGTAAATGGCCAAAAAGCAAGTAAAAAGATGATCAACCCTATTTGTCATCAAGGAAATGTAAACTTTAACTCACAGTGTTATGTTATTTTATTACCTGCATATATCCACAAATTGAAAACTCTGATTATAACATATTTTGGAAAGGGTGTGCAGCAAAGGGAATTCTTCAATTACTAGATATTGGAGCAACTACTTTACGATTTCAAAGTCCAGCCTTACAGTAGAGTTGAAGATGCACGAAAATCACACAACAGGAAATAGATGTTTTAACAGGCCTATGTCTATCAAAGAAATTGAATCAATAATTAATAACCTTCCAAAACAGAAAACATCAAGCCCAGATGTGTTCAAACATTTAAGGAAGAAATTATACCAATGCTCTAAAATCTCTTTTAGAGGATAGAAGCAGAAGGAATACTTCCTACTTCATTCTTTGAGGCAAGCATTACCTTAATACCAAAACCAGACAAAGATATTACAAGAAAAGAAAACTATAAATAATGTCTCTCATGAATATATATACAAAAATCCTCAACAAAATGTTATCAAATTGAATCCGACAATGTATAAAATAATTATGCACCATTACCAAGTAAGATTTATCCCAGGCATGCAAGGTTGGTCCAACATTAGAAAATCAATTATTGTAATCCATCATATCAATAGGATAAAGAAGAAATATCCCTTGACCATATCGATAGATGCAGAAAAAGCCTTTGATAAAATCCAATAACCATTCACAATAAATACTCTCAGGAAACTAGGAATAGAGGGGAACTTCCTCAGCTTGATAAAGTATATATACAAAAATATTGTAAATATTCCTACAGATACCATTATACCTCATGATCAAAAAATGGAATTTTCTGGCTAAGATCAGGAACAAGGCAAGGATGTCCTCTCACACCACTCCTTTTCAACATTGTACTGTAAGTCCTAGTTAATGCACTAAGACAAGAAAGGAAACAAAAGGTGTAAAGAGTGGGAAGGAAGACATAAAACTTTTCATTTACATGTGACATAGTCATCAATGCAGAAAATCAAAAATAATTAAACAAAAAAACTCCTGGAACTGATAAACAAGTATAGCAAGGTTGCAGGTAACAAGGTTTATATACAAAAGTCAATCACGTTCATATATTTCAATAACGAACAAGTGGAATTTGAAATAAAAACACACTATCATTTACATTAGCACCTAAAGAATGAAATACCTTGGAATAAATCTAACAAAATATATACAAGATATATATGAGAAAAAGTACAAAAGTATGATAGAAGGAATCAAAGAACTAAATAAATGGAGAGATATTACATGTTCATGGATAGAAAGATTCAATATTGCTAAGATGTCAGTTCTTCCCAACTTGATCTACAGATTCAGTGAAATCCCAATCAAAATAACTATTTTGTGGATATCAACAAACTAAGTCTAAAGTTTTTACGGGGAGGGAGAATAACCAACACAATACTGAAGGAGAAGACCAAAGTTGGAAGAGTGACACTACCCAAGTTCAAGACTTATTATAAAGCTACAGTATCAAGACAGTGTGGTATTGGTGAAAGAATAGACATAAAGATCAATGGAACACAATAGAAACCCTGTTGCTCCACATCATATTTTATCAGGGAAATAAAAATTAAAACAACAATGTAATATCCCTATCTACTCATTAGAATGAACAAAACATGTGTGGAGCAACAGGAGCTCTTATTCATTGTCGGTGTGAATGTAAAATGACATAGCTACTTTGGAAGACAGTTTGGCAGTTTTTCACCAAATTAACCAAAACCTTACTTATGATCCATCAATAACACTCCTTAGTATTAGCCTGAAGGAACTGAAAACTTCTGTCCACACAAAAACCTGCACACAGATGTGTACAGCAGCTTTTCTCATGATTACTTAACTTGAAGCCAACCAAGATGCCTTTCAGTAGGTGAATTAATAAACTGTGATACATCCAGACAATGGAATATTATTCAGCTCTTTTAAAAAAAACTTTTATTAAAGTATAGTTGATTGACAATGTTGTGTTAGTTTCAGGTGAACAATAAAGTGAATCAGTTATACATATACATATACCCACTCTTTTTTAGATTCTTTTTCCATATAGGCCATTACGGAGTATTGAGTAGAGTGCCCTGTGCTACACAGTAGGTCCTTATTAGTTATCTATTTTATATATAGTAGTGTGAATGTGTCAATACCAGTCTCCAAGTTTATCCTTCCCCTGCCTTACCACCTGGTAACCATAAGTTTGTTTTCTACATCTGTAACTCTATTTCTGTTTTGTAGGTAAGTTCATTTGTACCCTTTTCTTAGATTCCACATATAAGCGATACCATATATGTCTTTCTCTGTCTGACTTACTTCACTTTTAAAAGTAATGAACTATCAAGTCATGAAAGACACGGAGGAACCTTAAAGGCATCTTACTACCTGAAAGAAGCCAATCTGAAAAGGCTACATACTTTATGACATTGCAGAAAAGACAAAACTGTGGAGACAATCAAAAGATCAGTGGTTGCCAGTGGTTGAGGGTGGGAGATGGGAGATGAAAAGGTGGAGAACAGAGAATTTTTAGGGCAATGAAAGTACTCATGATATTATAATAATAGATACATGGCATTATACATCTGTTGGAACCACAGAATGTGTAACACCAAAAGTGAACCCTAATGTAAACTATGGACTTTGGATAATTATGGTGTGTTAATGTAGGCTCATCACCAGATGTACCACTTTGGTGGAGGGTGTCGATAATGGGGGAGGCTGTGCATGTGTGGAGGCAGAGGGTCTATAGAAAATCACAATACCTTCCTCTAAATTTTTCTGTGACCCTAAAACTTCTGTAAAAAACTAAAGTTTAAAAACATTTCTGTTTCCATAATTTTTCTTGGCTTGAGGAGAACAAAATTGTACTTAGAAGTCAGGAGTTGAGGAAATTAGCCTTGATCATCTTAGTTATGTGTTAGTCCCACCAGAATGATTTTAAAAGTTGAGAGTTTTAATGAGAATTTATTATTCACATTAATATTACTAGACTGAAATGCTGGAGTTGAAAAGTAACTGTTGTTGGTTGTTTTAATATTCTCCTTGGGTTTCAGATTGATTGTCTTTTAAACATGCATCTTTTCCTGACGAAAACTTTGTATATTGCTTCCTAAAAGCTTTATCTACCGAAAAATTAACTACAGGCTTACCTCAGAGATATTGTGGGTTGGGTTCCAGACCACTGCAATAAAGTGAATATCACAATAAAGTGAGTCACACAAAACTTTTGGTTTCCCAGTGCATATGAAAGTTATGTTTATACTATACTGTAGTCTATTAAGTGGGCAAGAGCATTAAGTCTAAAAAAAAAACTTAATTAAAAAATACTTCATTGTTAAAAAATGACAAAACTATTGTAATAGCAACATCAAAGATCATTAATCGCAGATGATCATCACAAATATAATAATAATGTAAATATCTGAAATATTGCAAGAATTACCACAATGTGACACAGAGACATGAAGTGAGAAATGTTGTTGGAAAAATGGCGTCAAAAGACTTGCTTGATGGAGCGTTTCCATAAACCTTCAATGTGTAAAAAACTTAACAAAGCAAAGCACAATAAAATGAGGTATGCCTTTATTCATAAAATTGGCAATGAAATCATACCGGATAAAAATATCACACGTTTGAAAATCAATTCTGAGCAGGTTTTCACCTCGGTAATATGTATAGATGAGCCTCCATTTTTAAGTAAACATTACATTAAATCTCATAAACTATGATGCCATAAAAGTCTAGCAAAACACTCTGTTACCAATAAAATTATTGTGTTATGCAAATGCACTCATATACTTGCTTTCTGAACAACTCTTACATTTTAATATATTGAGAATATGGTTGCCTTTTGGGAAAAGAATACCACATGTATTATTTTTCATAGTTTTAAATTTATTTTTCTTTCTTTTCTTTTTGTATATAGACATATAGCAAAACGTCTATCTGGTAAATGTATACATTTGTTTTGTCTCTGCCTACAAAACCTCACTAAGAATATCTGTAATATTTTCTTCATTTCATCAAGGTCATGTTAAATTGTAAGCTTGTTTTTATTTCACTGCTTAGGAACAGATAGATTGAAAAGAAAGTCTCTTTTTCTAAAATATGTATTTGGAATATTTACAAAATTATGTAAATGATATGCATATGAAAGCAATACATAGGCAGATTTTTTTTCTGCAATTACCTTTTGTTAGAACTACATATGATCTTTCTCTGATTTTTTTAAATACTTTAGTAAAGTTCAACAATGTTAGCATATGCTTATGCATTATTATTCAGGTTCTTATAAAACCTGGTCTATGCTTTTCATATTATTATGAAGCCTGGCATTTAATATCATAATATATGTAATATTGGTTGAAAGGTTCTATATATAAATGAGTAGTATATATAGGTATTTATAACAAGATCGCCAATATTATCCAACGTTAAGTGTTTAGTCTATGTGGGGCTAATATTTAACAACAGCTATTACCTTGAAAATTAACAATGACATAATTTACAATAAATAGCAAAAGGCAATGATATATTTACTAGTATCAGAATGGCAAAAGCTTTATGCTTTAAAGAAAAAATATAAAAGCAAGTATAAATTCATAAGGAATTAAAAATGTTCTAGATTTTCTTTAGAATTAGGCAAATATTAACTTATTTTATAAAAATGATTTATATTATTTAATATACCAATTTACAAATAATAGTGATGGGAAGATTCAGATGTATTTCCCTAAGTAGCCACCAGATGGCTATATGGGCCCTTTCTTGATTTTGAAGTTTAGTTTTTTTGTTTTTCTTTCTCCTACAAAACTAAAGATTTAAGCAATTCTTTACATAATTTTTATGGAGTTTTGAAATAACTGAAGTGTGATGATATAATGGATATGAATGCAATGACATGCGTGTGAGAGTAACTGTTTCTTCTGATTTTAGTATAAGTAATGAAGGCTAACGTGGTGAATTTTAAAGACTCCTCAAATCACAGAACTTTAAATATTTAACTTTCTTCTAGTACAAACTCTTAATTTTACAAGTTAAGAATTTGATACGTAAAAGATTTGCATCTCTCTATCTTTAGGGCTTTATTTTCACTACAAAGTAAAGTCTAAGTGCTTTATCCAAATAATTCAAATGCAGGATTGGGGAAAGGACATCAAAACTACCTGTAGGGCTTCCCTGGTGGCGCAGTGGTTGAGAATCTGCCTGCTAATGCAGGGGACACAGGTTCGAGCCCTGGTCCGGGAAGATACCACATGCCACAGAGCAACTAGGCCTGTGAGCCACAACTACTGAGCCTGCGCATCTGGAGCCTGTGTTCCACAACAAGAGAGGCTGCGATAGTGACAAGCTCGCGCAACGCGATGAAGAGTGGCCCCCGCTTGCCGCAACTAGAGAAAGCCCTCACACAGAAACGAAGACCGAACACAGCAAAAATAAATTAATTAATTAATAAACTACTGTTGTCATAAATACACAGTCTGCCTATGTCATGAGACTCAGAATATTTAGAAAAAAAATACCTGTAAAACTGCTCTACAAATTAAAAAAAAAAAAAAGGTTTATTTCTTTCATTCTCCAGGAAATTACATTTATCCAATGCTGAAATTTTTACTTTGCCTTCATTATCTCAGTGTATTTATAAGGAAAAATAGGCAAAATAGGAAGTCTAAAACATTTTTTATGATTATATCTTATCCGTATACTTTGCTCTGGATATAATTGTCTTAAAATAATTAGCTTTATGCCATCATAAAAATAAGAGTACTGCAACTCTGTCAAGTATTAGTGTGAGTGTGTAACATAATCAATTTTAGAAAGCTTTGCATAATGTACATTAATTTAGCTCTTTATTTTCCAAAAGTAACATCCACTTTGATATATTTTTGAACTATTTCAAACCATTTTCATTAGTTTGTTTTGATTATGGTTTTGAGTATATCTTTACATTTTTATAAAATTGTATTTAAGCTTGTAATCAATGATACAGAAATGATTTAGCGTGATTGGTCTTTATTCTCCTTTTTGTGGGACAGCAAAGTTGTACTTGCTCACAGCCAGGAGATTTTACTCAGAATGAACAAGTGTCTTACTCCTCCACAAATGTGACTCTTAGCCTGGGAATGTTACATGGCTACATTCCCAGAGTAAAGAATGGAAGCAGAGCTTGGGGAGTGAGAAGGAATGTCTGGGTAATGCCACTTTAGCGGGGCAAGGATTTACATACTACAACTCAGACATATTAAAATGTGGCATGATTTATTTTCTTTATCCCATCTCATCTTGCTTTCAAGTTTCCTTTCTCACTGATTAAGGAGAGGAAAACAGAGAAAAACAAAGTCAAACCTTAATATTGGTATGCCAATATTTATTCCTGGTGTTAGTGTCTTTTAGCTGGTCATTTCAAATTTCTTCCCATCTGGAAGGGTTTTCTCTTCCCCCTTTCTTTACCAAGATGATATAATATGATGCAGGGCAAAGAATACCTATCCTCATGGTTGGGGAGGAGAAGTCTTCTGGTTGGTTTGTTGTTTTCTAAGTCCATGATGTCTCCATGGTTATGTCCCTGGAGCCTTCATGTCACTGGGTGTCCTGCAATAGTTTCTAAAAATCATGGACCACCAGGCTTCTCATCATTTTGGTATCCCCATTCTAAGTCCTCAAGAACCTCCACTGTGTGTCACTTAGACGATGGGGAACTGGCTACACTCTGCTTTGGCTGAACCGTGATGTTATAATGTGCCCTGTGTATAGTCTCCTCTTAGCTTTCCAAGCAAGAAGACAGGCACAAAAAGAGGTTTTGCTTTCAGTTTCCCCATCACCTTCCTTGTGTTTTATTATCTCTCATCAGAGCATCCTGTCTCTTCTTTCAGGGTTGAGTTGAGGGGTTGACTTAAGGGAAAGTTGCTTTTGCGTCATGATGTCATATCCTCCAAATCTTGCCAACCCTATTCCAACACTGAAGGATTATCCTTCCCCTTTGAATTGAAGGGACTTTTCTTACACTGTTCCATCTTCTCTTCTACGGCTTTTATAAGAAACCCTAAGCTCAGACTCTCAAGCTTTGCTCTGCCTTTGCAATGGGAAAGTTTGGAAACTGAAAAGAGATTAAAAAAAAAATTCTCTTTCAATAAAGCCTAATGTTCAAAACTTTCTTTCTCTATGAAAGTATATTAGGAAAGTTTGAGACTCAGAATTCAAGAAAAACCACTTTGTTTTAGGCTCTGTTAACCTTACCTCTGTGAAATAAGGAATTAAAGAATTAAGTAGGTAGAAACACATGGAAAACCAGAATCTGTAGTGGAAAAAAAAACATTGATTTAATATCTCAAATAGACTGTCACTGTTTCATTATTAAGACTAAGTAGTAAAAATTCTCATGCTTAGTCACTGTGTTCCTGATATTGCTCCATAATTCTCAACAAACAGCACTGATGTGGCATAAAATTTGTATTTGCTTACCACTGTATTTTGTTGCCTGCCCATCTGGCAAGCCATGAGAAAATAAAAGTCTGTCTCATGTAAAAGTTCACTCACTTATTCGTTCATATGTTCATTCATTCATTCATTGAGCGCCAGATTAATATGAAAAAGAACTACAGCAAAAATAACAATAAAAACACAACACAAACATAGTCTCTCAGTACCACACTGTTAGTGTTTAAAGTCTCCACTTCTTTAAGGGCAAAATCAGGGCATCAGTTTATGGTTAATTTTTTCATGGTGCAGTTACCTTAGAATCCTCTGGGAAAGAAATTGGTTCTGTCGCACTTGTTATTACTTTTATAATCAGGAAAAACAGCATCATAAAAAGACGTGATTTTAACCTCACCTTGGCCTAGAGTTTGGCAGCTCTAATTAAAAAGTGAATGTACCCAGTGTCTTACAGAATAAAGCCCTTTTATAGCAAATAACCTTTTGATGGAGAAACCACACTGTACACCAAAGAGTAATTTTAAGGCTTATCTTGAGTTAATGCCAGGGTAAATAGAAGCTGAAGCTTCTTGCCCTTCTTTTCTCTTTACCAAGGAATCAAAGCAGATCTATTTCAGCATTCTGCTTTTACATATATTCTACTGTAAATTTTATGCAGTTTGCAAGGACAAAATCCCTTCCAGTGACATTTTGGAACAAAACTGAAAATTCTGGATCTATGGTTGTGTGGTGACTAGATTTTAAAAATCTGCACAGAAGAAGCCTTATTGTGAGAGAAGCCAAACTGAATACTGAAATGTTCCAAAGAGTTGTCAACGGTTCATTTAAGGAAACATTAAGGAAACATCTCACTTTTGAAATTTAATTTTGATCCAGTTTATAAAAGTTGGAAAGCCAGAGTATTTATGTTTTAGTTAAGGAAGATTTTTTGGAAACCTGAGTACATCTCCATAACTTAATGTATGGAACTGTGACTACATTAAAGGTATGTTTGTTTGGGTATCAATTTCAAACTGGGTAGTTCTGAAAAAGCCTCCAGTGACAAGCTAACAAACAGAAGAAATTTCAACAATCACCAAAAAAATCAGTCCTAAAAGGCAGACTCTAATCTTTTAACCATTGATCATTTTATTGTGATAATTAAATGCCAAAAGGATAAGCGATTTATAGCTGTACTTCTTGTCACAGTAAACACTTCAAACAAACCATCACCAGTGAGTATTTACAGATTAAGCTTGAGTGCTTATGTAGTACTTCATAAAGTACTTTGTTTAATAATGTCACGTAATAGCCCCATGCCCTTTATAGTTTACAAAATCCTTTCATACGTTTTTTTTTTTTTTATTGAAGTATAGTGTATTTACAATGTTGTGTTAGTTTCTGGTCAACAGCAAAGTGATTCAGATATATCTATATCTATCTAACTATATATATCTATCTATATATATTCTTTCACAGATTCTTTATGTGTCTTTCTCATTTGGCCTTCTTATAATGTTGCAGGCTGGGTGGCCTTTTAAAATCTTCTATTTATTCTTATTTACAGAAAAGTAGATCATGAGAATTAAGAATCTTGATGTATGCTAACACATATATATGGAATTTAAGAAAAAAAAATGTCATGAAGAACCTAGGGGTAAAACAGGAATAAAGACACAGACCTACTTGAGAATGGACTTGAGGATATGGGGAGGGGGAAGGGTAAGCTGTGACAAAGTGAGAGAGAGGCATGGACATATATACAGTACCAAATGTAAGGTAGATAGATAGTGGGAAGCAGCCGCATAGCACAGGGAGAGCAGCTAGGTACTTTGTGACCGCCTGGAGGGGTGGGATGGGGAGGGTGGGAGGGAGGGAGACGCAAGAGGGAAGGGATGTGGGAACAGATGTATATGTATAACTGATTCACTTTGTTGTAAAGCAGAAACTAATAATAAATAAATAAATAAATAAATAAATAAATAATCTTGCAAAATTTTATGTAACTAAGAAGTGGAAGAACCAGGATACACTGAAATGCAGAATTTCTGATATAAAATTCTTTGCAACTACTTAAGTTCCCCTTTGGTATAAACATTTGTTTGTAAATGTGTATAATTTCTTCTTCCTCAATATTTACAATACCAAGAAATTACAACAATTTGATTAGATAAGCTGTTTTTAATCCATCCACCTCTTCTTCTTGGCCCTTAACCATTCTCTTTAATCTCCCAGTAGTCTCTCCCATAAAAGACATCTCCAGCTATGGAGAGCAAACTCTAGAAGATAGAAAATGTATCTAGAAGACTTCTGGATTTTGTTGCAGATGTAAGGCGCTTGGAAGTCACCACTCTCTCCTAACAGTACATAAAAAGCTAAACAGACTGAAAAAAACAACAACTCTTCTTGATCTATAAGAGAATGGAGGACACAGGGCAAACCACTGCTCCCAATATTGGAGACAAGTGAATAGATGGAGTCACAGCTTACCAGAGTAGAGAGAAGCAGAAACTGCTGCTTTTACCAGTACCAACGTAGGAAAACCCAAACTGTAGTTGACAAATGCTGGACGCTCAATGCAGACAATTCTGATAGTTAAAAACTCCAGGGGAACCCAGTCATGGGGGTCCCTACACCTTTATGAGTTTTAGCTCCAGGAGCCTGATCAGGTTCTCAGAGCAATTATCAGAGAAAAATCCCCTCATACTTTAAGTAGGAGGAGGGGAAAAGGAATCATTTTGATATATTCCAGAGCATTTTGTTCTTATCAAGGCTCACCCTCAGGGGAAACTAGTTAGCTAGAGTCTAACCTGTCCAGATATTGTCAGAGCCTAAGTGACCTAGGCAAAGGGTCTCAACTCCAGTCCACTCTAGCCTTCCATGTGGGAGAATGGAAGTACCCAACTCCAGCCTACTCTGGCCATCCTATATTACCTAAGGGGGACAGGGAGAAAAAAACCTGAGAAGCACTTGTGAAGTTCACAGTCCAGAGGCATGGACTGTAAAAGACTGAGACCTGTAGAACACTTTCCCTCCCCTGACACCTTACCATCATATTACTAAAGACATATTTAAAACAGTTCCTTTTAGCCAGTACATTATGTATGTCTGCCAAGAAAAAAATTTACAAGGCATACTAAAAGGCAAAAAACACAATTTGAAGAGACAGAGCAAGCATCAGAACCAGACATGAGAAGGATGTTGGAATTATTAGACTGGGGATATAAAACAATTACGATTTATATGTTAAGGGCTCTAATTGATAAAGTAGACAGCATACAAGAACAAATGGGCATTGTAAGCAGAGAGATGGAAATCTGAAGAAAGTACCAAAAACAAATGTTGGAAATCAAAAACTTTATAACAGAAATGAAGAATGTCTTTGATAGGCTTATCAGTAAGCTGGACATGGCTGAGGAAAAAAATCTCTGATATTGAGGTTATCTCAACAGAAACCCCAAAGCTGAAAATCAAAGAAAACAAAGACTGGGAAAAAATAGAACAGAATATTCAAGAACTGTGGGACCACCACAAAAGATATAACATACACATAATGGGAATACCAGAAGGAGAAGAAAAAGAGAAAGGAACAGACAAGGTATTTGAAGCAATAATGACTGAGAATTTCCCCAAATTAATGTCAGACACCAAACCATACATCCAGGAAGCTCAAGGAAAACCAAGCAGAATTTATGCCAAGAACACTACATTGAGGCACATCATTTTCAAGCTACAGAAAATCAAAACTAAGAAAAAAATCCTGAAAGAAGCCAGATGAAAAAATCTCCTTACCTATAGAGGAATATAGATAAGAATTACATACAACTTCTTCTCAGAAATCATTCAAGCAAGATGATAGCAGAGTGAAATATTTAAAGTGTTGAGAGCAAAACCCCACCAACACGACTGTAACATGTAAAATTATCCTTCAAAAGTGAAGGAGATTAAAGACTTTCTCAGATAAAAATTGAGGAAATTTGTTGCAAGTAACCTACCTTGCAAGAAAGGTTAAAAGAAGTTCTTTAGAGAGGGAAAACTATAGTATATATATAGGTGAGAAACTCAAATCTATGTAAGGAAGGAAGAGCATCAGAGAAGGAATAAGTGAAGGTAAAATAAAAACTTTTATTTTTCTTATTCTTAATTGATCTAACAGCTAAGAGTTTATTCAAAACAGTGATACCAACACTGGTTTTGATTATGTATGCTTATGTGTATATCTTATGCATAAATCTATATTTATGTTTAGCTTGCATACAAGTAAAATTAATGACAGCAATGCTACAAGGGACAGAAGGCAGGAATTAGGATTATTTTTTCATTATATAGTACTTACACTTCTCATGAAGTACTATATTGTTATTCAAAAATGGATTTGAATTAGCTGTAAATGTATATTGCAAACTCCAGGGAAACCAATTAAAAAACAAAGAAAGAAGTATAACAAATGTTAAGAAAGGAGAAAACAAAGAATCATATAAAAGTCTCAATTAAAACCACAAAAGTCAGAAAAAGACAGGAAGTCAAATATAGGAAAAAAGAACAAGAGCAACAAATAGAAAGTAGTAACAAACCATTAATATGGTAAATATTAATCCAACTATATCAATAATCTCTTTGAATATCAATATTCTAAATGCACCAATTAAAAGACAGAGTCAGAGTGGATCAAAAAACAGGACATAACTACACATTGTCTATAAGATACCCTCTTTAAATATAAAAACACATATAGACTAAAAGTAAATGGATGGAGAAAGATATACCATGCTAACACTAATCAAAAGAAAGCAGAAGTAGGTACAGTATATGAAGTTCAGAGCAGACTTTAAAGCTAAGGAAAGTTATCAAGGATAAAGAAGGGTATTAAATAGTGAAAAAAGAGTCAATTCTCCAAGAAGATGTAACAATTATTAATGTATATGCTCAGAGCATATACATCAAAATATGCAAGGAAGAAACTATAAAACAGCAAGGAGAAAAAGATGAACCCACTATCATTGTTGGAGACTTTAACAGAGAGGCTGTTAGAAATGCATGCAGAAAATCAGGAAGGACATAGCTGACCTCACTAACACCATCAATCAATTGCATATAATTGTCATCTATTGACTACTTCATCCAACAACAGGAAGATACAGATTCTTCTCAAGCTCACATGGAATATTCACCAGGATAGACCATGTTCTGGGCCATAAAACACATCTTATCAAATTTAAAAGAATAGAAATCATACTATATCTGCTGTTAGATCACAACTGAATTAAACTAGAAATCAATAACAGAAAGATAACTGGAAAATACAAAAACACATGGAGTTTAATGAACACACTTCTAAGTTACACATAGGTCAGAGAAAATCTCCCGAGAAATTTAACACATCTTTGCACTGAATGAATATTAAAATACAATTTCTCAAAATTTGGGTGTTGCAGCATAAGTAGAGCTTAGAGGGAAATTTATAGTGTTTAGAGCACATACTAGAAATTTTTTAAAAATCTAAAATCAATAATCTACCTATCCAACTTGGAAACTAGGAGAGGAAGACCAAATTAAATGCAAAGTAAGTGGAAGAAAAGAAATAATAAGAATTAGAGCATAATTCAATGAAATTGAAAACAGAAAATTAATAAAGAAAATCAACGAAAGCAAAAGCTGGTTCTTTTACCCAAAGCAATCTACAGATTCAATAAAATCCCTATCAAACTACCACTGGCATTTTTTGCAGAACTAGAACAAAACATTTCACAATTTGTATGGAAACACAAAAGACTCCGAAAAGCCAAAACCATCTTGAGAAAGAAAAACGGAGCTGGAGGAATCAGGCTCCCTGACTTCAGACTATAATACAAAGCTAAAGTAATCAAGACAGTATGGTATTGGTACAAAAACAGAAATATAGATCAATGGAACAGGATAGAAAGCCCAGCAATAAACCCATGCACATATGGTCACCTTATCTTTGATAAAGGAGGCAAGAATATACAGTGGAGAAAAGACAGCCTCTTCAATAAGTGGTGCTGGGAAAACTGGACAGCTACATGTAAAAGAATGAAATTAGAACACTCCCTAACACCGTACACAAAAATAAACTCAAAATGGATTAAGGACCTAAATGTAAGGCCAGACACTGTCAAACTTTTAGAGGAAACATAGGCAGAACACTCTATGACATAAATCACAGCAAGATCCTTGTTGACCCTCCTCCTAGAGAAATGGAAATAAAAATAAACAAATGGGACCTAATGAAACTTAAAAGCTTTTGCACAGCAAAGGAAACCATAAACAAGGCAAAAAGACAACCCTCAGAATGGGAGAAAATATTTGCAAATGAAGCAACTGACTAAGGATTAATCTCCAAAATATATAAGCAGCTCATGCAGCTCAATATAAAAGAAACAAATAACCGAATCCAAAAATGGGCAGAAGACCTAAATAGACATTTCTCCACAGAAGATATACAGATTGCCAACAAACACATGAAAGGATGCTCAACATCACTAATCATTAGAGAAGCAAAAATGAAAACTACAATCAATGAGGTATCACCTCACACTGGTCAGATTGGCCATCATCAAAAAATCTACAAACAATGAATGCTGGAAAGGGTGTGGAGAAAAGGGAACCCTCTTACACTGTTGGGAATGTAAATTGATACCGCCACTATGGAGAACAGTATGGAGGTTCCTTAAAAAACTACAAATAGAACTACGATATGACCCAGAAATCCCACTACTGGGCATATATCCTGAGAAACCCATAATTCAAAAAGAGTCATGTACCACCTTGTTCATTGCAGCTCTATTTACAATAGCCAGGACATGGAAGCAACCTAAGTGTCCATCAACAGATGAGTGGATAAAGAAGATGTGGCACATATATACAATGGAGTATTACTCAGCCACAGAAAGAAACGAAAATGCGTTATTTATAGTGAGGTGAATGGACCTAGAGTCTGGCCTACAGGGTGAAGTAAGTCAGAAAGAGGAAAACAAATACTGTATGCTAACACATATATGGAATCCCCCCCCCCAAAAAAAAAGGCTCTGACGGACCTAGGGGCTAGACAGGAATAAAGACACAGACATAGAGAATGGACTTGAGGACACGGGAGGGGGAAGGGTAAGCTGGGACGAAGTGAGAGAGTGGCATGGACATATATACACTGCCAAATGTAAAATAGATAGCTAGTGGGAAGCAGCCGCATAGCACAGAGAGATCAGCCCGGTGCTTTGTGACCTCCTAGAGGGGTGGGATAGGGAGATGCAAGAGGGAGGGGATATGGGGATATATGTATACGTATAGCTGGTTCAGTTTGTTATACAGCAGGAACTAACACACCATTGTAAAGCAATTATACTCCAATAAAGATGTTAAAAAACAAAATTAAATTAAATTTAAAAATTAGCAGTAAAAAAATAAAATAAAATAAAATGGCAATAAGGGTTGGGGTAATATGTAGGGGACCAATATGGTAAATTAAGATTTTCTACTTTTTTATATTTATTTTTTATATTATCAATACACTCATTTTTTTCTTTAATTGCCTTAATATTTAGTACAATAATGTTGGTATTATTATTACTTTTAGAACTTAATATTTCTGGAGTCTGCACTCAGTTTTCTTTACCCAACATTAAAGATAAATACTCATTAATTTAGTAAACATTCATTGAGCGTCCACCATGTGCTGAACACATTGCCGGAGACTGGAGACGAAGCCATGAGGTGTATATAGGGTCTCTGTTCTCATGAAGCTAATGATATAGCATAGAATAGGACTAACTAAATGATTACATTGTGAGAAGACTTATAGCAGAGAAATTACAGGGTATTTTGTTCTTACTCAGACTTCATATGATTGTTTCATCCTAACATCTATCATCTATCTATCTACCTGTCTACATATCATTCCCAAAAATCTCCATGATTTTCCCAATTTTTTACTCATTTTTTGACATTTCTTTAGTTTCAAAATATATAACCATGTCTTATATTGAAAGGTAAATCCATCTTTTATATCTTTATGATATTTCTTAAGATTTTGAACGTAACAGCTCCTTACTGTTGCTTAAAAAATAGCAGTATATTCTCTTTCAACTGTGTTCTCCTAATAGGGTACTAATTTCAGCACTTATGCAATACAGTCTAGCTCAGGCTGACTGGAAACTTATCTTACATGTCAGGAGCAGGTCCTGGTAACCATAGGCTTAGTGTGTGGGAGTACTTTAGGAAGCGATAAGACAGCAAGTGACCTAACCATGCAAAAACATTTATGTTCCTTTGAAAAAATAGCATGACAATACACTGCCTTTCCCCATCCTACTTTTTGAATTGCCTGTGGTTACAGGATAAACTTTTGGGCATTGCTAAATTTAGAAAAAAAAGTTCAACTCTAAGAGATTAAAATGAGATTAGGGGTTACTATCTTATTTCCAAGGAGCCATGCATATTTCAGAACCTCAGTTTAATTTTCATATATTACTAGACAGAGCAGGCAGTATCTTCAGAAATATGAATGTAAGTGAAATCCACAAGTAAACAGAGGTAGCAAGTGTTTTAGTACCCTCCACACCTTTATATGAAATTGCATTTCAGAATATATTGAATGTTAAAAACCTGATGCCTTATTATCATGATGAGACAAGAATAGAAAATGGCAGAGGACTGCAGGCAATTTATTTTCATGACAAGTCTGCAATATCATGAAGAATTGTGAACATGAACTATTCTCATTGCCTCTTCAAGACTGTTATCTTGTCCTCCAAAGATGTCACACTTGGGTCTCAGTTTTTTTTTTTTTAACATCTTTATTGGAGTATAATTGCTTTACAATGTTGTGTTAGCTTCTGCTGTATAACAAAGTGAACCAGCTATACGTATACATATATCCCCATATCTCCTCCCTCTTGCGTCTCCCTCCTACCCTCCCTATCGCACCCCTCTAGGTGGTACAAAGCACCAAGCTGATCTCTCTGTGCTATGCAGCTGCTTCCCACTAGCAAATGACTCATTTCATATTTCTAGATCTTCTTGACCAGACTAGTTATCAGATCTAACCATTTCTAAAATAAATGAATATCATTCTTGTCTAGTCTATTGAAGCAAATTTGCCAACACAGAATGCTAGGTTTGAATATTTATGAACCATCCAGGCAACTCCAAAAGAATTAAAGTGATCTTGTTAAGGAGTATAGTTTTTGAGTTCACATTTTGATGCATATATAAATAAACAAATTCTAGAGAAGATGTTATTAAATATGTTTTTTTAAAAAATGAGAGATAGGAAAAAACATACATGACTTTATTCTCAAGAATGTTCTTTTGAATTTAGCATGACTGCACCATGATTTACAATGTAATGACACAATTCTCACAAAAGTGAATCTGTTCAAATAACTCAGGAAAACATTATGTAAATTAACGTTCAATTGAAGTTAGTTACAGAATAAAAACTTAAATCTACCTATATGTTTGCAAATACTTAACATTTTAATTAAAATAACAGAATTCAACTGGAAATCTATAAAAAATTAAAGCAGCTTTAATATTAATCCATATTGAGGAACATTATCCTACTTATTAGAGATCATAAAACAATCTCAAAAAAAATGAGAGATGTTTGTGTGTAAATATGTGTGCATCTGTGCATGCCTCTGTGTGTGTGTGTGTGTGTGTGTGTCTGTGGCATAATTAGAGCTTTTGAGACCTCAAGTGCCTAAATTATATTTGCTGACATGCCAACATAGGCCAAATAAATATTTCTAAAATAACCCCACATCAGAGACTTAAATGTATTTCTAATTAAAAACAAATACATATGTAGTATTACCGTATGTATTCTGTAGGAATTATAGAAAAATCTTCAATTTTAACAAGGTAAAGGGTGATCTTAGATTGCAGTAAACCTACTGTTATGATGTACTGGCTAAAAATATTGACCGATCTAATAATGCATATTTTTGTTGTGTTATGTCCTTTGAGAAATGCAATTTTAATATTATACTAAGATAAATATTACTATATGCCTATACATTTCTAGATTCTATTTACTATTACAATTTAGTAGGGACGATTAATAAATGAACTATGATTTCTTTATTTCTGCTTGGTTAATTTACTTGCTCTCCTATCACCAACTCAATGCTTCTCCTCAGTTAAGACAAATGCTTTGTCAAATCAAAAATAGTTATTGAATTCCTAATGAACACTGAAGAATTCTGAAAAAGTACAGCTTTAGATTAATTAGAAAACAACACTGTATACTCCTTAGCATAGCTCGTAACATTTTTGGAACACAGACTACTTTTAAAATCTGAGGTAAAGATGGAGATTCTCTCCCTAGACAAATATTTGAATAGTTAACCATTTTTTTTCATGGAATTTTATGAGGTTCATAGATCTCCTAAAATTTGAGATACATTCTGGTTATAAAATCCTACAAAAGTTATCTTGGGCTAGCTGTATAACTTTGGATAAGTTAATTAAATTCACCATACCTCAGTTTTCTCATCTGTATGTTCTGGATAATTTTAGTACTTATCTTTTGGGATTTTTGCAAGGATTAAATGAATTGATGTATGTTAAGAATTAAGTTCAATGCCCAGCTCAAAGTAGCACTATATACATGTTTGTTCTTATTGTTTTGCGGTTGTTATAAAATGCTTTATGTAAGCCAAAGGGAAAGGTAAGCCTAGCTTTTGTAAACCCTACTTTATGAAGATGTTTAATTTAGGCTAGGCCTTGAGAGTTAATTTTGGATTGGCATAGAGGCGAGCCAAGTGTTTTCAAAAACTGTGAATAGTGAATATATCAATACTTTTAGAAATAGGAAAATGTTGTGGCATGAGTCACTAAAGTACACTGAAAAGCATAAGTCTCTGTTATTGGAAGTGGGGCAGCCAGCAGAAAGTGTGAGGTGCCCCCAGAGGGTGAAGGGCTTTTGATAACATCTTAAGAAAGTTTGACTGGATGAGTCAAAGAGGATGTAGGTTTCCATTGCATAGCTTCCTATCTTCAGCCCCCTTTAGTTTTTTATTTTGCTGTAGTCAAACAGACTGAAACAATGAGAAACAAGATACTTAAGCTCGAACGGGTTAAACACAGCTAAAACTAAATGGTAAAGGGAAATTAATACTTCCAAAGCAGCATCAATGAACCCATGGACAAATTTTTGCTTAAAATGGTGACATTACACAAAAGAAGGAATGGTCAATTAAAGATGGAAAAAATAAATAAAGAGTTAAATTTTTTTCAATGATTTGGCCTTAAAGGTAGAAATATCACGTGAAGAGTAAAGTAGTTTGAAGATACCACATGTAGACTCTCTAACACTAATAGAATGTGTTGCCTTCTCATGTATTCCATTGTAATAAGGTAATATTTTGAAAAAACATTAGTGTCTATTTCTCTTTTTCCTTTGAGATGAACTTCTGGCAAGTCAAAGGTGCTTGTCTATCTACCCGGTAGAGATGAGTGGAAATGGAGGAGAGCTATAGTTTGCTACAGAAGGAATGAAGTTACGTTCAGCTTTTGAAATGCAAAATAGAATTCTCTAGGAAAAACACCGCCTAGAAAGAAAATTTCTTGTGGCTCCTTTTTTTCCTTTCCCCCATATAACTTATTAGTAGGGAAAGTAGAAAGAAGCACCTCTTAGAGCTGCCCCACAGGGTGGAGAAAAGGCATCTTCTGTCCATGATAGTTAGGCTAGTTCCAAAAGAGTCAAGAGGGTATGACAGAAAGGAAGAGAAAGAAAATCCCACCTGCATTTCTGGTCTTAAGAATGACAAGAAAGGGAAGTGAGGGAGGAAAGAGGATATTTTTCCAGCTTTATCCTGAGATTTTGACACACAGATATCGTGTGCTGAAGAAGATGAGGGACATCGTGAAAACAGATCCTGTCTTAGCTTCTTTTCCGGGTCCCTACAAAAGGGCCATGTTTCAGGCTTCTTCAGGTGCACGTCAGTAGGCTGAGGGACTGATCACTTCATGGAGGAGAGTGAATTTTTCCCAGGACTATTTTTTTATTGTTATTATTATTTTTTGCGGTACACGGGCCTCTCACTGCTGTGGCCTCTCCCGTTGCGGAGCACAGGCTCCGGACGCACAGGCTCAGCGGCAATGGCTCATGGGCCCAGCCACTCCGCGGCATGTGGGATCTTCCCAGACCGGGGCACGAACCCGTGACCCCTGCATCGGCAGGCGGACTCTCAACCACTGCGCCACCAGGGAAGCCCTTCGCAGGACTATTTTAATGATCATATCAGAGTGGGGTTTAGATTAGATTGGTCTATTTTTTTTTTCTGCTAGCAAGTGAGTGGAATCTTGAGGAAGAAAAACCAATTACTTAGAGACTAAATAAAAAGTATTTACATTAATTTTCTGCATATTTGAATATTGCTGTAAGTTAAATGTTTTACCCAAATCTATTTTATATGCTTAATTTAAATTATGAAGTTGAGGAATATCAAAGAAAAAATCGATGACATTTGTTAAAGCACAGTAAGGAAGACTTAATTAAAGGGGGTGGGTGTTACATAAAAGCAGATAGTTATATGGACCACTATAAGAGAATTTTGCAGGGGAGGAGAGAGATTCGGCTCAACTCTGAATACCGCACAGGCAACTGGGAATTTAAAGCCAAGGAGTGGAGTGAGGGTCAGAGAATGGAAAATTACTAAAAGGAGGTATAAGATTCTGGCTTTCTCAGAAGAGAGGCCAGGGTGATCAGACATCACCAGGGGGATAATGGAGAATGAGGAACCCAATTAGAGGTCAAGGGTGATGAGATACCAAGGGTGGAGGGTTCTTACTAAACTGACTTAGCAGGGTTCTTGCTAAAACTGGATCTTATAAGTAAGTGCACAGATGTGCCTAGAAGGTTCAGATGCTGGACTAAAGTTTGGTCAAACAAAGTACCTTTGCCAGGAACTTATATCACACATATTACAATTATGAAGTTACTACACTATGTTTCATTTCCAACACACTAAAATGAAACTGAAGTACTAAAAGTTGAATGCCTTCTGTTGGAAGAATTTTTTTTTTAGTACAATATGTTTAAGCAACAAGTCTGTAATAATAATGAAATATCTTTAGTTGTTTCAACTTTAAATGTATTCTATCTCATCTATATTAATTATTTTCCTGTAGTCACAAAAAGCTGAGGACAAAGCATAACAGTAGTTCTTTGTTTATTTTTTTTTCTAGATTGTGGGATCTTCTCCTTCAGGAAACAATGTATTGAAATGAAATTTGCTCTTAGTAATTGTAATATGATTTATCTTACAAGTATCTAGGTAAAATCTGGAAAATTCTCTGTAGAAAAGAGTAAAGCCAAAAGTATTTTAAACATATGGACTTTTCCACAAACAATAACAGAGTAAATTTACTTCAAGTTACTGAGGAACAGGAGGAGAAAATCTCTGAGGTAAAATGTAGGTGGTAAATAGGCAGAAAGATTGCATATTCACCTCCTAGATTCTTAACCAATAATTACATTGGAGAAAATTCTGATTTTGTAAATAAATGTATGCAAATAAAATAAAGACTGAGGATTTGAAATTGGGAAGAATTCCAGAAATGAATGAAGGCTGTTCACGCATTCTTTTTTATAACATTGCTTTTCACATAGTAGGTACTTAAAAAATGTTTGCTGAATGAATCAATTATCCTTGAGAACACCTGGAATCAGTTAACTTAATACATTTACCTGGAATACAGAGTGCATTTTTCCAGAGCTGAAGATTTGTCTGCCGCACATTTGAATAATACAGCCATTTCATTTCCTCCATCTCATTTCCCTTCACCTTCAATCTTGGCTTTCCCATAAATGCCTTCAACTGTGCTGACAATTTCAGTGCTGACTACTCCGTGCCAGTGTAGAGGCCTGAGTGGTGGTCCAGTCTCAGGCCAACTGCCCCTGGGCATTTCCCTTAAAAGCTTGAACATTCTGTTCTGGAGTTTGGATTTTTAAATATCTGCCAACTATATGCCAAGAGTACAATGGTCCTTTGGATTTTTCTTTCTTTCTTATTGAAGTGATTTTTTTTTCCATAACACTAGTCATATTTTTTAAGAGTTTGCACTCTTTTCCTAAATAAAATTATTTTATTGGATGCAACTTAGTAGAAGCTCAGTGATAGGATGGTTTTAATATTTTGTCTTCTTGTTTTATTTTATTATTTTAATATCTCCTTTTATTCCTCAGGATGAGCTCCTAATGTAGTTGTTTATGTCTGAATTATTATACTGAAATTTTAATTAGGGGATCTGCAAACAAAAATATGTCTTCTCTCAGCCCCTCCATTTATTAATAGGAGACACTTTACAGTTTGGAGTAAAACAAAACAAAACAAAAACCTAGTTCTGAATCCTGGCACTCTTCTATAAAACCTGTGGCTTGGGTAAGCCACAGGACCTCTCCAAGTTTTTGTTTCCTTATCTTTATAAGGAGGATAATATGATTAAATGAGATGTTGTGTCCAGCATACCATGAATAGAGGCTAGTTTCCATCTCTCCTTCAACTTCCACTTCCAATTGAGAGAACCCAGGTTACTCTCTGTGGTTTTCTTTAGTCGCCAGGTTCCCACAACTCAATTCTCACAAATTACTCTATCATCTCTATAGTTCAGCAGATCTATTGTCATAAACTAAGTTTCCTAGGGAACAGAATCAGAGGCAAAGATGCAAGTGCTGATGCTTTATTGGAGGGAGTACAAAGCCAGAAGAGCAAGAGTGAGTGCAAATAGAAGGGAGGCAAGGAAAGATGAGAAGGCAGGTGAAGCACATTACCGTGCTGGCTACTGTCTCAGGATGCTGTGAAGAGTCACAGTGTTGCTCCGGTATACAGGACTTCTCTGGATGGGCTATACAGACATATGCTACCTCAGAGTAACTCACGCATGGGAGGTCGGATAAAGGGGGAATTTATCTGCATGTCTCCACTAATTCTTGCTTTCCCACTGGTCAAAATTCAACCCATGGGGAGTTAACACCTTCACCTCACTTCTGGGCTGAGATGTTTGACTTCTTTGGAAGCCTTTTGTTAAGCCAGGTCTCATGACCTGTGGTGGTGTAGTGTTTCTTTCTAGTCTACAAGTGGGGACAGGGGCTGGCTGACTAGGCAACAGATAACCTTGAAGAGGAAAGGGTCCAGAACCCCAACAGAAAAACCTGGCTGATCTCAGAGAGGCCCAGAAAGTCTCTAAGAATGTGCATATGAATCAAAGGACTTACTCAACTAGAATTTATTTTGTGAATATTCTATTTGTAGAAATTTTCTCCAATTTTAAATTAGATGCAAAATTCAAAAGAGATCCAAGGTTATCCATTCATTACTTGTCAGCAATAGTGTTCATCTGAAGGGCAAGGAAGGTGTACATCTCCACTCCCTTTCACTACTGCCTTCCTCATGGGATAGTTCTGCATCATCTCCACAGTGCCTACACAGAATGCTCAGTGATTGTAAATTCAATTCCTCTTTTCCTCCACCATTATTACAAGGAGAAAAAAATTATCTGCAGACATAACAGCATCAGAAAATAACTGTGGGGAATAGGTAACATAAGCTACCTACTTATGTGCCACTATAAGTAGGTTTGGCTAAGTGTGCCAATGGCACGGGTAGTAATCTTCTGAATTTCAGTTTTTGCATCTTCAAAGCAGCATTCTTACATCCTTTCGGAGACTGAGTGTGACTATTTGTCTGAGGCTATGTCGAGTGGCAGCCCTTCGGTGATGATTTCCTTCTATTGTGTGTTGTGGGATTTTTTTGGTGTTTTCTTAGGAAAAACAATAGAACTTAATGCATTTGTTTCTTCTTCCTCTTACAAGGATTAATAGAGTGTCAGGTCAAAGATGGGCAGGAGATAGCATTAATTAAAAATAATGGGTATAAATAAGGGAATAAAATCAGTTTTTGAGACTGAGAAGCAGACTCAAATCCTGATTCTACAGCTAACTAGCTATTTGACTATGAGTAAGTTACACTTGTTCCCCCTTATCCATGGGGGATACATTCCAAGACCACCAGTGGATGCCTGAAACTGCAGAGAGTACCGAATCCTATATATACTATTTTTTCCCTATACACACATACATTTTAATTTATGAATTAGGCACAGTAAGTCATTAATAACTAACAATAAAATAGAACAATTATAACAATATACTGTAATGAAAGTTATGTGAATGTGGTCACTCTCTCTCAAACTATCTTATTGTACAGACTTAATGCCTTTTCCATCTTAACTAAGCGCTTATTATGCATTGTGGCTATAACTTTTTGAAGTTTGAGTTGTGACAGCAAAACTAATAGATATTTCTTTTTCCTTCTTCACACTTTCACAGATAGAAGATTTGTTGTTACTGTAGATCTTCTCAAACTCAGCTTGTGATTTTGTTTTCTTTTCTTAGTAAGTCAAGAACTTTCCCCTTTTAATGTAAGTAATGCAGTTTGGGCTCTCTTTGGCATATCCAAATTGCCAGCATCACTGCTTTTGCACTTTGGGGCCACTGTTAAGTAAAATAAGTTGTTTGAACACAAGCACTGAGATATCTCAACAGTCCATTTGATAAGATGCCTATTAAGTGGCTAGTAGGCAGGATATGCTGGACAAAAGGATGGTTCATGTCCCAGGCAGGACCTAGCAAGACAGTATGAGATTTCATCATGCTACTTAGAATGGCATACAACTCAAAACTTATTAATTATTTCTGGAATTTTCCATGTGATATTTTTGGACTGCAGTTGACAGCAGGTAGCCGAAACCTCAAAGAGCAAAACCACCAATAAGAGAGGGACGACTATACTTAACCTCTCTGAACTTCCAGCTTCTCATCTGTAAAATGATAGTAATACCTCTCTTACAGATTATGAACAAAAATTTAAAGGTATATAAATTGTTTAGTACATGGTAAGCTCTTTCTTCATGGTACTTAATATTAGAACCAGAAATCTTAGAGTTGGTATATATAATTCTCTCCTTTTCCAGTCGGGAAACTGAAGTCTGGCAAAGCCAGATGACTATCCCAAAGTTGTATATACAATTAGTGGCAAAGACTGTTGTATAATCCACTTCTTTTAACAAAACCAAATGTCCTTTTTACTCTACAACAATGACACGTTTATTATGAAAACTACCAAGGACAGATTTTTGACCCAGAGAATGACTGCATTTCTCATTCTGATAAGAGAAAATTCTGGTAATCTTATTTTACTTGGGGAATTTATAGAGGCACACCTTGGAGAGACTGCCAGTTCAATTCCAGACCACCACAGCAAAACCAATATCACAGTAAAATGAGTCATGTGAAATTTTTGGTATCACAGTGCATATAAAAGTTGTGTTTACACTACACTGCAGTCTATTAAAGTGTGCAATAGCATAGACTTATGTCTAAAAAAAGTACATATCTTAATTTTTAAATACTTTATTGCTAAAAAGTGCTAACCATCATCTGAGCTTTCAATGAGTGGTAATCTTTTAGCAATAGTAACATCACAGAACACTGATCACAGATCACCATAACAAATATAAAAATAATGAAAAAGTTTGAAATATTGTGAGAATTACATATTGTCAAAATGTGACACAGAGACATGAAGTGAGCAAATGCTGTTAGAAAAATGATGCCAATAGACTTGCTCCACATAGGGTTGCCACAAACCTTCAATTTTAAAAAAATGCAGTATCTGCGAAGCACAATAAAGCAAAACACACAAAAAACAAGGTATGCTCACATTAGAATTTTCTTTTGTCTAGAACAAAGTTCTGTGCAAAAGCAAATGCATTAGCAAAGCATAATTTATTTAAGGACCACATAACTAGTTTAAAACAACTTGATTTCCCTGGCGTATACTCTGAACTTCACTCTAGCAATCAAGGATAGTATATTTAAATGTGATTTAATAGTACTTAGTTGATATATTATTTAATTTATTGCATTGTGTTCCTGCACAATTTCATCATTATACTGCAAAAGCAAGTATACTGAATAAGTACCATGGTTTCAGCTACTCCTTTAGTATTAGAGTGTAGTTTTCTCATTATTCATATCTATTTCACGTTATACCATGATAATTCTGAAATAAAATGCCATTCCTTACTTTCCTGTGTGTAAATGTATATTTACATTATGTCCAAAATAATCAAGATGAAATGGTGCTAAGTATAAAATTCCTTTTATGTTCAGAAGAAATGGTTTCATACAAGGAAGGCCCAAACTGAAACCATAGCACTAGGCACGTGCTGGCCTAATGGTTTTCTTAAAAATATTTCTGACAGAGTCAATTTTGTTAAAAACAACCCTGTAATACTAAATTCATTTTTGAAAAAAATAGTAGTGGTCCTAAGGTACAGACCTCATGGTGAATGAAGCTTTTAGGCATAATGTTTCTGTGGAGTGGCAAAGTATTTAAAACACAATTCTGACAGTCACTGGTGTATCTGATATATAAGAATCTTCTTACACTAATTGGCCATTGTAATTTTGTGTAAGTTATTTAACCTCTCTGAGCCTCTGATTTCTTTTCTTTCTAAACATAAACAGTAATCTCTGCCTAAGAATAATGAGATATTTAAGCTTCTGTCATCCTTAGAAGAGAGCTGTGTCAAATTCATTTTTATTCCTGGGTCTTGTTTCATCAGTTACATTCTTGGTCCAGGAACTTCAACATCTCTCTTCACTCTTTAATCAGTTCATCAAATCATGACCCTAGTCTCATCATTATTTCTCCACTAGCTATAACTCTATCTTTTCCCTTTAAAAGCTAATTTTCTTGAAAAGAGTTTTCTCACTTCTGATGTAACCATATAAGAGAGCAGAGAACATTAGAAAAAACTGCAACTAGGGTAGAGAGCCTGGAGTAGAAGTACAGACAGATAAACTGAAACTAAAAGCATAACCAGGGTGACTTCTGGTTTCTGGTCCAGCTGTAAGGAGATTGGAAGTTGTCACTCCATCCTAACAATGAATAAAAAGCTGAAAAAACAACTCTTATTAGATCCATTAGAGAAGTGAGGTCACAGAGCAAAGTGCAGCCCTCATAATTAGAAAGCCAGACAGGAGATTACAGAGAATCACAACTTACTAACCAGAGCAGGAACCCTCTGAGCAAGAACCTTCACAGGAACCAGTGCCAGGGTACATGCATTGTAATTGACAAATTGCTAGAGGCTCAGAGTGGACAAGCCTTAGAGTTAAAAAAAAAAAACTCTTGGGGAGGGTGGTTAGCCACAGGGGGTTCCCACACTTATGTAAACTTGACCTCTAGGAGTTGAACCAGATTCTCACAGTTAAATATTAGAGTCAAATCCCCTTCTTCTGGCAGAATATGTGGAAAAGGAACCGTTTTGAAATATGCCATATCATTCTGGATTTTTAAAAATAAGACAGAAATGTATTTCTTATTCACAAAATAGCCCCAAGGTCAGTGTCCCAGGGTTGACACCATCACCCTTGGCTTCTGTGTCGGATACCAGAGTGGCTGCTCCAGCTCCCACCATCACATCTGCATCCCAACTGAGCCGGGAGAATAATGTTCATTCTTTTTTTCCCTCAGATTTATTGAGGTATAAATGACAAATAAAAATTGTATAAATTTATGGTGTTCAATATGATGTTTTGATATATGTGTACATTGTAAAATGATTATCACAATCAAACTAAAAACATATCCATCACCTCAAATAGTCACCATTTTGTGTGTGTGTGTAGTAGGAACACTTGAGATCTACTCTCTTAGCAAATTTCAAGTATGTAATACATTATCATTATATAAAGTATACTGTATGTAGTATAATATAATATATAAAATATTGTATTTTTGTGTGTGAGGTGAGAGCAAGAGATCTATTCTTAGCAAATTTCCAATATACAATACATTATTGAATATAATGTATATAGTATAGTATATAAGTTGTGTATTGTACATAGTCACCATGCTGTACATTAGGTCTCCAAAACCCCTCCTTCTATACCTTACCACCACATTGCTAAAGGCCTATTCACAGTCCATTTTACCCAGTACATCATGTGTGGCTATCAAGAAAAAATTGCAAGGAATATTAAAAAGCACAAAATACAGTTTGAAGACACAGAACAAGCATCAGAACCAGATTCAGATATGGCAAGAATGTTGGAATTATGAGACCAGGAATATAAAACGATAAAGATTAATATGATAAAAACTCTAATGGATAAGCTAGACAGCATGCAAGAACAGATGGGCAATGTAAGCAGAGAGGGAAGTTCTAAAAATGAATCAAAAAGAAATGCTGGAGGTCAAAAACAGTGTAACAGAAATGGTGAAAGCCTTTGATAGGTTCATTAGTAGACCGACATGGCTCAAGAAAGAATCTCTGAGCTTGAGGATATCTCAATAGAAACCCCCAAAATTAAAAATCAAGGAGAATAAAGACTGAAAAATACAGAACAGGATATCCAAGAAATATGGGACAACTATAAAAGGTGTAACATCATAATGGAAATACCAAAGGAGAAGTAAGAGAGAGGAACAGACAAAATATTTGAAGTAATAATGACTGAGAATTTCCCCATATTGATGTTAGATACCAAACCACAGATTCAGGAAGCTCAGAGAACACCAAGCAGGATAAGTGCCAAGAAAACTACATGTAAGTATATCATTTTTAAACTACAGAGAATCAAAGATAAGGAAAATATCCCAAAAAAGCCAGAGGAAGAAAACACTTTACCTATAAAAGAACAAATATAAAAATTACATCTCACTTCTCAGAAACCATTCAAGCAAGAAGAGAATAGAGTGAAATGTTTAAAGTGTTGAGAGAAAAAAACAAACACCTAGAATCTGTACCAGCACCACTGACTAAATATCAGGGAGATGCAAATTGAAATTAAAACACATTCTACTATGTATACATCAGGACTAAAATTTTAAAATATATAAAAACTGTTTATATAAAAGGCTGGTGACGATGTGGAACACCTGGAACATTCATATGCTTTTGAAAACACTATAGCTTGGTAAAACCACTTGGGAAAAATATGTGGAAATTCCTTTCAAATTCAACATATTCATACCTCCAATGCAGTATTTTCATCCCAGTTTATATAGGTTTATAGAACTGCAGTTGTCTGTAGTTGCATTCTTTGTAATAGTTGCAAAGTAGAAATAACCCAAATGGACATTAACAGCTAAAAAAATAAATGTTTTCATGTAAACATACAGGTAATTCTATATAGCGATGAAAGAGAATGAAACATTGTCATATGCAACAACATGGTTGAAACTCATAAAACTGAGCAAAAGCAGCCAGGCATAAAAGAGTGTGTACCACATGATTTTATTTATTTAATTTTTTTAGAAGACAGGAAAAAATAAACTACGGTGTTAAAATTCGTAATAATGGTTCCCTTTGGGGAGGTAGTTACTCAGAGGGGGCCTGAAGGAGATATCTGGGTGTTAGTAATGTTCTATTTCTTGATATGGGTGGTAGTTACACAGATGTATGCATCTGTGAAATTTTAAGATTTGTGTGCTTTATTATGCATGTGTTGTACATTATTTTAAAATTAAAAAATAAGAATACAGATGATTTGAGCAATAAAAATAAAAAGTTTGAGCTAATGTGTATTTGTGACACCATATCCAATAATCGTAGAATATACATTTTTAAGAAGCACATATAATAGACAACCTAAAAAATGGTCCTGTGGAGAGGTTTGTGAGGCAAGGCAATGAGGCCTTCTGTCAACAACCAGCAGTAAGTTGCCGGTCACGCAACTGAGCTACTTTGGAAGAGGTTCTTCAGCCTCAATCCAGTCTTTAGATCACTGTAACCTCAGCCAACAACTTGCCTATAATCTTTAGTGAAAAACCTAGAAATTTTATATGTATGTTTAACTTAATGAGTTCCAAAATCAACCTTTATTCTTTCTCCTTCGAATCAATACAAAGAATATATAATAGTATGCTTTAACTCTCATCAACCTCTCCCAATTTATCTGGTGTTTTAGTTCTGGCTTGTTTAATTTTAACTCAACAATTTGAACTACACTATTATTCTTTTATATAGTCAATATTTTTCTAAATTCACCCATGTTTACATTTAATCCCCTCTTGCATCTAAGTCCTTAGGATGGTTGGCAAATGTTAATTTTCTACTTCTATTATTTCTTCCATATTTATGAGTTAGCATGGAAGAATGCCCCCACTTCTTTCATTCATGTGCCATTCATTCATTATATCAATGTCCACTCATTATTCTTATTTGTTCAATAGAATATAATATCATTATTTATTTTGATGTATAAATTATCCCAGATTTGGCCAGAGATAGCCGCTTCAAGATGACTTCTATTACCTCTACATGTATCCCCATAATTTTTTGAGTGCTTCTTCATATTTTGGCACAAAAAGAAGTTTCAGACCCAGGGTTTTTTTCTTTTTTCTTTTCATGTCCCAGCTATGTAATTGGACAGGACTCACCATGGAACCCAGATTCCTTTTGAGTCTGACTGATTTTTAATAGCTTCTTTGACTTATTCCTAGGTCCAGGTATGCTTGGGCTTGTTTCTTGGTCTTTTTCTGTTTGACTACTCTTCACAATTACTACACTGACTTAAAGACTATAAATTTATAACTGGTTTATACCACAGATATTAAAGTGATATTATGTGCCAGGCATTGTTATAGAAACAAGAGGTACTGCAATAGAAAAAAAAGACAATATTCAGTTAGGAAATATTTTTTTATTTGTAGAAGGGACATGAAAATAATATAAAATATAGGTATAACAGATGGTGATAATTCTGCCTTATAAGAATAGCTCTTAATCCTTGTTCTCTTTTCTGAACTATCCAGGCTACTTCTGAAGCCACCCTAAACTATGCAAATTTTAGAATAAGTTTTCAAGCTTGATAAACATTCTGAAGGAATTTCTTTAGAGTTTCTTTAACTACACACATTAACTTTTAGAGAATTAACAACTTGAGGATACCCAGCCTTCATCTATATATCAATATATATAGGTAGATTATTTAAAAGAAGTGTTGTTTCTCAGTCATTAGTGAACCACATTTGAATTATTTTATAATAAATTGTTTTGCTGAAAGCTTGTTGTTATAATTTATAACTTTCTAAATTATTAATATATGTGTAGTCGTTGTCTCACACACAACCAAGAATTCTGTCTTGCTGAGTGATTGCAAAGTAAGTATTTTATAGCATATGTTTAAATAACGAGACAGGTAACAGAGAAGTTGAGATATTGATGGGAAGAATTAAAATCAGGAGAAAGAAGAAAGGATCAGCAAGAGAATTAATTAACTCCAGCAGTCTATGTGTAGGATAAAAATTTAGGAATCTTCAGGTAGAATAGCAGAGAATCTTTGAGGCAGTTATATGTGAAATGCTAAGGAAAAAGGAATGAAAGTATTAAATTTCAATTATTTTTGGCATGTATAATGAATTGAATCTTCAGTGTCTTTGAGAGTAACTTCAATGTAATTTGCTTTCAAAACAAAATTTTATTTTAGATAATTTTACATTTAAAAAATAGTTACGAAGATAGTACAGACATACTTCACATCCAGTTTCCCTTCTTGTTAACATCTTATATTACTATGGTACATTTGTCTCACCTAATTAATGCTTACAGTATTATTAACTATATAAACTCCAAACTAAATTCAAGTGTCATTAGTTTCTTGGTAATGTCTATTTTCTGTTCTAGGATCCCACCTAGGACTACTAGACAATTTATTTTAAATGAATCTGTTGCTATTGCTGGACTCTTAGTTCTTTTAATAAAACACTATCCTGAGGCCAACTTCTATGCATGAGCAAAACAGTCAGGCTTTATGTGTATTATACTAGGACATGATGATTGAATCCTCTTTGTGATTTTCCTGCTTTATGGTCAAACTAAAAACTATTACATTTAGACTCTTTTCTTTCTAGCAGAAAATAAATTTGTTTAAAGGTGTTAAGATGATCACCTAAAACTATTGAATATAAACAACTAAATCTAAGTCAAAAAATACAGCAGGAAAGACACTTCCATTGACTCTGAAGCTACTGTGTTTGCTTTCATCAAGGGCCTTGGAAAAATCTCTAAAAATGGGTATAACTTCTGCTGTTTTCAGGCTTTTGGTGAATAATGTGAGATGCTCATGAATATCAAATAGCATGGTTTGAGGACTAAACCTAAGAATCAGAAAAATCTGAAAACTGCCTTGGCATGGTGAATCATGACTCATCTATATGTGTGTATGCAGCAGTGGGGAACTAGAAGTACTAATCCTGACACTCGCGATATATTAAACAGCCCTCAGCAAAACAGACTGGCTGAACTGCTCAATTAGTTTTTCAACATGGATCCAATTCACCTGTGGTCGTGTAGCCAGAGCCTAGGAAAACATTTCCCTGTAGATGGATATTCAAGGTAATAGAATATTTTTTAAAAATTTTTAAATGTTTCCATTAAAATTACCTTTCAAAATTCTTCAGATATTTTATTAATTTTGATTTTAACAACATATTTTGGAATATAACGGAAAGTATGCTACATGGGTATTAAAATGTTTGGTGAGACCTAAGATTTATTCTGTTCACTCATTCAAATATATATTGAGCTCTTAATATGTGCTAGCCACTGTACTAAGCCTTGGAGATAAAACGGATGAATTGCCACAAGAAAACAAAGACAGGGTATCTGCCCTCACGGAGCATGTTTTCTGGTGAGGGCAAGTCTTTGGTCAAATAGACAGATGCAGGTAGCCTCTCTATGTCTGCGAAAAGCATCAAAGAACTTTGAGAGGGCATGTTTGTCCTTCTTGATTTGAATCCAAGTAATTACAGTTACACTGCATTCATTTAAAAACTTCCTTTATGGATTCCTTTCCCTCCTTCTCTTTTCCCATGGGTCACTGACTTCTGTTTGGGGATCTGTGTGGTTCTAAAGAAAACATGTGACTCTATATGAATATGGTTAAGTATTTGGTTTCCATGGCTACAGTGTTTGGTTAGAGATAGTCAAGTGACTTAGACTGGTCCAATCAAAGTTTTATCCAAGGATTTTGCTGGCAATGCTGAGAAAAAGCTGTTCCCTCCCAATTCCCTCTCTCTCCCTCACCCTCCCTTTCTCTGCCTTGCTCTAGGTCTCATTCTCTCTTTTGCATGCAAGCATTTAATTCTCCCTCGATGTCAAGAAATATTTCTTAAACAAATGTTTGCTGAGCAGCCACTATATTAAAAAAAAAAACTTTACAAAACTTCTCTTGTGGCAGTGAGCTTTACAGTCTGATTACATTAACTGCCATACATTTTCAAAGATGTTTCATAGTTACAATGTAGGGGAGGAGTTTAAAGAGAAAGTCAACGTTTATCCTCTAGAAAAGTACTATATCCTGGTGGCATATTTTTCTAAACCTCAAAGCATGGTGAGGAAATATTAGGTGACATTACAGGTCATACAGCAGATAAGTGAATAATTGGACTAGTCATAACCAAATCAAGTCAAATCTTGCATATGTATGCTGGCTAGGTACATTTTGGCATGTTAGATTCTTTCACTGATAAAGAAAGTACTTTTAAAAGCATTGTGGGCCTGGTTTACAAGTTGAGTGCATTTTTGAAGAGCATGTGTTTTCAGTGTATAAAATTCTGTTAATAGAAAGAGGTGGTTGATGGATTAACAGTATAAATATACTATTTTTAGGACATGTGCCTGAACTAAAAGATGGTTTATATGTATATTTCATCTCATGTCCAGTACGTTTAGCAAATATGAATGTTTCTGCTGTCAAATGAAGAGTAGGAACTTTTGTACTCTATCAGTGCTCGTGAAGATTTTAGAATCCTTTTGACATTTTCCATTTAATTCCAAAATACTATATTCCGAATGAATTACAGTAAGAAGACAGTTTAAAAAACTAAAAACATAAGCAGATTCTCAATTACACTTTATTAAATTTTTAGTTAACTTCCATGATAAGGAAGGATGGTTTGCATTATTTATAACCATTCATAAACACTAAAAGTCTTGTGGGCATTTCTAATTTTTAAGGTATGAGCTGTTCATAGATGACTTACCATCCCGAGCATAGATTGGTTAAAAATGTTTTGTACATGGTGCCCATTTGAAGGCTGTATTTCTAGAATTTTCCTAGGTGAACTTAATTAGATCAAGAGAACAGAGATACTATAATACTAGGCATTATACAATGTTATCAGCCAAATAAACAGCATGACTAAAATAATACAGATGTGAGAGTTGACCAAAGCAGGATAATGCAGAGCTGTGGAAAATAAATAACTAGTATGAGTATGGTGACTTCAAAAATTTAGAGTTTTTATAATTATTTTTTAAAAAATTGTAGATTTATTTAATACTGTTTCCTATCAACAGTTTTTTTTTTAACATCTTTATTGGAGTATAATTGCTTTACAATGGTGTGTTAGTTTCTGCTCTATAACAAAGTGAATCAGCTATACGTATACATATATCCCCATATCTCTTCCCTCTTGTGTCTCCCTCTCATCTCCCCTATACCACCCCTCTAGGTGGTCACAAAACATGAAGTGAGAGAGTGGCATGGATATATATATACACTACCAAATGTAAAATAGATAGCTAGTGGGAAGCAGCTGCATAGCACAGGGAGATCAGCTCGGTGCTTTGTGACCACCTATCAATAGTTCTTAATTGTAATCATCTTATACTGTATACTATCAGTCTGTAAAATGACAAATTACATTTTATTTCTTAAACTTTATTTTGAAGAAGTTGAAATGACGTAAATGAGAAAATTAAATATATTAGGAGCATATTTAAAATACTGGAAAATTTATGCCCTGAAATACTCAGAATTTGATATAAAAAGAAAAACTGAAAGGACTTCTGATAAAGAACCCAGGGATTTATACAGATGCAAGCTAAGTTCTCTATTCAGTTTTTGGTATGCCAACATTGCTTTAACCTCCTTAATATTATGTATCTACCACAAATCTCAGGAGCTCAAACACTTCAAAAATGTTTGTAAATAATTTTAAATCTGTGTTTGAAAGCAACCAATCAGTATATGATCACAGAAATCATGTACTTTAATTAATGCATTTCTTACTCTCAAAAATAAAAAAGTGACTTTAACAGACTGATGTCTTGGCAGTGTCCCTTGAGTTTTATAGAATCACTTGTTTGTCTCACAAGGTGAACTGAGGAGTGGATGTAGGGTCTTACTAAGGTCAAACATGAGAATTGCCACACTGAACAAATACATCATCTGAATGCATTATTTTGAGGTTAACGTTTTCCTAAATTCTCTCAAGACTACTCATGACAGACTTGTTTTCTTCATCATGTGACCTCGGTCACTATCCCAGAAGGCTTACTTCACCTACACTCTGTTCAATTTTCATTCCCTTTTTCCAGTCCTGTTCCCAATTCTCTTTGCAGGCTGGCCACCTATCTCTTTCCACTGTGTACTTAGGTGGTATGAGTTGGCTGCAGCTGAAGGGACATCTCCTACATTACTAGTGTTGTTGAAAAAGTTCTTTCTACCAATTATGTTAAATGAAAGCTGGATCTTCCCCACCACACATCCTGCATTCCTCAAAAATCTAAGCCAATGACAGGTATTCTCTTTCCTTCCACCTCATTTTCTACTTGCCAAATCCAAGAGAAAAGCTCAAGTCAACACCTGCCTTGTTTCTACCAGTTGCTCTCAGATCATTGCCATTTGTTCAATTCAGAAGCAACGTTGACAAATGCAAATCGCCTTCCTCTAATCCTGCGCTTGCCCTGTGAAATCCTGCTGCAGGAAGTTGAGGGACCACGTGAATGTTCTTCGACCACAGCCTCAAAGTGCAGGACAGGTATTCTGGGGACTCGTGGTTCTCGCTTGCTGGGGCCCTCCTGCTGCTATAGAACATTTGTCCCTTCTCGTTCTGACCAGATGGTATAACTAGATGACCTAACTTTCTAAGGCATTCAGAGGCATTTGGCAACTCTCCTCTTAGCCCTGAAACAATTTTTTTTACTTTCACTTTCCTGCTTTTCTTCCAGTCTCAGAAGAGAATGAGTATTTATCTTTTAAGCTTAACTATGTTACTTATGCTGACAAACATTTACCTCCTTTTCCGTCAAAAATGTGTTTTAAAAACTATCAAATTCTTGTTTTGTATTACTCCTCAACCTAAAAATAGTCCCAAATTATCTTCTTAAAAATTAATAACTTTTTTTCCATGTCTTTCTGTACATTCAAGGAATAATATCTTTGGGGAAAAAAAAAAAAAAGACTTCACATTCATTGCCTTAATGCCCACGCTTTCCTCATGCTTATAAAATAGAATTTCTATTTCCTGTTAAAACTACTTCTTGATAGTCATCAGTGACCACAAAATCACTAAATCCACCAGCCTCCTTTTGCTTTCACGCTTCATTACCTTTCTTTAACAGCTAACATTTTTCAGCACCCCAGTGTTTGCAATGTCTTATTCTGCCCCAATTCACTCATTCAACAATATTTTCTGAGACCTAGCACGTGGCTGACCCTGTCCAGGTGCTTATGGACAGAGAGTAAACAAAACAGACAAAAACTTAGCTTCATGGAGCAGACATGTAAGTTATAGATTGATATATTAGACTATAAGTGGTAAGGACTATGTAGGAAAATAAAGCAAGGAAAGAGAGAGTGAGGGACAAATGGATTTGTAATCTAGAATCTTCTTAACCGGAAGGTTTTCCTTCTGGTTAGGAAAACCTCACTGCGGAGGTGCTATTGAGCAAAGGTTTAAAGGAAGTGAGGGGTGAGCCACATGGGAATCTGGGAAAAGAGGATTCCAAGGAAGGCAAAAGCCAGTGCCAAATCCTGAGACAAGAACACAGAGGCGACTGTGGCTGAGGCAGAGTGAGCTAGGGAGAGGGAAGCATGGCAAGAGGTCAGAAATAAATCAGGGTGGTGCAGATCATTTATTAGGGGTGGGAACAGTTCGTGCCAGTGGTAACCAGCTACAATTTCTACTCTCTTTGTTTGTTTGTTTTACATCCTACCTAGACATATCAGAGATACTAGCACCAGCCACCTGGTGCCCAGATCCTCAGAGGTGTGGGTTCAGAGTCCTTCTTCAGAGTTCCTAGGTACCAGCATCACCAGACAGCAACTTTCCTTAGAGTTGTGGGTCTCAGCCACAGGGGAAGCCTGCTGCAAGCTTCTAAAGTCTAATGACCACTTGTTACCTTTTGTTCCATTAGGCCTGGAGACGAAGGCTGCCCCTTGAAATTACTCTCTCTGTGTTATCTCAGTTTTTGTTGTTGTTGCTGTTGTTTTGGTTTTTTGCCTTTGTAGTCCTTCAGTACTGGTTTAACTAATTTCCTGTATTAAATTCTCTTCGTTAAAATAGCTGGTGTAATCACTGTTTTCTTGACTAGACCCTGACTAATACATTTCTTTATTTTCCTTCTAACTTTAAACATTCAGCTGAAAACACTTCATAGACCTTTGTTCCTATTGAATCTTCAGGAGATTCTTCTGTTTTGTATATATTTACTCAAAAACTCACTTCAAACCAACTAAACAAGGATCTGAGAGCCTGCAATGTTCAAGACATTGTACCAGACACCCTATGGGGTATATAATATTAGTAGTGGAGCAGTGGTGTTCTCTCTTGATAGATAGATAGGTAGATAGATAGATAGAAAGGTAGACAGGTATAGATACATAAATACAGTATAGATATAGAGAGATACCTGAGCTAAGCAATAACAGAGGACCTCCCATGTAGTATAAGCTCTTGTATTCTACTTTGTCAAACAAGAAAATATTTATATGATTTCAACAATTGGTAAATTTTATTAAACACCATTCTTGGTATGTTTGTCTTATTTCATCATAAGATTGACATAATGTAATCTTTTACTCATTATACATGGATAGTTAAATTCTCTCATTCATAAACTGGCATAGCAAAAACTTTATATTAAACTGGAACATTTATAACCATCCTCTTCATGTAAATGTGCTTTAGAACCCACAGGTTTCCCTATCTCCTTCCTCCATGCCTTCCTTGTTGACCAGGCTGTTCGGGGACTGAGGAGGGGAGAAAGGAAGGAGAGTTGGTAGGAGATTGTTACCTTGTGTAAATAAAGCAACAGCAGTTCAAAAATTGGGTGAGGGAAATTTGCAGTCCCAGAAGGAAAAAAGAGAGGAGGCTAAAACTGAGGAATCAGCAACATTGTAAAAAAGAAATACTGGCACTAGTTAGAAGCCTGGAAAATCAAATACCAGTTTAAAGGCAGTTGGTACATTAGGCCTCTTAGGAAGTAAAGAAGACACATTTCACACCCTTTGTTTGAAATGTATTCTCAAGCTGCTAGATTTCAATGAATTGAAAGATACATTATTTGTGGAATATGTTTAAGAATTCCTAAGGGTGCTAGATCAACAGGAACTGGCATAATTTATTGTATTCCAGCTGACAGAGTGAAGAATGAAGACAATTCTGTGTAAGGGTCATATGAAAAAGGAAGTCAAGTGTAAAAGAAATCAGATCTTATTTTTTCCTGATCTCTAGCCAAACATTCAGTTAAAAGGTGAACTTTTCTTCCAGCAAAGAAATGTTGCTTGCCAGGAATGTGGAGGTAAGCTATCTTATTCCAGGCCAAACTGGGAATGAATTATGAAAGTGAAACTTATACCTTTTGGGAAACCAGATCAACTAAAGATCTGATGCAAAATGAATTGAATGCAGGAAGATCTGGATTCTAACTTAATCTCAGAGGGAATTCAAGGACTTTGTGGTTTCCTCCTTTTTTTCTGGAATCAAGTTTTATAGATCTTATATTTGTAGTAAAAAATATGTTTTCTGAAGTTGCTATAAGGTTTTGTGGAGCTTTTAAACCGTTATTTCATTTAAACAGCAGCAGATGGTGCATTTAATTTATGACAGCTCTGTGTATCATGTGGGGCAATATTATTCTTTAAATGTTTCTGTAGCATCACCAACAATTCCTTTGGCCTTCCAATTGACTGTGTCCTTGGGGGAAAACCATCAATGGTTAAAATCAAACACAACGGTGCTTTTCTTTGATGCTAGTAGTAAATATGATAGAAATAATATATTCATAATTAGCATGCATAACTATTTAAAGGTATTTTATTATTTTTAAAAGAAATGAATAAAGGACAATGTTCTAAGAAGAAAATAATAATCACTATCATTTAACAGGCTTATAATAGGCATTCATTTGTGATTGGCCAGTATTGGATTCTCTTAAAGTCAAGCATTTCTGGTAAGAGAGTATAATTTAATGTACGCAATGTATTTGTAAGCTATTGAAAAAGACATTAAAAATTTTACAGAAGAATTTATAGAAATAAATAATGTAGAGTGTTAATTGACTAATGTAATAAGTGAAAAATAATGATTACTTCCTTTCCCCACATTTTATGAGGTGAGGATGCTAACATCAGTTCATTGTTAGACTACTTTTTATGAAATTGTTACACTATGTTTTATAAAATTATTGTCTAGATTTGGGTTTCAATAAGATGGAATGGGTGTTAGCCTATAAACCAGTCTTCTTTAGAATAAGTTTTATTATTTATTTATTTATATTTTTTGCAGTACGCCGGCCTCTCACTGCCGTGGCCTCTCCCGTTGCGGAGCACAGGCTCTGGACACGCAGGCTCAGCGGTCATGGCTCACGGGCCTAGACGCTCCACAGCATGTGGGATCTTCCCGGACCGGGGCAAGAACCCGTGTCCCCTGCATCGGCAGGCGGACTCTCAACCACTGAGCCACCAGGGAAGCCCTAGAATAAGTTTTAGATTAATTTTTCAGTGTACAAAGTTTGTATCTATATGGCAGAAGACAGAAATTCTGTGTACTTATCTCAAGGTCATGTGCTAATCAGCAATTTTGAAGTGCTTTTTGTGGAAAATACAGATGAAATGTCATTAGGACTGTTTCTTTTTTTATAGATTCCTAAATGATTCTTATTTGATTTTTTAGTTATTCATACATTCAAATATTTGTAAATCACCATGTTCAAAGCAATGTGACAAGAAACAGTTAGAACTGTTTCTTGATCTCAAGAAGAATATTTTGTTGTAGTAGAAGTTTGTTTAAAAATATTACACTGTTAAAAACCACAATGGCATCATGCCTTGAGTCCAGAAAGGGAAAATAAAAGCTGGATCATTTCACAAGTTTTCTTCCACTGGGTATTTTGCAAGCTTATGTTGGTTTTTCTGGTTGGAGAGTTCATGATATTAGAGGTGACAGTTTGCATAGGAAGGTAGCAAGAAACTGATTTTCCTGTTAGGAGACATTATGACAGAAATAGAAACCATTCAGCAATATTTAGTCAAAAATACTATATGTAAGGGCTTCCCTGGTGGTACAGTGGTTGAGAGTCCGCCTGCCGATGCAGGGGACACGGGTTCGTGCCCCGGTCCGGGAAGATCCTACATGCCGCGGAGCGGCTGGGCCTGTGAGCCGTAGCCTCTGAGCCTGCGCATCCGGAGCCTGTGCTCCGCAACGGGAGAGGCCACAACAGTGAGAGGCCCGCGTACCGGAAAAAAAAAAAAAAAAAAAAAAAAACACTACATGTACAATGTGTTGGTAGACAGAAATACATTGAGAATTAAATTTATTACAGTCAATAGCTAGTATGTATGAAAGCATTCTAATAAAAAGAGAAAAGTGATTAGTGGCAAAAAAAAAAAAAGCAAATTAACTAGTATAGGAATTCAGATACCAACAAAGATTTGCTTGTGAGAAACAAGAAAGGGATAGCAATTGGGGAGTGTGGTTGGTAGACAGCATCTAAGATCTCTCCCACTGATCCTTGACTCCTAATATTCATATCCTTTCCCTTGGGGAGATTCTCTACTAATGGATAGAGTACTACAAAGGTGATTGATGTCACTTCTGAGATTACATTACAAAATTATACTGGCTTCCATCTTTCTTGGTCTCTGTTGCTCTCTCGCTTGCACTGGTGATCAAGCCCCCATATTGGGAGCTGCTCTGTGCAGTGGCAAATAATTGAGGGCAGCTTGTAATCAAAAGCCAGTGACAACTTCAGTCAATAGTCCACAGTGGACTGAATCCCAACAACCACATAAGCGAGTTTGGAAGTGTATTCTTTTCCCATCAAGCCTTCAGATAACTGCAGCCCTGACTGACACCTTGATTTCAGCTTAGTGAAAGATAGTGTGACAGAGGCATCCAGCTAAATTACACTTAGACTCCTGATACAAAGAAATTATGACATAATGAATGTTTTGTTTTAAACTGCTAAGTTTTAGAGTAATTTGTCACACGACCATAATTAACTACTACTACAAGGAGAGCCATGAAAAGAGAAGAAAATTTCAGGTAATGGACTTGGAAGAAAGGACTAGCCTAAGAAAGGCATAGAGCTAGGAAATGTCACGGTGTGTTTGACGAAAAGCAATTATTTGAGTTTTCTGGAGTATAACGCGCATGAAGATTTTGTAGAGGATAGAATTTAAAATAATATACTAAAGTCTTAACATAGATGGTCTGGAAAGTCAAGTTTAGGATTTATATTTTATTTAGTTAAATTAGGTACATGACATGAACAAAGTAGTACTTTTTCGTTTTGTTGAGTGTGATGTATAAGATGAATTGAAAGAAAAAGACATAAAATGTACTACTGGAAGATTATATAATAGTAATAGTACAGGAGGAAAATGAGTAAATGTGATGGAATCAAGATGTGAAAGATTAAGGTAAAGAAAGAATTGACAGGATTTTTTTTCTTTTTAGCAACTGACTTTATTTGAGAGTCGAAGAGAGAGAAGATGTGTATAAGGAGTTAATCTTGGAATACTGGGAAAATAGTAAAACAATATGAGAAATATTGAATTCAAGAGGAGAAGCATCATTAGGAATGGAAAAGACAAGTCTTGTTTTTTGACCTTTCAAGGCAAGATATCAATAAAACATTGTGGTGACAAATAAAAGCTACTGGTGAACATTTTAGGATACAATTTGCACATGTGTTATATTTAAAGATGTGTGAAACGATCAAAGTTGGAGTCTAGACAGAACCTTGGGAAAGGTCCACATTTAGGACCTGAATGAAGATGTATAAAGAACCAGAGAAAACAGGGCATTAGCAGAAGAAAGTGGTTGGTATGAATATAGATGTAGGTAAGCTCTTATACAAATAGGAGATCAAAAGCCAGTGTTTCAGGCCAAAAAGTGTAAACAAACGTACTTCTCAGCCATTCAAAAAGAAAATTCACAAAAGCTGCCATGTAGTCCCTACATTTTGACATAGAATTTGCATGTAGATGATACCTAATTTTCATCTAGCTTTCCAAAACAAACCAATTATAAATGAACCTAAGTAACTGAACTAAGTTACTTGCTACATGGCATTTTCAAAAAGGAAGTATCTTTGAAAGACAATTACATAGATTTCAGAGTCCTTCTTTGTGATAAATAGATAAAAATGTCAGCTGTGGATTTACTCACTTACTTAAACCTGTATCTCCCACCTTCCATATGCAAAGCATAATTCTAGCTATTGAGAGCATAACAATAAATAATTATCATTCTTACCTACATTTTAAGATGTCACTTCGAGGCTTATAGAATTATGATACTTCCATAAAAGGGAATGCTTAATTGTATATTAACTTGTGAGGAAGGCCATGGGGTTATCTGTAGCAAATATAATATCAGGGCTTACTACCATATAAAAGTCACTTTAATGTAGTATTTTGTGGGAAAAAAAGACAGTGGGTTGTTTTAAATCCATTTTGGCATTATCCACTTGACAGCTGTTCCTCTGAGCTGTCAGCACTTCCTATTCCACTGTTTTCTTCACTCATTGCTGGTTTTGGCCTTTAACTCATGTTTCTCTTGGTACCATGATGCCACATCCCACTTAGGGGATTTCGCCTCAATGTTGGTCCAACTCTCTTCTCTCGCATTCCACACTAGGCAGTCCATATGTTCGTTAAGCAGTACATTTCTACACATGTGACTTACTAAGTCAAGAAGTGTATGACAATGGTAGTTGTAGTGAGGTAGGAGGTTAGTCAGAGATGGAGGGCTGATCTGAGCAGGCCAAATCAGGGTAGCCTTTAGCACTGAAAATTTAAGAACTGTCTGGGTTTGTTATTGACACTCTTAGTACATGCAAGCAATTGAAGTATGATGGTAGCACTCCAAGTGTAATACCAGTTAAGATTTTCCCATCAATATAAAAGCAAAACAAAATCTGAAATATTTAGTTGTTTGGTGATATCTCCAATCATTTAAAACAATATGTAGCACAAGTGAATAATAAATATCGTTGAATAAATGTACGGGTATGTAGGGTATAGTTAGGTTCAATTTTTCTGAAAGTCTATGCATATCACTGTTAGTTCTTTTTGTCAAACACACACATACCCATACACAAAACCTACCGACATACCTTCATTTTCAGAGATACCACAGAAACCTATAAGAAGAAAGAGAAGTATTTTCCTGTCCTATATTTTAAAAGACTATTTCTTTTTATGATGAATTCCATATTTGTATCATGCAGCACAATGGTACTTATTTTTCTAATGAAATTTTACACAAAAATTCATCTCTTTTTTAAAAGGTAACTCTGGAAAGAAGCAAATATTTTGTTGGGCTCAGGGTAAGCGTGTTTTTTTCAGAACGTACCTGCCCAGAGTTATGAATTTTACCCCTGCTCAAGAGTGTTTTAGAAGCTTCTCAACAGAGTTTTCAATTTTGATCTGACTTGAAAGGAACAGATACGACATTAAATAATTGCTAAAGACTGAATGTCTGTGCCCAACTCCACCGCAGATTCTGATGTTGAAGCCTTAATCCCCAATGTGATGGTATTGCAAGGTGGGGCCTTTGGGGATAACTAGGTTTAGATGAGGTGATGAGAGTGGAGCCCCCATAAGGGGATTAGTGCCTTTAAAAAGAGGCGGGGCCCAGTGCTCTTTCTTTCTCTCTGCCATGTGAGGAAACAGCCAGGAAGAGGGCCCTCACCAGATATGGAATCTGCCTGTACCTTGATCTTGGATCTCCCAGCCTCCAGAATTATGAGAAATAAATATTGATTGTTTAAGCCACCCCATATATGGTATCTTTTTTAGAAGCCCAAGCTCACAAATGCAATAGTATAGATACCCTATTTACTTAAATATATCTTAACATTATTGTTGCTTGGATGATACATAAGTACATGTTTATGCTATCCTAGATTATATATTTGGGAAAAGAGGCAAATGGAATTATGCTTTTTAGGATATATGACTTCCTCTTATGACGGTCAGTGCAACTATATATTTGTGATGATCAAGTAGCTTTTCTATGGAAATTGGTGATATTTAAAAATTCCATTACTGTCAAACAAAATATAACACTCTCCAAATAATAACATTATAAACGTTTGAATGAGCAGAACTACCTGATACTTAGAGTAACTAATAATAATTTATATAATATTTTGTGTTTATTGGTTTAGAATATCTTATAAGAACTTGAAGACATAAGACTGAGAGTATCTGAAAGATGTTAATCAACATCCCCAAGAATTAATATTTCTTACATTTTTATGGGAATGCCTTAAGACTCTCACATGACAGTATAGTTGAATAGCAAGGAAAAATTTTATTAAATTAGTTATTTTTTTTTAGTTACAGAAAATGCAAATTCATATTTGTAAAAAAATCTGCAGAAAAAGATGAGATAATATTATCAATGCCAACTATCCAAGTACAGTATTGCTTGTCCCATGAATTTATAGTGTAAACATCTGGCTTTGATTTTAATTTGAAATATTATAGGTTAATTTACACTTCCTTATATTCGACCATATGAGCTTAGAGGCTCTATAAAATATAAAGAACACAATCACTGCTCTTAGTAAACTTATGTACTGAAATTGTTTACTGTGCTTTGCTTTTGCTGAATCCTCTTAATATGTGTTGTGATCTCTGTTGTCTGGTTAACTTTTTTCATTAGAAAAGTGATACCAGAGAATAGGTCCTAAGTTGTTTCCACATATGGACTGACTGATTTGCTTTATTCAGTTCTATAGCTCTAAACCACAACTCACCCATGGTCAGCAATGTCAACAGTTAACCAATCAACTAAGAGAGCCTTACTGAAGGCCTTCTACCATGTGTTCAAAATCGAGGAAGCTTCTGTGGATCTGAACACAATACACTTAATGGATCCACACTAGGAGAAACAAAGAAGGCAAGGAGTAGATTTAGCAAGATTAAGTACTTCACTACAACTGGGGAAAAAATCAAGTCAATGAGTCAGAAGTTCCATTTCTATTAAATGACGGATCATTATCTTTTATAGGTAATTCTACCTAAGTGGTAAACATATGAACTTCATAATGATCAACATTAAGTGAAGCAGAGCATTGGAAAACTTCCAGCAAAGTGGGAAAATGGGAAGGAACGGCAGCACACTTTGGTCTACTTTGGTTCAATTAGGAAATTTTCCTTTTGCATCCCCACTTTGTTTCTTCCACATATCAGTAAACCCTGCTGCAGAGCTATAATCTTGCACAGCGAACATGTCATTAATATTTATCCTTGACGCTGCCATCTACTTTACATTTTTGAAAAAAGTAACAGTGATGATAGGAAAAAACCTAAGAGCTCCTCTCTCTCTCTTTCTCTGTGGCTCATAAGTAATCACCCTTCACCATCTGAAACAAATTAACTCCTGGGGAGGGAGATGTTCCTTGAGCTTTCACATAGCTGTTTCCAAGGGAACAGCTTTTTTTTGTCCATATGTGTCCTGCAGTTCAGACAGTAGATTGCTTTGTATCATCAGACAAGAGTCTAGACTAGCCAGCTAATTTACATATACTTTAGAGTGTTAAAAGCAAACTAAGAATCTCACTGTAATCTGTTTTGGACCACCATTTTTTCCAAAAAAGTCTCAATCTACTGTAGGGGGTTGTAGAAAATGCTATGGGTGGAGTTTCAAAATATTATTTACGATGTTGGGTGTAATCGTAAGATGGCTTCTCAAGAGGAACCTTCTCAATTCTGTGGGATATAACATCCTTCAGTCTTGTGGGGCCCTCTACTGGAAAGCTCTGTGTATCAGGCTCAGAAAGAAGGTATTTGTTTTCCAAAATCCATCAGAGTGTGACTTACTATATTAGTAAATATTATTTAACTTTTCTTATAAATTTACCTGTATTTCAATAATTTCAAGTTACTTCACCTAAACAGCTGTTCTTAACTTATTTGCTGTTGTTTCTTGTTTGGAGAAAACAGTCATGTTAAAGGGACTTGATCTAATTCCTCCATATTGACGCAGACCATCATTCTAATTTAGTCCCTTTAACTGGAAGAATTGAGTAAACTCTTTTTGATTGTGAAGGCTTCAAAAAATAAGCAAAATTCAGACTCTTTATTATGTTTTTATTTATTATGTTTATTTGTTTATTATGTGTTTATTATGCTTTTAATTATTCTGCATTACACTTTAAAAAACCTTATATCAATATCATTTTAAAATATATGAAAAGGACCGAATAAGAAGGAAAGATAATAGTATCTTTAATTTGACATGATAAAACTTCAAGTGTTACAAGATCAGAATTGTATTGCCTTAGGCAAGAGAACTTACAATATTCACCGTACAGAGAACAGTACCAAGGGAAAGTTCAAAATTCAGTGTAAAGTCACACAAAGAGTAATTTTCTGACTGAAAAATTTAAAAAGACATTTTATTTTAGAAAACATATCATTTGGGATAAGTTACCATAGGTTATCCCATATTAACTATGTAGTAAAAAGTTAACTGTAGTGACATTTGATATGATAAAGATATTATATAATATTTAAATGATATCTATATAATAATATAGGGATGTGAATTAATATTCCTTTTAGTTTATGGTTACTATTTTTTCCAGTTAAAATTAGCCTAGGTACCTATTAGAAGTGTTGAAGAATACAGGGAGCATTCTATGAATGTATCATCATTATCAGAGGACAGATATTCTACTGACTTTGAGGGTATACTGTCTATATGAGTGCAAGTAGAGTCTGTCAATGGTAGGAGCAATGGTAGGATCTCACCACTCTAGGTTTAGTGAAAAACATTAAAGTAGGGTATTCATATAATTCATTGTCCAAACCAGGAAGCTTTTGAGAATAAACGATAATACATTATGTCATGGCAATAGTACAAATCAAGCTTTCTTGGGTCACCTGAGACCTACAGTCACACAATATGTGACTCCATATATGTCTGTTGCATGAAGGCTTAGTAATTTGGGGCTAAGATGGCTATCCCTAAAAGATACTGCTGGAAATAATGACTGCCCTAGGTTTTACAATATTTTTCCACTTTCATAGTAAATGCTTTATATTTAAGCCACATAGCTAGGGGCACTATATTTTGAAATCTGTGGATACCAAAGACCTGCAATAATTCTTCTTACCGTTGTGTAGCACTGATGTTTACCCAAGGTATTCTTCATTAGCACCAAGAGAATAGTATATATTAAGAACATTACTTTGAAGTCAGACAGAATAGGTCTGAATCCCACCTACATGACAATATTTGGCATTTAAGTGCAATTTTCTCCATGTGTGAAGTAGAGATATTGTAATATTTATGTCTACAGATTGCTATGAGGATTTAATGAGATAATATGTGTAAATGATAATAAAATGCTGGATATATCACAAGGGCTCCAAATATGAAAGCTATTATTATTTATTAATAGGAGTAACTTTTATTCATCTAGTGATTTTCAGTTTCCCAATAGTTTTTATATGCATGGTTTAATATTTTCCCTTATGACTGAAATTTATATTATTTATTTGTATTTTACAAATGAGGGCACTAATGTTCACAGATAATATGTGATTTAACTAACCTGGGGTCATATGATAAGATGTAAAAGCCACTGGTTTCTATTTAAGGAAAGTAAGAGTGGAAAAAATAAGTAACTAATTAGGTTAGACATACAACTAGACTAGAATTCTTTCAAAGGTATTTGAGCATTTAAACTCATCTTTGGAGGAGGGATTATAGAAAAAAAAATTAAAAGAGGGTGAAGGTTCCTTAACTAATCCTGCCACCCACATACTTGGACTAGAATTAGGGTTCTCCCAGCCCCCCGAGATATGTAACACCCGCTCACCAACAGTTTCTATGAAACTTTGAGAAAAGTCTGTAGCCTGCAGGTTTTGAGATGCAGCTGTTGTGCCTCTTACACTGGTACTTAATTGTGTTGGGGGACATTATGGCCAAATAAATCTGTGCCTGACACTGCTGCAACTTGTGCTAGTAGCCAAAACACAAGTACTTTCAGTCTTCTTTTCACTTCCATATACGAGTTCTTAGATTTGTCATCATCTTCTCTCTCTTAACCTGCATTTTTCCATCATTATAATGGTTAAGAGTATGCCCAGGTATCAGACTTTCTGGTTTGAAACAGTGGTTTTACCTCTTTCTACCTAATGAACTTGGACAAGTTGCTTAACCCTTTGATGCCTCTATTCTCTTACCTGTAAAGTAGGTGAAATTATATATATATATATATATATATATATATATCTCCTGCAGGTTCTTGTGATGATTAAAAATGAGATAACATTACATATAAGATGCTTGGAAGTGGCTGGAACATAAGAAGGACCTAAAATATTTTCATTATTATTAATACTCTTTCCACCTTCCAATAATTTTCTGATATGATGCAATTACACCTGAACCAAATATAATTCACTTCCATGACAAGGAAACCTCTGACTAGTCTAAACCTTCAGTCTCTTACTAAGGTCAAAACCAAGACCCTCTGAAGAATTCTGTTTCCCCTATTATATCTTTATATGGAGATTGCTTATTGTCCAGAATTCTATATTTTGCAGGCTAGAAGAAAAGAGTGTTAGAATTCTACTTCTTTGCTCCAAAGACATTTTTCCACCCCACTCAAATAAAAACATCTTCTTTAGATTCATGCCATTATGCTATTCCACCTTTCACCTCAGTGCTGGTATCTAATGGCTTCATGGTCAGACACTGTTTATTGCGCCTGGCTTGAAGCCTTCTCTCACTCATAAATCCCACTATCGTCCTAGATGGCTTCAATATCTATGCTGATCTCTCCAATAACCTTGTATCATAATGTGTTGCCTTTCTTAATGCCAATGACTTACATTTCAATTCTACTTTGGCCAATCACACCTATGGCCATACCTTGGAACTGATCATCACTAGTAATTACCCAACATTCCTGAATTACAATCTCTAATGTTCTACTCTCTAACACAGATTTACCTCCATCAAGCTCTTTCACATCTTCATGCTGACATTTCTTTTACTTTGACCTCTTGAAGATATTTAGCTCATGATTCTCCTTTCTTCTCCCTTCTCCATTTCTCCCTCTCTTTCTCTCTCTCTCTCTTTTTCTCAGTCTCCTAAAACCCCATTACTTAAACCACTAGATTGCTAATATCCCATTGCCTTATCTATTAGTTCTTCTACACAAACTTAAAATTCTACAATACCCCCTGAAAACATTCTAACCCTGGATTAGTCTACTTGTTCAGGCATCTCTTATAGCCGACCTGCCAAGAATATAGATAATCATTTGGATTGGCACCGTGATAGACACATGGTCTTTAGTCTCACCTGGAAACCTGGTGCTGCCTTACTGAAATTTCTTAAGACCCCATAGAGAGCCAGTTACCATTTCTCAAAACAGCCACTTCTTACCTTCTTTACTCTCGTTAAAATTATTTTATATAGGGCTTCCCTGGTGGCGCAGTGGTTGAGAGTCCGCCTGCCGACGCAGGGGACATGGGTTCGTGCCCCAGTCCGGGAAGATCCCACATGCCACAGAGCGGCTGGCCCCGTGAGCCATGGCCGCTGAGCCTGTACGTCCGGAGCCTGTGCTCCACAACGGGAGAGGCCACAACAGTGAGAGACCCACGTACCGCAAAAAAAAAAAAAAAAAAAAAAAAAAATTATTTTATATAGCATTGCCACAATCACACTCAGCAAAAATCTTGCCTCCTAACTCTATAACTAAATAGAGGCTATTTGGCAGGAATTCTTTCAATTCTTGTCCCTCCCCACTAACAAATGCCCTACATTGTAATATATTATTTGACCAAGGGATGGGGTTTCAGATATTTACCTGCAGAGATGTGTTCTTTGTTGCTGAAGTTTAATAACATGACTCTTACTGTTCCCCTGACCAGAGATGACTGTATTGAGATATCATCTCAAGTTGGGCTAATTAGATTATCTCTTCTGGGAATTTGATATTTGCTTTCAGAGGCAGTCATAGGCAGTCTTTGATGATTGAACTGCCTTATGTAAACTCAGGAGCCATAGGCACATGGAAAAGCAGAGAAAGTGACACTGAGGCAGAGATTCCAAGGGAAGCAGAGATGCGTGACCCACAGCTCTGCCATGGAGAGAGTAATTTTGGATCCTGATGAGATTCTGATTCTTGTTTCCAACCCTAGTGAGGTGGGTCTCCTGCTTTGAGGTCCCAGCAGATACCTCTGTAGCTTATAACCCCTACCCCTTTTGATTAAACTAGCTCAAACAGGTTGCAGTAGCTTGCAACCAAAAAAAAAAAGCCGCTCAGGCAAGTGTTCACATCCAACCATTCTCCTCTCCAATTTCAATAGAATAGTTTCTCTTCTGTCGCTTCTCTTTTATTATATCTCCTTCTCTATATGTGCTCTGGATCCAATCTTCTGTTATGCTCTTGGTCATCAATCCTTTTTCCTGTTATTCAGCTTCATTTTCTATCTCTTTCCACTTGCAATATAAACATCCTTACACCACTTCAACTTTGAAAAACAACAACACATCTTTCTTGAACTCTTGCTCCTCTCAGTCCTTGCTAAATTGTCACAATTACACTCAGCAGAAAACCTTTTTCCCTCCACTGCCAAACTTCTGAGAAAGACAGTCTAATCTCATGGTCTCCAATTATTCATCTCGTATTTACACCTCAGTCACTGCAATTTGCTTTTTGCTCTCAATGCCCTTCGCTGATAATTTTCAATTCTTATTTTTTTCTGTTATATCTCAGTATTTGACATACTTTAACTTCCTCTTATCTTTTTTTTTTTTTTTTTTTTTTTTTTGCATGGTACGCGGGCCTCTCACTGTTGTGGCCTCTCCCATTGCGAAGCACAGGCTCCAGACGTGCAGGCTCAGCAGCCATGGTTCACGGGCCCAGCCACTCTGCGGCATGTGGGATCTTCCCGGACTGGGGCACGAACCCATGTCCCCTGCATCGGCAGGTGGACTCTCAACCACTGCGCCACCAGGGAAGCCCTTCCCCTTATCTTTTAAAACCAGCTCTTTCCTTTGTTTCTGACATTTTATACTCTATATTATACACATTCTTCCTTATGAAACTGATTCTTACTCATCCTAATGACACACAGTTGTAAATGTAGAGCTGATACTTCTTCTAAACTCTAGTCTCATATACAAATATGCACACACACATATATGTGCATTCCCATATGACACATATATATGCATACATATCTTTGGTACAAGCCAGAAATCTCAAAGTCATCCATGAGCTTAGGGTTACTAAAAATCTTCTTAATTGATCTCTCTGTCTTTACTATCAGTCCTCCAATCCAGGGTTTAAACTGTTGGCAAATGATCTTTCCAAAATATATATTTAACCACCTGTGCCCAGGCCTGCGGCCAACAGTAGTGGGATTAGAACAAGAGTGCAAATAGGGGTTCACATATAATATGTCTAAAAATTTAAAAGTTATACATGAATGTAACAAACTGTTAAATAAAATCAATTTTATCCTTCTACCTTAAAGAATATACTTTTATAACAAAAATATCATAATATAATGCAAAGCTATGTTTTATATAACTAATATTTGGCAGATTATCAGATAACTGAAAGAATCATTTATTACTACCTATGTCTAGATTTTCTGTTGTTGGGATGATAATATTTACATAAGTAATCAAATAAAGGTATACAAAATTATTTTATAGTTTTCAATAAATTTTGTTTCTTGACTTTATTTCAGGAAAATCATAAATTATATAATTATGAAAATTTTCTTATAATTCAAGTTTTATTGTTAGCAATACCAAATCAGAAAGCTTTCCTTAAATTGCTGTAGCTCTTAAACATTTCTTTTATTAATGGCAATTTGGACAAAGTTTTCTCTGCCAAAACAGTAGCAATTGGAACTGTCAACAACATTCTTCAAGAAATACTTAAATCAGAGATGAACAACAAATTTTATATATAATATTCAAACTCTGAAGTGGGGCTATACATAATTATTATTATTGCAGTAAATATTACTAAGTATTACAATTTTGTTATATAAATCAATAGTAATCATATCACAGTTTTAGTCTTCTCTTAAAGCAATATCTAAATCCATTTATTCATATAAAGCCTTGGTAACACATGTATACCTTTTTTATGGTGTATCATGCTTACTTCTTACATAATTTTTAGAGCTATAAATTGCTTAATAATGCAAAATACTCCTCAGTTGCCATATGTAACTATTGCATGTACCATATTATTTTGTGAGTGCCTCTATACCTTGAATTAAAATACAAAAAGAAGCAAAAAAGTGGGTGCTTGGCACAACTGAAAAGCAATAAAGTAATTTCAAGTATCCATTATATTTATGATATCTGAAGGGAAGGATTTGACAAGTTGAATAAATGTGCCTTTTTTCTTATCTAAATATTTCTGCACCACAAATTCTGCCCATAGTTCATAGTGCCTATCAGCAATATCAATAGTGGCACAACCAACAATCCTCCAAGGCTTTTAGATGTAGTCATCTATTGTTTTGAGAAAGTATGGTAAAAATTATGTGGAGAAACATTTCTCTGGAACCTGAATGGGTTTAGTCACGAGAGTGGGTGTTTGGGGTAGATTACAAATAAAAGAGGTGACCATCCTTTCTGGTTTGCCTGGGACTGTGGAGCTTTCCTGGGATGCAGGATTTTCAGTGCTAAAACTGAGAAAGTCCCAGGCAAACTTGGACAAGTTGATCACTCTACCATGTGTATTTTTTTTTTAAATAAAATGTGTGTGTATGTTTGTGATATGTGTGGCTCCAGGTCAGGGATCTCTCTTTCCCATGTCTAAGAGTGGTGACCTTCCATCATTGACATCATGATAAAATCCAAACAGCTTAGACACTAGACATGACTCTTGTTGCTCCTTCTCATCTCTCTAGAGATGTGGATCTCTAGATCCACACCTTTGTTCTATGCTAAATTTCTCATACTTCCCAAACCAGTTTTATACTCTCACACTCCTAAATCTCTGCACATGGTCTTGTCTTTTGTGAATGCTCTTTCCCCAATTCATTGCCTGGTTCATTCTACTTACTCTTTAAATCCCATCTCAAACATCACCTTTTCCAGAAAGCAATGTATAATCTCCCCCTCTCTCAGTATAGCAGAGTGCTTATGAGCATAGTTTCTGGAATCAGGCTGCAGGTATTCAGATCCTAGCCCTACCCTAACCGGGTATGTAACCTTGGCAAATAATTTAACTTCCCTGTGTCTCAATTCCCATCTGTCAAATGGAAATTGGAATACTACCAACTCATGAGGTTGTTGGGAGGATGAAGGAAATAGCAAGAAAAATCTTAATACACAGCAAATATTAAATACATGTTAGCTCATTATAATTCCACCCTGACACATACTGGATGATCAGTACATGTTTTTGAATACCTGGGAGGAGTTTCTGTTTTCTAGGACAGTCACAAATCAAAATAAAGAGAGATAAAGTGAATTGACCTGGCTTTAAAACTTTACTTCAGAGTTTCCAGGGATCAGGCAGTTGGTGTCCAGATGACCTGAAAGTCTAAATTAGGACTCTGAAAATGGTAAGATCAAGATATTTCCATTTGGAATTTGGAGTACAACTTCAGGGAATTTAGAAATAGTTGTCAGATGAATGGATGTTTGTCATTTAAAGGATACATCTTGTAAGTTAGGAACTCAGGCCCCAATTTATGAGGGAAAAGAATCAGTCTTAGAGAGGAGGACAGGGGAAAAAAAGCAGAATAGAGAGTCCTATTATCATCACAAAGTGTCAGTTGCCTACTGTATTCCAAAAACTATTCCAAAAACTAACAGAACTCCAGACCTAAATGGGAACTATACTACTCATCCAGAAGGGGATAGGGCTTGTTAGAGCTATGGTTTGAAGCACATATCCTGGCTATTGTAACTAGCAATCTAGTTTCCTGGACCTTATTTGCAAGGAGGTAGACAAACTAAACAATGTGGGAGTCCAGCAGATGCCTGAGAGTCACTGGAATTGGGGAGTAAGACAGTTTTTGGCTGTTAGAATGCTCCAAACCTCAATCAAGATTAACTCTTATATTGAATAAGGCTAAGGTGGAAGGGCATTAGTAGGCCCAGATATATGGAGATAGGCATGACAAAGTCCCTGGAAATGAAGCAGAGGTCTTTGAAGTAGCTGTGTCACAACTTCAGTCCAGGTCTGAATTCTGAATCTTATGCTTTTACCATTTTAAAACATAACAGACATCATTATTTGATGGAATAAATGTGTTCTAGAGAGTAAAAGTGGAGTGTATTGTGTTTCTACCAAATCCTTTTTCAACAATTTTTTAAAATTTTGTAAACGTGGTGATGTGTTTCTACTACAACAGAAAGGGAGGACATTGAAGTATCAACATGTCAAAACAGAAGATAAACAGTTATTTCATTTTAACCTTACAAAATCCTGTAAAGTAGAGCAGGAAGCTATATATTATTGCTCCATGTTCCCTGTGTAGAACGGAAAATGAAGCACATTGGGGTCAAGTAATTTGTCAAAGGTCACCTAGCAAGTTGGTGAGACAAACACTCTTCCAATACCCTTTCCACCAGACCATGTTAGACCTAAAAGGTCATGACTACACACTTGTTTCCAAGTCTGAATTGCATTTTGGAGTACGGAACGAGGTGACTAATGGAGAAATAGTGTCTGGATACCCATCATTGAGCTTGGAAGAAACAGCCCTATTTAAGTCAATGACTGAAACAGGGAATAACCTGATGGAAGACTTAATGTTCCAAAGCCAAGTGCTGCCTGCCTGTGTCAAGATACATGCAGTTTTACCTCAACACTAAAGAGGGAAACATCTGTTACAATGGAGCTACTCCAATGCAAGAGAGATGAGAAAAAAAGGTTGATTATAACACTAACAATATCCACCTAATTTCATAAAAATGTACTATTGCACAAAAACAATTTGCCAGGTTATAAAAACTGCTGGATTAACCAGGTGGCATTGTTGGATGCAAATCTTACTTTCCACTTGTCCAGTAGATATTTAAATGTCAACAGATGATTCCGCCAAGTGCCTTTCAGTTCTGTGGTTAATGGAAATGTTTAATTAACTTTATTGGCACACTATAATCCAACCTGCAAAAAGTGGAACTCCAAACATAATACATTTACAGAGGGATATTATATATGTATATATGTGTGCATATATACATATATAATATCCTTATGAAGAATGATAATAGATATACTCTTTCTATTTTTACTTCTTGATCCAAGTGCATTTTTCCAGTCTGTTTGCTTGCATCAGCAGATAAACTTGTTTTAGGAGGACTTCTTTGTTGACTAACTCAAGAATCCTAAATACCTGATCTATGTAAAGGGATAGAGGTCATGAGAATGTCACACCTCTTTCCCTGCTTGGTGTCCTACCCCTCACTCATGCCTGCACCACTGTCTGACTCATAAGCCCAGGGAGAGGAGCACTATGACCACACTGATTTAATATGTGACTTTTGCTACATTCCTCCCCACAACAGGGGAGGAGACCTGGTCCCTGTCCCAGTGTCAAAATGTGGCACTTGAGCTTCAATAAAGACTAAGAAGTAGGATGAATCCTGAGATGCTTCTGAGTTAGATTTCATAGTTATTTTTTGTTAAGTTTGAAATAAAGTACCATGACATCTCAGTCTTTAAAAAAAAAGTACATTTGCACATTGAATAAAGAAAATGGGTTCCAAACCTAGAGAAATTACTACTGTATTTTTATTTATTTATTTATTTTTTTTTTGCGGTACACGGGCTTCTCACTGTTGTGGCCTCTCCCGCCGCGGAGCACAGGCTCCAGACGCGCAGGCTCAGGGGCCATGGCTCACGGGCCCAGCCGCTCCGCGGCACGTGGGATCCTCCTGGACCGGGGCACGAACCCACGTCCCCTGCATCGGCAGGCAGACTCCCAACCACTGCGCCACCAGGGAAGCACCACTACTGTATTTTTATATCATTATCTACCTCAATTTTCATGGAGGATTGATAGAAGATTTAGGGATTTGTTTGTATTTGTGGTCTAATCTAGTAAATTATGCTTTTTAACTGAATCTCAAGTCAACTACTAGGATCCATTAAAGTAGATGATGTGTGTAAATAGGAAGGAAATGAGATTAGATGAAAATGTTTTTATTAATGCTCATAGCTGACAGTGACATAATTTGACATATCATTAAGGTAATGGTAATGTATACACAGACTTCACAAACAAATATTTGCACAAGCATATGCATGTAAGAATATGCATACATACCAGGGAAAATAGGCTGGGCATCTGGAGGGAGACACGCTCTTCAGCATTAGTTGGGCACTGATTTTTATCCCCCTTCCCATCCAGTAAGGGCAATCTCTTTTTGATGCTGTGCTTGTTTCAAAACCAAAAAGAATTCAGAATAAATGTTTCCCTAAACAGAAGCACTCAACTTATTATGTACATTTTTTCACAATAGTGGTATAAGCCCACAGTATGATGAATGAACAATACAGTGGCAAGTGCTGACCGTTCTAGAGGTGGTGAGACCTTGCCTCTCCATGAGTCAGTGATTGACAATGGAATGACCCATTAAGGACCCTAGGGACTAAGGGAGGCTCCAATGATTTTACAGTAAGTCCCCTACATATGAACGAGTTCTATTCTGAGAGTGGGTTCATATGTCTAATTTGTTTGTTAGTCCAACAAAGTTAGCCTAGGTACCCAACTAACACAATTGGCTATATAGTACTGTACTATAATAGGTTTATAATACTTTTCACACAAATAATACATAAAAAGCAAACACAAAAAATAAAGAAAACATTGTTAATCTTACAGTACAATACCTTGAAAAGTACATTAGTAACAGCTACATTACTACTGCTTTTATACTTGCTTCTGGATATCCTGGGATTGAAATAAAGATACTGTGCTACTGTACTCTATACAGTACTACACAGTAAAGTACACAAAAGCACAACCACTTGCAGAGGATGCACGCACGTGGCAATGTACACCAGACATGTGAACTAATTTATGTGATTGGACATGTGAACGCACGTTTGCATCTTTGAAAGTTCGCAACTTGAAGGTTTGTATGTAGGGGACTTACTGTAATTAGATTCTGTTTTCCTGGCTATATGAATCTTACCTCAATCTGATACTCTCCAGAAATGTTGTATACATCAAAGATAAGATGCATGGGTCATATCTGCAGGTAGTTTGCTTATAAGAGTAAATAAGGCAGCACTAAAGAATCTCACATACTTAGCACAATCAAGTTTCTTCCACCGACTCACATTTGTACTGTAAAAAGCTGAGTGCACACATGTGCTTCCAGTTATCTTTTGGCTGAACACTGAAAGGAAAACTGTACTAGTTTTTCATATCTTTATCACCTAGTTTTTGCCATCAATTCATAACGAGCAAATACAGCCCCCCAAAATACTAGCAGTTCTTAGACCATCAATAAGATATATATTTGCAGTATAAAGTTAACATAAATGTAGAGAATTTGTGCTTTAATTTAGCTCTTTATATATTCAAGATAGGCATATAACTATAGCAACTAGAATTTCTATAGTCTCGTCCACCTTAAAAGACATTTGCATTCCTATCAAAATTATGAAATCACTTTTACTGTTGTCATTTTTTTACAGATGAGAAAACAAAAGCTCTGAAAGTTAACTGACTTGCCATAAGTTAATAGCTATTGAAAATGACCAGAGTAGGACTTGAACTCAGATACACTGATGCCACATTCCAAATGCTCTCCACTTTTCCATACTTATTCTTATATCTCTACTCTCAGCTACACAAGATGTGTTCATAATGTGTATTAGTGGTGTTATAATTTCTGCTAAGAGACAGAGACAGTCAAATCAGTGATTTAAAAGTCTGGTGAAAAATTAGTTGCATGACCACACCTGACTGCAAAACAAGTTTAGAAATATGGCTTTTATTCTGGGGGCCATATGCTGTGGTCAGCTACAGGTTAATAAAAAAGAAAGAAGAACAGATACATTCTCTGACACACAATGGGAAAGAATTTTAGATTCTTTGAATGATGCCTTAACAGTCCCCATTTATGCACTTAATACTATTTCCAATAAATGGCCTAAAAACAAAGACAGAAAGAAAATAGACTCTGCAAGCTCTATTTAAGAATTAAATTATTTTAAGCAATAATTTCAACACAGGCTATTTTTAGTCCCTTGGAGTTTAATAGGTTTTCGTTTGTATATTGCATGAGTTTAATGGGTACAGGGTTATTTATAACATCTATTTTAACAAGTATTTAGTTTAAACTCATGAGTATTTGAAATGTAAGTAAATAATTTTAGTGCTGTTTAATGTGTTGGCCAAAAATAATAATGGCAATTTTGTATTCTGCAATCATGTTGATAAACTGATATCAGAAAAAGTAGTGAAGATGGGATTTGTTCATTTAATTTGAATATCTAAATAGGTTATACTCTTGGAATATCTCTCAACCATCAGAAAAAAATTATGGTTGGAAAGAAGTGCCTTGCCAATAGGCCATAACCAGGTTAACTGGACATGCATTCTTTCTGGATTCCTACAGTTTTCTTTTCAATGAAAATACAAAGAGGCAGAATAGCCTCTTGATGCCAAAATGTAAGACATTTTACATTTCTCCATCTCAAAGCTGTCTTTACATGAGATTAGTTAGCAAACAGACTGAATTTTCAGGTAATAAATTCCTCTGAACTAGGCATTTTCTGTTTTTCATTTATGGCATAAGTTGGCTTTCTGTGCACATGTGCTTATTTTTCTATTGGAGTCAGTCATATACCTGCTTTTAAGCAACACTTTAACATGAAACTACAGGGAATTTCTGGCACAGGCCATGGGGGAGAGTCTGAGGGAGCAAGTTTCTTGGAGTTCAAGATTAACGTTAAGATTAAATCGAGTTTATTTAGTTCTAGTTTTCCCCTCTTACAAATCAGCAGTTATTACAGTTTCATTGGAATGTATATATTTTAATTTCCTCTAATGACTCTTACTCTTTTCAATGAATGTGACTCAATCATTTACAGTGGGGTGATGCTGGATATAATTGTCACATGGATTGAAAATTGTAGAGAGGATGTAGGCACCATTTGATCTGTAGATTGTGCTTTGAATTTAGGGGATATTATTGGAATGTTTTATTTTAATACAAGTTTATTTGAGGCCATATGTACTTTTTCAGGTCTACTAAATTTCTAGAGTAGTCAAGGTTAGAGAGAAAGGGTAGCTTGGCTTGGCCTGATTTCTAGTTGGATGGAACAGGAAGAAGATAAAGAGGAACTGGTGTTTCCAGAATTGTCCAGTTATATTTTTAGCCACTACATGAATGTCTAGATTATTGAACATACTAATATTTAAATGTAAACACAAAACTGTATTCTAAAGCCACTCTTTACTCCTCTAGTCTATTCTCCATGCAGCTAAAGAGGATCTGTTTAAAATTTTTCATGCCCTTTGTCTACTCGGAACTCTACAGCAACTCCCCACTTCATTCAGATAAAAAGCAAACATCCCTGTAATGGCCTAAGAGCTTTCTCTCCCTCTCTCACATTCACTTCTGCTATTATTTGAACACACTAGACACCTTTCCATCTTTAGGCCCTTGTTTTAGCTCTTCTCGGCTTAAAAAGGTTTCCTACCGAATATATCTGCTTATCTCACTTTTCATACTCTTCAAGTTTTTGTTCAAACATCACCCTCATAATGTGACCTTTCCTAACCATCAATTTAATTTACTCCCCACCCAGACCCCTGATAATCTCTTTACCTTCCTTGTTTATTTCTTAAATAATACTTTTTTCTAAGATGCTATAACATTCACTTATTTATTATATTCATTGTTTATTGTCTGTTTCTTTCATGCAATGTAAGCTCCATGAGGACAAGGATCTTTGGTTTGTCCTATGCATCAAAACGGCCTTAATGGTGCCTGACACTTTGTGGGCACTCAGTATAAATGAGTTGAATGAATGAATGAATATGACGAACCTTCCACTCCCAAATACCCTGCTCATACTCTCTTTCCATTTCTTTGTTTCTGTCTGTTTCTTCCTCTCACATGTACACTTGTATACATATTAGCAAAAAAACATAGTAACCCATCCATTCAATATCTCAGATCCTGGTTAAATGGATACATAGCTAGAACTAACAAATGACCACTCAGCTCTACAATAGAACTCTCTACTACAGAGAGTCTATCATGGAAAAAAAGGAAGACTAACCAAATGAGAGGAAGCAAGGGCTACTTATTCAGAGTTTGTTATAGCGAGGAAGTTAGCCATCATCACTTACTGGTTTGGCAGATTCAAAGGCGGGCAAAGAGTGGAAAAACAAGGAAGGCTTCAGGTAGAACCTGAGTAGAATACGTTGGCAGAGGGAAGCTGTGGACAGGTTAACTGGAAGCAGGGTATCTTACGTGATTGGTTAGAGGTACATATTTCCTTTCCCTGGTTGGTAATAAGTTGGAAACTGGGAAAAAAATTGGACACTTTTAGTTATTAATCATGTCTCATCTTTTGGGTCTGATTGGGTCTTGGATTGTTACTAGAGATCACAGTCTGACTTCCTACAAGTTTGACTTACAGATAGCAGGCTGGGTTCCTGGGCTGTTTACTGCAGGTTGTGGGTCAGAGTTCTATATTATATATAGTCTGGTCATTATCCATTTGTATATTGAGTCTCACAGTACACAAAACAAATAAACACGCAGAGGAACTTTTAAAAAGATAGATAAACAGTACGTATCTACACATCTATTACCGAAATCAAATTAACGGTCTCTAAATAATCTTTCTTAACAACTGTTAACACTTCTTCAAATTCTCTTGATTTCTAGAATCTCAGTGAATTACTTACAGGCTGAAATCTTTTAAAAATCCCCAATGCAGTCCTTTCTGGTCCCCACTGAGATTCTTCTCATTTGATTATAAAAATCTGTGAGTGAACCATTTAGATGCATTTGGGGATGATTTAACAATTCATTGATCATGTAAGCACTGGGCTAAGATCAGTATTCATTGACTTCCACCATCCCATCTTATACTGCTCCAGTCTGGTTTTCATGCTACAAATATCAGCCCATGTAAAATCCAGAGCGAAGGCAGGTCTTACTAAAACATCACCTCATTCAGTCCCTTCACTGATTTATTAATGCTCTGAGGGAAAAAAGTATGAGATCGTTAACAAGAACAAGACCTTTAAGTGGCTTAGCCTTAACCCCCCTCTTCAGCTTCTCTTCATCCTTAAACCTTGGTTTTGTTGTATAATCACTCTGGGGACAGCCACTCGGACTGGCCATGTTCCCTCTTATTACATAGCGTTTTCCTGCACTTTCTCAAGTCATAAAACCTTCCCCCATCTCACTCCTCCAACATTTTGATTAGTTAACTTATTCTTAGGCTATAGATATCAGCTCAGGCTTTAACACTTTTACTAGCTGTATGTCTCCCTCTTTATCACTATTAGAGCATCATGTATATTTTCAACTTAACACATTATTATTATTATTATTATGAAGAATAAAGCAAAAATGTTATCTCTGTCTTCTCTACTAGACTAAAGCTTTGGAAAAAAGGGAACAATTATATGTTCAACACTATTTTGACCTCGGTGCCTAGCACAGTGTCTCTCACGTAATAAATACTCAATAAATGTTTGTTGAATGAAAGAATCAGTTAATGAGTGTTAAGAATATACACAAGAGTAAAATAGGGCCAGTAACCTGAAGAAGCTCACAGTCTAGACAGGAGTTAAAATAAATCAAACATAAATCGTACAAAGTGATCCACAAAGTATTATGAAATAAACATAGAGGAGAGAACAATTAACTGCAAGAATCAGGTCAACTTCTTAAACAAGGTGCTCCTTGACTGGCGTTTAGGGTAGGATTTTTTCAGATGTTGAGAAAGAAATGAAAATCAATGATACTCTCTTATCTATGCTTCCTGTAATATAGACCTTTTACATAAAATATTTATTTGTAATATCAGGATCAACAACTATTCTTTTTTTTTTTTTTTTTTTTTTTTTTTTTTTGCGGTACACAGGCCTCTCACTGTTGTGGCCTCTCCCGTTGCAGAGCACAGGCTCCGGACGCACAGGCCCAGCCGCCGTGGCTCACAGGCCCAGTCACTCTGCGGCATGTGGGATCTTCCTGGACCGGGGCACGAACCCGTGTCCCCTGCATCGGTAGGCAGACTCTCAAGCACTGCACCACCAGGGAAGCCCTCAGCAACTATTCTTGATTATCCATAATAGTGTTCCTCTTTTCATTGGGCATGATGATCTATAGTTGAGTCATAAACTATATAAAATATTTTGAAAAGAAATATCATTTCTTTTGAAAAGGATTAAGCAGTTATTTCTCTTACTAGTCTTAGTGTAAATTAAAAAGGAGGGAAAGGAAAAAAATCTTTCCATAATGCTAATAAATCAAGTTATTTAAGGCTATTCTTTGAAGGATAGAGAAATATTGAACTGGGCAAACTGAGATCTGAAAACTAATCAAAAGTTTGGTTATGAGACAGGGCTTTATTAGGAGGTTTTTCCTACAGCACTGTCACCCTTGCTGTTTCTCAGTTCAGGAGGAAAAAACAACACCCTGTAAGTCTCTGCAGAAAATATAAACTTTCCTTACTTCCAAAATATTTCTTCTTTGAAGAACTGTATATTTAAAAGCCAACAGTCTCATACTCTTAAATAGTCTTGCCTTTTCAAATAGTAACATTTATAACAAAGATTCACTTGCCCCAAATGTTAAACATGTCTACAGCTTTTAGGAATCCATACATTTTAGGTAACTCTATACTCAGATACAAGCCTTTATCAATGGACTAGGGTGTATACTGAACAAAAGACAGTATACGGTCTTTTTATATGATAAAAGCATATAAAAGTAGTGACGTTTCCTGATCCACAGATTTGCTCCTGAGAAACAAACACAACAAAATCCTTAACATTGTAGTGATGGTCTATTCCCATTTACTGTATTTTAGAAGACACCGGAAGAGAAATACAATGTAATGAGTTCCCTTTAAGTCTTTACTTATAGGCAAATTATAATATATTCTTAATCACATCTGAATATTCAACAATTTTTCCAATAGTTCTACCTGGTTAGATTTCAACTGAGTCTGCCACAGAGAGTAGAATTTGCAGCCTAACTGGGAAAATTGGGGCAGATGTTGAAACACAGTTAGACTAAACAGAACTGACATTTGAAGATTTTTCAAAATTTTACATTTCTAATATTATTGTCATGGAAATGAGAGAAGAAATGATGACAATGCCTTTTAGTAAGAGAGCCAAGCAGTCCTCTATCTGATATGCTAATCATGAAAACGTTGAAATATCTTAAGCCCAGTGGGTTTGTGCTTCTTTTTTCCCCCTTTAAAACCTAGTCAAATACCCTTAACCAGCTTTTGATGTGTTGATAGATGTTACTTTATTTGAAGAGAATAAAAAAGCCTTGCCATTTAATTTTAATGTAAGTTTTGACTATGCTGTATATTGACAGAAGACAATATAGTGCAAAGGCTTTCCATAGGGATACATTTTTGAATGAAAGTTTAATGCCCCTGGTATGACTCTTTAGCTCTGTCTCAGAGCCGACTTAAGAGGTTGTGTGTATACTCTCCCACTGCCTGTAAAAATGATCTATTGATATATTGTAAAGAAGATATATCTGTATCTAAGACTAAATCCACCTATAAAGTGCTTTAATTGCCACATTCATCTTTACAATACCAATCGTTGATTGCACACTCAGCAAAACTTAGTAGAATGATTAATTTTTACATTTTTCCCATGCCTTTATTATTGACTTGTGGAAAGGTTACTTTTAAAAACAGACTTACTCATCCAAACAAGTGCCATTCTTGGTGTTTAACTGCTATGACTTATGTATATTGGCCAAGTATGCAACTTTTTCTTTTTTTCCCCTAAGGGAACTCATTGAAAGGACACCCATACAGCTAGTTGACCAAATGTGACTTCCTGCCCAGGTCCATAATCAAACTCTTCTTACAGTTCTGTATGAACATTAGGTGTCAGCACAGTGCAATCTACTGCAATTATCCCCAGCATGTTATTTCCTAAATTAGTAAAAAGTCATTGAAATTTATTTTTGCTTTCTTGATTAATAACCATCTCCAATATGGTTGGAGATATTTCTCATCCTTTATTTTCCTCTTTTAAATTTTACAGTGCCAGCTATTATGTCAGACAGAGGCAGAGTCAAATTACAGGGGGCTTATTTTCTTTTACTTAGAGATACATTTGGTCTATTTAGATCAAAGAATAATGGGAATGATAGAGAAGGCAAGGGAAGCCATTTCTTTAGCTGTAATGATATGCTTTTTGTGATTCATTAAAACATTTTTGTTAGGTATAAATTAAGTATATGTATTACAATATTCTTTTTTTTAACATCTTTACTGGAGTATAATTGCTTTACAATGGTGTGTTAGTTTCTGCTGTTATAACAAAGTGAATCAGTTATACATATACATATGTTCCCATATCTCTTCCCTCTTGCGTCTCCCTCCCTCCCACCCTCCCTATCCCACCCCTCTAGGTGGTCACAAAGCACCTAGCTGATCTCCCTGTGCTATGCGGCTGCTTCCCACTAGCTATCTATTTTACGTTTGGTAGTGTATATATGTCCATTCCACTCTCTCACTTTGTCACAGCTTACCCTTCCCCCTCCCCATATCCTCAAGTCCATTCTCTAGTAGGTCTGTGTCTTTATTCCCATCTTACCCCTAGGTTCTTCATGACCTTTTTTTTTTTTCCCTTGGATTCCATATATATGTGTTAGCATATGGTATTTGTTTTTCTCTTTCTAACTTACCTCACTCTGTATGACAGACTCTAGGTCCATCCACCTCACTACAAATATCTCAATTTCATTTCTTTTTACGGCTGAGTAATATTTCATTGTATATATGTGCCACATCTTCTTCATCCATTCATCTGATGATGGACACTTAGGTTGCTTCCATGTCCCGGCTATTGTAAATAGAGCTGCAATGAACATTTTGGTACATGACTCTTTTTGAATTATGGTTTTCTCAGGGTATATGCCCAGTAGTGGGATTGCTGGGTCATATGATAGTTCTATTTGTAGTTTTTTAAGGAACCTCCATACTGTTCTCCATAGTGGCTGTATCAATTTATGTTCCCACCAACAGTGCAAGAGTGTTCCCTTTTCTCCACACCCTCTCCAGCCTCAGAATGGGAAAAAATATTTGCAAATGAAGCAACTGACAAAGGATTAGTCTCCCAGATTTACAAGCAGCTCATGCAGCTCAATAACAAAAAAACAAACAACCCAATCCAAAAATGGGCAGAAGACCTAAATAGACATTTCTCCAAAGAAGATATACTGATTGCCAACAAACACATGAAAGAATGTTCAACATCATTAATCATTAGAGAAATGCAAATCAAAACTACAATGAGATATCATCTCACACTGGTCAGAATGGCCATCATCAAAAAATCTAGATACAATATTCTTTAAATTTAACCAAAATTAAATGTACACATAGTTAAAAATACAATAATTCTAAAATGCTTGTTATGAAAAAAGCAGTCCCTTTCCCACTCCTCTCTCTGATTCCCTCTCTACAGAGAATTTTAACCCTTTCAACACTAATGACATTTACATTCATAGATCTAAATAATCTTACATCTTGATTTTTTAAATGTTAGACATTATTAATTAAATTCCCATAATCAAAGAAAAGGACTTCACTCTCTCCCATTCCTTCCTCACTATGCCCCATCTCTACATTTTCTTTCCATTATAATTATTCCTGGATCACAATTTATAGCTGAGCCATATTTACTCTACATATTATGTTCTTTCTTGTATGAAATTCTGTTTTTCCTGGAAGTAATGAATGTCTCTTTTTAATTTCTTCTTTTGCTCAGCTCTACTGTCACCATTTCATCCCCAAATTCCAGTGATGTGTATACATGAATTTATTTTGTAACAGCTTTATTGATATATGATTCAAATACTATACATTTCACCCATTTAAAGTGTACTATTTAATGGCTTTTAGAATATTCACAGATGTGTGTTTCCATCACCATAATCTATTTTAGAAGATTTTAATCACTCCAAAAAGAAATGTGACACACCTTAGCCATCACTCTCCAGCCCCCAGAGCCCCCAGCCCTAGGCAACTGCTAATCTATGTCTGTCTCTATAGATTTGCCTATTCTGGACATTTCATATAAATAGAATAGTGCAATATGTGGTACCTTGTGATTGACTTCTTGTAAGGTTATTAGTAATGCCTTTACTTTCATTTCTGATGTTAGTTTTTTTGTGTGTGTCTCCTCTCTCCTCCACCACACACACACTTATCTATCACCTATCTATCTATGTATCTATCAACTATGTATCTATCAACTATCTATCTATGTATCTATCAACTATCTATCTATTGGTCAGCTAAAGGTTTGTCAATTTTGTTGATCTTTTCAAAAAACCAATTTTTGGTTTCCTTACTTCACTCTATTGTTTTTTCTATATTCTACTTCTTTTATCTCTGCTCTAATCTATATTATTTCCTTCCCTCTGCTAGCTTTGAGTTTAGTTTGCTCTTCTTTTTTTCATTCTTTAAGGTTTAAGTTAAGTTATTAATTTGGGATCATTCTTTTTCAACATAAGCATGTATAGCTATAAATAAACCTGAGAGCACTCCATTTGTTGAATCTTGCAAGTTCCAGTATACTGGGTTTTCAATTTTCATTCACCTCTAAGTATTTTCTAATTTACCGTGTGATTTCTTATTTGACCCATTTTTTTCTTAAAGAGTGTGCTGTTTAATTTCCACACAGTTGTAAATTTCTTAATTTTTTCTTCTGTTATCAATTTCTAGTTTCATTCCATTGTGTCTGGAGAAGATATTTTGTGTCATTTTGATCTTTTTAAAATGTATTCAGACTTGTTTTGCGACTTAGCATAGACTCTGTCCTGAGACTGTTCCATGTGCACTTAAGTAGAATGTGTATTTGCTATTGGTGGATGGAATGTTTTGCACATGTAACAATTTTTTACCTAAAGTCTATTTGGTTTAATGTTACTATAGCTACTGTAGCTCTCTTTTGATTATTATTTGCATGGAGTATATTTTTCCACCCCTTTCTTTTACAATCTATTAGTTTCTTTGAATCTTAAGTGAGTCTCTTGTATATATCATATAGATGGAGCTTGTTTATTTATCCATTATTCTAATCTCTATTTTTAATTGAAGACTTTAACCATTTACATTTAAAGTAATTACATATAAGAAAGGACTTATTTCTGCATTTTTCAATTTGTTTTCTATATGTCATATCTTTTTTGTTCCTGATTACTCCATTATTACCTTGTATTTTTAATTTATTTTTGATTCCCTTCTCAGTTCCTTTTGTGAATATTTTTGAGTTATAGTCTTAGTGGTTACCTTTGGGATTATAATTAGTATCTTAAATTTATAACAACCTACTTTGAAATTATACCTACTTAGCTTTAATAGTATAGAAAACCCATCTCCATTCCTCCCCCTCTACATTGTTATTTTCACAAATTACATTATTATATGCTGTGTGCCTATTAAAAATAGGTTTATAATTATTGTTTTCGGCATTTGTCTTTTAAATTATAAAAGAAACAAAAAGTTACAAGCAAAAAATACAATAATATTGGTTTTTATATTTACACATTTAGTTACTTTTAACTGTATTTTTTATTTCTTCATATGGCTTTGAGTTATTGTCTAGCATCCTTTCATTTCAGGCTGACAAGTTCTCTTTAGCATGTTTGTAGGATAGGTGTACTTGCAATGATCAGCCTCAGCTATTGTTTTTCTGGGAGTGTTTTAATTTTTCCTTCATTTTCAAGGGCAATTATACCAGATATAAAATTCTTGGTTAACAGGCTTTTCTTTTTTCTTTCAGTGCTTGAAATATATTATTCTGCTGCCTTCTAGCTTCCATTGATTCTAATGAGAAATGAAATGTTAACCTTAAAGATTCCCTTTTATGTGGTGATTTGCTTTTCTTATGAGGCTTTCAAGATTCTTTCTTTGTCTTTGTTTTTTAATCGTCTGATTATAATGAGTCTGTGGATCTCTGTTAGATTATCCTACTTGGAATTTGTTGAGCTTCTTAGATGCATAGCGCCATATCTTTCAACTTTGGGAAGTTTTTGGACATTATTTTTTCAAATATTCTTTCTGTCTCATTCCCTTTCCTTTTCTTCTGGGACTCTCACTATGCATATGTTCATATACTTGATGGTGTCCCACAAGTGTCTTGGGCTCTTTTCAATTTTCTTCATTCTTTTTTTTCTGACACTTCAGACTAGATGACTTTAATTGACCTAACTTTAAGTTTGCTGGTTCTTTCTTCTGCTTGCTTGAATTTGTTTTAGAAATCCTATAATAAATTTTTCGTGTAAGTTATTGTGCTTTCGAGGTTCAAATTTTCTTTTTGGTTCTTTTTTATAATTTCTATCTTCTTACTGATTCTCTCTTTTTGCTAAGATATTGTTCCCCTGCCTTCGTTTAACTTTTTTGCCCATGGTTTCCTTTACCTATTTTAGCATATTTAAGACAATTGATTTAAAGGCTTTGTTTAGTAAATCCAATGCCTGTGTTTCCTCAGGGACAGTCTCTGTTAAATTCTTTTTTTTTTTCCCCCTGTGAATGGGTCATATGTTCTTGTTTATTGGAATATCTCACAAGGTACTGTTGAAAACTGGGCATTTTAAATATTGTGATATGGAAACTCTGGAAATCAGATTCTACATTGTTCCAGGATTTTTAATTGATGCTCTATGTAGGGTTGCAGTTGTTTGTTTGTTTAGTAACTTTTCTAAACTTTTTCAGTAAACATTATATTTTTTATCGTGTATGATCTCTGAAGTCTCTTTTTTTAAGCTTAGTGATTAGCTATTGGTTTGACAGAGATTTCTTTAAATGCCTTGATTCAAAAAACAAACAAAAACAAGAAAAGAAAAATTTAAAGTCCTCCTTGTTGACACACTCCCTTCACACATAGCCAGGCAATTTCAAACTTTGCCTTAGTTTCACTTTTTTTTGGTCCCTTTCCTGATTTACTGAGATACTACTGGGCTCTTGATTTTATTCCATCAGTCTATGTGTCTGTCTTTATGCTCATACTGTACTGTTTTCATTACTATAGTTTTGTAATAAAGTTTGAAGTATGATGACTCAATTTTTGTACTTCTTTCTCAGGACTGCTTTGACTATTTGAGATCTTTTATGATTCCATACGCATTTTAGGATTTTTTTCCTATTTCTGGGAAAAACGCCATTGAAATGTTAATAGACATTACAATGAATCTATAGATGATTTTGGGTAGTAAAGACACTTTATCGATATTAATTTTCCCACCTATGAACATAGAATACCGTTCCATTTACTTGTGTCTTCTTCAATTTTATTTTAAAAGAAGAAAGTTTTCACTGTACAGATCTTTTACCTCCTTGATTAAATTTATTTCTATTTTGTTATTTTTGATGCTAATAAATGTAAATTGCCTTTATTTTTCAGATAATTTGTTATTAATGTATAGAAACAAATAATTTTTTAATGTTGATTTTGCATCCTGCAACTTTACCGAATTCATTTATTAGTTTTAACAGGTTTTTTGGGTTTTTTTTTTTTTGTGGCGTCTTTAGGATTTTCTATATGTAAGATCATATAGTCTGTGAAGAGAGACAATTTTACTTCTTCCTTTCTGATTTGGATGCCTTTTATCTCTTTTGTCTGCCGGATTGCCCTGGCAAAGACTTCCAGTGCTGTGTTGAATAGGAGTGGTGAAAGTGGGCACTCTTATTATGTTCCTAATCTTAGAGGAAAAGCTTTCAAGTTTTCGCTGCTGAGTATGATGTTAGCTATGGTCTTGTCATACTGTCATAGTGCACTGAGTTGAGTTACGTTCCTCCTATATCCAATTTGTTGAGAGTTTTTAATTATTAAATGATGCTGAAATTTGTCAAATGTTTTTTGCATCTATTAAGATAATCATATAATTTTTATTCTTCATTCTATTTATGTGAGTACCACATTTATCGATTTGCATATGTTGAACCATCCTTACATCCCAGGACAATCCCACTTGATCATGGTGCATGATCCTTTTAATGTGCTATTGAATTTGGTTTGCTAGTATTTTGTTGAGAATTTTTTGCATCTATATTCTTCAGGGATATAGGCCTATAGTTTTCTTTTCTTGTAGTGTCCTTTTCTGGCTTTGGTATCAGGGTAATCCTGTCCTTATAAAAGTGTTTGGGAATGTTTCCTTTTCTTCATTTTTTGGGGAAGAGTTTGAGAAGGATTGGTATTAAGTCTTTTTAAAATGTTTGGTAGAGTTCACCAATGAAAACATATGGTCCTGGCCTTTCTTTTTTGGGAGGCTTTGATTACTCATTTAATTTCCTTACTCATTACTGGTCTGTTTCTTCTTGATTAAGTCTTGGTAGGTTGTATGTTTCTAGAATTTTATCCATTTTCTTTTTTTAGGTTACCCAATTTGTTGGTGTATATTGTTCATAGTATTCTGTTATGATCATTTGTATTTCTGGGGTAACAGTTGTAATGTCTCCTTTTCATTTCTGGTTTGATTTATCTGAGCCTTCTTTTTTTTTCTTTGTTAGTCTAGCTGATAATTTTGTTTATCTTTTGAAAAAAACAGCTCTTATTTTTATTTTCTATTGTTTTTCTGTTCTCTATTTCTTTTATTTTTGCTCTTATCTTCGTTATTTCTTCCTTCCACTAACAAGGGGCTTTATTTGTTCTTTTTGTAGTTCCTTGACATGTAAAATTAGGTTTTCCATTTGAGATATTTCTTTTTTTTCTTAATGTGGGTGCTTATTGCTCTAAACTTCCCCCTTAGAACAGCTTTTGCCACATCCCATAGATTTTGGTATGTTGTGTTTCCACTTTTTTTAAATTTCCTTTTTGATTTATTCTTTGACCCATTGATTGTTCAGTAGTATGTTGTTTACTTTCACATTTTCTGAATTTTCCAGTTTTCCTCCTGCTATTGATTACTATTTTCCTACCATTGTGGTCAGCAAAGATAACTGGTATGATATCAATTGCACCCACTCCCCAGTCATGCAGCACACCTCAGTATTTTTGATGAGGTGAGAAAGAAATGGGTCTCTTGCAAGTGCTTCATATGGCTGTGAAGCCAAGTGCTCACTCATATGCTCTTGCTCTCCCACATGGGAGAGATCATGGGCCTGAGGGAACTTCTCTTGGCTCTAGGCTGTGCCACCTTGGGGAGGGGTAACACAGGTAGAGTGAAATTGTTCTTTAGCCTCTTCATTGCATCTAATCTGGGATTTTTTTTTTCTTTAATGGTGTGCTGGAACTCTTCTGCTGGACTTCTACAAAGGTACTCTCACACATGGGTGATTGTCAAAATCAGTGCCACTGGGGGAAAGATGGTGCAGAACTCCTATTTATCCAGTTGATCCTTCATTTCTTGTTTTCACTGACCCTAAAGATCGGCCAGAAGTAAAAGCATACACTCTTCTCAGGTGTTTTCTGAGCAGCATCCTGCTCTGTGCATGCATGCTTTCTAGATTCCCCAGAATATGTGGAAGATTTTAAAGTCCTTATACCTCAAAATATATTCTCCAGATTTTCCATCCAAGCTTTCAGCATGTCTATGCTTTCCACAACTATTATATTATTCCCCAAGCAACCTGTTCACTTGCCTTTTAGTGTTTTTGATGAACATGCTACACATAGGCACTTCTCTGCACTTAGCTCTGAGTTAGGTGAAACAAAGGTTAAACCCTTGCATCAGTCCTTCAGGGAACCCACAGATGGGTCAAAACAAAGTTCCTTGGGAACAAGGTCCATTCTGCTCCTTCTAGAGCCAGGTACTCACACAAGGAACATGGGCTGCAGTTTTTAGGACTGCCAGTATCCTAGAGAGTAGGGTGGAACAAAGGTAAGTTAAAACGCCAAAAACTTCTCCTATCATGTTTCAGTGGCCTTTCTCCTGCTAAATATTCATTTGTTTGTTTTAAACATTTGACTATCTTCCAGAGTTTCTATAAGGTTGAGTCTGACAGATTTGCCAGTTTTTCAGTGTTTCAGGTCAGTGACAGAAATCTGGAATTCTCTGCTGTGCAGTTTTTGCTGACCTCACTCTTGCTGTGTTTTATACTCTGTCTTTTAAGCATTTTCTATTTATATTTGCCAAGGTCATGCGATCTAGAAATCTCTAAACTTGAATTAATATAAAAAGTCTGGGGGTGGAATCCCTGGGGCACCTTGCAAAAGCAAACACAAAACTATTGTAGAATTTTATTCTGTGCATTCTCCACCCTAGATGCACAGGATTACTCCACGTAAAGCCCCACTGAAGAGCAACACACACTTGAAACTAAATAATAAACACATGAAAGGAAATCCACCATAAATAAGATTTAGAAGACTCAACCACATGATTAGACAATCATGATCTTCAAAAAACAGAAATATTGTTTGAATATGTTTTAAAATTTGGTTTATATGGTTATACTAATTATACAGAGAGAGATGATTGACAGGACTCTGGAGACTCCACGAGTCATACTCATGTAAGGTTTTAAGTGAAGCTAAATACTATTATATAGCAGTAGAAACAAAGTGTAGACAAACATTGGAGAGGTCTGAGACTGCCCAGTGCAGCTCCCAGAATCCTTTCTCAGTCACACAGGGGGCAGTAGGACACACTGTTGACTGCTCGTCATTGAATTGCTTAAATGCTTTCACTGCTGCTCATCTACAATAACCGAGAAGTCATTTCCAAAGACCAAATGTGGGTACGGTTGGAGCTGCTGGCACTTGTATCACTTGAGCATCATTGAGGTTGTATGGCCCCAAAAGTATCCACTGGGTAATGGCCCTTTGACACTCTAAGCTAGACTCCTGTTGTTCAGAGCCTCATTCAAATTCAGCCTTTTTTTTCCTGGTAACTTTGTTAGTGGTTGCTAATATTATAAAACAAAACAAACCAATTAATTTTTGTTTCAATTTTTGAGCTGACAGAAACAATGGCTTATTTTTTGTTGTTTGAAGAATGTTGTTAACATCCTGCCCAAGTAATTCCTATGAATGTTACCATGTATTCTTGAACCTCTATTTTAACTGGTTAATTAGCCAGTCCCTGGTAGTGACATGATTAATCAAAATTTCTAATTGTCTTAACTTGATCTTCGATTGAGATCAACATTATATCATCAATATATGTAATGCATAACAGTACATTTCAACCGAATCAAATCAAAGCCTCTTCGCAACAGGTTGTGCAAGTAACAAGAGGATGTAAATAACCCTGTGGAAGCTCAGTAAACCTGTATCAGATTCTGTCCAAAAGAAATGTACAATGATTTTGACTTTCGTCCGTAATTGAAATTTAAAAAGAAACCATTAGGTAAATCAATCAATCAACCACAGGATGCCAATCCTCCTTAGCTTGTTGCAAGGTTGAAGTGTTAACTCCCTATCAGCATGGCTGATGCTGCTGGAGGAACCATTTTATCCAGTCCTCCATAGTCTACAATTAACCTCCAGCATTCACCAACTTTTCTTACAAGCCATAATGGATTACTAAAAACGCTATTTTGTGGATGACAATATACTTGTTTTAACATATCCTTAATCAACTGAATTTGATTAAGAATTTCTTGGTGACCAACAGGTATGCTATGTTGCTGTAAATTAACTTCTTGAGTGGGGGAGTTAAGTGTAAGGATTTGCATTTAGCATGCCCAACTAAAATAGGACTTAGAGCAGATTTTTACAATATCCCTTTCCGCATTTGTTTGAGTAAGGGAAGAACTTCACCTCCCTCCCATTCAACATGTCACATACATTCCAATAACAATAACACATTCTGGTAGAGTTGATACACAATCATAAATAACTTCTGTTTATAAATCTCTACTTTAAGCCATATGTTCAATTTTAAGTTATTGATAATGTATCACATCTCCATAACTTAATTATGTTGCCTTTTTACTTTATATTATCAGGTTTAGATTATGACAATACATTATGAGCCAGTGTAGAAGAATTCCAATAAAATTTCTTCATCATGTCTGTGACATTTCACCTACATACCAGTGCGAATGGCCTCAGATACCCTGCTATGGACAGCACCACCATCCTCATGCTGGGACCAACCTGATATCCTGCTATATATTCTTTAACTCACATTGTTGTTGTTGTTGTTTTTTAACATCTTTACAATGGTGTGTTAGTTTGTGCTTTATAACAAAGTGAATCAGCTATATGTATACATATATCCCCATATCTCCTGTTTTAATAAGTGCTGGTTATGAGGATCCATCTTTTTTTTACTTTTTTTCTTTCTTTTTCTTTCTCTCTTTCTTTTTTTTGTATCACCATAAGATTTTAAAAATTCATCATGGTTAAGATAAATTGAAAAAATCTCTATAATTTTTGAAGTTAGTGGAGCAGTTGGACCTCATAATCTCTCTAGCAATCTATTAAAATTTTAGTACTTATTCCATCTATCACTTCATTTTTCATGACTTTTTAAATTAAAATTCTGAACCATTCCACCCTGTTTAATTATCCTGAGTTTTTTTTCATCGCTTTTAATCTTAATGTTCCTTTTGTCCCCTGAATATTCCTAATCTTTTTTCCCATCACTTAACCCTTTAAAAAGAGTTGAGCCAGTAGGTCTGTGATAGCATTTTTCATGGGCTTTTCCTTCCAACAGGAGGGTCACATAAGAATCTCAAGCATTTAAGCCCCATTTATCACATCAGTCATTTCTTGGGTATAAGGCCTAAAACTGGAGCATACTTTATCATTATATAATCAATTTGATAGTGCTTTCATTTTCAAGATTTCAGCACCCTTGGGATTATTCAATTTTGTATATAATGGTGGAGTTGGACTATTCCCTCTCTCAAAGTATTTTTGCATAACCCTCAAAAGATTAGGAGATACACATTTCTGTGAAAAGTACACTGCATGAACATTTGGAATGATCCCACTATTAGGGTATCTCTTAATCCCCACCCTCCCCTTCACCACCTCCAAAGCCTAGGTAGTCTTTTTAGTGTTTATCAGTTACTCAGGCTAACATTCTGATCAAAAGAAATATTTGTACTACTCCCTGCTTTCATCATGTCCCTTATCATTATAGACAGAATCAATGGTGGTACCTTGGCAGATGAGAAGCCTCGTGTTTTTTCGTTAGTCTCACTTTTGCCAAAGCAGCCAAAAGCAGCCAAGAGACAGAATTCCTGACTGGCTTCCTTTCTGTCTGAACTTCTTTTTTCATCCATTTAGGTATTTCCCTCAGCTCCAGATCTACCCACTTCCAAGTTGATATGTTTATCCTGCTGTCAGTGGTCAAATGTAGACTAGCCTGGGGGAGCTAGTCTGGCATCAGAGTCCTTCATACCCTATTTCTTTATCTTTCTTTCTTCCAAACAAAGCCTTATCCATTCTTTAATTATAGAACCAAGGGCCACTTCATGTAACCTGCTCAGAGGACTAGCTGCAGCAATTACATAGCATCAGATAATTGAAAGAACTCATGAAACTCCATAGGATACACTCATAACACTTCAATAAAAGTGAAAGATATGACACAGCAGAAGATAAAAAGACAAACATGAGAAAAAAATGGAGATTTCTAGACACAGCTTCCAGACTCTTTTCTCAGACACAGGACATGCTTCATCTGTGGATCATGACCACCAAGATGAGTATGGGAAACCATGATTCAGCAGAGACAAGATATATAAGGTCACTGGATGAGTCTTTTATACTCCACTGGTCATGGAGCTAAAACCAAACTGGTTTTTAACAGGTGAAATAGATACAAGCCATTAATCTATACATTTTCAATAAACGAAGTGGACAAACTGGGACAGAGTATCTCCAGCCAAGCTGGGGACTTTACACAACACGTTATAAATTACAAGCTAGTATATGTTATATCTATCTTGGTCAAGGGTCAGTTTTGTGGCATCCGTGGACATATGGATAGAGACACCACAGATCAGCCTTTATTGTTTTCCAAAACTTTCAAAAGTTGTGTGTCAAAGAATTTCTAATGCTAGTATATCAAAAAATAGAAAAGTATAAACTTTTAGGCTTCTGAATCATGTAATGTTTAGAAATCATATTAAACTCCTATTATATACCACAGGTATACCATTTTAAAATATATACATATATCCTTTATTGATGGTTTCAAAACAAATAATTCGATTAACTAGATATTACTAGAAACCCTTTTGGTGATTGTCTTGTAGAGTCAAAATCATTCCTTATGTGCTAAGCCATTTAAGTGATAGAGAAAACATAAGTAGACACAACTATAAAATGCCTTGAGATGAAAATATATATTCCTTAACCACTTAAAAAAATACAAATGTCAAAGCTGAAAAGAAACAAACAAAAAAAGAAATGAGCTATCAAGGCATGCAAAAACACGGAGGAAACTTAAATGCATATTAGTAAGGAAGGCAAGCCACTCTAAAAGGGCTACCTACTGTATGATTTCAAATATGACATTCTGGAAAAAGAAAAACTATAAAGAGAGTAAAATAATCAGCGGTTGCCAGGATTTTTGGGAGGCAGAAATAAGTAGACAGAGAGGACAGACGATTTTTAGGGAAGTGAAATAATAGTATATGATGCTATTTTGGTGGACACATATTATTATACACTTGTGCAAACCCATATATTGTACAACACCAAGAATGAACCCTAATAGAAAACTGTGGAGTTTGGGAATAATGATGTTTCAGTGTAGGTTCATCAATTGTAACAAATGTACCACTCTAGTGGAGGGAAGGTTGTGCATGTATGGAAACAAGAGGTATATAGGAACCCTATGTACTTTTATGTGAACCTAAAACTGCTCTAAAAAATAAAGTCTATTAAAAAAAAGATAGATGGAAAATGATACACCAGACACATTATAACTATAAGTAGACTGTTATTACCAGAGAAAATAAGGATACTAGGATCTTTATTTAGGGTAAAGAATTTACTACATTTTATAAAGAGAATGTTTATCAGATAGCTGTATCAATTATGGACTTTAATCTACCTTTCCAGCCTCTAGAGGCTGCCTATATTCTTTGGCTTATGATCCCCTCTCTCCATCTTCCAAACCAGCAATGTTGCATCTCTCTGATGCTCCATCTCTCTCTCTTTCTATTAAAAAAAAGTTAGGAAAACAGAGAAAGACAAATATTATATGATCCCACTTATATGTGGAATCTAAAAATAGTGGTACAAATGAACTTATTTACAAAACAGAAATAGAGTAATTGATGTAGAAAACAAACTTATGGTTACTAGGGGGGAAGGAGAGGGAGGGATAAATTGGGGGGACTGGGATTGACATATACACACGACTATATATAAGATAGATAATAATAAGGACTTACTATATAGCACAGGGAACTCTACTCAATACTCTGTAATGACATATATGCGAAAAGAATCTTAAAAAGAGTGGATATCTGTATATGTATAACTGATTCAATTTGCTGTACAGCAGAAACTAACACAACATTGTATATCAATTATACTCCAATAATTTTATTTTTTTTAAGTTAGGAAAAGGTAGTTAAAGTTCTCTGTTCTTAAAACCTCCTATCATTAGATCAGGTCCAGCTGCATAATCCAGGATGGTCTTTCCATCCTAAGGTCCTTAACCTTTACCATAACCACAAAGTCCCTTTTGCCATGTAAGGTAAGACATTCACAGGTTCTGAGGATTAAAATGTGAGAGTCTTTGGGGGGCATTATTCAGCTTATTACAGCTTCTAAGTTCAAGTTGTTGGTCAAATTAATTTCCTTGTGACTGTACAACTGAAGATCTTGATTTTTGCTGGCTAGTGACTGAAGATGGCCCTCAGGTCCTAGAGGTGATCTGTAGTTCCTTGTCATTTGGGCTTCTTCAGCATGACCACTGAAGGAGAATCTCCTGCTCCAGTCTGCTATGGCACAGTCTTACATAACATAACGTAATCACATGAGTGATGTCTCATTACCTTTGCCATATCCTATTGGTTACAAGTAAGTCACAGGGATGTACCTCACTCAAAGAGGGGAAGTTACACAAAGCTGTAGACACCAGGAAGAGGAAAAACTTTGGAGCTAAACCTTTAGGGTCTGTCTCCTCACTAGTAATTGCACTTCTTAGTATACTCAGAAACTCTCACAGGAAGCATGTAATATTAATTAATTGAATTAATTACTATTAATTAATTAATATTATTATTAATTAATATTAAGAATATTAATTGAAGTATTACTTGTAATAGTGAAAAACTTGAAATAATCCAAATGCCCATTATCAGGAGAATGGAACAATAAATTGTGGTACATTCAAATAATGAAATACCAAAAAGTAGTTAAAATGAATGAACTAGAGCCTCATGTATCAACACAGAGAAATCCCAAAAGTGTCTTTTTAATTCAAAAAATATAAATTGTACCAAAAATCATATTGTACCACCTATTTAAAGCTAAAAACAAGAAAAATGATATAATGTTTTTATTAATAAAATCTGTGCATAAAATTTCTAGAAAATGTTCAAGGGAATGTTAAATGCCAAATTCAGAATAGTGGCTATTTCTGAAGGGGGAGAGTGAGTTATAGAATTAGGGAGAGAAATACAACCCATCTTAACTGTGCCTTGTGCTATTTATTTATTTTAAAAAACTCAAAATAAAATGAAGCCAAACGGTAAAATTTGACAAAGGTGACTGTGAGGTACAAAGATATTCAATATTTTCTACTGTTTTTTGTATATACCTGAAATATTTTAGGAAAAATAGAATACAGATGCATCGAAACAGCAATATTTAGTATTTAAAACAAGGACTCTGGGTTCGTGCCCCGGTCTGGGAAGATCCCACATGCCACGGAGCGTCTGGGCCCGTGAGCCATGGCCGCTGAGCCTGTGCGTCCGGAGCCTGTGCTCCGCAAGGGAAGAGGCCACAACAGTGAGAGGCCCGCGTACCACACACACACACACAAAATAAATAAAAAATAAAACAAGGACTCTGGTTCAATCTCAGCTCCTCCACTTACTAGCTATAACCCTGGGGCAAGTTACTTTACCAACATGTGCCTCAGTTTCCTTTGAATTGGTTACTAAGAGCATCTGCCTCATAGGATTGTGATGAGGACAAAAAAACTGAGTTAATACATTTAAAGCACTTAAAATTGTGCTTGGCAATGGTGGTAGTTTATATTATGTGTCAACTTGGCTAGGCTATGGTGCCTAGTTGTTTGGTCAAATACTAGTCTAGATGTTGCTGTGAAGGTATTTGTGGATGGGATTAACATGTGCAATCACTAGACTTTAAGTAAAACAGATTGACCTCCATAGTGTAAGTGAACCTTTCCAACTAGTTAAAGGCCTTAAAAACAAAGACTGAGGTTTTCCAAAGAAAAATGAATTTTATCTTAAGGCTGCAGCATAAAAATCCTGCCCGAGTTCCCAGTCTTCTGTCCTGCCTTGCATATTTTGGATTCTAGACTGCACCAGTAACTCTTACATGAATTCCCAGCCTGCCGGTCTGCCTTATGGATTTCAGACTCACCAGCTTCCACAATCATGTGAGCCAATCCCTTAAAATAAATCTCTCTCTCTCTTTCTCTTTCTCTTTCTCTCTCACTCTCTCTCTCTATATATAGAAATATATATGTATATATATATGTATGTATATATATATATATATATATATATATATATATATATATATATATATATATATATACAATGCGATATATATATATCCCATTGGTTCTGTTTCTCTGTAGAACCTTGACCAGTAAAGCAGCTTGGTATCCAGATGTTCTCTGTTATCCTCTTGGTCCGTATTAGCACAACATAATGGATAATATGAACTATTTAAATGGATTTGGGGTAATTTAATCTCCAGATTTTCTTTTCTGTTTTTATTGGATGTGGCCCTTACTGTGTTACCTTTACAAAATTTTCTGTGGTTTGAAACTGGGTGTTCTATAGAAAACATATAGGATATGTTTTCCTATGCACAGAGAGGTTGGAATTTCAGTTTGAACTACTGCAGTTAAGATGAAGAATTAATGAAATATTTAAAATATGATGTTAGTTATATTAATATGTGTGATGTAAAATGCATTCTTGACAAAGTCACAGAAACTTACGGCAAGATGTAAAGATGCACTTTGTGGCCGCTAGAGGGCATGCAACATCTGCCACTTTTTTTTTTTTAAACCAAGGACTTTTGATTGCAGAAGAAAGTAGTCACATTTTGTCTAACAAATAAGGAAATGGAGTCCAATTTATACTTAAACCATCATCATTGAAATATAAATACTTGAGCTTAATTAAAAGTGAGTTCATTCACTTAAAAGTCACTTTTCTGCGAATTTTCAATACGTAGGAGTTTTCTTCCCCCAACATAAGATTTTTAAATATAGCAATGTATTTGACTCTGAATCAATGAGTAAATAAGTAAAACTAAATTTTAAGTTTCTTGAAGATAGACATAGCACCCACTTATCCTTGAATCCTAATATATTTTTTGACTGTTACATTTATGAGCATAGATTTTTTTTAATTTTAAAATTCAGATTTATATTAAAGCCAACATTAGGTACTTTAACAGGTATATAGTGCAATTCCATAGATATCACTTTGCTAGATATAGTATAAGGTGATAGTATCAGTCAAATCATATTCTCTAGGAATTTAGGGCCAGGTGACAGTCTGTGGTGTGTCAGAGGTAAGGCCTACCTGCCTAAGGCATCTCCTCCTTCTGCCTGTTGCTTGTTGGGGAATCCTCTTAGGATCTTCTGTTGATTAAGCCTCAGGCCCATTTCTTCTTTCAAGCATTGGATACTTTGCCCCCATATTCTGTCTTCTCCAAACCCCAAGGGATTGAACTTATTTTCCTTTTCACAGACTATTACCTACTCCATTCCATGAAAATGTTACCTATGACAGACCTAAATGCCAATCCCTGATCTACTGTTTTCCCCAAACCATCTCTTTCTTTTTAAAAAATTTCATTTAATCTCAGAGAAACCTTGAGCTTTTCTGCTTTAGACACTGACACATACATACTAGGTCTGATGTGATTTCATGCCTCATACATTGTAGATGTACAGTCACAACAATTATTTCTTTTGTTTCATTAGGTCAAAGAGTTATGAAGACCTATAAATATGTCCTTTGAAAATTATTTGTATTCATTCCTTTTCCTCTCTCTTTACTGCCAACTCTTTGGTCAATCTCTCATGGCCTCGCATCTGAATTATTACAACACTTTCTTAATTGGTATCTCTTACTTTCTTTCCCTTTTTGAATATCTTTCTACAAAACTACCAGACCAATCTTGTTTAAATAATAATTTCATTATGATACTCTCAAGCAAATACGTCCATAGTGATTTTTTACTACCACACAAATGTGAAAATCCTCTGATATGTAAGCTCTCCCAGAATATCATCCCATCCAATATATCAGAACTCATTTCCCTGACTCCCCAATATGCATCCTTACCTAACAAGTCAAGCCTTTTTGTCACGACAAAAAGATGACTTTCATATCATAGCAACTTTAGACTTCCTAATGTTCATATATTTCAATATTTAGCTTCTCTAAAGCAGACAATATTTTATTAGCTTTGTATTTTCAATGCTTTCCATAAAGCCAGCTCCTAGAAGAAGGACAATCATTGTTGATTGAATGTATAAATCTGTAAAATGGCATCCAGGACAATGTTCTCTATATGTAACTATTATGTTCATCCGGTCTAATGTGTCATTTAAGGCCAGCATTTCCCTATTGATTTTCTGTCTGGATGATGGATGTCCATTGATGTAAGTGGGCTATTATTTTAAGTTGATGATCTCTTATGTTCAAATACATTCTAACAACCCTGCATTTTTACTCTCCCCACCGTGTTTAACATTTTTGACATCATGTTTTACATCTTTTTGTTTCAAGTATCCCTTAACTACCTATTGTGGATATAGATGATTTTACAACTTTTGTCTTTTAAGCTTCCTACTAGATTTATAAGTGGTTGATCTACTACCTTTACTGTATTTTTGCCTTTATCAATGAGACTTTTCTTTCATACTTTTCATATTTCTAGATGTGGTCTCTTCTTTTCTGCTTAGAGAAGTCCCTTTGACATTTCTTGTAAAGCAGTTTAGTGGTGCTGAATTCTTTTAGCTTTTGCTTGTCTGTAAAACTCTTTATCTCTCCATCAAATCTGAATGATAGCCTTGTTGTGTACAGTATTCTTGGTTTTTTCCTTTCATTACTTTAAATACAGTTGACCCTTGAAGAACATGGGTTTGAACTGCATGGGTCCACTTGCATGCAGATTTTTTTCAACAAATATGTGCTATATAGTACTACATGATCCGCAGTTGGTCGAATTGGTAGATGTGGAGCCACAGATACAGAGGGCCAACTGTAAAGTCATACGGAGATTTTCAGCTATGTAGGGGTTGGGGCCCCTAACCCGTACACTGTTCAAGGGTCAACTGTACATCCCTTTTCTCCTAAAAGTACACAACCCCACTGGCCTTCAAAGCAGACATTCTGGGGGTTCATCCTCCCAGTGCAGGACCTCTGGACTGGGGAATTGGATGTTGGTCTTAGACCCTTTGCCCCTTGGGGAGAACCTCTGCAATTGTGATTATCCTCAATTGCCTTTGTGGGTTTGTGGGTTGCCTACCTGGTGTGTGGGTCTTGACTGTACTATGTCTTTACCCCTCCTAACCTTTTGTGGTTCCTTCTTTATATCTTTAGCTGTGGAAAATGTTTTCTGCTAGTCTTCAGGTCATTCTTATTGATACTTGCTCCGTAAACAGCTGTCATTTTGGTTGCTTCTGGGAGGAGGTGGGCTCAGGGCATTCCTACTCTGCCATGTTGGCCACACATCCTCAGGACTGTGTTACTTTCTGGAGGCTTCAGGGCAGAATCTGTTTTTTTGATTTTTCCAGCTGATAGAGGCTGTCTGCATTTCTTGGATAGTTACCCCCTTCCTCTTCAAAGCCAATAGTGGCCAGCTGAGTCCTTCCTGTATTGCATCACTCTGACACTGACACTTCTGGCTCCTTCCTCAGCATTAAAGGTCCCTTGTAATTACATTATTCATTTATTTTAGATAATACATGACGACCTCCTTATCTTAAGGTTAGCTGACTAGCAAACTTAATTATATCTGCCACTTTAATGCCCCTTTGCTATGTAACATAACACAAGTTCTGGAGATTAGAACAAAGATGTATTTCAGGTGAGGGCATTATTCTGCCTATCACAGTCTACCCTCTAGCACTGAAATAGTCACATCTGTCTCACATTCAAAGTATATTCAACCCACTTTAATATTGTCGTGTGTCTCAACCAATTATAGCATCAACTCAAAATTCAATACCTCATCTAAATATCATTTCAAAAGCCCCAGATCTTGTTATCTTAATCAGGTATGGCTAAGGCACTGGCTGCAATTCATCCTGAGTCACAATTCTTCTCTAGCTGTGAACCAGTAAAACTCAAGAAAAAAGTAATTTGCATCCAAAATGAAATTGTGGGTGGGCATCAGATAGTATTTTATAAACATATTATTATAAAAGGGAGAAAACAATTCTTTAAAGTGTCACTGGTCCCAAGCAATTTTGATATCATCTGGGAGAGCTCCATTTGATTTCAAGTCTTGGAAATAATCCTTTGCGGCTTGTGGCTCCACTTTCTGGGCTCCTGATTCTGCCCTAGGAGACATCTTTTCTTTTTCTTCAAAGATAAAGTATGTTTTCAGTCGATTATTTTATCAACCTGTTGGGGATGGGACAGCAAGTACTCGCTCTCTCACTGTCCCTTTTGGCCCAAGGTGGTAATTTTTCTATTACTATAACATTATCAAGAACTTCGTGCGTCTCCCATGTACGCTATGAGAAATCACTTCATTAGTAAAGAGTGTTCTCCACAAGTTTCTCTTGGAAAACCATATCTCTACTCTTGACTTCTGCTGATATGGCCTATGGTGCCCACAAGTCACATTATTTTGTGTGTGTGTGTGTGTGTGGTACGTGGGCCTCTCACTGTTGTGGCCTCCCCCATTGCAGGGCACAGGCTCCAGACACGCAGGCTCAGCAGCCATGGCTCACGGGCCCAGCCACTCCGTGGCATGTGGGATCTTCCCGGACCAGGGCACAAACCAGTGTCCCCTGCATTGGCAGGCGGACTGTCAACCACTGCGCCACCAGAGAAGCCCTCACAAGTCACATTTTAATCTCTTCAAAGAGCCCTCAGTGTGACTGAATACTCTGATCTTTCAATCCTTCTGAGGCACTAGAAAAATGGTTTTCAGCCACTTTTGGCCTTCTCTTAAAAGCATGCTTTCCTGAAAGAAAATCTCCTAATTTTAGCATTTTCTGCAACCTAGAAGTATGAGAATTTCTAAAATCACCAAGTCCTAGTTTCTTTTTGATTAACTGTTAACAGTTAAACTTCCCTCTTTATTTTACTATAAGCATCATGAAGAAACCAGGCTGTACCTTTCACACTTTGCTTGGAAATCTCCTCAGTAAATTATTCAAGTTCATCACTTACAAGTTTTGTTTTCCACATACCTAAAGGATACAATTCAGTTAAGCTTTCTGCCACTATATAGCCAGGATTTCCTTTTCTTCAGTTTCCAATAACTAGTTTCTCTTTTCCATCTTAGCCCTCACTGGCAGCATCTTTAATGCCTATTATTTCTATAAATATTCTGTTTATGATGATTTGGGTATTCTCTAAGACAGAATGTTTTCTTTATGATGATCCTCCCTTCATTCTAAGTCTTCACTAGCAGAGCTGTTAACATCCATATTTCTACTAATAATCTGTTCAAGGCAATGTAGGGTTTTTTTTCAATTTTTTTCTTAAAATTCTTCCTCTACCTATTTCCCAATTCCAAAGCCACTTCCACCCTTTTAGTTATTTGTTACAGCAGCATTCTACTTCCAGTTACCAAACTCTGCATCAGTCATGGTTCAATCAGAGAAGTCGGATCATTAGAAGATATATATTGAAAGAATTACTGCAAAGAACTGACTTATATGATTGTTGGAGCTGGAACTCTGTGAGGACTGAAAATGTTGTCCATAGATGGAATTTATGTTTCATCATGGTAGTTTGAGCTCTACTTTTAAGACTTTTCAACAGATTGAATCAAGCCCATCTGGATTATCTAGGATAATCTTTCCTACTTTAAAGTCAGCTTATTATGGATTTTAATCACATCCACGAATGCCTTCACAGCCACACCTAAGGTTTGTGTTTTATTAAATAATTTGAAACTACAGCCTAGTCAAGCTGACACATCAAACACATCAAAAGATTATCATACCCTGTTATTCTAACATAATTATTATTATAATTTTGTCTTTAAAAATGTACCATTATAGATAATTATATTCATCATGTTGATATTTACTTGGTTTGTGTAAATATGCTACCATAGGCTTTTCCCAATGATACTGAATTTTTTCCTAATTAAAACAGTTAATGATTGCATAATCAGTCCAGTTCTTAAATCCAGTTTTTAAATCATAATTAATAATTTTCTTCCATTTTTTACCATTGGAAATTGCACCATAACTACTAATTGCATAATAATACTTTTTTCTATCTTTTGATTTTTAAAGGCATATACCTCAAAATATAATAATCCAGTCAAAGGATATGAATAAATTGATTATGTTATGAAGTTACCTCATTATTACGTTGGAAGAGTAATAAAACCATCCTTACCTATCTTGAAAGGTATAGTCAGATTATGTTAAAATGTTTAATAAATTGTAAAGAACTATACAAAAATGAATGGATTATTGTTATTATAATACATTGTGATATAAAATGGAGACTGTCTAAATTAGGGTTCAGTAGACAGTAGACTTATAGACTTTGTGGGACACATATGATCTCTGTTACAACTACACAGCTTTGTCACTGTATTGAGAAAGCAGCCATAGTTAATGTGTAAACAAATAGCTACACTCCAATAAAACTTTATTTTAAAAAAGTAGGGGGTTTCCCTGGTGGCGCAGTGGTTGAGATTCTGCCTGCCGATGCAGTGGACACGGGTTCGTGCCCCGGTCCGGGAAGATCCCACATGCCGCGGAGCGGCTGGGCCCGTGAGCCATGGCCGCTAAGCCTGCGCGTCCAGAGCCTGTGCTCCACAACGGGAGAGGCCACAACAGTGAGAGGTCCGCGTATCGCAAAAAAAAAAAAAAGTAGGCAAGGAGCCAGATTTGACCTATGGGCTATAGTTTTCAAAACTCTGGTCTAATTTATTGACTAGTCATTTGATCAAAAATCAATATAATTTGAAAATATTTATAGTTTGACTAAATTAATCACATTTCATCCTTTGAACCTTTTAAAAAATTATATTGTTGCTGATATAAAGCCCCTATCCTTGTAATTGTGGCACCTTATTAGACAGAAGACAGAGATCAATCTGGCCTGCAGATAGTCATGCCCACTGTGTCCCAACAAGTATTTTATATACTGACATTTTTTGATATTCTAATTCTGCTCCCTTCTAAGACCATGACCATCATTAACAAGTGATGTTCTTAAGTTTGCCTTTCTGGGATTACTTCTTATTTTTGAACTTCCAAAATATTTACATCATCAATTAATTCATTGGATTACAGAAATTTCAAATATTTCAGTTTTTTTTATCTGCCATAATTGTGTGACATTCTTTGAAGTTTCATCTACCTGAGAGGTAATTTTGTTTTAGTTTGCTTTTTTCTTGTGGCATAAAATACTATAAGTAAGGGTAAAATGGAGGGGGACAAGAAGGCTATATAAAATAATGGGGTCATCCTAGACTTTCTGTATACCAAATCAGGCCAAAAGAGTGAGAGGAAAAAAATTGTGTTTTGCACTTGGGCTCTGTTCTAGGCTCTATTCTCATTCTATACAATCTTGTGGGCAACCTTATACATTCTGTGGCTTCCTTGAACTTCTATGTAAACCACTTAACTCCCAAACTTTTTAAATCAAGATCTATTTTCTGAATTCTAGCAGTGTATATCTAGCCATCTACTATACATCTACACCTGAAAATCTTACAGCCCTAAAAAGCAACACTTCAAAATGAAGTCATCATCTCCAAATATGTTTTTCATCTGGTATTTCTTAGCTCATTAAATAGTACTACAATCCATGTAGTTACTGAGCTCAGAAACCTTGCAGTCATTCTTGACACTTTCTTCTTCCCAATTTCCCATATTTAATTAACCACCAAATTCTGTTGATACTACCACCAGAGAATGTCACAATCCACTGAGTACTATCTATTCTCACTACATCTACTGTCATCTAAGGAATCATCATCTACTTTCCAATCTAGTGCAATCCAATCTATCAGTTCTCCAAGCAGCCATTCTTGCCTGTTTTAATCTATAGCAATCTTCTGGGAAAAGCAAATCTGGTTATACCACTTCCCTCTTGAAAGTCTTTTGCTCTAGGATAAGGACCAAAGTACTTCACATAGCTTACAAGTCCTAACAGAATCTACATCATGACTATCCTCCCTCTTTTCATCACCTACCACTTCTCCTTTCAGGCACAGAACTATTATTTCAAATATTCTTTCTTGTCTCATAATCTTTGCACATATTCCTTCCTCTGCCAGGAGTAGTTCCCAAGTTCTCTTCACTACCACAAACACTTTTGCCAACATACAGCCTACACCTTTCCAGGTCTCATCCTAAATTAATGTTTTCAGTACACATGCCCTGGCCATTTAAATAGGTTAGATCTTTTGCACTATGCATCCGGAGCACACTGTACGGCTCTTTTACAACATGTAACACACTTGAGACAACTTGTTTGGTGTCATTTCCTCTACTGTATAAGTTCCTCAAGTGAAGGTTTGGTGCTTGTTCATCTAAAATAGATACTGGCTGAAGTAGATATTCAGTAAATATTTGACAATTTCTCAAAAACTTACAGAATGAATAATAAATATATATATATATATATTTGTGTGTGTGTGTGACAAACAGATGTTTCTCTGAAAAGATATTATTTATTATGAAATATTATAGCAGACCTGTAATGAGTGAAAAGAACAAATATAGGTTACTGAGAGTAATATCAGTCAATGTATAGGTGAAATTAAAAGTATTGTACTTTGGCCCTCTTTTATTAAAGGACTCATAAGAGCATAGGCAAAATAATCATCATTTTGGGGTGGTAATCATCTTCTAAACTTGTCTTTCCCCTCTCCACTAGTTTCTAATGTCTTTAATGGCTCACCTGTTTACCATTTTGTACTTAGAACTGATAAAACAATAGAAAATCAGAAAATATTTTAATGAATTATGAATGAATAAATGTGTTATCTTCCCTAAACTATATATTCCCCTATTTATATCAACATATTGAACTTTATGAACACCATTAAAAACATTATTTATGATTTCTGCATAATTAGTACGATTTCATGTGAGAACTTTTCTAATATATGGTGTACGCAGGGGTACATATTTTATGTCCCGTAAAATACGCTCAGCTGCTTAGGAAAATATGTACTCTAACATCTAGAAAATGTTAATTCTCATAAGTAGACATTTCTGCAAATATGACAAACGAACACAATGTTCTCTAAATTCTGCTTAATATTTGATTTTTAATAAAATTCTAGACATAAGCATAGTAGAATCTACTTCAAAATATTTGAAAATTCTAGTTGAGCCCACACAATATATCAATTTTCCCAGAAAATTTCTCAGTAATGATATTTCAAATTCTAAATAACATCTTTCTTCATAGGCTTAGTTAGTGAGGAAAAATTAGTGGGCAGACAGATAGCAACACTGTAACCATGACTTCCTCTTGTTCAACATCTTTAACGCTTTTTGCTATTTGGAAAATAAATCTTATTTTATTTCATAATGGAACCATTTCTTTAAAATTAACTTTATTTTTATCCTTTAGAGAACAAATAATTCCTAGGTGTTAAGGGAGACCACTGTTTATTAACTAAAAGATATAAAACTATCAAAATTGAAGGGAGAAAAGAGATTGACAACATACTTATAGGACTCTTCAGTTAACTGGGATTTTAGCAACAACCTGGTCTCTAAGAGATTCTGTTAGTGGTCTTTATTAGTCCTCTTTATGGCAGTTATTATAAAAGTTTTAAATAATTCTTTATGATATCATAGTGGAGATTACAAGTAAGGAACTCCAGAAGAGTCCATGTCATCATCTCAAGAATTAACATACACAAGACATCTTGATGCCTGGTGCCCATTTCAGAACCTAATATCTACTGTTTCTCTCAGTGGATAGACGACAAAACTATGCTAAGAAGAAAATGGTTCATCAAAATCACTGTGCAATAATTATTCATATCATGTTAAGTTTTCCTATATGACTTGTAAAATAAACCATTGTAAAATTTTATAGTTTTCAACTTTACTGTTTCTATTCACATGATGCTTATATGTTTATAGATATATCAGAAAACTATTTAAGTTTCCTTTTGCCCTTGATTTAAGACATAAGAAACTTAAGGTTTCACTATTGATAGTCTATATAAAGGTAATAATTTTATGAACTGTGTTTTAGGAGCTTTCTGTGTTACATTAAAATTCTTCAGATTTATTTTCCTGGGATCATCCCTTTTCTTGTTTTACACAGTCTCTCTGGATGCTCTCTGTCATCCCCAAGTTTCCACTTAAAGGTTAGCTATGCTACTAGCCTGACCCTTTCTTCCAAGCTCAATATCTGTATTTCAGCTTCCCAATGAATATTTCCAGTCTAGATGAACTTAAAAGGTCCAACATTAATTCCTGATACTTTCTTGGGAAAGAATTTTTCCTGAATATTTTATCAGGATAGCTTTATATTTAGCCATAGTAAGAGTGTATCTTCTTTCTATAACTTTCTTACATTCAGACACTGATAATATAGAGACAGATGGGAATGTCAAAAGAAGCTATACATAACAATTTAGCAGATAGTACCACCTCATCATTCCATTAACTGGCGGAGGGTATTCAGGGAGAGCAGAGGGTATGTGAACCCTGCATTTTGAAATATGAACCTTGATCCCAACAGGTCCCTGACATTATTATGTTTAAGTCCACAATGTGACAGAGCAATAAATCATAAATCAAAAAATGAAAGTCAAAGAGTTAAAAAAAACTTATTTTAGAAGTTTTGCTACTTCATTTTCCCAGACATTTTTCGTGGTTGCACAGTAGCCTGAAATCGTCAACTGCTATAAACGTGGTGATTAGAACTTTTGTTAGCTTTCTTCCACAATCATCAAACCTATCAGAGGAGAAGACAATTTTCTCCATTTTCATTTTCTGGAGGCTTCCTTCATTTTCTCTTAAAACCTTCTTTTTCAGTGTTCTTGATCCAAATTAGTGGAATCATAAACATCCACATTTACAAGGGAAAAAAGTACTTTTTTAAAATCACTGACTTCTCTCTTGAATATTCATGCAATTGGGAATCAAATGCTGTATCTTTGGACTCAGAAATGATTCTCAATTTGGGCTTCTTTCTTTATCATGTCAGTTCCTTAGTGCACAAACTCATCATCATTTTCACAGACCAGAGTATCTCTGTCTCAGCACTATTGACATTCTGAGCTGTAAGATTCTTTGTTGAGGTAGGAGAAGCTTTCCTGAGATTGTAAGATGTTTAGGAGCAGCACTGGCCTCTACCCACTAGATGCCAGAAGCCTCCCACTGCCATCACCATCCCTAAACAGTGAACATTTAAAAATGTCTCCAGATATTACCAAATATACACTGGGCAACAAAATCACCTCTAACTGAGAACCATTAACCTAGACTAAACATTGCTCTTGCCCTGAATAAAAAAGTTTTCAAGCAAGACCCAAACTAACCAAATTACTTCCAAGTAACTTTAGTCTAAAACAAAGTGCAAGGATATTTATAGAAATATAAACACAGACAGCACTCAACAAAGTAAAAATAACAATGTCTGGCATCCAATCAAAATTATCAGACATTCAAAGAAGGTGAAAACTAGAACCCGTTATGACATGAAAAATTAATTAATTGAAACCTACCTAGAAATGATACAGGTGGTAGAATTAATAGACAAAGACACTAAATAGTTATTATAATTGTATTACATATGTTCAAGAACCTACAGGAAATATGTGATACATAAGCAGAAACATGCGCAATATTAAAAAAACCCAAATCAAAGAAGTAAAAATTAAAATGTTTGAGATAAAAATACATTAAACAGTATTAATGGTAGATGAGACATTGCAGAAGAAAAGACTGTTGAACTTGAACATATAGCAATAGAAACCAACCAAACACACACATACATACACACACACAGAAAGAAAAGAGGCTGAAAAAAAAGGACAGATCTGGGAAACTTAATATAGTCAAATATATGTGTAATTACAGTTCCTGAAGGAGAAGAATGAATAGAGAATGAACAAAGATATTTGAAGAAATAAATGCCAGACATTTTTCAAACTTGATGAAAAGTATAAATCCATAGAACCAAGATAATCAAGGAACCCCAAGTACAAGAAATGAAAAGAGAATGACACTAAGTTATATCACAGTCAAATTAATTTAAAAGAGTGATGAAGAGAAATATTAAAAGCAGCTATAAGAAAAAGACATATAACACACAGAGCAACAGAGATAAAGATGGCAGTAGATTTTTCATTGGAAACAAAGCAAGTGAGACTGCGGAGGAACAATATTTTTACAGCATTCTCAACCTGGAATTCTCTAACCAGTCAAATTATCTTTGAAAAATGAAAGATAAATAGGCTTTGCTAGATATAAAAAAGCTGAAATATTTCATAAGCTGTAGATTGGCAATCCAAGAAACGTTAAAGAAAACCCTCAGACAGAAGGAAAATTATACCAGGTGGAAATGAAGAATACCAGAAACAGTAACCATCTCTGCAGTTGAGGTCTTTTTTCTAACTATATTTGAGTCTTCATAAACGATTATTAACTGTTCAAAAGAAAAATAATAAAAATGCATTGTGATATTTATAATATATAGAAGTAAAATGCATGACAATAGTACAGAGGTCAAGGTGACAGAAGTAAATATATACTGTCATAAGCTTTTTTTTTTTTTTTTTTTTTTTTTTTGCGGTACGTGGGCCTCTCACTGTTGTGGACTCTCCCGTTGTGGAGCACAGGCTCCGGACACGCAGGCTCAGTGGCCATGGCTCAAGGGCCCAGCCGCTCCGCGGCATATGGGATCTTTCCGGACCGGGGCACGAACCCGTGTCCCCTGCATCGGCAGGCGGACTCTCAACCACTGCGCCACCAGGGAAGCCCTGTCATAAGTTTTTTAATACTCTTTGTGATGTGGTATAACATCAAAATGAAAGTAGAATGTAAAAATGAAGCAGGTATACTACAAATTCTAAAGCAAACGCTAAAATAACAACAGAGGAGTTATATCTGACTAGCCAGCAGAGGAAATAAAATTAAATCATGAAAATATTCAAGTAATTTAAAAACCAGAAGACAAAGGAAAGTGCACAAAGAACAGATGGGATACATAGAAAATCAGTAGCCAGACGAAAGGCTTAATTCCAACCATATCAACAGTATATATAAATGGTCTAAACACCCCAGTTAAAAGTCAGAGATTGTCAAGTTAGAATAGAAAAAGAAAGACCCAAGCCTATAAAAACCCCTTTAAACATAAAGACACAAACAGATTAAAAGTAACAACATAGATAAAGATATATCATACTAACTAATCAAAATAAAGCTGGAGTGGCTAAATTAATATCAGAAAATGGAGATTTTAGAGAAAAAAATATTACCAGGAATAAATTAGGTCATTTTATAATGATAGGTCACTTCTTCAAGAGGACATAATGATGGTAAATATTATATACTAATAACAGAGTTACGAAAATATAAATAAAAACCTGATTGAACTGTAAGGAGAAACAGGCAAATCCAGTTACAGTCATATCTTTCAACGCCCTTTTCACAATAATTGATAGACCAAGTGTTCAGAAAATGAATATGTTTAGATAGTTTCAAGTGCATATAAAACATTTAACAATGTGGTCCACATTCTGAGCTATAAAACAAGTCTCAATCAATACTAAAGGATTCATGTCGTACAAAGTATCTCACCACATTGGAAATAAATTAGATAGCAGTAACAGAAATATACAAGGAAAACTGACTAATTTTGGAAACTAAATAATAATTCATACATTCAACTCTGTACAATGAGGCAACAAAAGCACCTGAATTGGAAAAGAAGCACTAAAATTGTCTTTATTCGCAGACCACATGATTGTATACAAAATCATAAAGCATCTCTGAAAAGCGTCTAGAATTAATAACTGAGATCACCAGAGTGGCAGAATATATGACGAATAGACAAAAACAATTTGTATTTCATTAGAATAACAAAGAACAACTGGAAACTGAAATTTTAAAAAGACTTCAGTTACAATAACACCAAATATGTGAAATACTTAGATATAAATCTGAAAAATCATGGAAAGAGCTGTACACTAAAATTTACAAAACTTGTTGACAGAATTTTAAAAAGACATAAATAAATGGCAATACATACTAAGCTCATGCATAAGGAGACCCAATATTTTTAAGATAACAATTCTCTCATACTGATCTATGGATAGTGCAATCCCATTCAAAATATCAGCAGACTTTTTATAGACATTGACAAGTTGATTCTAAAATTCATATGAGGGGACTTCCCTGGTGGCACAGTGGTTAAGAATCCACCTGCCAATGCAGGGGACACAGATTCGAGCCCTGATCCAGGAAGACCCCACATGCCGCGGAGCAAGTAAGCGTGTGTGCCACAACTAAGCCTGCACTCTAGAGCCCGCAAGCCACAACTATTGAGCCCGCTGTCACAACTACTGAAGCCCTCGTGCCTAGAGCCTGTGCTCCAAAACAAGAGAAGCCACTGCGATGCAAAGTCCAAGCACCGCAATGAAGAGTAGCCCCTGCTCGCTGCAAGTAGAGAAAGCCTGTGCACAGCAACGAAGACCCAATGCAGCCAAAAATAAATAAATAAATTAATTAATTAAAATAAAATAAAATTCATATGAGAATGCAAAGGACCTAAAAGAGACACAACTGTGAAAGAGAAGAGTAAAGCCGGAGGAGTTTCACTCTCTGACTTCAAGACTTATTATAATGCCATATAATCAAGACAATTTGGTATTGGCATAAAGATAAACAAATAGATCAATTAAACAGAGCAGAACATCCAGAAACAGGCCCACCTATATATGACCTATATATGACCAAGTCATTTTTTCCCCGAAGTTGCATTAGCACTCAGTGGAAAAACAGCAGTCTTTTCAACAAAATTTTCTGGAACAATCAGATATCTATGCCCTTCCCCAACCCCCACCAAAAACAAACAAACAAACAAAATTTTGATCCACACCTTGTGCCATATAAAAATGTTAGTCCAAAATGTATCAGTGATTTAAGCGTAAAAGCTAAAATTATAAAACAACATAGGAGATCTTTATTGCCTTGAATTAGGCATAGATTTCCTAGATATACCATGAAGTGCATAACCCATAAAGACATGGCTGAGAGTATAAAAAAAAAAAAAAAGCATCAGACTGGGAGAAAATATTTACTTAGCACATTGTTGATAAAGGACTGGTATCCCAAATATATATAGACCTCTCAAAATACAAGAATAAGAAAACCCAGTCTTTAAAAACATAAGGATGATTTAAACAAACAGTTCACCAAAGAAGATATATATATATACAATGAAAAGTTGCTCAACAGTATTAGTCAAGCACAGGAAAAAGTGCTCATCATTAGCCGTTATTATTATTTTTTTGATAGACATTTTTCAGAGCAGTTTTAGGCTTACAGAAAATTGAGGAAAGTACAGAGAGTTCCCCTCTTTCCCCACACAGTGTCCCCTATTACTCACATCTTGCATTAGTGTGGTACATTTCTTTCATCCCTATCCAATTTTTCAGATGCCTCTCAGCCTCGCCAAAGCTGAACAACCTCAGCATCTTAGACTTCTCATCCTCTGCTCTCTCCTCTGGTCATACTTCTGTCATCATGCCTCTGAAATAAGTGAACCCAGGTGGTCTGACCTGGGTGGCAGGCATTTGTGCAGCCTGAGATCAAGTTACCTCTTTCAGCTGCTGCCTCACACTGTGGGATCACCTGAGGCTTGTGGTGGACTAAGACCTCTGGATCTTTTTCCTTTTCTTCCTTTTTTTGCTTCAAAACAATTGTATACATTTACTTTTTCATTATAAAAGTAACAGGATCACATATAAAGGCTTTAGAAAATAGAGGAAGACACCCCCCATAACACAACTACTTAGCTTTTTGGTATGTGTCCTTCTAGTCCTCATCCACATTAACTGATGTGCTTATCTAGTTGTAACCAAGGACCATGCACATTTTCATGCCCTGAGCTTGGTTCACGTGAACCGCTGCCAATTCCTATCTCGTAGTTTTGCAGCACACTTTTTAACCTGAGTGGAAGAATTTATGTCCATCTTTTTTTTTTCTCTCTCTCTATAAAACACCCACTTTAATTTAAAATGGATAACTAATAAGAACCTGCTGCATTAGCCATTATTGAAACACAAATTAAACCCTCAATGTGATACTACACATTACCACCCTATTTAAACCAGTTTTTCTCAGCACCACTGGCATTATGTTCAGGATAAGTCTTTGTTATTGGGGACTGTGTTATGCATTGTAGGTCTCAGCAGCAGCCCTGGCCTCTAGACTCCAGAAGCACACTTCCCCTTCAACTTTCTCCAGGGATTGATGAGTGTTCCCTGTGGGACAGAATCGCCCCAGGTTGAGCACCATTGGCCCTTATATGGCGATCACTTCCAGGACGTTCTCACTGTTGTCAATTCTTGTCCCACTATCACCAGCTCCACACTACTGTCCAATTTATCTTCTAAAAACCAAATCTGATTATATCCATTTGTTCCTTTAAAGGCCTCCTGGTTCTCAAATGCCTTTTAGGAAAAAGCCATATTCCCCACAAGTGTCATGGTTTTCGTTTGTTTGCTTGTTTATTTACCTATCTTCATCACCCTATATGTTCTCATATATAGACTCTGGGTTGCAGCAAGTCAGAGCTCCTTGCTGAATATCCTTGCATCCTTCTGTGATTTTGCAGTTCAGAGCATTTGTGCCTAGTGTATCTTCCATAAGGAAATACTCTCCTGTCACTCTATCTACTCTCATTGAGCAGAAATCTGTTCACCTGAAATCTTACAATACATAAAGTACATCTTCTCTGTGAAAACCTTACTGACACCATAAAGCGGTATTATATTCAGGTTCTTAGAGTGTAACTGCCAGAAAAAAAGGTGAGGAAAAAAAGAAAGCTTTGTTATTACCACGAGGGTCTATCTGAAAGTGTGAATTTGTGAGCTCTTTGGCAGAAGGCAGAGTTTTATATGTTACATGTATATAAGGGTCCACTAAAATTAGTTAATTGTTCTCAGTACTCACAAAAAGATATCCTCTGAGAGTAAGCAAGTCCAGGAAAAGTACATTGGGTGGTCTTAGATTTTTCAGAAACACAGCAATTTAAACCCTAGGCTTGCAATTCTTTGTTACATATGAGTTGTAGAAATGTGTTAACTCTCTAAGTTATTAACTTCACATGATGAGTTTCCATAGCACCTATTTTTCATACTTTGATTACAGACAGTATTTTTAATGCTACATTTTTTCATACATTCTTGTCTGCCCAATTCAGTTATGAGTTCCTCAAAAGCAAAGCCTGTACCTAATTTATCTGTTTTATTCTCCGTGTAGCACTGCCTATGTATGGTTGTGTTGTATGTGCACTGTTCTGAGCAAGGTGGTCATTGGTGGCTGATACCCAATGTGTGTGCCCTAGTGAAGAGCTGCAACCATTAGAGGAAAAGGGAGGTTTTCTCTAAATTGTGAAAAGGCACTTATAGACTAGCTACAATGCTGCTCTAATGTCTAGCATAGCTCATGGTAGGTACTCGAAGATTTGTTAAATGCAGATTCCTTTAACAGACACATCAAAGTTTCAGGGCTCTACCCAGGCCAGCCATCTCAGAACACCATTATCTAAAGTGACAGGTAGAAAATTTAAAACAGATACAAAGGTGTGTATTAATATGCAAACTCAGGCAAGGAGAGCGTTAATTCAGAAGGGTGACCTGAATGAAAAGTGAGGGAATATTAGAGAGGCACTTAAGCAAACAGAAGTGACACTAATGACAGTAATAACAGTCCAAATTAATTAACTTCTTTTTGTTGAATGTTCACCTTTAGTAAAATGAAGAGCAACAAACATATCTGACTTCAAAGACTTAGTATAAAGAACTGTGTAAGTACTTTCATAGGAACACAGTGACAACAATTAATGAAAAGCTACCTGTAAAACGAAATTCTTTTAAAACATTTATTTTTTCAGTTACAGAGATGAATAATACGAAGATAACATAGATGTGAAAATTTTCATTTAACCCCAACCTTTAAAAACAAAATAATACAGGTTTAGACCAAATGTATGTTTTGGCAAAGTTCAAATTTTACTGAAATCTGATAATGGCCAAGTATTTTATGCATTTCCAAAGCCAACTGGCTAAGAATCAAAATAAATTTTCATTTGGGAATTGGAAAGTCTATATAGTGAGGCTTCCTCTTACCAAACATCACTCAGGTCATTGAAAAAAGTTTCATAAACATGAAAAGTCTAATAGTATTTTGACAAACTCTAGGAAGAGTGAGGAAACGCTAGGTCATCCAAATCCTAGAAAAGGATTACTCTTGACTTTAACTGTTTTTTTTTTTTTCACAAGGTTATATGGGGTTTTCTAAAGAATACATTTTTCATAGAGAATCTCCAGTTATATTCCATGAATCTTAGGTTACATTCCATATAGACTAAATTTTGAGTAGATACTTGCATTTCCATTTTTGATAATAAGAATGGCCACCAGATACCTGGATATCTGTTACTTGTGTATCAGCAAGGGTTTAAGCAAGAAATAAATGTCACACACACATTCGAAGAGATTTTTTAAAGGTGAGTGTTTGAAAAGGCATTGGTAAGCTTTATGAAAACCACAAGGATAGTGCAGTACTTTAGGGGCTAAAAAAGCTGGGAGCCATTATTTTCCCACTTAAGGATAAGGGTGGGAACAGTTATGAGCAATGGGCAAGAGAAAACTGGGTTGAAGGCTGACTTTTGCTGTGACCTTCAGCTCTGGACCATAGGCAGCCTGCAGTGACCCTGATGGAAGGGAGGAGGGAATAAATAGCTTGACCTCACTCACTCTCCTTCCCCTCACCGACTTCTGATGGTGCCCCCTTTCTCTGAACCAAACTGGGAATCGGAGTCTTATTCCTTTAGTGCATGTAGGTTGCTTCCCAAGAAACCCAATCAGGGTAAAGAGGAGAGTAAATCTAGATGAGCAAATGAAAGATACCTAGCATACTTGTTTAGAATTTTAAAAGATATATATTAGAACTTAATTGTGCTTTTGTTGTGTTTACTGTGTTACATTTTAAACTGTTGTTTCACTAAATAATTTTGCTTTTCCTTTATCACATAGTTACCTAGTAGTTTCTTATGAAATTGATCATTTTAACCTAAAATGATGGTGTAAATATAGAGAAGCATTTATATTTTTGTTCTTTTCTAGCTAAGCAGCATTGAGGGGAAAAACAAAAATATTTATATAGAAAATGCTGTAATTTTAGATTGGCTCAGGTCTTAAAATCCTTTTACTGAGATTTCAGAGGAGTTGAAAATTTTAACACTTTCAAAATTATTTTGTGACAGCTACGAAACATAGCTGGGGTGACAGAACACATACTGGGGTCATGGGCTGCCTGAATCATGAATCTTTAGTTTTCATGACTCACCAGTCATTTGGTTTGCATGGATTATTACCTGGATCATCTTTAGATGACTTCGTGACATATTAGTCATCATCTCTCATGGGCATTGAGGTTTTTACCTAAAATATAACTTTATAGCATGCAAAACAAGTTTTAAATGAATATAGAAATAGAGATATTGTTAAACTGTAAACTTTTACAATTTCTTTTATAGCTTTAATTTTTGCCTTGTCCTTCAAAATAAGAATTCCCTCTGATATTGTACTAAATTCAGGACCTTGTATTTCAAGTAGTTTGTATCCACCAGCAGCTATTTCAGTACATTATCTCAGGTTTTTGTGAATCTTTGTGGCGTGGAAACTTCAGCAATCAGGTTCATGTATTCACTGTTTTTGAGAGCCTATCACTGTTGGTCTCAGGGACAGAAGCAGTTGTCTTACATGTAGAGTCTCCTTGCCAACATGAAAAATGTTACCTTCCCCCCAGTACTGGAGAAAAGAAGAGAAAAATGAGGCAAGGAATCCATTGAAAAGAACTACTTAAATTTACTTCAATTTTGCATGTATAACCCATGGTGAGTCAGTCCAGCTAGTTTTCTTGAATAGTTTTAATCTAGGTGGCTATAAGGTTTTAAAGTCTTAAGTGATATACACACATACCTCTTTTCATTGCACTTCACTTTATTGTGCTTCACAGATACTCTGTTTTTTACAAATTGAAGGTTTCTGGCAACCCTATCGGTGCCATTTTTACAAAGCATTTATTCACTTTGTGTTACTGTGTCACATTTTGTTAACTCTTGCAATATTTCAAATTTTTAAATTATTATATTTGTAATAGTAATCTGTGATCAGTGATCTTTGATGTTACTACTATGACTTGCTGAAAGCTCAGATGATGGTTAGCATTTTTAGCAATAAAGTATTTTTAATTAAGGTATGTTCATTGCTTTTTTTAAAGATATAATGGTGTTTCACACTTAGAAGACTTCAGAATAGTGTAAACATAACTTTTTCTATGCACCTGGAAAGCAAAAAATTCGTGTGACTTGCTTTATTTGCTCTATTGCGGTGGTCTGGAACCAAGCCCTCAATATCTCTGAGGTGTGTCTTTATTCATGATACCATCCATCACTAGTTAGTACTGCCAGTCTCGTCATGTTGACTTTTAGTTCCAGGTGGTTCCATCAAAAACTTTTTAGTTTCTTCTAGAATGGCAAACATCAGCTGCTATATAACTCACCACAATATTCATATATTAAATATAAACTTTAGAAAGTTTTTGCAGGTCATAAATTAAGACAAGATGCCCAGAGTTTGAATCAAGTAATGCCTGTGTGGTACCATATGGGAAAATGCACTCAGGATGGATTTATCAAACTTGGACCATGTGTTCTGCATTATCCACTAAGGGCCTTTCTCTCCCATACGAACAGGGTGTAGAAATTCTAAATAGACACTGTCATTGGCATTGCTCAATGTTAGAACACCTAAACTCTTACTTAAGATGGCTTTTGACTTGATGCCATATTATCATGCAGTCTCTTGGAGTTACTCTGTGGTAAATCCCAGCATAGCTGATTCAGAAGTGTTCAAAGATGGAACTATAAAAAACATGAACTTTTACTCTCAAGACTTAGTCATAATAAATTTTTAAGAGAAATCAGTTAATAATTTCAGCAATAATAATGTCTTTATTAAGTTATTTATTTAATTCCTTAAGAGTATATGATTCAGGCCCCAGCTTTTGATGGTCTAATTATATAAAATTTCATGTAATATTTAAAGACTAAGTCCAAATATGTTGTTCCCTTAAGTGAAGTAGTGGATTGAAAAGCAATATTACTAAATACCTCCCTTCTCTTTATTGATCATTTTCTGCCAAATAACTTTACAAAGAGACCTCAAATTTGAAGATTTCCATGAATATAAAAATGGAATTTTTATAAATTATTCCAGGTAAATATATAAGAATTTATGCATGTTTTCATTTGTTTCATCTTACATGGAGATATCCCTGCCTTATTTGCCATCAATTTGTTATAGGTTTCTGACAACCCAGAGATATGATTTAATTATTCATGCAGCCCTACATTTGACAGGAAATAAACATCTATAAACATGAAATAACTATAAGGAAGAAGGATATGGTTTCAGATTAGTAGACTATTCTGTCTTCCATTGTTCACATAAAAAAGAAAAAAAGAACTTGAGCAGTTCACTATCCGTCTACTCTTGCTGACAGACCAGAAGAAGACTTAATCAAGCTCCTGAAATCTCCTAAGTCAGGTGAGCCACAAAAAAGTATGAAACCCTGAGCAATAACACGAGTCCACTATCATTCTGAAGAATTAATGAGTTATGAAAGACAGTTATAAATTTTCTTAGAATATTTGTTTGGGGTTTGTAATAATTATTCAGTAAATGAATAAATGCCTCTCTGCAAATTCAGTACATAAAAAATTCCAACCTACATCAGTACCAATGTTCATGAGAAACATTATTTTGGCTGCTCCTTTTTGGCTGCTACCTTTATAAAAACTAGAGAATATAAGATGCCTCCATTCTGAAAGGGTATTTAACAAATTTATAAATATAAAAACATCAAATAACAACAATAACAGACCATAAGAATTATACAGGAAAGTGTGGCTTTCTAGACTGATATTAGATTAAACTTTCTGCTATTACCACAATATTGAGTAGGAAACATATTACAATCATGAGTATTCTAAGAATGTGCCTATATAGGAATTTAATCCCTTTGTTTATGGTCTTTGTTTTCATCTCCTTCTGCATAATGATTTGTTTGGATTTGATTTAATATTTATTTGGGGGAGCAGGAGATGTTTTGTACACTGAAACGTTACAATTTAATTTAATTTTTATTCAAGGAAACAGGAAATGTTTTTGTACACTAAAAACATTAACTGAGTTTATAAAACAGTAATTTTAAATTTTATATTGTGATTTCTATAATTTCACTTCTTATATTCTTCAGTACTAAGACTTTGCTTATAAATAACACTTTTAAATCAACATGAAAGACTTCATATACGACTTCTTTATTTTATGACCAGGATTGTCAAAAAAAGCAGACGCTCAGCACTCATTTTTATTATGGCCTTAAATTTAAACTCTACTTCAGAAAAAGTTGAAGAAATATTAGTGGGGAAACTCGGCTAGGTGTCCCAATCACCTCTGTGGAAATGCTGTGATTTCATCTATTAAAGGCATTAAAGAAAGGATTCCTGAAAAAGAAATGAAAAAAGAAAAACAATTCCAAAGAGCCCACACCTTAGGATGGGGCTATCACAACACGTAGGTTTTATACATGTTATGAATTTGAAGCCCAGTGAGCATCCAATTGGAGATGTCAATATTCTGTTGCATTGGAGGTCAGGGACTCAGGAGACAATTCTCAATTTTGTTATGCAGGTTTACCAACCATTTGACTAAAGATGGTAATTAAAGCCATGGGTGTATACTAGTTTGCCATGGGAGAATATGCAGAGTTAGATGAAAAGAGAGCCTAAGAGAACATTTAAAAATAGGGCAACTCAGGAAATAAATTTGTCAATATGAATTAAGAGTTATACAAACTTTCACATACTTTAATGAAAAAATATCACTTTAGGAATTCATCTATAAAACTAATCTTTAATTTAGAAATAACCCCATGCTTGAAAATGTGTGTCATTAAAAATAATAAAAAAAAACAAAAATAGGGAAATGGCAATAAATAACATTATATCATTTAAAAATATATTATACAGCCATTGAATTTTTATAAAAGTGTTTTTAGTAACACAGACAACTATCAATATTTCTCATAATAAGTAAATGGAAAAACAGGCTATGAACTCACTCATCCAATTTGAATACAGCTAGTTAAAATATACACACACACACAAAGAGACTCGTAAAAATTTTCCTAGTGTTTCTCAGAATAATATTCCCTTGGCTACATTCTAATCTATTTCAAATATTCTACAAAAATCCCTATTTTTATTTCAAAAACTTTTTTTTTTAATTTCAATATTTTATAGAACACTGTAGTTACTTATGTCTGCACAGCATGTGTAGCCACCCATTTTGGTAAAAGAGTGCCACTCTTTTTTGTGATGGTTATTGGTTTTAGTTGTGGTAGGTTCCCAGATCTACACAAATTTGGGTAGAAACCAAGAGCTGACCCATCAGAGTACCCCATTTACATCAATATAGATATTGGGGCATAGATGGGCATGTGATTCAAATTAGAGTTATCAGCCAACCTCGGAAATTTTATTGGAATAACTGAGAAATGGCATTCTATTTGATTTGGGACTATTACTGTAAATCTGATGTAAGTCTAGAGCTGCTGGTGATCATTTTTACTTGAGAATGAAGCTGACACAAAGGAATGAGCAGCCTAGAACTGGAGAAAGAGACCTGTTATTTGCATTCCTGGATCCTGCTATGCTGAAATGGGTCACCTTTACCTGTTTCCGTTCTACGATGTAACAATTGGGCGATGGGGTGTAAGCTATTTTGATCTTCTATCATTTACAAATGAAAAAATCTAACTCAAATCATAACAAAGGGACAACTCTGATGAATCTATTTTAGAGGTCCTCTCTCCCCAGTTCTAATCCAATGACATTAGAGAGAAGACCTGATGGAGAGTAGAAGGCAGTGAGGGAGCAGAATAGCAGGGCTGAAATCCAGAAAGGGAGTTCTGTTGCTCCATTTACACCTTATTTGTTGAGATGATGCCTGGTAACCATATTAACACTAATATGCTCTAACCACACCACCACACTCTACATCAATCTGAAAACAAGGGATTAAAGAGGACACCAATGAAGTCAAATCATTATCTAAAAGGAGTAACTAATGATGGATTCATTCACCAGTTCTCACTATCCTGTGATTATTCTAGTTAAGGACCAGGAGCAAGGGACTGGATAAGTGATGGATGTGGATGGCTCTCATTTCTCTGCTGTGCCTTTTGTATAGCAGTGTATTTAGGCCTCTTTTGTTTTTAATAAGTAAGTTAATAACACTTATTTTGGCTAATTCTAATTGCACTGAATGCAGTGGTGATTTTTTATAAGAAATCCTTCCCCCCCGCCAATTCCTAGAGCCAACTCAGAGAATACATGGGCAACAACATCACAAAAAAAGCAAACATAAAGCAAATAAAATAAAGAGAGAAAGAGAAAAAAAGTGAAGAAATGAAAGGTTATCTGGGGCAGTTACTAGAACCCCGAGCTAAGGAGATATTGAGATTAAACAAAAAGTTAACTTCCTGGCTAAACCAAACATTGGACAGTCTTTTTATCTAATGAAATGTGGTTTATTTTCCACATGTGGTTTATACTATCACAGTCCAGGTATTTCTCCTCAGTATTTACTATCATAATATGTGTGATTTTTCATTATTTTTGACCTTCCTTATTGCTACACCTAAACTTCATATGGCTTTCACTACCTGACTTGTATGGATTTTTTTTTTAAGCATTGTTAAATATCACGGCATCTGCTTGCCAAGGAAAAAATTAATTAAGAAAGTTACTAAATTATAGAAAATGTTTTATAACCCCAATATGCTGAAGATAAAGGTTGTTAGTAATAATCAAATTATTTTAAAATTCAATTAACAATCAATATAATATAGATAAGATTACATACTCAGAAATATTCATTAAGAGGTAACATATGAATCACATTCAAAATATATAACTTAATAGTGTAAGTCGCATATGCTGTTTACTTGACAAGTTAACCCACGTGGTAATATCAGAAAAACTGAATCTAAACTAGTAATAATGCTGAATTTAATGGATCTGGTTAAGAAGGAATGCATAGATAATTTTAAGGGAACTATAAGAGTATTAATATAAGTCACTAGCATCTTCCCTGAGAAATCTTAAAATCAAATGAACATAAAATGTTGTTTCTTCTAGGTCTACTTTCTAATAGTGAATGCACTTTGAAAAACAAATAACCAAAGCCTTCTTACTCTGTTTAAATTGTGGGTATTTGTCATTCAAAAGTAGAAAGATTTCATTTATTTTTCAGTCCAGGAAAAAGAATCACACCCTGAGGGTCAATCATCAACATTTATGCAGTTTTCAAAACACTGAAAAACAAATCCAGGCTCTTAGTTGAATTAAGTTTGGCATATACTCTGTGGCCAACAAGAGTGTTTATAAAGTAGTGGAAAGCTTAAAGATCATAGTAGTACTAGTTTAGAATTCTAAACAAAAATTTATAACAAATTCAGTGATTTCATAAAATGGACACATTTCTCAGGAACATATTTATAAGGTAATTAGATTTCAATTAGTAGTTACTTTACTAAGTAGAACTACATTTTCTATCAATGTTAGTGAATGCGATTTAAACATTTGAATTTTGATGAGAGGAAAAAGAGTAACTAGAAGACACTTTCTCTGCAATTTTTCTTCTCAGTATAAAAATACCCTAAGTGTATATAGTAAATTATAAAAGATAAGCCCCTCACCTACCTTTTGTAACCACCCTGAAAGAGTAAGCAGACTTATTCATGTTATGTCAAACATATTTTTATTAAGAATGTCATTATCCTCACAGTTGATGCATCAGTGGGTTCTGGTTCGGCTCACTTGGTAGTAATTAGGCTCAAAGCAGCTCCCTGTCATTGCCTGGTCCACCATGTCAATGAGCATATGTGATGCAAAGAAGGGAGGAATTAGTCAGATGGACATGGTTTATATTATTACTGGCTAGATAATCTAGGAGAAATTACTCCTAGAGAAATTACTCTTCCTGAAACTCTAGTTGAGTCATTTGCAAATTGGATATAATAATACCATCTATGCTTGAGTGTTGGGAAGATAAAGGGACTTATCTGAGTGAAGCACTTTCATCATACTGGACACCTAGAAAGACCTCAATGAAGTAGATTCTCTTTTGTCCTTGAAATGCCATTTCCTCTGTCGTCAACCTACATTCTATCAGCTGGAATTAATCACTTCCTCTTCAACAGTACACCTATTGCGATATTTTGTTATATCTGAAAATATATCTCAACCAACATTTGGAGCTTCCACACCTATCATGAAACGGTGAAACTATTAAAATTTACACTAAATTTAAAAGGTGAGAAAAAGTCAGCAATGTTAGAATTACAAAGCAAAGCCCCAAATTAAAGTTTTCAAGTATCAAAATGTATAATTATGACAAAGCCAAAATTATAACAATAAAATCGGTAAGACAAAAATGTAAGACTACTAAAGACTGCAAAAAGGCTAAAAGAGATAAGACAAGAAATAAAATAATAGTTTTTAAAAGTTGTAACTTTTAAAGCACTTCAGGAGTAAATTAAAGTAGATAACAATTGATAAATCTAAAGAACAAATATTTGCAGCAACGTAGATGGACCTAGAGAGTATTATGCTTAGTGAAGTTAGAAAAAGACACAAATACTGTATGTTGTCATTTATATGTGGAATCTAAAAAATTAAACAGACCTATGTATATAGAAAAACAGAAATAGACCTCATAGATATAGAAAACAAACTTATGCATACCAGCGGGGAGAGGGAAAGAGGGAGCATTAAGATAGGAGTAGGGGATTAAGAGATACAAACTACTATGCAAACTACTAAATATATAGCACAGGATATATTGTACAGCACAGGGAATTATAGCCATTATTTTGTAATAACTTGAAATGGAGTATAATCTATAAATATACTGAATCACTATGCTTTATACCTGAAGCTAATATGGTATTGTAAATCAACTATACTTCGATAAAAAAGGAATTAATAAGAAAAAAAAGAAAATTAACTGAATTAACATTACATATACATTAAATCAACTAAATGTGCTGTTACTTTTTCATTTAAAAAATAATGAATATTAAAATAAATAAAAGTTATTCAAACATATTTTAAGGAACTAAAAGAAACAATCATCTAAAATGTTAGAAAGTTAAAGGAGTCTAAAACAAAGTAAAATCTTTATTTCAAATCAAAATGATAAAAATGAGAATGTGAATAACATGTAATCTTAAAATGATATGACTTAAAGCTAAAATCAGAAAGCCTAAATTATGAGAAAGGTAACATAGTCCAAAGGAGAAAATGATTTAAGACACTGTCACTCAATGTTTTTCAACATGCCAAAATATCGCCCAAATATACAGCGAACAATCAGGAGTAGAATGAAGAAAAACTCCTAGAACATTTTGCCCTGTCCTGCAGGCTATGAGATCAATTTCGAACAAATGTTAAAGAGGACAAGTTTAAACAACTCTCCTAAATATTTTGCTCCATGATTTCTCTGTCTTCTGCAAGGCACAATAGTCAGCAAAGCAAGGTAAGGACATTGGATGTTCTGAATGTAGAATCATGCACAGAGATTGTGTTTGTGGGTGGACACTGTAAGGTAGAGAAAACGGAGAGATAGATGGAAGAAACTGAAATTCCTGAGTGGCATGTTGAGAGTCCTTTCTCCATCACGGTGAATGAGAAGATATGAAGAGTGTGGGTGTGAGAGGGAACCAAGGAAGGGACACGAGTGCATTTGAATCACGTGGTTTAGGGACAAATCCCGAGGGTTAATGACAACCAGGGATAAACTTGTGATGTCAGGGAGGCTACCTAAGGGAGCCTTAAGGTAAAGAATGACTAATTTTTAAAAAATTTGATGCTATTCTGTTACGGTCTTTCATCACTCCCTATTTGGAATAAAAGTTTAATATACTACAATGCTTTATAATATTTTTGGTTACTAGAAATAAATGAATTTTCTGACACATTTGAGGCAAGGTGGAAAGAAAGTCACGGGAAACAGAATGTGTAATAAAGATGGAATTCAGAAGAGAAAGGATGTAAGTATCAGATCACTAAGAGACATATTAGTTACCTACAAATCTTGAGAAATATTGTAAAGCAGGAAGAGGGAACTATATTTCTTAGTTTGGGGGACTGGGACCTACAGTTAGTTACTTTTTTTATTTTTATTTTTTTAACATCTTTATTGGAGTATAATTGCTTTACAATGGTGAGTTAGTTTCTGCTTTATAACAAAGTGGATCAGCTATACATATACATATATCTCCATATCTCTTCCCTCGTGCGTTTCCCTCCCTCCCACCCTCCCTATCCCACCCCTCTAGGTGGTCACAAAGCACCTAGCTGATCTCCCTGTGCTATGCGGCTGCTTCCCACTAGCTATCGATTTTACATTTGGTAGTGTATATATGTCCATGCCACTCTCTCACTTTGTCCCAGCTTACCCTTCCCCCTCCCCATATCCTCAAGTCCATTCTCTAGTAGGTCTGCATCTTTATTCCTGTCCTGCCCCAGTAAGTTACTTTAAAAGTTCAGTGCTAAGGGTGACTTCAGAGGATTGTAAGATTTAGGAATACATGGGTTACTGACTCTTGGATTATATAATAAACTATTAAACCTACTTCCTAAATATTTCCTTAAAATACCTATTTTACTTCATTTCTACTCTCACCACCAATACTGAAATGTTCTCTGAACTTTTCTTGATCTTTACACTTTTCTCCTTTTCAGTCCATCTTCAACTCCCATGATTCATCTTTCCTAGGTAAAGCTAGCCAAAGTGAACACTTCAAAAATAATATCTGAGATTTTCAGTTTCTGAGTAGGCAACAATAATATTCATGTGGCTTATGATATATTTGAATGCAATTCCACCATATTATTAAGGTTTTATGTTTACCATGCTTATTCTTCATCTTTTTTCCTCTTTATTTATCAACAGTTAGATTGGTAAAAAATGTTCTTACATTTTTAGTTCAACCTTATATTACTTTAGGGGTAGCCCTTAAATTTCTAACATGCATGTCCATATTTTCCTCTTTCTAGCCAAGTCTAAAATTAACTTGTATTTCTACCTGTATCTGCAGGACTGCAGGAGAATAAATTTCATTTGTTTTAATCCACCCAGTTTGTGGTACTTTGCTCCAGCAGCACTAGGAAACCAACACACACCATTTTCCTACTGGCCTCAGGGTGTTCTTTCCTCTACTTGAAAATTCTGCACCCGGAGCTTTTCACTAACTTAGTTAAACCCATCTTTGAAATTTCATTTCAGCTTACTGTTACTTTCTCTCTGCCCTACTTTACCAGGTAGTATCATGTGATGTACTCTCACAAACTCTGCATTTCTTTTTTTTAATATAGCATTTCCCACAAATGTAACTAAGCCTTAATAAAATTGTTGTTTACTGTTTATCTCCTCCACTAGAATGTAAGTAAGCTCCATGAATAGATACATGTTCATCACTATTCCCTTATCAACTAAGACCATATCTAGTCTATGGTAGATTTTAAATAAATATATATTAAATGAAATAATTAATACACTTGCTAGGAAGGCTAATTTCAGGGTACTAACATTCCTAATTTTGAAAATATATCTACTCAGGAATAACAAGTTGAGATATTTTTAACTTTAGAAGATCCTCAAATGCTACATACACATACCATTGTCAGGTTAATACATAAAATATATATTTCTTATTATGGTGCTTTCTTTGAAGGGATTTAATTATAGTTTCCATCAATGTCAAACATCCACCAGAACCAAAGTCATAGCTTAAACAACATTTGATATTTCTGTCTGAATCTTTTTTACTTCATTGAGAGAAATCTCATTTTTGTTCAACTTCTACCTGAGTGTTTCTTCATAGACATTCGCCTAAGCTATTCTTTATGTATATATAAACACAGAAGTTCCTCAAGTGGTAGTGAGAGAAGGCAAGTGTAAGGGTGTGAAGAAAATAACCACACTAGGTATCAAAATTTTTCCCCATTCCAGGGAAATGGCCTGGAGATGGTTGCTACCAACCAGGAAGCACAGAGAATGTCATAAACTGAAAGCATGATTATAAATGAGCATGGCAATGATTCTGTAGAATGGGGTTGGGGAGAGGAACACAGAAATTTATGAGCCAGAATACTTACAAATAGACAAAACTTGGTCAGATGAACAACAACAACAAAAAAGGCCTCTTGTGGTTTACAAACAGAACTTTGGAAAAAGTTTTTCTGCCACTGCTACAAAATGCCTTCACAGTGAGAATTCATTAATCTTGGCAATCCTTATTTGCTCAATGGAGACTGATTATAGCAACTATATCCAAGCACCGCCTTTCTCTACTGTTAAGCCTTTAAAGCACTGAGCTTCAAACCTGCATTCCTCCAAATAAGAATACACTGATGAGTAAATCCTTGGCGAAATAATAAGAGTTTTGAAGTAGAATAGGTGGTAATAAAAACTTTCTCAAAGTTTAAGATCAGGAAGTCACAAAGACTTTTTGGTGACCATAAACAGGAAGAATTTCCCCTTAAATTTGAAATGCCTTCATTTAATATTCAACACCAAAATCATTTCCACTATTTCTTTTATATCTATAATAACACATGCCCTTGAGACACAATCAGCTAAAATAAGTGTGTCTTTCTTCTATTGCCATGCCAATTCTTATAAGGACTGACATGAAATGGCAATGTTGAACTCTTTAGTGAATGAGGTGTTCTGTTTAGACACATATTGCTATTACTTATAATCTAAACCAAGTTTTTCTAGGATTTTAACTTAAGTCATTAAACATTTTAATTACTTTTTAGTGATGGTTAGCAATATGTAACTCAAGGAAAATGAGTTATCCTGGGCCTATTCTCTAAAGAACTAAGAATACATCCTTTCATGCATCAGAAGTTTTGTATTTTTACTTTTCAACCACATTTTAAAAATTACAGGTGATTAAGGTAAATGAATTTCTGAAAAGGGCATTAAGGAGATCCACTATGAGTTAAAGACCTGGACATTAGTAAATTTAAACTTGTGATAATCATTTTAATTATAAGTATACAGCATTAGTATGACATTCTCTGTAAGAAGATACCACAAACTCATAGAAAAAAAAAAAAGCACATTTTTCTCATAAATCTTCACCACTCTTATCTCTGACTGAAAATTGGCTGGGCAACTTCACTGATAGCTGAGCTTTGTTAAGAGTCTGTGTTTCAGTTGGGGATCGGCTGGCATAGGCTGAATCTATGTTTCATGCTGCAGATTTTTAAATCAGCCATGTAGCTCTCCCCAGAGGACATCCTGTCCCCTTGGACTAGAGGGCTAGCTAGCTGCATATTCTTCTCTTGATGGCAGAAATTCCAGAGAGCAAGCCCATTCATACCATCACTTTCTTTGCTTTTTGCCATGTCCATTCACTTATATTCATCAGCCAAACCCAAAAGAGTGAAAAGTGAGCCCACCTTTTATGAAAGGACTTGCAAAATTATGTGACAAAGGTTATGAATTCAGAGAATGGTGAAAAATTAATATACAATAATTCCACCTGCCACAGGGATCTTTTAAATTTTATTGGTAATTTGATTCTCAATTATTCTTCAATAATAGAAATGACGGAATAATTGGTGTGTTGGTTAAGACTGAAGAAGAGTCATATCTTTAATTTGCTCTACTGTTATTCTTCTTCTAAAGGAGATCATTGTTGTAAATATGCATTCTGGGCATGCAAAGCAGGAGAATCTAATATTGGAAAGTATAATAATTATTAAAAGAATAGATAGGTAAGAATGATTTCTAGTGTTCCTGAATATATGGGAGTACTGAAAACCAAGGTTTGGCTTAACACAGACAAGCAAATTAAAAGATCTGCACTGCCCTAGGAAAACTACAGTCCTTATAACTCAAGGTTGAAAGATTTATTTCCCTGTGGACCAAGGTTACAGCAGATCAATTAATACAGCATGTTCTTCTCTCCTGCTGCCATGTGCAAAAAGAAAAATGTGTTGATCATGCCATTTCAGAGTACTGTATACACAAAGTCAACTTTATGGGCTGGTCTAACCTACAGTGCAGGACTCAGAAATAGAGAACCAGAAAATAATCAGTCTCTGTCCACTTGGCAGCATGAACTATCATGAAGTCCAGTGGTTGGCAGACAGGATCTGGAGCCCCGAGTGGCTCTCGCTTCACAGCTTCTGATCAAAGGAATGAAGCTCCCTAAACTCAGTAAAGTATAAGAATCAAATTACTATATAACATATGCTCTAAAATTTACAAAAGGCTTAGAGTAATGTAATTTTTCCCTTCCAAGCAAGGAAATGAGCACCATTAAAATGTTTAGGTTTTACAATACTGCAAAGGATGGAAAATGCCATTAATATCATCAAATCACCCATAATGGGTTCTCTTTCAGCTTAGGGCTAATTTTCTTTTTGGCCTCCTCGACTACAGAATGACTTTTCTGTGTGGAGCCTCTGTTAGGTTAATGGCAGACTTCTTGTGTACTAAAGCAATAAATCAGCCCCTTATGATTAACCTAGGTTCTTTTAATTTTGTGTTTTTTAGAATAGTCTGAAAAGATGTAATATGCTTTGAATAATTTCTATTTATTCAAAGGACTTATTAGTTCTAAAGTACATAATTAAGTAAAAGTAATAGCTCCTTTCCAATGTGATATGATAATGTTGCAGAGTATATCTTTGTGCTTTAGAGCTGAAAGTGACCTTGGAGACATTAAATCTAGCTTTTCATTAGTGTAGGAATCTCTTCTAAGACATCCCTTAAAGAATGTCACCCACCTTTTGATGTAGCACCTTTGGTGAATGGGACTCTTGACAAGAGACACAGAGAAAATGCGTCAAGAAACCTGACAATATTTATAAAATAAACTGTAAAACAAAACAAAAAAGAAAGAAAAATATAGAAATGGATAAAATATTTAAACCCCTGAATAAGAAATGTGAAGTATGTTCACTTCAATTTTCAATTCTAATTTAATTTCACTGTGTATTTGTATCTCTTCCTCTAGATTGTAATTTTGAAGAAAGGAGGGGTGATGTGAAAAATGAATAGTCAGCTATATTTATGCTGTGGAAGAAAGAATTTGGTCTTCTGGAACACAGCCTGTGATAGCAGAACAACGTCTGGCAAGAAACACATTATGTTTGGCTGGAGAGTCACTGGCATTATCAAGAAATATTCAAGTGGATATTTGAGAGAGGAGAAAGACCCAAGCAAAATCACAAACCAGGTGGGACCAAGAAAGGAACGGGACAATGGAAGTATGGTTTGTCAGTCAACAGAGAGTTAACACACAATTTTGTGCCTCTTCTTTAGGTCATAGAACTCATATTACCAATTGTCAGATTTCCCTTAAATTAAGGAGTTCGGGAAAATTCTCAAGATTTACAGGTGGACATATCTGCTACTTGCTTTCAAAATGTAAGATATAAGAACATTCCAACAGGGGCCCAACTTTATTATGTCACGACCATATAAAAAGTAAGCAGACATTTCCCTGGGCTTTTCTCCTTCAGAAAGTAATAAATTGTCAACTGGCATAGAAAGATTAGATCCTAAAAACTGATTCTCCCATAAATACCAGCCATAAATCTAGACAATAAACAACAGCAACAAAAAGTACCTGAAGGCTCTGGAGACTAATGAAAGCAGACAATTTGTGAAGAGGGGTCGAAACTTGGAACAAACATCCAACAGAGCAAGTTTCTTTTTTCTTTTTTTCTCTATACTGAGGGTATATGCTGTTTGACCTTGACTACAATGTCAAGTGACTCTAATTCTGATAGAAAGTTTCACCATCTTTCTGGAACTATATATAGTAAGTATTCCTGGGGCAAGAACAGCCTCTGAAGATTGAGAAAGAAGCTCCAGAAAAGATGCCCAGAGGTACCTATTTTCACACATAAATTCACCATTAAGTCCATGCTGTTTCCTGAACCACTTCTGTATAGGGCAAACTGCATGCAGATAACAACTAAGGTTTGAAGAACTGAACTGACATCTGAGTTGCTGCCCAGATTTCTGTCAAACCAAGTTAGTCATCTGATAAAAACAAACATATCAACACTTTGGAGATTATAACATAACCTGAAATCCACACAGCATCATATTCACAGTGTTTAGGATATACACAAAAATTACTTAACATAAATTGAACCAGGAAAATGGTACCCAACCTCAATGGAAAAGGCAATCAAAAGATGCCAACCCGAAGTTAACAGAGATGCTAAAAATTGCACTACAAAAATTTTAAAACAGCTATTTTAACTCTGCTTAGTGAGAATAAAAAAATTTAATCAACAGAAACCTCAATTGAATAGGGTCAAGAGACCAGAGGGGGAGCTCTCAGGCCCTGCAACAATAGCAAAGCCTGACAGGAAGAAGAAAGACTGATTTCCTAGCAAGGACTCAGCCAATGAAAACCCACAGACTCTTTGCTTACTATAGCCAGCCCAACTTCCTTTTCCCCTGTATAAAAGAGTTTTCCTTCCCTTGCACGTGGCTCACCATGGCTGCAGATCCCAAATTGCAATTCTTTGCTGATCCCAAATAAACCTATATTTGTTGCGGAAATATCTGGCAGTCTATTTGTTTTAGGTCAACATTTTGGTGGCCCACAGGAGGACCACAGAAGGCCCCCAAAGGCTCTGAGCCTGGTGAGCAAATAGGTGTGGCACTCACAATTCAGCCCATTGTCACTCTCTGCTTTCTCACTTATCCTGAAGGCATGTTTTTCTCCTGGATTCGAGCTCACACCCTCTTTGCATTTGAAGCTATACAGGTTTCATTCAGGATCTATTTAAAGGTTTGTTCTTTATGGTTAAGACCTTGCTTTGTATGAGAGTACTCTCCAGACATTATTCAGGATTTATTTTAAAGTTTTATTCATTCTGGTTAAGACTTTGCTCTGCATGTGTGTACTCCTTTGGCAGTTCAATTTTATTTTTAGATCAGACTGTTACAACTGAAGCTGGCTGAGACACCTTCGGCCCACTCCTTTGGGAACAGGGGCTGCTTCACTGAAACTGTGCTGTTTTTTCAGGCTTTGGTCCTTTCCCTTGGAATGGGAGTGTTCCATGGTTACTGGCTGAAAAGTTTTTGGCCTGGCCCCTCTGGGACAAGCTGTTTCCTTAGAACTGGCTCGTGTTAGGCCTGCAGGCTGTCTGAGTTGCAAGATGTTTAAATTTAGATGTTTGAGCTGTAAGCTGTTTAAGCTGTTTGAAAATTATTTTTTCTCCAGAGAAAAACCTCTGAAAATTGGTTATCTAAATATTTCACGGTGCCCTCCTACAGGAACTCTGGATGATTTTATGTTTAAAAACCATGGTCCTTCCTTAGGAACCCTGTCCCTAACTAAATGGACTGACCTAACCAAAGGCAATTAGAAAATCAATGGCCATTATGGGAAACTTCTGAAATCCCCACACTTAGTTATCTTATAATTTGATTACAAGAGCTCTAAAATCACCAGAACTAAATGGAATGCCTATTTTGATTGGTATTTTGAGGCTTCCCAACATTATCAGGAGTCTAAAATTGCCTCTATGCAAAATAAGATTTTAAGATTAACTGAGACAAAAAAATTTTTTCTAATTAAAAAAAAATAAAAGAAAGACAAAATGGCTCCCAAAGATTCAAGCTCTTCTTCCTTGGTTTCTTTGTCTCAGGCTCTGCCTTTGGTGCCATCTTGACTCTGTCCCTCAGCTCCTTGTGGTCAGACTCTACCTCTGGCACCATCTTCCTCCTTCCTTTCTATGCCCACCTTACCTTATTTATAGCCTCAGTTCCCCTGTACTAATTCTCTTGCCAAACTTGACTTTTTCTCTGAAACTCTTCCCACTCCCTTTTCTTCTGTACCGATCAGAACCTGTCCCTCTAAAATTAAGTCTTCTGAGTACCTATAGGCTATACCCTTAATTTCTTATATTTCCTGGACTAAAGCAAGCCATAGTCAAAGATTTTTCCAAAGTAACCAAAGATCCTCACAGATTTTCTGAGGAATGTAATACAGTCATTCAAATTTATCAACCTGGTTTCTCCAGCTTACATTAGTTAGTTCATATGCTTGTCAGTGAAGGTCAGGTCCAGTATTCAATAAAAACCACTAATGGGAAAAATCCTGAAAGGTCTCTAGAATTACAGCTGGGGGACCAGCTCACTCACTTATTAAATGATCAGTTTTGAGAAATCACTAGATAACTTCATCAGGCAATTAATTCCTAGGGTTTTTCCAACCCTGTTGATTGGAACAAAATTCAGCCTTGCATACAAAAATCTGATGAACCTGTTCATGACTATTACAACCAACTTCAGATTATTTTTTAAAGAAAATTCTGGTTTTCCTTCAGATGTTCCACCTGGGTAGTTTTCTAAAACTCTGTTTTTATTAATGGGCTGAATCAGGAGCTTTCCCTTCAGTAAAAAGAACCAGGATAGAATGGGAGACTCTGTCCACTCTGAATTTAGTTAACCTGGCAAACCAGTTCTCTCACACTCTGGATGAGTCACCTAAAAGGAAGACTGCTAAAATTCTTAATCACTCATCTCTAGCTATTGAAAGCTCCTAAATTAAATCAAAACCCTCCAAGTTTCTGCTATTATTGCAAAGAGCCAGGACATTAGAAAAGAAAACTGTTACAAATTTAAGTGCCTCAGGCACTTTCAGCCCTCAAATCAGCCTTTTCTCTGTCCTCCCAATTCTCAATGATGGGGCTCTGAGAAACTACAGGGGCTCTTTCCAATCCTCCCTCTTAATCAGATTGGAGAAACATTTCTCCAGATTGGGGACGAATTTCTTCCAGTCCTAACTGACCTGAAACCATACTGTCAGTGTTCAACCTATTATAAAGCAGCCCCCACCTCAGAGTACTAAAATGGTGCACATAGTGGGATCTCTAATGAATTTGAAGAGGTTCCTGTCTCTTAACCTATCTCCTTTTGTTTAGGCCCTTTGAGAGATACACACACTTTTCTCCTTAGTTCCTCTGCCACATCCATTTACTAGGCTGAGGCTCCATAGAAAAGTATCATGCTGAAATTTCTTTATCCCAAAAGGGGGAAAAGTTTTTGGAATTTGATAGTAGTCACAAAATAACCAACCAGGTGGATTAAATGACCCTTTGACATCTTTTATTTGTTTTGTCTCTGACTGTACAAGAGCTGATTCTTGAAACACTGATCATTTGTTCTTATTGAATCAGCTACCATCCTCCTAATGGGCAAAATATCTAACTGATATTGGCAAAATTCATAGTGCATGTCCCATAAAGATTCAAATAGATCCTCTATAATCTCTTCCCAGAATTAATCAATATCCTGCAAGTAAAGAAGCCCTTAGAGGCCTAAGGCTGATAATAGAAGATTACAAGAATTAAGGCCTAATTATCCTTTGCATTAATAACTGTAATACTCCTATTTTACTGGTGAGAAAACCTAAGAGCTAAGGATGGAGGGTTGTGTCCAGGACCTCTGAGCAATAAACAACATTGTTATCCTTCCATACCCTGTTGTCCCTAACCTTCATATGTTGCTAACAACCATTCTCACCAAAAGTAAATTCTTCACTGTAATTGAGTTATACGTTTTTTAGTTGATAAAGCTAGCCAATACCTTTTTGCCTTCACTTGGGAAGAAAAACAATTCACCTAGGCAGTAATGTCTCAGGGTTTTACTGAGATTCTTTCTTATTTCTCACAAATCCTAAAGGCTGATTTGTATGACATGAAGTTCCCTAAGGGTTCTACTTTGCTACAGTATGTGAACTATTTGCTTCTTTGCTCTTTTCTCAAGCCTCCTTACAGAAAGACAACATCCATTTGCTAAAGATTTTAGCCTTAAAGGGAAGTAAAGTCACCAAAGAAAAATTAGTTTGCTCAAACCCAGGCTCAATACTTAGGGCATCTGATATCAGAACAAGGGCTACACCTAGATCCAGTTGGACTTCATGGTGTCCTAAGTTTCCCAAAACCTAAAACTAAGTGCCAACTGTGAGGTTTTCCTCGGCCAGTTGGTTACTGTTAAAGTTGGATTCCAAACGTCTCTCTTATGGCCAAACCTCTGTATGCTTTACTAAACAACAACCCTGACCCAATTTTATGGGAAAAAACAGATGACATGGCTTTTAAGGCCTTAAAGGAGAACTTATAAACACCTCTGCCCTTGGGCATTTCAATTATTAGATTCCCTTTTTCCTTTTTGTATATGAAAAGGAATAGAATGCCCTTGAGGTACTTGTCCCAAAACACAGAGGCCACCATTAGGGTATTATAGCCAGCAACTGACCTCTGTGGCACGTGGATACTCCCCCTGTTTTAGAGTCATTACAGCCATGGCTCTTTTGTTTAAAACTGCCAAGAAAATTATTGTGGGACTGCCTTTAACAATTTTTGTACCATATGCAATAGAAGCCCTAATGAATTCTCATCACACTCAACATTTCTCAGTTGGCTGCCTCATCTTCTATGAAGTCCTTTTGTTAACTGGTTCTCACATAATTCTTTTATATTGTAATAACCTTAAACCTGATATTTTTCTCCTCTCAGTCACCAGTGAAGTTCCTTATGACTGCTTAATGCTGATGGATCACCTCCCGACCCTTCATGATGATCTACAGGAAATACCTCTGAGTAACACTGACTTCTTATAGTTCATTGATGGTTCTTATTTAATAGATGGGGGTGGAAAATATTGTGCTGGGTATGCTATGGCAACTCCTTTTGATGTTGTCGAAGCAGCATCTTTACCTATTGTTACTTCAGCCCAAAAGGCTGAATTATATACTCTTATGCAGGCTTATGCTTTAGACAAGGACAAAACTGCAATATTTATATCGATAGTAGATATGCTCTTGAAGTAGTCATGATTTTGGAATGCTGTAGAAGCAACATAGCTTCCTCACTTCCAGCAGAAATAAAATAAATAATGTCTTCTATGTTCAGGAATTATTGAATGCAACACTTTTTCCTACCACTTCAGCTATTACTAAGATTCCAGGGCTTTATAAACTTGACTCTCTGGAAGCTAAGGGAAATCATCTTGTTGACATTTTTGCAAGGAATGCTGCCCTTAACGGGACCAATAGCAGCCAAACCTCTGTCACAGTACAAAGGGATATTTCCCCAAATGATAACTTAGAAAAACTGGCTAGAGAGGCCCAACAATTGGCCCCCAAAAGGGAAAAACAACATTGGAAATTCAATAATTGTTGGTTTAATAAAAAGAGAAAGCTCTGGTTTGGACCAAATAACCCAGCCCTACCGGAGACTCTAAAACTCCCACTCTTCACCACTGTATATGCATTAAACCATTGGTCTACTGACAAAATGATAGCCTTCATTAATCAATATTGATAAGGAAACTAATAAGCCTGCAAAACCTGCCTACCTCATTTGTCCCAATTGTCTGAAATACAAACCAAGAAAGCCTGTTTGTACTGTTCCCAGACACTTTAAACTATCTAATGGACCATCCAAGATATGGCAAATGGATTTCATACAAATTCCTCCATCTCATAGGTATATATTTTAGTCATGGTCTGCATGTTTTCACACTGGACTGAAAGTTTCCCTTGCAGACATGCTACTTTCTCTTCTATGACTAAAGTTCCTTTGAAAAAGATTACACCTACCTGGGGAACTCCTCTCAAAATTCATAGTGATCAAGGAACCCATTTTACTGGCCAGTAAATCTTTGACAAATCCATGTTGTTTAGCTGGTTTTATGACACTTTCACTGTGCTTATGACTCTCATTCCTTTGGTTTAGTTGAATGCACTAACGGCATTAAGACTCAATTGGCAAAATTTGTAGAGGCCCTCCAAACATCTTGGACAAAAGCATTGCTGTTGGTCCTTCTAAATCTTACATCCACCTCCTCTTTGGAAATTCATAAACTCTCACCCTTTGAGATAGTTACAAGACACCCAATGCACTTGGCTTCTGCTTTTATTGAACCACAATTTATAAAAGGAGAGATACTCTGCAAAGGCCTCACTGCTTCTATTAAAAAATAAACATGTCTTGGTAGAGCAACCTCTTCACAGTACTTTCTTGGAAGTTGAAGACCTTAAAACCTGGAAATTAAAAAAGACATGTCAAGAAGAACTCTCTTCAACCTCACTGGAGAGGCCCATGTCAGGTACTGCTAACCAACCTTTGTACCACCAGACTCCAAAGAATATACTCTTGGATGCAAGTGACACAGCTAAAGAAAACTGAACCCTGATGAAACTGCACATCATCTGATGACCTGAAAGTAAATATTTCCCAAATCTTTGATGATGACATAGCACTTCAGATGATCTGCAATGTCTATTATCTTGATAATATCTGGACTTTAGATAAAAAGTACCTGACACTTCTCCCTCCTACTCCTCCTTGTTACTCAAACGTGGCCTTAATAGGTTTCCAATCTGTGCACTTTGCCTCTGATGTGAGACGCTACACCCAGGAAAGCTTCCTCCTGGCATTGAGGGACAAAAATCCTCTGAAACTGGAAAACCTGGCACTTCATTAATGATGATTCACAGAACTATCTTAATCAAAAGGGGGAAAGGCAAAAAAATATATTAATAAATAGACACTTCAATTATATAGAGTTGGTAGGCCAGAAGAGGGAGCTCTCACACCCTGTGACCATAGCAAAGCCCAACAGGGAGAAAGACTCTTCTTCTTTCTTAGCAAGGACTCAGCCAATGAATATTCATGAACTCTTTGTTTACTATAGCTTTCCCAACTACCTTTTCTCTTCTATAAAAGAATTATCTTTCCCTTGCATGTGGCTCATCATGGTTGCAGATCCTAAATTGCAATTTTCTACTCATCCTGAATAAACGTACCTTTGCTGGGGAAATATCCCACAATCTATTTGTTTTAGGTCAATATGAGGTAAAAACAAATGTACTCATTATAAATGAAAATACATAAAGTCTTAACAAAACATGTAAACTATTTTAAAAAAACCAAATATAAACTTTAGAATTAAAATATACAATATCAAAAGTAAATTCACTGAATAGTCTCAATAGCAAAATGGGAAATGATAGAGGGAAGAGTTAATAAAGACAGATCAATCAAATATACAATCTGAAGAACCAAGAGGAAAGGAGATTAAACAAAACAAACAAGTAGATCCTCAGAGATTTGTGGAAATTTCTCAAAAAGCCAAATTATATGAGCAATTAAAGTTTTTCTAAGGAGGAAAGAGAAATGGGCAGAAAAAAATTTTTGAAAAAATGTCTGAAAACTTCCAAAATTTAATGAAATACATACATTTACAGGTTCAAGAAACTTAGGAATCCCAAATATGATAAAGTCAAAGAGAACCATACCTAAGATCATCATAGTTAACCTGCTGAAAATCTTGAAAGCAGTCACAGAAAAATGACACACTAATTACATAGAGAAGAACAACAAACTGAATACTAGCAAACTTCTCATCAGAAATCACAAAGGCTAGAAGACAATGGAGCAACCCCTTTAAAGTGCTGAAATAAAATAAATACTAATCAAAATTCTATATCCAATGAAAGGATTCTTTAAGAATGAAGACATTCTTTTTAAAAATTAATTGAATATTTGTGCTTTGCTCTATTTCTGAACTCTCTGTTGGGTTCCAATGATCCACTGACGTATTCTTACACTAATATCACACAATTGATTGCAACAGCTTTATAGTAAGTGTTGAAATCAGGTAGTATATATAAGACTTCCAGAATTTTTTTCAATGTTGGTAAAACCAGCATGGCTTTTTTGTAATAACCCTTCACATACTGCAATGTGGAAAGTTCCCCTACCCAGAAATTTAGGGCAGCTGTAGGGCTTATCTTGTTTACTTCCCTTCTATCATATATAGATAGATCTTGTTCCTGTGCTGTTTTTGTACAATGTCTGAAAACAATTTTATTCTGTATTTTTTCAAGTTTCTACTTATTTACAGAAAAGCTAATTCCAGTCTCAGTTACATAATTATGTCCAGAAACATAGTTTGTTTGCTCTTGTGTTGCTAGTCATCTAAAAATAATATACAACATATTTGTTGTTATTTTATGAACGATACCTTTTCATTCGTGTTTGTAATGTGGGTACAGAGTAATCACCTCCTTAAAATGCTTCACATTCAATTATCTTAGATTGTTCTAAATTCTAAATGGCAATAACAGTCTCAAAGCTGTGTTTGCACCTTTTTGAACTTTCTTTACAACTATGGAGAAAAATATTTTTTCAAGTATAATTCATAATCAATGTACACCTTTATAGAATAAACTAGTTTCTTAATAAATCTTTAACTGCATGAGAATGCCACCATGTTTTACTTATGTATTACTAGTCTAATGACAAGAAAATAGAGATAAACTTAATATGTAAAACAGTTTTGTGCCAAATGAAATCAAAATGATTTCATGTACTGTATAAATAAAGATTTTATGGTTCAGAGAGATAAGAATGGTGGGAAAACTGAGTCAATAATAGCACAAGTGCAGGATACTCAAGACAAAAGAATCAATAGCTGTGTCATATATTAGTTCTTGATAGTTATCTGTTTTTTCTTAAAGAGCATATGATTCATTACATTAAAATATCATACTATGAATGTTATAAGTGTTATGGTTTTGTTGACTTTAAGTGTGCTATGATACAAAACTTGTGCATAAATCAATGTGTAGTAACTAGTTATAATATTATGTACATATTATTAAAAAAATTATTCCATCCAATATTGGGTATCCAAAGATGTTTTCTTTTTAAAGGTTTTTGTTTGATTGTTTTTGTTGTTGCTGACGTTTAAGAAACTCTGATTTATAACAACAACAATGGGAAAGTAAAATCTTTTTTAAGAACTCTACTCTTAGCTTTATTTAAAAGAGAAAAAGGCAGAAACCATTTTGGGAAACTTAATTAATTATGTTTATTAAATATAACCAGACTGGCTGTTTAAAACCTTGATTAAACAGAAATCCAATACTGGAAGGAGAAATATTAATTTTCAAAGGCATCACAGGTACTGACTATAAGTTTACAGAAAATACTATTAGTCACAACTGTGTCTGAGTTCTATAATGAATTTAAATTTGTTAACTAATTGGCTGTGATTTCAAAGTGGGGCATTTTTAAATAACATCATAATTTTAATTTACACATTTCTGTCAAAAGGTAACAAATCAGTTAATAGGAGGGTAACCACACTAAGGCTTAGATAATAAAGTATAAGTACCACAAATCTGAAGTTAGTCTGTGTTTTAAATAGTCAGAAATAAAACCTGGTGCCTCTACCTTATAGCATCAAAACTCTTTAGACTGCAAATGAAACATATAAAACTTGATATAACTTAAGCAAATAGAGGATTCATTGGCTCATGTAGCCACAATACGAGCAGAGAGAAATGGGTCCATGGACTCATTCGCAGTAAATTCTCAATGTCTCTCATCTCTTGTTCCCTCACTGCATTAAATTCAATATCCCCTCCTCACAGAATTATGGAGTTCAAAGTTAATATCCTCTGACTTCTAACAGGAGAGGAAAGGGCTCTTCCTTCTCTCAACTCCAATCTGAAAATTATCAGGAAGGAGTGTGGATTGCCCAGCTTGACTCACTTGCTCATTCTGAGCCAATTACTAAGACTAGATATGGGAGGTATTATGAATATTATCTTATGTTTCCATGGCTCATGCTTCCACTAATCACCATGAGTTTGGAAGCATATTATTTAAGAAATGGTGGCTTTTATTCTGAAATTTTGAAGTTGGATATGTGATGATGGGAAGGAGAGTAATGTCTCAGATGGGACCAGTATTTTTCAAAGAGAGCAGACTGAAAGGTAAACAATAAATGTGCTCTACAGTCAACATTTGGCTCCCCAGAATATACTCCAGACACCTTTCACATAACTGTACCCTACCCAATTTTCCCCCCTTTTCACAATTCCAACAAGGTCCCTGCATTAACAAAATCCAATAGTGGCTTATCCAAATAATGGTGGGTTATTTTTCTCACACAGTGAAGAATCCAGAGTTAAACAATTCAATGCTAATACAATGTCTTCATAATGCTCCAGTCCCTCCTATGTGCGCCTGGCACCCAGATCTGGATTAAACATTCCTAATACTGAAGGCATTTAGGAAACTGGGGGCCCCTCGAGCTAACTGTGAGAAAATTCCCTTGATAAATTGAGTCTGTGGATTTTTTTTTCTTTTTTTGTAACACCCTTATAATCCTAAAACATTTACAACAGAACTGGGCTTTACACAAGCTAATGTCATGCTTGTCAAAACAGTTCAGGAGAGTCTGAAAAACAAGCTCATGGGAAGAGATGGATCTCTGTGGGAAGAGAGCTAAAGCAAAATAGGAAATTATAGCAAATACTTAGAGATCAGAAGCAGCAAATGTTTAACTGCGCAGATGTCTGTAATTTAGACAAAGGCTTGAAGACTAAAAATGAATCAGTCAACCTTGCTTGGGCCACTTTGGAGGTGGAGAAACTTTTTCAGTCAAGGAACAAGTAGTAAGTATTTTAGGCTTTGCAGGCCAAGAGGCAGAACCAAAAACATAATATAGGTACCTTTGTAAAAAGATAGAAAACAAATTCCACAGAAATTTTACTGAAAAAAATCAGAATAAAAAATAATAATTGAGTACTGTTTCCTTTTTGGAGTAAAAGTCTACTAATGAAAAGAATAAAATTCGTTCTTGAGGAGACAACATTTTGCTTAATTTGGGTTCAAGGTCAGTGTTTCCTATCATCAAGTTGACTGTAGATTTTCATTTGTGTTATCAGTTGTGCTCATTTGTGTACTGAATTGTGTCTCCTCAGAGTTCTTATGTTGAAACCATAATCTCCAAAGTGACTGTATTTGGAGATGGGGTTTATAAGCATATAATAAAGGCTAAGTGAGATCATAAGAATGGGACCTTAATCCGGTAGAACTGGTGTCCTTATAAGAAGAGGGGGAGAAAGCAGGGATGTGCGAGCACATAAGAAAGACCATGTGAGCAAAAAGGCATCTGCAAGCCAAGAAGTGAGTCCTCACCAGAAACCAACATTACCAACACCTTGATATTAGACTTCTAGCCTCCAGAAATGTGAGAAAATAAATTTCTGTTCTTTAAGCTACCCTCTCTGTAATATTTTGTTAAAGCAGCTCTAGCTGACTAATGCAACCTGTGAAAACCATTCTTAACTCACTGGCCATACAAAAACACAGAGGAGGCAGCAGTTTGCTAAGCCTAAGCTACACGATTAAGAAAGTACTTTTGGAAAATTTCCTTGAATGAAACCAGGGAAGTGAAGTAGTGCAGTCTAGCCCCAAAGATTCGACCTTATTTACTCTGGAATCAGGACTCAAAAGTCTCCTTGAGCCAACTTGCAAGTTGTGCTCACAGTCTGTGGAAGAGGGGATGAAGAACCAAGTCTCAGAGGCCAAGGAGTTATCATCAGGAGGAAAGAAGGCTAAAACACACGAAAATGGTTCACACTCAACAAGCCCTATTTATCCCTGTCCTAAAAGATCATTCATCAGAGGCCTCACTGACAGAGCTCAGTGCAACTCTGTACAACAGAAGTATAGCTAAAATTCTTTCTGGAAATTGATTTTTTTTTTAAGTCTTGAGTTTTTATCCTATTCAAGAGTGAGTTTTCACAAATATTATCTTTCTTTCATAAAACAGTAAATTTTCCTTAACATAATGAGCACATAGCTATAGAATTCCTCTCATTGAATGCATTATAATTTATCTGCTAAATTATTTTTTTAATATTTTACATATGATTTTATAAATTGCATTTTATTGATTCTATTTTGTTAATCAGTAATAAGTTTAATTTACCTGATGCAGGCAAATATTGTTTAAATTGATTACTAAAAGTAATAAATATTTGTGAAAAATCTCTCTACCTCAACATTTAGTTCAGAACTTAGCTTCTTTCCTTAGTGATTTTTCAATTATATAAATAACCATTGATTTTGGTAGGTTTTAGAAATAACCGTGTTTCTTCTTAAATATAATTAAATATATATTTATATTGCGTGATTTTATTTTATTTTGAAATAATTTTAAATTTATTAAAAAACTGCAAGAATAATACCAAAAAAAATTATTTCCTGAATCCTTTGAGAGTAAATTACCAGTATAATGCCCTAGTACTCAAATACTTCAATATGTACTTCCTAACAACAGGACTATTCTCTCATGTAATCACAATACAACAAACACTGATACCTCTAACCTGCAGAGAGCATTCAATTTTGCCAATAATATCCTGGAATTAATTTGCTTAGGACCACTTTTTCCTTTAGTTGCCATGTTTCTTTTAGCCTCTTTCAATTCAAAGCAATTTCTCAGTTTTTCCTTGACTTTCATGATTTTGACCTGAGAAGATTATGGGTCAGTTATTTTTTAGAATTATTCTCAAGTTTGATTTATCTGATGTCTTCTCATGATTAGATTCAGATTTTACATGTTTCGCTGGCAATTTTACTAAAGTGATGCTGTGTCCTCCATTCTGTGTATTATCAGACAATGTGCAACATACACAGGGTGGAATTTTGTTTTCTCCCTTTATATATTTGGTATTCTTGTCTTCAACAGTAAACCCCTGGGTGTTATTTCAGTGTAGGAGCCTCTGAGTGGCCTTGAACGTACAAAGGACCAATCTGTGAGTTTCTTGGGCCTTGAAATTAAGTAAAAAATCTGGTTCCAATTATTTTCAATATTTTTAAAATTTGATCAATTTCCTCTTAATGTAAACAATCTTATGTCAGTGCCACTGCTACTCACTGTGGATACTGCTCTTCATTCCTCTTCAGATCTCACATAGTTGGCTAGATGACTGCTGCGGCCATGCCTCCTGCAGAGGCTCTCCTTACTCACCTAGGCTTTGATGCCCCAAACTAGGCAGCCCTCAGCATAGCTATTCCCATTCCTGAATGGATGATCTTTCCAACCTGCTTGGATGATGACACCCTACACTGGGCTCTTCCCTCTACTTGTGAGAATACCTGCCTTACTCAGTCCTACTGAGTATATCTTGGACTGATTTATTCAAGAATGAAGGAAGGAGGGAAGGAAAAAAGGAAGTAATAACAGAGTATATAAAGTTATATTTCTTCTTTTTCTGTTGAAAATTTGATATTATATACTATATAATTTCAAGTTATTTCAAATTATATATATAAATAATATGGTTCACATATTTCTTTTTATAACTAATGTATTTAAGGTCCCAAGAAAAAGTTTCTTAAGGAAAATAATTTAATTTATAAGAATATGAAATGCTAAAAGACAGAGACCCATATCTCAAAGAATATTCAAATAATACAAAATAATTATGCCAGATGAGAAGCTATATATCTACTTTACCTATGGAAACTTTAGTCACAAGTAATACAAATAATTATACATCCCAAATGGGAGTGATTTGAGAAGTTCCAAAAATAATCCTCCATATCTTAGTAAAACCATTATCTTCCAATTGCTAAGGTAAATCCTCCCTTGCTCCTGATCTGCAATTCACTGACTTAGAGATGCTTCTTTGGTTCTGATAGTAATGACTATAAAAGGAAAATTTAATTAAGAGGTCATTTTATAGACACTTGAAATGGAGATGAAACAACTAAATTTCCTTCTTTTTCGTAACATTAGAAATTATTTCCAATCCACCAACCCACCATAGTTATCCTGGTATGTATCCTCAGCTACATGGTCCTGGGTATGAAACAGTAGAAGAATGTTTGAGAATTGACCCAATGAGGATTAAAAGTTCTGGGGCAGTTACTGCATGTTAGGAACAATGGGTTTGTCAGAAGACTAGGGAGAAATGAAAGAAACAGTATATCAAACTTTTCTGATACCAATTTTACATCCTTTGGACTGGAGACTTCATGATGAAGTGAAACTGCCCAAAGTTGTCATTAACTACATTTCTATTGTGTTTACTTCATCAGAAAAGGCTAGCCCTTCAGTCAATTTCATAATTCACATTCATTTGTCACTAAGGTTAACTTATCTCCCAAGTATTCCTGAAAATTTTCTAAAACAGACTGAAGAACACTCAGAATGAAAAGGAGAGGTAGACTTTGTATCAATATTCTGAAAATTCTGCCTCCAATATAACTACTTTTCTTGCAATTTATTTGATCTTATTTGTAGTATCCTTGAGAATTATTTTTCTTTATCTTTGAAGTATAATAGTTTTACTAGCATATTTCTCAAGGTTGATGATTCCACATAATTTTCCCAGTTTTCCAGCTGGCCCTTTCAGTATATGGACTTGGGCTTTCTATTTCTGGAAATTTTTTTCAATCACAATTATAAATATTAATTTTGTATGAATGCATTGTTTTAGTCTTCACTAACTCCAATTACACAAATATTATTCCTTCTTTTCCTATCTTCCATTTCTAATATGTTCTTACTGGCTCTTTTCACTTCTTTAATTTTTGTATCTTTGGTTGTTCTCCTGTTTTTCCTAATTGTTATGAAGTTTTATTTATTTTTATTCTCCCTTGAGCATCATGCATTTGTTTTTATTTCTGAGATAATTTCTTCAATGCCTTCCATTTCTATACTGAATCTAATCCACCTTCCTTCATTTCTTTTTCTCTTTTTCTGCTCTTTTCTCATCTTAATTTTTAAATTATAATTCAAGGAATTTTTCCGTATCACTAAATACTTTTTGTGTGTATATTTAACTAAGTTGAAGTACACGAAGTCCTTTACATACAAACGAGTTCCGTTCCAAGAGCACTTTTGTAAGTCCAATTTGTTCGTAAGTCCAACAAAGTTAGCCTAGGTACCCAACTAAGAAAATCGGCTACATAGTACTATACTGTAATAGGTTTATAATACTTTTCACACAAATAATACATAAAAAACAAACACAAAAAATAAAGAAAACATTTTTAATCTTACAGTATAGTATCTTGAAAAGTACAGTAGTACAACAGCTGGTATACAGGGACTGGCATTGAGTGATCAGGCAAGAAGAGTTACTGACTGGAGGAGGGAGAGGAGGTGGGAGATGGTAGAGCTGAAGGATAGTCAGCAATAGGAGATGGAGGGCAAGCTGCAATTTCACTCACTCACATCCTAGGTTTGAAATAAAGATACTGTACTACCGTACTCCTTACGGTATTGCACAGCAAAGTTCACAAAAGCACACCCACTGGTAGAGGATGCATGCACGTGACAATGTATGCCAGACGCGTGAACTAACTTACATGATTGGACATTCGAACGCACGTTCAAATCTTTGAAAGTTCACAACTTGAAGGTTCGTATGTAGGGGACTTACTGTATTGCCTTACAGTTGTTTTTTGCTACATGCTTTCCTTCTTTTTATTTTTTGGAGAAATGGAGAGTTTCGTCAGTTAAAGTTCATTAAATTTTATTTTCTGATTCTTATAATAATTCTGTATAGATTTATAGAGTTTTCTTTTGCTCATTGTTGTGAACTTTAGGTGTCTAACAGAATTTCTAGTTCAGTGGCATCTTCTTTTATCAGTACATCAAAATAGATAAAATTCCAGACCTTTAATGGGTTTTGTTACTTTTTTATGGTTGGGAAAGAGGTTGTGTGTCTCTGACATTTGGCTCTCTTTTGTCTGGTAAGACTCTAAATTTTCCCCCTTTATTACCCAATTATCTCACAAATTTCTCTTTTCTCTTTTCTATTCTGCTTTTCTTGGCCTGTCCTTGCTCACCACAGAGGTTGGCAGTGGTGCTATCATGTAAAGATTGTTTTCTGGGATTTGATGCTTTTCTTATTTACTATTATTTTGAGGTTTGGTCATTATTTGTCTTTAAGTCATGTTTAAGGCATATTTTTGGTATAGTTTTGTTATTATTGTTGCTTGCTTCTTATAGTTTTGAATTGTTTGGAGATGGTATATTGAAAGATGCAAACTTAGCCATTATTATCTTCAGCTCCCTGGAAGTTCTTTGTTTTTTAAGCTTTTATTTCTATTTGGCCTATGCTCCTTAACCCATGTTATTTAGAATGAATTATGTGTTATGAGCAAGTAAGTTATCTTATTATTTATTATTATTATTTCTCTCTTCCTCAATAATCAAATACACACATTATGATAGCTAGAATGAAATTTGCATTGTTATTAATTCACTATAACAATAAAGTGAAACTTGAAAAAAAATAATACCCAGTCCTGAAGTTGGAGATTTCCATTCCAGCAAACACAAGGTAGAAGTGCTATGCAATCAAGGAGAATATTTTATATTACCAAATTATACCCCTGCTGTATCTGTTATGTAGTTAAAGACAAAGCAGTTCAGTCTTATGAATGTCAACTGAGTAGTTGTTAATAGTAATAAATTAAATTTAAATACATTAAAACATTTAAATGAAACAGCACTATATTACCCAAAATGAGGTAGGTGTAAGTCATCGGAGCATAAATTATTACCTATTTTAAAAATTGCTAGTTTCTTATTTTCTGGCAAGAAAACAGTGAGCCATTTTAAGCTCACTGGCAAAGCTAAGTGTATTTTAGCACAGTTTCAAGATAAAAACAACTTGTCATGTCAATAGCTGAGGCAAAGAGGTTAGTGAGATGTAGTTTAGTACCAATATATCCTATTTTGCCACGCAACTTAAGAAGAAAAAAGTAGTGGGAGGTTTGACTCTACATTTCACTTTACCAGTGACAAATTACAGTGATTATTGGAAATAATCCTTATCTAAAGAATAAACAACATTCTATTTTAAAAATTTGTTCTCAGTTGCGCTCAGCTTCTTCTTTCTAGTATCCTCATCAAGAAAAACAATCAGCATTTTCCTTTCTCCCAAGTGTCTATAAGATGATAATGTTATTTGGAAATTACATGATGAATTGTTAGTACAGATTTCAAAGGCCTTTTACACGCATTGCCCCAGGGTCGATCTTCAACCCCGTCACAGCCACCTCTCCCCTTCCCCTTTCTTTTCTTTATCCACTTTGCCAAAAGGACTAATTTTTCTTTATTTCTACATTGGTTGTTTGCAACCATCTAATCTATCCTTTGGGGATTTTTCTTCCCCCAAACTTGAAGTGAAATAGGGATGCTGTCTCCTTTGTTCCTTCTTTGTTGCCAGTAAAAATAAACAAGCCAGTAGACTTTCCTGCTAATCACTAAGATGAAAAAAAAAAAAAGATTTTACAAAATTAAACACAACTGAGTTGCTAAAGTTATAAATTTCACAATTCATGATTCATGGAAAATGATTAATTTTGCTTTCCAAAATGGGAGGCTCCTACACAATTTTGTGTGGCTACCAGTTTCTATCCTTGAGATAGGGCTCATTAAACAGATCAACATTCCTTGTATTTTTGTCTTTAAGCAATGAATTGTTTGAAACATTCCTATAAAATATGCTACCTCCCAAAGTAGCATATTTTCTAAGGATATACCTCAGAAAATATCCCAAAGTAATATGTTCCTCTTTTATTGAAATGGATAATTTGCATGTCATTAAGCTTCAGACTAGGTCAAGAATTTTTCTTCTGGGTAGCTACTTAATATCAGTCACTTCTTTGAGTTTCAGTTTGCTTGAGTTTCATTTTGTTTCTTTTTTCTTTTTGTTTTTAATAGACTTTCTTTTTTAGAGCAGTTTTAGATTCAAAGAAAAATCAAGAGGAAAGTTCCCATATACCTCCTGCCTGCACACATGCACAGCCTTCCCTACTATCAATATTCCCCACCAGAGTGATACATTTGTTATAATTAATGAAACTATATTGATGCATCATTATCATCCGAAGTCCATAGTTGACATTGAGTTCTTGGTGTTGTATTGATAGAGTCTATGGGTTTGGATCAATGTATAATGACATGTATCTTCCATTATAGTATCATACAGACTAATTCTACTGCTCTAAAGATCCTCTGTGCTCTGGTAATTCATCCCTCCCTCTTCGCTAACCCCTAGTGACTACTGATCCTTTTACTGCCTCCACAGCTTTGCCTTTTCCAGCATGTCATGTAGTTGGAATCATTTGGTGTACAGGATTTCCAGATTGGCTTCTTTCACATAATAATATGCATTTAAGTTTATTCCTTGTCTTTTCATGGCTTAATAGCTCATTTCTTTCTTTCTTTTTTTTTTAATAAAACTTTTTTTTTTTTTTTTTTTTTTTTTTTTTTAGAGAAACTTTAGGTTCACAGTAACATTGAGCAGAAGGTACAGGGATTTCCCATATATACACAGCTCCCCCCAAACCCGCAAGTGATATCCCCCACCAAAATGGTACATTTGTTATAACTGATGAAATCTACACTGACACATCATAATCACCCAATGTACATATTTCATGTTAGGGTTCAGCCTATTGTTGTACATTTGATGGGTTTGGACATGATCCACCATTGTAGTATTATACAGAGTAGTCTCACTGCCTTAAAAATCCTCTGAACTCTACTTATTCATGTCTGCTTCCTCACTAATCCTGGCAACCTTATTACTCTCTCCATAGTTTTCCCTTTTCCAGAGTGTCATATAGTTGGGAATCATACAGCAGATAATCTTTTCATATTGGGGTCTTTCACTAGTAATATCCCCATATCTTTTCATTTCATTGATAGCTTATTTCCTTTTAGAGCTGAATAATATTCCATTTTCTGAATGTATCACAGTTTATTATTCATCCATTAATATACTGAAGTGCATCTTAGTGGCTTCCAAGTTTTGGTATCAGTTTGTTTCTTTTTATTATTCATATTTAATAACTTGAAACTTTTATCCTTTAATACGGGTGGGTGCAAACTCTCTAGTTCCAGGCATGTTATTAAATGGTGAGTTGTAGGATGCTTTTCAAACCACTCATCCCTGCCACTCCCCATAAACATGATATTGATGTACTTCTTTATCCCCATCCAGGAACATATCTTCTCTAACCTCTGAAAAAATAATGCCTTGAAATATCCCAAACTCAGTTATTTGGTAATGGGTTGTCATTTTTTGCAGTTTCTTAGGTCATTAGCTGACTTTATTTCTTTTCGCCTTTTTTTTTTAATTTATAGAAAATAACCAGATCACGGCAGAGTGACTTTCTTTTCCTCCATTAAGTTCACAACTATTTTTGAAATAAAAGAGATCTTTTGAAATAAGAGGACTTAATTTGAAAACTAGTTTATTCTAACTTCTTTTCTCTAGTACCCTTAATAGGAAAGAATAAAAAGAAATGTACATATGAGTTTTATTCATGGAAACTATATTCAAGCATTTTAAAAAATGAATCCTTGTCCACTGCTGGCTCAACTCATCCGTTAGCACTGAACTGTCAGATACTAGAAGGTCACATACTCCTTTCTAAAAGATCTGCATCTTTTAAGATATCATGAGTCAATTACCCACTGGTCAATAATGGCTAGAATATTCCCTGAGGCTTCATGCCTGAAGACTGGAACACCTATAGGAAAGTAACTTTGGGAGTCAATATTTTGATGAACAGCTCCATGAAAATGCTCACATAGAAAAGGGCATCTCCTTGCAGTGCAGCAGCAGAAGAATGTTCTTTCTTCTCCTGTATTGATATTTTAAATACAATGGATTTTTCTATCATTTTATCCCTTTCCTCAAACCATGGATGGGAGGTAGGAAACTTGCCTTGTAGCCCTTTCGGTGACGAGGGCTTGTTTCTTGCCTTATTCTGGTCAGTGTATTTTTTAGGTCCAATACCAGCAAATGTTCTTATATTTTGCTTCTTCCCAGATGGTTTCTTTGCTTTGTACCTCAGATACAGATACAATCTGTTAGATTGAAGAATTCTTTGAATGTTTTTCTGTCCATGTAGTTTAGTGAAATAATATGGACTAAAACTGATACCAATACAAAAACAAAGAATACTACATATAGTGCAGTATGCAATTAAAGAAAAGTTGACCTTATGAAGAAACTCAGAGGGAGTATGAATAATGAGTGGAATACAGAAATTCACAGGAATTTGAGTATTTCTGTTGGAAAAGTCAGTACATAATCATGGAATACTTCACAACTTGTCTTTTGACCTGTGCACATGAGCAATGCCACAATTAGACCTACTGTGTCCTGAATGATTATAGCAAACATCAGAATGCCAATAAGGTATTCCTATGAAGTTCCTAAATCACAATGAACAGTAGATTTTCTTTTACTACATATATATCAATAATTTCCAAATGGTTTATCTCATCTGCTTCTGAGGTAGTTGAGATTAAAGCAAATAATTCTGAGATCTCGCAAGGGATTACTGACGCTGACAAATGCTGTATGGAATTTCACAAGCTGCCCTTTCTAGCAGAGAAAGCTGAGTGTGCAGTACTTGAGGGATCAGGAAATAAAGACACCTGGTTACAATTTATCACCATTTTCTTTGGCTAGACTGACCTCCTTGTCTTGTGATCTTTTATTGCTCTTGACTTCCCTCATTAACTATTTCAAATACATTACTACATTATGTTTTCAAAGTTCACAAGTATTCAGTAGATATGGGATTTAAAAACACTGTGTAGAGTATATAGGTCAGAAGCTTTGTGTTGCCACTGACTCCCTGCATTAAGCTTCAACAGTTATCCTGTGTGAGTTCATATAGGTTTGCTCCCTTCCCTCTCCTACTTCCCATTGTTGCTTTGTAAGGTTTCAGGGGAGGGCATGTCAAGAATTGATTCTGTTTAGTAAAAACCATGTGGTCTATTGGCCCAGTTTTTAAAAAATCATCACTAAATGAGATCTTCGCGTCTATAATTGTCCTAGTTGGTTGACCAGAAAATCTGGCCTCAAGCTAGACCTACCCACAAACTGTTTGAAGCTTTCTTTCCAAGCCCAACATCCCCAAAGTTTCTGTTGAAATGAATAGATTCATTGAAATGCATCTGTATATATAATATTATTAAGAAAGAAAATTTTCTTTCAGTATTTGTCCATTTTCCCTCCTACAATGTCAACTTTAGTAACTCTGATACAGCACTTCCACAATTTACTCAAGAAAACTTATCCTCTTCTGTGTTAAAGATGTTTAAATCATT